>NC_084928.1:9333000-10696000 GCF_958298935.1 Phragmites australis
GTGCCACATAAGATTTATTGTTTTCTAACAACTGCATGTTTTGCTTTCAGTTCTCTCCATTTCATACCATTCTGGATCCTCTTTGAGAATGTTATGTCTTTTCACCGAACGAAGGCAACATTCATCGGTTTGCTTGAGCTCGGGAGCGTAAACGAGTGGGTTGTCACAGAGAAGCTTGGTAACTCAAACAGCACGAAGCATGTGCCACAGATACTGGAAAAACCTCCCTGCAAGTTTTGGGACAGGTAACATAGCTTCTCCCTCTGAAATCTCAGTAAGTTTTTACTTGAACCGACTTCAATTTGTGCATCGTTCCCATGCTGTTGCAGATGCACCATGTCAGAGATTTTGGTTGCCATCTTCCTCTTCTTTTGTGCGACCTACAACTTGGTTTACGGAGACGACTTCTATTTCATTTACATATACCTACAGGCTATAACATTTCTTATTGTTGGCACTGGTTTCTGCGGAACATTCAACTCCAACTCATAGCGGCGTAACAGCTAGGATTGATCCAACAGAAGGAATTGCTCAAGTTGGATCACGAACTCATGATGACTAATAACCTCATTGCATTGTCATGTATACCGCGAAGGCAAAGGATGCCTGTTATTTTTATTTTTGGTTTTAGAAAAGGCTCGCAGGAATGTAGCATGTGTTTTCCACGTTTCAGTGTTTTTCCATTGTCTTGTGTACGCTGATTGTTGTTGTAATGTTGTACCACTGGACACAGTAAAGTCATTTACTACTGTTCCAAATCAAAAATAAAAGTTGTATCATTGAACTGGTTCATATGTTAACAGGGATTTTGCTATTTAGCACCATTATGGAAATTGATCGTCTTGTACATTAGGATAGTTTATTGCATTAACGGTGCTTTTTCTAGTAGCACTGGTTTGGAATATGATAGCATTTGGGTTTGCCTTGAAGCCCAATTGTAATGAGTCTGTGAATATCAAAGCAAATGTAGTTAATTGCCTGTGACATTATTAGACGTAGAGACTACAGTGGTGCAACATATTGACACCTATGGAAGGGGCGCAGATAGGGAGGTGAGTGGGGATGAATGGTGTTGGAGTTCTCACCCTAATTTTCCATAGTGTAATAAAAAACACACGACAATGGTCCCTTGTGTAGCATAGATACTCAAATTATCTCAGAGCATGCCCAAACCATACACGAGGAAACAAATAACTCAAGAAATTACTAGATTTTGGGAACTGACGACACTTATCTTTGGATGGATAGGTATTTCTCAACGCAATTTACCAATAACTAGATGAGTTGACAATATTTTAGGTGTTAAGATTATATTAGGGGGCGTATTCAATGAAGGGATACAAATTTAATGCATATCGAGCTTGGTGGTTAGATTTGCAACTAAGCGCTATTCCACTACTGATTGATCTGTTTCAAGATTTGTACAATTTAAGTATTCGAAGAGAATATAACACCCCCCAACATTAGCTCCGTTCTTCTTCTTTTTTTTAAATTTGGTTTTTGCATTTCCTGGAATTGTTCAAATATAAGTGAATTGTCCACTTTTTTCTATCAACTTATATTTTTGGTCAAGTTAGTCGGTGCATAGTAACTCAATATAGTATCAGAAACAGAGATCCCGAGTTTGAATTTCGGCCGGCGCAATTTAATAAAAAAAACTGTAGCCGACTCTTAATCCACGTCTGAGGCCTAAGGAAGCCTTCATGTGAACGAGGTGTTGAAGTATAAATGAATTGATCACTTTCCTCATCGAATATGAATATCTTGCTAATTGAACTTGAGTATTTGGTGATGAACCAATGTTGACGCACGAGATATGTTTCGAAGAGATATTTGCTTAGTTCAAATTCATGTTAAATCTTTAGGATCCGGATACCAATCTAAATATTCTAAACATCATGGTGTTTTTTGCAAAATGGTTGTGCGATGTCATCCATAGAACGTGAACCATCCGATCTCTCCACAGAGGAATATTGGATGTCAGATCTGATCTATGAAACATTCATTCTTGATTCCTCGAGAAGCCTTGAATCATAATATTTTGCAATCGGTTCCTCCACCATTAGATTTGTCTCCCCTCTCTTTCACCCAACCCCCTCCTTGTTTCCCCTCTCTAGGCAACTTATTATCATGTTGGAAGATTATCATAATTAATATTTCAGTGGGTGCTTACCCAATTTACATATTTGGCTTGAATTTTGGTAGGAAGCATTCAACATCAATTATTGTGGATGAAATGGACTATACTGCTTGCATAGCTAAACTCCGCTCAAAATTGCAAGAGTCAAATCTCAACTTATGATGGTTTAGGTGTGTAAAGTTTTTGCAGTTTATGACTTTTGAGTAAAGCTGATGCGCGTTTGCCCAATCTTCTAAAGGTAATATGATAAGTTGATTGGTGGAGTTTCAAAGTTGATGATCCAAAGGCTCTGACCAGAACAGATCGAGAACTCTCAAAACCACTACACCACTACTTCATGGTTATCAACCGTGCCAAGACGCGATTGACCTCGTCAAAAAGACTTTTCCTGCAAGCGAATTGAGAACACAAGCAAAAACAGATAGACGCAACCTGCATATTGCTAATTACTAATGAAGTACTCAAGTTGGAGTTCCACAAACCGAACAAGCGACGAAGCTGTATAAAACAAAATAATCTAAGCAAAATCTGAGCCTAAACTATGACGGTTACTGTATCTATATAGGAGAAATATGAGGAGGTCTATCTAGGGTTGTGCAGCCATGGAAAGAGGCGTACACAACCTAGACTCTGACTCCGACACGATTACAAGACCCAACTAGGTATAAAACAGTGGCGCAACACTTATTTCTTTGACTCTTACTAAACTATAAAAAGTATTTGGTCAAGCTCATATCCATTGGAAAGGGCTAGTCGTAAGCTTTCCAAAATATCCAACATTTCCTAAAACGGACTTCGTATGAGAGAGTGTACCGACCTATTGTAAGCAAATTTAATATGTGATAAACACTCTTCTCACATCCTCAAATTATTCTTTAGAACTGCCCGTAACATTGTCGATAATGTACGGTTGACAACCTCTGTTTGACCATCGGTTTGAGGATGACATGTAGTAGAAAACAGTAGCTTCGTCCCCAATTTATTTCAAAGTGATCTCCAAAAGTGACTAAAAAACTTTGTATCACGATCTAATACGATAGTATTAGGCACTCCATGTAGTTGAACGACTTCTCTAAAAAACAAATCAGCTATGTTTGTAGCATCATCGTTCTTGTGACAAGGTATAAATTGTGCCATTTTAGAAAAATGATCCACAATTAAAAATATGATATCCCTCCCCCTCTTTGTCCTAGGCAATTCTAAAATAAAATCTATAGAAATATCCTCCCAATGTGCACTAGGGACAGGAAGAGGCATGTAAAGACCATGTGGATTTAAGCAAGACTTGGTTTTATTGCAAGTGGTGCAACGTGACACGTAGCGCTCGACGTTACGTCTCATCTTTGGCAAAAAGAATGAGCGGCCAGCACATCTTTAGTCTTATCTAGGAATTCATCCAAGGAAGCACGAATAGCGAGAAACAAGTTCACCTGGTGGTTTAATTATCACGCATATACTCTTGTAATTGGCCTTGTATGATTTGAGGAATATTAATAGTATTGATCGTATCTGAAGGATCCATGAGCTTATCAAAAATATTGGGTTGCCTTTTATGATAACCGTATATGTCTCTTTAATCTATCCCATTGGTTGGATTTTTAGTACTGATTAGTCATTTTGACCATACTCATTTTTACGATGTCCCAAATCAATCTTTATATGGTTTGTCAAGCTATAATAGATTGTAGTGCATATCTTACATGATTGAAAAGTTTGTTACTGGATTTTAGCTCTTGTATGTAGAGTAAACATGGTGTTTTATTTAATTTTGTTGGCTCATTTTTCTCAAAAACCAATTGATTTGCTTCTTCTTCTCTTATCATGGTTTCCTGTTGTTACAAGTTTTCACACGCATCTGTTTGTCAATGCTACCATAATCAATCTTTTGGTTATCCTATGCAACTTCTTATCATGTTAAATTTTCACAGGTTATCCTATGCAACTTAGTAAATGTGTAACATCAGTTGATAACAAGAGTTTGGCAACTCAGTAAATGTGTAACTCAGTAAATTGTAACATCAGTTGATATGATGTGCTAGGGAAAGAAAAATGAAGGCACATCATCGCTACTGCATGGAGTGTGAAGCCATGTCATAGATCTATTGGAGTCTTGAATTTTTCTTCTCATGGGGTAGGATTAAAATTATTATCATGGAGTGTCTCAGGTAAATTATAGCTATTAATAACAATTTAGCAGTTTGTTACAGTGATGCAGGGATAAGAGAATTGACAGTATGAATAATGCGGTTGGAAGCATCCTATTTAGCATAAAACTGACATGATAATGTTCAGTAGGGTCATCCATGCCACCATTGTAAACAACCGTTCTTCTTTAAGGACTATTTCGATGTAAAATATTGCATTAGCTAGCCATCCAGGAAAATCAAATAATATCTTTAGAAACCACACGTGTAGCAATTAACATTAATTTACTATAGTAGAGTTCTATATCATATTATTCGATATTCAATTCACCTCACATTGAAATAATTAATGTCAAGCTATTACCTTCGTAATTTCAAGTTAGAATATAGCTTCTATGGTAATCATGCAAGTATACAACTTTACAAATTAGCAGAAGAATGATCTATTGTTGCCTTATTACCTTTTGTTTTTCGAGTTTTTCTTTTTTGCTGCTGCACGCGCAATTACATTTTTTTTGGAATCTTTTCAACATCTCATAATTCTATGCTTCTGGCTTAAGTTTTAGATCAGTGAATTACTGTTATAGTGTATGGAAGCATATATCCATCCTGTCAGGTGCACTGCTAGTTGTCCTCAACACAAAAATGTGAGTTATTGCCTAAAAATTCATATAGCCAATCTTTACCACAAACAAGAGCTACAAATGTTTTCGACGTCATTAGCTTTGATTGTCACAAAAAATCCGACTATCACAGCTAAATATAGATTCTGGAGAAACAGTGATCAGTGGTATTACTAGTTAATCACATGCCATAGCTGATAGCAAAGAGTATTTATTGGCATTTGTTTTCCATTAGCTCAAAATTTTAAAACTCTCATCAGTTCTCACAAACTCTTCTTCTAAATATGCTTCGAGCTCTAACTTTGGAACACACCTCCTTCTCCTATGGGATCATTGAACAAATTCTTCTTCTACTCTTCTTGTCCCAAGGACCGATGAACCCAAACTCCTCTCGGTTGCACTATCGTGGGGCGAATTTGCATTATTTCTCCAGTGCTTTTCATATTCCTCAAAGTACTTGGTGAACTATTCTTTTGCCAAGGTCACATTCGTGTCAATGTCAACATAGTGCTCACACACATTCTCATAAAAAGAAGTCTAAGAAATCCATTTTCTTCGAGGGATCAAGTATGGTGGCAATAACAAGGGTCATGTTGTAATTCTCATCCCAATACTTACCGAACTTCAAGTCCATAGCACTAGCCAAATCCATTAGAACCTGATTAACTTGCAATTCTTAATTTCTTAGTGCTTGGTGGATACAAAGAATACTATACAAGAATAGTTGAGATATAGGACTTCTATCCATCGAGAATGCTTTTGTAGCTTCTTCAAAAGCTCCAAAAAACTCGCCAATAGCTTCAATATTAACCCACTCTTCCTCAATTGTTGAAGGTCCCATTTGTAATTCAGCGTATCTCTTCAAGGCAACTTTGTATGTAACAACCTCAACAATCATATTATGTGTCAAATTCCAACCGTTTGGAACATTAAGAACTAAGCCAGCCTTTGGAGCAAGATTTTGGCAATATCATTAAAAGTTTGGATTCATCCTGGTGACGAATCAATGTGTATGATTAATTCTCATATCATCTCTATTGCCCCATTAGCAACTCCTATTCCATCTTGAACAAAAATATTCAATATATGAGCACAACATCTAACAAGAAGATGTTCACCATCAAACAACATGTCAGCCTTACCATTTTCTTTCAAAAGATCGTAAGCTGACTTGTTGCTCGATGCATTGTCAAGTGTAATCATGAATATTTTGCCTTTTATCCCCCACTCCGCCTGATAATTTGGGGTTGCCTCCTAAATTGCAAAAATAGTATGAGGATACTTCATATCATTGAAACCAATAATCTTCTTCAAGAAAAAATTGGCATCAATATAATAGGTCATCAGGCAAAGATATCCTAACTTTTGGTTAGATGTCCAAAGGTCAGACGTGAAGCATATGTGGGAATTGAGACTTTGCAATTCACTTTGCAATTTTTGCTTCATTCACTCATACCTATTGATAGAACCTTTATGCATTATTTGACGCTCGACACTACAACTCCATCCATGAAGCAAAGTAGGGGTCATCAAATTTATTGAATGCCATCTTGACATGGATGCACCACTTTACCATTAACTCATGGTTTCTTTGAGGATCAAAGGTAAATGGACCTTCAGGTGTTTTCTTTATTGTAGCAACAAATCTCTTTCTATTGTCATCGGTAATTTTTTTGACAAGACTCCACAATATGATTTCTAATGCTATTTGTGCCTGGTATTTTGGTATTTGTCATCTTCAGCCAACAATATTTGCAAACTGCCTTCGGGATACCTTCCCACCATAATCAAATTCTGCTCAAAGTGCTCCCAACATTGACCATCCTATTTGTGGTTTGCGATGAATGATCATCAGTGGTATCGTTGGTCCCAAAGCCTAAAAAGACATGTCTATTTAAGAAGAGGAAAATAATTTAGTTAATTAGAACCAACATAGTGTAAAAAGTTAAATTTGCATTATCCAGACTCAAAACACAAAAGAAAAGCTAAGTAATATTGAGACATAGAGCTTATAAGGTACTATATAAAAAACAAATTGCAATGTAGAGCACATAAGACAGTTTGAATCTGAATAGTCAGTAGCATGATGAAGTGGGAAGGAATACAATAATCAGTAGCTCTGTACAAACATCTATGACTTTGTTACCTTGAAGTGAGCAATAATACAATAATCTGACTAATCATCTATGGTTTTGTACCTCTAGCATTGATAAATTAATCTACTTGTTAAGAAATAATCCATTGTAAATATAAATTAATCTAGTTGTTAAGAATAATACGTTTGTTTGCTACAAACCCATTGCAACTGAGAGATAATTTGCTAAAAATTTTACAAGCAGAAACAATTGATCTAGCTGAAATAGGAAAGTGCTAGGCATTTGAAAAAGCTAACAAATCATCAAACAAATGGGAGAAATTTTAATGCAGAACCAAAGACATATACTTATAAAGATCGGGAACTGGGATGAGCAACTCGCCTACAACGACTGCGCCCGTGTCAGTCTATAGAGAACCAAAGGAATATGCTTATGGAGGTAGGCAACTACAACGATGGGCAGCTGAGAAGCGAGACCTGCAGCGGCGGTTAGCTGCAGTGGCGAGTTGGGCAACTGAGATGCGGCAGCTTTGAACCGAGATCTGCGGTGGAGATATCTACGATGATGGTCCCCTGGATGGTGTCGACACCCTAGATAGATGAGATGACATGACACATTCCAGAAGAAGTTTGTGCGAGGGTGCAATAATGGCTTACTTGCAATCTCCGCTGCCTCGCCAGGCTCAGGGTTGGTGGTGAAGCCGTTGATGTTCTTGGTATACGAGTAGCAGATGGCCCTGCATGCCTTCTCCCTACATGCATCTACACGGTTTGTCGGTGTGCTTCACATTTCCCAACCTCGAGAACTTACAAAGCAATGGCAATGGCAAGAGGCGACGATGGCGAGATCTGTAGCGGTGGGCAGTTACGGTGGCGAGCTTTCTTGACGGTGGTGAGATATATGGCGTTGGGGATGAGTTGTGGGTGGGTATTGGTGTCTAGGTTTAATCTACGAGTTTTAACACAACATATCTATTAATGTCTAACTCTAACAAATCCCAACCAAACCCGATAGTAAGTAAACTCATACCAACCCAATCTGATTTATAGTGAAACCTATTTCAACCCTTCTAAAGAATACCCAAACCAGAACTCAACCTGTTGAACCCAAATAAACCCAACCTATTATGAGGCCTACAGGCTAGCAGGTCCAACGCCCACACCTATTTTCTAGTCCCCTCTACAAAACATGCCCTAATAGGTGTGTTGATAGCAAAAATGGCATGACCGTCGCCATCGTCGTTGCTTGCCACTCGCCTGTCATGCGCTTGTGGCTGTCCGCCGCTTGTCTTTTGCTGCCAGTGCATCCACCCGCTATTGTGTGCCATCACGTGCCTACTTTTCGTGCATGCCCACTGCGCACCTACTACCATACGCTTGTGCTTGCCGCGTGTTGTTATGTTGTCATGTGAATCAGCTTGTATAAGCAAGTTATTGTGCACAAGGGAATCAACACGTGATTCGATCAATACTTGTCCAAGGCCAGATTGAATCAAGTTCAGGCCATGCTGAAATATTTTCTTTACACAAATTTGAAAGAGGTCGTCATCCACTGCTGTTCCAACTGTCTGCTGGAGAATCAACTTCTTTAACCATAAAGTACAGATCCGAGACTAACAACATTATCACACCATCCATCTACGTCAAGGCTAAGGTACAATTTGCAAATACATTACCCATTTCTCAAGAATATTTTGCAAATACAATGAATAGGCCGGTCGATGTTGCTATGCCTATACTTAATGAATTTAATACATCAGCTAGAAATTTAGATTACACGTTAGGTAATTATTTTAGATCTTTAGTTTTAGAATTACAACGTGTTGATGATATGCAACAGCCAATGCAAACTAATATGCATGCTTTAAATTTAAATGTTGTTAGCAATATACAACACGAGCCTACATCTTTTAATTCATCGGCAATATTTACGTTACCGAATATATCACAAACTAGCATGTCGATGAACAATTATTATGACCGAGTTGATATGATAGGTTCGGCCAATTATTATGAACCATCACATGTTAATAATTCTACTAGTGTACAACACGAAATTGCACCTTTTAATTCATCAGCAATGGTTTCACTGCATATGGTTACACAATAAGCAATGCCGATGAATGAGATGTACAGCCATCGTAATGTTGATTATTTGGCCAATTATGTTAAGTCATCCTATGCTACATCATATGCTACTAGAACGGAGGTTGCCCCCTATATTTTTTTAGCATCATATGCAACACATAATGTATCTAATTCGGCTCCATACGCCACTAATGATTATAGCCGAATAGATGAAAATTTAGCAAGTATGCATATACCTTCGTACAACACTGCAACATATAGTGTGCCTCCTATACCATCTCAAGGTTCAGGCATTACACATGGTTTATGGCCCGATAGTAATTTGAGTAGCTCTTTGCAGCATATACCATATACGAAACCGAACCAAATGCCACAAGATACTTATAATGCACCACAACCCAATTCTTTTATGCCGCAACAATAAATTGATGTGACACCTAATCGGCTTACGGTCGGGCAACGTATAGAGTCTAAAAGCATTGGGGGCAATCTGATGTAGGAAAGTTGAGAGCTAGTTTTGAGGTCATTGCGACTAAACTACGCAAAGACGTGAGAAAGAGTCTCAATGCTTATCTTAGAAGTAAAAAATTAAAGCCGGTTTTCGAAGAAGAGGAGCCGGCTATGATTGAAAGAAAAGAACAAAAGCCGACCTTCATTGAATGGTCAGATATGGCTAAGGCTATAGTGTTACCATTTGAGTTTCATGCTAAAACAGTTGATGATCAGGATCAAGATAAAGGTGTTTCGGTCATGCCCATGCGTATAACTGACATCAATGACGGTAACATGTCTATGCTTAAGGAATTATTTAAAGAAGATCATAGCGCGATTGAAGCGGAATTGCAAGAACATCGGAAGGAGCTGCTTTCGTGATGCTGGAAAACAAAGCAATGTGGCATTGAAATAAAAAAGTTTCCACCTATTGATACCCTGCTAAAAGAGATACGAATTGTAACTACGCTATTTGCTCCCCAACTTGATTTTATAGTTTCGATAGATAAATGTTTTGGTGGTTCTATGCTTATTGATTCTGAAAGATTAGGTAGATAAATTAATATGAATAAACAAATTGATTGTGCGTTGCAAGAGGAATCTAAAATAAAGCTTGATAATGCAATATCTATGTTTAGAAGAGCGTACTTTGAATATGATAATGCGGTTCCATATCCACAAGGTTTTGAAGTGCTAGAGATTGCGAAATTCATGAATAAGGATAGTAGAAATGTCGTGGGATTTGTTGGCCAATTTATTGCATAGTATGGGGAGGCCGGTAATAGTAATATATCAAAGTTAGAACTATTCCCATCATCTTTTCGAGGCATTGGATTCATATGGGTCATTTTACTTGTTCTAAATTTGGTCTACACTTGGCCACAAATAGAACATAAGTTTTGTGATTATTTTAGATTTAGAGATACAAGACCGAGATTGAAAGAATTTGAAAAGACCGATATTAATATAGTGAAAGATAACTTTAAGATATCGAACAAGACAAATATAAGCAAATGTGTAGTCAAATGGGTAGATGTGAAATCTAAACCATTCATTTGTTGAGGTTTAAATCCATCTCCATAAAAGAATCAGCTAAAGAAGAAAAAGTATACATTTGATACGACTGAATGTGATCAAATTTTTGATATCCTATTGCAAGAAAAACATATTAGATTATTTGATCATCATGTTATACCATCACGTGATGAATTGAAAGGGCGTTCATATTGCAAATGACATAATTTGTTTACTTATTATACTAGTGATTGCAATATGTTTCGCCTACGAATACAATCAGCTATTAATGAAGGATGATTGAAATTTACAGACTGTCCAAGGACATGGGGTATAAGTTAGATGAAAGATCTTTCCCTGTAAACGTGATTAGTAATGAGAACAAGAAAGTGTTAATTCGGCTGGAAAAGGCTGATGCAACCAAATGCAAGAAGGTGGCAATAGCTAGCAAGATTAATAATGATAGAACCAGTAAAGCTAGCAATATTTTGGACAAAAATAAGAAGATGGTTTGGGTCCTAAAAGGTAGTTGAAATATTAAAGCTAGAGCTAGTGTTCAAGCATCAATTGTTATAACTACACAAAATGCAAAGCCGAAGGTGACATTCCAACAGCTTCTGGCTAAATATGAAAATGAAAAGGCTGGCCAAAATGTTACTAATCGGCCTGATAATTTCAAGCAATCAGGATCACCTCCTAGATGAGAGTTTGATGGTTGGAATCGTCAGCAGAGAAATTTTCATATATCAACACCGTCTCCACCATACGGATCGTTGATGCATACACCACATGGACCTTATTCCAGCATGTTTTATCCTTGTCCACTATGGGGTTGCTATAGTTCATGGATGCCATCTCCTATGCATTTTGATTTTTATCCAAATTGTACTAACCCTAGAGGACCGATAATTGATAGGATGTCACCTACAAATAGTGACCATTTGGACCAAAGAAATCGGTCAATGGATGAAAAAAGAGGCAAGGTGATCAAATAAGCTTATCTTGTTCAGAGAGATGGAAATTTGAACAAAAGTTTGGACGTGAAGAAACTGGCAATCGAAGAGAAAAATGTCATTTAGCACTGTTGCTAATGACGATACTATGACAACTATTGGTAATCAAAGTGTCACAAAAGAAGTGATGCAAAAAGCTAATGAGTTGTTGTCCAATGAAGGAAAAAATGATCAGCTTCTTCCGTTGATGTGACCAAGCATAATTCAAATAGGAAATCCAATGCTACAATAGTGAATATAACTAAACAACAGTCATGTTCGGCTGAAAAGCAATTTGATGAAAAGAAAGATGTCACAGGTGTAATCATATTGGTTGAGCCCAAGAGAAATTCAGTCATGCCAAAGAATCAAAGGAAGGTTTCTTCATCACCGGGAGTAAAGTCGTATCAACACCATTGGCAATCACCTTATTAGACTTCGTCATCTAACCCACCAATGTATGTGTTGTGGTCTGCTTCTCCAGGTATATTTGTATAATCCATAGTTTTGGTTTAGTCCTTGGATACCGTTTTATGAATATCAATATCCTAGTTAGGCTTTACCAAAAGGTCATAATATATATGATCGGTTGTCACAGCCATATCAAGAATACTGTTATTAAATGTGCTTGAATATTGAAGAAGCCAAAATATTTGGTTGATAAATAGTCATATATTGATTATAGGTTCTAGTAATTTTATTTCGTCTATATTAGATGCTTGAAAAGAAACATGCCCACTGTTATTTGTCTTCGCCCTAAGAAACAAACAAGGCTAATATATAGTTGATCATCGTCCTAAACAAATAGCCAAAATAATTTACATGTCATTCATGATTATTTAGGTGCAAGTGTTTTTCGACAAGCAAGTTTATTGAAAAATAGGGAGGGTGTGTGTTGATAGCAAAAAATGACATGGTCAGACGTTTTGTGCACACCGGATAATCCAGTGATTAAGATCGTATCATCACTGGACTATCTAGTGAGTAGAAGGAGATTTCATGTAGAAAACATGCTCTCTATGCATATTGATCCGACAAGTGCTCCGATGAAAACGTCAAACTATTCGGTGCTTGTAGGTTAGTATTTTTCAAAAAAACATGCTCTATGGAAGAATTAGTCCGGTGAGGTATTTAGTTAGCGTCAGACTATCCGGTGAGGTTAAGTTAGTTTCTTGCAAAAAGAATTGCTCTCTAAAAAAATAGTCCGACAAGGGTTCCGGTACAAACATCAGACTATCCGGTGCTTATAGCTTGAATCGCGTAGAGAGAATTGCTCTGTACAAAAAATAGTCCGGTGTGTGATCCAAGGTAGCGCGGACTATCCGGTGAGCTCAATGGCGAAATTTGCACTCTGAAAATATTAGTCCGACGCAAGCTTTCGGTGAGTACAACTTGAACGCCGGACTATCCAGTGTGAACAAGAGAGTTTCTTGTTGAAAATTTGCTCTCTGTAAATATTGGTCCGATGACATTCTCCGGTGAGTACATTTAACACGTCAGAATATCTTGTGCATGTTGGAGTGAATTTTAGGGTTTTCGGCCAAATAAACTCATCGGATGGTCCGACGTTCTGAAATTTGTTTTCGCCAGACCATTCGGTGTTCGAGTTTGTTTTTTAATCTATTTAGATTCTTTCGTTAGTTTTAGCCAAATAAAATATGTTTAGACAGGTTCTAGAGATATAGTCCTATTCTATATGGTCAAGTCTAACCCTCTCCTATAAATAGTTAAAGGGCAGAGGCCGATTGGAAAAAACACAATTGTCAAATACAAAACTTATACATTTTTTTGTTTCTTTTTTGTTCTTCCTAAGTAGATCTAGAATAGCCATGTTTTGTTAATTTGTCCCGTTAATCAGTCATGTACTCCCGTGACTTGCAAAATTAGAGTAGCTCTTATTTGCTGTTCTTGCTTGTAAAACAGTCTGATATTCGTCGTAATCGAATAATTATCTCATTTACTAGTTTACTTTAAAAATAATCGTGCACTTTTACAAAAGTAAAAGAATATCGTTATTTTGCGACCTCACGTATTACCAATTTTTACGCCAACTAGGTGAATATCCTTAGCATGTAAATTATTTGGCAATTAGTATCTGGGACGCACGCTAATCTTCGACCAGACGGATCTCTAGCAGCAACCGGGACGCGCCTCGTCCGAAACTGCGGGTGCTATCGGAGGACCGAGCCCGCCGAACCCCACCGGTCCGTTGGCCTCGACCAGCACCCTCACTCGTCTCGACCGTTCCCGCTGCGGCAGCGTCTGCGAGTGGCGCTGGCGCCTAGCGCGTGTGCGGGAGGTGTGGGAGGCGGAGGCGCCGAGATGGGAAACGAACGAGCGAAACGGGGGCGGATTCCATGGCGCCCCGCAGAGATCGAGGCGGGGGCCAGCCATGGCCGCTCCACGTACTCCAACCCCCCTCCCGTCCCCCACCGCCTTCTACACATCCCCTCCTCCCTCTCCACTCCTCCGCTTTTGCACCGCACCAGTTTCCTCCGCCTTCCTCCCACGAGAGGACGGACGACGACGACGACGTCGGAGCGGTCGGGAAGGAAGATGTGAGTTTGTCCGCCCCATCGCTCACAGCTTCGTTGTTCGACTGATCACCCTCCTCCGGGCGCCGGCGAAATGGTGAGTTCGCCTGCTCGTTGCGTAATGCGGTGCGGCAATGGCGGATTACTGTCGTGTTGGGCGAGGCTGCCCGAATTTGTAGGGTAGTGCAAGCCTGATGGTTTTGTTCTGACCTTTTGGTGAAATGCAAATGCGTCGTGAAACAAGTCGCTATAATGGTTTCAGAGACTCTTGTGTGATGAACTGATGATAGCTGAGATCATTGAGATATCCGAGTTTCCATTGCAGGGAACGAAAGTAAATATAATCGTGGGCTCTCATGTATGGGCCGAAGACCCTGAGATTTGCTGGGTCGATGGAGAGGTCGTTAAAATCAATGGGGAAGAGGCTGAGATCCAGGCAACCAATGGGAAAAAGGTAACAGCATTCATGAGTTAGGATTTTATCGGCTCTCGGGGACCGATATGTTTGGTCTTGTAACTTGCTTTTGAGCTTTGAGTTCGATACCGATACTTATCATTGTGCTGTTACATTTTTAGATTGTTGCAAACTTGGCGAAACTATACCCCAAAGACAGGGAGGCAGCTGCTGGTGGAGTTGATGACATGACAAAGCTCTCCTATCTCCATGAACCAGGAGTGTTGCAGAATTTGGCTATCAGATATGAGCTTAATGAAATTTATGTATGTTATCTTTGTTACTGTTTGCTGAATGATCACTTACTGAAATACTGTAGACGTGTCATTATGTCAGTCGTACTATCTGAGTTCACAAATCTGATACTCACACTATGTTCCTTATGGCTGATATTTTATCATTTTGGCAGACATATACTGGAAATATTCTCATCGCTGTCAATCCTTTCCAAAGATTGCCTCATATATACGATCCGCATATGATGCAACAGTATAAGGGGGCATCATTTGGAGAGTTAAGTCCACATGTTTTTGCTGTGGCAGATGTTGCATACAGGTAACTCTGATAGCCAGAGGAGGTTATAAGAAGTAGCCTTGTTCCTTACATGGCAACTGTTAAGCGTTCTCGTTCTTTCTAGCCTCCTATGTTTCTTTCCAAAAACTTCTGTATTTTTGTGTACTTCTACCTTCTTTAATGCACTAAAAAAGGCTGATAGCCAGAATCAGTTCAATATTTCCAGAGAATACGAGTTGTTCTCACTGTTGTCTTTTATTTGAAATAGAGCTATGATTAATGAACAGAAGAGTAACGCCATTCTTGTGAGTGGTGAGAGTGGTGCTGGCAAAACAGAAACAACAAAAATGCTTATGAGGTATCTTGCCTATTTGGGTGGCCGAGCTGCAACTGAAGGAAGAACAGTAGAGCAACAAGTTCTCGAAGTAAGACAGCCAGTCCTTGGCCTTTCAAGATAATTGTAATGTTAAGTTATTTATACTTCAATTGAACATATATTGTTTATTCTTGTGTCTGCAGTCAAATCCAGTCCTTGAAGCTTTTGGCAATGCGAAAACTGTCAGAAATAACAATTCTAGGTGAAGGCACTTTAAATAAGTACCTTAATCATATATTACCTGCTTTTGTTGTCCAAATCATGGAGTTGCATGCGTTTGGGTCTCATTTTTTCCCCTTC
The DNA here is from genome assembly GCF_958298935.1 of Phragmites australis. Classification (NCBI taxonomy): domain Eukaryota; kingdom Viridiplantae; phylum Streptophyta; class Magnoliopsida; order Poales; family Poaceae; genus Phragmites; species Phragmites australis. The sequence goes on from NC_084928.1 coordinate 9,348,766, forward strand.
ATAATGGTTGGTGCAGTCGGTTTGGTAAGTTTGTTGAGATTCAGTTTGATAAGCAAGGGCGGATCTCAGGTGCTGCTATCAGAACTTACCTTCTAGAAAGGTCACGTGTATGCCAAATATCTGATCCAGAACGCAATTACCACTGCTTTTATCTCCTTTGCTCGGCACCACAGGAGGTAATGATTTATATTCTCCTTGTGTCTTTATTATGAACCTCAATGCACTTGTAACTGGTTTTCTTTACGCCAATTTTAAAGTTTGATTACTTTTTTAGAAGATATTTGATTACTAATACAACTATCTTCTGTGACATTGAACTTTCAGGAGATTGAAAAGTACAAATTAGGAAATCCTAAGACTTTTCACTATCTCAATCAATCAAATTGCTACGAGTTGGTTGGGGTAAGCGACGCCCATGAATATTTGGCTACCAGAAGAGCAATGGATATTGTTGGCATCAGTACTCAGGAACAGGTAGATCAGTTATTTCCATACTTTCTTTGATACGGTTGATGGTTAGTTTAATTGAATGGTTTTTCTCACTTGTCTACAATTTAATTTCTATCCAGGATGCTATTTTCAGGGTTGTTGCTGCTATCCTTCATATTGGCAACATTGAATTCGCCAAGGGGAAAGAAGTTGATTCCTCAGTCTTGAAAGATGAGAAATCCAAGTTCCATCTTGAAACAACTGCTGAGCTTCTTATGTAACTACTTGTCTTCGCTTTGTTTCATAGCTGATGAGATTATGCATCCTGTATGGAGTGTTGAGGTGTATTCTGTGTCAGGTGTGATCCTGGAGCCTTGGAAGATGCTCTTTGTAAGCGTGTCATGGTAACACCAGAGGAGGTTATAAAAAGAAGCCTTGATCCTTACAATGCAACCATTAGCAGGGATGGTCTGGCAAAGACGATATATTCTCGCTTGTTTGACTGGTAACACAATAATGCCGTTTGGCTCTCTATTACATGTGCTCCATAGCATTCCAAATGCAACATACACAAATAAAAACTTCATTAACCATTGCGACCCATCACTCTCTTTCAGGCTTGTTGACAAAATTAATAGTTCCATTGGGCAAGATGCTAGCTCTAAATGTCTTATTGGTGTCCTGGACATCTATGGTTTTGAGAGCTTCAAGTCAAACAGGTAACTGTTACTGTAATCTTGTATCTACAATCCACTATGTTCTTTTCACAAACTGATAAATCATAATTTCTGCAGTTTTGAACAATTCTGTATTAATTATACAAACGAGAAATTGCAACAACATTTCAATCAGGTAATATTTGTTCACAAGGAATGTTTCATGTGCACCAAACCCACTAGCCATGTGCCAACCAAAAGAACACACATTTATGTGAAAGGTATTTCTGTGTTCTTTTCAGCACGTTTTCAAGATGGAACAAGAGGAGTACACTAAAGAACAAATTGATTGGAGCTATATTGAATTTGTTGATAATCAAGATGTTCTTGACCTTATTGAGAAGGTATGCATAGCCATTATACATAAAAGACCTCTAAATTGAATTAGTAATTTCATCTAAAGCATTTTGTTGTTGGGCATTCCAATTGTTGTAATGTATAACCTGAATTTTTCTATTGTTTTACTTTGTGGGCATCAATCATGCATAATGGTATGTGTGCTGCTGCGGAATGCAATCCAAAACTTTCCAATTAGGGACTATTGGAACGAACTTAGGCTTTACCTTTGGGCCTATAAGCTAAAAACAAGGGCAAAGTAATTTACATTTAGTCTTATTTAGAAGAGTCAAACATCCTTTTGCTAAAAGCTGAAACAAAGCTGAATACAAGCCCAAGCAAGGCAAAAGAAGCCCTCGTTTTGGCCAGGCAAAGATGCTGTGCTTTTTTTTTTTCTTGTACTTATTTTAGAACTAAGAAATCTTTAACAGTCAGTTTTCCTACAGATTCTCAACTTGTTTCTTTGCATGTATTACTGGATTTAACAATAAATGAGACTGAGTTTTGTTTGTTTAAATTGTTTGTTTGCAGAAACCTGGTGGTGTTATTGCACTTCTTGACGAGGCATGGTATGCTTACCAATTATTTTTCTTGTCTTTCCTGTCTTATCAATTTTATATTTTCACCTGTGTGATATAGTTGAGTGTTTGAGTTGATGACCACTGATTAGATGAAAAGCTCTGTTAACATGCTCTCTCTTTTTTTAACCGCGTTCAGTATGTTCCCCAAGTCAACACATGAGACGTTTGCCCAGAAGCTCTACCAGACTTTTCAAAAGCACAAACGTTTTGTCAAACCAAAGCTATCTCGCACTGATTTTACGATTTGTCACTATGCTGGAGAGGTAGCTTTTGTTCATCAAATTCAATTACATCAGGATATTATTGTCTGTTCTGGTTTTAACTGATGCTTGTGGACTTGTGGTATTCAGGTGTTGTACCAGTCCGATCAATTCCTTGACAAAAATAAAGACTATGTTGTGGCAGAGCACCAGGAGCTACTGAGTGCTTCTAAATGTTCATTTATCTCTGGTTTATTTCCACCTCTGCCAGAGGAGACATCTAAATCTTCCAAGTTCTCTTCCATAGGAGCTCGCTTTAAGGTTGTCAGATCTACATCCACCTATCCCATTTCCTTTTCTCTCTCCAGTTTGCTATTGTGCATGACTGATTTTTCCTATCTCTGCTTTCAATGTGGCAGCAACAACTTCAAGCACTTATGGAAACCTTAAATTCTACAGAGCCTCATTATATCAGATGTGTGAAGCCAAATAATGTGCTAAAACCGGCAATTTTCGAGAATGTCAATGTCATGCAACAGTTGCGTTGTGGTGTAAGTGATTTTGAACAATGATTTTATTGTGCCAGCCTGTACTGTAGTGCATATGGTGGCTAAGTCGGAGTTTGTCTATATGTCAAAATTATTTGACTAAATTGCATGCCATTTATCATCAGGGTGTACTTGAGGCAATCAGGATTAGTTGTGCCGGGTATCCTACACGTCGCACGTTTTATGAGTTTTTGCATCGTTTTGGAATACTTGCACCTGAGGCCCTTGAAGGAAAGTAAGTTATTTGTTCAAGCTGTGCGGATTTGTAGTTTTACATTGGTGTTTTTTGTGCTTCTAACAGAGTTATTCTTTTTAAATATCTCAATAGTAACGATGAAAAGGTTGCATGCAAGAGGATTTTGGAAAAAAAGGGTCTTTTGGGCTTTCAGGTAACAGGAACACAAATCCATTCATCTTATCGCATAGTTTTGTCATTCAAAGTAAAGTTAAGAGCTAACCTACATTGAAGAGCTGTTAATGATCTTTCAAAGGAACATATTGTGCATAACTTGTGTACCTATTTAGTGGTGCTTGCTTATATGTTTGCATTCAGGGCAACCTCACACTACAAGCATAGCAATAAAAAAGAAACATATACAGGATCATCATAACTGTTCTACATTAGGGCTTCAATGTACTTATTTTCATCACATTAACACCGATTTATATTTCTCAGATAGGTAAAACAAAGGTTTTTCTGAGAGCTGGCCAGATGGCTGAATTAGATGCTAGGAGGACTGAAGTACTCAGTGCTGCGGCAAAAACAATTCAGGGGAAAATACGGACACATATGATGCGGAAGAAGTTCCTTTCTTTGAGGAAGGCATCTGTGTGTGTTCAGGCAATATGGAGAGGTATGTTTTGCTTATAATTAACTGTTGACCTGGCCACATTTCATTTTACTAACTAATTGACAATATCATCCCTTGTGTTTTAGGAAGATTAGCTTGTAAACTATATGATAACATGCGAAGGGAAGTAGCTGCCATCAAAGTTCAGAAATGTCAACGTAGGCATCAGGCAAGAAGGTCCTACAAACTCCAACATGCTTCGGTTCTTGTGGTGCAAACTGCATTGCGAGCGATGGCAGCAAGAAATGAGTTCAGATTTAAGAAGCAATCTAAGGCAGCTGTTACAATTCAGGTACTTTTTGATCTACTAGTAAATAATAATGCAACTCAACAGAGAGTAATGCTTCTAACATAGGATATGTACCTGAATGCCTTGATTCTCCATGGCAGGCTCGTTATAGGTGCCATAGAGCTCATTTGTATCATAGGAAGTTGAAATGTGCAGCCATTGTTGCACAATGTAGATGGAGGGGAAAAACTGCAAGGAAAGAGCTCAGGAAGCTCAAAATGGTATGCATTGTATCCCATTAAATGAACTACTGTACATATCATCTGCTGTTTTTGTATACAGCACGAATGCAGTTCTATTTCTTATATAAGGAATAAAATTCTTTCTGTTCATGCTTTGAAAAATATAACTGCGTGCCAGAGGAGAGTAAATGATGCCATGATAAATGTTCTATGTGGAGTAGTTCATAAAGTTGGCAACAAGGTAGCACCATCAGAGAACACCAAAAAATGTCATTTCTAAAGCATGCTATCATCTTCTCTTCAGGAAGCAAGAGAAACAGGTGCACTCAAGGAAGCAAAAGATAAACTTGAAAAGAAAGTGGAAGAACTTACATGGCGTGTGCAATTAGAGAAGCGACTGAGGGTATAATTTTGGACTTCTTTGTTTCTGCTCATATCTTCCACTCCATAAACACTTCTAAGTTGTAAAACATAATTGTATCATTGTTTCAGCTTCTATAATTTTACTACGTGTATTCAGATATTACCACGTTATATATTATTTTAATTATTTGACACAAATCAATTCACGTGCATACAGACAGACTTGGAAGAAGCAAAAGCTCAGGAGTTGTCAAAACTGCAGAGCTCTATGGAAGCATTGCAAGGCAAATTGGATGAAGCAAACACAATGCTTGTCAAGGAACGAGAAGCTGTCAAGACTATCGAGGAAGCACCTCCTGTTGTGAAGGAAACTGAGGTTTTTGTCCAAGACACCGAAAAGATCGATTCCTTGACAACAGAGGTGCAAGAACTTAAGGTTTGTAATCTGCGACCATTAACATTGTCCAGAATTTCCTAATCATTTGCTCGTCCGGTAGTTTTCAACAATAAGACATGATCAGATAAACTGAAGCACTTCATATTTACATAATTTAACACTTGAACTCATTTTGTGACGTACGACTTTATTTTGATGTAGACCTCATTACAATCAGAAAAAGAAAGAGCCGATGATTTAGAAAAGAAACGCTCTGAAGAAGAACAAGCAAATGAAGAAAAGCAAAAGAAACTGGAAGAGACTGAAATAAAAATGCGTCAATTTCAGGAATACCTGAGAAGGTTATGCTTTTCGCATGCTCCTTGTTTCCTTTTATGCTTTTGTCACTGAATTTCCATGTTTTGTCCTGTTGTGCATGAACCATGTCCAGATTCTCCTTGTGCGTTTAATTTTCAGACCACACCTATGTAGCAAAGACATGCTAGCCGACATGTATTTGTTCACTCTTCTAGCTAGGGCAGGCTTAACTTGGTTATAGTATTTTTAGAGGTTGAAAAAATCTGAGTAAAATCATTAGTAATTTCATTTTGTTTTCTATTGACATACTTTATAATTATAGATTTATAGTCAATATTCATATCTAATTGTATTGTTGCTATGTTATCCAACATCAAATCCTCACCTTATGTTATCCAACATGTATTCATTTTATTCTCATTCAGGTTAGAGGAGAAACTCTCTAATGTAGAATCTGAAAATAAAGTGCTTCGTCAGCAAGCTGTCTCAATGGCTCCAAGCAAAATTCTGTCTGGCCGCTCCAAGTCCAATTTACAAGTGAGTGTTACTATGTTTTATCCTTTCTTCCATTTTGGAAGGTTCAATCGATAATTTGCACCTCCTATTTGTTTTACAGAGGAGTTCTGAAAATGTTCATGTATCAGGCAATGATCCAAAAATAACTCCAGTGAGTGTACATGCTTTCTATAGTTTAGCAGCATATTATTGTGTCACTTGAAAGTATATCAAAATAAACCTTTTGTTCTCTGTGTTTCAGGAGTCCAATAATGCATCCTCTCCTAAAAAGGAATACGACATTGATGATAAGCCACAGAAATCTCTTAATGAAAAGCAGCAGGTGTGGTGTGCCATCTATTCATATTTTTTAGGATCACTGCATAGATCCTTTAGATTCATATTACTCTCTGCAACTGAAATGTTCAGAACCTTTGCAGGAGAATCAAGATCTATTAATTAGGTGCATCGCACAGCATTTAGGTTTTGCTGGGAATCGGCCAGTTGCTGCTTGTATAATATACAAATGCCTTCTTCATTGGAGATCATTTGAGGTAGAGCGGACAAGTGTTTTTGATCGCATCATTCAGACCATTGGACATGCAATTGAGGTGACAATCATATTTGTAAATTTTATTACCGTTATCTACAGTGATGCTAAATTATCATTTTGCTGTGTTATATAGACACAAGACAATAATGAAGTCTTAGCATATTGGCTTTCAAATGCTTCAACACTGTTGCTGTTGCTTCAACGGACATTAAAGGCGAGTGGATCAACAGGAATGGCTCCCCAGCGTCGACGATCATCTTCAGCTACACTTTTTGGAAGGATGACGCAGGTAATACATTTTTATTTTTCCCTCGTTTTCTTTTGTTTCTTCTTTAAGTGAAGCTAGTTTAATAGTTAATGAATGAGCTAGTTTTTTTGCTTTCTAATTCCAGAGCTTCAGAGGAACTCCACAAGGTGTAAATCTTTCTCTCATAAATGGAAGCATGGTTAGTGGAGTCGAGACACTGAGACAAGTCGAAGCCAAGTATCCTGCTTTACTGTTTAAACAACAACTTACGGCATATGTGGAGAAGATATATGGAATGATCCGGGATAATCTGAAGAAAGAGATCTCTCCTTTGCTTGGCTTGTGCATTCAGGTATTCATGGTTTCTGAGTCCAGAGAATGATAGCCATCTTGTTGTCTTGAGTTTTGTTTGTGGAATGACCAACATGAGTGCCTTATTTTGTCTAATATATGTGGCTTCCTGCAATTCTCCCTTCCAATACAAATACTGCAGGCCCCGAGAACATCAAGAGCAAGCTTAATGAAAGGATCTTCACGTTCAAACACTAATACTGCTGCTCAACAAGCTTTGATCGCTCACTGGCAAGGGATTGTGAAGAGCCTTGGAAATTTCTTGAACATACTGAAAGTGAACAATGTCGGTATAATGTTTCCTTTTTCTTCATTTCACCAGGATAATTTTTTTGAACAGCTTTAAGAATATTAGGATTATTAAACTTCATTAAAGGCATATATGAATGCATCCTGCTTATGTATGTCACTGCTGCAGGTTCCTCCTTTCTTGGTGCGAAAAGTATTCACTCAGATATTCTCATTTATCAATGTACAGCTATTTAACAGGTAAAATATTTAAACCTGAGCAGCTACTTAACTGTTGGCTTGAAATTCCGTAAATGTCTTATTGAGTTTCATTTGAACATGGTCTGTCTGTCTTCAGTCTGCTATTGAGAAGGGAGTGCTGTTCATTCAGTAACGGCGAGTACGTAAAAGCAGGATTAGCTGAACTTGAACATTGGTGCTATAGGGCTACTGACGAGGTAATATTAGCTATTCTTTTTACATGTCTCGAATGATGCTAGATAATATAAACATATTCATGAAGGAAGATTGCATAATAATTTGTTCTAGACCATATGGCAGTGTTTATACCCATGCTTTTTCTGTGTCTGACAGCAAAAGGAATTAAAGATAAAATAGTTTTTTTCCTCCAAAACAGAACAAAAACAATTCTGTGTTTTTTCGTGTGACATATTGTTCGAATGCTTGCAACTGAGCATCAATATTGATTTCTCATCTAGCGCTCTTCCTACTTGCAGTATGCAGGTTCAGCATGGGATGAGCTTAAACATATTAGACAAGCTATTGGTTTCCTGGTAATTTGTATTTCTATTTTCTCGTATAATGACTTGCATGCAATATTTGGTTAGCAGGACCAACAGATGAGAGCCGAGACAAAACTGATAGAGAAGTGTAGATTGCAGTATTAAAAATGGCCAAATCAAATATACAGTTCTCTCACGTATATCAATTTTTACAGGTAATTCATCAAAAGCCAAAGAAAACGTTGGATGAAATAAGTCATGACCTTTGTCCGGTAAGAGATAATTAACTATTGTTTAATTTTTCCCCATCTGCTAGAAAAGATGCATTTCCTTGGAGTTTGTTTACAACCCCGTGACCTCCTTTTCAGGTACTTAGCATACAACAGCTATACAGGATTAGTACTATGTACTGGGATGACAAGTATGGAACACATAGTGTTTCCCCAGAGGTAAGCTTCACATTGTGTTGCATTTCATTTCACCTGACAAGAATTGACCACATGTGATTTATCATATTAGGTTATATCAAACATGAGAGTATTAATGACAGAAGACTCCAACAATCCTGTAAGCAATTCATTTCTGCTGGATGATGACTCAAGGTTACTATCGCTTTGCTCCTATCAATTTCTTGTCCTATGCCACCTAATGTGATATGCTTCTACTTACTCATCTGCACTTCAAAATGCAGCATACCGTTCTCCGTCGATGACATATCTAAATCAATGGAGCAGATCGACATCTCTGACATTGAGCCACCTCCATTGATTCGGGAGAACTCCGGCTTTGTATTCCTGTTGCCGCCACCTGAATAGATGCGTGGCGTGAGTGCGAACTTGGGCGTGGAATGCAGGTACCCAGAACGATGATTGGGCGGTCTATGAAGTGCGAGGTTTCTCTAGTTACGAATGTCCAATGCAATGAGGTACACGGCTTCCTTGTTTGCACCTTTGCAGCTTTACAGATAGGAGTTGACCATCCGCTACATGGCAAATGTATCAAATCCACAAACTCTTTGTGGCATGCCTGGACTCACCTAGTGTTGATCCACCTCTAGTCAAGTAGTTGCGCCTCAGTGCTATTTTTTTTTTTTTTTTGGCCTTTTTGTTTCCCTTCATCTATGCGTTTTGATTTATTCTTCTGAAGTTCAGAGCTGTCATACACTAGTTCAAGTCAAACTAGTTTAGAAGGTCTTAGCAAAATCAGTAGAAATCCATTCTTTCCTTAGGCTATTATTTAGTTCTAGAGCACTTTGAGGTGTCTGCAAGAGTTGGGTAATAGGTTTTTTTTCTCTCTTCCAGTTAAATGATTTTCATGGCTTCGTTGTACTGGTCTTGCGTATAGAACATTGAACACCATAATGATGTTGATTATTATTTTGTATGAAATTAATATCTGAGTTCACCATTTTTTTGGAAGAAAATTCACCAATATTTCTGTACCGTTTTGCTCTGTAGCACTTCGTTTTCATCCTTCTGTTTCCTGAGATTCTACACTGGGTAGCCCAGCCCAGCCCAGCAGCTCGTGCGAATGCGACGGCGTCTCAACTGACGAAGAGGCTCCCCTAAAAAAAACTGACGAAGAGGCTCCCTTAAAAAATCTGAAGAAGAGGCCTCTCAAAAAAAAAAGGAAAAAAAACACTGACGAAGAGGAGGATGATAGGGTTCCCCTCCCCTCTCCCAGTCCCGCTGCCGCTCTCCCCCTACAAAGCCCTAAACTCGTGCGAGCCGCCGTCCTCCTCCACCCGATCCAGGCGCCATGGCGCGAGGTGCGTCTAACTCTGCAGCCAAAGCCTCACGAATCCATCGCCCAGCCTCCATTCTCTGCCTTCTGCCTTCCGCACGCGTCGCCCATCCACCGTGAGAGATCGCCGGGGCGAGGCGAGGCCAGCCATGGCGGCGCCCTTCGTCTACCGCAGCTCCTCCATCGCAACAGTACGTCAGCGCTCCCCTTCTGTCCCCTGGTGCTGATCGAGAGACTGCGTTTCTCATGGTTTTCTCCCTCGCCGTCGCTTCGCTCGGGTGGTAGATCCGCCACCGGGGGTTTTGGGGGGGGGGGGGGGTGTTGCTCCGCCGCCACCTCTGCCGCCCGCCAGAGCTCGCCGGGGTGGTAGATCCACCCCTGATCTCAGGTCTTGTCTGCTTTTCCTTTTATTTTCAATTGTTGTCTTCTTTCCTTTTTCTTTATCATTATCGGGGATTGGTTAGTTACTTGTGAAGATATTAAATATACTTAAAAGCAATGCGCTATTGAAAAGCACTTAATATGATGCACTCCATGTTCATGCGGACTTTGCTCGACGATTGTGAGACCTTGGATCAGTGAACGATGAGCTCGTAGAATGGCTTAATTCCTTCTCAAAAGTTTAGGGTTTAGTCTCATTTTGAAGATGAGTATATGACAAATTTGTTCATGTCATGGGGGTGTTCTGATCTGCTAGCCTGATGATTAGCATTGTTTGCATTAAGAACGGAGATCTGAATGCGCTGCTCTGTTGAAGCCCGCTTGACTGCAGCTGCGGTGCATCGGGTCAGCCTTGGCAGGCAGGCTCGCTCGATGACTGCCCTACTACTCCCTCTGTTCTTTTTATCTAGGTAGTTCCCTCTGGAGGAAACTGCAACCACACCTACACAACCCCAACGCACATGCACACATACATACATACATGTATTCCCCCTGCTCCTCTTCCGCTGTTCCAAGGAGCTGTCCGAGTGGGGTCCGGGTGATGCGCTTGTAGACACAAAATTTATGAAGGCTCTGGCAGATTGGAGGAATGCCCTTCCTAACTTTATTGCTAATTTGTTTAACAAGTACGTGATTATGAAGCTTTTTTAATTTTGAAGTGCTGCAATACAGCCTGGGCTGCTTTTCCAATGGTTGGTATTGTGGTAATGGTTTTGCGATATCTTTCTGTGACTGATATGTGAGTTGCAAACTTGCAATATTCCACCCCGTGGGCAAAGTAGCAGATGACGAGAAGCAAAGACAAGGACCTCTGCAGTGCTCCTGATTAATAGAGGGCACAATAGTATGATGACTCTGTCTAGGGGAATCTCTGATGCTAATGCCAGTTTTTTTATACAGCTTATGGAATAGATGAGTTTGATGCGTGCTTAACCATGCTAGTAATAGTTCTCTGTTGAATTGGAGTAATGCATGTTTGTGCAAGTTTTTTTGTGTAATTGTGTGTGCGTGTCAACAAAGCTGGCTAATTAGGCTCTGGGGAATACATTTGTAGATGCAGACATTATGAAATATGTGGGAGATTAGAAAGAATGCCCCTACTAGATTCGTCTGACCTATTTAACAAGTTCCTGCTTGCTATAAACATTTTTCTCTGATGTTAGTTTAGTGCTTGTTCTCTACTTGTTTTGAATCTGAACTCTGAAGGCTTCCGTGTTGGTACCATCTTCTGTTGATTTACAGCATGGCCTGAAAATGAGCTTGGAGGATTGTTCTCTGGACACTTGGCTAGTGTATAAGTTTCATATTTCACCGTGCAAGAAAAATTGTAGATGACGAGAAGAAAGACAAGGACATCTGCAGTGTTCCTGATTCAAATTAGGGACGCAATAGCATGATGACTCCGTCTAGGGGAATCTCTGATGCTTATCTAAATTTTGGTGGCTTATTTTCTTGCAAGTTGTCTCCTTGTGGTTTTGTTTGGATTTAACTTTTAAGTGCAATTTGGAGGAGTTATGGCTAGTATGCGAGTTGCAATATTTTACCATTGCACTGCATAAAAAGATTGGTAGATGATGAGGAGAAAGACAAGGACAACCTTTTTTAGCTTCCCTGGTGATTCAATTGCTTTATGTGCTATTAATTAGACTAGAAGATGAAGATGCTTATGAAGCTGTGTTAACTGACTACTCTAAATGCATAATATATTGTTAGAAGCTTCTCCTTTCTAAAGTTTTTTCTTCTCTCATTTGTGAGATAAGTTTGTGTCATGAGGGGTATCATGATATGTCAGCCTGATGATTACAGTTGTTTGCACTAAGAATGGAGATCTGAATGTGATTCTCTGTTGAAGCCTGCCTGGCTGCTGTGGTGGATCAGTGGTAGTGCAGTAGTAGTACTCCCTCCAGTCACAAATACTCCCTGTGTGTCACTATATGTCCATCTTTCTCCTCTGATTTTCTTCCACTGAGCATGCTAAGTAGGCTTCAGGGAGCACATGTGTAGATGCAAAACTATGAAGGCTTTGGCAGATCAAAAGAATGCCCCCATAGATTCATTTGACTTACTTTATGAGTTCTTGATAGCTACATACTTGTTTGTTTGATATTAGTTTGGTACTGATGACATTCGCTGCTTGGTAATCACTACTTTTTTTGAATTTGAAGGCTAACTTTCTCTATGCTGGTGCCATTTTCTGGTGGTTTAGCTTTGATGATTGTTGTCTGGAATACAGCCACTCTCTGTTAATTCTTTTCTTGAGGAAACATGGCTGGTGTGAGTTGCCATATTCCACCGCACAAGAAAAATTGACAGATGACAATAAGAAAGACAGGGACATCTGCAGTGTTCCCAATTCAAATTAGGGACGCAATAGCATGATGACTCCGTCTAGGGGAATCTCTGATCCTGATCTCAATTTTGGTGGCTTATTTCTGTCAAGTTGTCTCCTTGTGTTTTTGTTTGGCTTTAAGTGCTCTTTGGAGGAATGGCTGGTATCGCTATGTGAGTTGCAATGTTTCACCATTTCACTGCATAAGTAATGGTAGATGACGAGAAGCAGGACAAGGACATCTGCAGTGTTCCCAAAATCAGGAACGCAATAGCATGCTGACTCCGTCTAGGGGAATCTCTGATGCCAATATCAAGCTTTTTAGCCTATTTTCTAGTAAGTTTGTCTCTTTTTCTTGAAAGCATGTTTGGCTTTAGAGGTTCTCTTTGAGCATTCCTCAGTGATATGCACCTAATCTGTGACTCTTTTTGTTTAATTTGTTTTTCTTTTGAGTATTAAGATGTACAAGCTAGATGGGTGTATGCTTGATAAACCTTGGATGCAGCTAGTACTGGTATAGGTAACCTCTAGAACGCGGCCGACTGCAAGCTTACTGGCTGCAGCTTACATATATGCCCGCTTCAGTGTTTGCACGGGGACGTTCTGGTCTGCCAGCCTGATGATTACCTTTGCACTAAGAATGGAGATCTGAATACACTTGTTCGTTGAAGCTGGCTTGGCCGCTGTGGTGGATCATGTACTCCCTCTGTTCCCAAATATAAGTAATTTTCTCTTAGGGGAGAATGGTGCAATCCATCCATCCATCCATTCATAATGTCACTCTGCTTTTCTTCCACCAAGCTGGCAAAGCGGGCTCCGACGAGTGTTTGTGTAGCTACAAAAATTATGAAGGATTTGGCAGATGCATAGAATGTCCCTGTAGTACCGTTGCATCATGTGCTTGTCAAGTCACAAGTCACTAAGAATGGAGATCTGAATACACTTCATCGTTGAAGCTGGCTTGACCGCTGTGGTGGATCATATACTCCCTCTGTTTCCAAACAGACAAGTAATTCTCTCTAAGGAGAGAATGATACCATTGATTCATCCATCCATCCATGCATGCATATATCACTGTGGTTTTCTTCCACCAAACTGGTTGTGCGGGCTCTGGTGATTGTTTGTGTAGATGCAAAAATTTTGAAGTCTTTTGGCAGATGCATAGGATGCCTTGTACTGTTGCATTATGTGCTAGAGGAAAGGTGTTTGTGAAGTCATATGAGTCAACTAGTTCAAATACAGATGTATAATGCATTTTGAAAATGTTGTGATATATTGGTATCATTTTGAGATTAATTGTTGGGGGTGTTTCGGCTTTGTTATCGGGGCATTCTAATCTACCAGCCTGATGATTAGACCATCTCCAATCATATTCCCTTCATTTCGTTCCCTTCCCGATTCCCTTCCCCGTTCTTATTCCCTTTATTTCCTCTCATCTCCAACAGCTTCCCCTCGAGGGGAATCGCGAAGGGAATAGAGAGAGAATCCCGTTCTGAAGGGAATGACTCTGGGAATCCCGTCATGACGGGAACCGTGAAGAGAAACCGTTGGAGCGCTGAAGGGAACGAAAATCCCGTCGTGAAGGGATTTTGGCCCCTGAAGAGAAACCGTTGGAGATGGTCTTACTCTGCATTAAGAACGGAGATCTGAATGCACTTTCCCTGTTGAAGCCTGCTTGCCTGCCATAGTGGATGGTCTGCCGCCTCTCTCTCTCTCTCTCTCTCTCTGTGTGTGCCTGTCTGTACCTCTCTCACTCCATCTGTACGAGATTGTCCATCAACCAAAAGGGCTAAGCGGGCTCTTGGGAATGTATATGTAGATGCAAGAATTATGAAGGTTTGGCAGATGAAAAGAATGCCCCTTGACCGAACAGTTTTTATAATGAGTGTGCAAGCTTTGGTTTTTGACCTTTTTTTGCATCCCTGATTGCTGAATTGTCTTCAGGCCTGTGGTTGAACTGTTCTTTGCAAGCTCTTTTTTTAAAAAAAAAAAAAATCTCTTTGAGGTGCTAAAGCAAATGTCGGGGTTCTGAATAGTTTTTGTTGTCAAAGGAACTATCACAAGTATGAATTTTTAAGTATCTATTAGAGATGACCTAAACAGTATTATGGATCCTCATTTTTATCAGAAAAGTTGCTTTCAACTGGTGCTACAGTATCTCAGCCATATCACTGTACCGTTGGAAGCCGGCTATGCTGGAGGCCGATATGGGCAGCAGCCAGCGGCAAAACCAACGGCACAGTGATGACTGCGTCTTTGCAAGCTCTTTTTTTTAAAAAAAAAAATCTCTTTGAGGTGCTAAAGCAAATGTCGGGGTTCTGAATAGTTTTTGTTGTCAAAGGAACTATCACAAGTATGAATTTTTTTTATGACTTGAATCTAATGTACAGGTCTACATTGATCCAGTTGATGATTTGTAATGCAGGGTTGGAGTTTGTTGAAGAAATGAACATGCTATGGAATGACAACTAGTCAGGTGCTCTAAAGTTGAGATGAATCATTGCCATGACCGGCGAGTTAATGTTGCTCTAAAGGTGGCGTGAAGAGATGAAGTACAAAACCTGGAGGTGCTGCTGGACAAGCTGCGAGAACGGCTACAATACTTGCGAATGTGTTCCTGTAGTTTATAGCCGAAGCACTAGTGATATTTCGTTCTTTTGGGAACTTTGTAGGATGTGGTTGAATCTGATGGTGTTTTGCACGGTATGGTGCTCATCTGTTGTTATCTCTAGCAATTAGGAGTGATCAGGATAGTGGAGTGTTAATAGAGGTCGATTATGCACACAGGTAGTCCATTATGTAGTGATTTGGACGATTACTAGTACATCTGCTTGGCAAGCTCTCACGTCTTGTTTCGTGCGGCGTGTTGTGCTTGTGCACCGTTCGACCGTGCAATGTGCTTCTTATCTTGTATTTTTCACTGGCATCTACCGTTCGACCATTTGAATCTGTAACGAAATCTGTTTAGTTATAACGAATTTTGCTGTAAATAGCATTTGAATCTGAACTGAATGCTATTTACAGTTATAACGAATTGGTATAACGAAATTGCTATACACGATTCTACCGTTCGACCACTCGCCGGCTACAGTTATAACGAAATCTGAACTGAATGCTGTTTACAGCGAAAGTCTCAAGCCGTGCAAACAACAAACCATCCATTCTTCGTATTTTTTTAAAAGAAAAAAATCATTAATAAAATTTTCTTTTTACTGGTGCACGACTTTCATATTTTTACATGGCCTTCAAATGAAGATATTTGGTTCCTTTTCTTAAGAGAATTAGTAGCTTGGTGATTCATCATGCTAAATTTGAGTTGTTTAATGTTCAATATGCGATACTGGACAATAAAATGACAATGGAGAGGAAATCAAAATGTCCTGACAAAACAGAGAAGCCATATGAGAACGCACAAGATAAAAATAGGCCAAAATATGGACAGCAAAGAATCGGTTGCTAGCGAGGACCATACATTCATTATCAAAGACCAAGTAGGAAAGCATAAATAATGCAACTACTCAACTAAAAGTAAAATTCTGATAATAGCCAGATATCTAGGTAGGTGTAGCCTTACAGCAAGACGCCCTCATATGGTTCTTCGAGCTGGAAGGAGCACGAAATAATACACCAACTCAACTTGCTTCGGCACGAAACAGATAACTCTACATCTCACGAATTGACAGAAAGTAGACCATCACATTGCTTCTGGAGTTGGAACGAGCTAACGAACGTTTAGTTGAAGCCTCCTGCATAGCAGGACGCACAACAGTGACATGCGTATCCCCATAGCAGTGCTCAGTGGAAGTCCACTCATGTAAAGAGACCATAAACTCTGCATGAAACGAAGCAATCAATCCCCATGGAGCAAGTAGAGTAGGTATCAACCAACATGCACCTGGAAGTTCTCACATAACACACCTTGTACGGCCACCTGCTCTAGCATCGAGTGGACCTAATCCACCTGCTGACCTGCACTTCATGCAGCTCGCCATGTATATATATGTGAGAAGGATGGGCTGTTTTCTTCAAAACAGGTGAGAAATCAAGTTTTAACAGTTCAAGAGCCCTAGAAGCTTCACAATGAAAGGATCTAGTGAGCATGGCGAGACCTCGAAGGCGCCCCTGAGCAGGGGGGTCAGCAAAGGAGTGTCAGTACTGGATCTCATACTTCGCTCCATTGCCATCATTGGAACCCTTGCTAGTGCCATTGCCATGGGCACTACCAACGAGACGCTGCCTTTCTTCACACAGTTCATCCAGTTCAAAGCGCAGTACAGTGATCTCCCGAGTCTCACGTAAGCCAACCTCAACACTTGATAGCAACACTTTCAGATAACGTGTGAGTATCTGATGCTCCAACTGTTTCAATTTTTTTTGTTGACAGGTTCTTTGTCGTGGCAAATTCTATTGTCTGCGCCTATCTCATCCTTTCACTCCCGCTATCTATTGTGCACATCATTAGGAGCAGGGCTAAATACAGCAGGTTGCTCTTGATCTTTCTTGACGCGGTAAGACTACCTCTTTGTCTACTTCGAAGCATATTGAAAGCTAAAAAATCATCCGGCATGAAAGTATGCGTGGTTTCTCAACTAGTACATTGAAGAAAAAAGAAGCATCAGCAAGTATATCAACTGGTCACCTGTTTTCCTTGTGATTCTTTTGAAGGCAATGCTGGCACTGGTGACTGCGGGAGCATCTGCAGCAGCAGCTATTGTGTACTTAGCACACAAGGGTAATGTCAGGGCAAACTGGCTTGCTATTTGCCAGCAGTTCGACTCATTCTGCGAGCGTATCTCTGGCTCCCTCATTGGTTCGTTTGGAGCCATGGTTATCCTGATACTGCTAATATTACTCTCTGCCATTGCCCTGGCGAGGCGCTAGACCAAATCGTGCATCGTTTGCTTCCAGCAGTGTGAATTGTGATATGATGGTGTGGTTATTGGACTCACTGGCTTAATGTAATCATCCGTGTGCCTAGTTGCCTCTTGCTATGATCCTCTCCTATCTCAAGTGTCGCCTTAAATCTATACTTCTTTTCTTTTGATGGTGTGTACTTCATATATAGAAGCTAGAGAAAATGAGTATAAATGCACTGTTATCAATTGATTCCTGTAATTTTCAAAAGAGTTATTGGTATATTGTTGTCCAAGTAGACCAAAAAATGATAAATGTCATTAGCTTATAAATCCATACCTGCTAGTGGCAGTGAAACCATGACAGTTTTGATTTGACTGATCAGGGATCTACCAACTATTTCAAGTCTCTGGTATACAAGCAGAAATGAAAATTCATTCATAGGTGTTTGCCACCTTTCATTTTTCAATTCAATAGTAGAATACCCATAATCACGGCGCTGAAAGACCGGCAGTTTTACGGTCAACCTGAGCACAACCAGCAACCTTTTTTAGCCCTCGTTTATCCATTGATATTCGCACTGTCTCCACCCCCAACCATTCACTGTATGATGCATAAATGCCAGAGAGCATCACATAGTCACCACTTGCATCTCCACTCATGTTAAGAAGCCTCTCCTGAGCAAGCTTGCCCAGAGCCACATTCCCATGGGTTCTGCAGGCACCAAGCAGTGTCCTCCATACCACCGCACTTGGTTCGCACCTCATGCTGCTCACAACTGCAAATGCTTCATCCAGTAGACCCGCACGGCCAAGCATGTCCACTATGCAACTGTAGTGCCTTGCATTAGGCTCAATCCTATACCTGCCTTTCATCAGAGAGAAATATCTCTGACCATCTTCAACCAGTCCAGCATGGCTGCATGCACCGAGCACACATAGGAAAGAAATCTCATTTGGGTGAATTCTCTCTTCAAGCATTTTATTGAAGAATTCGACAGATTGCTCCGCTTGTCCATGCAAGGCTAGTCCTCCAATGATCGAGTTCCATGTCCAGACATCCCTCTCCTTCATCCCATTAAAGACTTCCATTGCAGTGTTAACATCCCCACACTTTGCGTACATTGATACCAATGCATTTCCGGTTAAAATACTTATCGATGGCCTGTCTTCCAAGTGCAAAGCATGTATCATCTTCCCCACATCAAGCGACCCTGCGTTCGCGCAGCACGACAGCAAACTAACAATAGTTGCCTCATCAGGCATCCACCCTGCACCCCTCATCTCATCAAATACGTCCAACGCTTGCTCCAGCATTCCCTGCGAGGCGTACCCAGTGATGATGGTGTTCCACGAAACCACATCCTTCTCCGGCGCACGGTCGAACAGCTCCCTCACTTTCTCCATCTCCCCATGCTTCGCATACGCACCCAGCATCACGTTCCAGCACACCATGTCCTTGTGCCGGCAAACATCAAACATTTGCCTCGCCACGCCCAAGTTGCCTCTGGCCGCATGCCCAGCTATGACAGCCGACCACGCCACGATGTCTCGCTCGCCAGCCTCATCAAGAAGCGCACCGGCGATCCCCAAATCCCCACACTTGGCATGCATGTTGATGAGTGCATTCCTCACGAAGGCATCCTCCAAGAAGCCCAGTTTCACGACAACCCCGTGGACCTGGCGCCCGGCGCGAGAACACTGCAAGCCGGTGCAGGCCCGGAGGATGTAGCAGAACGTGAAGCCATCGGGCCTCAGCCGCGCCGCCTCCATGCGTCCGTACACCGCGAATGCCGCGTCAGGCGCGGCGGCGTGCGCGTACCCGCGCAGCATGGCGTTGTGCATGAAGAGGTCCGGGTGCGGGATTTCGTCGAACAGCCTGCGTGCGTAGTCCATGCTGCCGTGGAACGAGGCGATGCAAGAGAGCAGCAGTTCCCGCAAGGGCTGGAGGCCGCGCGAGGCGATGCCATTGACGACCAGGTTCCCGTGGATTTGCTTCAGAGCGCGCGGGCTCAGTCGCGCGGAGCCTTTGCGGATCATGCCTTGGAGCGCAGAGATTTCCCCTTCTTGGAGGTCCCTGTGCCCAAGAAGGTAACAAGGCTGTGGTGGAGAAGACCCCCGGGCGTGGCGCCCGGCGGGTGGCGACCGCCGCAGCGGCAGCACGGCACACGACGAGCGATGGTGTGGGAAGAAGACAGGCTGGCGAGTTGAACCAGAATACGCTTTCTTCGAAGAGAAACATATTTGTTTCAGAATCTCTTCTCCCCTCTCCATTGAGAAAGCACACTCGCGGACCAAATTCTAGATGACGTGAAATATTTCCGGATGTATTCTAGTTTGGGCTGGTTCGTCTGCCCTGGGAGAATTTCAGTACTTGACACTCAGTTAATTTGTCTCTCCAATACGCTTTCTTCGACATTAGTTTGTGTCTTCAAGATTTTGATATCGTGACACACCAATTTCGTCAGAACGTGACACTCAACCAAATTACGTGGTGGGTGTGTGATACAAAGTCTTGAAGATCTTCTACCTTCTTGTTAGGAGGAAATCTAACAAGAAAACACCACTTATCTAACAAGAAAACAAGATCTTCTACCTTCTTGTTAGGAGGAAATCTAACAAGAAAACACCACTTATCTAATTACCTTAATCTAGTTGGAGCTAGAGAGTTGTTTGTGATACACACTAGTTTAGTCTAGCACTAGATAACTTAATTGAAGCTTAAGAATGAGAAGTAGTCAAAGTCAAGGCAAAGTTTGGACTAAAATGAATGTCCCTCAGCTCTTTTAACAAAGAGGTTGTAACTCGGGGAGATCCAGAACAAAGTCACCGTATGGATTTTTCTTGTTACTCGTGGTGATTAGCATCACCTAGATGACTTGTGGCGTTTGATCTTGGTGAGATTCATGGTGATGATGTGTTGAAGCCCCAAGATAATGATGTGCCGGTTTAGAGTTCACCAATCTCAAGTGAAGAAGGACTACCACCTAGAGGGTACTTGATCCTTACGTGGATCAAAAGTGAGCTAAACCCTTACATGGGTGCTCCAACGAGGACTAGTGGGACGACCAACTCTCCGATACCTTAGAAAAAATGAGCCTTCCTAATTCCTCTCTTTATATTTAAGCATTTAATTTTGGCAATTTACTCTTCCGCATTTACTTTTGTAGAATTGCCATGCTAGAATAGGAATGGAACTAGGTTGCTAAATTTGTGTGTTAGATAGTCTCACATAGAAACTGGAGCACATTTAGGATAAGGTTGTTTAAATTTGCTTACTACTAGTTTTAGACTTAGAAAAGTTTTAGAACTCAATTCACCCTCCCCATCTTGGGCATCATGATATTTTCATTCCTGGTAGGACATTCCTCTACCTCACGATCATGTTTCTTACCTATGAAGCACTTTTTTTTTGTTTAGAACAGTTAGTCTTATGTTGGCTCCTCACAATTGTAGCATATGACATCAAAGAAATTTCTAGAGCTAGAACCAGAACTACCACTATTGTTACCCTTCTCTATCATAGCTTTGTTCTTTCCCAAAACCTTATCTAAATTATGATTAACAAGAGGAATAGCAATGGAATTATCACTATGCTGTCTAACTAGAGGCTTGGGTTGGTTCTGCTGTGTATTTAGATTCCGCTGCTAGTTTTGATTACATCTTCCTCCTTTATATGGTGGATATCCATACCCCTGGTCAAACACTGTTGCTCGATTTTTTGGTAAAGTCTATTGGAAACTATAAAAACAATCACCTTAATCAAGATATTTACATATGTTCATTTCCAATAAAGTCTATTAGAAATATTTTAAAATCACCTTAGTTCTCATATTCTCCTCTTCAAGTCATCTTTCTTTTTAGATAATGGAATAAAATACCATAGCTGCTACATTCAGAGATGTGCGAAGTCGTACCTTTTCAAATCCTCAAGTGAGGAGGCAGTTGTATCTTCTCCATTTCTTGTGGATCTCGTTTTCCCTCTCTCACCTTGGTTGCCCTCGTTCTCGTGCTAGCCACCGTCTCTTCTCCATCTCTAGGATGGTGACTCAGATGGTTTATTTTAGGTAAAGTCTATTAGAAATTAAAAAAAAATCACCTGAATCCTCAGATTCGCCTTTCAAGTCCTCAGGTTGACCTTTATGTTCGCTTTATCAGAGCAGTGAATACAAGAATAAAAATTTCTGAGATTTTTATGTGAATACCAATTTTCCCAAATATCAAACGGTAATGTAGCGTCGCTTATTAATGCAACGCACATCTGAGTATGAGTCTTGCCAATGTTTAGACACTTGGGTGCATATTCTTCTTGTCATTGCTTTTTTTGCTTCAAATAGTGAGATTTGGTTCGTTCCAACATCTCTTTCCTTCACGAAGATATTGAATTGAATCATGTCATCAAGAGACAAATTCCAAAATAAGCAACACAATGGAAAGTGTTAACAAATGAGTAAATTGCATTGTGGGTACCAAAACTTATGTGGTGGATGTAATCTCGCCACGGAACATGTTCTAAATTTGAAATTGGTCCAGAGTGGGTAATTTCTACACACCAATTACGTGATGGGTGTGTGAGGTGGTAGACGCAAGGGGGCACCCCAAGGTCCAAGAACAACAAGGGGTAGTACAGGAGGAGGTGGCATCATGAGGTTGATGAGAGGGGGGAGCTATTGGAGGAAGAGGAGGTTGAGTTGCGGCGGGATTCGTGGAACAAGCGAGCCATCATGGCGACAACAGTGACCTCACGGCTTCTTATCTCTCTCCCTCTGGCTCGCTTGGTCCTGCTCTTTCTAGTTGGAGAGAGAGAGGGGAGGGAAGGAGACGTGGCCATGTGGGGAGATGGACTCTGGTGACGAAGGGGCTGAAAGCAGGGACGAGGTGGTCGATAGGCTAGGGGAAGATGATTGTCTCCTCGTCATCAACTCGCCAAAGACAGAAAAGAAGGTAGCTAGCATGGCAAGAAAAAGGGTGGGGAAGAAGAAGAAGGGTAATTTGGTCCAAAGTGTTTTTGAATGAATTGGTATGTCACAATGTCAAAATCTGAAGGGCACACAAACTAGTCTCAAATTATGAAATTCCCCGTCTGCCATGTCGGTGGGGGATAAATTTTCACGTTTGAAGTTTGCCTTCAAGACCACAAAGAAGAACTCTACCACAATTGCATATAAATTTTTTAGAATAATCCGTTTGAACAATGTAACATCATCGTGTAGCTCCAAGCCAAACAATGTGTTGGCCATTAACCAAACATGTTTAGTTTGACCTATTGACATTACATGTCAACATAATTTAGAATCCATTATAATTGAATCACCATCCAAAATAGAAAAAAAGACCAGTAACAATTCTTTTGCTTTTATATAAATCAGAAACAACTTGTTTAGTGCAGACTATTTTTTAGTCTTAACACTGAGACACAAGCTGTAGTATCTGAACACACATCCAAACGCACACCACACTCTACACATGCACACCCACAGCCTATACTCACACATGCCTGCTGAAGAGATTCACGAAATCTCAAGCTCCACAAATGATGGACACGCCACTTTTTCATTATGATCCACGGGCGCTTAAGGCTGTCCAAAGATTAATATTAGGGACAAACCCTGTGAGACGCCGATGGATCCTGAGGATCAAACAAGGGTGGGTGGTTGCGATGCTTCCTCCACTAGTCTATATCAGCTGGTTCTCTTGTTTGGTACAGACAGTTAGGAAACCTAGAGTTTCATAACCGAATGTAGGCCCGTCTCGATCTCTTGAAAGATTCGATTCTATCTTTTAGGGTTTTTTGGTACTATATATACGGGGCAACACCCCTCATTGTAAATGGAATGAATAAAGTATAGACAGTCTTTCCCCTATATTGTATCTCTCTTTTGTAATCATTCTCACGTGGAATCATTGGACTACGCTTGGTAGCAACAGTTTCTTAACACGTTATCAGCACGGGTGTCGGAGGATTAACTCCAGTCGCAGGGATCCCGAGAGACCCCTTTTTAGAGATTCGGCCGGGGGGATGATCCTGAATACGTTCGTCGGAGAAATAAATGGGAATGAATGCAACGACCGGTGGTGGTGTGGTGACCTAGTGCAAGAAGAAGTAAATGCACCGAAATTTAGACAGGTTCGGGCCGCACGGGGGCGTAATACCCTACTCCTGTATGGATTCTATAACTGTCCTCAGGAAGTTCCTCAAGGATGTTGCTGGTTACAAGAATCTTGGTCTATCTAAGAGCTTGGGGCTCCCTGTTCTTCAGCTGGGACTGGGCTCAGCCTTTCCTGCCGTGTTTCTCTTGCGCTGTGTTCTTGTCTATCCGTTGCCTCTATCCGTCCTCTGTGTGCCTACCATTTTTTCTCTCTTGTGCCGCCGGCTGCTTTAAGTACCCGCCGGCCGCAGCGTGCCCCGAACGGAAGGGGGGCACGAGTTCTGAGACACCATAAATGGAAAGGGCGTCATCATTTCCTCTGGGCAAAGTGACCGGGGGTGGAAAATGCGTCGCACGCCCGGTCATCCGTCACGATAAATGCCCTGGCAACGGGCGCCGTGGAGAGGACCCACCGGGCAGCCGCAGAGTGACCCGGCGTGCCCGCCCTGTCTTGTTCCCCTGCCACAGCAGCGCGGCAGACGAAACGCCTTGGTCCTTACGACGTTATCCCGAGACAGGCCGGATGGCACGGGACGGGACCCGTGCAATTAATAACCCCACGCCTCTCTGCCAGAACATGGTAGGAACTGACACTGAGTGCGGTGGGAGCAGTTGGAGGTGACAGGCCACACACGCTCTTTAAATACGACCTCGGGCCTTTGACTGGCTGACACCTCATCGGTGGGCCCCTCGGGGGCCTCCACCAGGGGGCTTTCTGGGTCGTCAGGGTACCGAGTGCTCGGGGGTACTGTTCACCTCCCCGAGCACTCTCTCCCGAGAACGCCCTTTCTCGTCCTCGGGGGACCGAGTGCTCGGGGGGTACTGTTCACCTCCCCGAGCACTCTCTCCCGGGCACGCTCGTACGGATCCTCGGGGAACCGAGTGCTCGGGGGCTGCTGCACGCAGCCCCGAGCACTCTCTCCTGGAACTTCCTTCGGTGAGTCCTCGGGATACTTGGGTGCCCGGGGGCCTCGGCCGGTGGCCCCGGGTATGTTTCTCCCGGTACTTAGCTCTCCTGGTCGTCGAGGGACTAGGGTGCTCGGGGGCCACCGTATACCTTCCCGAGCACTTTCTTCCCGGTACTTAGATTTCATGGATCATCGGGGAACTGGGGTACTCGGGGGGGCCACTGACTGTGGCCCCGAGCGCCTTCTCCCGAGACTTGATCTTTTCTCATCTTGCAGGAGAGACCCCGTGGGATGGTGCCATGTGGCGGATGGCTGGTCTGGCCTCGGGATTCGAGGACCCTCGGTTCCTGATATACCGACAGTAGCCCCCGGACCCATTGGCAGGCAATGGCCCAGAGTTTGCAGATGGGCCCTTCGTCGCCAACGAGGCTGAGGCCGATACTGACGCCACGTGGCGAGCATCCAGAGGGTGGTCCCGCGGTTCAGGTCCTCCGGACGACCCAACAGGAAACTGAATGGACGCGCGTCCACACAACTCCCGAAGGGTGTGACAACAAGACGGGCGGCGTGTGATGACGGAGCAGGCGGCACGCGCGGCAGCCGCGCAAATCGAGGAAAATACGCCTGGCAACCGCTGACACCGCACGACCCGTGGGAGACTCGCCTGGCGGTTGTGTCGATCGAGGAAACTGTCCCGCCGAGTGCGCTGTGGCAGGAGACGTTTGAATTCCCTGGGGTATAAAAGGAGGAGGGGAGCGAACTGCCCCCCTCTTTACGCCATCTTGCGATCCAGCTCGTGCCCTCTTTGCGCTCCTGAGCCCTAGACTCTCCTTAGGCGATCAGAGCACATTCCCTTCTCCACCGTCCAGATCATCCCCCGCCCCGACAAAATGCCAAGAGCAGGAGGAAGCCGCCGCGACAGGACTCCCGACAGCGTGCTGCCGGAGTCCCGCCTGTTGAACGAGAAGGCGGCGGAGAAGATTCGGAAGTTGTTGGTCCCCGAAGGCCAGCAGGGGGCCTCGGTGGTGACGCCGGTGAGCTTCCCGCCGGCGACGAACCACCCGGGGCACATCGTCCTCTTCACCTCCTTCGTGGTGGCCGGGCTGGTGCCGCCGTTCTCAATGTTCTTCCTCCAGATCCTCAACACCTACGGGATCCAGTTGGTGCACCTCAGCCCTAACTCCATAGTCATCCTGGCGGTCTTCGCCCACTTCTGCGAGATGTTCGTGGGGGTGCCACCGTCGGTGATGCTCTTCCGGCATTTCTTCGCGCTGCGGTCGGCCGGGAAGAAGAGGGGCTTCTCCACCGCGGACGTCGCTGGCTGTTGCAGCTTCCGGCTGTGGGACGGCCTGGGGGAGCAATACATTCCCCAGGTGCTGCGAAGCAAGTGGGAGGAATGGCAGCACGATTGGTTCTACATCGATGTCGACCCCCACGACCGTCTGACCCTGCCGGAGGTGGCGGCGGAGCCCCAGAAGGCGACCTGGGAGGTGCCGCCGCCGATGGACGCGCGGCTGGAGCCGGTCTTGGAGCACATCGGGTTCCTGCGCGATGCCAGGCTCACCTCAGTGATGGTGGTGGCGGACTTCTAGCGCCGTCGCCTGGCGCCCCTACGGGAGCGGGCCCGGCCTTGCTGGCTTTACACCAGCCCCGAGGACATCACCCGGACCCAGATCAGCGAGGATTAGGACCTGGGCATGCCGAAGTTGAGGGGCATGCTCCGGTTGGTGACCGGGGTGGATGATCTGAGCCGGGCGGAGCTCCCGTGGAAAGAGATGGCGCTCTGTGCCAATCCTGACCGGGTGGCGATTCAGGCGAAGCTGCCGGAATTCGACGCCCAGGGGCTGGTCGACCGGCCGAGGCGTCGAAGTCCCGAGGCCACCAAGACCCCCGGGGTGGATGAGGCGGCCGACGAGGAGGCCGCAAGCGGCGAGCCGCAGGCCAGCAGTAGGGCTGCTACGGGCCGTAGCCGCCGCACCGGAGGAGGAGGCGCCGCCGGCAGCGGGGCAACGACGGCGCCGGAGGACCGGGGAAAGCGCCCCCGGCTCTTCATTCCTGTGCCAGAGTCCACGTCGTCGTCATTGCCAGGCGAGGGGGGAAGCCGGGACGGCCAGTCGTCCAGCACGGGGCCTTCGGCGGGGGCGGCATCTGCGGTTCTGGAACCGCACCTTAGTCTGCTTGGGCCTGATTCGGCGCCCAGAGACCATGCGGCGACCCCGCAGAACCCCCAGCGGAAGAGAAGGAGGGAGGACTCCGGGCCAACGCCACCGAGCCCGGAGTTCAGGATTCCGACAGCAAGGTGGCAGTACTGAAGACCCACAACCACGTAAGTTTCGTTCTCCATTCCTCTCTTGATCCCATTCTTCTCTTGCAGGCCGCCTACGGGCGCCGCCGAGAGCCAGGGGCTGCCGGAGGCGCCGAGGCCAGCGCCAGCCCGCGAGCCGAGCGCGCCCGAGCCGAGTGCACCGGCGGAGCCAGGGCTGGCAAGCGCGGTGGCAGAGCCGGGGCCGGCGGACACGGTGGTGGAGCCGGGGCCGGCGGACACGGTGGTGGAGCCGGGGCCGGCGGACGCGACGGCCGAGACAGAGATGCAGCCGCCACCCGAGCGTTCGGCGCCGTTCGAGCCCGCCACGAGCGCGTCGAGTGCGGGGCGGGTGACCGCGTGGCAGTTTTCGGGGACCCCGAGCCCCCCGGGGGAGGCTCGCAGGGGACCCAGCGCCCAGCCGCCACCCAGCCAACCCGCCGACCCTCTCCCGGTCGTGCTTGGGAGCGCCCAGGAGGTGATCGGGCGGCTGGAGGCGGCCGTAGCGGAGGAGATGGCGCAGCGAGAGGCGGAGCGCGCAGCTCTGGCCACGGAGAGAGCGCAGCTTACCGCGGCTTGGCGCGTTTTTGACTCCCGCCTTGCCACGGCGCGCGCCGCCAACGAGGACGAGCAACGCGCCATGGAGGAGGGCCGGAAAGCCTTGGAGGAGGCCCGCGCGGAGGTCACGCGGGAGCGGAAGACTCTGGAAGACACCCGCGCGGAGGTTGCGCAAGAGCGGGAAGACGCCGCCAGCCTGGCCGAGGCATCGCGGCAGCAGGCTGCCGGGGCCCTCGCTAGGGAGAGGCAGGCGCAGGAGCGGGAGGAGGCGACCGTGAACCGCGAGAGGGCAGCAGAGACCCTCCAGGCGGACCTAGCCGGTCAAAAGGACGGGGTCGATCGGACCCGCGCCGAGCTCCAATACTGGGCAGAGGAGCTCCAGCACGTCGAAGGGGAGCTCCAACGCCGGGAGGAGGACGTCGCGATTCGGGAGACCGACGCCGAGATAACGACGGCGGACTTGGGCGCCCGGGAGGATCTGCTGGCCCGCCGGGAGGCGGAGGCTGCCGAGGCAGCGGCGGCCGATGCTGCTAGGGAGGAGTGGGTCGCCAAGTCCGTGGCAGAGCTGGCTGCCCGCGAGCAGGCCCTGTCCGCCTTGGTGGGGCAGGTGAAGCTGGCTGAGGGCCAGGCACCCGGCGTTGGCTCTGCCGGTGCGGCCGGGGGCCAGAGGCTCGAGGAGCGGCTGCGGACCACGACAGAGGAGCTCGAGGCCGCCTCAGTCGAACGGGCCAGCCTGCAGCTGATGCTAGAGGACATCCTCCAGCGGATGCAGCGGTCCGTGATGGTGGCCGGGCTCGGGCACATTCTCGTGGAGGAGAAAGGGGCGGGCCCCGGCCGGTTCGCCCTAGGCTTCCAAAAGGTCTACGAGCACCTCGAGGCGCTGCCCCAGGCCGTCCAGGAACTCGTCGCCCGGGAGGGGCGTGGCTAGGCCCAGGCAGTGGCCGAACACGTCCTGGTTTGCTACTGGAGCCGGGACCCAAACTTCCCGCTGGAGCCAGCTCAGGAAGGGGTGGTCGAAGCCGAGGAGGAGGCCGCCCGGGAGGCAGTTCGGAGTACCGCCATCGTGGTGGCGGCCGGCTTCACGCGGGAGGCACCGCTGCCCCTAGTCCCGAGGAGCAACAGCGAAGGCTCCGGCTCCGACTAGGCTTTTTTGTAGTAGTTTTTTCTTCTTCTTTTCTTTTTGACTTGATGTAAATATGGGAGTGATCCCTCAGAAACGCTGTCCCTTTTTTGTGAATATAATGGAGGCCTTTCTTGGGGGTCGCAACTCCAGTATTCTTCTGAATGCTTGGTGTAGTTTCTGCTGTTTTCACTTGATGCCCCGAGGAGTACTCAGTCGGACCGACCCCGACCTTTCCTTCCCTGAGAACGAAATCGCCCCGACCGTCCTTCTCGGTGCGTTCAGCCCCCGAGCCCTCGCGAGTCCGCAACGGCTAAGTCAAAAGACAAAGGCACGAACTTCCTTGCTCGGGAGATAGATCGATCCAGCACGGAGCACGCCATGACTGGTGAACACTTTTCCACCTTGCGACCACTCAGCCAGTAGACTGGAGACACGCGCAGGCGGGAATGCGACCAAGAGTCCCCACGGTTCGGTGGTGCCCAGGCTTAGGACGGACCGGACCAAGCACCGACAGCCCGTCCCTGGGGCCTAGGCTCCGGACTACTCGAGCGGCTCGAGCGATAGGATTACCCGGGGCACCCAGGGACTCGGTAGTGCTCGGGGCCCTATAAGCGGACCGAACACCACGACCACCATGAAAGTCTTCGATCGGACATTACCGCACGTACGGTACACCTTTCGACGGATCGTTCTGTCGTTCTAGGAAAAAGTGGATACGCGGTAGGGTTTTGTGCGCGAGGAGACCATCTCACCGAGCAGATTAGAGTACGAGGGCCCCCGAGGATGACTCGGGAACAAAATATTATTGAATGTAAATTCGTCTGAATTTAACCACTCACCGGACAGCTGTCAGCCTTTCGGCCAATCGATCCAGGAGGGGCACGCGCTCCGAGCTCGGGGTGCCCGGGGACTTGGTTCCCGCGGCCGGGGCGCCCGAGCACCAGGGGGCGCATGAGGAGCCCGGGGTCAGGCGATCTCGACCACTTATGCCTGAGCGGTAGGACCACCCGAGGACCCTTAGGGCCGAGTAGCGACCTAGGCACTGAGGCCCTCACGGTCGAGCTGCTTTTACTTTTGATTGTCGATCTGTTGACTTGAGAAAAAATAGAGAAATTCTTTGCTTGGTGCGCTCTGTTAGTGCGGTACTCATTATAGACTGCTCCCGTTTTTGACCCGAGACCTCTCGAATACCCAGACCGGCGGACAAGAGCAGGCAGAGGCATAACCCAGAGGTCCTATGGTTCGGTGGCGCCTGGGTATGACAGACCAGACCGAGCACCGACAGCCCGCCCCTGGGGCCTGGGCTCCAAACTACTCAAGCGGCTCAAGCGATAAGATTACCCGAGAACCTCAGGGACTCGGTAGTGCCCGGGAGCCTGCCACGACACCGAACACCACAGCCTACCACATCAGACGTAAGTCAGCAGCAACTGACTACGCGCATACCGATCGGGATTCTTTTATCAGCGGGGAAAATGAGAGAGCGAACTTTTCTCGCACAATCGAGCATCTCACCAGACAGATTAAACATATGGAATCCAGAAAAAAGAAATTGACATAGGATTGCACATTGATACACATACTGTATTGACAATTTTTTTACAAGGTTGCGTGACTTACCCAGTTAGTGGTAGCCCCCGATCAACTTGGGTGGGGGCAAAGCCCCCGGCCTGGTTGACCTGAGCCGCGAGCATGGCCATCTACGGGTAGAACTTGCGCAGGTGCTCGATGTTCCATGGGTTGGGGAGCGGCTGCCCATCTTCTGCTGCCAACCGGAGAGAGCCTTCTCGTGGGACACCGATCACGGTGAAGGGGCCTTCCCACATAGGGGACAGCTTATTCCTTCCTTCGCGCGACTGGACGCGTCGGAGAACTAGGTCCCCCACCTCGAGAGACCGAGCCCGGACGTGGCGCTGATGGTAGCGCCGCAGGCTTTGCTGGTAGTGGGCTGCTCAGATGGCAGCACGCCGCCGGCGCCTCTGCTGCTCTTGCTCGCCTTCGGAGTAGGCATGCACCCGAGGGGAGCCTAGAGTGAGCTCGGAGGGGAGGACCACCTCGGTGCCGTACACGAGGAAGAAAGGAGTCTCCCCGGTAGCGCGGCTTGGCGTGGTCCGGTTGGCCCATAGCACGGCAGACAGCTCGTCGACCTACCCCTTCCCGTTCTTTGCGAGCACGTTGTAGGTCCGGGTTTTGAGCCCCTTTAGTATCTCCGCGTTGGCGCGCTCGACCTGCCCATTGCTCCGAGGATGAGCGATGGAGGCGAAGCAGAGCTTGATGCCGTGGTCTTCGCAGTAGTCCCCGAACAGGGCACTTGTGAACTGAGTGCCGTTGTCGGTGATGATCCGGTTCGAGACACCAAAGCGACTGGTGATGCCGCGGATGAACTTGAGCGCCGTGTTCTTGGTCACCTTGATGACTGGGACCGCCTCCAGCCATTTGGTAAACTTGTCGATGGCGACGTAGAGGCACTCATAGCCCCCGATTGCTCGGGGAATGGACCCAGAATGTCCATCCCCCAGACCGCGAAAGGCCATGATAGGGGGATGGTGTGAAGAGCCTGAGCTGGCTGGTGAATCTGCTTTGCGTGGAACTGGCACGCTCTGCAGTGCCGGACCAGCTCGGAAGCATCATGGAGGGCTGTAGGCCAGTAGAAACCTTGCCGGAAGGCCTTCCCGACCAGCGTGCGGAACGATGCATGGCCACCGCACTCGCCCTCGTGGATCTCAGCGACAAGCTCACCGCCTTCTGCCCGGGTGATGCATTTCAGGAGAATGCCGCCTGTGCTACGCCGATAGAGATCCCCATCTACTATGGCATAGCGTTTGGACTGCCGAGCAACTCTTTCGGCAGACGCCTCATCCCCAGGGAGGAACTTTTCCTTCAAGTACCCTCGGATATCGTCCATCCACGAGGCATCTTGAGAACAATCAGCAAGCGCAGCGCACTCGCTGGACGGCGGCACCCTGACGGGGCTTCCCACTGAGGGCGCCGCCGGGGTCCCCTGAATTGAGTTTGAGGTTTCCCCTTCGCCCTGTTCGGCAGGCAGGACAGAAGGCCGTGTGAGTCTTTCTTCAAAGACTCCGGCAGGGACGCGCGCATGGGAGGAGGCCAGGCGGGAGAGGTCATCGGCCAGAGCGTTGTCGCGGCGCGGGATGTACCACAGCTCCAGGCCGTCGAAGCGCTTCTCCAGCTTCCTGACTGTCGCCACGTACGCCGCCATTTGAGGATCCGTGCACTGGTACTCTTTGGATACCTTGTTGACCACCAGCTGGGAGTCTCCCTTGACCAGGAGGCGACGAATCTCGAGGCCCACCGCAGCTCGGAGGCCAGCGATGAGACCCTCATATTCCGCCATATTGTTGGATGCGCGGAACCGCAGCTGTACGATGTACCGGAGTTCTTCACCCGTTGGGGAGGTGAGAACCACTCCGGCCCCCGCGCCTTTCAGCGAGAGGGAACCGTCGAAATGCATGATCCAGTACCCGGGCGCATCGTGCCCGGGATATGTGGAGATTTCTTCTGGGACGACCTCAGGGACGGGCGTCCATTCTCTCACGAAGTCAGAGAGCGCCTGGCTTTTGATCGTCTGGCGGCTGACAAAGTGCAGGTCGAAGTCCGCCAGCTCCACCGCCCACTTGACTACACGCCCAGTGCCTTCTCGGTTCCGGAGGATGGGCCCCAGTGGGTACGTGGTAACCACCGAGACCTTGTGCGCTTGGAAGTAGTGACGCAGCTTCCGAGAAGCGATGAGCACGGCATAGAGCGGCTTCTGCGCCTGGGGGTACCTTGTTTTTGCCTCCCGGAGGACTTCACTGATGAAGTACACCGGTCGCTGTACCCGGCGGGCCCGGATTACGGCCTCACCCGAGGGCCTGCTACAGCCCCCAGGCTCGGTGACGTGGTCGGGGCTGACTGGGTGCTCGGGCTCTACTCCCTGGTCGGGGAGAGCCAAGTGCTCGGGCTCGACCCCTTGCTCGGGAGGAGCCAAGTGCTCGGGCTCAACCCCCTGCTCAGGGGGAGCCATGAGGACGGGGGAGTGCCCGGGGGTGGCCGGGAGCTGGGACCCAGCACCTGACCCCGTGCACTCATCGCGCTCCACCACCAGCACCATGCTTACGACCTGAGGGGTGGCCGATACGTAGAGTAGCAGTGGCTCGTCTTCGGACGGGGCCACCAGCACGGGTGGTGAGGTGAGGTACTTCTTCAGATCACGGAAGGCCTGCTCAGCCTCCGGCGTCCAGTCGAAATGACCGGTCTTCTTCAGAAGCTTGAAGAGGGGGAGCCCCCGCTCCCCAAGTTTGGAGATGAAGCGCCCGAGGGCCGCCATGCAGCCGGCGAGACGCTGAATCTCCTTGAGTCGACCCGGGGGTCGCATCTGCTCGATGGCCCGGATCTTCTCTTAATTGGCCTCGATCCCTTGGCTGGAGACCAGGAAACCGAGGAGCTTGCCCGCCGGCACCCCGAAGACGCATTTTTCGGGGTTGAGCTTCAGGCGGGTGGTGCAGAGACTGTTGAAAGTCTCGGCAAGGTCTTCAAGCAGGGTGGCGCGGTGTCGGGACTTGACCACGAGATCATCGATGTAGGCCTCGACGTTGCGGCCAACCTGCGAATCAAGGGTGATGCGGATACCGCACTGGAAAGGAGACCCAGCGTTGCGCAAACCAAAAGGCATCGACATGTAGCAATAAGTCCCCACCGGGGTGATGAAAGCAGTTTTTTCTTCAGCCTCTACGGCCATGCGAATATGGTGATAACCAGAGTTTGCATCCAAAAAACACAAAAGATCACATCCCGCGGTTGCATCTACAATTTGGTCTCTACGGGCAAAGGAAAGGGATCTTTGGGGCAAGGCTTGTTTAGATCGGTGTAGTCCACGCACATGCGGAGCTTGCCGTTGGCCTTCGGGACGATAACTGGGTTCGCCAACCACTCGGAGTGGAGGACTTCTCAGATAAATCCGGCATCAAGGAGCTTGCTGACCTGCTCACGGATGAACTCCAGGCGCTCGGGCGCCTGCCGCCGGACCTTCTGCTTTACGGGCGTGCATCCGGACGCATAGCCAAGTGGTGCTCGATCACCTCCCTAGGGATCCCGGGCATGTTTGACGGCTGCCATGCAAACACGTCGGCGTTAGCCCAGAGGAAGGTGACGAGCGCGCTTTCCTATTTGCCGTCCAAGTCACCGCCGATTCGGATGACCTGGGAGGCGTCTTCGCCCACCACGACCTCCTTCGTAGGAACGGAGGCATCGGCGGCGAATCGGGGTTTGGATGAAGAGGGTCCCGGGCCCCCTGCACAGCCTTCGACCTCGGCCTGAGCTGAGACCAAGGCCAGGTATGACTACTCGGCGCAGGAGACGGCACCGCCGGTGTTGGCGGTCACGGAGATGGGGCCTACTGGGCCCGACATCTTTACCGTGAGGTACGCATAGTGCGCATCCATCATGAATCTAGCGAGCGCCGGGCGCCCGAGGATGGCGTTGTAGGGGAGGGGGAGCTCCACGACGTCGAAGAGGACACTCTCCGTGCGGAAGTTATCCTGACTCCCGAAAGTCACGGGCAGCTGAACCTGCCCGAGGGGCAGGGAGTGCCCAGGTGTCACCCCGCAGAATGGAAGCGACGGCTTTAGGCGCCTGGAGGGCACCTGCAGCTTCTCGAAGGCCTCCTTGGAGAGGAGGTTGAGGCCTGCGCCCCCGTCGATTAGCACCCTGCCGACCCTTACATTGCAGATGGTGGGGGACACTACCAAGGGTAGTCGCCCCACACCTGCAGTACTAGCGGGGTGATCGGCCATACTAAACGTGATCGGGGCGTCCGACCATCTCAGGGGCCTTGTGGCCTCTTCGCTCGGGGTTGCCGAGCATACCTCGCGCCGCATGATCTTGATACCGCGCCGTGAGGAAGGCGTATAGGCGCCTCCGTCGATGAAGGCGACGGTGTGCTCGGGCTCCTAAAAGCCGAGCTCTGTGTTGTCGGGAGCGGCTCCAGCATCGCCTCCCCCGCGGGACTCATCACGCTCCCTTTGGCGCTTCTCGACGAGGCCCTTGACCGTACGGCACTCCGTGAGGTCATGCCATCTGGTCTGGTGGATTGGGCACCATTTGCCTAGCTCGGGCCCCGCAGGGGCGGGGGCCCTTGCCGGAGCAGGAGCCCGGGCGGGGGCCAGAGCCCTTGCGGGAGCCAGAGCTCTCGCGGGAGCCAGAGCCCTAGGAGGGGCCCGGGCCGGGGCTCTCGCGGGTGCAGACCGTCTGTCGGCGGCCGCCCGGCGTTCTTGCCGACGGTCGGGCTCTTGGGCCAGCCTATGGGCGAGGCCCTGGGCCGGCTCGACGGGGACGGCCTCGCGCCTCCTTCTCTTTTTCTTTTCCCGCCTGTCGGAGCGGGAAGAACTTGGTTGATCGACGGCGGGGCGCTCGGGGCGCGCAGCGTGCCAAG
The DNA here is from genome assembly GCF_958298935.1 of Phragmites australis. Lineage (NCBI taxonomy): Eukaryota > Viridiplantae > Streptophyta > Magnoliopsida > Poales > Poaceae > Phragmites > Phragmites australis. Next base: position 9,383,408 of record NC_084928.1, read on the forward strand.
CCCGCGCCTCCGCTGCCTTGGCGCACTTGTTGGCCAGCGCGAAAACTTCCGCAATAGTCTTGACCTCGTGCGTGCCTAACTTCTCGAGCATCCGCTCGTCGCGGACACCCTGCCGGAAAGCAACGATGACAGCGTGGGGGGTTATCCGCGGGATAGTGTTGCGGTCTTGGCTGAAGCGCTGAATAAAGCGCCGCAGCGTCTCCCCCTCCTGCTGCTTGACGGCATGGAGGTCGCACTCCAGACCGAGGCGCGTGAACGTGCCCTGGAAATTAGCCACGAATTGGTGGCAAAGATTATCCCAGGAGCTAATAGACCCTGGGGGTAAGTTCATGAGCCAAGAACGGATAGAGCCCCTCAAGGCAACATGAAAATAGTTAGCCATCACCTTTTCGCTGCCACCAGCCGCTTGGACGGCAGTAGTGTATATCTGGAGGAACTCAACGGGGTCGATGGACCCGTCGTACTTCTCCGGCAGCTCGGGGCGGAACTTGGAGGGCCATTTGACCTGGCGGAGCTCGCTAGTGAAGGCACGGTAGCTGGAGCCGTACCCTGTGGCGCGGGTGGCGTTCTTGGGCGGTGAACACCGACGAGCCGGGGAGCCCCGGCGATCATAGGCCGGCAAAGAGGAAGCCTGGTCCTCAGCTTCGGCCTCCTGCCAGATCTCCCACTGGCGCTCGAGAGTGACACGCGCGTCTTCGAGGCCCCTCCGCTCGTTGAGACGCAAGCGGAGGTCCTAGGCTCCGGATGCGGCCAGGGGGGCGGCGCTCCGCCTGGAGGCCCCCCGGCCAGTGCGAACGTTACCCGACGATGGGCCGGTTCTAGCGGCGCCACGCTGGGTGGTGGCGCGGGAGCTCTCAGCCAGCACATGGCGGCGAGCAGTGCCGACCAGGGCGGCAACCTCTTGGAGCCAGCGGCCATCCGTGGTTTCCTTGGTCGCCTGAACTGGCGGATGCCTGAGAAGAGCATGTGCTGCAAGCAGCGCGCTCCTGGGGCTGGCCTCGCCGAAGGCGAGCCTACGCCGGAGAGGCGCCCGGCGCTGTCCAGATGCGGACCTGGCGGCTGGAGTCTCGGCCACCGGCTGGGGATCAGATGGTGCACCGGCGACGGCGGCGGCGGCCCTGCTGGGCCCAGCGCCCTGGTCCCCTTGGGAGGGGAACGCCGCGCGCGCAGATCGCGGCTGCTGCTGGGACGCAACAGCGGCTGGGGCCTCCTGTGCGAGGGGCTGCATTTCCCCGCTGGAACTGGAGCTGGAACGCTGGAGGCGATGGCCACCGGCCATTTTTTCTGCAGAAGGAAACAAACGAACAAATTCAGGGATGCTTCCCCCCTACCTGGCGCGCCAGCTGTCGGAGGATTAACTCAAGTCGCAGGGATCCCGAGAGACCCCTTTTTAGAGATTCGGCCGGGGGGATGATCCTGAATACGTTCGTCGGAGAAATAAATGGGAATGAATGCAACGACCGGTGGTGGTGTGGTGACCTAGTGCAAGAAGAAGTAAATGCACCGAAATTTAGACAGGTTCGGGCCGCACGGGGGCGTAATACCCTACTCCTGTATGGATTCTATAACTGTCCTCAGGAAGTTCCTCAAGGATGTTGCTGGTTACAAGAATCTTGGTCTATCTAAGAGCTTGGGGCTCCCTGTTCTTCAGCTGGGACTGGGCTCAGCCTTTCCTGCCGTGTTTCTCTTGCGCTGTGTTCTTGTCTATCCGTTGCCTCTATCCGTCCTCTGTGTGCCTACCGTTTTTTCTCTCTTGTGCCGCCAGCTGCTTTAAGTACCCGCCGGCCGCAGCGTGCCCCGAACGGAAGGGGGGCACGAGTTCTGAGACACCATAAATGGAAAGGGCGTCATCATTTCCTCTGGGCAAAGTGACCGGGGGTGGAAAATGCGTCGCACGCCCGGTCATCCGTCACGATAAATGCCCTGGCAACGGGCGCCGTGGAGAGGACCCACCGGGCAGCCGCAGAGTGACCCGGCGTGCCTGCCCTGTCTTGTTCCCCTGCCACAGCAGCGCGGCAGACGAAACGCCTTGGTCCTTACGACGTTATCCCGAGACAGGCCGGATGGCACGGGACGGGACCCGTGCAATTAATAACCCCACGCCTCTCTGCCAAAACATGGCAGGAACTGACGCTGAGTGCGGTGGGAGCAGTTGGAGGTGACAGGCCACGCACGCTCTTTAAATACGACCTCGGGCCTTTGACTGGCTGACACCTCATCAGTGGGCCCCTCGGGGGCCTCCACCAGGGGGCTTTCTGGGTCGTCAGGGTACCGAGTGCTCGGGGGTACTGTTCACCTCCCCGAGCACTCTCTCCCGAGAACGCCCTTTCTCGTCCTCGGGGTACCGAGTGCTCGGGGGTACTGTTCACCTCCCCGAGCACTCTCTCCCGGGCACGCTCGTACGGATCCTCGGGGAACCAAGTGCTCGGGGGCTGCTGCACGCAGCCCCGAGCACTCTCTCCCGGAACTTCCTTCGGTGAGTCTTCGGGATACTTGGGTGCCCGGGGGTCTCGGCCGGTGGCCCCGGGCATGTTTCTCCCGGTACTTTGCTCTCCTGGTCGTCGGGGGACTAGGGTGCTCGGGGGCCACCGTATACCTTCCCGAGCACTTTCTTCCCGGTACTTAGATTTCATGGATCATCGGGGAACTGGGGTACTCGTGGGCCACTGACTGTGGCCCTGAGTGCCTTCTCCCGGGACTTGATCTTTTCTCATCTTGCAGGAGAGACCCCGCGGGATGGCGCCATGTGGCGGATGGCTGGCCTGGCCTCGGGATTCTGGGACCCCCGGTTCCTAATACACCGACAACGGGACTCTGCCAGGAGAAGCTAGAGAATCAGATTGTCTCACTCACAAGGATTGAAAGGTACGAGATCGCTCGATACATTTTCTCGATGCTACTGTTTTCATGACTAAATAGATCTGTGAACACTAGCCCATATCAATGAACAATAGCAAATAGATCTATAGTATCGTGTAGCATCATCGCTTTGAAAATCGATCACATGAACAATAGTGATCGCAACAGTAGCAAACATATCGCATCTCATTGGTGGGGCCCACAGCCACCACCGAGCACCGTCGGCTGGCAAACAGGTGGCCAAACTACCATACAGAGATTAGAAACAAAGAAAAAAAAGGGGGGTGCTTCACGGTACCTCACCGACAAGAAGCCAGCACGCTCGCCGCATCACCACCGACGGCATGTAGCCGGCAAAGTACATGATGGCTCGATGGCCACCGCCACAAAAAGGCAAACCGCTGGCATGAAGTCGGCGGCCTTCTCCACCGTCCCCCATCACTCGCTCCTGCTGCCTCCACCACACTGCTGCCTTGAAGCTGTTGTACCGCTGAACCATTGCCGGATCTCTGCCCGAAGTAGCCCCACCACCGGCATGACGCTGGCGGCCTCGTAGCTCCGCCGCGTCGCACGCGCCGCCGGACCGAGCGACGCTGCAGCCCCAATGAGCACCGTCGCGCCGCCCCGCACTGACCCTCACCGGCGCCACCGCGCACCGGCCACCGATGCTGCCACGATGCTGCCTCGTCGACCTTCGCAGCTCCCGCATGAGCGTCGCCACCGCGTGCTGCCACTCGCCAAATGCGCTGCCCAAAGCACGTACGTCGCTGGGCCACCGGGCTGCTCCAGGTGCGTGTCGACGTCACACGCCTGCGCCCGCTGGACCGGAAGCCGTCGACGCCTCACGCCCGGAGCTGCCCCGCCCAGCCAGCGTGTTGATCACCCTGTACGGCGTCGTGTGCTGCCAACCGACCACCAGAAGAAATGGCGGCTAGGGTTGGAAACCCTAGCCACCCCTCTCAAATATGCGAGCGATGTTGGGCCAGGCCGGCTAAAAGATTAAGCAGGCCGACCCATGGGTAAAACGGGTGGAAAAAGAAAAAAAGAAAAAATAGGAAAAATCTATTTTTTTTACGTTTAGCCCCATGGGTTTTATCATTAATTGAGCGTAGTCCCTAAAATTTTATGTTTAGGCCCCTGGATGTTCTGAAAATTATCCAAACGCTCTTTTTTTGCATAGAAGTACCCCTAGAATTTGAATTTTGTACCTGTTTTAGCAATATGCGGTACTTAATTCAGTTATTATTGCTTCTATATTGTTAATTATTATTTTTACTATTTAAATTGCTTGCTATGCATTTAAATTCAGTAAAATTTAAATATCGGAAAATTTGCATTAATCCAATTTAGCAATATGATGCAACTTTACTAGTAGTAATGCTTGCGTTATTAAATATGTAGATGGCTCGCATCACAAACAAGGAGTTCGCTGAGCTAAGTGTTGATGGCCGCAACTATCTCACTTGGGCATCGGATGTCCGGATTGTATTGGGAGCGAAAAGACTCAGCGCTGCAATTGTCCTAGGAACAAGTAGTGCAATGGTTCCCACGAAGGATGAGAATGATTAGACACTTTATTTTCTCTGCCCCCATCTCTCTCCCACTTTGAAGGATGAGTACATGGCAATGTACCAGCGCTAAGGCACTATAGGAAGCACTGGAGGAGCATTTTGAGCTCCTTAAGTACACCATCAAACCTCTCGCAGAGCAAGAATGGGTCTGGCTCTGTTTTTATGACTTCAAGTATGTCAGAGAGTACAACTCCGTGTTGCACTGCATTTGCACACTACTGTGTCTGTATGAGAAAAAGATTATAGAAGAGGAGAAAATTGAGAAGACTCTCTCCACTTTTCACCCAAATACAGCAGAGTCCGCAAGCAATCACCGTCAATTGAATTATAAGAAGTATCCTAAATTGATTGATGTGTTGCAACTTCATAAAGTTCATGACGAAGTCATAAATAAGAACTATCCCAACCGCAAGGGAAGAGTAGTGGTCTAGAAGTCAATCACAGCTCTTTCAAAGCGCGCAAGAACCGTAATAAGAAGCGGAGAAATGCATGAAAGAAAGTGATGACAGACAAAGTCAAACATGGTGATGATAATGGCAAGACAAAGAAAGAAGTCAAACCATATGGTGAGCAGAACCAGACATGCTATAAGTGCGGTGTTTGGGGTCATTGGTCCCGAATCTACAAAGCACCAAAATATGTTATGGAAGCATACCGGAAGAAAAATAAGGAGCAGCGAGAAGCACACCTCACCATTGCAGTGGGGATGGAAGTGGACAAAGCAACATTAGTTAAAAGGAAAGAATCTCACATGGAAGTTAATAACGCTCCCGCACTAGAAGTGAAAGACCTCCCAATAAAAGATGAGGAGGCCTCTACTTTGCCCTCCTCCACTGTCATAGATGATGTCATAATGGATGAAGCGGAAAATAAAGCCATTGAAGATGAAGTGGTCGGATATTTCACATACGCTATCTAGAATTACAGTAATTAGCCATTTACTTAGTTGTTGAATTTAGAAGGATTGAGTGAATAAATATAAGCTCTAGAAGAGCAATCTTAGCTGCAAATAATTTTTTTGATAGTTAATAAAGCATTTAGTCTTGTTGCTACTTTCTCGCATGTGAATGATTGAATGCTTTATTTATAGAATATGTGTGGCGTCCGCATAGAGGAAGTGTGTATTATGGATAGTGGAACTACAAACACCATCTTAAGAGAAAATATGTATTTTTAGTCTATTAGAAATAGCTCTGAAAAAGTAATGACTGTTACTGGTAGTGATAAATGCATAGTAGGTTCTGGAAGAGCTATGGTCATACTACCTATGAGAACTACTTTGCACATTGAAGAAGCATTGTTGTACCCTGAATCTACAAGGAATCTCTTAAGTTTAAAAGATATTTGGGCTAACGGTTTCCATGTAGAAACTGGTGAAGAAGATGATATGGAGTACCTATACATCACTAAGCGTGATAATGAACTGAGAATACTAGAAAAACTCCCCTCCATGAGCAGTGGTTTGTACTACACTCGCATTAGGGCACCTAAAGTGTTCACTACCTTGAAGACTATGGTTCGTAGTGCAGAATTATTCTCCCTATGGCATGATAAATTAGGTTACCCTGGTCTTAGAATGATGAGGAACATAATTACTAACTCACAAGGTCATGATATAAATGTGAAGAATTTCCCGAATATGAAGATTTTGTATACCCTGCATATGCTACCGGAAAATTGATAATAAGACCGTCTACCTTGAAGGTACAAGATGAAATCCCTGCATTCCTGAACCGAATCCAGTGGAGTATTTACGGTCATATTCAGTCGATTTCTGGCCCGTACTTTATGGTATTAATAGACGCATCCTCGAGGTTGTCGCATGTATGTCTATTATCTACTCGTAACCATGCCTTTGCAAAGTTGATCTCGCAGATCATACAAACCAGGAATAATTTTTTGAATCATCGAGTGAAGTCCATTAGAATGGACAACGCTGGAGAATTTACTTCTAAAATGTTCTATGATTATTGCATTGCTATGGGAATTAAAGTTGAACATTCTGTACCGCATGTTCACACTCAAAATGGACTAGCCGAAGCGTTGATAAAGAGAATAAAGTTCATTGCTAGACCGTTGTTGCAGCACTGTAATTTGTCTGCTATATGTTGGGGATATGCAGTCCTATATACGACATCCCTTATTAATTATAGACCATCCTCTTACAACATTTATTCACCTATGCAACTAGTGCAATGGGTGATTCCAAAGATTTCCTATTTACACAAATTTGGATGTATAGTTTATGTTCCAATACCGCCGCCACAACAAACTACTATGGGAACTTTGCGGAAAGTTGGAATATATGTCGGTTATGAGACTGCATCTATAGTCCGATATTTAGAACCAACAACTGAAAATCTACATACGGCCTGCTTCGCTGACTGCATTTTTGATGAAAATAATTTTCCGTCATTAGGGGAAGGAAATATACCCTTGGATAAAAAATGTCAGAAAATTATATGGCAGGCTGAAGGAATTACAACACATGATCCTCACACTAGTAAAGCAAATGATGAAGTACAGAAAATTATCGATTTACAGAAATTAGCAAACAATCTGCCTGATCATTTTTGTGATTTGAAGAGCATGACTAAGTCGCATGTGGCTGCACTCAATGCACTGGAGAGGGTAGAAGTACCACAGGAAGGTACCCCTCATCTTGTCCTAGGAGCTCCAAAAACAATAAAATGACAAGAAATTCGGTTTCTCAAGTCTCAAATAGCCAGAGCTGTCTGACGAAAGTGAGAAATAAGAGCTTATCATAGTCGATCACAAGAGTACCCTAAAGGAAAATGAAGGGGAGGCAGTTGACACCTGACGACGGTATAGAACCTCAGGAAGTAGGCATACCAGATTTGAATCTTCCCACACAGGAAAAAACTAGCAAAAATGCGCACGCTGAAATTGATACTGGTAAACTAAATGACCTTACTCCAACAGTAAAAAATTATGAAGAGCAAGATGAAGAAGCATTTGAAAGTGTAACCAATGATGAAATAGCAATAAACTATGTGAATTTAGGAGAATCCTGGAATAGAACAACCACAATAGTCGATACATACTTCACAAACAAAATTGCCACAGTTATAGATCATGACATTGAGCCTGCATCGCTCATGCAATGTAGAATGAGGTTAGATTGGAAAGACTGGCAGAAGGCAATAACAATTGAACTATTGTTTTTGAACAAAAGAGAGATTTTTGGGCCAGTATACCACATATCTCCTCGTATCAAGCCAGTAGGTTACAAGTGGGTTTTTGTTCATAAGAGGAATGAAATTGTGAGATACAAAGCATGAATAGTGACATAATGTTTCACTCAATGACCAGGAGTTGATTATGAAGAAACCTATTTGCTGGTGATGGGTGGTATTACCTTTAGATATTTCATCTCAATGGTAGTCAATCTGGAGTTGAAAATAAAATTGATGGATGTTATGACCATATATCTTTATAGGAGCCTAGATTCGGATATTTATATGAAGGTACATGAAGGAGTACCATTGTCGAATCTGGATAAAGAAAATAGACACAATTATAGCGTATAGTTAAAGAAGTCGCTATATGGGTTGAAACAGTCAGATAGAATGTGGTACAATTATTTGAGTGAATTTCTTAGAAAATGAGGCTACACAAATAACATAGATTGCCCTTGTGTATTTATAAGAAGGTCTTATAATGGATTTTGCATAATATTTGTATATATAGATGTTCTGAATATCATCGATACAAAAGAAAAAAATAGAATAAGCAAGTTCATACTTGAAGTTTGAATTCGAAATGAAAGATTTGGGTAAAACCAAGTTTTGCTTGGGCCTGCAGCTAGAGCATGTGGCGGATAGAATCTTTGTATATCAGTCAAATTACACTCAGAAGATTTTAGAGCGGTTTGATTTTGAAAAATTATTTCCCGCTAAAACCCCCATGGTCGGAAAATCATTGCAAGCAGATCAAGATCCATATAGACCTAGAGAAGAGGGGATGAAGTATTGGGACCGGAATTCTCATACTTAAGTGCAACAGGTACGGTGATTTATCTGACTAATTGCACTAGGATAGACATAGCATTTGCAGTAAACCTACTTGTATAATATAGTGCAGAGCCCACTAAAAGATATTAGAAGAGCTTGAAGGATATTCTACACTACTTGCAAGGTAGCAAAGATCTGGGACTGTTCTACAGAGATAATCAGGACCTAAGTCTGGTTGGATACACAGATGCTGGGTACCTATCAGACTCGCATACAATGAAATCATAGACTGACTATATTTTCCTATGTAGTGGAACTATATTTTTTTAAATCATCAAAGCAAAATCTTGTATCTACTTCGACAAACCGCTTAAAATAATATCTTTATATAAAGCCACACAAGAATGCGCATGATTTAAAAGAGTGGTCAATCATATCCAACAGTCATATGGTTTGAACACTACTAACACCCCTACCATTATTTATGAAGTTAATACTATAAGTGTCGCACATGCATAATCGAGATATGTGAAAAACAACTTAACGAAGCATATTAAACTCAAATTCTTTTATGCTATTGAATTGCATAATATGAATGAAATAAAAATAATACATACCAAGTGTAAAAATCTTGCAGATTTATTCACTAAATCTCTCTCCGCATCTAGTTTTGACAGATATGTTTGTTGCATTGGGATGATGAGACTTAGAGAGTTACACATTTCAGAGGGGAATTTTCGTATAATACCAATATAAAGAATTAAATCTTAGTCAAGAAGATTAAGTACCTAAAGTGAATCATGAAGATTATATGAAGTATTTTTGGGTGAATTGTACTCTTTTTCCCTGAAGTAAGTTTTCCTGAAATTTCTCATGTTAAAGTTTTTAATGAGACAATTTGTGTGACCATGTCGCGAGTTATGTACTCTTTCTCTCAATTTTTCTCACTAGGGTTTTGTAAAGTTCTGATAAGATATATGCACTTCACGAGAAGTATCCAAACGGGAGTGTTAGGAAAATAGAGTTTCATAAGTACGTCTCGATCTCTTGAAAGATTGATTTTATCTTTTAGAAATTTATATACAGAGCGTCATGGCTTATTATAAATAAAGATAAATAAAGAATAGATAATTTTTTTTATATTAAAATTTTCTTTTACAATTATTCTCACGTAAAATCACTAAAGCAGCAATTTCTTTAACACAGTCTAAGACCGAGGCAGACAACAAAATCAAACCCCCGTTCCTCCGCGACCCGAACCGGCGAGACCCCGAAAGCCCACACACCTCCGGAATCTTCTGGACGGAACCGGGCGGCCGAAAACTTTTGCCACTCCAGCGCAACGCGCCGCTCCGGTCGCCCGATATAAACTGAAGTCCAAAGCCCCTCGAGCTTCATCCCCCGTCCAAAACCCTCGCCAAATCTGAGATCCCGACGCGACGCGACGCGAGACCCTAGCGGATCGGTCAAGGCGGCCATGGCGATCATCTCCGATTTCCAGGAGGACGAGGTCCCGCGGCAGCAGCAGCAGGCAGCGGCGATGGCCCGCGACGAGGAGGCCCTCGCGGCGGTGCTGGAGCGGAGCGGCGGCGCGCTGCCGTTCCTCCACGCGGCCATCGACGTCGCACGGCGCCGCTCCGACCTCTTCCGCGACCCGTCCGCCGTGAGCAAGGTCACCGCGATGGCGTCGGCCGCCAGGGCGCAGGTGGAGGCCGAGGAGAGGGCTGCGAGGGAGGAGGAGAGGAAGGCGGCCGAAGCTGAGAGGAAGGCGGCCGAAGCTGAGAGGAAGGCGGCCGAGGCGGAGAGGGACGCGAAGGCTGTGGCGGCACCAGCACCGGCACCGGCGGCGGAGAGCTCGGGGGTGACGGCGGAGCGGGGGGTGGAGAGCTCGGCGGAGAAGGACAGCATGGAGGTGGATAAGGAGGGGAGCAACGTGAGACGTGAGCACTCTTTTCTGTTGACGTAGTCGTTTAAAATTGTTTTTGCTGCTTCATTTTAGGGCTTTGATACTAAATGTGGTTCCAGTAATGCCGATCTCGCTTGTTGGGAATTGGAGGACTAGACCTATGGTAATTTAGTTAGTTCTTTTCTCCGCATGGACTTAGGAGGAGGCATAAACTTTTTGAGGAAAATTAGCTCATGGTCAGCTAGATTGGTTTAGATTAATGCTGTGATCAACTTGCTACTTTGGGACCTGTTCCCTGTATGGAGCACGATCCAGAATGAGCAGAAGCTCTCTATTTCAATTGATGAATTGACGGATGGAATTCTAATTAGGCTAGAACAGTTTTCAAGTTAGATCTCTTGAGATTTGTGGAGTTCACCAGTCTAAGAGGGAAGTACTTTCTATTACTCTCTTTACATTCCTGCTTCAATTATTTGACGAAAACCTGCTTCAATTATGTGATGAATTACAAATTGGCAGATCTCCTGCCCGTTTCCTGCAAAAAAAAAAGTGATGAATTTGCTAGATGTCAAAGTTATTCGATAGAGCCTCTAGCTTTATGAGTCCAATACTTTGATCGGAGGCGTTTCCATCCTCAGTCCAATTATTTATCATTAGAATGCCCCTAACGGAGTAGGGCATGTTTAAACTGAAATTTGTTGATCATATCAGTAGATGGCAAAAGCTTACCTTTCTATGTCAGCCTGTTTAGGGAATAATTACATCCATTTTTCATTGATTGGAATGACACTAAATTATGGTATTTATTTGGTTTATATCGAATCTCCATGGTCCATTGTGGTCTGGGAATGCTTCAATCTGATGCGTGCAATCGTTCAGTCTTCTACTTCAACTTTTTATCCAGTGAAACTATTAAACTTGCAATTGCTAGTTTTGTGGGCTTATTTGTAGTTTTTTTTCTTCTATTTGCCTCTGTGAAACATGAGGTCGACCCAGTTATCATTTATATTTCAATCTTGTACTTTTTGGAGATCTCCTAAGTGGCATCTCATTTTATGCCTGTCCTTCTAAACAGAACCAAATGCTGGCAATGGTCTTGATTTGGAGAAGTACTCCTGGACTCAACAGTTGCCAGAGGTTAACATCACTGTCCCTGTTCCCCAAGGAACAAAGTCAAGGTTTGTTGTCTGTGAGATAAAGAAGGACCATCTGAAGGTTGGGCTTAAGGGCCAGTCCCCTATCATCGATGTAAGTATCTGTGATTTATGGTATTCTTTTTGGTTGACAGCATTTTTCTGGTAGAACTATGTAGTTTTGGGTGCATGGTAGATGAAAAGATGTGCATTTCAACATGGTCTTCTAATTACAACCACTTTACCAGGGTGAGCTTTACAAGCCCATTAAAGTAGACGACTGCTTCTGGAGCATAGGTATGTTGCAAGTCATTTGCTGTATGCTGTGTGGCCACTTAAAATACTTTTAAATCCTAGACCCTTTACTGGCAGTAGTATCATTTCATTGTGATAACTTCTTCAGAGGATGGAAAATCGCTGTCTATATTGCTCACAAAACATAATCAAATGGAATGGTGGAAATCTGTGATAAAAGGTGATCCTGAAGTTGATACCCAAAAGGTGGAACCAGAGAACAGCAAACTCTCTGATTTGGATCCGGAGACTAGACAAACTGTGGAGAAGATGATGGTAAGATCTGCAAAAATTATGCCTAAATTATCTGATTGAACTCTTTTGATGCCTAAATTATCGGCTGAGCTAGATTTTTTCCTGACTTCGCAGTTTGACCAGCGTCAGAAGCAGATGGGCCTTCCGACAAGTGATGAAATGCAGAAGCAAGAAATTCTCAAGAAATTCATGGCTGAGGTAAGTTGCACCCAGTTACCAGTACCATCTACATGTATGTAGGTCTAACTTCCTATTCTACTTCCATGTATCTGATCGCACTTCTCATCACAGCACCCGGAGATGGACTTCTCGGGGGCGAAAATAGCCTGAGGTTGTTGGATCGAAGGCAGTCAACTGGTGGAAGGCGTTGGATGGAGAAACTGTGCTTCTACCGTAGTCAATATTGGTTGTTTAGTATGGGGACACTTCGACAAGTTTTTGCAGTGCTTCAGAAATACAATCTAGAACTGCGACTTGTTTCCTGAACCGATACAATGGCCGGATTCTATTATGTTTTGCGAGACCCGATTGAAATGTGTTGCTTCATAGCAGGCCATGTGCTGCTTTCCATTTGTCGTTTTTGTTAACAGTTCCGGTGTACTCGAAACGTGCTCTGCTCTTCTAAACATGATCCCTGACAATCTTATGCACTTTTTGACTTGTGCGCGCTAGCCATACGCGACAACGCTATACAAGTCAGCTTCGAACTCACGCCGATCGTTTCGAAAGTTCATCGAACTCAGCCGGTTAGATACCTGAATATACTTGTCATCTCTTATTTTTGTCTCAAATATTTTCGAAGGAAAAAGAATTCCCAACGAGGTTACTAATCTTCACTCAGCCCCATCACTTTTCTGGGCGCTGGATCCGTGTCGCGATTCATGCTTAGCAGGTCTTCTCTAACGACAGTGAGGTTAGCGTTGAATCCAGACCTGCTTATGGGGAACTAGTTGAATCTACTGTAGCAACACTGTAGTGCTGGATCTGACCGCTCCGTTTTCAATCCAGCGGTGAAAAGCAGAGCAAAGTCACATGCACTATCCTCCGATAGTAAGTAGATCACCGGCGGAGATGGGTTAGTTAAGGGGATGGCGGTGAGGCTAGCTGAATGAGAGGAAATAGGGGTGGGGGCAGAGGCTCTGGCTTGCGAGGTAGCTCGCTCACCGACGTTGAAGGAGAAACCGGCGAGCGCCAAGCAGTAGGGTGGTGGTTCGTGAGGCGGCGGCAGGAAGAGAGGTAGGAGTTCGGTGGAGAGGAGAGGAGACGTTGATGGCATGTCCAAATGCTAACTAGCTAGATCAATTAAAGGAAACTCACCCTTGAAAAAACTCAAAAAGATCGTTTAGATCTTGAGTATAACATGTGCTTTCTTTTGGTTGATATTTACCAATAATCTTTGCACGAGCACCTCCCATCCTTGAAATGGTGGAACCGGTTCCTGTCCCTGACCACGATCTCGCGCTCAAAAACGCGAGACACCAACTTGGTCGCCTCATGGCAGTCTCTACAGACCCGCAGGTTTTTGGTGATGCGCATCGTGTCGCCGGGCCTCGTGCACAGCAGCCCGAAGGCGATGGCCAGCTTCTCGCTGTGGTAGAGCAGCGGCGTCTCCCTCTCCTCCTCTGCGATGTCGTGCAGCACGTCCCTCGTGTCGGGCACGTAGCCCTCTACCCCGATCCTCCTCATCATGTCCTTGGCCATGGCGTACACCTCCTCCGCCCGAGGGTGGCACAGACTCCCGCACCGGAACTCACAGACCTCGCCGTCGACCTCAATCACGGAACGGCCGGCCTCCTTGCTCACGTTCCGTTCGTCCATCAGCCGTCGGACCCTGGCAACGTCCTCCCACCGGCCGGCGCTGGCGAGGAGGTTGGCCAGCAGCACGTAGCGCCCGCTGTTCTGGGGATCCAGCTCGATGACGCGCCACCCGGTAGCCTCACCCAGATCGATGTCGCCGTGAATCTTGCACGCTCCAAATAGTGCGCCGAGGACGCCAACGTCCGGCTCCAGTGGCATGTCGTCGATCACCTTCTTGGCTTCGTCCAGCAGCCCTGCTCTTCCATACAAGTCGACCATGCAGCCGTAGTGCTCCATCTTGGGCTTGATGCCGTATCTCTGAACGATGTAGTCGTAGTAGTGACGACCTTCGCTGACCATACCCGCGTGCGCGCAGGCCGTGAGCACGTTCACCAGCGTGACGTCGTCCGCCACCACGCCCTCCCTCTCCATCCGGCTAAACAGCTTGATGGCGTGCTCGCACCGCCCGTGCACCGCGAACCCACCGATCATGCAGTTCCACGACGTGAGCCCCTTCACCGGCAGGGCTTCGAACACGTGCCATGCCTCGTCGACGCACCCGCACTTGCAGTACATGTCGACTACTGCCGTAGCCAGCTTCTCGTCCATCTCAATCCCGCTCCGCTCCACCCACCGGTGCACCTCCCTCCCGCGCGCCAGCGCGCCGGCGCCTGTGCACGCCACCACCGCGCTCGCCGCGACGAACCCGTTCCCCTCCACGCCCCGCGCCCGCATTTCATCGAACACCTCCAGCGCGTCCAGGAACCGCCCGGCCTTCACGTACCCGGAGATCATCGCGTTCCAGGAGATGAGGTTCCTCTCGGGCATCCCGTCGAACACCTCCCGCGCATCTTCGACCATCCCCAGCTTGCAGAGCCCGCCGACCATCGTGGTCCACGACACGACGTCGAGGACGGTCTGGGCGGAGCCGCAGCCGCCGCTGCGGAAGACGCTGGAGGCGAGGTCGGGGCGCGCGTTGGCGAGGTATGCGGCGAGGAGCGCGTTGAGGGACTGCGCGTGGGAGTGGAATCCGAGCTTGAGGAGCAGCGCGTGGAGCTGTGCGACCAGGGGAAGCGGGGCCGCGGCGGGGAGGATGCGCGGGAAGGTGAAGTGGTCGGGGAGGACGGGCAGGGAAAGCATGAGGGCGAAGAGCCACGCGGCGTCGCGCGGCGGGAGGGAGGCGAAGAGCGGGTTGAAGAGCGCCGGGTGCGGGTCCGGGTGGTGCGCGAGGAGGCGCGCGGCGTAGGGAAAGTGGGCCGCGGAGGGGTCGCGGGCGAGGAAGGCGAGGAGGCGCCGCGCGTGGGAAGGGTGGGAGGCGAGGCCGAGGCGGACGAGCTGCGAGTGGTGCTGCCGCAGCTCGGCTATGGTGGTCAGCGGGATGGGGGTCGGGGCGAGGCCGGGGGCGGACATGGGCGGAGCTTGGAGAGAGCACTCGAGCAGCGCGGCCGGTGATAAGGCCGTGGGGCCTGCGCGATAGTTCCGTGCGAGTGCTCTCCGCACAAAGCAGGTACTCCTAGTATAGTGCCACAGCTTTATCCGCCCATCCGTTGATGATCGGACGGTCTAGGTTGCACAGCATTAACATGGGAACAATTGTCAAGGTTGGGGATGATGCTTATCTTCAACCCTGTACAGCCTTGCTTATGATTTGCTAATGTTCAGAATGAGTTATCTAATGTGAAAATATGAACGATGGTATATGTGCTCAAGAAAAATGAGTTTACGAAAATGCAATATCAAAATGCCACATAAAACAGTGTTACTAATACTTCTATTTTTGTTATGGACCATTCTTAAAATCTATTAGATTTGCCTAGTAATTTATTCATCTATTGCACCTGGGTTCTGTAAAATTGATCTAAATTTAGGCTGGGCTAAGAAGTTATCCAGCATGAAAAAAAGCCATTACCTATACGAGCTTATAAATTCCAGATATCAGCCTCATGTGTATCTTGAACTCGGCCGTGTACATGGAACCGGTGCACCTAGCTGATAGGTCGGTTAGGCTAGATAATCACCTGTTATGCAACATAATCGGTCCGATTATACTGTAAAACCGATGCTACGTGGATGACCGGTTCAGCACGGGTTACCGGTTTTCAAAACCTTAAAATACTATTTAAACATAGATATATGGATGATGATTTTTTTAATATATAAGAATAAATTATCCTAGACTCTACGTCCAAAGATATACACAACTGAAATAGAAAATGATAATTGTGCTAAATAAAGAGATGTGTGTTTTCTTCAAATCTCCGGTTATGAGTCTCATCTTTTAATGATGAAGTGTGGTTGTTACCTCATTGGGCTGTGGATAATAAGTTAGTGCTGTTTGCCTGTTTGGTTAGCCAGCAACTTGTTGATTTTTGGAGTTGGTTAGAAACAAATGGTCATTGAGGGCAAATCGGTTCCTCAATTAGTTGTTCTTATTTTCATTTTTTTTCTGTTTCTGCAGCATTGGAAGCGTCCTCTACGGGCGTGGGACCAAAAATGGGTGCTTCAAGTGCTTGATAATATTAAGGTACTTGATTGTGCTTCTCGATCAAGTGGAAATTATGTCGTGGTAATGGCGAATAGTGAAGCTTTATAGTGAGACAATTATTTAGCATTAGTGAGGCTTGTGCTGGTCTTAGTTTGTTGGTCTTCAGGGGTTCTGTGTTTTGTTTAAGGGATTGCATTGATGTCGAGTTTCATTTGGCTTCTCCTAATGTGGTAACTAGGGGTTTAAATTAATTAACCTAGGTATCTACTTACCCTTCTTAGTTTAATCAATAACACTAGTTTTTTTAAATCATGTAATTTTAAAAATATTATTAATTAAACTAAAAATGATCAATGAATACCTTTAAATTAATTAATTTGCACCCCAATGGTAACCTTGCATTGCCCTACTCTACGCATACTCTGAACTTTAGCTTGCAATGAGAGCCTGGAATGGATATAGTTCTCTTAATATCAATGCTCAAGGAAAATGAGTTTTTCAAATCAAAACACTGCAATTTCATATGTGCCATGTTAAGTCTGCCTAATTTCTGTTTGGTTCAAAATCTTGTGGCTCGAAATTAATTGGAAAACCAGAAAGTTGTTAGTTTATATTATTACTAGTTGTCAACCCATGCATTCGCATATCTAGCTTCTTGGACACACTTTGATTTTTAATTTTATATATTTATAGGAAAAATGTGTTTTCAACTATGGTTCCATATTACTACTCGTTTAAGGTGCCCAAAGTTATTGAATTTGAATCACAGTTACGACAGTAGTTTGTGAACGTACATGGGACAGAAATGCGCTTGTTACTTAGGCCATTTGAAAATTTGTACTGTGAAACGGTTACCAATACCAATTTATATTGAAGATACTTTAACCTTTAAAAAAATGTTAAAAGAACCTATCAGCCATATAGAAAACGTACATGTAAATTTATCCAGAAATTATTAGCTTGGAGCAATATATTGCAATAGAATTCAGTTGTAAAATTTTGATCCAGAGTACCTAGATATGTTTGGTTATCTATATAATTTTTATAGAGTTGCAATCTATATCTTAGATGAGGCAAAACAGGTTGAGAGAAATTATATCTCTATCTATATCCTATAAAACGCATAAATTATAACAAAACTAGATGATATCTATTGTACATTTTACCTGATCAAACATTGCATCATCAAAATTCTCGATCCATCTCCTACACTTACTTTCCTTCCCCGCTAATTATACTAGTTTGGAAACCAAACGCCCGCTTCTTATGCTAATTTGGAAACCTCACGCTCGTCCATCTCCGTGATGGCGCACCCGCACCCTCGTCCCACGCGCTAGCGCCCGCCGCCGGCCGCCCGGCGCCTCGCTGTGACGACGCACCTCGCCATCTCGACGCTTCTCACCTCGACACCTCGCACCTCGCCGCCACGGCGCCTCCCTGCTCGCCTCGAGTGGCCGGCGCGCGGCGCACCGCGCAGGCGCGCGCGGAGCCACGGACCAGGATGCGCCCGCGCCGACCCCTGGACGGTCGCTACGCTCGCCGGCTTGGGAGTCGAGGCCATGCTCGTCATCCTTGACGATAAGGATCCACGCCAGGTATCTACGTGCCAAATGCTGAAGTGCAGTTCCTCTTCACTGGTGAACATATATTTTCCAAATCTTTGTGCGGTAATGCTTATATTTTTATTTCTGTGTCATTTCTTTTCTGCAATAAACATGGTATTGCTATTCTGTTGCACTGCAAGATAACAATCAGTGCGTGGAGAACTCAATGAGATAGAACTGCCCAAATTTGCACCGATTCTGGAACTATCTATGTTATAGCTGGAATTTTGTCTGCAGTATTTATTTGATTCGTTACAAGGAACAAGAGTTCTTAACTGTGGACACAAGATGCACATGGAATATTTTTCTGATATGGTGCAGCATAACAAGTAAATCCCTTCACCTGTTTTCATTTCGAGGCATATTGATACTCCATCATCACTCTTTCAAACTTCTCTCTGAGGCTGTGGAAACTTTGTCAGAGCAAAGCAAAGCTTTCTTCTGTCAGGACACATTCTCTCAGATGAAATGATACAATAACATTAGAAATAGTATTAGATGGAGAGAAAAGGCTCACTCCACAAATATACATATGTGCTGACTTTGCGATGCTCTGGGCAGCTATATTCAGCCATTTGTTGGTGCTTGCTGAATGATTTATCGTTTGTTCCTTGATATTTTGTAGATTGAAGCAACAATCGTGCCTCCTGTATACCGTTACAAGGTAAATTTATTTCTGACTTGATTATACAATCCAACCCATAACTATCTTAATTACAACTCACAACTAAGCTATATATTTCAGAACACCTACACTGATAGCACTTTCATAATGTGCCTAGAATACTTTTATGAGCTATTTAATTGGAATAAGCACCCCAAAGAAGGAAGCTCCCTTACATTGTCGTTCTGTTCTATTTGGTCTAACCATTTGAAGAGACCAGAATATATTATTGTCATGCTAATTGATTTCATCTAAGTAGTACTTTTCTCTTTGTGCTGAAAATGGTTAGATTTGGGTGCTTTGCAATGACTGCAACAAAGTCTCAGAAGTGAACTTCCACGTGATTGGGCACAAGTGCAGCCACTGCAACTTGTACAATACTCAATCTATATCAAGGCATGCAGATTCATCAGGAAGCAGTTCACTGGCAAAAGACTCTTCCTACAACAACATACAATAGAAGAACCATACAATAGAAGGAATATTCTTTTGTGGCGTGCCTTTCAACTGTTGACTCCCAGTCGTCCATGCATTGCCATTTTGTGAGGATTCAATTCATTAATTGAATCTTCGTATGTTGGAACTTTCAGCTATCGTCATTGCCGTCTCTCAAGTCTTGATCGCAGCTGTGCCTATAGCACTTCCATGGCATGCTGTAGCATTCTGCCATGGGAGTCACGAGCTCACATATCGCCCATGCACGGATGAGGGCTCAATGCTTTCTTCCAGAAATCTGGGTGAATTCAGCTTCTCAAGATGTAGTATTCCAATCTCCTAAATATTTGGATTGTTACAATCAGATGATGTAACACAACTGCAATGTGAAAAAGTTTGGATACTGGTCTTAGTTAATAAAAAATAATTTTAATTCAAAGATTCTCATATTGCAGTCCTAAAGAAGCTTGGCTTTGTCTGAAGCTTGAATGGAACAATGTTGATGTTGTAGAGTCAAGTTCATGCCTGACCCTCCAGCATCAAGTACCAGTCATCTGGTGTTGATGGCATGCCAGATGCAAAGATAAAACTTTTCAATAGTCTAAGGTTATAGACACAACAGTGTTCCTTTGTTTCAGTTTGGTATATCTGCACTGTAATGCTCCTCATATTTTGTAAAAAAAAAAAAATATTAGGGTTGAATCCAGATTGCTTCCTGGTCTTATATTGTTATCACTTGCTGGTTGTCTACCGTTTACGCATGCTACCAAAATATCAATCACCTGCAAACTTATATCTATTTAAGTTGGAGGATGTTACCTTTTCAGTTGCATAATTGCAAGAGACAGTTGCGAGTTTTTCTTCGTGTTGCAACAAGAAGGTATACCTCAAACCAAAATATGTTTTCTTTCTGCTGGGTGCAATTGGCATGACTATTCAGTTTCTTTGTTAGAAAATTGAAGCAAATGGCAATACTATACAATTCTCAAGCTGTTTGAACAATCTTAATGTAACTGTTGCTAATTTGTTCATGTTTGGCCTTCACTCAATAGACAATTTGTATTTACACAGTTTGCTTTTATTTGATATGCAGTTTGTAGCTACATAGCCCTTGTACAAAGAAATTCTTATTGCCTAAATAAAAAGAGCCATTCTGATACATGCTTGGAAACAATGTCCATGGTAACTAACAATGTTTTAGCAAGGTGGGGATCTTAAAATATCCATGTTAAAGGCCTGAATATATATTAAACTTACACTTTGATATGAGCTGCTTGGACCCAAAACAAGGTGGCTTGGAATGAACTGTAGGAGGTGAACAGAACAAGTGACTTTCCAGGAGATAAGTCACTCAGACAAAGGAACATGTGTAAGAGATTGTTTATTTATGAGAGCATCTATTTTCTTAGAGTTTGAAAGCACAAGAAGTGCTACTAAGTGCTGAACAATATGGATGTACATAACAATTTCTCACTCAATTTAGATGCAATTTGTCCTTCTCCAAATAATGTTGTACAAAATTATGAGATACCATTGCCACAATAAAAAAGTTCGTCAACGTGCTAAAACATGTGGGAGGCATGTATTGAAAAGGTCAATTGAGGTGCTCAAGTCCAAAGTATTAAATGTACCTTGGAAAACAAGTGTAATCCAAATAATTGGTTTTAATATTACATGTAGTCTCTATATTACTGAGGAGTTAATAAAGTTTGTGAACTTTAAGAAAAAGACTTAATCAAAATGAGATACAGTGTAGTCAAACAACATTTTTAAGATATGATATTTTTTTTTGACTGATGACCATTAGTATTTCATTAAAACGTGATTTATGTGCTGTTCATGATTCAAGTTGGCTGTTGTGAGACATGTTTACTGTTCTATGTATACAATTAATTTAGTTGTTGTTGAGAAGTTGAGAACTGGTGGCATTCTGATATTCAATTATACTTATTTCTCTTTCTGCAATACTTAGGATATTTTTCAGCATAATCTGATATGTTTACTTCTTTATGTTATTATAGAACCTTTGCAAATTATTCTGCACAAAATAGATACGAGTCACACACAGGGATTCAGGAGCTGAATCTTAACAGTTAACACACATCTTTCTGAGAATTTTCTTCGACATCATGTTTAAGCTTCCATAGCCGATCTATAATGATAGGTTGGCACTAATCCTTGGGAACAACATATGCTTGAAAATGGACTTACAGTGCCTGTTAACACTATATAAGACAATCCATTATTCAATTTGGGATAATGATTTTTTAAGTTATGTTGTCATTATGCATTATTTTCTTTAATCTGTCAGACTGATTGCATGTGCTCTTTACGATGTGCTGCCGTACTGAATTCAATATTTTCTATCCAATTCATGCAGGAAGAGCTGGACAGCATGGCAAAAACATATCCTGGTCGCTTTAAGTCTAATATGTCTTGAATTAGGTTTACATCATTTGCTTTTTGATTTTTAAAGATATTAGTGTATAACATTCTGGATTTCTTGAGTAGGTACTAGCTACACATCAAAAGCTTATAGCAAAACAGAGGGATAAGTATTCCGGAGTCTCCATTTATCTTGGGAATTTTTAGAAATGACTGCAGAATCCCTGTTATGACTAAAACAAGGGTTGGGCTGTTGAACAGCACATCATGCCGAGATAATTGCATGGCAGAGCTAAACATACATAAAGATGGTCAAATAAATTAGTTTAAATGATTGCTGGACTATTAAAACGTATTAAGATATAAGATTGCAGGGGTTAAAAATATTTTGGTTGGATATATCGTATTCGAACGTACTTCCTTTACAATTTTGATTTTTGGCCAATACAAAATAACTTTCCTTATAAATCCAAGTGCACAGAGTTATACTAAGAATTCTGACTTGCAGTGTACTACTTAGGCATTATCTTCAGGCTCAGGTATGCCCGAATGCTTCCGCTATGGTATTTAGGTGTTCAGACTTGAGATTAGATTAATGATCTTTAGGTTAAGATTAAGATTAATGATAACAATATATACTACAAATGGTCAAGCCTAATATTAGGTCTGATAAACCAATTCCGAACTTGGATGAATTCTATTTCTATTTTTATTGTGGAGTTAACACAGTTTAAATGTATTTCTAGTTATAAAATGTATTCAAAATATCCATAGAACTATAATATTGTATTTACTTGTATTCTGATACAACAATTCCAATGGAAAGTCTAATTATGAATTTGTTGAAAATTTAATTTCAGAATAGAAAATTATAAATCTTGAAAGATTCTGATACAATAATTCTAACGGAGTTCTAGTTTTGAATTTAACCTAACTGTAATTTCGTAGCATTTGATTTTCAAATTAGATGGAACATTGGAAGCCCAACACAAAATAATTATACTTCGGAAATTACAATGTTAGTGAATTCTAATGCCAAATTTAACTGTTCTTTTTTATGTATACGCTGCATTGTTGTGTGCGTTCTTCCTCCTCCGGGATCACGATCTCGTCATCGTCGTCTTCTTTTGAATGGCAAATGGATGATTTATTTCCTTGCTTCTTCCTCAGCAGTAAATTGGATGCTTGACTGCTTGTACATTGAGTAGCAAAGCAGGGCCTCAGACTGCATCACTCTCAACGACACAAACACATCACTCCTGGCATCTGCTGCTTCTGCGCAAAACCGCCATGGCACTGCCAAGGTGCCAACACAACTCTACTCTTAAGTTTTTTAGAGGACAGACTGGTTATTAAGGTGAAAACTGTCAATCATCTTTACGGCAATCCGTACATAAATGAATTGAACACTACATTTGCATGATGTTGCATATCCATGTATAATATGACGGCAGAACAAACTTATTCCGATTTGAGGTCCCAAATGACTGAGTAAGGGTCTGTTTATTTAGGCTTATACTTTTAGTTTGTTTGAAAATCTATGCTTTTGGTTTATCTAAAAAACTATTTTTAGAAATAGATTGTTGGTTTCTATAATAAATTTTTAGTTTCTTAATACATAGTTTCTCGAGTTTATCAGCTTTAGTTAATTTTTCTCAGAAACCGACTTCTGGTTTCTCCAGAAGCCATTTCTCCAGAATCTCATTTGTTCTGACTTCTAACAGTAGCGGAACTAGAACTAGAAACAGAAAAAAAAAACAAGGCCTAAAAATATATGATCCTCGGACTGTCTGATGTATACAACCATTTTTCAAGACAGAAACAAGTATAGGGCTTAATTTACGTTGCTGCGAATCTTTCATATGATGAGAGTGGGCACTTCACAAAGGCATGAGGACCTAGGACTGAAAATAATCTATCTACACTTCTTGCCTACATACAGGGCATGAACCATGGTCAATGAACCATCTGTCGACACAAGGCTGGTGGAAAGTGTGAGAACATCTTGGCAACTTCCTCACTGTCGCTCCAGAAACAATATCCTAGGAGAAGAGCAAACTGTTAGGATGAACAAAACAAAAGTTTTAAACAATACAAGAAATGCCTTTTTCCGAATCAACATAAAAAAGGGATGCTAACTGTAGTATTAGGCACATGCAAAATAAAATGTGCATATTGTAATAAACAGAAAATAAATATCTAGGTTGCTCCATATATTGCACACAAAACGGATCGAGTGTGCTCCCACATACTTACGATCTAACCAATAGGAAAAGTGATTTAACCTGAGAAAACTAAAATCAAGATGAGAGGTAGAGCGATCGATACTCCTAATACTTCCATCATCTTGATTTCAGTATTCAAATGAATGTCAATTTACATTTTCCCTGTGACTAATTGACTACCCACCTCCAAAAGCAAATGAGATAAGTATGTCATGTTAATTTATCAAGACTAGATAAAACCAGCTTCTAAATGGTAAAATCCTCACAAAATTTAGGTTTTAATACAGGTTATATTTCCAATAAACAAATATGTCACACTCTACCTGCAGGCAAATAGCGCAAGACAAGTTTTCACCAATCAATTCTTGCTTCTGATCAGTCACCACGTGATGAGGTAACTTCTTTAGGGTATCTTGTGAGAACCCTTCGGATAAAACTTCTTCAAGGACATCGTACAAGTCATCATTGTCCGCAATATCAACCTGTTGGAAAAGAATATCTACTGTTTAAGTAGAAGTGGATGTGTCGGTACGTATACTACTAATGCTATCGAAGATGAAAATGATTATCGTTTATGTGCTTTCTGTTATAGAGGATGCTACCAGTGTTAATACTACAGCTGACCTGCCAACGATATGCCATATATACTGATGGTTCATACTGGTCTTGCACAAATCGAGCATGAAGGAGCTGCTCTATGAAATCCCCCTGGAAACCGAACACAAAATTTTTCTTACAAGCACACTCTGCGATGGATCATTAATGATCATCCACCGAAATGAATGAGCAATACTGATTATATACATCATCCAGAAACTTTGCATTGAACATGGCAAAAAGTAATTTCCATGATCTAGGCTCAACAGAACCAACACTAGAATTAGAACACCATTAAATTTATGAAATTTCCTATTGAGATTAGTTTTTGTTGAGAAATATAGATTGCCTAATGAGATTATCCGATGGCATTTCTTGGGCTAAACCACGACAATTATACTCTGCTAAAGTGCTAATTGAATTGCTGAAGAAGCTTACGGACCATGGATGATGTGCTCTGTGGGCTGGATCGGTCCGCGCACCAGTACGTGCGACAAGCCTCCAGAACCTCGATGGAGAGCACCGCCCCCGCAAACGCCCCCAACACGGCTCCCCGGAGGACGCCGCTGTCGGAAGCCCTCCCCGCCAATGCGCCGGTGAACGCCCCCGTCAAGCCTCCAGCTTCAGACATCACAACCACCACAAATCCGCATCAAAACCAGAACACACAGAAAACTGCAAAGGCACTCGAATTCGCTGTTCGTAACTTCGTACCAATCATTTCTGCAACTTACTGACAGCGAAGAGGCCGGTGAGGGCTCCGGAGAGGACGCCGGAGACCAGCCTGGGGAGGCACGCCCCCGTCGCCGCGCGGCGCTCCTCCTCCGCCGCCTCTGCCGGCAGCGGCACCTCCATCGCGCAGCGTCACGGCACCGGGCCTCCACGCCACGGCAGCTGACGGTGCCTTCGGCTTCCCAAGGTAGGTAGGTAGGTAGGCAAGGTGGCACCTGCCCGGTGGCGCGCGCTTGTCTATCGGGGACGGGGTCGCGACGCGCGCCGCGGTCTCCTGACGCTGCCGGTGTGCAACGATTTCGTGTGTGTGTTTTTTTCTAACTTTTCTCACGCCTCGGGCCTTTATCTCGAGAAAATTGCTCAGGATAGCAATTTGTAAGTAACATCTGTCGTGCGAGATAGTCCGGGTGCGTAGAGGCATGCGAGATTTCGAATCATCAGATAAATAAGTATTAAATAAAAGAGATTTACGATTGATATATTTGCGTGTACGTTACGAGAAATTGGAATGATACCCAACAACCAATGTCAGCATCAAGGCCACCTTGGTTTGCGTCCAAACTGCCCAGTTGGGCCATGTTCGACACTGGAGAGAGCGGCTAGAGAAAATTGTTAAAAAAATTAGTGTTTTAAAAGATTCAATTATATCTCTTAGAGTTTTGATACTATATATATGAGACAAAATCCCTTATTGTAAAGACACATGAATAAAGAAGAGAAAACTTTTCCTTACATTATGTCTATTTTGTGTAATTATTTTGTTAAGAGATCTCTAAATTACACTCATAGCAGTATTTCCTGAACACGTTATTAGTACGAAACTCTATCAGAGACCAAACTAACAGAAAGAATCTATCTACGACCAATCTACATTGCATCAATATCATCGTTAAGCGGGCAAATTATGGCCTAGCCTATATACCATACGCGGCACGAATCTGTTCGCAAGAATTGAAAGGTACGACATTAGTTCCTAGCTACTACTATTTTTGCGTAAAAATATATCTGGAATCACATGAACAACAGTATATATGCATGAACAGTAACGCATATGCATGAATAGTAGTGCATGAACACGACATAGCATCATCGATGCAGTACTGGTGAGGCCCGCAGCCTCCATCACACCACCCACCAGACACGAGTGATCATCCCCCTGTACAACGACATGGTGGTTTGATGGCCACCGCCACAGATAGAAAAAAAAAGGAAGAAGAACGGCGCTGCCCGAAGCAACGTCACCATGTGTTGCGCCAGCCGCCTATAGCACAACGAAAAGGCCGTGCCTTTCCCAGTTGCCACCATGCGTTGTCGCTCTAAGCCGACCGCTCGCTACCATAGCCTCTGCGTCGCCTGGAGCGGCACTGCCACGCTGGTCGCCTGCAACATGCCGCCGACCACGTCGCTCGTAAGCGGCCGGGCCGGCCACCCACCACACATCGTCGTCCTGTGCAGGTGGGAAGGCCAGGCAGAACCCTGCTGGCAGCACGGCCTTCGGCCACATGCTCTCCGGTGCTGCTACTCTGATGGTCGACTACCCACAACCGTCGTCATCCTGTGCGCAAGGGTTCGATCAAAGCATGGCCACCCGCATCGCCACTCGCCATCCGGCTAGTTTGCCCATCACGCGCAGCTCCACACGGGGCCGTCACCAGCAGCACCTGCACTGTCTCGCCGCAAAAGCCACGTCGTCGGCCTAAGGGCATCCGTCGAGTGGCCTCGGTGGCGACTAGGGTTTCCAAACCTTAGCCACCCCTTTGTATATATGGCATGTGGGCCATATGGGCCGGGTTGGCCCAAGCAAGCAGGCCGGCCCAATAGTGGGTGAAAACTGAAGAAAAAAGAAAAATCCAAAATTTTACTTTTAGCCCCTTGGGTTTTCTTTAATTGAGTGCTGCCTTTGTATTTTTTGCATTTAGGCCCTATTTGTTCTAAAAATTATCTAGAGGTTGTATTTTTGCATAGAAGTATCTTCAGAATTTGAATTTTGCATCTGTTTTAGAAATTATGCAGTATTTATTTTTTATGTTATTTTTACTATTTAAATTACCTGTTATGTGTTTAAATTCAGTAATACTCTTATAACAGCATAGAAAATATGAGAAAATTTGCAGCAATCCTATAACAACACGATGCAACCTTACTAGTAGTAATGCTTGCGTCATTTAAATATGAAGATGGCTGGTATTACGAATAAGGAGTTCACTGAGCTGAGTGCAGATGGCTGCAACTATCTCACTTGGGCATCGGATGTCCAGTTGTATTTGGGACGAAAAGACTCCACACTGCTATTGGCCTTGGAACAAGTAGTGCAATAGTTTCTACAGAGGATGAGAACGATCACACACTTCATTTTCTCCGGCACTATCTCTCCCCCACTTTGAAGGATGACTATATGGCAATGATCAGTGCTAAGGCATTATAGGATACTTTGCAGGAGCGCTATGAGTGCCTTAAGTACACCATCAAACCTCTTGCGGAGCAAGAATGGGTCTGGCTCTGTTTCTATGACCACAAGCATGTTAGATAGTACAACTCCATGCTGCACTAGATTTGCACACTTCTGTGCCTCTATGGGAAAGATATCACACAAGAGGACAAAATTGAGAAGTCTCTCTCCACTTCCCACCCGAGTGCGATAGAATCCACATGCAATCACCATCAATCAAAATGTAAGAAGTATTCAGAACCGATTGACGTGTTGTAACTTCATGAAGTTTATGACGAAGTCATAAACAAGAACTTTTTATCCTAGCCGCAAGGGAAGAGAAGTGACCTAGAAGTCAATCACAGCTCTTTCAAAGCACACAAGAACCACAATAAGAAGCAGGGAAAGGGAGGAAGAAAAGTGGTGATAGACAAGATCAAGCCCGATGATGATAATAAAAAAATAAAAAAAGTAAAGTCATATGGTGAGCAGAACCATAATCTGCAAAGAACCAAAGCATGTTGTGGAAGCATATCGAAAGAAGAAGAAGGAGCAACCAAAAGCACACCTCACCATTGCAGTGAGGATGGAAGTAGACAAAGCAACAATAGTTGAAAGGGTAGCATCTCACATGGAAGTTGTTGATGCTCCTACACTGACAGTAAAAGACCTCCCAATAAAGGATGTAGATGCCTCTACTTTTCCCTCCTCCACTGCCATAGAAGATGCCATGAAGGATGAAGTGGAAAAGAAAGCCATTGAAGAAGAAGTGGCCGGATATTTCGCAGACTCTATCTAGAATTAGAGTAATCAACCATTTATTTTGTTGCTGAATTTAGAATGATTGAATGAATAAATGAAAGCTCTAGAAGAGCCAGTTTAGCTGCAAGCAATATTTTTTGGTATTTAGTAGAATATGTGTGGCACTCGTATGGAGGAAGTGTGTATTGTGGATAGTGGAACCACAAACACTATCTTAAAAGAAAAGATGTATTTTCAGTCTGTTAGAAATAGCTCTGAAAAAGTGATGACTATCACTAGTAGTGATAAGTGCATAGTAGGTGCTGGAGAGCCACAGTCATACTACCAATGGGAACTACATTGCATATTGAAGAAGCATTATTGTACCCTGAATCTACAAGAAATCTCTTAAGTTTTAAAGATATTCGCGTTAATGGTTTCCATGTAGAAACTGTTACAGAAGATGGTAGGGAGCACCTACTCATCAATAAGCATGATAGTGAAGTGAGAATATTAGAAAAACTTCTCTCCATGAACAGGAGCTTGTACTACACTCGCATTAGAGCACCTGAAGTGTTCACTACCTTGAAGATTGTATTTTGTAGTGCAAAATTATTCTCCCTATGATGTGATAGATTTGGTCACCCTGGTCTTAGAATGATGAGAAACATAATTACTAACTCACAAGGTCATGGCATAAATGTAAATAATTTCTCAAATCATGAAGATTTTATATGCCTTGCATGCGCTATTGTGAAATTAATAATAAGACCGTCTACCTTGAAGGTACAAAATAAAATCCATGCATTTCTGACCGAATCCAAGGGGATATTTGTGGTCCCATTCAGCTATTTTTTTGGCCCGTTCCAGTACTTTATGTTATTGATAGACGCATCCTCGAAGTGGTCGCATGTATATCTATTGTCTACCTACAACCACGCCTTTGCAAAGTTGATCTCGTAGATTATACAAATCAGGAATAATTTTCCTGATCATCGAGTGAAATCCATTTGAATGGACAGCGTTGCAGAATTTTCTTCTAAAGTGTTCGATGATTATTGCACTAGTATGGAAATTAAAGCTGAACATTCTGTACTGCACATCCACATTCAGAATGGACTAGCCAAAGCGTTGATAAAAAGAATAAAATTTATTGCTAGACCTTTGTTGCAGTACTGTAATTTGTCTGCTACATGTTGGGGATATGCAGTCTTACATGCGGCAGCTCTCATTAATTATAGATAATCCTCCTATAACACTCATTCACCTCTTAAAATAGTGCAAGGTGTAATTTTGAAAATTCTCATTTACGCAAATTCGGATGTATGGTTTATGTGCCAATACCGCCGCCGTAGCGAACCTCTATGGGACCTTAAAGTTGAAATATATGCCGGTTATGAGATTGCATCTATAATATGATATTTGGAACCAACAACTAGAAATTTGTATACGGCATGCTTTGCTGATTGCATATTTGATAAAAATAATTTTCATCATTAGGGGGATATACCCTTGGATGAAAAATGTCGAGAAATAATTTGGCAGGCAGAAAAGAATTGTGGCACATGATCCTCGTACTAGTGAAACGAATGATAAAGTATATAAAATTATTGATTTGCAAAAATTAGCAAACGATCTGCCTAATCATTTTTGTGATTTGAAGAGCGTGACTAAGTCGCATGTGCACGCACGCAATGCACCAGAGAGGGTGGAGATACCAAAAGAAGGTACCCCTCATCTTGTCCTAGGAGCTCTGAAAAATAATGAAAGGACAAGAAATTCAGTTCGTCAAGTCCCAAATAGTCAAAGATGTGTAGCAAAAGTGAGAAATGAGAGTTTACCATAGCCGATTATAAATATACCCCAAAGGAAGAAGATGGGAGAGCCAAATGAGACATGGAGATGGTATGAATCCTAAGGAAATAAGCATACAAGTTTTGAATCTTTCCACGCAGGAAGAAACCTGCAAAAATGCGCATGCTGAAATCGACGCTGGTAAACTAAAGGACCTTGCTCCTATAGTAAGAAATAATGAAGAAGCACCTAAAAGTACACCTGAAAGAAATAATAAAAAGCAAGATGAAGAAGCACTTGAAAGTACAACCCATGCTGAAATAGTAATGAACTACCATTCAGGGGAATCCTAGAACAAAGCAACAATAATAATTGATATATACTTCGCAAATAAAATCACCATAGTTATAGATCATGACCCTGAGCCTACATCACTTACTTAATGTAGAATGAGGTCATAATGGAAAGAATGACAGAAGGTAATAACAACTGAATTATTGTCCCTGAATAAAAGAGAGGTTTTTGGATCAGTATGCCGCACACTTCCCTACATCAAACTAGTAGGATATAAGTGGGTTTTTGTTTCTAAGAGAAATAAAAGGAATAAAATTATGAGGCGCAAAACATGACTAGTGGAACAAAATTTCACTCAACGTCTAGACGTTCATTATGAAGAAACCTATTCCTTAGTGATAGGTGGTATTACCTTTAGATATTTAATCTCAATGGCAATCAACCAAGAGTTGAAAATGAAATTGAGGGATGTTGTGACCGCATATCTGTATGGGAGCCTAGATTCAAACATTTATATCAAGGTAACTGAAGGAATACCATTGTCGAATCATGATAGAAGAAATAGACACCTTTATAATGTACAATTGAAGAAGTCGCTATATGGGTTGAAACAGTCAGGTAGAATGTGGTACAATCGTTTGAGTGAATTTCTCAGAAATGAGGCTACACTAATAGCACGGATTGCCCTTGTGTATTCATAAGAAGGTCCCAGAATGGATTCTGCATAATATTTGTATATGTAGATGATCTGAATATCATCAGTACAAAAGAAGAAATTGAGGAAGCAAGCTCGTGCTTGAAGTCTGAATTTGAAATGAAAGATTTAGATAAAACCAAGTTTTGCTTAGGCCCGCAACTAGAGCATGTGGCAGATGGAATTTTTTACATCGGTCACACTACACTCAAAAAGTGTTAGAGCAGTTTGGTTTTGAAAAATTATTTCCCTCTTAAACCCCTATGATCGAAAGGTCATTGCAAGCAGATCAAGATCCTCATAGATCTAGAGAAGAGAGGGAGGAAGTATTGGGACCATAATTCTCATACTTAAGTGCAATAGGTGTGCTGATGTATTTGACTAATTGCACTATACCAGATATAGCGTTTGCAATAAACCTACTTGCATGATACAGTGCGGAGCCCACTAAAAGATATTTGAAGGACATGAATGATATTCTGCGTTACTTACAAGGTAGCAAAGGTCTGGATCTATTCTACAGAAAGAATCATAACCTAACTCTAGTTGGATACGTATATGATGGGTATCTGTCAGACTTGCATACAGCGAAATCACAAATAGGTTATATTTTCCTATGTGGTGGAACTAAAATATCCTGAAAATCGCCAAAGCAAAATCTTGCATCTACTTCGACGAACCACTCAAAAATAATAGCTTTATATGAAGCCGCAAGAGTGATCAATCATATCCAGCAATCATGTGGTTCAAATACTACTAACACCCTGTGTTACACAAGTGCAATTAGGATATATGAAAAGTAACTTAACAAAGCATATTAACCCCATTTCTCTTATGCTCATGAATTACATAAAATGAATGAAATAAAGGTAATACATACCAAATCATGTGAAAATCTTGCACATTTATTCACTAGGTCTCTCCCTGCATGTAGTTTTGAAATATGTGTTCATGGCATTGGGATGATAAGGCTTAGAGAGTTGCATATTTCAGGAGGAGAATTTTCACATAATACTTATACAAGGAATTAAATTTTAGTCAAGAAGATTAAGTGTCCAAAGTTAATCTTGAAGATTATATAAAGCATTTGGGTGGATTGTACTCTTTTTCTCTTAAATTAGTTTTTCTAAAGATTCTCATGATAAAGTTTTTAATGAGGTAATTTGTGTGACTATGTTGCGAGCTATATACTTTTTCTCCTAATTTTTCTACTGGGCTTTTGAGGAGTTCTGATGAGACATAAATATTTCGCGAGAAATGCCTAAGAGAGAGTGTTAAGAAACCTGGAGTTTTACAACCGAATATGAGCCCATCTGAATCTCTTAAAAAATTCGATTCTATCTCTTAGAGGTTTTTGCCACTATATATACGGGTCAGAACCTCTCATTGTAAACACAGGTGAATAATAAAGAGAATTTTTTTCCCTATATTGTGTCTCCTTTGTACAACTATTTTCTTAAGTGATCTCTAAACTATATCTGATAACAGTGGTTTTTCAACAAAAATATATGGTGAAACATAAGTAGGTGTCAAAAGCGTAATTTACAACAACCACGGGTCAACCAATAGCAGAATCCTCTCTTTATTGTTTTTTCGTTGAGATGCAAAATGCTCTATTGTGAAAGGAAGGTAAGCAAGCAGAGATATTTCGTCATGCATCAGCTCCTGCCGATCCAGCTTGCCATGAGCCGATATAATACCGGCAGAAAGCAGAAAGCAGAAACTGCGGATACAAAACTTTGAGTAGCTTTGAGTTATTGCTTAGTTTATTTTTTTCTTAATTTAATTAAAAATTAAGAGTGAATCTTTAAATTTTTTTTAGTTTTGTGTTGATGGCCTGAAAATACAAAATTTGTATCCCTATCAACAACGCTAACAGAATATGCATAATGAGTTAAGTTTCTACAGGAGCGGAGTCATGCCAGACAAGTTCCAATCACTGAAAGAAACCCCACAATAACAAGTACAAAGTAGAATCAGTTCTGCCTCAACAGGCGTATATACAAAGTTCATCATCACAAGCATACATGCCAGGCGTATATGTATTTAATATATACACTATATGTGTGTGTATATACATATGAGGAAATAGAAAAGAAATTAGAAAAGCTTTAAAAAGGAAAAGGCCCAAGTCCATCATCTCTTTCCTCTTTTCTCTGTTCGGTCCAGCCCACAGCTATCTCCCTCTCTTCTCTCTTCTCCGATTCAGCTTGCGCAACAGCAGCTCCGCCAGCCGGCCGCCGTGCGCATAGTCACCATCGTGTTCAAGCTAGAGTCGATCGCTCAAGCGCCCAAATGTGTTTGCCAGAGCATCTAGAAGCTAGAGCCCATGCCAATTTTGCTAGAGCCCGAGCCAAGTCCGAGATGAGCATGCAAAGGAATCCGCCAACCGCACGAGCTTTCATTCAAGTTCGTGAGATAGAGATAGAGTCGAGTAATGGATCAAAGGGAGGAAGTTTCCAGAGCCTATGTGCATGCGTTTGCCATGAGATAGAGTCCTGAGCGCGTTTGAAC
This sequence comes from Phragmites australis, assembly GCF_958298935.1. Lineage (NCBI taxonomy): Eukaryota > Viridiplantae > Streptophyta > Magnoliopsida > Poales > Poaceae > Phragmites > Phragmites australis. Next base: position 9,416,789 of record NC_084928.1, read on the forward strand.
CGTGGGAATCGAGTTCGGATAGCTGCCGCCGCCTTTCTTTCAAATCTGACTCGAATTGGAGATAATAGAGCCTTCCACCTATAAATATGCGACCCTAGAGCCTCCTCATATCGTTCCGAAAGCTTTTGCCCACCTTTTCGCCGAGAAATCGACACCCAACACCCTTTGCCGTCGAGCTCCGAAACTTTGTGCCGCCTTTCCTTGTCGCCCGCTTCTCTAGAGCTTCGCCGACGCCAACCCGTAGCTTAGTCGAGTTCGCCGAGAACCCGTGGTCGTCTTCCGCCGCTCGCCGGAGCGTTTGGAGCACGGCGATGAGTTTTTTGCCGCATGCCAGAGACGCGCCGCCGTCTGAGAAGTCACCGCCATTGTCGTCTATGCTCGGGAGAGGAAGAAGCAAGGTGAGCCGTCTAATCTGAGATGAAGCGCTGAGATTAGAAGCCTTTATACTTCTTCAGTAGCCAATCCGAGTGCGCCACATGGCAAACATAAACCCAGTCAGCCTTTGATCCCACGTGTCAGCTTAGAGTACCCAGTCAGCAGCCCAGTCAGCATTATCTTTTCTTTTATTTGTTTTAATTGTTTTGCTGACGTCATAAATAGCGTATATTGCGCAATAAATAGATTTCTAGTGTAAAAATAATTCCAAAAATAATAATAATAATTAGGTAATTAATTTATAATAATGTTTTATGTGTTTATTTAATTTTGTTTGATAGTTTTAAATAGTTTATAATTCAAATAAATGCTTGAAAATTCTAGAAAAATCCCAAAAAAATCATAGATGGCTTTGGAAAAATCCTAGAAAATTCCTAGCAACATAATTTCATCTGTAGATAATCTTTTTGGTCATGTTCTAATATTTAGAAAATCATAACTTGTCAACCTAGCTCCGTTTTGATCTGTTCTTTCGCTAGATGGATAGGAATAGTGTAAACTTGGATGTGATGATGTTTGTTGTGTGTATATGTTTTCTTTTTGGATCTTGGTGTTTATGTGTTGTTGTTTTTCCGCGTATGTTGCGAATAGACGCTAATATTTTGGAGGAGCTAGAAGGTCTGTAGGATCAGGACTTTGAAGACCCAATTGAGTTCAGTGAAGGCAAGTTGTATTCTTGATCATATTTATCCCAATTTTCAAATATTTGTTTTATGAACCTGCATGCTAATAATTTGTGGGGAATCCCAAGAGTTAGGATTTACCCTAGTTTTCCCTTATCATCCTTGTCACCTTAGTATGGTTTTGGGTTATGGAAGGGTAGATGATGCTTAGTCTTGCTTGGGATGGTAATCATGATAAATGTTCCATGAACTTGATAATGGTCCTATGTAACAATGATAAAATATGATGGAATGATTTTTGTAGCAACATGGTATAGGGATTTGAGCAAGCAGTATGATGAGGCTAGTGTGATGTGGAAGTGGTAGTCTTTCTCAAATCTAAGGACCGGTTCTTGGGGTGACCTTTCTGTGTTTACAGTACAACCACAAGCCTGCTATGGGACGAGCCTAGCCGAGTAATTTGCTTACTCTCAGCATAGAGTAGACCAGGCAGAAGAGCGGTGAATGGACGATGTCTTGGGATCCGAGAGGCGCAAGAGGGGACTTCCGTTGTTGAGGTGAAATCACGCAGCAGTGAAACCTTAGCGGGTAGACACGTGCTGAGAGGGGGCATTGTAAAGGCTTTGTAGTGGAATACTAGCGCACACCTCGGTAGTGTGTAAGAGTTATTCGTCGGCCAACGAATGCTCGGCAAAACGGGATGATACGTCTTGTGGATAAAGTACAACCTCTGCAGAGTTAAAACTGAATATTCAGCCGTGCTCACGGTCACTAGCGGCACTGAAAACCTACCATGATTGCAATTGGATGTGTTGGTTAGTCGGGTCAATTATGATGGTGGGAATCATAGTTGAGGATGATCAGTCATAGTGGTGGGAACTATGATTGAGGGTTCAACCTTAGTGGATGGAACTTTGGTTGAGGTGTTGGTTAGTTGGTTTAGTCAAGATGGATGGAATCTTGAGGTGGTTTGTCATTCACTTAATTATTATTGCTTTTCAAATATTTTTACTTAAATGTTGATTTATGCAAAAGAACCATATTAGCCTTATTCTTGTCAAAGCCTTCATATGCATACTATTTCCTTCACAACTTGTTGAGTACAACAAGTGCTCACTCTTGCTATCACCAAACACTCAATTGGAAAAGGTATCGAGGAGTACGCTGAAGGTGGATCATTCTAAGATGCTTTCTACGTCGATGACTCCTGTGGAAGAATCATCAAGGATTAGAGTAGTAATAGTTCGTTTAGCTCCGTTGTAGTTTATTTGGTTCTTCGACCCTTGAAGGTCACTTTTGTAAGACGGTTAATTCATTTAAGTATGGATATTATAATAATTATCATCAATGAAGTCACTATGTGTTGGGATCGTTTCCTGGGCCTAGCACATAGGAGAGATTTGGTTTGTTCCTTAAACCGGTCTCGATAGAGGTGGTATCAAAGCCAGGTCGACCTAGAACGCAACCTTAGATAGCTGGTCAACCCTAAACAAAGGAATTTTGGAAAGACTAAAAGCTATGCTTAAAGACCTCTTACCACAGTCCAGATCCAAGTTCAACTCACCGTCGCTCTGGATTGTCTTTATGAGAGTACCATGCAATAACTGAAGGAGGTTCGCCATCGTCTGGATGAGGCTGAAGAAGAAAACATGACACTTTGACGCCGCTTGCGTGAATTCACTCCTACACCAGTGTCGCCCCCAGGCAAGAGAGCTCGCTCCGAACCTCTCTCCAGCTCAGGATCAGAGTACCCAGACAGTGACTCGGATGGAGAACCTTCAACCCCACCATGACTACTAGATAGGGAGTCCCCTGTTAGTATTTTTTTTATAGAGATCGATTAATAGCGTCGTTTAGGTCATCCCGGAGTTTTTGGTTCTTATGGATCTTATTGCTTGTGAGTGTTAGATGTGAGTTGCAGGATCGCCCTTAGGCACCTTGTCTGCATACACATCTTAGAAGTAGGGTTTGTTGATAGTGAGTAATAAATATACTATAATAAGAGTTTTCTTTAAGCAAAATCAATCTCTACAATATAGACTTCTTCTTAGAGTCTAGTACTTTCCTCTGATATATGTACTACTACACCAGATGGTCAACACCAAGAGCAACCTCGGAAGCAGTGGAAACCACACAGAAACCCCACCTCCACCACCACCCCAATGACTATGGAGCAGCTTATGGTTATGCAAACCCAGATATTGCAAGGGATGGCCCAAACAATAACCAACATGCAATAGACTACTCAGAATCAGCCGCTACCACAACCCCATCACCACAATCAGTCCAAGTTGGGGGAATTCATGAGGACTAAGTCACCTACATTCTCTCACACCACTGAGCCGCTCGATGCAGATGACTGGCTTAAGACAATTGAGAAGAAATTGTTGATCGCCCAACGCAATGATTGTGAGAAGATTCTGTATGATGCACACCAACTCGCCAGTCTTGCCGCTGACTGGTGGGATGCTTTCTGCAATGCTCATGAGGATCAAGAGTCAGTCACTTGGACAGAATTCAAGGAAGCTTTTCGCCGCCATCATGTGCCAGCAGGCACTATTAACATGATGAAGAAGGAGTTCTGCAACCTGGAGCAAGGGTCAATGTCAGTGAATGAGTATGTAAATAGGTTTACCCAACTCTCAAGGTATGCACCAGAGGATGTTGACACTAACGAGAAGAAACATGAGCATTTCTTGGATGGATTGGTTTAGGGGATGCAAGCTCAGTTAAGCACCCATGACTACCCGAATTTTCAGCATTTGGTAAACAAGGCACTAGTATTGGAAGACAAACAGCGTATGCTTGGTGAAGATCGCAAGAGAAGAATGGCCTCACAAGGACAACATTCAGGCAGTAACTCTCGCCCACGTACCATGTCACACCAGGGATAGCAGCAGACATCTACACAGTCTAGACCTCAAGCAGCATCACCACATTCTGTGAGCCAGCAGCCTCGCCCCAACACTAGCTACAACACACCAGCCCCGGCCAAGAACCCTAACCCACATACTCCAATTGGACTTGCATGTTTCAATTATCATGAGATTGGACACTATGCTAATTAGTGTCCTAAGAGGAGGCAGAACCAATCACCAATTCCATTTAACTTGAACACACCAACGAAGATGCTTGCTCCAACCCAGAATCGCAATCAGTACCAGACACCTGCACATCCTAACAGAGCTCGATGTCTTGGTTAAGGTCGAGCCGAAGGATCCCACGGTGTCCGCTCTGGATGTATATTTTGCTGCAAGGGATAATTGGTGTGCGGCCTGAACAGCTCGGGAGGTTTCCAACTCACGCTTCTTACAACACTTCATCCTTCCCCGGGGTTCTAACGGAAGAGTGCCCTCGGAAATTCTCGAGTCTATCTTGCGCGAGGTGAAAGTGGAGGAGGTACAGGCCACGGAGGCCTCGCTAGGGGGGGGGGGGGCGCAGGATGAGGAAGAGCTGGACTTCTCGGCCTTCGACTCGTATCTTTCCTGGTGAATCCTTTGTCTTCCCGAGGCCGAGTCTCTGTTTTGGGCAGTACCTCTTCTTGCAGAGGGGGCTCGTGTCGGCCTCTGGTGCGCAGTTGTTGGGGATGACTCTCTAGGTCCCGTGGTGCTTTCGGGAGGCGTGGCGGTCAGGCACCCTCATCTTCCTGTAGTGGTACAGGGAGGCGTAGCATGCTAGCCAGTTTGTTGGGCATAGCTTCGATGTACAACGATTAACTGTATAAAAAGGCTCTTTGTATGTTATGTGTGTACAACTTGCGTTGTGTTAGCTTGATGTTTTTGTTTCTTTTTCTCTCTCTTCTCATGATTGATCGCATCAATGCTTCACCTATGCCCCTTATCCCAGCCCCTTCGCATCCTGCGGCTACTTAGCGGCCACGGGGTGTGAGATTTCGAGGGTGTCGGTGTATTAGGAACCAGGGGTCCCTGAATCCCGAGACCGGGCCGGCCATCTGCCACATGTCACCATCCCGCGAGGTCCACCCTGCAGGATAAGAAAAAACTAAGTCCCGGGGGAAGGTGCTCGGGGCCGTAGCCTCTAGGTTCCCGAGCACCCCAGTTCCCCGATGATCCGCAGAGTCCAAGTACTCGGGAAGGAAGTGCTCGGGAGGTTTCTCACTTATCCCCGAGTACTGTAGTCCCCCGATGATCCAAACACCGAAGTGCTCGGGAGAGTGCTCGGGGCTGCACTTGGCAGCCCCCGAGGACTCGGTTCCCCGAAGGTCTCACCCAAGTACTCGGGAGAGAGTGCTCGGGGCTGCACGTGGCAGCCCCCGAGGACTCGGTTCCCCGAAGGTCCCACCGAAGTGCTCGGGAGAGAGTGCTCGGGGCTGCACGTGGCAGCCCCCGAGGACTCGGTTCCCCGAAGGTCCCACCGAAGTGCTCAGGAGAGAGTGCTCAGGGCTGCACGTGGCAGCCCCCGAGAACTCGGTTCCCCGAAGGTCCCACCGAAGTGCTCGGGAGAGAGTGCTCGGGGCTGCACTTGGCAGCCCCCGAGGACTCGGTTCCCCGAAGGTCTCACCCAAGTACTCGGGAGAGAGTGCTCGGGGCTGCACGTGGCAGCCCCCGAGGACTCGGTTCCCCGAAGGTCCCACCGAAGTGCTCGGGAGAGAGTGCTCGGGGCTGCACGTGGCAGCCCCCGAGGACTCGGTTCCCCGAAGGTCCCACCGAAGTGCTCAGGAGAGAGTGCTCGGGGCTGCACGTGGCAGCCCCCGAGAACTCGGTTCCCCGAAGGTCCCACCGAAGTGCTCGGGAGAGAGTGCTCGGGGCTGCACGTGGCAGCCCCCGAGGACTCGGTTCCCCGAAGGTCTCACCCAAGTACTCGGGAGAGAGTGCTCGGGGCTGCACGTGGCAACCCCCGAGGACTCGGTTCCCCGAAGGTCTCACCGAAATGCTCGGGAGAGAGGGCTCGGGGCTGCACGTGGCAGCCCCCAAGGACTCGGTTCCCCGAAGGTTCACGCAAGATCGTCCGACGACCCGAAGGGTCCCATCATCAGGGTGTCAGCCAGTCAAAGGCCCAATGCCGCATTTAATAGGCATGCGCGGCCTGACATCCTGACATTCTCAGCTGCCCACGCCCCAGTGTCAGACCCTGCCATGCACTGGCAGGGGGGCGTGGGTCCATTAAATGCACGGGTCCCGTCCCGTTTCATCCGGGTGCCTCGGGATAACGTTGCCAGAATCGAAGCGCTCCGCCTGCCACCCTGCCCTGGCAGAAGAACAAGACAGGGTGGGCGCACCGGGCACCTCTGAGGCTGCCCGGTGGGCCCCCTTAATGGCGCCCGAGGGCATCCACAGTGGCGGGTGGTTGGATGCGCGCCGCATTTTTCCACCGCCCCTGTCACTTCGCCAAGACGGAATGATGACGCCTTTCTCCGTGGCACCTTGGCACCGGCACCCCCTCTTTCCCATTCAGGATATGTCGAGGTCGGCGCGCCTATAAAAGGAAAGGATGGAGAACACGTAAAAAGAGAGACCGTAAGAAGAAAAAGAAAGAGGACGCAGACGCTCGAACCAGCTCAAGCCAAGCTAGAACACGAGAGCCTCAAGCTCTCAGTAAGTGGCTCTCTCTTGTAACCAGATACATCCTTGAAGAATTCCCTTCAAGGACAGATATAGCACTCACACAGGAGTAGGGTGTTACGCCCCCGTGCGGCCCGAACCTGTCTAAACCCCGGTGCACCCATCTTTCTCGCACTAGGACGATCATCTCCCACCAGCCACTGCATTTATTTCCGTTTCCCGCTTATTTCCCAAAACAAGCTCGTTCAGGATCATCCCCCCGGCCGAATCTCTAAAAGGGGGTCTCTCGGGATCCCTGCGATAGGAGTTCACCCTCCGACAGCTGGCGCGCCAGGTAGGGGGGAATATCCCTGGATTGTTGTTTCGCTTTTTTTCCCACAGGAAAAGATGGCCGGTGGGCATCGCCTCCAGCGTTCCGGCTCCACTTCCAGTGACGGGGTGCTGCCCGACGCCAGAGGAGGCCCAGTCGCTGCTGCGTACCAGCAACAGCCACCATCCACGTGCGCGTTTTTTCCCGCTCAAGGGGATCAAGGCGTTGGGCCCATCAGGGCCGCCGCCGCCGCTACCGACGCACTTTTCGACCCCCAGCAGGTGGTCGGGACCCCGGCCGCCCGGTCCGCCTCTGGACCGCGTCAGGTGCCACCACGACGCGGGCTCGCTTTCAGCGAGGCTAGCCCAGGGAGCGCGCTGCTTGCAGCACATGCTCTCCTTAGGCACCCGCCCGTTCAGGCCACGCCGAACGCTCCGTAAGGCCGGTGGATACAAGATGTCGTCGCTTTGGTCGGCACTGCTCGTCGCCAGGTGCAGGCCGGGAGTCCTCGCACCACTTCCCAGCATGGTGCCGCCAGAGCCGGCTCCTCAACGGGCAACACCCGCATGGGCCGAGGGGTCTCCAGGCGGAGTGCCGTCCCCCTGGTCGCATCTGAAGCCCAGGACCTTCGTTTGCGCCTTGACGAGCGGAGGGGCCACGAGGATGCCCGAGTTACTCTCGAGCGTCAGCGGGAGACCCGGCAGGGGGTCGAGGCAGAGGACCAGGCTTCCTCTCTCCCGGCCCACGGCCACCGGGGATCCTCGGCTCGCCGTCACTCGCCACCGAGGACCCCCGCTCGCGCTGCGGGGTACGGCACCGGTTGCCGTGCTTTCACCGCCAAGCTCCGCCGGGTCAGGTGGCCTTCCAAGTTCCGCCCCGAGTTGCCGGAGAAGTACGACGGGTCCATCGACCCCATCGAGTTCCTCCAGATCTACACAACGGCCGTCCAAGCGGCCGGAGGCAGCGAAAAGGTGATGGCAAACTACTTTCATGTTGCCCTGAGGGGCTCCGCCCGCTCTTGGCTTATGAACTTACCCCCAGGGTCAATCGGCTCCTGGGATGACCTGTGCCACCAGTTCGTGGCCAACTTTCAGGGCACGTTTACGCGTCCCGGTTTGGAGTGCGACCTCCACGCCGTCCAATAGCAGGAAGGGGAGATGCTACGACGCTTTATACAGCGTTTCAGCCAGGTTCGCAACACCATTCCGCGAGTGGCCCCCCACGCTGTTATTGTTGCTTTCCAGCAGGGCGTCCGCGATGAGCGGATGCTCGAAAAGCTAGGTACGCACGAGATCGAGACCACTGCGGAACTCTTTGCACTGGCCGATAAGTGCGCCATGGCTGCGGAGGCCAGAGCGTGGCATGCTCCTCACCCCGCCTCCGATCAGCCAAGTTCTTCCCGCTCCGACAAGCGGGAAAAGAAGAAGAGAAGGAAGCGCGAGGCCGCTCCCGTTGAGCCAACCCAGGTCCCCGCTCACAGGGTGCCGCAAGAGCCCGATCACCGGCAAGAGCGCCGGCCGGGTGTCGATCGAAGCCCCGTCAAGGCCCCTGCTCGGGCTCCTCCTCGGGCCTCCATGCCTACGAGGGCCCTGGCTCCAGCAAGGGCACCAGCTCCAGCGAGAGCCCCGGCCCCTGGCCGAGCTCCCGCTCCAGCGAGGGCCCCCGCTCCCGCGGGGCCCGAGCCAGGTAAATGGTGTCCCATACACCTGAGTGTCGTACGGTCAAAGGACTCGTGGAGCAGCGCCAGAGGGAGCGTGACGAGTTCCGTGGAGGAGGCGATACTGAGGTCGCCCCCGACAACGCCGAGCTCGGCTTCTAGGAGCCCGAGCACACCGTCGCCTTCATCGACGGGGGCGCATATACGCCTTCCTCGCGCCGTGGCATCAAGGTCATGCGATGCGAGGTGTGCTCGGCAACCCCGAGCGAAGAGGCCGCAAGGCCCCTAAGGTGGTCGGATACTTCGATCACATTCAGCATGGCTGATCACCCCGCCAGTACTGCAGCCGTGGGGCGACTACCTTTGGTAGTGTCCCCCACTGTCTGCAATGTCAAGGTCGGCAGGGTGCTGATCGACGGTGGTGCTGGCCTCAACCTCCTTTCTAAGGAGGCTTTTGAGAAGCTACAAGTGTCTTCCCGACGCCTAAAGCCGTCGCTCCCTTTCTGTGGAGTGACCCCTGGGCACTCCCTGCCCCTCGGGCAGGTTGAGTTGCCTGTCACGTTCGGAAGCCGGGACAACTTCCGCACGGAGTGCGTCCTCTTCGATGTCGCGGAGCTCCCTCTCCCCTACAACGTCATCCTCGGGCTTCTGGCGCTCACCAAGTTTATGATGGCCGTGCATTATGCATACCTTACGGTTAAGATGCCCGGCCCCGCAGGCTCCATCTCTGTGATCGCCGATTCCTGCGGCGCCGTCTCCTGCGCTGAACAGTCATACATGGCTCTGGTCTCAGCGCAGGCCGAGGTCGATGGCTCTACAGGGGGCCCGGGACCCTCTTCATCCAAACCCCGACTCGCCGCCGACACCTCTGTTCCAACAAAGGAGGTCGTGGTGGGCGAAGACGCTACCCAGGTTGTCCGTATCGGCAGCGACCTGAGCAGCAAATAGGAAAGTGCTCTCGTCGCCTTCCTCCGGGCTAACGTAGACGTGTTTGGCTAGCAACCGTCCGACATGCCCGGGATCCCTAGGGAGGTGATCGAGCATCACTTGGCGGTGCGTCCGGACGCCCGCCCGGTGAAGCAGAAGGTCCGGCGGCAGGCGCCAGAGCGCCAGGAGTTTATCCGCGAGCAGGTCAGCAAGCTCCTCAACGCCGGATTCATCCGAGAAGTCCTCCACCCCGACTGGCTAGCAAACCCAGTCATCGTCTCAAAGGCCAATGGCAAGCTCCGCATGTGCGTGGACTACACCGACCTAAATAAGGCTTGCCCTAAAGATCCCTTCCCCTTACCTCGCATTGATCAAATTATAGATTCAACTGCGGGATGCGATCTTTTATGCTTTCTAGATGCAAACTCTGGGTATCACCAGATTCGCATGGCCGTAGGGGACGAGGAAAAAACTGCTTTTACCACCCCGGTGGGGACTTATTGCTACATGTCAATGCCTTTCGGCCTGCGCAACGCTGGGTCATCCTTCCAGCGCGCTATTCGTATTACTCTTGACTCGCAGGTTGGCCGTAACGTCGAGGCTTACATCGACGACCTCGTGGTCAAAACCCGAGACCGTGCCACCCTGCTCGAGGACCTTGCCGAGACTTTCAACAGTCTCCGTTCTACCCGCCTCAAACTCAACCCGGAGAAGTGTGTCTTCGGGGTGCCGGCGGGCAAGCTCCTTGGTTTCTTGGTCTCTGGCCGAGGGATCGAGGTCAATCCAGAAAAGATCCGGGCCATCGAGCAGATGCGACCCCCGGTTCGACTCAAGGAGGTCCAGCGCCTCACCGGCTGCATGGCAGCCCTCGGGCGCTTCATCTCCAAGCTCGGGGAGCGAGGGCTCCCCCTCTTCAAGCTTTTGAAGAAATCCGGTCGTTTTGACTGGACGCCGGAGGCCGAGCAGGCCTTCCGCGACTTAAAGAAGTACCTTACTTCGCCACCCGTGTTGGTGGCTCCCTTTCAAGGTGAGCCCCTACTACTCTACGTTTCGGCCACTCCTCAGGTCGTGAGCGTAGTGCTGGTGGTGGAGCGCGACAAGTGTTTGGGGCCGGGTGCTGGGTCCCAGCTCCCAGAGGCCCCCGACCACTCACTTGTCCTCGCGGCTCCCCCTGGGCAAGGGGTCGAGCCCGAGCACACTGCTCTTCCCAGCCAAGGAGTCGAGCCCGAGTGCCCGGCCAGCCCCGACCGTGCCGCCAACCCTGGGGGCTGCAGTAGCCCCCCGGGTGGAGCCGCCGTCCGGGCTCGCCGGGTGCAGCGACCGGTGTACTTCGTCAGCGAAGTCCTCCGGGAAGCCAAGACAAGATATCCCCAGGCGCAAAAGCTACTCTATGACGTGCTCGTCGCCTCCCGGAAGCTGCGCCACTACTTCCAGGCGCACAAGGTCTCGGTGGTTACCACTTATCCACTGGGACCCATTCTCCAGAACCGGGAAGGCACCGGGCGCGTTGTCAAATGGGCAGTAGAGCTGGCGGAGTTCGACCTACACTTCGTCAGTCGCCAGGCAATCAAAAGCCAGGCGCTCTCTGACTTCTTGGCAGAGTGGACGCCCGTCCCCTGCGTCGTCCCAGAAGAGGTTTCTGCCTATCCCGGGCACGACGCGCCCGGGTACTGGGTCATGCACTTCGACGGCTCCCTCTCGCTGAAAGGCGCAGGGGCCGGAGTGGTTCTCACCTCCCCAACGGGTGAAGAGCTCCGGTACGTCGTACAGTTGCAATTCCGCGCATCCAACAACATGGCGGAGTATGAAGGTCTCATCGTCGGCCTCCGGGCTGCGGTGGGGCTCGGGATTCGTCGCCTCCTGGTCAAAGGGGACTCCCAACTGGTCGTCAACCAGGTATCCAAGGAGTACCAGTGCACGGATCCTCAAATGGCGGCGTACGTGGCTGCAGTCAGAAAGCTCGAGAGACGCTTCGACGGCCTCGAATTGCGGCATATCCCTCGCCGCGACAATGCTCCAGCCGACGAGCTCTCTCGCCTGGCCTCCTCACGTGCGCGCGTCCCTGCCGGAGTCTTTGAAGAAAGACTCGCACGGCCTTCCGTCCTGCCTGCCGAACAGGATGAAGGGGAAACCTCGAACTCAATTCAGGGGACCCCGGCGGTGCCCTCAGTGGGAAGCCCCGTCAGGGCGCCGCTGTCCGGCGAGTGCGCTGTGCTCGCCGAATGTTCTCAAGATGCCTCGTGGATGTCTGACATCCGAGGGTACTTGAAAGAAAAGTTCCTACCCGAGGATGAGGCGTCTGCCGAAAGAGTTGCTCGGCAGTGCAGACGCTATGCCATAGTAGATGGGGATCTCTACCGGCGTAGCGCAGGAGGTGTCCTCCTGAAATGCATCTCCCGGGCAGAAGGCGGCAATCTTCTCGCTGAGGTCCACGAGGGCGAGTGCGGTGGCCATTCATTGTTCTGCACGCTGGTCGGGAAGGCCTTCCGGCAAGGTTTCTACTGGCCTACAGCTCTCCAGGATGCTTCCGAGCTGGTTCGGCGCTGCAGGGCGTGCCAGTTCCATGCAAAGCAGATTCACCAGCCAGCTCAGGCTCTTCATACCATTCCCCTGTCATGGCCTTTCGCGGTCTGGGGTTTAGACATTCTGGGTCAATTCCCCCGAGCAATCGGGGGCTATGCATACCTATATGTCGCTATCGACAAGTTCACCAAGTGGCCGGAGGCGGTCCCAGTCATCAAGGTGACCAAAAACACGGCGCTCCAGTTTATCCGCGGCATCACCAGCCGCTTTGGCGTTCCGAACCGGATCATCACCGACAACGGCACCCAGTTCACAAGTGCCTTGTTCGGGGACTATTGCTTGGCATCAAGCTCTGCTTCGCTTCCGTCGCTCATCCTCGGAGTAACGGGCAGGTCGAGCGCGCCAACGCGGAGATACTAAAGGGCCTCAAAACCCGGACCTATAACGTGCTCGCTAAGCACGGGAAGGGATGGGTGGACGAGCTGCCAGCCGTGCTGTGGGCCAATCGGACTACGCCAAGCCGCGCCACCGGGGAGACTCCGTTCTTCCTCGTCTATGGCGCCGAAGCAGTCCTCCCCTCTGAGCTCACTCTGGGCTCCCCTCGAGTGCATGCATACTCTGAGGGTGAGCAGGAGCGGCAAAGACGCGACGACGTGGACTACCTGGAAGAGCGCCGGTGGCGTGCCGCTGTCCGGGCGGCTCGGTATCAGCAGAGTCTACGGCGGTATCATCTGCGCCATGTCCGGGCCCGGTCTCTCGAGGTGGGGGACCTAGTTCTCCGACGCGTCCAGTCGCGTGAAGGAATGAATAAGCTATCCCCTGTGTGGGAAGGTCCTTTCACCGTGATCGCGGTCCCGCGGGCAGGTTTTTCAGGTTGGTGACGGAGGAAGGACAGCCACTCCCGAATCTGTGGAACATCGAGCATCTCCGACGCTTCTACCCGTAGATGGTCGTGCTCGCGGCTCAGGTCAGCAAGGCCGGGGGCTTCTCCCCGCCCAAGCAGTCCGAGGGCTTCGCCCCTTGGGTAAGTCGCTGTCGCCCAACCTTGTAAATATTGCACATTCAGTATTTCGATAAGCAATCACTATGTCAACATATTTTTTCTGGATTCCGTATGTTTAATCTGTCTGGTGAGGTGCTCGGTTGTGCGAGAAAAAGTTCGCTCTCTCATTTTCCCCGCTGATAAAAGAATCCCAATCGGTATGCATGCGAGCAGTCGCCGCTGACTTACGTCCGGCATGGTAGGCTGTGGTGTTCGGTGTCGTGGCAGGCTCCCGGGCACTACCAAGTTTCGGGGCGCTCTGGGTAATCCCATCGCTCGAGCCGCTCGAGTAGTCCGGAGCTTGGGCCCCCGAAGCGGGCTGTTGGTGTTCGGTCTGGTCTGTCATGCCCGGGCGCCATCGAACCATAGGACCTCTGGGTTATGCCTCTGCCCGCTCTTGTCCGTTGGTTTGGGTGTTCGAGAGGTCTCGGGTCGAAAACGAGAGCAGTCTATAGCAAGTACCGCACTAACAGAGCGCACCAGATAAAGAAATTCTATATTCTCTCTTAAGTCACAGGCTGGCAATCGCGAGCAGTTCGGCCGCGAGGGCTTCGATGCCTCGGTCTCTGGTCGGCCCCAAGGGTCCTCGGGTGATCCTACCACTTATGCATGGGTGGTCGAGATCACCCGACCCCAGGAGCCTCGTATGCCTCTGGGCACTCGGGCGCTCCGTTGAAAGAATCAAGTCCCCGGGCACCCGAGCTCGGAAGCACACCCCTCCTGGATCGGTTGGCCGGAAGACCGACAGCTGTTCGGTGAGTGGTTATATTCAGACAAGTCTGCTTTAAGTAAATTTATGTCCTCGAGTCACTCTCGGCGGCTCTCGCGCTTTAATCTGTTCGGCGAGGTGGTCTCCTCGCACGCAAAAACCCTACCACGTGTCTACTTTTTTTCAGAACGACAGAGCGGTTTGTAGAAAGGAGTAGCGCGCGTGCGGTAATGTCTGACCGAAGCCCTTCGTGGTGGTCGTGGTGTTCGGTCCGCTTTTAAGGACCCTGAGCACTACCGAGTCCTCGGGTACCCTGGGTAATCCTATCACTCGAGCTGCTCGAGTAGTCCGTAGCTCAGGCCTCGGGGGCGGGCTGTCAGTGCTCGGTCCGGCCCGTTTTAAAGCCCGGGCACCACCGGACCACGAGGACTCTTGGTCACATTCTCGCCCGCACGCGTCTCCCTTCTACTAACTGAGTGGTCGCAAAGTGAAAAAGTGTTCACTAGGTATGGCGTGTTCCGAGCGGGATCGATCTATCTCCCGGGCAAGGAAGTCTGTGTCTTTGTTTCTTAACTTAGGCAAATGCAGACTCGCGAGAGCTCGAAGGCCGACTACGCCAGCAGCAGCGATCAGGACAACTTCATTCTCGGGGACGGGAAGGTCGGGAACGGCCCGACTGAGTACTCCCCGGGACTTTCGGACAAAACACCAGAAGGAACATCAAACACTCAAAGAAACTGGAGTTGCGAGCCCAAGGAAAAGTTGCCATTAATATTCACAGGATATATACAAGGCTTTTTCTAAGGTTTCACTCCTACATCTACATTCATCAAGACAACAAAAGAAAAAAGACTACAAAAGATCTAGTCGGCAGCAGAGGCGTCGGCTGAATCCTCTGAGTCGTCCCCGGGGGCTGGCGGCGGCGGCACCTCTCGCCTGAAGCCGGCCGCCACCACGGCGGCGGTACTCCGGACCGCTACCCGGGCGGCCTCTCCCTCAGCCTCGACCACCCCCTCCCGCGCCGGCTCCAGCGGGAAGTTTGGGTCCCTGCTTCGGTAGCAGGCCAGAACGTGCTCGGCCACTGCATGTGCCAAGCCACGTCCCTCCCGGGCGGCGAGTTCCTGGACTGCCCAAGGCAGGGCCTCGAGGCGCTCGCAGACCTGCTGCAGCCCCAACACTTGTCGTGCGGGGCCGTCGCCCTTCTCGCCTCCAACGAGCCATCCGAGACCACCCTTCTCTACGGCCCGCCGCATCCGCCGGAGTATGTCTTCCAGCATATGCTCGAGGTTGACCCGCGAGACAAAGGCGGTCTCGAGCTTCTCCTTGGTGGCCCGCAGCTGCGCCTCGAGTCCCTGGTTCCCGACCGGACCGGAAGAACCGCCAACTGCTGCGGGGGCGGCAGCCTGCTTCATCTTGGCCACCATCTCGGATAAGGCGCATTCACGGGCGGCCAGTTCCGCCTCATGCTTCGCGTTTAGCTCCGCCCTGGTCACCACGGCCGCCGCCGCCGCGTCAGCCTCGCCCTCTCGGCGACTCAGTTCGCCTTCTCGGCGACTCAGCTCGCCCTCCCGCCGGGCCAGCACGTCCTCCTGCTGAGTCACCGAATCCTCCCGAACATCGAGCTCCGACGCTAATAGTTCGTTGTTCACCTCCCGCAAGGAAACGTCCTCCTCCCAACGGTGGATCTCTTCCCTGATCTTCCGAAGGTCGTCTTCCCTGCACTGGAGGTCGGCGCACGTCTTCTCGACCGTGCCCTCCCGGTGGGTCAGCTCGGCTTGCTGCTCCTCCGCAGCCTGCTCCCGGGCTACGATTGCTACCTCCCTCTCCTGCGCCTGCCCCATCCTGGCAAGGGCCTCGGCAGCTTGCTGCTTCGACGCCTCAGCCAGGCGGGCGGCGTCTTCTCGTTCCCGCGCGGCCTCTGCCCGCACGGTCTTCAAAATTTCTTGTTCCCGCGCGGCTTCCGCGCGGATATCTTCTAGGAGCTTCTGCTCCCGCACAGCCGCCGCATGGGCCTCCTCCTGGGCGCCCGCCAGCTGCGCCTTCTCCAACGTCAGGCGGGCGCACTCAGCTTTAAGCTCCCCCTCCTTGGCATTCACCGCTGCGCCCAGCCGCCCGACCGCTACTTTGACGCCTTCAATGGCGGCCAGGAAAGGGTCGGCGGGCTGGCCGGGCGCCGGTGGGGCCTAGGCTTCTCCGCAGAGTGCCTCCAGGGGGGCCGAGCTCTCTGCAGGGCCCTGCGCTGCCATCCGCCCCGGGCTCTGCCTACCAGGGGGAGGCTCCGCCGGCGCCGAAGACTCGGACGGCGGCCGCATTCCCGCATCGGCCGCCCTGTCCGCCGGCCCCGGCAAAGCATCCGCC
This sequence comes from Phragmites australis, assembly GCF_958298935.1. Taxonomy (NCBI): domain Eukaryota; kingdom Viridiplantae; phylum Streptophyta; class Magnoliopsida; order Poales; family Poaceae; genus Phragmites; species Phragmites australis. The sequence goes on from NC_084928.1 coordinate 9,432,895, forward strand.
TCCACCATCATCCACCCCGGGCTCTCCACGCCCGGGGTAGGTTCCACCGACGCCAAGGATCCGGACGTTTGCTCCGTCCTCCTCTCGGCCGCCGCCTCCGTCTCTCTCCCGCTGGCCGCCACGACGATTGGCGCCTCCACCGTTCCGGTGCCTGCCTCCGGCGCTACGACAGGCGGGCTCAGTTCTGGTCTCGGCGTCCGCTCTTTCTCCGTCGCAGTAGCGCCTGCGGCCGGCCTACGGGAGACAAATGAAAATTGTCAAAACTTAGTTCGGGCCAGAAATGCCCAGAAAAAAGCAAGAAAGGAGACTCACCGATACTGCCACTTGGCCGCTGGGAGCCTAATGCCCGGGTCCGGTGCCCTCAGTACGGACTCCTCCCGCCGCCTCTTCCGCCGGGGGTTCGGCGGGGCCGCTGCGCGGGGCTCGGGTGCCGCCGCGCGGGGCTCAGGATCCGCCGCGCGGGTCTCTGGCGCCGGCACAGGCCCCATCCGCACCAGGGGTCCCTGAATCCCGAGACCGGGCCGGCCATCCGCCACATGTCACCATCCCGCGAGGTCCACCCTGCAGGATAAGAAAAAACTAAGTCCCGAGGGAAGGTGCTCGGGGCCGTAGCCTCTAGGTTCCCGAGCACCCCAGTTCCCCGATGATCCGCAGAGTCCAAGTACCGGGAAGGAAGTGCTCGGGAGGTTTCTCACTTATCCCCGAGTACTGTAGTCCCCCGATGATCCAAACACCGAAGTGCTCGGGAGAGAGTGCTCAGGGCTGCACTTGGCAGCCCCCGAGGACTCGGTTCCCCGAAGGTCTCACCCAAGTACTCGGGAGAGAGTGCTCGGGGCTGCACGTGGCAGCCCCCGAGGACTCGGTTCCCCGAAGGTCCCACCGAAGTGCTCGGGAGAGAGTGCTCGGGGCTGCACGTGGCAGCCCCCGAGGACTCGGTTCCCCGAAGGTCCCACCGAAGTGCTCGGGAGAGAGTGCTCGGGGCTGCACGTGGCAGCCCCCGAGGACTCGGTTCCCCGAAGGTCCCACCGAAGTGCTCGGGAGAGAGTGCTCGGGGCTGCACGTGGCAGCCCCCGAGGACTCGGTTCCCCGAAGGTCTCACCCAAGTACTCGGGAGAGAGTGCTCGGGGCTGCACGTGGCAGCCCCCGATGACTCGGTTCCCCGAAGGTCTCACCGAAATGCTCGGGAGAGAGGGCTCGGGGCTGCACGTGGCAGCCCCCGAGGACTCGGTTCCCCGAAGGTTCACGCAAGATCGTCCGACGACCCGAAGGGTCCCATCGTCGGGGTGTCAGCCAGTCAAAGGCCCAATGCCGCATTTAATAGGCACGCGCGGCCTGACATCCTGACATTCTCAGCTGCCCACACCCCAGTGTCAGACCCTGCCATGCACTGGCAGGGGGCGTGGGTCCATTAAATGCACGGGTCCCGTCCCGTTTCATCCGGGTGCCTCGGGATAACGTTGCCAGAATCGAAGCGCTCCGCCTGCCACCCTGCCCTGGCAGAAGAACAAGACAGGGTGGGCGCACCGGGCACCTCTGAGGCTGCCCGGTGGGCCCCCTTAATGGCGCCCGAGGCATCCACAGTGGCGGGTGGTCGGATGCGCGCCGCATTTTTCCACCGCCCCTGTCACTTCGCCAAGACGGAATGATGACGCCTTTCTCCGTGGCACCTTGGCACCGGCACCCCCTCTTTCCCATTCAGGATATGTCGAGGTCAGCGCGCCTATAAAAGGAAAGGATGGAGAACACGTAAAAAGAGAGACCGTAAGAAGAAAAAGAAAGAGGACGCAGACGCTCGAACCAGCTCAAGCCAAGCTAGAACACGAGAGCCTCAAGCTCTCAGTAAGTGGCTCTCTCTTGTAACCAGATACATCCTTGAAGAATTCCCTTCAAGGACAGATATAGCACTCACACAGGAGTAGGGTGTTATGCCCCCGTGCGGCCCGAACCTGTCTAAACCCCGGTGCACCCATCTTTCTCGCACTAGGACGATCATCTCCCACCAGCCACTGCATTTATTTCCGTTTTCCGCTTATTTCCCAAAACAAGCTCGTTCAGGATCATCCCCCCGGCCGAATCTCTAAAAGGGGGTCTCTCGGGATCCCTGCGATAGGAGTTCACCCTCCGACAGAGGGGCATTGCATTGCAGTAGGTGGGAGTGGTGAGCTCAAAGTTTCTTAGGTTTTCAGGATATCGGAAGGGTGGGTGATTTTGGCATGGAGACTTTAAGTCGTGCCGGGCCGGGGTGTTTATCCCTTCGCCATGTTAGGCCGTCCAGGCCTTAGAAATGATGGAGGGTGTTGTTCCTATCCGGTATGAAGGCACTACCTTCAAGATGCTGGAGCGGTCTTTGCCTATCCACCATTTTAGGTTTGCTAGGACCAAAGGATGACAGACGGAATGCCTGTCCAGCACGGAGACTTACGTCTTCAAGATGCTGGAGTGGTCTTTGCCTATCCACCACGTAGGTTAGCTAGACCTTAAAGATAGTGAACGGAATGCCTGTCCAGCACGGAGGCTTATGCCTTCAAGATGCTGGGGCGGTCTTTGCCTATCTGCCATGTAGGTTAGCGAGACCTTAAAGATGATAGACGGAATGCCTATCCAGCACGGAGGCTTATGCCTTCAAGATGCTGGAGCGGTCTTTGTCTATCCGCCACGTAGGTTGGTGAGACCTTAAAGATGACGGACGGAATGCCTGTCCAACACGGAGGCTTGTGCCTTCAAGATGCTGGGGGGTCTTCTTGTTTTTTTTGGTATCTTCGGCGATACTGAGCCTAGGGTTCTCTATACATAGTACTTGCGGAGGGTCTCCGCATTCCAACCGTGTTAAAGAGGGGTCCCTTCTGTATCGGCCAGGCGATAAGAGCTGAGCCTGTTAGACTTGAGGACTAGGTATGGGCCTTCCCATTTGTTGTGTAACTTTCTTGGGGCTAGGGCGCCCCGAAGCACTAGTTCGCCGGGTTTGAAGTTTCGCGGCGCAACCCTTGGATCGTACCAGGCGGAAGAGTGTGAACCCTGTGGCCCGCGTGACAGTGGTGCGGAGGGACCACAAAACCTTGGGAAGTTCCTCGACCCATAGGCCTCGAGCTAAGCCAACAAGGTGGCAATTTAGATCAGAGAGGATGTTGCCGTTGGCCCTTTCAACGGCTCCATTAGACTGAGGGTGTCGAACTGCTGCGAAGCATAATTCGACGCTGAGATCGTCGCAGAACTGTCTAAAAGGCTCGGAGTCAAATTGTGTGCCGTTGTTCACCGTGAGCTATCGTGGGACGCCAAAGTGGCAGATTATGTTCTTCCAGAAGAATTTCTGGATATTTTTTGACGTTATTGTAGTGAGGGGTTCGGCCTCGGCCCATTTGGAGAAGTACTCCAATGCTACCACTGCATACTGAAGGTTTCTTTTGGTACAGGGAAATGGACTGATGAGGTCCATACCCTAATGAATCAGGGGCCAAACGAGGGTGATTGGTTGCAAGGGAGTTGGAGGTCAGTGGCTTCGGCGTCCCACCCATTGGCATCCTTGGTAGGTTCGGACGAGTTCTTCCACATCGGACATGATCGTAGGCCAATGGAGTCCCTGGAGAAGTGCCTTACCAGCTAGGGCATGAGGCGCCAGATGATTTCCGCAAAGGCCTTCATGTATTTCTCGGAGGAGGTCGGCTCCTTCTTGTTTAGTAATGCATCGAAGGAGGGGAGCGTAGATACCTGTCTTGTAAAAGGCACCATTTATGAGATGGTAGCCCTGGCGCGATTCTGGATGTGGCAGAGTGCAATTTGGTCGTCTGGTTCTTCTGTTCCTTTCAGGAAGAATAGGAGGGGGGCCCTCCAGTCCGCAACTTCGATGGGGAGGATAGCGGCGGCCATCTCGTCAAGAGCTCTAGCGGTCGGCTAGTGTAGGATCTCGAGAAAGGTGCCTATCGGTGGGTCTTTACCCGTGGCTATGGCCTTTGCTAAGGCATCTGCCTGACTGTTGTCCACCCACGGTATGCTTCGTATTGATATGCCGCGAAAGTGTGCCTCGGCCTTGCGAATGGCCTCGAGGTATGTTGTCATGTTCGGATGCCGGACTTGGAAGTCCTTGTTGACATGACCAGTGATGATCAGAAAGTCGGTATGGATGATGACTCTGGCTGCTCCCAAGGCTCGGGCCTTTTGGAGGCCTAAGAGGACGGCCTCACATTCGGTTATATTGTCGGTCATCTTGAAATCCAAGCGAGCAGCGTATTGGACCTGTTGGCTCGTGGGAGATATGAGGATTGGGCCGACTTCGGTGCCCATGGAGCAGTATGCTCCGTCAGTGTAGATGGTCCAGATGTCTTGGGTGGGTGTTGTGGTAGGTTCGGTGGGTGCCGGGGTCCATTTGGCAATGAAGTCTACCTGGATTTGGGATCTGATGGCGGTGCGGGCCACAAAACTTACCACAAAGGCGGCTAACTCTACCACCCACTTGCCAATGCGTCTCGTCACCTCCCGGTTGCAAAACATGTCACCAAACGGGTACGAGGTTGGGACAGTGATGTCGTAGGCAAGGAAATAGTGTCGGAGCTTGTGTGAGGCCATCAGCAGGGCGTAGGCTATTTTTTAGGTCATTGTAGCGTGTCTTGGCCCCGGCTAAGGCCTCCGAGACGTAGTATACAGCCCGCTGAGTGGAGCGACCATTACTTTTTTCCTCCCATACCAGGGTGGCACTGACGGCGGATGCAGAGACGGATAGGTGCAAGACTAGTCCTTCTACGGGGAGGGTCATCACAAGTGTTTCAAGGTGGGAAAGGTGTGCCTTTAGGGTCTCGAATGCTGCTTGGTAGACTGGCGTCTAGCTAAATAGCTCGAAGCCCCTCAACGTTTTAAAGAAAGGGACGATGTGCTCAGCAGATTTTGTGAGGAAGCGGCTGAGGGCCGCGAGGTGGCTGGCCAGGCGTTGTACTTCTTTCGAATTGGTGGGAGGTGACGTTTCTGCGATGGCACGAATCTTGCCCAGATTGGCCTTGATGCCTCTTCGGGAGAGGAGATATCTTAGCATCTTTCCACCCCTAGCGCCAAATACGCATTTTTCTGGGTTCAGCCGCACGCCAGCGGCCCAGAGGCTGTTGAATGCTTCTTGCAGGTCGGCAACATGGTTGGCTTTTTACCACGATATCGTCCATGTAGGCCTCGATGTTGTGGCCCAACTACTACTGCAACACCTTGTGTGCTAGGCGAGAGAAGGTGGCCCTGGTGTTCTGAAGACCAAAGGGCATTCGGATGTAGCAGTACACTCCGAAGGGGGTAATGAAGCTAGTCTTGTTCTCATCCTTCGTTGCCATCCACACCTGATGGTAACCGAAGTAGGTGTTGAGGAACCTTAGCATTTTGTAGCCAGCTGTGGAATCCACCAGTTGGTCGATGCGGCGAAGGGGGTACGGATCCCGGGGGCATACTTTGTTTAATGATGTGAAATTGATGCACATACGCCATTTTCCGCTGTGTTTCTTGACCAGGACGGTGTTGGAGAGCCAATCGGAGTGGATGATCTCTCGGATAACACCAGCTTTCAGTAGTTCCTGGACTTCTTCCTTTGCGGCTTCTGCCCGCTCCGGAGAGAGCTTGCGAAGCCCCTGGCGCATGGGCCTTACCTTCGGGTCGACCTGAAGTGAGTGCTCGATGATGCTACGGTCAACTCCTAGGAGGTCCTGCAGGGACCATGCGAAGGTGTCGAGATTACCTAGCAAGACGACTAGAAGTTGGGCTTCTTGCATGGAGGTGAGGTCCGCCCCTATTCAGAAGGTCCGGTCAAGTTGGTCTTGGTGTCTGGGGACCAGCTTTATGTCCCCCTCCGGTTGTGGCCTTGGAGGACAGCGGTGCCCAGGATGCGCCGATGGAGGGTCCATCGAGTCCTCCTGTCTCATAGCGTGGATATGGCGACTCAGAAGCGGAGCAGGGTCCCCATACTCAATGCGTCTAGCCAGGTCTTGGTCACTGTGGATGGTTATTAGCACCTAGGGTTCGGGCATCATCAGGCAGAGGTAATTATGATGGGGTACAGCTCCGAATCTATTTAGATTTCCCCGTCCCAGGATGACATCGTAGGCGTACGGTACGTCCACGATGTCGAAGGTGATGACCTCAGATCGTGATACAGAGCCTTCACCCAAGATGATCGGGAGTTCTATCTGTCCTAGGGTGTTGAAGGGGGCCCCATTGAATCCCTGGAGGGGTCTGCTGCTTGGTGAGAGCCGACTTCATGGAATTCGGAGCTAGTTGAAGGCATGCACGAATAGGAGGTCCGCCGAGCTGCCTCCGTCGACCAGTATTCTTCGGACCTCAACTTCGGCGATGTTGGCTGAGATGACCAGGGCATCGGAGTGGGGAAATTTTACCCCATCGGAGTCATCGACGGTGAACGTCACGGGGGCGTCTGCCCAATCGGGGGCCTGTCGATGGATGCTAGTCACTCGTGCATAGTCTCGCCACTGTCATTTTGAAGTGCAACCGGAGCTCCCTCCGCCGGTAAAGGCGAGGACGATCTATTTGCCCCGCGCCCCTTCATCACTGTACCGCTCTAGGGATTACTGGGGTGGTGAAGGTAGGGCCAGTTGCGGAGGATTCTGCAGGGCCAGATGGTCGACCCGTCGGTTGACCAATAGCCTGCGATATTCGAACCACCCCTTGGGGGCCCCATCCGTTGAGGCGAAGGCCGCCTGCCTCCCGAGGTACTCCTCTCGGAAGGTGGTGAGGGTTCGACAGTTATCGGTATTATGTCCTCGTCCTGCGCCGTGTAGAGTGCACCAGGATTATTCCTCAGAACGCTGGTTTGGGGTGTGGCTTCGCTCCGGGAGGCCTCCGGAGCATCCCTGGCCGCGTCCCTTAGGGTGGCTTTGGTTCAGAGCCCCGCGGCTTGGGCTGATATTGCTGATGTTTCGGCGTTGTCGTTGCCGCCCCCTTTGGGACCCGACGGTAAGGGCCTCCTCGAAGCTCCTCTTTGCTGGGGGAGCGGGGGCGTGTGACGATCCGGCCTGCGAGTGTGGTCTCTCGAAACTGGCATGGGAAGCCTCGCTAGCTTGTGACTGCCTCTGGCAGAGTTTTTCCTCCTCCGCTCGTGCATATTCCTCAAACATGCTCATGAGGACTTCTACCGTGCATATTGGGCGCCAGTTCAGCCGATCGTATAGGGGGGCTTTGGCCGTACCCTGGGTTGCGGCATCGATGACCGAAGATTCCGATATGCCCCTAATCTGGGCTTTGGTCTGGGAGAACCTTCGAAAGTAGTCCCGGAGGGTTTCGTCTGGCACCTACCAGATAGTGAACAGGCTACCGGAGGTTACTGGTTCGATGAAGGTGCCTTGGAAGTTGCTACGGAAGAGGTCTCAGAGTTGGGACCAGGTGTGAATGGTGCCAGGGTCCAGCGCCCAGAACTAGCGTATGGCCACCCCTTCTAGGGCGAGGGGGAAGCATTTAGCCATGGTGGCCGGTCCGTCCCCGCTGGCCTTTATGTCTAGGGCGTAGAATCAGGCGAACTCGTCGGGGTCCGAATTGCCTTTAAACTTGGACAACTTCAGGGTCCGAAAACCCTCTAGGAAGGGCATGGCCTGTAGGTCAGCCCGCAGGGGAGAGTCATGGTCTTGCAGGGGGTCCTCACGACACCGGCCCCGAGGCTCCAGGGACCGAACGGGTCAGGTCCTTGCGCCAAGGTGTTCGTCTGTTCGTGGAGCTTGGGTCGAAAACACGCTAGTTGTCCCAGGAGTGGTGACGAAGGTGTGGACAGCTTGCTGTTTGGCCCGCAGGGCCGTCCGTAGTTCCTCCATCTAGGCCAGGAGTGCAGCCAAGCTTGATTGGTGCTCGGGCAGAACGGTGTTTTCAGCGGCAGCGCCGGCCGCAGCCCCTAGGGGTGCAGCGGGGGCCTCGCCTTGCTGCTGCATGGGTCTCCAGGGTAGAGAACCCTTCGTTATAGTTATGGTTGGGTCGGTGGTGGCTGTAAGGTTCCCATTCCCCCCAGTTGGGGGGGGCATTATCGACGCTGGCTTTATATAGATGGCTGGACTGCCGTGCAGGCGTGATTGGGGGGTCGGCCGCTGCTGATGCGGCCTTGGTGGTCTTCTTCTTGGGTGGCATCCTACCTCTCTTAGCACTTCTATGTTCGAATCCCCACAGACGACGCGCTGTTGGAGCAAGAGTTCGTCTTGCCCCAGCAAGTACGGTGAGAGTTTCTTCTAAGGAGGAGACTCAAGCTTGGAGATGAAGTGTAAGAGGAAGGAACACCACAAATGTATTGATGGTAGAAAAATGTATCGCTCTGGGAGGAGTATCACAGCATGACTTGGTGTGTTTTCACCGTTGTGTCTTTTTTTTTGTCTTGCTCGTTTCCTGCCCAAAGGACCATGGCCTCCTATTTATAGGGCTATGTGTAGCTTGGCGTACAAGTTATCATAATGTACAAATATCTAGGATCTGACTAAATTACTGGGCCTTATCCTGGATAACTACCTTCTACCCTAGCGGGGAGATAAATATCCACCATGGTAATTATTGTGGTGCCTGCCCCCTGAAGGGGGCGAGCCGGTCACCAACTGCGGCCTGGTGCCGCACTGTCAGGGGTGTCAGGACAGCCTCCACCATGCCAGGATGTCAGAGCGGCATTCGCTAGCCTAGGTATTTATTGCTTGTCACCTCCTTGAATGCAAAGTGCGACTGGTACTTTCCCCTTGGCAGATCTTTCCTAAGGCCTTATGACTCACCCAGTAGCCTCCGGGAAGCCGTCCTGGGCAGCGAGAGGCTGAGGCCTTGGGAGACCAAGCCTTTAGGAGGCTGAGCCTCCGGGAGGCAGGACTACAAAAGGCGGGGGCTTCAGGAGACTGAGCCTTTAGGAGGTTGAGCCTTCGGGAGGCAGGGCTCCGGAAGGCCGAGGCTTCGAAAGGCGAAGGTTTCGGGAGACCGTGCCTTTGGGAGGCTGAGCCTTCGGGAGGCAGGGCTCCGGAAGCCCGGGGCTTCAGAAGGCGGAGGCTTCGGGAGACTGAGCCATTGGGAGGCTGAGCCTTCGGGAGGCTGGGCTCCAGAAGGCCAGGGCTTTGGAAGGCGGAGGCTTCTAGAGACCGAGCCTTAGGGAGGCTGGACTGATTAAGCCAAAGGGGCTATCGAGGGTCCTTGATAACGACCCCCAACAGATGCATTGGCATAGAGTATACTTTTTATCATGTTTATATGTTGATGTATTTAATCGTGTTTATTCTCTCACCAATGCACATGATATTTGGACTAGTCTCATTGAAATATAAGAAGGTGCAAAGGATCTGCGCAATGAGAAATATCATGTGCTAGTCACTAAGCTCAATGGCATCAAACAACTTTCCCATGAAAATGCTTGGACTAGTCTCATTGAAATACAAGAAGAAACAAAGGATGTGCGCAATGAAAAATATCATGTGCTAGTCACTAAGCTCAATGGCATCAAACAACTTTCCTATATAAATGCTAATGATATGTACTCACGTTTGAATATTCTTGTTAATGAGATCAATAGGCTAGGTTTGACACAAATTGAAGACACTCAAGTGATGAGAAGAATACGTAAAGCTCTTCTTGCGAAATACAAGATAATTGCCTCCATCATCTACGACAACCGTGACATGAGCAAAATGACTCCAAGCCAAGTTCTCAGCAAGATCACCGTCCATGAGATGACCATGAACATGGGGGTTGAAGCTTCTACCTCATTCGACTCCAAGAACCTTGCCCTCACAAGAAAGCAAGCATCATGCTCACACATGAAGGCAAAGATGAGGAGATAAGAGCAAGAGTCAAGCTCAAGTGAAAATAATGTTGATGAAGAAGAGAGCGATGAAGAAGATGAGCAAAACACTTCAAGTGATGAATAGATTGGTCCTAAGATGGCCAAGCACTTCTCACAAGTGGAGAAAAACATTAAGAGGATCAATTTCAAGATTGAGCATCTAATCTCCTTAAAATACTTGGTCAAAACAATTGATCATATCAAAAAAGGGAAGAAGACCAATAATAAGAAGGAGACAAGAGGAAGAAGCAAAGCATTTGCAAGCATGGGAAAATAGGTAAATGAAGATGAAGGTTCAAGCTCAAGCAATGAGAGCTTCACCATCCACTTCTCCAAGAGAAGCTCTTCCTCAAGGTCATCACCACGCAAGTCGCCATCATGCAAGCCATCATCTCACAAGTACCTTATGGCCAAAGGTATGGAAAGTGATGTAAGTGATGATAAATTCGATAAAGATTCTCCCTCCCATGAAGAACTTCTTGATTTGATACATCAGCAACAAAGGGCATTCAAGAAATAATCTAAAGAACTTAACAAATTCAATGCTCTCAATGACATTCATACTACCTTTGTTTTCAATTATAAACAATTGTTGAGCAAATTTGAATTGCTAAATAAGGAGCATGAAGAGCTTAAGGCAAAATTTGAGTGCGTTGAATATCAATATAAGATCACTTTGAAGCAATCTACCTCTCTCTTTAATTTTAATCCTAAGATAGATTCTTCCACTTCTTGTGATGATTTAATTGATTTATCTAGCTCACTCTTTTGTAATGAGACATGTGTTGAGAATGTTGTTGTAGAACCATTGAATAAACTCATTGCACAAGAGAATGATGAGCTCAGGTAAGAAGTGAAGAAGCTGAAGGAACACTTGATAAGATCAAAGATCAAAGGACATATCCAACCTCCTCAAGATAACCGTGATAGTATGGTGAACAAGCTTGCAGAAGGGTCCACCATGACATGCTTCAAATACCATCAAGAAGGCCACAAGTCCTTCCAATGCAAGCAAGTCAAGAAGGAGGCTAAGGAGAAGAACAAGATGAAGAACATTTTCAATAAGACCTCTAGTATCTACACCAAGCTCAACTACAAGATTAAAACCAAGAGCAGCTACTACAAGCTCAAGAAAAAGAACAATAGCAAAGTAGTTGTACACATGGTTGGGAGAAAGGAATGAGGTGGAACCAACCCATTTGAGTGCCTAAGGAAGTCATCACAAACATGAAGAGACCCCAATCGGTTTGGATTCCAAAGAAGACTTGAAGCCCGAGGCAGCTCTGGGGATTTTGCGACTTGACTCACAAGATGAACTGAAGATTTAAATAAAAAAGCCAAGTATACAAGATTGGACGCATTGATAAAGATCATAATCATCGTATACCTAAATCCTCATCCAAAGGTAAAAGGTACTAAATGTAAAATCCTTTCAATTTGTACCTTTCCCTTGTCTAGAATTGCATGCTCTCAATTCAATGTATTGCAATACTAGTGTAGGTTTTTCATATGGTAGGTTGCATGTGTTTATCTCTTTCTTATGAGCAATCTACATGGTTTATTAGTTATAGGTTCCTTATATGGCACTAGTTCTTCAATTGTATCATTTATGTGCCAAGAACTAATCTATAGGGTACCCTCCTCATTGTTATCAATAACAAGTGCATATCTCTCTCAAGTATTCAACACTTGTATGCACACATTTAGGAGAAATATATCCTATGGGTTATGATTTTGAGACTAACATGTGTTTCAAGTAATATCTTTTATAGTCTTATGGAATGATCAACAAGTCCTCAGAGGTATGTAATATTTAAATACTTCAATTAGTATCATTGTCAATTCATTTCTATACTTAAGCTACCTCCATGCATGATATGGCTTAAACTTCCTACCTCTATATATAGTCTAGTTGTGCATATATTGCTATATTTCGACAAGTGGTATCCACATGTGCGTCTCATTATATGTATGCACACATATAGAGAGGAGTTTAGATTATATCATATGAGTTTCATGAATTATGATCCTTGTTTGTCTTTTTCAATTGATATCAATGCCTCATATCCTTACAATTAGTATGAATTCCTCATAATTCTTCATAAGTAGTATCATTCATATAAATCATATTTTATGAAGCTCTCTCCCAAATGCTCTATTATTTTCCCTTGAGTTCAACATGTGTTTATAGCCTTTTTGAGATTGTTGACAAGGGGGGGGGGGTGAATTTTAGATCAAAGCAAGATGCAAGAGAAACAAGCAAGATCCAAGAACTATCTTAGGTAGATTGTTGAAAGAGTGGGATGCATCTCGGGTTGACAAAGGTGAAAAAACTCTTGCATGGGTTAATCAAAGGAGATAGTGGTAATGGAGAAAAAGGAAGAACTATCTACATGGCAGCCACAAACAAAAATAGAGACATAATGTTGATAAAAACATGGTTGTCCTTACAATTGGTATCTTAATTTGTTCTTACCATACATCCAAGCAAAGAGATATGGTCTTGTGAACTTTTGAAATCATGTATTTTCTTAATTTGTACCATTTGCCTCTTGCTTTGGTTATATTGTCATCAACCACCGAAAAAGGGGAGATTGTAGTGAAAATAGCCCTATTAAGTCATGATTGTGATTTTGATGATTAATAACAACATAGTCATTCGGACTAACATATTTGTCAAGAATCTATGTTAGTAGGTCTCATGGATGCAATACATGAAAATCCACTGAAGCTAGAACAAAGTTTGATTAAATTGGAGAGTTCAAGAAAAAATGACTACACCAGAAGATCCGGTGTTACCATAGTTATACACACGAGAGCATTTTTCAGAAAGATAGAAAACTGAGTTGAAATCAGATTGTACTCACAGGAAGGTCCGATGCTCAGGAGATTGCACACATTGGAGTGTTTTCACTCAGAGGAGGAAATAAATGACTTTATCGGATAGTTCGATGATCTGTGTGCTTCACACACAGGAGCATTGTTCCAGAGAAGACTGCAACTGTTGAAGGCTGAAGATCAATAAACTGGAAGGTTCGGTGATTGGATGACAGTGCACATCAGAGTATTTTCCAAAGAGTTTGCAAAGAGATGGAAATCAACACACCGGAAGGTCCGGTGATAAGAAGATCTACACACCGTACAGTTGGATAATGTAGAAGATGGCTTAGTCAGGCTCAAGTCTACACACTAGAAAGTCCGATGATGGAATTGAAGGCCACGCCAAAATATCTGGTATTAAGAAAAAGTTTGAGTGGAGTTCCAACGGCTAGTATCCACTGATGTACACATCGGATGGTCCGGTAATTGTATTATTGTTGTCACCGAACCATCTGGTGTTCACAATAAAGTTGAGTCATTGGAGCAACGGCTAATTGGTGGGTTTGAGATTATAAATACCTACCCACTCGGTCATTTGAAGGTGTTAGAGTCCAGAGAACCTCATATACTCCTGAGAAGATATCCAAGCTATCAAAGTGCTTAAAGTGTTCATCCAAGGTGATTAAGCACACCATTAGAGAGTGATTAGCGCTTATAGGCCTAGAGAGAAGTGTTGCTAGGTGTTGTAATCTAGAGAGTGGATCAAGGAGTGATACAACTATGTACCGAGAGGTACGTTGGTGCCTTGGAGTCTTGGTGACTCCCTAGTAACTTGTTGACCCTCTGACTTTGTGTGGAGTGGTGGCAAAAAGATTATGCATGGATACGAAGGCCCATGTCTTTGTGACTAAAGCTTCGAAGCGAAAATGGCACACAAGTGACCGAAAGAGAGGTTAGTGGTGAGACCTCGCATTGGTGGCTTGGTGGCTCATCGTGCTTGAGACCTTGTCTTGGTGACTTGGTACCTCAAGAACCGTGGCCGGAAGAGACTTAACGAACGGGGGCATATCCTTTGTGGAGCCCCAACGTTGACTAGGTGTAGCTTGTATGCCATGATACCACGGGATAAAAATCACTTATGCTGAGTTTGTCTCTCTATCTTATTTACATTTTCATATTTTTTGTAATTTACTTTGCTAGAGTAGGTTCCTCTTAAGCGGTAGAATATATACACTAGATAAAGCTAGAGTACATTTAGATAAAAGTTAAGATAGGTTTATCTTGTGAAATTTTTGGAATCATTAGTTTTTAAGTGTCATAATTCGCCCCCCCCCCTCTTAGGATGTCACCGTTCCTCACAGACCGGTCTCCATGGGTGGCGGCGGCATAGGGACTCCAAAAGGGGCTAGCACAACAGTGGCTCACTAGACCGGTCCAACGGCGTCTCACGAGGCTGCCAGCTCCAAGCTTTAGCAGGGCCTTCTGCCTCCAGCTCGCCTCCCCACCCATGCGCTGTCACCGACTAGATATAGGAGGACAGGGAGGGAAGAGAAGACCGGTGAGGGGAAAATGGATCGGGAACGGTCCTGGATAGTCAAGGTGGTGGTGGGAGTGCTCCAAACAAAACGACAGTTGGGGGATGGTGTGGGGAAGGAGGCACTTGCCAAATGTGGTGTGTGAGAGGACGGGGATGAAGCGTCCATCAAAATAGCAGGGGTGATAGCGTTAGTGCTGGAATCCTTTTTTTTTTTGCTGTTCTAACCAAAAATCGAGATAGCCTATGTGATAGTTGTTCTCTTAGAGATGGTCTAACGTTGTTATGTAGCAATACCTCTCTTATCTTCTCTTACCCTATCTCTTAACATCCTATCATAAGTGCTAAGGAGATATGAAGTCATTATTTTTATAAATAAAATGAGGTTAGGACAAGAAACAAACTTTACGCTAAGACCTATCCGTAGCATCGATGCTAACTTATTTATGTATCCCGTAGATTCGACTTAGCACCTAGGATGTACATGCTCGGGTGTATTTGATTCTTCAGATCTCTCCTATACTGGTCTAGCGGATAGTAAAATCTATAAAAGAAGTATGGTTGTTTGTTTATATTTACTGTTGCAACATGGCTCGGTAGAATACAAATATACAACTTCATTCTGATCTAGTGGATGCAGACTCTTCATCCGCTCATATAGACAGATCCATTTGTCAGTATCACAAAATCATTTTTATACGAATAATCAATCATAATCTCAACTCTTCCATCTATTAATGCAGCCTCAAATTCAGTCAATCAAATAAAAAATCAATTCAGCATGTTCAAACTTTTGTTTTCAATAATGATAACTCCGTTCAGTACCTTGTCGTCTTACCGATCAAATGCAATCATCCATTGTTGGGTTTGGATGGTGCAAACTTACGCGCACAAGAACGATGGTTTGGCCGTAAGTGTAATACCCAGTTTTAAACGGACAAAACCGGGCACAACACATGTATGTCGGGATCTAGTTTCATACATGTGCTTACATCATTAGTGTTATCATCACAGTGCCAAGATTACAACGATAAAAAAAACTATTACAAAAGGACCCGAGGGTCTAGAAGAAAAACACAGTGCAACTAAGAAGAGGTCTTCAGCGCCAGCAGGGACTCCATCTTCCACAGGCGTCGACCGGGGTCACGCCATCCTAGAAAAGTAGCTCTGGGTCGAAGTCGTCCTCGTCGAAGGTAGCAGCTTCAGTGCCGGCTTCTGAACAGTTGTAGAATGCTGGAGGGGAGCAACAAGTGTGAGTACAAAGATTGTACTCCGCAAGTGGAGGGAAACATGATGTGTGGTTTAAGTCAAGAAAAAGTTTAGACGTAGGCTAACTGCACTAAGCAACATGAACCTATGATTCCAACAACAGGCATCCTATTTACTAAGTGAAGACATAACTATTACAATAGGATTGACTCATCGGATTTCATCCGACTACCAAGACTCACTAGGTAATCCCATTACCCGGCTACCCAACCAACCTGACCAAACCTTGATTTCAACTAATCCTGAAGAAGTCCAAGTTCACTATTGACCGTGAGCACGGCTGATTAATTAGTTTACACTCTGCAGAGTCTGAACAGCTTTCCCCACAAGTCATGATTCCCGTGTTGCTTCACACTTCCGGGGTGTGGAGTCGGGTTTTCACTACAAAGCCTTTACAAAGCACCCACTAACCTACAGGCGCCCACTGAGGTTTCACCGCTAACAGACGATTCCATTGCTGCAGAGGCCCCCTCTTGTGGTACATAACCATCCAACGGTGCCCACAGAACCAGAGAGGTGGCTAATTAATTGGCCAAGCCGTACCCATTTAGGCCTCGTGGTTGTGCGAATCTAA
Organism: Phragmites australis; assembly: GCF_958298935.1. Classification (NCBI taxonomy): domain Eukaryota; kingdom Viridiplantae; phylum Streptophyta; class Magnoliopsida; order Poales; family Poaceae; genus Phragmites; species Phragmites australis. The sequence continues at coordinate 9,448,855 of NC_084928.1, forward strand.
CTTGTTTACATGTTCTAGAGCTGGTCCTTAGGACCCCACACAGGAACAAACACAAGCCTGCCATAGGCGCCACCTCAAACCATCCATCCTGCTAGGATCCCTATACCATGTTGCTATAAAAATTACCCTTCCTCAATTCTTGTTCCATGATTCATTAGTCAAGATTAACATTTTTCTCAACCCTAACTGCACTAGCATATCTACCCATTCTATATTATGGATCAACATCGACGACAAGGAATATTCAAGGAAAACTAGTAAACCCTATCATGGAGTTTCATATTTAGACAAGCATGCATAATGAAGGATAAAACCACACCTGCAAATCCTAAAACAGGGTAAAGAAATGCTCAAGGACACTTGCCTTTGACAGGGTGCTGCTCAAAATCTTCAAACGCTTGGTCTTGGAGATTGCCGAACTGCTCAGCTCCTAATCGACAAACCGGAAAAAGGCACACAAAACAAAAATCTAAGGATAGTACACCAAACAGTACTGAAACTAGACAAAAAAAAAACCCTACAAAAAGATTCTACACGTCGCTACAAATATTTGGGCACAAAAATCGCTCAAATCGGAGCTACGAGCAAAAAGTAATAAGCATTTGAAGTTGTAGGGGCTATTCTACAAATTTTACTTTATTTTCTAGAGAAATCCGAATTGTTTTTATACTGAAAATTGGATTTATGACGTCATAAAACAAAACCGGATTTCTTTCTCAACTGAAAATCATATGGAATAGGTCTACGGTACCATGGACCACGGCTTGGAAGGCCGGTCCATGTCTACGGTGCACCAGATTTCAATGGGGTATGCGCTATTTAATCCGAGCTGTTGGATCTTCATTGGGCGGCTGAGATTGAAGGAGTTTTGGTTGGCGGCACCAAACAAGAGAGGTGGCGGTCAACGGCAGCGAGCGGCCGGACTCCTCGCCGGAGCAATGCAAAAGGGTACCTCTGACCACCAAACACGGCAGGAAAACAACGCATAAGAGAGAGGAGGGGATGGGGGTCGTCACCGAGGGCTCGACGACGGCAGAGAAGCTCCGGTGATGGCCGACGGCGAGGAACAACAGGCAGCAGCCTTGGAGCTCGACGGGGACGGCATCCGGCAGCGAAAAAGGCTCCAAGAAGCAACAGGAGATATTGACCGAGGCCCTGTGACACCGATTGAGCGAAGAACGAGATCAATTGAGCTCCTTTCCAGCGGCAATGGCGGAGGCAGCGACCGGGGTCGATTCCGTGCACACCAAAGGGGAAAATGGTGTTTCAGGTGGGGAACGGAGCAAGGAAGGAGAAGGTGAGCTTATATAGCCGAGAGAGGAAGGGGGACGGCCGGATTCGAAAAGATTGGCCGGCGACCCCTAATGCAATAAAGCGATCGTTTCCATGCAAAAGAGATGGAATCAAGGGGGAAACGGTCGGGGAGGAGGTAATGGAGGGAGGGGATCGCGGTGGCGGGCTTTAATTTGCTAATAAAGGCTCAGGGGGGGCGGATTTGAAACAGACTGTGATTTAGGGCACTCAGGTGTCATTCGGCCGGAGGAAGAGGAAGATGAGCCGTGGCTCGGGCGGCTCGGCTGGCGGCTTGGTCGGGCCCGTGTGGCAGAGGAAGGTGGGGAACGGCTCGGGCGGAACCCGGCTCGGCTAAGCGGCCCCACCTGGCAGCAAGAAGAGGCGGGGAGGGCGGTTCGGCGGATTGGGCCGGCGCGGGGAAAGGCACAGCCCGTTCGGGAGAGGAAAGAAGGGAGGGGGAGAGGGAAGAGTGGGCTGGAAGAAACGATTTGGCCCGAAGCTATTATCAAATTTAGAATTCTTTTTCTTTTTTTTAGATTTTGAACCATTCTTTAAAAATTGAAATTTAGTGTGTTACAGTAAGCTCCGTTAAGGAGAGCAGATACAACCTGTTCAAGTGTTGAGTGCCTGCGTGGATACTGTGCATTATGGACAGCACATCAGGATATCAAATTTTTAAGGTCAGACAAACTAGCTACACAGGCATACAACACAATCAACAAGTTGTTAAAATTTAATCCATTCAAACGATTGACAATAGGGATCCGCACTGGGTTTTGACAATTGACACCAGCACACAATAACTAGAGGGAAATTGCCTATAACGAATCGTGTTTCACAAGGAGCGACTCAACTGCCCGAGCACGACTGCTATAGAGAATAATTAGCAAATGAAAGGAAAAGACGGAAATGCGATAATTTTCCAGTTGCTCCTCGGCTTGAACTTTCAGAATATGCATACTATTACTGTGCACCAAACACCGTACACCATTAGATTGTAACATCAGTTAGTGGTCTACTCTGAATAGGATACTTGTACACCAAGAAATGAGGGGACCTTTTTTTCCATTAAAGAATGATGATTAAGTACAAGCAACAGATTTTCTTTTGTAATCTAACTGTCAATTACGACAAAATTATTGAGATGTGTTATACACAAGGGCCCTGCCAGAGGGCTTCTTCAAGCTTGAACCTAAGGGTGACACGGTCTTTCTGATGAAAAAACAGTACAATTGATGCCTTTAGCGGTTGAGCCCTTGACTAAGCTAGATACAGAGGGCCACCCCGGCCCTTCTCTCCCACCGGTCCTCTTCCTCCTCCCAGCAGCGCGCGACACACAGAGCAGTTGCAGCTCCACCAACGCCCCCTCCCTTGATTCTCCACCTATTTCGGACCTGATTTTAAGGGGATTTCACAGGGGCGTGTCCTAGGAAGGTTGGTGTTTTTGGTTTGCCTTCTTAGTTCAAGGAAAGTTAGGGTTTAAGATTATGGTGATGTTGGTGTTTCTGGTTTGCATTCTTAGTTCAATGGTAGTTAGGATTTAAGATTATCGTGATGTTGATATATGAAATATGTATGTTTCGGGTTAGATCAGAGTTCATATATTGTGTTATGTATGTACAGTAATGTATGTGTATCGTGTGGAATTTGTTGCATGCAATTATTCGAGCGTAGGAAATTGAATCATATATGATTAGACTTAATGTATATGAGCAATGAATGTTCTTCTATGTATATGAGTATATTTGAATTATTGTGATGAAATTGAATCAAATTGAAATGGACAATGTGTAGGATTTGCATGTGTTATAGCGATGATATTTGTGTATACGTGTAATGTTTCGATGGTTTGTGTAGATGATATTTGCACGGCGAGGTACCCTGGTCGGCGCATCGCCCCCATCGTTTGGGTGGGTTTACCAATTACCATCACCCCCATCGCCACAACTGTGGCCTCTCTAATTGGGTCTATAGTTGGATTTACCAATTACCGCGTGTCATATGGCAAGGCATGTAGAGCGAAGCAACAGCAATGGCATTACTATGGGGAGATTAGAAGGAGCCATACGCGAGGGTCCCTAGGATCTTGGATGCAATTTCACATTTTAACCTTGGTACTAAGTGTTTCATTTCATCTGGTGGCATGATGGGCAGCGATAGTGGTGTCATGAAACTGGTCATGCAGCATGTGTTTTGGTGCTTTCCTCAATATGTGGAGGCCTTGAAGCATTGTCGGCCCGTGGTTAGCGTCGATGCCATTTTCTTGACAAGAAAGTACATGGGTGCACTGATGATTGTTGTTGGCATCAATGCGGAGGATCAGTTGGTGCCCCTAGCATTTGCACTGACAGAGGGAGAGAGGAACAATAGTTGGTGTTGGTTCATGTACCTGGTTCGCCATCACATAATTAGAGCTGGGCGCCAAGTATGTATGATATCGGATCGGCACCAGGATCTCCTTAATGCAGCTAGACAACAAATGGAGGGTTATCCTTCTCTTGTGCACCGGTGGTGCATGCGTCATTTTGCTGCAAACATTTGGAGAAGACAGAAGAGCAAGGAGGTAATAAAGAAACTAAAGATACTTTGCAAAATTAAAGAGAAGAGATAGTTCAACAAAAAGCTTGTAGAATTGGAGAAGATATTGAACGAGCCTGCGACAGAGTGGTTGAAGGGAGAAATGCCTAATAAGTGCAAATGGGTGCTAGCGTATGATGAGGGTGGTTGTAGGTATGGAACAATGACCACAAATATACCGAAGGTATTCAACAACATCCTTAAAGACATCCGTGCAATGCTGGTATCTGCCATCGTGGAGTACACCTTCCACAAATGTAACTACTATTTTGTCGATCGGTGGAAGAAAGCACGTAATGAACTTGATGTTGGTGAGGTGTGTGGAAAAGCTATCGCTAAGCACCTCCGAAGCAGGTGAAAATATCTGCTACCCAAGAGGCACAACTCTTTGATCCAAGGAGCTATGTTTACAGCGTTAGATCCACATTTCGGACTAGCGTTGTGCGTGAGAGCTCCGGTGGTAGGATCTGTAGAGTAGACATAATTACAGCGGAGTGTACGTGCAGGACACCGCAATTGTTGCATGTCCTGTACTCTCATGTTGTCACATCATGCCGGATAAGAAGAGTGGACCACACATCTCCTGACTACTTGACCCCAATGTATTCTAAGAGAATGACTCTAAAGACTTGGGAGTCCACCTTCGAGCCTTTACTTTGATTCTTCGCAATGGTCTGATTACAATGGTGATAAATATGTACCAGATTGTGGTCTACTGAACCAAAAGGCATGTAGGAGGAAGAGAAAACATCTCCGAAATGAGATGGATGATTGCAATAATGGTTATGGTGATGACATGTATGGAGTGGGGACTTTGATGAGGCATCTATTAAAATACATTGCTCCATATGCCACAGGTTTGGCCACCGGATGGAACAACACAAGGAGGGCCCGAAGAATAAACCAATTCGTAGGAAAAAAGGGGACTTGTAGAAGAGAGGCAGTAAATTGCAGTTTGGTAGAGGTGAAATATTCAAAAAAAAAATTGTTCCATGGCGAAATTTTTATATATGCTGTCAATTATATTGTTTTTGTTCGTTATCTAACGACTGTGTCACGATTCATATTACAGGGCGATGGCGCACCCCGATTACCTGCTCCTTGAGACATTTTATGACAGGGAGCACCGAGCACACCTCATGATCAACAAAGGTGAGGTATGATTTGTCTGTAATTGTTATATGTAATTGCTAAGTAACATACAGGTGTAAATAACAATTTCAATTTACATTGGTTCTTTCAGATGCTGAAACCCCTTTGGATACGCACTCACAGTCCTCTTAGGTGGGATGAGAGGTACGCCCCATACATTGGGCTCGTAGGCTTCTTGTTGTTGGCCAGGTTGGTCACAACGGGATTGCCGATGTTTGAAAACGCAGTGCTGGCTGCACTAGTGGACTGCTGGAGGCCGGAGACATACACATTTCACCTCCCTTGCGGCGAGCTCATGGTCACGCTACAGGATGTGGCCATGATTCTCGGGCTACCAGGGGACGGGCAGCCTATGTGCGGGAATGTGCGGCCTGCTAGATGGTGAGACATTGTAGAGGAGCTCCTTGGTAGTTGGCCACCTAAGCTAGAGCCGGATTCGGAGGACAAGAAACCATCTGGCATCAGGTCTGCCTGGTTGGCTTAAAACTTCTGGGAGTGCACTCATAAGGTAGCGGAGGAGGTTGTTGAGAGGTACGCTCGCGCATGGTTGTGGCACCTTGTTGGTGGGTACTTATTTTCGAACGAGAGTGAAAACACAATCTCTTGGATGTCTTTACCGATACTCGGCGCGAATTGGGAGAACATCGGACTGTATAGTTGGGGATCCGCTACGCTCGTATTTCTATACCGGCAGTTATGTGATGCATGTAGGCACAGTGGGGACCATGGCAACCTTGGGGATGCGCGTACCTGCTGCAGGTGTGGATGTGGGAGCAGCTGCCCGTTGGTAGACCCAATCGATTCCATTCTGGGGTATGTATTTTTCATTCTGCTTACATTATTAGTTATGTCATTATTTGGAAATGTGATATGCTGTGCTTGAACTTTAGGTTTGGGAGTTCGAGGATGAGGGCTCGATGCCGACTGTTGCTTTCCTTTGGAAGAACACTAGGGCTGTGACTGGCAATGTAGGCAGGCAGTACCTCTTCTACACCAATGAGCTCGACTACATTATGCAAAGCCACGTGAGTGCAAATGGATGTGCTTTTTTGTTTGATATACTTGCATATGTCAGTTGACATTGTTGTTATACATTGTTCATTTCCAGGTCACGTAGGAGCCATATGACCGGCAAGAGATCATTGACATGGGTCTTAGCCCATTGTGCACACAGGATATGGAGTTTTGGCGGTCCATTCTACCGCTTATTTGTTTCTTCATTCTTGAAATGCATATACCGAACCGTGTGATGAGGCAGTTTGGGAGGTTGCAGCGTACGCCACCAAACACGATCACCACGTCGGTGACCTTGCACGAGTAAATGTAATTGTGGCAGTGGTTCCATGCATCGTTTTTGCACGATAACAATTGTTTGTGATTTTGCCATCTTGCAGGATTGACAGGAGGAAGCAAAGGGGTGCAAAAGATTGACCGTTTTCGGATTTTCCGTTTTTAATCTAGAATTTCCTGTTTTTCTAATCGAGACCAAACTTCACAAATCACAATGTAGCCCACATGCCAAGCCCGGCCGGCCAGTCCAAACATAACCTCTATCCCAAAGTTCAACCAGATCCCAGTGGTCCAGTCTCAGTCGGCTGCTAACTTCCCGATATTGTTCAAGCTCTTGCACCACCTCCAATCATAGTCTTTGTGTGATTATATGTTATGTCGAGTACTCGAGTTACGACAGGATAGTTGTTTTTCAGTTGATACTTATGTCATTACGCGGTTCATCTATGTATGATATAAATTACTTTTATTGGTGTGAATTAATTATGTGTCACGCCGATGCTTGAAATCATTGTTCTACGGATTGGTGTTCTCATTTTAAATTATCGGTTCTTGATTGATACCTGCATATTTATGTTCGGATTGGTTCGTTTTTTATATCCCGACATTCCCGAGTTCGTACCCGTTTTCGGCTTTCCCATTTTCGATTCCGTTTTCGAGAGAAAATGTGAAAATGAAAACGGTTAGGGGGTTTTCCCGACCGTTCCCGTTCGTTTTTATCCCTACCTTGCATTACGGTTGAAGCAAAGATTTCTCTGACTCCGATGGTGAGGATGACCTGGTAGATGAGTACAACCAGATCTCTCACCACGGTTGTCAACCTGAGTGTGCCTCAGTGCACAACTACATGGTACTTGTAATTCGTGATAGATACATCGTATTGACCAATGGTTTGTACCGTACTTAACATTGTGCATCGTGTTTGCAAGGCTAGGAGCTTGGATGCCTTGCAAATGAGGCTGGACAAGCGTTGCTACTCCCTCGGGGTTCCGAGGAGGAGGTAGGCCACCTTCACGCCTTTGTGGAGGTAATAGTTCACATAGAACCATTGTTCTAGGTTTTTCCCTTTTTTTTGCTCTATTTGACTACACTCTAATGTTTTCACCAACTTCTTTTCAAAGGGTTCGTAGGAGCTACCACCGCCTGACGTACAAGATGTGTTGCATGACAATGCCAGATGTGGAGCTAGCACTAGGTGGTCCTTCTTCCCAGCCATCTGCTGGCCACGCGACTACTTCAACCCAGCAGACTTCGGTGCACTATGGTACCCAAATCCGCAGTCACAGTGGTAGTGCTGCGCGCACACCATCGCACACTAGGTCAAGATCTGCCTCTACCTCAGTTGGAACGGTTGCACATGAGAAAGGTAAGGCCCCACGCGATGAACCCTTCGAGAGTGAGGAAGACAGTTCAGAGGGTGAGGACCCATCGTACGGGGCCGATGTGACGGAGAGCTCACAGCTCGCATGAGCTCCTCCACCGACACAACCTTCATAGCAGTTGCGATGTCCACATGACAGGACCGACATTGGAAGTGCCAATGTCCTTCCGACCAATCCAGGCCGTGAAAGGAGAAAGAAGAAGCCATACGCACCATGGGATTGAGTTATGATCAATGTGTGCGGTGCTTGACACTTTAGTCTAGTCGTGTTGCTTGTGGTGTTGAACAATTTCACGCTTGTGATGCTTTTGTGTGGATTATATGTATTAGGTGAAATGTGTTGTTTTTAACAATTTCATGGTGTTGAACAAATTCTGCTTAAGAACGAGCTATGGGTTGCTTGTTTCGATGCTTAGACTGCATGTTCAGTTGTGATGTAATATTGTTTGTCATGATGTGGTACACCCACACCTAAATCGACGCATTTTCTAGTTTGTAAGGTGCATTTGATAGTATGACAACTTTGGTTCAGAGATTAAAATTTTTTTGGAAGGTTCACTATTTGGAGATACAAACAGTCCTCCTAGCCATAAGATGCAATTTTGGAACCTTTGAATTATACTGCAAACACGGTGCGTCTGTAGCCATGGTTTGTCACGCCAACTAGAACAGCATGACTGGAAACGTGGTCATGCCAAGTATCCTGGCGTGACTAGCCTGTATAGGCTTCTAAGCACATACAGGCTTGTCACGCTAAATATCCTAGCGTGACTAGCCTGTTTAGCCACGCCAGGGCTCTTGGCGTGACCCAACGTTGCGTCATGCCGGCCATTTTGCCTTCCCGCCTCGATCCCGAGGGGCTACAAATTGAAATAGGCTAGCGTGGCACCAGAGTCAGTCACGCCAAGAAGTCGTAGTGGTATTGGCGAGAGGCAAAATGGCCGACGTGACACAACATTGAGTCATGCAAAGAGCCCTGGCGTGACATAGTTTCACCCTATCAGTTGCATCATATCAGTAGTATCAACATAAGAGTGGCAATGTTTATGTTAGAGGCTGAAATTTATTGCAAAAATTAGCCAATTTCTAAGCCCTCATTAGTTTAAGTCTAACTGTGTTCAAGTCATAAAACATGAACTAAAAGTACCTATATGATTCATAAAGTACAAACAACGGCGATTACACAAATAGTTCATATGGTTCACATAGATAAATATTCCAAACACACAAACAAAATAGACCATATGACTTACATAGTACAATCGACGATGATTACACATAAAATTCACAAATATTTCACATAGTACAATCTAACCATATACCCATCAAACTGACTGTCAAAGATTAGTTCCTGACAATGTGTCTGCAAATTGACTAGGTACCTTCGAGTGCAAGGATTAATCACGAGACGAGACAATCGATGTATACAGGTTTGGGCCTCCGATTGGAGTAATACTCTACGTCCTTTGGGGGTGTTGCTGCCTTATATTGATGATCTCAAGTACAAGCAATTAGACTAAATCTATTACAGAGAGTATATCAGATCTGATCTAACCTAAAGCTAAAGTTGTTGAGTATCTTCTCTGCTAGGGTCTTGATGTTCGTATATAATATATTCCTTATATGTATATACCTCATAGTTAGATATTCGACAGTAGCCCCTTAACTCTACTCAGGAGGAAAGGTTTCCATAAGCGCCCACTCGAGTACCGCCAAGTTTAAACTTGGTCGAGTAAAGTGGATTAGTCTCATAGTCGAAAGAATTGAATATAGGCCAGTCCTTCCTCGAGTATCAAGTGGAAGCTTAGTCGAGTCAAGCACCCTGCGGCTAACCACACTCGAGACTTGAAGGAAAAGACTAAAGAACTCAGCTGACCGACACCCGACTCCGAGTAGAGTTAAAAAAAACCCTTCAAAATTTGAAGCGACGGGTGTAGGCGCATTTAATGCAGGCAGAAGGGCGTGCAAATATTCGCATGTCATCATCATACCATTTTTCTCGCCAACCGAAGCATGGTAAAAACGGGCATGGTTGTCGAAGATACGAAAAATTTTCCCTTTCCGAAGCGGAAACAACTTCCATGTCATACTTTGAGGCAGGGCCTATTTATCTGAGTAGAAAGCTCTATCGTCCTGCTCTCGTGACATCCATTGCAAAGTTTTTCGGCATCATCTACTTTTGTTCAAGGATTTTTCATCACCCTCCTTGAGTCTTATGGTCGAGAATCCCGGTGGGCTGCTCTACCATTGGGAGTACTAGATACCATCTCCAACAAGCTGTTGCACCCGGAGGATTTCGCTTTCTTCCGTTGTGTCTGCACTTCTTGGCATGAAGTGCACAGGGTGGCAGATTTTGCGCCATGGATCTTAAAAGGACCATTTGTGCACAATTATGGCTTGGTCAAGGTGCATCGTCTGGGGAGCGAAGCAATTTTTGATATTTGTTTCCGAGGTTTAGTCGGTGACAGTTGGGAGATAATCGGGGCCTCAAGCGGGCTCTTGATCGTCATCGAGCAAGGGCTCCAGGTCAAGGGCAGAGTAATCAACCCAGTGATAGGATGGTTCTCCGACCTTCTACCACTCTCTTATGATGCGTTTTGGGTAACCCTGGAGGGATGTGTGGTGCGAAAGGACGGGAGACTATTCGTCATCATATGCCCAAGGATGATATGTTTCCATCTTCAGATGACAAAGGGTGTGCATGTATTTCTTGTTTATGGTCCACTGCACTGGTTCCAAGTCTCCAGTAGCAAATTCTGGTGGCGCATTGCTGATTTTCAAGATGGGATTGCTTCAGGGGATCCATCTTGAGTCATTGCGTCATTGGAACAATCGATGCCAGAGTTCGAACTCTAGCAGCCTGGTCTGGGGAGCACTCGACTTATCTTGGATGAGACTCGTGTGTTTTTCTTGAAATCTTGGAGCGACCAAATTGATGATCCGCTGAATACAATGCTCAAACGCTAGTTTCCATTCATGCTTTTAATGATGACATTCGGGAGCCTCTCGACTGGAAAGTTATCCCATGGATGAAGGACAAAACAATTCTGTTGGGCTTGACTTCTAAGGTTGTCCATCCAGTACCAGGGATTACCAACCCTGGTTGAACTCTGGGCTTCCATCGGACAAGTTCAGCTTACGAACAAGATGAATACTCGGTGCTCAAGATTTCGCACCCCGACGCTGTTTCCAGGATGGTCAAATCCCTTGAAGGGAATTTTAAGTGGCATTCTCGTAGTGGATATCTCCTAAGCTTTTCCCTTAAATATGTAATAGGCTTCTTCTTGTTTTATAATTGTACTGGAGGCGTTGCTGATATTTTGCCTGTCTAATATGCTACCACTGCTATTTTCTTGTCTATGAAATAGAGTTTAGCACAAATAGATGCAAAATCGATCAGACCGTGCTATCGTTATTCTCGAGATTGATCAATGGTATATCTATGATACCTGAAATCATAACTTGACAAGTCATTAGATGCGTGACCCTCGAATACTCGAGAAGGCCGTAATAGTAAGAAAAAAGACTAATACAGAGCTTAGAGCATATCGGATTTTCTGCAAACTTTATCAACTTGCACATTCAATCAGCACATAAACATGAACTCAATATATAGCACACATGAGGCAGACTAGGACTTCGGAACCCTTTTGGCCGTTAGGCGTGAGATGTTTGACAATCTCTGTGCCGTTATGCCTCCTGATGTATAATTTTCCGTCATCGACCCAACACATGTCTTCATGGTTCCATTCAATGTGATTGACGTAGAGCCAGATAAAATTTTACCAAAAAAAATGGAACAGAAAATATGGCATTATGATATAGCCCCGACTCTATGGACGAGGAAGAAATTACTCGATCGGAGAGTTAAAAAGGGCATACATGTACCATTGGTCGATAATGTAGTCGAACAAAGAGTAAAGTTCCAGCACTGAAGGTATGCGATGTAGGCCCCGACTCTCTGTTTGATATGGCAATCAAGACAGAGAGTAGAGCATATGCATCAACACACCATCCTCAACTGAATACTTGAAAGTGCAAGCCCCCGAGCATTATTGTTTTCACTACGATGTGAATACCGAGTGAGCTCGAACCGTTGGGTAGGTGGGCATTGAAAACCCACTCCTGTTTGTGCTTGTTTACACTGCAATCTTGATTTCACATGTCATAATGACCGCCCATCCCTCTTTGCAGAGATGAGACAAGCCATAATGCCATCATGATGTCTTGACTTCGCTGAACGCGCTACGCGCCCGAGGCGATGCCATCGTTTCGGATCTTGACGACTACGTTTATACAGTAAGACCCGTTCCCCCCGCCATAAATAGAGGGGACTCGAAGTCGTCTATCTTTCGTATCGCCCCCCTTGGTTTCCTTTTCCCATTGCCTTCTAGGATTTGTAGAGCTTGAAGCCATGGCCTCCACTCCATCTCGTGAACTAATCCCAGAAGTCCTTTCCCCTAGGCCTCTAGCCATGGTCCCTCCTGAAGTCATCATCATTTCCTCCGACGATGAGGACTCGAGTGGTAGGCCTAAGAAAGAGAGGGAAGAAGCACCCACCGCAGATAATCGCCGTCCCCTCACTCAGCACGTTCGCCATTACATCAAGACCTATGCTTCAAGCCAGACAGCGCAGCACTCAGCACGGGGGAGGATTGAGGATGGTGGTGATCTTGACCGAATCATCGACCAAGCTGCCATAGAGGTCTTCGGTGGTGGAGTCTTCAGGTCATCACCGGCTAGGGAGGTGCGATCGTCTTCTCCATCGACAACCGCCAGATCGCCTTCGCACCACGCAAAAGACCACTTGGCATCACCAATGTCGGCCAGCAGCTCTAGCAGGGTCTTCGCCTCGACCACATTCCCTGGTCCTTATGCTGGTCGGCGGCTGGTCCCTGGAATGATCAGCTGCTACCCGACGTAGTATAAAAGGTTCCTCGACTCGTTCAAGGGCAAATAAGGTTTTTTGAAAGATCTAAGCTGATCTTTCCTATCAATTTTGCACTAGCCACATGGATTACAGTGACAAAGAAAAACTATGTAATCAAGTAGCCAACCGAATCGAATGTAATTGACTTACCTGTAACCTATCTTTTCTATGAATAAAACTTTTGGAGTTGATCAATGTTCCACGAGTGCACGAGTATCTCGTCGTTTAGAGTAGATAACCGTACCGACCCAGGTCGAGTGACCTCAACTACTATGTAAGGTCCTTCCCACTTAGGCGATAAATTGTGGCGATGGGCCTATTTCTACACCTTCCGTAGGACGAGGTCCCTAGCAGTGAGTTGCCTGGGTTGAATTTTCTGGCTTAGATATCTACGCAATGCATGCTGATACTTAGCTGCTCGAATAGACGCTCGATCTCAGTACTCCTTGAGTAAATCTATGTCATCTGCTCGTAAGTGCTCCTGCCCTTCTTCAGAATAACCTTCCACTCGAGGTGATCCGAACTGCAACTCAGTCGGGAGCATCGCTTCCGCTCCATAAACCAAGAAGAAAGGAGTTTCACCGGTGGCCCTATTAGTCGACGTACGAATGGCACATAGTATCAAGGGAAGCTCTTTTACCCAGCGTTTCGAGTAGGCTTTTAGCCTATCGAAGGCCCAAGTTTTGATACCCTGCAAGACTATACCATTAGCACGCACAACTTGACCATTACTCTGTGGGTGAGCTACTGAGTCAAAACAAGTCTTAATGCCGAATTCTTCGCAGAACGCAACAAAGGTTCCGCTTCTGAACTGGCTACCGTTATCCATAATTATCCGATGTGGAATGCCGAATCGAGTAATTATGCTCCTCATGAACTTCTGGGCCGCTTTTGTGGTTATTTTTCCTACAGGTTCGGCCTCTATCCACTCGATGAACGTGTCGATAGCCACGAATAGGAACTTGTAACCACTTTGGGCCCTTGAGAACGGTCCCAGGATATCCAAGCCCCAGACGGATAAAGTCCAAGAAAGAGGGATTGTTTGCAGAGCTTGGGCTGGTCGAGTGGTTTGCCTTCCAAAAAATTGGCAGCTTTCGCACTTTTTAACCAGCTCGGAAGCATCATGGAGGGCAATCGGCCAATAGAATCCCTAGCAGAAAATTTTTCTGACCAAGGTGCGAGAAGACGCATGATTACCACATGTGCCTCCATGGATATCGAGCAATATTTTACTGCCCTCTTCCGAAGTGATGCACTTCATCAAGATTCCGTTACTCCCCTTTCGGTAGAGCTTGCCGTCTACCAAAACATAGAGCTTGGCTTTACGAGCAATTTTCTCTCCAGACGCATCATCATCAGGGATGTCTTGACCCTCGAGATATGCTTGGTACTGAGTCATCCAAGTCAGGTTGCGTTCAAGTAGTGCAGCATCCGTGTCTGCAGGTTCTGCCTCGCTGACCTGACCAGACTGCTGGATGGGTTGGGCAGCATCCGTTCGCCGAACTGTCGGGATAGATAGCTTAAGGAGTTTCTCAACGAAGAGCCTATTGGTACCGGTGCTCGAGAAAAAGTGAGTCTAGCAAGTTCATTCGCACCAAAGTTATCACTCCTTCTGATATGCGTCACTTCTAGCCCTTTGAACTTTTGCTCGAGCTTTCCCACCTCGAGTAAGTAAGCTGTCATGTTGTCGTCCAAGCACTGGTACTCCTTTTAAATTTTGTTTACGATTAGTTGTGAGTCCCCCTTCACAAGAAGTCATTTAATCCCAAGCGATGCAGCTATGCGAAGCCCGTTTACCAGTCCTTCATATTCTGCAACATTATTAGAGGATTTAAAGTCTAACTGAACAACGTACTTGAGTTCATCGCTCGTTGGAGATTTGAGCACAATACCAGCCCCCGAGCCTAGAGCGTTAGCGATCCATCAAAAAAGAGCGTCCAGTGATCTTCGACCATGTTTGGCCTTTTTTCCTCAACGCTTGTCAATTCGGTGATGAAATATGCTAACACTCCGGGTTTCACGCCTGTGCGTGGTGCGTAGCTTACGTCAAACTCATTTAGTTCTACCGCCAATTGCGCGATTCGTCCAGTAGCTTCCTGATTGTGTGTTACATCCTTCAGCGAATACGTCGTTATGACAGTTATCCTGTGCGCTTGAAAGTAGTGCCGTAATTTCTGGAAAGACATCAAGACTGCGTATATCAGCTTCTGTACTTGCGGGTATCGTAGCTTAGCATCATGTAGAACCACGCTCATGTAATAAATACGTTTTTGGACCTTGACCTTTTTCTCGGGACATTCCCATTCAACCGCCAGTACCGTGCTTACGACTTGTGGGGTAGCTGCAATATACAAAAAGAGCTCCACTTTCTCGTTAGGGGGTGTAACAATAAATGGGGAAGATAAGTACCTTTTTAAGTTCTGGAAGGCGCGTTTTGCTTCCTCTGTCCACTCGAATCTGTCTTGTTTCTTCAACAACCTGAAAAAAGGCATTCCTCGCTCGCCCATCCTATAAATGAACCAACTAAGAGCAGTGATGCAACCTGTAAGTTTTTGAACCTCCTTCAGTGTTTGAGGAGACTGCATCTGGTCGAGAGCCTCAATTTTGCCCGGGTTGGCCTCAATGCCTCGACTTGACACCAGGAAACTGAGGAGCTTGCCGGACGACACACCGAACGTGCATTTTTCAGGGTTGAGCATCATGCGATACTTCCTGAGGTTGTCAAATATTTCCGCAAGATCGTCAACCAATGCGTTTCTAGTTTCCAACTTGACTACAACATCATCAACGTATGCTTCTACATTGCGCCCGATTTGGGCTTATAGACAGTTTTGAATACACCTTTGATATGTACCAGTGTTTTTTAAACCGAAAGGCATCTTTACATAACAAAAATACACCAAAGTGAGTAGTAAAAGTTGTTTTCTCCTCATCCTCAAATCCCATGCTAATTTTGTGATACCCTGAATAGGCATCTAGAAAACATAGCAATTCACAGCCTACTACAGAGTCGATGATCTGATTGATACATGAGAGGGGAAAAGGATCCTTGGGGTAAGCTTTGTTGAGGTCGGCGATGTCGACGCACATTCTCCATCTACCATTGGCCTTCTTGATGAGGACGGGATTCACGAGCCACGTAGGATGACGCACTTCTCGAATGAAGCCCGCCTTTAGTAGTTTATCGACCTCCTCCTGGATGGCCCGCTTCCTATCTTCCACAAATCTTCGCTGCTTCTGCACCACAGGTTTGGTGTTGGGTTTAACAGCTAGTCGATGCTCAATCACCTCCCGGGGGACCACGGGCATATCGGACGGTTGCCATGCGAACACGTCTTGGTTTGCCTGGAGGAAGGTGACGAGCTCGAGTTCCTATTTGGGGTCAAGATTGGCCCCAATCTTAACCGTCTTGGATGGTTCAGACGGGTTGAGGGGCACTGCCATGACGCAACCATCAGTCTTCTTATTGTTGACGCTGTCATTGACCTTGCCTTTGGTGTCGTCAAAATCAGAAGTGCTAGCAAGACTTACGAGCCTAGAGTTTTTGGCCTCGACGACACCTTGGTGCCTTTGACGCTTAGAATTTGTGTCCTTGGGGTGATAGCCACTCGACCGAAGTGTTCGACCATATCCAAGCTTTGCTTATCGCATTTGACCATTGTGCGCTGATCCCCTTTAACTATTGTTGGGGGATGATCTCTCGTACACCTTCGGATTGTGAGTCGAAGTCCACCGGTGGCTAAACACTGATGAATATTGCAATTATATTTTAGGAAGTGCAGGCGCAGGCTCTAGCGGGCCTTCGGACGGAGGCCGAAGGTCGACCTGCAGCGCCAAGAATTAGCGCAGGCAGTCTCTGGCGGACCTTCGAATGGAGACCGAAGGGTGACTCGGGGTGCAGCTCTGAGGCTGGTCGAAGGTGCCCTGAGGGCATCGAAGCCCGTGTAGCCGTTTAGGGTATAATTGTAAATGTGCAGACGTACTTGATGGTACCAAAATGCCCCCGAATATGCCGGGAAGGTGGCAGTTAGGGGGGTGAAGCTGTAAATCATAGCGTGGAGTGGTTGAGTACGGGATATAAATAGGTTAGCACAGTAACTAAGGTGATGAATGAATGAAGATTATTTCACCCCACGGATATGTGTCGCACTTCGAAGCCTTCGGCTTTCCCTGTTGTTCGGTAACTTAGATTCCAACAACTATAATGACCCCCTTAGGACCTGTGATCTTGAGCATTTGGTAAGCATAGTGAACCACCGCCATGAACTTGCCCATCATTAGATGGCCTAGAATCACATTGTACGCTATCTCGAAGTCCGCAACATCAAAGGTTAGCTTTTCTGTGCAAAAATTGTTGCGCGTGCCAAACGTGACCGGCAGCTCGATCCGGTCGAGAGGCATGGTCGATGAGTTGGGAGTTATGCCATGGAAAGGCTCGACTCTTGTTTTAAGATTTGATCTCTAAATTCTCATCTTGTCCAAGGTTTTGAAGAAAATGAGGTTGAGTGAACTACCATCATTGACCAGAGTTCTGAAAACTTTGATGTTGAGTATGGTCGACTGAACCATGATCGTGTATCGACCAGGATGTGGTATCGCGACTGGATGATCAGTTTGACCAAAGGTGATCGACTGTTCTGACTACCTGAGATATCGAGTAGGCCCAGTTAGGGTCAAGTTGACTTCTTGCTCGACCGCCTTGCACTGCCTTTTGTACTCGTACGTGGTGGATCCTCCGAAGATGTGCACCAAGTTGTGGTTTGCCTCATGGAACTGAGGCTCGCTGCCTTCAATGTTTGGCTTAGCCTGCTTATTGCCACGCTTAGCGTTTGCCTTGATCTTTTCATCAAGCTTCTTCTTGAAGACATAGCACTCGTCAAAGTCGTGCTGGTTGTCCCCAGTATTGTGCAATTTGTTCCTGTCGACCGCGGCTATAGTCGTATCGGGTCCCTTGCGCTTGTCACCGGGTTTGGTTTTCTTTCCTCCACTCTTCGAGGACTCGGGTTTGTCCTCGCTAGATTGAAGGTTTTTAGCGTGCACATATGCTTCTACTCATTTTGCGCACTTGTCGGCTAACTCGAAAAGCTCTTTGATCATACGGATCTTCCAAGTAGCCATCTTTCCACGTAAATCTGTGTCCTGAATACCTCGTTTGAAGGCGATGATTACCGACTCATCGGAGATGTCCGGGATCGTGTTACGCTTGTCGCTGAACCGGCGGATAAAATCTCGAAGAGATTCATTATCACCTTGGTGTAGTTGGTGGAGATCATTCTCCATTCCTGGGCGCTCGAATGTGCCTTGGAAATTGACTATGAACTGAGCCTTAAGTTCTGCCCATGAACTAAACGAGTTGGGCGGCAAGTTTAGCAATCAGGACCTTGCGGGTCCATCAAGGACGGTTAACAGGTAATTGTCCCTTACTCGATTGTCACCACCAGCTTCTCGAATAACAGTGGTGTAGATCTGCAACCACTCATTGGGATTGATTTTCCCGTCATATTTCTGGATCGGGCCTGTTTTGAACTTCTCGGGCCACCGAATTGACCGAAGTTCGTGTATGAAAGCCTCACAGCCTACGTCGAACTCATCAGGAGGAGGTGGGGGGATTGTTATGCCTGCCTCTTTGAGCAGGGGAGTCATGTCGACCATCCCGTCCTGTAGATCTACGATCATAGTAGCGGCGATCATCTTCACGGCATTCTTCACTGTGGTTTTCGATCACCGTCCGTAGATCATGCCGATTGCGAGGAATACGATTCCTCAGGTCTTCTTGATTTCCACGCCTGTGGATAGGGCAGCTACAGTTTGGCCCACATTGTCGTGTTCGGGCTCGACCACCTAAGCTTCCCATCTGAGATTCCCCTACTCGAGAGCATTCCCACCCGTTGCTCCTCGAGCTGGGATCGTACCGACTGGGGGGCCTGGAATTGTTGGGATTATTTGCTTGAGCAACTTGGATCTGAGCTGCATCGAGTAGGGTCTTGACTTGATTGACCATAGGAGTTAACGGATTCAGCGGATCTAACTCTGGAAGGGATCGAAGGATCAAATGCGCTCCTCGTATGTTAGCGTCCGAAGTATTGAACACGTCATTACCAAGGCTCAATGGCGGTCGAGCTAATGAGTCTTCATGGTGACTGTTTGGAGGGAGCTTCTCTCTTGAGCCGTGAGTCATCACGGGCAGAGGCGTACCCATCGGAAGTCACAAGGAGAGGCTAGGAGGCATTTGTTCTCCTGTGGTCCGTCGGTGAAGGGTTGTGTCGAGTGCACGCAAGGCTCCAGCTGCGGATGTTTCTGGTGGTAACTCGGCGCCGGTACCGTTGGTGGCGACAGCTATCGCCAAATCTTTGGGAATTTTTGTGCTGTGGTCGACTACGGCCTCTGGATCTATCGCCATTGGGGCAATCGATGGGGGATCGTTGCTTCTAGCCATATACACGAATCGATCTGTTCGGCTGTTCTGGCTAGCGTTAGAATCAACGTCGCCACCCTCGTCGTTGTCGATGTCCATGCAGTGGAGAATATTAGGCTCCATGGGATCCCTCTCGAGATGTCCCACCTCACGGTACGCATCTACTAGTCTGGATTCGAGGTACCGATATGGATCAGTCCACCTTGGTCGTTCCAACGGAAAACCATGGTTCCGAAGATGATCTTCGAGTCGAGGAGAGGGGACTTGAAGCTATCCACCGTCAACTCGAAGTGGTCGTAGAAGCCATTGTCGGAGAATCTGACGTAAACGTGAGCCCGAGACATGATTAATCCTGCAAAGCAAAAGAAGGCCCCTACCTGGCGCGCCAACTGTCAAAGATTAGTTCCTAACAATGTGTCCGTAAATTGACTGGGTACCTTCAAGTGCAGGGATTAATCACGAGACGAGATAATCGATGTATACAAGTTCAAACCTCCAATTGGAGTAATACACTACGTCCTGTGAGGGTGTGGCTACCGTATATTGATGATCTCAAGTACAAGCAATGAGGCTAAATCTATAACAGAGAGTATATCAGGTCTGATCTAACTTAAAGCTAAAGTCATCAAATATCTTCTCTGCTAGGGTCTTAATGCTTGCCTTGAGTTCTCTCCTCCCCCCCACCCCCAGCCTTTTCGCCTTATATAGGGGTGAGGTATCGACTCCTATCCAGCCGTGGTCGATAGGGAGTTGTCTTCCTTGACGTCCAAATAGATAAATCTGTTTTGAGTACTAATCGTATCGAGTTGGGTAACCAATAGAAACCTTCCTGATAGTTACTTCCTTGATTTCTTGTGTATCAGGAACCGCTAATTTGGTCCATGATATCTAAAGCTTTTTAATATGTGTTGTACATACTCTGTTCTTATATGATATATTCTTTATGCGCATATACCCCATAGTTAGATATTCGACACTGACCCCTCGTGCTAATCATCCAATACATCAAAGAGCAACTCATCATCATTAACATCATCATCGTCCGAGATAACCATAGGCAAATTAGCTATAAGAGCCTTCATTGTCTCCATTTGCACCATCATAGTCGCTGCCTCTTGACCCTCTATGGTTGTCCTCTTGACCCATTTCCTCTTCACTTGATCATCTTCCTCCTCTATCCATTTACCATCGGGACCATACAATAAATCCCAAAAGTTATAAGTAGCACCATTACGCTACATTTAAATTCAAGATACAAGTTACATGACATCTAATTCTACCTCATTCAAATTGTAAACGAGCGACCAAACTCAATTTTTACCTTTGTCATCCCTTCACAACGGAAGTACACAGATCCCCCAGAAGGTTCACAAAGCACGCTTCGTTTCCCACAGTTGCATAACGAAGGATCCTCTACACATTGTTTCCTTAATTCTAACTTCTCTTTATGCATCATTTTTTGTGGATTTTGTGAAAGAGGAACTCAATGAACAAACTTATCATATAACTTCGAATACCGAATAAACAGTTTCACCTTCGGGATCCTCAGGTCATACATCTCAGGCACATCAATCCATTGAAAGAAGTAGCACATTTCTCACTCCTGCAAATTATTAAAACATCATGTCAGCAAAAGCAATACCATATGCTTCTACTCTAACCCATAACAAATATACATACACGATATATCCTTGCACAAGTAGTAAGCGTGACCAACAGTATCTTCATATAGCGACTGAAGGATCACGACAGGCTTACCATAGTCACAGGTCAAGACGGGGAGGACAGGAGGAACAAAGGCATCTTTGCAACTAACATCGGGATACTTCTTGTTGATATTTGCCCACTTTTGCGTCCACCATAAATTAGAAGTCATAACGTACAACTACACGAATACAAATCCATTACGAATTTAACATGCAACAAATACTATTATAATCAACACTACCAAATCCTATGCACTACACCTTCAACGGTCAATTTCGCATCACTACCTACGAGAGTAAAATGGTTCACGTACAAGAATAATAAACATGCTATATTAAGCATTGAACAACAATAAACAACCAATAGTTAATCTAAAAAAAATTCATCACCTAATCTTCAAACCCTAGGTTGCCCGAAACCATCTAAAAGTACAGGAAAAATTAAAATTGAATGAATAGAATGGAGTATTTACCTTTACTTAGCAATCCCTCATAAAATCTCCTTTGATTTTGGTCCGAAATCAATGGATTTAACTATGGATTTAGAGTTGAATAAGGGAGAGAGCAAGGTTATCAGGAGGAGGATGAGGACCGGTGGAAAAGAAAGGCCGGGGCGGCCTCTATATCCAGCTTAGTCACATCAAAGATATTAGCGTAACAAGAATCACGCCAAGACCCATGGTGCGACTCAAGCCTTTCATATCGGCACAACACGTGGCACGGCATCAGGTGAGTGCCAATGTAGCTCCTTGATCACATCAAACTTCTTGGCGGGAGTCATGCCAAATTCTTTAGCGTGACCGAAAGGACTACTTCCTAAAATATTAGATTCTCACATACTACTATTAAAATATTAGTTTAAAATAGACTAAAAATATTCCAGCCCTTGTTGGAGCCTTAAATATGGATACTGCACCATTAGGTTGAGGACTGACAACAAAAGGCCTGACTAAACAAAAGAGGATGATACTGTTTTACCTGGCACGTCAACTCCTGACTCCAATACGCCATTGAGCCCACATCATTATTATGCAGCAATTTTCACAATTTTTTTATTCCCATATTTTCTTCTGTTTCATGGATTGTGTTATTCAGGCTGGCTTTCACAAGATGGACTAAATGCTTGGCAGAGTATGCTATCTTCATTGGAGAATCTAGAGTTGCATTTAGAAGGGGGAGGGGAGAAGACCAAAATTTCCCCTTTTCATCAAATACGCATTTGACGTTACTATACATAATAGGGACAATTTGCTGGATATTATCGCAAAAATCACAAAAATTGAGAAATACTATCGATGTAAGAATAACATGTTGACCTTGAGCCCATATGTCATACTCACATCCGATGATATTTTCTAATATGAATATTTTTACAATGATATCCACCTAATTTTGCCTAGGTAATAATAGTAGTGACAGATGGGCAGTTGCTGGAAGTCGGAGGCAAGACAGACCTCCCAAAAAAAAGGCAAGACAGACCAGTTTACATCGTCAGCTGATAATGATCCCATTTTCTTTTCTCAATCATCTGTTGCCCGCTTTCTCGTAGGTTGGTTAGCAGACATGTTTTTCAATAACGGTCTTAAAGCAGCCATGATCTCTGAAAATGATGGCCGCAACCTTGGATCTCTACAGAAACAAAAAAACAAAACAGAATTGAGGCACTAAAGTAGGAGTAGGACACATAAAATATTGGTAAAGGCAGACAGGAAAAGTATCATACTTCAAGTTACCGAAAATGCAATTAAATTTTCAGAATATCTGTGTTTTTTCAGTACAACGCAATTTTTTTGTTTTATCCCTTCACACAATGAACTTTTTCAAAAGATACTCCAATTAAGCATAAACTGAATGTGAAGTTAAGAGAAGTTGCCTTTACTTTCACCATTTTATGCTCGTAGAAATGTGACAGAAACTTTACCAATTTATGATCGTAAGTAAATAACTACGCATCTGATATCTCAACAAGTTTATAAGAGTTTACGCTGTATAAAATATAAATTTCAAAACACCATTGCAAACCAGCAAGTAAAAGGATACTAACGTCTGCCAGCATCTCTCAATTATCTCTGCTACAGCAGGATCCACATCGCCTGGAATATCGAGACGTCGTTGCTGAAAACCAACAGCTCCAACAACTTGCATCGGATTCATACCTTCCCATGGCTGTAGTAATGTAGAAAGCTCCCATAATATAACCCCATAGCTGAAAACATCACATCTGAAAGCAAATGCATAAGGCATTCAGCAATCACAAAACCTTTGAGAAACAAAGCAAGCAACATGAAAAACCTACTTCTCATCTGATGGTTCATTTTGAAGTACTTCAGGTGCCATCCACTCTGCCTGCATTTGATGTAATGCAGGTAGTTAGCAACCTCTAGAAGTATTTAACCTAAAGAAGCTTGTGAGTTGTTGACTAAGCAAAATCAATCACATATGCAATAGCTTATAGAAGAGAGTCCAGATCTGAGACCATCAAAGTTCCAAGTTCTAATGAATGCAAGAAAAATTCAGGAACCAGCTAAATATTTTTGCAAATGCTTCATCATCTAATGATCCTCTCCAGTCCATCTCATCCTAATACCACATGAATGTAAATATAGTTTAGTGTAAACTGTGGCATAATCAAAAGATGAACCAAACGTGCTAGTTTAGATTGATATCAAGATAAAGTGAATTACAAGTCCTAAATATGCTTCTGAACCTGGCCAACACAGTTACATTCCCCAACCCCTATGGCTGCATGTACCAATCTTCCTCCTAAAATAACAAAGAGCAAGCATTTCAAACCTTTTCCTACTAATTGGGATGTACATATGGTACTATCCTATACATAAGCATCATATGTGATAGAAATGAGCTTTACAAATAAGCAGAACCAACACATAAGCTGGATATACACTTGATGCTTTCAAAAGCAAGAATTTTCTTATTTTCATAATAAATGGAAAATGTTTGATTTAACATAATCAAATGCAAGCTTACTGTTCCAGCTGTGGATCTTGAGGAAAGGAAGGTACTATGCTTCATACGCGATAAACCAAAATCACAAACCTAAATAACAATAATAAGAAAATTGATAATGGTTATATATCTAGAAATGCTAAAAATCCAAAGCATTTCGATGTTAATGGACCTGTTTCTTACCTTCACAACCCAATTCTTGTCAACGAGTAGATTTGGAGATTTCAAATCTCGGTGAACTATGACAGGGGTGCAATTGTGCAAATAATTCATACCACGGGCCTGGCAAACAATAATCAAGTATTTAAAAGAACTTGGAGTTCTCATTAATATGAATGAACCACAACAACGGAAAACTAACTTAGGCTTACCACATCAAGTGCCATCCTTAAACGTCTTCTTTCACCCAACTGGTTGTTGGACCGATGGATCAACCGAAATAAACTACCTCTGCATTGTCAATATTACAGTCAGCAATTATTTATTTATGCGAGTCAACATGTCAAAAAATAACAAGATAAAATATAATGATTTAGAGCCATGAGAATCCGCACCTGAATAATGTTTAAACAGAATATGCACATGTAGTTATATATGCCTATATCTTGTAGTCTCAATAAGGTCCTACAATGTATTTCAATTTTCAAACTATTCTTTCACATCCTCTTCTGTATTTGCTGTTACCTACAGTGCAAATTTGCTGGCCCTTATAGGCACATCCGCACAATCTCTCATTTTCTTTAAAAAAGCATACAATGCCCTATTCCAAATCTTCCAAATCTTTACAACAAACAGCGCTTCAGAGCCCTTGCATAAATATGTGGTGTAAATTTTGAAGCATGTGAGAGGCTGAGAGCAAATAATTCATTTCCCACTAACTACTTTCTAGGAAGGATAATTTGGTCATTTTAAAAAAGAGTAAAGCATACCATTTGACCAAGCCGCACTAGCAGAAATTCGGATAATGATTCATCTGCAGTTCAATTTTTATACGAGAGGGAATGAGGGATTAGCTATCTCAAAGGGGATCAGATAAATGGTGATGAATCAATACACTACAAAGTAAACGTAACTAAGAACCAACATGGGAGAAGAAAGAGGGTGGAATAGAGGAGCAGAAGAGTTGCTGAAATATAGAGTCTGGTCACTCAACGTGGCATGCAAAAAACTGAGCACCGGGTGTAGGGAAGATTCGAACGTGGAATTCAGAAGTAGGAGGCGTAGGTTTTGGCCTGAAGGTGGTAGGTTGAGTACCTCATTTATAGGACTTCATGATTTTAACCCCCAAGCAATAATCTAGTAACATTGAGATTTGTGAAAGGAATTTCATTGAAAAACATGGAAGCAATGTTAATGCAATCATCTTTTGGACTCTAAACGTGGATGAATTTAACCACAAAATTGGCATGTGCATAGGATATTACATGTGTTACATCCATTAAGTTTTTGTCCTTTTAGAACGCACTTCTAAAAAAAGGCAATCGCGCATTGGTTAACAGAGATGTGCTATCATTATAATCCATACTAAAGTCAGAAGTAGTTGAAGATTCAAAACGAAAAATTTGCAACAAGGGGGCAAAGGTACCTTGGAAGAAATTCAGTCACGATAGAAAGATTAGGTAAACGAGTGACAGCACCCATGAAAAGAACAACATTAGGATGACACAATCTTTTCATTATATGCACCTAAATAGAAATAAAGAGTGTTATGAATAAACATGAAGAAAAAGAAAAGAACTAGAGTGATCATCATAAAGTAGACATGCCAACAGGTAATTTCATGTCATACCATGCTGAATTGCTGAGTGTAAGACAAGCACTAACTTATTTTGTGATGGAAATGTGTTTGAACTTTTAAGTATATACCAAAATCATACAAAAAAAGAATGTTGTGTTCAAGTCAGCTAACTGTAATTTGTTACATTTTAATAGTCTGCTTCTAAAACTGTACAGATCAACACAGCTCGGTTTATTAACGAGCCATCCCAATTTCAAGTCATACCATGTCGAGGGTGCCAGACAAGCACTAACTTATTTTGTGACCTCAATGTGTTTCAAGTGTAAACTAAAATCACAAAAAATAGTGTTGAGTTCAAGTCAGCTAACTGTAATGTGTTAAAATTTGATAGTCTACTTTTAAAACTGTGCAGATCAACACAGCATGGTTTACCATTTCATATTCTCATGTTGAATGGGTAACACATGCCCATCCAAACTTGTTCCATTCATCAAATGAGTTGCTCATATTGACTGTTAAAATGACCCAACCGCATTAGTTTGCCTGTTCTAACCCATACAGACCCTGTGTCATTTTACAGATCATAAAGGGCAACTCTTAAATGATTGTCACTAATGTGAACTTGACATCTTGGCCAAAACACACTCTTGTCACAGACTACATATATCTGCATTAGACCAATCGAGTCTTATAACTACTGCTGTTGGAACTATTAGTCAAATACAATACAACAATATTGAGGGCAAATCCAACCTCAGCCAAATGGAAGATATGTGAGTTCTGCATCCATATGACTGTCTGATGGGCTCAAAACTATTGGTTCATTCATATTTGTTAGACATTGCCGTGTCCATGTGTGTGTGGGTCCAGTGCCTGGACGTGTTCAGCCGGCCGACCCAGTCATAGTTGGTTAGAGAGATATGAGGAGATCCTTGATTGGTGGTGTTTCTATAAACCTCAAGATCTCCTCAGCCCTATATATGTGTAACCCGGCATCTCATCTAATCAATTATCTTTTCCACACAAATACAATCTCTTTCATGGTATCAGTAGTCTAGATTATCTCTACCTGCTTCTCTTCCGCACCCAGCACGCCATCTCCTCCGGCGCTGCTCCATGGCCAACTCGCCGCTGCCAGGCGATCCCGCCGCCCCTCAGGATCCCGCCGCCGACAATGCTGCCCTCCAGCGCGCTGAGGAGGCTCGCGCTGCACAGGAGGACCGCGACGCCGCTCTCGCCCGCGCGGCGGAAGCAGAGCGCGAGGCCGCCCTTGCTCAAACCGAGCGCGACGCGGCCGATGCCCGCCTTCGCGACGCCCTCGACCGCGCTGCCCGTGAGCGCGCGGCCACGGAGCCTCCCCGCGACGAGGACGCCGCCGCCGACGCCGCCTCCACCGCCGGCGATCTTCCCGCCTTCGACGCAGCCCTTCTTCAACATGAGGCCGCGGCTCTCCTGAACCTGCACGCTCAGGCCGTCGCCGTGCAGAACATCCGCGCCCTTGTGCCGCTGCTCCTCGACGTCACCTCCACCTTCTACACCCGGTGGCGCGAGTCGTTCCTCCTCACCGTCAGGAAGTTCTCCTTGGAGCGCCACGTCCTCTCCAACGACGTCGCGCCCAACTCCCCGGACTGGGTGCGCATGGATTGCGTCGTCCGCACCTGGCTCCTCGACACCATCTCCGACGATCTCGCCGACACCGTCTCCCAGC
Source organism: Phragmites australis (assembly GCF_958298935.1). Taxonomy (NCBI): domain Eukaryota; kingdom Viridiplantae; phylum Streptophyta; class Magnoliopsida; order Poales; family Poaceae; genus Phragmites; species Phragmites australis. The sequence goes on from NC_084928.1 coordinate 9,476,012, forward strand.
GCGGTGCCACCGCCCGTGTCACCTGGCTCGCCAACGAGTCCCAGTTTCTCGGGAATCGTACCACCCGCACCCTCTACGCCGACCAGGAGTTTCGGGCCTTCCAGCAGGGAGATCTCCCCGTCGCCGAGTATTGCCGCCGCTACAAGCGGATGGCCGAGGACCTCCGCGACCTCGGCGAACACATCACCGAGCGCACCCTCGTCCTCAACATCATCCGAGGCCTCAACGAGCGCTTCACCGCCATCGGCCTCCATCTCCGCCGCAGCCATCCATTCCCCTCCTTCCTGCAGGTTCGCGACGACCTGCGGTTGGAGGAGCTCACCATGGACAAGGCCGCCCCCGCCGCGGCTCTTGCTGCCTCGGGGACCGGCGGCCCCAAGCCGCCCGCCCCCAACCCGCCGTCAGCCGCTTCTCGGCCCCCGCCGTCACAGCCGCCCCGGCGTTTCCCCCAACAGGCGACCTCCGGGGGCAGCTCCGGTGGCGGATTTGGCGGCGGCGCCCCCCAGCAGCACGGCGGCCGCGCCACCCAGGGCTCCGGTGGCAACAGCGGCGGCGCCGGCTCTGCCACCCCCGGGGGCGCTGCGGGACAGGCTCCCACCGGTGTCTGGCCCAACCTCTATAACCCGTGGTCCGGGTTGATCCACATGTGGCCCGGGCCGCAGGCTCCCACCGCGCCTTGTCCTCCCGCTGGGCCGGCCCAGCCGCCCCACGCCCTGCTTGCTGCTGGACCACACGGGCAGTGGGCCGATCAGTGGGGCGTCCCGCCTCCCGTCGCGCCGTACGGCCCACCCACGGCAGGGTGGGATCAACAGGCCCTAGCGGCCAATTTCCAGACCATGACCCTACAGCAGCCACCGCAACATGAGTGGTATTTCGATTCCGGTGCCACTAATCATATGACCTCTGATGCTGGTATCCTCTCGCACACTATTACTCCATCTTGTCATTCTCCTTCTAACATCGTTGTCGGTAACGGGAACCTTATTCCAGTTACGTCCACTGGCGTTACACACCTTTCTCATAAACTTCGTCGCAATAATGTTCTTGTTTCTCCGAACCTTATTAAAGACCTCATTTATGTTCGCCAGTTTACCTCTGATAACAACTGTTCTGTGGAGTGACCCCTTTGGCTATTCTGTGAAGGATCTTCCTACTCGGAGGGAAATCGTCAGATGTGACAGCTCCGGAACCCTCTGCCCCTTGCGGCTCCCGGCTTCTGCTCTTCATGCGTCCACCTCCTCCTCGCTTTGGCATCAGCGTCTTGGGCACCCCGGACATGAAGTTTTGTCAAAACTAGCCCATTCATCCGCTATTTCTTGTAATAAAAGTGCTAGCGATACTCTTTGTCATGCTTGTCAGCTAGGTCGCCATACCCGTCTACCCTTTCATGCGTCGTCTTCGCGTGCTACACGCAATTTTCAGTTAATTCATTGTGATCTTTGGACATCTCCTGTCACTAGCATCTCTGGTCACAAGTATTATCTGGTTATTCTTGACGACTGCTCTCATTACCTTTGGACATTTCCTTTGCGCCTAAAGTCTGACACTTTCACCACCCTCTCTAACTTTTATGCTTATGTTCGCACACAGTTTGGGGTCCCCATTCAGGGAGTTCAGTGCGACAACGGCCGCGAGTTCGACAACTTCAGCGCCCGCACATTCTTCCTGTCCCACGGCATTCACCTTCGCATGTCGTGTCCCTACACTTCAGCCCAGAACGGTAAAGCTGAACGCATCATTCGCACCACTAATAATGTCATTTGCTCTGCTGTTTCAGGCCAGCATCCCCCCCCCCCACCTTTTGGGCTGCGGCTCTCAGCACTGCCACGTATCTCCTTAACATTCTTCCAACCAAAACACTCAACTTCTCTACACCTCACTTCGCCCTTCTCGAGTCTCATCCCTCGTACGAGCATCTTCGGGTTTTTGGTTGCAAGTGTTACCCTAACCTTTCCGCCACAGCCCCTCACAAATTAGCCCCCCGCTCCTCCTTATGTGTTTTCCTTGGCTATTCCCGCACCACAAGGGATATCTTTGCCTTGATCATCACACAAACCGGGTCATCATCTCGCGCCATGTGGTTTTCGAGGAGTCCTCTTTTCCCTTTTCTGAGGACCCCTCCCCCCCCCCACGTGCGGCATTTGATTTTTTGGAGGATTCTTCTAACCCGGTGCCGGCTCCCCTTGCGCTGTCACCACCTTTTTCCTCTGCAGGACATTCTGGTGCCATCCCCGCATCGCCACATGCGGCTGGCGCTACTGGAGCTCAGGGCTCCCCCTCTGGTGCGGCCGACATCTTCACCAAGGGACGGCCTTCGTCAGTCTTTACGAAGTTTCGGTCCAGTCTAAACGTCCGTTCCACCGACGATTCGACTGCGGGGGCGTGTTAGACATTGCCGTGTACATGTGTGTGTGGGTCCAGTGCCTGGACGTGTTCAGCCGGCCGACCCAGTCATAGTTGGTTAGAGAGATATGAGGAGATCCTTGATTGGTGGTGTTTCTATAAACCTCAAGATCTCCTCAACCCTATATATGTGTAACCCGGCATCTCATCTAATCAATTATCTTTTCCACACAAATACAATCTCTTTCAATATTAACAAAATAAAGCATGTCAGTCATAAAGCTAACACTTCTTCATTTTGTAGCCTTCAAATATTGGAAATGCAGAAATTCATATACCTCAGTTCTAAGTTCTTCCAGAGCATCACTTGAAATATCTTGTTGCAAGAATTTCTTTACCGCGACTTCCTACACAGAGGAGCAAATTGCTATGATGCAAAAGAAGCAGAACAAAAATGGAAATGGTAGATATTATTACGGTTCACAGGGAAAAGAGTAAAACAAACGAAGGCTGTTCAAGTTAATCAAATGAAGCAATTTTTCGGTTAGTTTCAGTGAATAAGCCCAAACCTTTACAGTTCAGGTGGGGAAAGTAAATGATATCTGTGACAGCTATTACAGTGTCTTTTTTTCTTTTGAATGAATGAATGGACTGTCTAAGAAATCATTCTAATGCTTCATGATGACTACTAGATTGACTTAAAGGTGGATCTCAAGGAGCCAATTGATTTTTTACCACCGCCACGAAGTAGCTTCGCTTATTTGCCACTCTTGCCTACAGTAATTGACTCAGATGGTCCAATATTTCATTGACACTAGTGGCATTATAATCAAAGGGTCAATCTTTTCAGTGGCAAATCATCAATTTATTCCATATATTGCTGTGATACTTGATTATTCCAAGATTAAATTATCAGGAAATACGATTTAGTGCATGTGATCAAAGCCACATGCCTAGCTGCAACTTGTAACATATTCTAATCTTTGACAAGGTGAAAAGGCAGAAATCATTCTTATTTTTCACGATGTGTTTATTCTGCTAAAGTAATCTATCTTTATTCGTGACACTGGATCTCACTCTACAAAAAGTTTAGGCTTATTGTTCCATGCTGGTCTTGTGATAGTTTACAAATACCGCGAGACAATATAGATGAAGAACTTACTGTCCCATGCCATTCCCCTCTGTACACTTCTCCAAAAGATCCTGAGGCACAAAAGAGGAGAAAGTTGGAACAACATTGAGAATACAAGGCAGTGTGATTTCACTTTTCAGGGTATGTTCTATGTTATTTCAAGTCAAGGAAAGCCATGTATTGGGAATGGGAAAATTAGCCCAGTAGTACTGCAAATCAATTGATACTAGTTAAATATACTACCAGAGCTAAATTTGTGGAAATCAAGAGAATTGTACCTAGCCCAACACGATCTCCAAGGGTAATTTCTTCCCACAGGATTTCAAACTCTGCGATGCCATCTAGAGCAATTTCAGATCTTGCACTCTCCGTCCCAGTTGACCTGTCAGAGACTCGCTCGGCTTCCTGAGGCGCTTCAACCGAACCCTTTTCTTGCTCAAGGGCATTATCCTGTCCATGATTTGTTTCCAGCTGATGAGTATCCCAGAAGTCATGTCTACCTTTCTGGATTGATTTATTTGACGAACTTGGCAAGTTAAGCAATTGACAACCAGGATCCAAGTATTCATATTGCTTGTTAACAGAGGCAGTAGTTGCAACAACTGCAGCAGCAGTGGCAGCAGCTGCCACTGGAACATCTAGTTTAATATCACTGTTAGATTTAGCTGCAGCAACAACCATCGAAGACGCAACCACTGCAGCTGTTGCAACAGCAGCAGCTGTAACAGGCATTTGCTTTATAAGTTGTAATGGATCTTCCTGGGGAGGAGCAGATGGTTCATACAGAGGTATGGAGGGAGTGGCGTTATCCCGGAAATCCAAGGAATGGTAAATACCCAATCCCTGAACAGGCTTAAGGTCCAGAGGCATCCGATAAGGAACAACCTTTGTTTGGAGTTCATATCCAGGATGATGTGGTAATGAAGGACCATGACCACGACCACGACCAACATGTGATGTGGATTCAAGCTCATTCATCCTCCTTATCATTTCATCTTTCGTTTGAAACAGAGATGTGTCATACACAATAAGGTCTTTTGGTTGTTCCTTAGATTCTTCTGAAAATAAGTCAGGTGGTGGCACAACTCCACTTTCAAGTAATACAGCATGGATCTTTTCAGCTAACTGGGGATTCTCTTTCGCAGCACTAATCATATACTCAGAGACATCTTTCACTTTCATCCTTCGTACAGCAGGAGCACTGCCTGTCTCAGAAGATGGAGGTGAACTTAATGACGAATTATTTGATGTGAGCGACTTTTCTTTGCCTTTTGCAGTCATGGTATGCTCTGTATTTATAGATCCATACACAATAGGCATATTTCCACTTGCATATGTGCTGACTGATAGCTCCTCAAATGAACTCGATACCACAGATAATTGGTTGCCAGTGTGCCCAGTTGTTGCTTTATAAGGATCAGAATGCCCGGCAATGCTAGGTATAGACCCTTTATCAAGTAACTCGTGCTCAAAAGAACCATGCACAGAACTTGAAGCTTCACTAAACGAAGACCCCAACTGAGTGTTACTGTCATCTTTGGTATCAGGGTGACTATTTGCTAAGAAACTTTCTTCAAATTCTCTACCCAGGTCAGCAACATCTGTAGGAATGAGAGTACCAGGATCCGACATGAGATCAACAATGTATTCCCTGAAAACATGTGATATGTTAAAGATGGTATTATATTAATGTAACACAACTTTCATACCTATTGCTCACACAAAGGGGTGAAATAAGACGCCTATACAAAACTATGCTAACCCTTAATCCCATTATTATTCAAGTACTGAAAGAGACAGTTTCTGCTGTCAAGGAAATAATATGTACAGTACCTTCCATCATTAAGTTTCACAATGTTCAAAGCTCCATCATCTGATCCAGTGTACTGCCTTCCTTTAACCAATCGACAAGGAACAGCAAGGCTGTCTGCCAAAACCTAGATGCATTGCAAAGAAATAAATATTAAACATATGAAGACCAGAAAGAACAAGTCTTGCAAGCATTGATGCCTATGAATTGAACTCATTATGTGATGAGTTCAGCTGAGTATACAACAAGAATGTCAGGTTTATGCTACTAGTTGAGCAAGGAGGACAAGAATGTGCTAATGAAAAATTATGTACTAAATTTAAATTTAAGAACAATAGAAGACATTGCATATCAGAATGATCAACCTACAATCCTCCAGGATTGCATGTCTAGTGATTATTATTTACGGACAAACTTCGTAATTAGAAAAGAAATGCAGCTCAGACTGCTGGGCATAAGGAAATTCCTGACCTTAAAAAGCAGTGCACGATGACGAGCCAAACCAACTGTTATCCGGCCAAGAGGCATAACCGCACTTCTTATACCAACTCTCAATGAGCTGCTCATACTTTGATATTTCAACAACATTCTTTCTGGATCAAAAACCAGTCCACCCATGCAGTTCGAAACTAAATTAGCTAGTGTCTGAACCAAAGCGTGGCCAACAAACTCTGAATATTTCAAGTGAAGTTCCACAGCCATGATGAATGCCTTCTGCTCAAGTGCAACGAGTTTAGAGTCTTGTGCTCTGTTGACCAATACAGCTTCGGTTTTGGCTCCATGTGAAAAAGGCAGTGCTTGCAGTTCCATCAGGGAGGGTATGGTCAATAACGCGGGCTTGTCTCCAGTAGCACAAATGTCATAGAAACCATCCAAGATTTTGTCGTCATAGCTAAGGGCATTGAAACTCTGTGAAGCACGAACAAATCTACCATATAAGCAAGTAAGAAAATGGTAAGAGTCACAATATGTAGGGCAATATTTTACTTAACAATCTCTGACAAAGGAGAACATCTTACAGTGGTTACTGACCATTTCTAGACTACAGATTGAGCACTCGTGTGCATCACAGATGCAGCTCATACCAAAGTATGGATAGCCAGTGGCTTCTACAAAGCAGACTGGCTTTTCGTTTTGCTGAAAAACAAGTAAAGCCACTACAAAATTATGCACTATTTTTTTCTAGAAAAAGAAAAACTTGAATAGCCAATCCAGGGTGTGGCTATTCCTAACTAACATAATTTCAGAGAAACCAGAAAAGAAAATTAGCATATACCATATCCAACTAAGCTACAAAACTAGACTATCCAATATTCCATCGCTCATTCTATTCCAGGATTGAGTTCAATGGCTATCAGAAGCAGGGATTTTAATTTCGTTTTACAATTTTTTTCGTTCACCAGCGAAAAGATCAAAATACAAGTTTTTTGTTCACTGGCGAAAAGACCGAGATTCACAAAATTTCGGTCATTTTTCGTACTCTGCTATGTGGGTCCCATGTGTCACAAAATTCCGGAATTAAATGTTTCGTTTCCCTCCGAAATTCGCGAAATATAGCTGAAATTTCGGCGAAATTTTAGAAGAACACCACCATTACAACACAGCATACCCAGATGTTTCACCAACTAACACATGACAAACCCTATTTCCACTCTAACGTCCAATTTGCGTGAACATAGCACGAGCGATCCCATCGCAGTAAGGATACAATCTAGAAGATACTAGAATCTAAGGAGGGATGGAGAAGCTGATTACCCAGTATCGGAAGGCGACGACCTCCGCGGGGGAGCTCTGGAGTGGGCAGGAGCCGAGGCTGATCTGCTTGGCCACCTCGATCTGCATCGCCTCGGGGTCTTCCCGCACGCTCATCTCCAGCGCCAGCTGCATGTGGTACTCCTCCAGTTCGGCTTCCTGCTTCTCCTTCTTCTCCACCCCCATCTCCTGCTTCCTCTCCTCCTCCGCCTCCTTCCGGGACTCCCTCATTGCCTTCTCCTCCTCCTCCTCCGCCGCCCTCCTCTCCACGACCGACGCCGCCAACGCTGACTCTTCCACCTCTGCCGCCGCTGCAGCAGCAGGCGCCGGTAAGGGCGGCGGTGGCGAGTGGGGTCGCCCCGTCACGGAGCTCAGCCAGCCCGATATTCCGGATGCGTGCTTATGCTCGCCGCCCTTTTTGGAGGGCGGCGGGGGAGGTGCGGACGGCAACGAGGCGCCGTCGCCGGCGGAGTCGCCGATGTGGAGCTTCCTGAGGAAGTTCTTCATCCCTCTGCCGCCGCCGCCGCCGCCGCCGCCGCCGCAGCTACCGTTGGTGCGGCGGTGTATCCATCATGGCTACGGATGCGTGGGCAGCAGGAGGTGGAGTGCTCGTATTGACCTGACCGCGAACAGCCCAAGCCGCATTAATTTATTCCCGTGAATTGCTTCGCCGCTACTGGCTGCTTGCTTGCGGCTACTCCTATTCTCTCTCTATCTCTCTCCTCTCCACGACGCGACGAGCTGACGCCTGACGAGGGAATGCACTGAATTAGATCAATTTACTAAGTCGCGAGTTATAATAAAAACACAAATATTAGATATGATAATATCAAATATAAATTTAAAATATAAAAATATAGGTTATCATAGAGTACCGTCGAACAAATATATTAGGAGGGATATCGTAGTTTGATTCTAGATAGAATTAGAAAAAAATAAAAAGATTAGCTGTTAATTTTAATCTTAATTTTTTATTTATTTTAATTAGTAAAACGAGTCATATATCTGTAGCCGGTAACGAGGCAGAAGATTGGAACGAGAGTGGATGGTAAAAGTAAATAAATTATTTAAAGCTTATGGATTTTTATTATGTGAGAGAAAAGTAGGGGTAAAAGGTGACACGAGTTAAATAAAAATATAATATTAGATGCGATAATATCAAATATAAAGTTGAAGTATAGAAATATGAATTATTATAGAAGTATCATCGAATGAATATGTTAGAAGTGATATTATAGTTTGAATTTAGATAGAATTAGAAAAGGAATAAAGAGATTATTCGTTAATTTTAATTTTAATTTTTTATTTATTTTAATGAGTAAAACGAGTTATATATACATAGCCGGTAACAAGACAGGAGATTGAAATGAGAGTGGATGAAAAAGTGAGTAAATTATTTAAATTTTGTGAATTTTGGTTAAATATGAGGAGAGCAGAAATAAAAGATGACGCGAGAATTAACTTGTTTTTATATAATAGAAATTATTAATTTTATTAAACCAATAAGTCGGTGATAGAGTGTGATTGGTGAGCAGTGTGTAATTAATTAATAGGGAAAGGCGCCTGGCTGGCGGCTGGTCACTTCACACGTAATGTAGCTGGTATGTGGGACCACGAAAATATGAGCCCGCCATGCAGTGACCTGTCGGGTCGCCACAAGGAAGAAGAAAGCAAAAAGGGCAAAATGCAGGACGGGGAGCCGGGAAAGCGAAGGCGAGCGACCGGCGGGACCCGCAATGTTAGGTCTAACTGACTGGTGGGGTCACAGACGGTGGGCTTCAGCCTGCCGTCCGGTGGGCTTCAGCCTGCCTGCTTGCACAAGTTGGCCACTGACTCGGCTATGGCCCCTCGTAAACCGCGCGCGCCCACCACCACCATGCGGCCATGCGGGGCTTAGGATCCCCACGCTCCCGTGGGACCCACGTGCCAGTGAGAGGAGAGAGCACCCTCCGTGTCCCACGCGTGGGCCGCGGGTACGCACCGGGGGTGGCTGCATGTGCTGGGTCCCACCGCGCGTGGTGTCGAATTTTATCAGGCTGTAGCCTGGTTTGGGCGCTTGGTTGGCTCGTTTCGGTTCCTTGTTTTTAGTAGCGCTTTTACGGGTTATTTTTTTTTTTTTTGAAAAATCATAAAAACTCATTTGTAAGTCCGAGGGGTTTTTAAACGTGCACCTACATCTCAAAAAAAATTAAGTATTTTTAAATATCTCATATATCTGTTGACCGACTAAGTAGCTGTCATGTGGTCTCGAGGTATGACTTGATTTATGCAACATAGCATCGGGAGGTGCTAGAGATGTTTTAGACGTAAAAAATTATAATAGAGCTCACCCAAGTGGAGAAATCACAAAGGACGAAGATGGGGCCAGATTTAAGGAAGATTATCGAATCTCAATGGCCGTCATATCAAACTTCGAGAATTCTCCAGCAAGTCAAGAACTTAGGCTAAGGTTTAAGAGACCACCGATCGGTCAACGAGTATAGGAGAGTATTTGAAAATGTATTAAACCTACATATGTTCTTGCATACGGATGCACATTTAAAAATCTTCTTGCATATGGGTTTTTGTAATTTTGCATATGTTTTGCATCGCGGTTTGGGTTTGTACGACAGGAGGGATTATGAAACCATTGGTGTGCCCTTCAAGCTAGATAGAAGGGAAAGAGGCATGCACAGACCTGATCCTTAGTGAGATGGGGATCTTGAAAGTGTTGTAAATTTCTTGAAACTTCTGCAAGTGCATGTTGGCATCTTCTTTTCCGGTAACTGACGATGTCCAACCATATTGATGATGGCTGGTTTGATCTCATAGTTTTCTAGAATTCCCATGTATGTGAACAACGGGATCTTGGTGGCATCAGGTGCACTAAACTGGTTGATCTTCTTGTCCACCATAGCTCCTGAACTTGATCATCCTATTCCGGTCTTTAGTGGTGTTGGTGTCTTCTTGTTTCCTGCAGCAGCTATGTGCTTCTCTGCTCTTGCTATCTTCAGGGGTTGGTTATGATCTTCCAAACAATTAAAAGGTTTATTGGACTTTGGCCCATCCGTCTCCTGTTTAGTTAGCGAAAACAAGATATATGCAATAGAAAATAGAACTAGTTCAAGCATGGCATGTGATTGCATATAAGAGATCATATTAATAAATGCATAAAAAAACTAATAGAGTGTATAAAAAGAATAAATCTAATTTACGAGTTAACCAGATAGTTATTATTTAGTTATAGTTTAAGCCATTAGATTATCATGTTAAATGTTGATAAATCTACACCCTCATTCGGTTCACCTCCTACTCTAAACAATTTTTCCACATCACTCATGTCACGAGACTATATCATACTTCTTGTGAGTATTTGTGAGATTATAACGGATCTAACTACCACAGTTAGGCTCACCATACTGGATTCAATGCAATAGTTTGGCTAATAGATTTGATCACCATGATCATATCTATTAGTTGATTGCCTAAACTGGAATAGATGAAGGATAAAGAATACTTGTAAAGAGCGAAAACTTAATAGAGGTAAAAGAACTTGTGCCTTCGATCCACTCCCAGGCTGCTAGTCCCAAGTCCTGACATGGCGTCTATCTGAGCTAGTCCCAAGCAAGCCCTGACACATTGTTTTTTCCACGCTCTCTAGGCATCTGTCGCATTTCACAAGAGCCCCTAGCAATCGGCCTCTGCAGCAAGTTTCGTACTAGACTCAAAGTTTTGAAAAATCCCTTTACGAACAAACTGAATCAAATTTGTCGCTCATAAAGACCTGCATCTGATACATCACTTTCAAAAACACGAAGCAGAACAGAACCAACTAAATCTTTCATAAGAAACTGCAACCCACAAGCTCAACGCTTGCAGCACTGTAATTTGACGAGGACGTGACAAATCATTTTTTCTATGTTCCTTTCCCTAATCGCAAAATTAACAAGATTAGTATAGAACGTGGAATCCTCAATGTCGTCGTCGATATCAGGGCCACGTCCACAGACCCATTAACACGGGGCGAAGCAACATGTGAGAGACAGTACACTAACGCACATTTCAATACTATAGCAATTGTACTGTACAAAGAAAACATGTGGTGATTTTACTGTTCATAATATAGAATACCATCAAATCTTGTACATCTATTTACGATCAAACAGCTAGCAGTAGCGTGAATTCACAAGATACAATACCATCAAATCTTGTACATCCATTTGCGAGCGAACGGTTAGCAGTAGAGTGAAGTCACCGGCTGAAGTAAGGGGATTTCATACTGGAGACAGCAACTGTAGAAAATTGGATGTCACTCATGGGAGCATTCCTTAACAAGCTTTTTCCCACCTGGCAAGACTCAAGTTTTACAAAATAAGATTATTGGATTCACTCGGTATGCAGGAGAGAATATAGCTGAAGCAAGGGAGATGTTTCAATAATATCTAACTGCGTGCAACCATCATGGATTTGAAGATTGGCAGAATTTTCAGAGATTCTATATGAAGGATTGGACCAAGATTCACGCAACTATTTGGATTCATCAGCTGGAGGAGCATTCCTCAGAAAGAGTGTTCATAATGCCAAAGCACTGATCAAGATAGTTGTGGAAAATCAAGGATGCACATCAGAATGCTCTACTCAGCCACAGGGAGCGGCTGAGCCCACCGGGGTTCGATCCCCCGGTATCGCACGCCCCGTCTGGCCTCCAAAGAAGGTCCCGGGGAAAGGGCCCGGTTCTAAAAAAAAGAATGCTCTACTCCTTCATCATCTGGAAAGAGTGTGCTAAAAGTGATTGACTCGATGTTCTTACTAGAAAGATAGAAGATCTCACAAGGAGGTTGTATAAACTTGTTAATACTCAAACTGAGACAGTGTAAGCCATTGAAGCTCGCTGTACTTACAAGGACTGTGGTGAATTTGGTCATGTTAAGGAAGGCTGCCCAGAGGAGGTCAACTTTGTCAACTATATGAGGGAAGGATATAGCTGGAGAAGTCATCCTAATCTCAGCTATTGAAACAAGGATAACACTAGCTTCACTGCCAGTTCTGCCATGCAGAATTTCACTACTGCGAAGAATGTTCTTATTGCACTTGGTTGCAGCATTATGAGAGATCATGTGCATAATATACTTAGCTTATCCTCCGACTGTAACACTACGCGTCACATAGTAGACGCTTAATTCTAGTAAGATTTTTTATGTTGCTCTAAATATCTCTGGCTCAATCCAAAAATCAATCTAGCGCAAATTCCAATGACTTGCAAATATTTCCTTCATCTTTTTAAAACCAATGAGCTACTTTGTATGCTAGCGTTTTTTTCAACAATAAAATAGAAGCAAAGCGAGAACGATTACAAAAGGGAAGTTCATCGTATACCAATTTACCACACTTGAGTTAGGAAGTTTGACTTTTAGTAGAATGCGTTTTGTCGCTTGCCACAATTATAGCACGCCACACGTTTTTAACATTTATATGTCCCACCTATCGTATACTTATTTTCTTATCAATAGTTTCCTAAGTTGTGGCGAATTTATCCACCACAATATGCATAGATAGCTACACCTTGCTAAAATTAGGAGTAGCAAAGTATGGTAGCCAATGAAGCAAAGCTCGCTCTTACTAATTGGTGCATCCAAAGCCCTGCTTGTAGTTATATGAACTCCTGGACGGTCCACTTCATAAGCTGGCAGTTGCTGTGAGACTGCAAACAGAGCCTATTTATCATGGTAATGGGGCAAAGAACATCTCCTCTAGAATATATCATTTTACGATAAAATCGGTGTTAAATATGTAGTTTTGTGAAATTGTTGTTTAAATTTGTAGTTTTGCTATAATTTTACCAAAATATTTGTAGTTTTACGATAAAATTGACATTAAATATGTAGTTTTATGAAACTATTATTTAAATATATAGTTTATAATAATTTTATCAAAGTATCTATAGTTTTATGAAATTTACTCAACCTCTGAATTTGCCATAGAAACTCATCCACTGGCTTGCTCTTGGTACGGAGGAGCCTTTAGACTCTCATTGCAAACGCCCTTGGATTCCAACTAAATGGGCATATCCTTGGTTCTTCATTCGTGGTATGATTCTATCTATTTAGGGTCTATTTAGTAGTACTTCAGCTTAAAGAATTCTTAGTGTTAGTTATCTCTAGTTCAATATATTATTGGAGCAGGAGATATGAATATATTGATAATATTTGGATGAGCCACGTTACTTTTATTTTGAACTAAAACAGATATTTAAATTATATTATTTTATCTTATAAACTCTCAATTTATATGGATTTTAGAGCTAGAGCTCTATCAAATATGACTTCATTCGGTAATAATCACAATGATAAGATATATGACACTATAATAAGAACAAGAGAGAAAATCGTTTCCAAGCTAGTCTATATACCTCATTCGGTGATGCAACAAACGAATTGCTATATTTCAAATGCTTGAAAATAAGACAAATATTAGTCGATCAATTTAAACCGTAGGATGAAGATCCAATAGCCTTCACGTCATCTTCCTCCTTGATCTATTTTCTCAATGTTGTAACTGTCTCCGTTTGATCTCCTCTACTCGCTCCCACCTGCCGTCCTCCTCTGCTCGCCCCTGCCTACCGCCCTCCTCCATCTGTCTTTGGCGGTACTCCTAGTGCCAGGTTCGTCACTAACCTCACCCACTGGTCGCTTGTTGCTCACGATGCCACCACCACCCATAACTGGTTCAACCGCTGCCATTAGCCTTCCTCTAAATCCAACTTCCGAAACACCTACCAAAAACCTCCTCCATAGTTTCGACATCTCTATCATTTTCAGTGCTGAAATTTAGGAGATGTGTAACAAATATTCCTCCACCGTATGTTTGACATGTGGCACGGGCCAGGCGCGCTTTGCCCCAGCGCCAAGCTGGCCCCTCCACTTAGGGTGCGTTTGGTTCGCTGGATGAGTCCATCCGGGAGATAGCGATCCAATTTTTGAGACGTTTGGTTCGTAGGATAAGCTGGACGAGCCGACCACGCTAAGAGAATATTCTCTAAGATGCCGGATGAAGCTAGCCAGGCAAAATGGGCGGACAGAGCGATCCATGTTCGGCTAAGACGTGCTCGTGTGTGTTAATAATTTTTTATTTAACTCTCGATTTTATTCAGAGTATATTAATAGTCAAAAAATTCTAAATGTTTTTATGAGCAAACTATAATTCACTATCAACCCGTTTTAATTGGTTTAATCCAAAAACCCTGAGCCAATATTTAACTAAAATTCTAAAAAAATCTACTTTATAACTTCTATCAATTTTTTAATGCCTCAAATAAATTTCCAAAAATCTAGAAAAAATCACTAATATTCTTCTCATATGATGTACTAATTTACAAAAATATTTTAAAACCTAAGTTATTTGGTGAAAAAGTAAGTTCCTTTGTAATACTCTATTTATATATATTTTTATCATTTCATGTCATATTCTGTTTTTAATACAATTTAAATTCAAACAAATTTAAACATGCACAAATTCATCCAAATACTTATAAAATACATATAAATATAAATGGATGATCCTATCCACTCTAATCTCACCAATCAAATAAAAAATTAACTCATCCTATCCACTCCAATCCCACCAACCAAACAGAAAACTGACTCATCCTATCTATCTCAACTCAATAGAGAATTGAACCATCTCATTTAAAAAAACATGGATAATCGTATTCAATCCAACCTCTAACCAAACCCACCCTTAAACAGGAGCATTTCAGGATTTGCCACTCTTAACCACTGAGTGACAGATAATTTATCATCTAAGTCCAATTTCATAGATTTAGAATGGTCTGTATGTAAACTTCAGCGGAAAATTGGCACCTGTTAATGGTGGCAAATCCAGAAATTTTCCCCTTAGAACAGCAGCCGGCTGCAGGACCAGGCCAAGCAGCCCGAAATCCACCCCGACAGTTCAGCACTTCGCAGCGGCGCTCGCTCGCTCCCCTCATTTCCGCCGCCGGCTCCCCCAGCTGCCTCCGCCCGCCGCGGCCGTATCCACATCCGTATTCGCGTCAACATCCGCATGGCTCTGCACGCCTCGCCGCCGCTCTGCACCGCGGGCCGCCGCCTCCCGTCCTCACCCCCTCGCGCCGGCGGCAGGCGCTCCCTCCCCGCAGCCGCGAGGCCCCGCAGAGTCGCCTCCGCCGCGGCGGCCTCGCCTCTCCGGACGCGCGCAGGTACTGGATGCGTGCGCTTCTACGCTCTCTGTTACTACTAGCATGTGCTTCTACGCTCTATGTTACGCTCCGGCCGTAATTGTTAATAGTGTGCTCCACTAGCATATGCTGTTACTGTTTTCTGTTGCTGCTGCTACAACTACTACTGCGTGCCAATGATTGGGATTTTGGTTTTGGTAGCCCCGGTTGCTAAGAGATGGGCGTTAGGGACTTGAGGGTGGAAGAGCGAGGACACTGTTCTGTAACTGAGATGTGAGCTAGGTGTGTGTGGCTGACCTTCTCTGCGCGAAATACCTCTATAGGCATGATCTTCGTATGATATAAACAGTTTTAGGACTAATCAAAGTCGGGACCAGTGTGTCAACTGCGATAGGTGCAAAAGGAGGCTGCTTGAGCCTACACTTGCTCTTACAATTGGCAGCAATCACATGATTTTGTTTGGGAGTGTGTGTCGTGGGCTCTACATTTCTCGTAGTTGGTTTCCAAACTAGTGCACAATGGGGTGTACATTTTCACTAGTTGCTTTTCAAATTAGTGCACAATGTGCAGTGCTGCGAGTCTAGGCCAAATTTTGTCCTCCAGGTCAGCTAGTCCCGTGTAATGAAATTGCGAATTCCGATGGGCATGGCATGTATTGGTTTGGCATCTGCATGAAGCATGTAGCAATAGAATGCTCTAAACAGTAAACAGTCTATATTAACTAGGGAAGCTTCTATTTTGTTTTACACAATGAACTCATTTGTGGTGACTGGTTGGCATTTATGGTGTTAAGTAACTCCTTTTGTTTGGCGATGTTTCCTGAAACATATAGGAGCATCGCACTAGTATCTTGGCTTTCCTATCAACCTTTGGTGATTCTTTAGATGTTGCTTTTTGTTGAACTGTAATTTACTCTATGTTGTCATATATGCTGGTAGCCATCTTGTGGAGTATTATGGGTTGGACGCTCCCTTTACAATGGAACATTTTCTGGATAAACAGAAAGATGCTTAATATCTGAGCTAACATTTTGTCATTTAGATATGATGCTGTCAAAGTCAGAGAACTTGATCTGGTTCCTGTTTGATTCAATTTTCAACCTTAGTTCGAACAAAGGCGGCCTTAAGCAGTGATGGTGCCCCTGAAATGAGTGATTCTCCACATGTGGTGTGTTTTGGAGAATTGCTAATTGATTTCATTCCAACTGCCAATGGCGTATCATTGGCAGAAGCGTCAGCCTTCAAGAAGGCTCCAGGGGGTGCGCCTGCCAATGTTGCAGTTGGAATAGCTCGTCTTGGTGGGTCATCAGCTTTCATTGGAAAGGTAATATATTTGTCTTCATCATGTTTATCCATATTACGAGAACAAAGGGGGGTTACAGGCATGTGCAAATGCACTTTTCGTTTTGGAACCTGGAAAAAATATGTGCACTGCGAATTAATACTTTTTTGTGTACATACTCCCTTGTATATCCTTAACAATCAAGCATTGCTTTTATTGCACAATGTGTTCATTTGTATTGCTGATAGTTATTTGCAGTTTATCCCTTTCACGCTCCAAATTAACAAGAGCCTAGTTTTTCATCATTATATAGTTTTTGATTGTCTCAGAGTTATACTCACATATTTTACACATGTAGGTTGGTGATGATGAATTTGGCTATATGCTATCTGATATATTGAAGCAGAATAATGTAAATAATCAAGGACTACTGTTTGATACTCATGCTAGAACAGCTTTGGCTTTTGTTACACTCCGAAGTGATGGTGAACGTGAATTTATGTTCTATCGTAATCCAAGTGCTGATATGCTACTTGAAGAAAAAGAACTCGACCTTGATCTTATAAGGAAGGTATAAAAAGGTGTTATGTTGCCATTTCAATAGTTATGCTTCTCCACTACTATTGATTTCTTTAATCATGTAGTTGTTGTAGACATATATGTGACAAACTGAATGCTACTTATGCTAGGCAAAAATATTCCACCATGGCTCAATAAGTCTTATAACTGAGCCCAGTAAAACTACACATATTGCAGCTGCCAAAGCAGCCAAAGATGCTGGGGTACTTGTTTCATATGATCCGAATTTGAGGCTCCCATTGTGGTCATCGGCTGAAGATGCTAGAGCTGGTATCCTGAGCATATGGGAAACTGCTGATGTTATCAAGGTAACAACTAGTAATGAATGTTAAATGCAAAACTTACTTGTGTTGACTGTGCATCTGTTTGTAACAGATAAGTGAAGAGGAAGTTTCCTTTCTGACAAATGGGGAGGATCCATATGAGGATGCTGTTGTAAAGAAACTTTTTCACCCAAACCTGAAGTTGCTTCTTGTCACCGAAGGTCCGGACGGCTGTAGATATTATTCTAAGGTAATTTACGTACCTCTGATCTGGAAACTACCTTTTTTTTTTTTTTGCTGGTACGCAATTTCTTTCATGTTCCTCCTTAACATACTAAGTTGGCAGATAAAATTCACACATCATTTGATATTATCCATTGGTGAAGTAATAGAACTATTTATTTCTATTGAACTTGTTCAGACCTGGATATTACAATATTTTTTTATTGTTTCTTGTGTTCACTTGGTAACCATGTCATACATAGCTAGATCTGTAAAATGACAGGAATTTAGTGGGAGGGTTAGTGGACTGAAGGTAACTGCTATTGACACAACCGGTGCTGGAGATGCCTTTGTTGCTGGAATGCTATCTCAATTAGCCACAGATTTGTCACTGCTCCAGGTATGACTAGAACTTCCAGAATATGAGCCTGTACTCTGTTTTCTTCTATCAGGAAGTAGAAGGACATGACGTAAAACTCTGTTCAGGCTGTTCTGCAGTTTCGCTGCAGCAGCTTCCTGCATGTTGTTTATTAGAGATGGATTCATGAAATGATTTGCATATGAACTAAATTGATACATATCTTTGGTATATTTAGTTCTTTACAAAGAGTCCACGATCTTTAGTTTTGGATATCAATAGAGAAAGATATGCCCAATCTGCTGAAAGCTGAGCAGCTGAAGAGCAAAAAATCATTTCCAAATCATAGTTAACTTTCCATATCTGAATCTTCAAATCACTCTAAATCCAGATGCTATGGATTTGTGACCTCTACAAAACTGAAGAAGAAATCTATGTTATTAAAGTATACTTTTTACATGGAGCTTCGGGATTGAAGGTTAAAATCAGGGTCATGTATACTTCAGGTGCCAAAAAGGGAATCCATCGTTTGTGTACCAAAACCAACCTTGCTGTTACAGAAAATTAAATTTTCGCTTTTAGCATTATGCAAGCTTTCTCGTTCAAATCATCTAGTTTGATATGGGAAGCTGGGAAACACCAAACAATGTCTAGCAAGGGTAGGAAGGAATATGCGCTAGTGGCAATATTCCAAACAGCACTCCATACATATCTTGCCAATGGCAGTCACATTTCGCCCCAGGAGAACCATGCTGATTTAGTGATTCGCTAGTCGCTATGGACTATTTCAAGCATATAACAAGATTCAGTACTTATCCACTGAGTATGTCATAAGCTAATCTCCGTGTGCATCTTCAGTTGGCACCACACATGTATCACAGCTAACATATACTACAAACAAGTAAATTATGCCTTCTTTTTTCTTGTTTGAACATCCTTATGCTTCAGGCTAGCCTGTTCTTCCTTGTTTGCCACATAATCTGAAGCTATACTATGGGGCTTAACCGCTACACTTATTTTTCTGATGTGGTTTAAACAGGATGAAGGCCGGTTGAGAGAAGCCCTGAAGTTCGCAAATGTCTGTGGAGCTCTCACTGTGACAGAGAGAGGCGCAATTCCCGCGCTGCCCACCCGGCAACAAGTGCTTGATGCCCTGACCAGTGTTGTTTCTTAAATAAGCCACGCATGCCTAGTAATGGAACACATAGAGCAGGTACAACCACCAGAAAAATTGAGAGCAGGAACAACTAGTATGGCCAAGGCTTCCGGTGGCAAACTAGTATGCCTGCCCATTTTTGGTTGCTCCCCTACCAACAGGCCAACTCTCACCCTGTCAATTAATAACTGTGGAGCAGTTCAATTTTTGCAACAGGTTTGGGATATTAGATTCATTTTAAAAAAAATAGATCTTGTCCGTACGCCCGGGAGCATATTAATTTTTAGAGTGAATTATACAAAACTATAACTATTGTGTTATTTTAACACAAAATTAATTATTGTGCAAAGTAACACAAAATTAAGGTTTTGTATGCTAATTTCACACATAATCTGATTTCAGTTATCATTGCCATCGAAAGTTACTGTTTATCAGTAAAAAATCAGTGGTCTTCTATTTTTTTTTTGAAAATACTAGAATTTTTTTGTACGAGTTCCATAATTCATTTGTAACAAATTTTAATTTGATTCGACCAAAAGACTTGTGTAGAATTTAGACTAAAATTCTCACAAAGACTATTTTTATAACTTCTAACGATTGTTAGGATCCAAAAAATCTAAAAAAATTCACTAATATTTTTTTATATGATGGATTAATTTCTAAAATTATTTTTAGTCATAGGTTATATAGTGAAAAATTGAGTTTCTTTGTATGGTTGAAAATAATTTTAGAAATTAGTTGATCATATAAGAAAAGTATTAGTGATTTTTCTAGATTTTATTTGATACTTAGAAGTTATAAAAATAATTTTTTTTTAGAATTTTGGTTTAAATTCTACACATGTTTTTTATGAATCTAATTAAAATTATTGCACGTAGATTATGAAACATGTATAATTTTTTTTAGAATTTTTAGAGAAACAAAAGACAATTAATTTTTGTATCGGTGGAAAGTACTCTTGAATAATATCGATGAACAGTGAATTCCGATGGTCGAGATAATATGTATGAATTGATATATAAAATTTATGGTTTTGTGTTACTAGATATAATAGTTGTAGTTTTATGTTATAAATAATATAGTAATTATAGTTTATATAATTCACTCTAATTTTGAAGGAGAGGAAAATGAAAATCTGAACACCATCCAAAAGGCACCAAGCTTGCATCCATTTCGAAGAATGCTTGCCGAATCACGCGATCCTGTCCACGCGACGACTAGCTATCTCCCTACGCCTAGTGGGTCAAACCTTTCGAGATCCACCGTCCGTGCCCGAAAGTTCAATCACTTTCCTCTCGGTCTGGTACTACTCCATGTTTCGCTGCTTTGATCTGCACCCAAAACGGCGAAGCCAATTCCGCGCAAGGCCGAACTCACACACCCTGATCATCATGTCTCGACTCGAGTATCACCGGCCGTTGGAAGTCGCAGTGGCGTTCAGCAAACCAGCACGCCCAAATTCATGGCTCACGAGAGTCATGGCTAGGAGGCAGCGGTTGGTGCGTGTGGTGTGGACACCGAGAGGATGAGCACCGAGCAGCCAATGCAGGAGCCCAACTTCCCAGGAACCACGCATGATTTCCGACATGGAAATGGGTGTTCGCAGAGGCAAGGCCGAGGCGAGAACGGCAGAGCTGCTCGGCCCCATTCCAATAACCCGATCCCGTCGCGGATCTTACAGTTTGTACGTGGGGAAGCCGACCTCCGGTGCACGCACGCCATTCCACAACTGCAAACTGCACGACTTCCCAGCAACTGTCGGGTTAAAATCCACGAGTGATCGCCGAGGTTTGACCGGTCAGACTTATTGGCGAATTAAGGTCAAACCAGTCAAAGCCACAGTATGCTGGGGAGGGAATGAGGATGGCACATGCCAATGGCCATTGGGAACCATAAACAGTTTTTGGTTGAGCGGATCGAGCCAGGAGGATAACATGCAACAAAAGGGAGTTACTCCTTCTGGTTAAAAATATTTGATGTTTTAGATATGATATAATCTTTAATATATATTTTTATCACTATTTTTTATAATAATATATTTATAAAATCTAATAAATTTATGAGGTATGAAAATATTTTTCGAGCTAAATCTATGCATATGATTTTCATATTTTCAAACAAAATATTTTAAAGATTTATGATAATCAAAATTTTAAAAACTTGACTAAATCTTATCTAAAACGTCAATTATTTATGGTCAGAAAAAGTACTTGCTTACTAGCCCTATGAGCACACATGCACAAAGTGAGGAAAGGTTAACATTATTAGTGCTACACACAAAAAGTGGAATTCTTGGTAGGCTTGGTAGAATTTACAAGCAGAAAAAAACATTCGGTTTAAATAGAAATTGACAACTATATTGATGAAATATGTAACATCCGCGGATACTACGGAAACTATGACAAAACATCCTTAGATCATATGCTATCTCCGATCATATGTAATAAAGTGTCATTTTAGATATTGACGTGGCTCCTACTATTATGCTAACTGAAGATGAATATGATCATGTGTTTTTATTTAGCAGGTCTAAACATCATGTTACGACCTGTTCGACGTTAGGGCTCGATGTCAACATCGTTGTTGACCACGCTACGACCGCGTCACTGCTCGTGACAGACGCCTTCAATGATGTTCCAGAGCGTGTGGAGTCCTTGCAGGCCCCCTCGCCAAGGTTGGCCGCCGACGTAGATCTCAACACCGACGCGCCCACCAGGTGTTCAACGGTTTGTCTCAGCCATGACACCAAAATGCCGAAGCCCGTGAACACCCTCACCGTTGTTCCAACTTCGGCAGCGACCTCCGACACACACGACATCATCACCAACACCACCAGTGCCATTGACCTCAACTTCCATACTAGTGGTGCTGTCAACCTCGCCATGGTCAGTGGCAACACAGCGACGGCAACACCTCTGCACATTGCACGCTTCAATGTCAAGCCGATTGCATTTCTTGAGCGGTACGGGGCTCAACAGTGGTCATTCTTTTATATGGGTCTAGTCTCAGCTGGTGCACAACAAGTGTTTGAGGAAATGCACCAAGATGGTCCAGCGAGACTTGGGATGCCACCGATGGACTGGGTTGAGCGAAAACAGTGGCCACCTCCTTTTCGAGTCAAAGCAAGATGATCCAAAGGAACATGAGCTCAGTACAAAAACCGTTTGTTCGAGTAAGAACAAAGCAGCATCCAGCCAAAGCCTCTATGGCCATCGTTAAGTGCAATCAAGAGGATGGGCTGGGACAGCTGAAACCTCAAACACTTCACATATTCAAGAATCTTTCACCGAAGGTATGCTTGCCATGATTTCAATGGGTATTTACACATGGTTCTTGTCATGGTGCTGTCCAAGTGGAGCATGGTCCATACTACCATGGCCATCAACTGAATACTGGAGGGATGAGGAGCCCATTTCTGTTTCAAGCACTAGAGGCATTTTGAGGGCATCTCCGATCCATGTGTGCTGGTCTTTGGATCCTAGGAGCTTGCTGCAGTTTGAAGTAGTGAAAATACTCTTGCCACAACCCAAAATCAGTGTAAAGCAAGGGTTGTGTTATGGGATTTCATGGTTGGAAGTTTCAGATTGCAAGCAAACAATATTTGTGATTACTACTGAAGTCTCCAGCTGGACAACAATTGTTATTCTTAATGCTATAAGTAATTGGATGACTGAAAACCTTTCTGTAGTTATGCTGAATCAAGATAAGCAACTTCCTTATCCTTTTACATTGTTTCTTTACACTAGTCAACTGGATGCTATTGTTGAAGATACAAGCCGAGCTTTTAGAAAATATACAATGCTTTACAAAGGCAGACCATAAGAAAGTACACATCTTGATATATTGTTTTGTATTAGCTGCAGTATGACCTCAGTAAACACCTTGGCCAAGAAACATGGTGTGATTTCAGTTGATCCTAGTGTTGTTGCGTATGATTGGACAGGTGCAGTTGCGTAATACCAGGATAATTCTATGGGAAACATGATCATTTGGCAATGCATGCATAATTACAAAGCTTTGCAAGTGATAATAACTACTCAACAGCATCAACTCCAGATTCTGGTTGCCACCATAGAATTCTATTCCCTCACACTGAGAGTCATGAAAAGTATGCACTTGAATATGCATGCAAATCAGTATTTTTGTTCTTGCCTGGTAGAAAATTGGAATTCTTTTGGACATGAGCAGTCAATACTGTTATTAATGAAATGGCTTATACAAAGTCCTTGGTCAACAACAGCTTGGCTTCTGGTCATGGAAAGTAAGTTCAGAGGCAAAAGACTCAGCAGCTTTCAAGTAAAGATTGATGGCCACCAAAACTACACCTTCAAGTGCCCATGCCGGCTTGGTCATCAAAGCGACACCACTCATGACTATTGGATTCTCATTCTGGTTGGTCAATCTTGCACTAAGTATTTTACTGCATCGGCTTGAGGGCAAACTAAGGGTGCGTTTGGATGTCAGAAACCGGAACGATTCTCAGAGATTCGGTTGGAACAGCATCCAAACGGCTTCAGTCGAATCGTTTCAGCTCGAAACGATCCACGGAAAGGGGCCGAATCACCGAACCGTTTCTCCGGATTCTCTCCCGATCCACCCTTCTGTTCAGCTGTTGCAAGATTGCCTAAAAATCCATATTTTCAATCACTTTTCTCTATAAGTTTAGACCTTCTAAAATGTTCCAAAAAATCTACCAATTTTTGTGTAGTCTCTATAATCCATAAGCAACTCATTTTAACTGGTTGTACTTAAAAACCCTGAACAGAATTCAAATTAAAATTCTTTAAATTTGACTATTTTTGCACTTTCCATGAATTTTTAGAGCTTTAAAAGGATTTCCAAAATTAGGAAAAATTGGTCAATATTAATCTTAATTAATGAACTAATTTCTAAAATTATCTCGAGCTCTAAGTTATATAGTGAAATTTCAAGTTTCTTAACATGACCTCACTTTTCATGAATTTGAACAATTCCAATTAAATTCAAATGCAAGCAACAATTGCTCAAAAATGATCAGAGATGATGTTCATGCTGTATATGTATGTCAATTGTTGTTATTGCAACTCCCCTCCCCCCCCCCCCCCCCCAAAAAAATAGCATATTAGTAAAGGACAAAATGGTCAATTGCTCCACCATCCTCTCTTAAAAAAAACTGAATCCAGCTAGCTAGCTAAACGGTTTTCTAAGGTGATTCTGATTCACCAGGAAAATATTTTCAGAAAAAAATCCGAAACCAAAATGTTTCTAAAAGAAACTGGAACCTACCAAACGCATCCTAAGTTTCAATTGGTAAGCTGTTGGGCCGGACGAGCTAGATTTGGGCCGTGCAAGCAATACTACGTAAGAAGGCAACAACGCAGAGAGACGGGGGAGAACAGGCCAGAAACCGACGGTCCCCTTCTTGTACCTCGGCTCCTCCGGCCTTTTTCTTCCTAGACTCCCTCTCCACTTCTTCTAGAACATTCTCGTTCTTCTAGAGTTGTATCCCAGGACTGAGTATACTCTATTTGTGAAGTCAATTGTATCGCATGTTGAGTGATTAGAGATGGAGGTTCTAGAAGAAGTGGAGAGGGAGTCCAGGAAGAAGAACGCCGGAGGAGCCGAGGCAGAAGAAGGGGACCGTCGGTTCTGTTCTGGTCTGTTCTCCCCCGTCTCTCTGCGATGTTGCCTTCTTACGTAGTATTGCTTGCACGGGCCCAAAGCTAGCTCGTCCGGGCCCTCCGTGAGCTTACCAAGTCTTGTAGCCCATTCACCCATCGAGCCATGTCCATGACACATCCATATAATATTGTATTGTACACTGGAAAATAGTTTGGCTGCAAGCATTATG
The DNA here is from genome assembly GCF_958298935.1 of Phragmites australis. Classification (NCBI taxonomy): domain Eukaryota; kingdom Viridiplantae; phylum Streptophyta; class Magnoliopsida; order Poales; family Poaceae; genus Phragmites; species Phragmites australis. The sequence goes on from NC_084928.1 coordinate 9,500,911, forward strand.
CCTTGAAACAAACTTTTGATTGGAGGGATTAGCTAAAGATTTGCTAGAACGTCGATCTCGAACACGGGGGATCCTGGCTCCACCATTGCTTACTCATGGTCAACTCACGGAAGCTTGTTTCTTGCGGACATGTTCGTCCAAATGCATCTCTAGGTGCATGACTAGATGTGCACGAAGCACGTACCAACGTAAGTGTAACCCTGGGGGCTGGAGCTCGCTTGGTCCCATTGTCCATTGATAGATCACAGATAGCTCAGTGGCATCGACTTCCATAGTTCTGTCGCCGACATACGCACCCGATCGCGCACCGCTTCTCAGTGCGCCCAACGCGTGGATGGGCTCGTCGCAGCTGCCCCGTGCGTCGCCTTAGGCCAAGTGCCCTTTCCCGAGCTGGGCCTCCCCTCCTCCGATGCTGCTGTCTTGCGCTTTGGGAACGGAGGGGTCTATGTGGGCCTTACGCTTTTTTTTTAAAAAAAACCCCAACTTGTTGCAAAAGTCTAGGCAGTACGTGTCGAGTATGTACACGTAGACAATCGGATTACGAGGATCAAGAAAGATCTTGTCAACGGATATGTGCAAGAGAATGCAAAGCTGCGACAAGTGGAAGAGTGTCTTCTTTGTGAAGTGCTACATTCCGGAAAATTTTCCTTGGTAAATAATTCTGTCCAAATCTACGCAATGGATCTTGGAGTGAGCGACAATAATGATATTTGCAACTGGTTATTAAACCAATCACCTATCCGATCGGATACCTCGTCTTCTTTCATCTCTCAAGGATATTGATACACACTCCATGCATGCAATCCATCTTTTTAACGACAGAAGAGCAGAGATGCAGAATCAGCCAAAGCAAGCGACCCCCCAGCAGCGAAAGCCCATGCCCGGGAACCCTCTCCCCGTTTCCCGCGCTACAGCCGGCACCGGGATGGAGCAACTGACTGGAGCACGGACTCATGATCGGATCGCTCAAATTCGTGCCCCCATGGCACCCACCACAAACACTCTCACTCACTGACTTCACTTGCTCTGAAACTGCATGCAGTCGTAGCAACGTCATGCACTCGCAGAATATGCAGTCAAGTGGGCTGCTGAGCTAGTGAAAGGCACCCATCCCCTATATATGTAGCCCCACTGAATTCTGCTTCCAAAGAGCTGAATCAGTTTACACTTCCGGGAAACATGCTTGGATGGGGGCTTACCTTGGGAACCAAATCCCACATTTCATGGAACAATCTGCAATGCACCAAAATGTTCCATGAGGGCATGTACAAGGTTGAGAGATCAGTTGTCATTAGGTGGTATTATATTGATCCCAAAGACTAAATTCTGAGCGTGCATGCCCTCGTTATGCAGCATGCACGCTCAGATGAGCCGTTCGTTCAGCATCGAATGTTATTGGCTGCATGCATAGAGAAAGGAAATATGACAAAATTGCTGACGCCATTCACATGCAAATCCATTTCAAAACTTTCAAAAACTATAGTTTTTAAACCGAGCATCTAAATTAAAATCCGATCACACCATTGTGTTTCGTGCGATAAGAGCTTCAAAACTAGACCCAAGTTGAGTATATTTTGATGATATTTTTTTTTCTAACATCAACTTCGTATAAAAAAGTGCTTCTGTGTGCATTATAGTTTGCTTATGATTTTTGAAAACTTGATCATGACTATTAAAAAACTTGCTTATTTGTCAAAATATTTTTCTCAAATCTGTACCCAGTTATGCTAATTTTGCTTTTCAAATTCACATAATATGCTTTTTTGGTTCACATGAATTGCTTGTAATTTGGAACTAATATGTTTTTTATGAGTTTACACGGATTTGAGTTTTTCAAATTGAAACAATTTGCTTTCTGGATTTTCTGAACTGCTTGGGTGCGCCTCTCTTCTTTGCTGCTATGCCATGTTAGTCTTTGTTAGGATTACTAAAAATAGAAAAGATGGTTAGATGAAATGCTTTTTCACAGCATATGAAATGTTTTTTCATAGTATATAAAATACTTTTTTTAATACATATGATTTTTTCCTATAGACAGATAAATTCGCTTTTTCCTAGTATTATCGCGGGCGTGCTCTGCGTGTGTCATGCTAATTTACCCTAATTAGAAAATCAATTAATTAAATATTTTCTTAATTAAGAGTGTGCATGCTATATTGATACTTAAAAATCACCAGGAGCCCTGAGCTCGACTGGACTTTGCTATCCAGTGGGATTATTGGACCAGACTTATGAAGCCATTTTTAGCCTGAAACAAATCGGACTTTTCTTTGTCCGGCCTGAGCCCGCCCTGCCCGGCCCATGCTCAAGTGGCCATCTTCGTCGGGTCCTCGTGCTCTGCCACCGCGGTCGTCATCCAACCTCCGTCACAGTCGTCGTGCTCCTGTTGCGGAGCTTCATCTCTGCGAGCTCCGATCACGGTAATCAGTTTCACACCATCAACCACCGTCCAGACAAGTTGTTGCATCGATAGCCCCCGCAAATCGCGTGGGCAACAGACGGTGAGCCGTACAACGGCGTGGAGGTCGAATGGTGTTGTAGTCGTCGCTTCACCAGCAGACGGCACATTCTCTCTCCTAATGTTTTGCTGATGTGGACTCTTATAGACATTGCTTGGCTAAAAGCGATGTTACTTATGCACGTCTGCTTAAGGAAAGAACATGGCTTAATGATCTGTTGCCCTCATAAAGCTGGGTGAGGATGAGAACATTTGGAATCTTGACAAATAAATAATTTCTGGTAATCCCCTAAAAAGGCCTAGCTAGCCAGGCAGCAGAGCAACCCTTTCTTCTCTCATCATCCTTGCCCCTTCTTTTTCCATTCCCTACTTTAAGAGAACTTTTACAGTGCCCTTAAATCAATCATTTCCTTCCATCTAATAGTTCGAATATACTCTATACTAGTAAAAACTCTCACTACTAGTATGCTAGTATTTGTGACTAGTATTAGTAGTTTGAGGGTATTATTGGGAAAAAAAGTAATGGCATGTAAGTAATTTAGGCAAGATATTAACAGAGGATTGTTTTTTTAAGATCGAAGCCCTCGTTTTATTCCCTTGTTCATCTCTATTCTTCCCGTGCGACCGCAGCAATGATGCCCGATTGGGGTAGACTAGTCTCTCTGCTTCCCCTCCCCCGCTGCAGCCGCCACCACCCAGAGACACAAGCCCATCCCCTCCACTTCCCTCCCATGGCCGCCAAAGCCACACGCACCCACATTGGCTGCGTCCTAGCCTCAGCGACGGCTCATGCGCCGCAACGCTCCATGTCATCATCGACACTGCCATGCAACTACTCGTCCACCTGAGAGCCACGGGCACCTCTGTGCTCATCGAGGGCGTCGATTAGGTAACACGATCTGCAATATGGAAGATTGTGGCGGGGCGGTGGCTCTAGGCATAGGTTGGGGCTGGCGGTGGCTGCGCGCATTGGTGGCAGCGACAATTGGCCGATTGGGGTAGTTGATTGTGCGTTGATCGGAGTGGCACAAGGTGTAACGCAGGGAGTGCAGTGGCCGCGTGCATCGCTTGGAGGAAGGTTAGTCGCCACTGCAGACGGTCAATCGTGACCTCCGGATCTGACGATTGGAGCAAGAAGAACCCTAAGTCTAGCGGCAACCAAGCCCGGAACTTGTACTACGTCCTCATCTAAGGAGCAAGAAGTAGCCTTGGTGGGGGTTCCACGGATGACCTACTGCCAGTCCTGGCTGCGCGTAGCCACGTCATCTTCGACGGGTTCCACCCTTCCATTGCGCTCGTGGAGGCTTGGCGAACATTTAAGTGGAACCTTCCTTCACCTCACCCCTTGAATTGCTTGTGAGGTTCTATCAGGTTTTCAATTGCGCGTGTGGGCGTCTTCCTACTGGGCTGTGGGCGTCAACGTCGTGGTAAAAGATGGTGAGTGTGTCCCTGTCACTTGGTTTCATCTCTGGCTCCAATTACAGCATCGCGACTGCAGTCTTTGGCATTGTCAAGCTCATGCATGCCAAGATCGCCAACAATCCCATGGAATGCAGCAAGAATCGGACAACCATTGTCGTTGTGCAACTGCGAGACTGGTTGGTGCTAATAGAAGATCCGCATGGAGGAAAGGAAGGAATATTTCGGTGATGCTAAATTTCAACCATGTTTTGTGGATCCAAAACTCGACTTTCGAACTATGTACTGTATAACTTTGAATATATCGTTTACAGGCGTGCCAGTATACAATCATATACAAAATAAACATTAGAGCAATGTAATAGAAACATTGAGCTTTATTCATTCATTACTGAACTCATAAAGTACAAGTTTTATCGATTACAACACTCTGCTCTATACTCACACGCGCACGCTATCTGATTAGCTCTTCTGATCTGGCGACTACTTCGTCCTGGTTCCCATGGCCTCATGAAGCCTCTAGTTAATTACGCCTGTCTCTTGAACTACCTCCGATTAAGCTGCGCTAGCGATCGTCATGTTCAGATTGTCTTCGAGTCTGCAAGGCTGTAGTCACACACATCAAAACAGAGCAAAGTAAGAGTTAGCAGTAAAAGCAGAAATAGGATAACAGTCTAGCATGAGCTTTATGGACTATTTATGTATCTCGGGTCATCATCGGCTAAACAACCTTATAATAGTGTATGATCGAGGTGAGCTAGGAGCATGACACGACGCATAGCTACAATCGGTGTGGCATGGAGCCCAACGTCGTGCTTAGCTCACTAACTCCCTCGGGCCTTGGACTTAACCTCATTGGTCGTCTTCGAAGGAAACAAAGGCTACCCAGCCACACAGGCAACAAGTCACAAAGGCGGTAAAGCCACACAAGCAAAATGGTAATCACATCGGCAACACGCGGCCATACTCATGCTCAATAATAGAACAACATTAGGTAACAGGGCAATAGGAGGGCCTCAACACTAGATGAGCCACAAGGGTCATATGCAATAGATGGGCCTAAAATAACATAGCCCTCACTCAACAGAATTAGAGCCACATCATTTGGCAATCAAGCACCCATAGCCAAGCCATTGCCAAGTGTACATCAAGAACAACAATACAGGGCAGCATACTGGCCTCATCCCCACATACCCAACCACCATATCAATATATCAAACGAGTAGAAACATGCACGGAGCTCCTCACATGATCATAACCAAATCAAACATGGCCACTAACCACCATGTTACTTGATCAATCAACAACAAAAGGCAAATAGATAGGCAAGAGGATCGAATTATTAGTAGAAGGGTACATAGCAGAGGCCGCCAACAGCACTAACTGATCATTAACAGGGCAATGCTGGAAATAGCACACGCACGCGCTTGGTGGAAATAGAGGAAAACGACGAACCACCACGCCAATAGACACACACAGCACAACGACGCTTAAACGCCCAACCAGATCCGATGATGCTCTGACTTCCAGCCAGTGGCGCATCAGCACGACTGTATTCAACTTTCCCAACCGGCAACATTCATATTACCTAGCCAGCAGCCCAAAACATGATTAGACATCGAAGACAACATGCCGGTCAGAGCACACATGAATCAACAGAACCAAAACATCTCGACGGTAACGAGGCCGGAGCATATCCGCTTCCATGACCATAGCACAAAAGCCGAAAGAAGTAATCTCCACGACCCTGGCAACAAAGGCTAGGGGAGTAATCTCTACATCGATGACACCAAGTCAGCCGAAGAAACAACATAGCACACCTCAACGGCCCCGACGCAAGTGCCGATCAGAGCACACACAGCGAAATCAACAGCTGGGGATAGCATCCACATGGCGAACATGGCCACAACACGCACACCAGCGGTGACTCGCAAATCACCAGACACGGCAGTGACCCTAAGCCAACTCGTCTGCGGTGAGTATAGAGAAACATGTGCGCGTCAGAGCCCCACACAAATCAAAAGCACCAGGGATGACGACAACCAACATATCTCCATGACCATGGCACAAGCACTGGCTAGGACATAACCATGGTGGCCAAATCATCTCAACGCCCATGATACGAAGCCAGTCGAAGCAAAAGACCGTTCATCTCGGTGGCCAACACATCTCAATGGCAACATCACGAAGCCAGCCAGAGCCATAGAACATAGCAAAAAGATGGATGCACTCGTCGATGATAGATCCCACCCAGCTGGCGGCAAGCCACCAGCGGCACGATCTACCCAAACGACGGCGCATGGCCACCAACGCACACAGCAAAAGCACAGTCAACCAAATCTCAATGGTCATGGCACGAAGGCTGGCTTGAGCTTATCTGTAGCATAGAAGAAGGAGAGGAGGAGGTGGGTCACAGCATGAATCCACCAGCGAGGGGGCGACAACCATGGTGCTCCGGTGATGGTGACGGTAGAGGCGGCGGTAGAGCTTTTGAGGCGGCGACAAACCTCTCCTCCTCTCTATCTCTCTTCTCTCTCTAGCCTCCTCTCCCATCTCTTCTCTCTCCCTTTGTTGCTTCCTCCCACATGGGCACCCCCTCTCGGCCCTTTATAGCGGCGGCTAGGGCTCCCTTCGCAGAGAGATAAGGCTTGGAGGAAGTTAGGATTTGGGGAAGAAGAGTCCCGATCGGATCCAATTGGAGGTGAGGGCAAATCGGACGAAGAAACAAACCCGGGGCGGCAGCCCACCAGCCAGTGGAGAGGGGAAAGGGCGCGCGTGCGGCTGGGCGACTCGACGGATAGGGATGAGACCAAGCAGCTCGGTTAGGCGGAGCGGCGCTCGGGCTGGTGGAGTGGTTCGGGCGCGTGGGAGAGGCAACGTGAGCGCGTGGGAGAAGAAGCACAGGAGCCCAGCCGGGTTTGGGAGAGGATAAGAAGAGGGGGAGACTTGGGCTTGGGCCAGCTCAGTGGGGAAAAGGAGAGGGCGCTAGGGCTGGGCCGGCCAAAGAAAAGGGGCCGACCGAGCACCGCACAACATACATATACATGTGCAATGGTCTAGTTCTAAGGCCAAACTGTCATTTTGTTTTGTTTAGCTTTGAGGCCAAACTGGTTGATGCGTGCTCTGTCAAGTGATATTATTCTGTCAAGATCTGATGGCTCATGGCTGATGCCAAGTTATACAACACGGAGGTTCATCAGTTCGTGCAGAAGCACGTTGAGAATAGTCTGAAGAGTTCAGTGCTAGGGTGTGAAGTCGAAGTAAAACTCTGTAATTGTAGCAGCTTGCCAAAATTTCCTTAGAATGAAACAATCATTGTTTGTTCAGTTCATTGTTATTTTTGACATGTTATGCTAACTCATGTAACCATTTCAGCTTTGCAATCATGTAAACATCAATGTATTTCATCGATTGAACCAGACATCAGGAACAATTCAAATTCCTTTTTGCAATGCAAATCATGTAGAAATTAAGACGCTGCTTAACTTCTCACACAACTCTCACAATTCACAGGACAAGATTTCTAATACTGAAAGCGCATAGCCCGATTGCATTTCATTTATAGCGTTCGATGATCAATTCAGCATTAGAGCTGCAAATTTTTGCAAAGCTAAGTTGCAGTGAATACAAGATGAAGCAAACAGGAAGCAGGAAGCACCGATGAAATTGACGCAGAGTACGTGCTCGTCGTCGTCGAGCGGCTGGACGGTGCTCTTGTTGAAGGGGCCGAGCGGGTGCTTCACCAGGTGGCAAGGGGGATCGAAACGGCAGAACATGGAGGACGGAGGGGGAACGGCGCAGCGATGGGCTACTGGCGGCGGCGCAACGTGCTTGCAGACTAGGGCATGACAGACATTAGATACGCTTTGCACAAAGTCCAAGCTGTCCCTAACGGCAAAGCTGAAACAAATCTAAAATAACATAACAATTACAAAAATGCCCTTTGACATCAATGGGCAGATTTTGCTTCTTCCTGGTGACGACAAACTCATGGATTAAGAATTATGCTTCTTTTCTGGTTACGACAACAGTGAATTAGACTCGAATTGAGATTAAGATCTAGTTTTACTAGATCACCAACCTAGAATTTGTTAGATGGTGGGACTCCGTAAGGAGGAGTACTCGGGGGCATGGCGGTTGGGGCGTGTGGGGTCAGCAGCAGAATAGAGACTGTATAATAGCAAATTAAAACATGTGTGAAATGGAGAGGTGGCTGATCCGATGATACGAAGTGGAGAATGCGATGGAGATGGGGAATGAGGAAGTGTGATGAAGGAGGACGAACGAGGAGGCGAGAGAAGCTACGGATTGATGGATGGTGCACACAAATCACTCGATTGATAGCTAGAAAATCCTAAATGTTACGTCCTCTGTGGTTGGATTAGATCGAAACTGAATAACGTTTGTCCGACTTGCTACTATGGTGTACTCTAACATAAGCTGATGATACTATTGTCACGTGCCCTCACACTGGAAAAGAGTGTCTGTTGTCTCGTACTAATAGTAGCATATGCGGAAATATCGCGAGACGAAAATGCTCATTGGAATCGACAAGACCAGGGCTCGCTATGAACATGTCGTGACTAATATAATTTTATTCAACCTCATTCTCATGTACGAAGAGACATCACCAAGGATTAATTTAAGATGTTATTTGCAGGAGACAAACACGCACAAAAGCCTGCCACGAACTGTCGCTTTTGGTGGGCAAGGGCTCCTCTGCATTGCTTATCCTTTTCTCCCCTGTTTTTTCTTTCAGCTATACATCCAGGTAATGAATCACAGAGCAAGAAAAGAAAAGTACAGCTAAAATGAAACACAAAGAAAAAAATCACCAGGGCCACCAACATATTAGCCCAGGTCTATTACAAAACCACAGAGCCCATCGGCCGATGCGTGCGTGCGTGCGCCGAGGAGGGTTTAGCCAGCTTTTTAAGGTGCATGGAGCCGAGATGCCAAAATGTTTTTAAGATTATCTCTAACTAATTTTCATCGTAATCAGAATTTCTTTACGAAGAGATTTTCGTTCTCTTCAATGTTTAAACGGTTTTTTTCATAGTTCTCGTCATGAAGAGAAGAAATTTTCTCTTGTTTTCTTTTATAAATCCTTTCGAAATAAAGTTGTTAGAAATAAAAAATAAAAAAATTAAAAAAACAAAATAAAGAGAATATAGTTGATATAGTCTAACGTGCTCTGTACCACACGAGACCACCAGATAGTAAGCTGTACACATAAGATATCTCCCCCTACTACCCTGCGTCCCTGCCTACCCTTTTCCGTTTCTTTCCATGCGTCGCGCAGCAGGCGATGATGGCCGGGAGGCGCACGCGGGGACTGGGGACGAGAGTTACCGCGCGAGCCGAGCCACAGCCGTCAGCCAGCCACGCGGCCGCGCGCGCCCGCGCCAGCGCTAGCGAGCGCGGACGTGAAAAACGGACCCGCTTTTCGTCCCCCACGCCCGGTCGGTTTTGCCATGTTCCCTAAAAAATCACCACTCCCAACCCTCCTGTTCCCCGGCGCCCTCTCTCTTTTCACCGTCCGCCCGCGCCCCCGCGCGCTCGCTCGGAACAGCGCGACGCGACGGCTACTGTGCGGCGCGGCGCCCGATGCGAGGCTCAGCGTTGCTCGGCAGGGCGGGCATACTGGGCGCTTTGATTATTCGGGCGTCTTTGGAGTTTTTTTTATAAGTACTCGTGTGTATTAAACTGTAAGGAAAAGCGTGCATCGACGAGTACAAATACATATGCATATGCAAAGGATGCAGGGAAGACAATTGTTGATCCCGATTATCACGGAAGACCCTAGAAGAAAATAAAATTACAAACACGTCCTTAGAGACCTTTGTGTTCACCGGAAACATCACCCATCGTTGGATTTTATCGACGCCGAGGTGACCACAGGAACATGAAGATGACAGCAGGTTCCACACCGAGAACAGGGAGAACACCATCACACAAAGGCTTTAAAAGGAGCCGCAGTAGCATCTACCACCAGTGACGGAAAGAAGGAACCATGCAAATCGATCGGTCCGAGATGTTGGATGGATCTGTTTATTTTAACTTGTAGATTACAGATTGTGAGTTGCTTAACAACTTTTTAGTTGCCATATCGACTGTGGCATGGGAGCCGTAGATGAGTTGCGCTCCTCGCAAATTCTTTGGCGGATTATTATGTGGAGCTTGGTTTGCCGTATGATGTTACACCGATGCAGATTAACTAGTTCTAGGCACAGTGAAAAAAGAAGCAGCTAGGTATGGCTGTGCGACCTATGAGTTCGGGTACCTGTGAGTCATGCGAGTTCGGGTACCTACGAGTTTTGCGTGTGATGGGTATGGACTCAAAACCGGTGTTAGATGGGGCTTTGTGACTTCACCCATTGGGTGCGCATCATGTGCTCGAAATATAACTAAGGCATTGATCTGGCCATCCCTTTCTAAATCTGAAATTCATATATTATTTATGTCAAACACCTGTCACAAAAAACACTTTCAAATACCCAAGCCGTAGATTATTTATGTGTTCAAATGCATTTTATAAGTCTGAAATTTGTAATATACACATGGGGATGATCCCATAGAATGTTTTTTGCTACCAGGTAGGTTTGCTAGCGGACAGGTTTTTGCAAAATTCGTATCTGATCTGACTTGTTGCCGTCCCTATAAGTAGCCACTAAGTATTTTAGGGTTTGTTTGGAAGCCCGGAATTTGGCCCAAAACCGGTGTAAGATATAGATCCGATTTTTTCCTTGCACATGTTGAAAAATGCTGCTTGGAAGGGTTGTAATCTTAATTTGTTTTACAAGGTATCATGCCTTTACACCAGGAAATAGAAGAACACCTCTCGAGACAATTATTTTCTGATGAAAGTTGAGGAGCGCTGGGAACCGAGCTTAGCTAGGTTAGCAAGTCACAAAGATGGTACGAGCCGGTCAGGAATTGATCCCTGGCATCTATAAATAGACCTCCAATGAAAACCGGACTTAAACTCTTATCTAAAATAATAATAATAATAAAAAGTTGGGGAGCGCTTCTTCGTATTTGTTCTCTTCTCCGCCTCTCCCCCGATCCGTCTTTCACCCTGGCACATCGCTAGTGCAGTCACCTAGGAAACGGATCACGCTGCCTCGCCTTCACGTTTGAGACACGATGCCTCCGTAGCCAAATCTGGCGCGTCATCGGGTGCGGTGCAGAGCAGTGGATCCGAAGGAATAAGGCGTCGTCACCATCCTCCTCCATGTCGGGTCTATGGTTGGCCGCCACCGTCTTGCGAGGCATACACCGGCAGGTCGCGTCTCTCGATCTGGCCAGACGGACGTGGGGGGTAACGGCGCTATTCATCTCGGCGGAGGTCGTCCCTTCGGCTTGCTGTGCTCGCTCTCTGCTCCTCCGCCTGCTTGTTCTTCAGTGTGCCACGGATAAATTGGGTGCCCATGGTGCTCGTGGTCATGGGATTCTGCCCTGCTTGTTCTTTGATGTCTTTTTCCTTCTCTCTCTCTCCCTTTTTGCAGTTGAGTAATAAATTCTAACATTTACCCAAATAACTTGTGCAGTAAAAATTACAGACGGAAGCTAATTACATGTGTCAGGCGAAATAATTTACAAAGCTTCCAGATAGGCCCTTAGGTACCTCCAATACAAGGTTGAGAGAAACGTTGGCATGCCATCATGCAACACTTCACACTTCATTGGGGATGGCACGCCTTGCCCGGCAGCTTACCATGGTTCATGCAGGAGCGCAACCTAGATGTCATTTCCGTTAATTTACTCCCTTTCTAAAGAACAAAAGAGTTATACAGCTATAGAAACTATCGTCAGTACAAGTTCAGAATAACCTTTAGAATCAGTACTGAACAATCGACAATGATATTATTACTATTACTATCAGTTTGAGCCATGAATCGGTAGTGATATTACCGTTGTCACTCCAAGTTTTAGCCACGAACCGACAATAATATCTCCACTATCATTATTTGTTCATAACATTAACTGGCAATGATAGTAGTGATATAAGTGTCAGTTTATGGTCCAAACCGTCAATAATAGTTTCACATAAAAAATAGCACGTATGATTCACATACAATTCTTATCACATATTACATATGGTATAATCATCACATATCACATATGATTGACATGTAGTTTATCATTCACATATTATTTCATCGTTTATTTATATAGAAATTGAGAAGTATGTATTAATATGTAAAATTACATATGTTAGCATCATTTAGGAGAACTACGTCTCTATCATCACATAATATGTATTAGTAGGTGAAATAAGTCATCTCTAAAAATATTTTGGTAGCTAATTCTACATTTAGTAGAGAAAATTTTACTGAGGCAGAGGGAGAGAAGGGTGTCTCCAATAGTCTAGGATGAGCATCCTAGAAAACCTAATGCACCATTCACCCATACCCTGATGAAATCTATTCGGCTATGATCTTTTAAAGTTTGGTGGCTAATTCTAGCAGAGAAAATTTCACCAAGGTAAAGAGAGAAGAAAGGTGACACCAAACCTAATGCACATTCATCTCCCTTTGCCTAGGTGTAATCTGCCTTGATATGATCTCTCAACGGTGATCATCAAATCAACTTCAAAACATCATTAGTGAAACACCGCATAAGATAAAAGTAATGTAGGTGTATAACATCTTATTGGCAACTATCATTATTGGTAATTTTTATCCTCATTGGCTCACATAAAAAGGGTCTCAGCTCAGGGCACACCATCATAAAATCAGCGACACGTGGATTATCACAATTGCACACTTTCTTATTCCACACCTCATAGAATATAAGATATTAAATAAGAAGATAAGGAACAGTGCCAATCAAGCTATTGACCCTCAACTATATAAGTGTGTAATCATCATAGACCTACGCAAGCTATTATGCACTTTAGTCATATAAAAAATACGAGCAAATTATTGTGTCAAGAAAATAACATAAACTATTCATACGTGCATCAGTTATATGTCCTAAAATTTGAATGTGATGTTATGGGTAGCAGGATTTAAGTAATTTGCCTAATCTAAATCTTGATACCACACAGCATCACATACAAACTTAATTCGACATAATATCATCATTGACAAATAGCATATAGCTATCCAACATAGTAATTTTCCAATACGTGACATCGTATCATTAGCTTATTTCATCATTGACAGGATATACATAGCTAAAATTCCACCAAATTTCTATAAAAAAAATCCACCAAAATATAGTGATATATTTAGTAATTGGTTTTTCTACCACTACTCAACCATTCCCAACAAGCAAAAAGACACATATCGGCGCACAAGCCAAAATTCAGCATGACATTTCCAAGAATAATTCTTCTACCACTAATCATCTATTTTTGCTCAACAATCTTCTAGCTAGTTATCATTTACAGCAATATAAATCCAAGTTCTTTGATTTATAGAGAAAACTAGGAAGTAGTTGATCATTACCTTGAGATGATGGCGATGGGGGAGGGAGTTGAGGCGTCGGTGTGGAGGAGGCCAGTGTTAGGGTTGATGAGAAGGTGGCATCAGCTTCGAGATGTGGAGGAGGTCATGCGGTGGAGGTGGTCAGGGAGCGCGCAACGCGGGGAGGGAGCCAAGGCGTCAGTGTGGAGGAGGCCGTTTTCCAGGTGAATAAGGCAGCGGTGTCGGCTCTGAAATATGGAGGAGGTCACGCGGCGAAGGATGCCAGAGAGGGCGCGCATGACGTGGGGAGGCAGATGAGACATCGGTGTGGTTGCTCGAGAGCGGCTAAGTGGTGCATGAAAAAAAGCGGAGAAGGACAGTTATATAGGTGGTGATACTATCACTGCTAGATCAAGTACACAAGTTCAAACTTGGTTCAATTCATTTTCTTATTTTTAGCTGAAAGTTGTATTTCAAAAACTATGTCGATATTTAAAATTATACTTACCATATTTTTCATGAATATCAAACTAAAAGAATGGTGCGCTCCCCCGCGCCCACATATGGTCATATGGACGGTGTACATCGTTGCGACCGTTAGCCTAAACACATCGATTTATGCATGCAGTTAACTGTAGATTTTATTGTTTTATAGGGCAGTAACAAAAAATAACAGGAGAATGTTTTTTTTTTTCACAAATCATGGCTACGGACGTGGGTAACACATAAAATTATTGAGCCTGTAGAGTCACACAAAGGAGCAACACTGCACATCAATACACTTTGCATACTCTCTATTTCACAAAACAGAAGCAGCCAACAGTGACGTATAAAATGACAAGTCATTTACATTAGAACATGTAATCTGTGTTGATCTATTTCTTATTTTCAGATCCATTTTTCCCCCAAAAAGAATCCATAGTACATTGGAAACGCAATATACATGTTCAGACCACCTCAACATGATAAGAATGTCAGAGCCAAAATCTGGCAATCAACAAAAGTACTTTCTATATGGCATCACTGCTATAGAAAGGGTCATCCCTATCACCTTTTTACTACCGATTCGGAAATAACCAACAATGATTGCCAGTTCATAAGCTAAATTGACAGATCTAACTCTGAGCAGAACTAGCAGTGATAGTTGATATCACTACCGGTTCTAGCTACGAACCGGTAGTGAAGTGTCACTGTCGGTTCGGAATACAAACCAACAGTGATAATGGTTATCACTGCTTGTTCATAAGCTCATCGACAGAGCAATAATGAAGCCAATACGAACCGGTAGTGATTAGGGATATTATTGCCAATTCATAAGCTCACGACAGAGAAATAATTGAGCCAGTATGAACTGACAATGATAATCCTTATCACTATTAGTTCGTATTCCAAATCGATAGTGATAATTCACTGGTTTTGAATACAAACCGGCTGTGATAACTGATAATACTTCTATAAATCCCGAGCCTGTTTTCCTCACTCTGCTCCCCATCTCACTTCACTCCCCATCTAAAAAAAATCGATCCCGGGGGGTAGTGGTCATCTTTCCCGTTTCTCGAGCTCGTCGCCAAACTCGCATTCGTGTTGCCCCGTTTCCTCGAGCTTGAGCCGTCTTCCTTGTCTCCCGAGCCTGTTGCCCATCTCGCCGCCGCGCTCGCGCAGTCTTACCGCCCGTTTCCCCGAACTCGAGTTGTCTTCCCCATTTCCTGAGCCCGTTGCTAACCTCATGGCCGTGCTCGCACGGTCGTGCCACCACGCCTCCGGAGCCATCTCCCCGTCGCCCGATCCCGAGCCATCACCTCATCTCCCCTTCGCCCTTTGCCCGTCTCCCTATCTCCTCATCCCCATCTCCGCAACTAAATGAGTGATAAGTTGAGTATTCAAGATTGTAGCAATAGACAAATCTAAACGAGTGATAGAAAACACATTCGCTTCAAGATTCTTATGTTTTCGCCATTCGTTTAGATTTACTATTATCACCCGGATAGCGCAAGATGTAAAATAGATGGTTCAATACTGCTCTACCAGTAAATCTTCGATGTATGGTGCAGTACAACAATACTAGATCCCAAGCCGGAGAGCTACTAGTAGAGTAGTTTTGCAATATCAATTCCTATTTGTCATTACGGTTTAAAAAAGTTAGTTTCAAATTAGGATCAAACTTGAGTATGATGATCAATGTGTCTTGTGGTACAAAATTGCTCTACCAGAAGGTAGGAGCCCTGAGAAGTTTTGTACCATATGGCATATTGATCCTAATGTTGATTGACATTCTGCTGCAAATTTAGATTTAAATATAAAATACTCTACCACGAACATTTTGATATAGGGTCTCTTATCCCCATGCCTAAGAGTTTGTGTTAGATTATTTTTGCACATGTGGATGGATTAGCATTGCCGGTTTAAAGCTACAGCCGACAGTGATAGTTAGATTATCACTGCCAGTTTAAGGCTTAAACTAGCAATAATACTTACTATCACTGCTACTAATTCACTGCTATTCTCAAAATCAGCAATGATGTCAGTTTTAAACCGTCTGTGATAGCATGTTTTGTAGTAGTGCATCTTAACATTGGTTGTCTATCCCATAGTGGTAGATACATGTGTGCCATGGTTGTCCTTCAACTTTCACCCAGTGCAATGACCTTAGTCTTTAGGTTCTACTTTGTCCTACCATCATAAAGTATTTGTAATTAGACCTCACGAAATTTCAAAAATTAGGCTCCAAACATTAAGCTGGAAATGGAAATGTAAGCAGTGCCTTCCTAATTCTTCTGTGGATGGACTGCATTCATACATCGAAAACAAATGATCCATTCCCCATAAACCATCACAGGTATACTAATAATTAATAATGGTGATCATACAATGGCATAATCAAACGACTACTGGTAAAAAAAATATAGGCCTTTATTTGTGGAAAAACACAGTATGACATGTTCTCCAATATTTTTGGGGCAATTTAAGTCATGGATGTTTTCATCATTTCTGTCACTAATATTAATCTCAAATGAGACTACATGGACAGACATTGCACATGTTGTAGGATGAAAAGAAATATAGCTTTGGCTGTTGATGAGGATTTAATAATTAAGGATTTACTAGAAATATAATATATATCCTAAGGATAGATCCACATCGTACACATATCCTTCATCTGATACGGTAGGTTTCATAACCATCATGAAGTAAATAAAGCATGTGTTGATATTCCAGACAGTTTATCGTGTTCTGCATGAAAAATATCCCCGAATTAGAAAAAGTCGTCCAAATATTTGAAAGTAGTACAATCTGAGAAGATTACACTCAGAGACTCCAAGTAGGGTATACCTCTCCGACCCGGCTATATAAAGAGAGGAGGGGGTACACCCAAGGGGGAGGAAAGAAAGGGAAGCGAGGTTGGAAGGTAGAAGTCGGACAAACAATATGAAGCAAACCTAGTCAGACAAAAGCAGAAACAACCTATTGAGATTCACAACAGATTCGAACCACAATTAGGTTCATCTGACAATAGCTGTAGAATTTATAACATGAAAGAGCTCACCAAGATCTTTAGGATTAAATCTAAAGACATCCTATTGTAATTATCTTCTCATGAGATTAATGAAGTTAAAACATGACGTAAGACTAATATCTTAAGGAATGTCTGAAACTATATAAATATCCCATATCCTCCTCTATGATATACACATTTAATGGCCAGGTATCGCTACTTTAAATAAGTATTTGCATAATCAATACCAATCATTGACAACTGTTCTTCATTACTACATAAATAATTTAGTGGGACATCCCTGTATAGACTATGAAAAGATTACCACAGAGGGCTCCAAACTAGACCTGACTTGGAAAATGATGAGGAGTAGCCCTAAGGTGGTGAGACGCTTTATTATATACGGCTCCCCGTTTGTACTAAAACCAATACTGCAGATGGCTTCAAAGAGGAACTGTCTGTATTAATAGTACAAACAACTCAGTTTTGGAGTTGTTTGTACTATCGACATTATTACATATGGCTCATAGTTTGAGCCGTATGTAATAATAGTGCACCCATCCAACACTTCACGTTCCAATATTACATACAGCTTGTAGTAGCGGATCATTGGGTGACTCTTCGTGTTTCGCGCCTTTGAACTCCTTCCACTACTGCTCCTTCACCTTCCATTTGATCACTTAAAATCAAATCCACTGATCTTGGTAGATTGTTGTACCTTCTCTTAGAAAGAACCATGCCCGAGCTTCCTCCATATCTCTTGTCTCCTTCAACTTCCCTAACGATCAGTGGTTACTCTTTAGATGAGGAGCCAAAACCGGCAACCTCCAATGGCCCACCCGGCGACTCATCCCTAGGTGACCGGTCTTCATCGCCGTACTCATGTGATTTGTGGAATTTCTTGGGAAGGGGTCTACCGCCCAAGAATCCTATTTTTGCTAGCGAGCTCCGGCGATAGCAATGCAGAGACGACACTCGACAGTGACTCTGAGGATGACAACAGTAGACAAGAGGATGAAGATGGCGAAGGTGATGGTGGCAAGCAGGAGGAGCTTGAAGAAGACGAAGAGGACATCAGCGAGGATGATGTCCAGGAAGAAAATGTCCTCGCCTCCTTCGATGAAGAGGATGATGGAAGCTTTGACTACAAGCAGCTTGAGAACTCAACCTCTGAGGAGGTGGAGCTGGACATGGTGACAGGAACTAAGGACGACCTCATCTACATCTTCAACGACACTGAAGATGACAAGAGTTCTTTGTCTTCGTCCAATGATGTCCCAAAGCCGAAGGTCATATGCTAGGGTAGTAGTTGTGTTTGGAGATATGCTTTTGTAACTAGGATATGTTTTTGTTACTAGAATCTTCTTTTGTAACTAGGATCAAAGTTTGTGATGCTTTGAATTTGAACGTTATACTATCCTGATTAGTAATGTTAAAAATGTGAAAATATCAGAATGTTTACTGGATCTCTTCTTGTTTGATTTACTAAAATACCAGAATGTGCTCGGAACAATTTTAGTGCTTTATGCAATTTAGTAAATTCCGATTACTAATTACATGATCGATTCATGGAAAAGGACCTGTCCATTAGTAGTTTGTTTAAGTTCAGTAAGTCTTCTAAAAAATGTGAAATGTTTAATTTTTCTTTGATCATGTTTAGGAGTTGTATGACATGATTCTATCGTCATGGTTGAAATATTTACATGCCATTCCAAATGTTAGGCAACATGAACTGACTGAACCAACAACATACATAGGCTCAACCAACAATGGACCATACGTACACAACAGACTATGCAAACTAGTTGACATTCATGCTTAGACAACATTGTCATGACCTTATTTCTAACTTACTCAAGCAAAAATTCAAACTAACCCAAGCAAAGTTCAAAGTAACTCAGGCAAACTAACTCAGATAGGCTGAAATTCAAACTAACTTAGGCAAATAACACCGAATGCATACATTTTATTAAAACTGACCATTCTATCAAACTAGTGAACTTAATATTTACATCACCATTCAAAGTTTTCTTAGCAACTATATTGCTAACGGTACATACCACCACTTAACCACAAAAGCATTCCATTAGGGGGCCTGAGTTGCTTAACCAAAAGAGCAAAATAGGGCACATGTTCAAAATCTATTCTACATCCTACCCAACACAAATTTCATCCCATTCCATTGATTTGTTACCCATCTTCTTCACTTCTTCCCCAACATTAGATATACCAAGGCATGATCACCCCAACAAGGTGCACGACCAGGAACCATGCCTTCTTCTTGTCCTCCACCTCAAGAAACATCCTCCTTTCATACCTCGTGCACACAATCATGGCCGCCTCCTTAGTCCTGCCGATCTCATCTCTCTTTATCAGCTTTGCCTCCTTTGCAACTAGTTCTTCATTCCTAATCATTATGGCATAATGAAGGTCTACAATAGCTCTTTCTTGATGACGCCTGAACAAGTTCACCTTATCCCAAAGCTTGGCGATTGTCCTTTGAACCACTCATCCCATTCCTCATCAGTCCATACCAGAAACTTGCATTGCTCTTTCTCTTCCTGCAACAAATAACAACAACATTTAGTGGAAGCCATTAACACCCCAAAAAATGATCAAAACCAGTTACCTCTATAACGCAGCCCAAGAACCGGCACCTGGTGTGAATCCCTTCCCAGGAGACCTTCCTCCATGGATGCTTCCCATGTTGACACCACAACCCAGTGGATCAATCTACTCCAGTCTAAGTCTTTGGTTGCTGTGGAAAGTTTGCTCGCAGAATCGGACTAGACAAGTAGACCAATTGCTCACGAGGAAGAATTGAGAATTGCAATAGAGAGGGAAAAAGAAGACCCTAAACCTAACCCTTGCCAAGAATCCATAGATTCCTGTGAGCCGAGCCATGAATCAATCAATTCGTCGCTCCTGACCCAATAACCCTAATCGATGCAATCAACTAAGCCCTAAATCATCGATTCAATTTTAATATACGGTCAGAAAGTACTTACCTCCATCATCGAAGAACTCTTCAAGCTTCCACCCGCCCCGCAAGTGCACCGTGAAGGGCGGTTGCTCGCCTATTTAGAGCTCTCCGATGCTCCACGACAACCACTTCCTTTCCTGAAGGTCACAGATCTTCCACGCTCTGGGTTCCTTGATGTGACTATTTGCTTTCCAAGCATGGAGACTATGACTAGTAGGTAACTTGGTGACTGCGCCCATGGAGCGGACATGAGAGGGTGAGGGGAACAAGACACGAGGGAAGAGATGTGGAGGGGAGAAGGTGAAGAGATGTGTTCGTGCGGTGAAGGATAAGGGGAATTAATAGTACATGCAAGTCATAATAAGCACCCGTTTGTATTATTACTAGTACAAATGGGTTATTAGTATAGATGGTTCTTTCTTTTTGACACGTATGTACTATTTATTTTTAGACAAATTAAAACTTGTAAAATTCATAACTAATTCATACAATGAGATGAAATTTTTATGTAAATTTTTATGCAACCTTGGGATTTGAGTTCTTAGATTCTTACTCTATGGGATTAACTTTATAGGAGGGTATTTTTTGCACCATCTCAAGGTTCTTCCTATTGTACCTCAAGGCCATACCCTTGTTGCCTTGAAAGCTGATGATTCCCTTAGGACCTAGAATCTTTATAGCCTAGTATGTGTAATGTACACCAACCATGAACTTCGCCATGGTTGGTCTCCCGAGAATGGTGTTATATGTTATATCAAAGTTGGCCACGTCGAGCAAAATCTTTTCTATTCAGAAATTCTCAATGTTCCCAAAAGTATCTAGGAGCGAGACTTGGCCAAGTTGCTTGGTTGAAGAACCAGGTATGATGCCATGGAAGGCGTACTTCATTGGCTTGTTCTTGGATTTGGGTACCTGTATTTTATCTAGGGCATCAATAAATAAGATATTCAAAGAACTTCCACCATCGATAAGTACTTTATTTACCTTGCAGTTCTTGATAGTAGGCTCGACCACTATCAGATAGCGGCCATAATGACTGACAACTCCAAACAATCAAACTGGTTAAGGTGATAGGGACCTCAACCCATTTGAGAGCCTTAGGTAGCCTAGGCATCGTGGAATAGATCTCACGCTCGACGTTCTAGATCTATCTTTTGGATTTATAGCTTGAGGACCCTCAAAAAATGTGAGCCACCTCGTGTTTCTCATCTTGGAACGGTAGGTCATCATCCTCCTCGTTGCAACTCTGGGACTTGGAGTGAAAGGTTTGCCTTAGGTTTTCGCCTTCTGGTACTGCTCCCGCTGCTTGATCACCACTTGACAATTCTCTAAGTCATGAGTGTAGATGTTATGGATGACACACCACTTGTTCTTGGATCCATCTGCCGTCGAGGACTTCTGCCCTTATCAGATAATTTCCAGGGCTAGAAACCATTGTCTTGAGATGCAGCCATGGCATTATGAGTGTATGTCTTCATCTTCTTCTTGGCCTTGTCTATCTTCTTGCTAGACTTGCGCTTCTCAGCCGACTTGGAATCTTTGTCTTCCACGCTATGCTAAGGTAACTTTCCCCCCTTCTCGAGTGATTTGTTCTAGGCAATGGCTTTAGCAGCAGTTGCATATTGGTTGGTCAACTTAATTAGTTACGTGAAGTTCTGAGGAGGCCGCATCTCCATGTCTTCCACTAGTCTCCAGTCCCACATGACATGTTGAAAAGCACAAATGACCGATGTGTCGATAATATCTGGGATCATGTTTCTAATATTATTGAAGCGCTTGATGAACTCCTAGAGTGACTCTTTTGGTCCTTGACGGAGGCGACGAAGATCATCTTCCTTCCCAGTGTGTGCATACATGCCCTAAAAGTTGGCTAAAAAAAGTCACAAAGTTCTTCGCACGAAGAGATCGATTTTGGTTAAAGGTTGGTCAGCCATGACCGTACTAACCCTTTAAGAGTTGTGTGAAGGTAATTGGCCATGACCTTGTATTCTCCCCTATCCGCTTATATGGCTGTTGTATAAATCTAGATAAACTTCATCGGGTCGGTACTTCTATTATAATTTTCAATTGTACTGGGTTGGAATTTGCTTGGCCAGCGAGCAGATTTGAGCTTAGGTTAAACGCCCAACACCCGGTAACCACAAGAATTCTCCTATAGCTATGCTCATTGCCCGAAGCCCAAGGGGTCAATCTATCATGAACCCTAGAATTCTGTCGGGGCCTATTCGAAGACTCGGTGATGTCTTTCATCTTGCTATGCTGCTCCTGCCTTCGTGACATAATTCCTCTCCTGGTTGTTCGGCATGAGTCTTGGAGTGATGTTCTTGGTGGAAACGACTAAGAGTCCTCTCAGGGATACGCCTTTCATGTCCTCTACCTGAAGATGAATGTTTGGTGGCCTGAGGTGCGTGGTACTTTTGGAGTCGGGCAACCATGGCATCAACTTGTATCTGGGCTCCTGTGGCACACCCTGTTATCTCTTGCATCCAACACACGCCGACTGGAGTCTCCTATCCACCCTGGGGAGGACTAAGGAGGAGCGCCCTCACATGCTCGAGGTGTCGTGCGGTGTTTGATGTGTATTCTTGGGCATCAAACTGGCCGAAGAGGTTTTGATAAGTCAGAGTGATTCCATTGTTAACCCTGACTGCCACTAGCATTCACAGGAGGGTTTGATGGAGGAGACGCTTTGTCTTGGGGTTTTCTGGAGGAACCCCATGCAGGTAAATCACCACTATTATTATAGTTAACGAGGGTATCAACAATTTTATCACCCACCTTAATATCATTGATCTCATGACGCTCCTCAAAATCGTCGGAGGAAGAGGAGGGAGTGTTGAACTCGGTAAATCTAGCCTCATTCTCTAGGATCTACCATCATACTCATCGATTGTTCAGTAGGTGACACCACCGAGATAGGGACATGTTTAGCAATCGGGTCTTTTGAACCCCGATTCTTACGATCACCTAGATGATCGTCTTGACCAGTCGACTTTGGGGTCTGTCAATCACAGGTTGTCTTCGGAGATAGATTAATCTTTGGTAACTCATCAGGCTTGACATAGATGCGGGGTCCAAAATCAATGTAGGGCTCGATTTCTGTGGAACCCATGAGTGAAGATGCGATACATTCTTTTGATGATTGATCTATTTGTATTCCTATGGATAGCACCAGCTGTCAACGATCTGTAATTGACTACCGATATATATGAAGGTAAAAATGAGATACTTGTATATTATAGAAAGATTATCGTACAAAGGACATAGATTTATACAGGTTCAAACCTCATAAGATAATAATCCTATGTCATATGTTGCCTTGATTATCTTAGGAATAGAGGTTACGAACAATGTGGGGGGGGGGGGGGGTGGATGTGCCTAGTCCTACGAGTCTAGGCAGAGTGCTTCATATTCTTAGTTCTAAGCCCTAGTCGGATGATGGAGGTTTCTGCTGTGGATCTTCGATAGGTATATGGTTTCTACCTGACTAGGCTTGATCTAGAGTTTCTCGACTTCAGGAATCTTAAAGGCGTGAGTTTCTCTACTGTCGAAAGGCTTGTAGACTTGTGTTAGTATCTTGTGCTCTTCGAAAAGGCTATGCTTGGATGTACCCGTGCCCGCATTTTATAGTCGGGGTAAGGTAGACGTAAGCTACTTGGACTCCCTTCGAGCATATCTTTCTTGTAACCTATATCTCTTGAATATCTAGGAGAAACCTGTCAAATATGAAGATACCTTTCTTGTTGAGTACAATTGGCTACTAGTTGTTTATTTACGTACCTTAGATACTCCATGATGATTATGAACCATACCGAAACGAGTAAATGACACATGAAAAGTAGGTATACCTTGCATATACATCGTAATTGTAGAATATATAATAAATCACTATATATCCTCATCACTGAACAGTCGGTGGTGGCACGTGAAAGGTGCACATTAAGCAGACGCATGAACATATAACGAGGTGTGATCGTGTGGAGGGAAAATTTAACAGATCATAGGAGTATTCTCAATTACATCACAAGAAAAAAAATAGCAATTTTGATTTACTTATCTATTCGGACATATGAATCCCCAATGTTTACAGTTCTTAAAACCATGCCCTATTCCTCTGGAAGCAAATTATATATGACTGTCTAGAAAGATTCTCGTGAGACTCCATTCATGCTATTTATCCTGTGATATAATAGCTAGGTTGAAGATAAGAGAAAAATAGACACGTATCATCATATGAAAAATATTTTTAATATCAAATGCTATAAAATTTACTTTCTATTTTCTCTTTCCCTCCCTCTCATGTCGGGGAGTGTGCAGTGCCCATATGACAGTGTATAAATAATCACACGCACCAATGCCCACTCCCCCTCCCTTCCTCCGACCTCCCCTCATTGGCTGGCTCCCCCGCCTGCCTCCCCTCCACGCCTCCACCATCAGTATCACACTCCCGCACCGCACCTCGCCGCGGGACCACTGCACCATAAAAGTGTTTCTTGGCCACACGCACGTCGAAGAACTCGCCACTATTTCTTGGCGCAGCGGCGGCGGCGACGCATCGGCAAGATGATCACGGGAACGGACTTCTACCACGTGATGACGGCCATGGTGCCGCTGTACGTGGCTATGATCCTGGCGTACGGCTCCGTCAAGTGGTGGCGCATCTTCACGCCGGACCAGTGCTCAGGGATCAACCGCTTCGTGGCGCTCTTCGCCGTGCCGCTGCTGTCCTTCCACTTCATCTCCACCAACAACCCCTACACCATGAACCTCCGCTTCATTGCGGCCGACACGCTGCAGAAGCTCATCGTCCTCGCGCTGCTCACCGTCTGGAGCTACCTCTCCCGCCGGGGCTGCCTCGAGTGGACCATCACGCTCTTCTCCCTCTCCACGCTGCCCAACACGCTCGTCATGGGCATCCCGCTGCTCAAGGGCATGTACGGCGACTTCTCCGGCAGCCTCATGGTGCAGATCGTCGTGCTCCAGTGCATCATCTGGTACACGCTCATGCTCTTCTTGTTCGAGTACCGCGGCGCCAGGATACTCATCACCGAGCAGTTCCCCGACACGGCGGGCGCCATCGCCTCCATCGTCGTGGACCCCGACGTCGTGTCGCTCGACGGGCGGAATGACGCCATCGAGACGGAGGCCGAGGTGAAGGAGGACGGCAAGATACACGTCACTGTGCGCCGCTCAAACGCGTCGCGCTCGGACATCTACTCACGCCGGTCCATGGGGTACTCCAGCACCACGCCGCGGCCCAGCAACCTCACCAACGCCGAGATCTACTCGCTGCAGTCGTCGCGGAACCCCACGCCGCGGGGCTCCAGCTTCAACCACACCGACTTCTACTCCATGGTCGGACGCAGCTCCAACTTCGCCGCCGGAGACGCGTTCGGGGTGCGCACCGGCTCCACGCCCAGGCCGTCCAACTACGAGGAGGACGCGCCGAGCAAGGCCAACAAGTACGGCCAGTACCCGGCGCCCAACCCGGCCATGGCGCCGCTGCCCAAGACCAAGAAGGTGGCGAACGGGCAGGCCAAGGGCGAGGACGGCAAGGACCTGCACATGTTCGTCTGGAGCTCCAGCGCGTCGCCCGTGTCCGACGTGTTCGGCAACGGCGCTGCCGAGTACAACGACGCCGCCGCCGTCAAGGAGGTCCGCATGGCCGTCGCCTCCCCGCGCAAAGGTAGCAACTTTCCACTCACCGGTTGTTCCAGTTGAGTTCCTGCTTAGTAGCGCTCCTTTCTCAAACTTGTTCTGTTCTTGGATGGTCAGTTGCAGCGGACGGGAGGAAGGAAAGGGGCGAGGAGTACGCGGAGCGCGACGACTTCAGCTTCGGGAACAGGGGAGCGGGGGAGAGGGACGCGGAGGCCGGCGACGAGAAGGCCGCGGCGGCAGCGATCGAGCAGGGGAGGGCCGGCGTGGCAGCACCGGCGGCGATGCCCCCGGCGAGCGTGATGACGAGGCTCATCCTGATCATGGTGTGGCGCAAGCTCATCCGCAACCCCAACACCTACTCCAGCCTCATCGGTCTCATCTGGTCGCTCGTCTGCTTCCGGTAAACACTTCCCTCCATCGCCGGCGAGGTCCCGTTCAACAATGTGCGTTCGATTCGATCCTTCACTAACCTTTCTCGGTGGGCATGCAGGTGGAACTTCGAGATGCCAGCGATCATCCTGAAGTCCATCTCAATCCTCTCCGACGCCGGCCTTGGCATGGCCATGTTCAGCCTCGGTTCGTGCCTCTCTGCTCTCCTCTCCCAACGCGAACGCGCGAACTCCTACTCTCCACCTATGGAACAGTGAATCTTGTACTGACTCTGTGAAAGCCTCGTTCTCTTCGTGCCTCGCGAAATGCAGGGCTGTTCATGGCGCTGCAGCCGCGGATCATCGCGTGCGGGAACAAGGTGGCGACGTTCGCCATGGCCGTGCGGTTCCTGACCGGCCCTGCCGTCATGGCCGCCGCCTCCTTCGCCGTCGGCCTCCGTGGCACGCTGCTCCACGTCGCCATCGTGCAGGTAAAATCAAACGACCAACCGCACAAGCAGGCACAGGCATGCCACTGACAAGAACCGCCTTTTGAAAAAAAGAAAGAAAAAAAAAAACATTGGTCAAGTGGCCGGTCGGGCATGCCGATCGGTATGCCCCCTATGCCGGTAAAGGGCGGCACCGCTCGCTTTCGCTTTAGACTCTGCACGCACAAACGCTCGTACCTTTTTTTGAACCCTGAACATGTTTCGCAGCTTTGTTCCATTTCTGACGTTCGTTTTGTTCACTGATGCGACGGTCGATGTGCAGGCAGCGCTGCCGCAGGGCATTGTCCCCTTCGTCTTCGCCAAGGAATACGGCGTGCACCCTGACATCCTCAGCACGGCGTAAGCGCTTGCCCCAGATTCTCATTCCATCCATCTCGCGACGCCGGGATTCTCATTCCCCCGCCCCTCAGGGATTTGTCTCACCTGCCGTTCGCATGCGTTTCTTTCTTGCAGAGTCATCTTCGGCATGCTCATCGCGCTGCCCATCACGCTGGTGTACTACATCCTTCTGGGGCTGTGAAAAAGAAGACAAGCTGTTGTTGCAGGTCACAGCTAGCCATGCCGGATGGGTTAGGTGACACAGGAGGAGACATGGGAGCTGCAGCGACTGCGCATGCGTCAAGACATCATGGAAGACGATTAGAGAGGAAAAATGTTTAGGACAAGAGTTGGGTCCGTACTAGTACTTTGGTTGAAGGGCGGCTCCAAGAACATGTGCAAAGCTTTGGGGTGACAATATATTCACGGAGCATTCGGCTGTTCAGGTTGTAAGGTTGGTTTGGGGTTTTAGGAGGTTGTGTTGGGGAGGGTTTTTAACGGACGGTTGGGCTAGCCTTGTAAAATGGATGGATGCCACTTTGATGCAATGTTAGAGCTCTTGTGCATCTTACGGTGTATACTCACTACTTGACATGGCATGATCGTTTTAGCTTCAGTAGACATGGTTGTAACTCTGGTATCCATGTTCTTAGCAATGCACATAAATCAATTAGATTTCGTAATGCTACATTGATAAGCTCTCGTGTATAGCATCCTCCTGTCCCAGGGGTTAGAACGGTTCACGATCCGGTATTTGTTGGGTAGTAATGTTCCTAAAAGTTTAATTAGTGCTAGTAGGGCATATATCCGGTGAAAATAGATTCAGTGTTGAAAGCATGAGAATTATTGTTACTTGTGCTGTTTACATTTGTTGGAAATAATATTCGGAAATGTTGCAAGCATTGTTGGCACATTTATTGTTAACAAGCAACAAAAATGCTGCACCCCACCATTGTTACAACAACATTCAAGTTATGCAATATTTCCAAGCACTGCTTCGAACATTTTTTGCGAAGATGCTTGGAACAAATATAAACAACACTAGCAATTTTTTTTAAAGTTTTTAACACTTGCTTCATATGTTGTATAGGTTCTAAATTCACGGCAGATTTAGTGTAGCTTTGTAGTTTTTTATTTAACACATTATTCAAGTTTTGACTTCATTTTGTGATTTATTATCTTTTGAGACACATAATTTATTGAGCTTATATGTTTTGATATATGCAGACGACCTGAAAAGTTCAATTCGATCCACGAATTTTCTTGGTTCAGGTTAGGCTAGACTCGAGCTTGAGAATAAGAGTGTCACACCCGGTTTTAAAGGAAACAACCAGATGTATTCCACATGTATGCCAGGATCAAGTTTTACATACATGCAGCGACGTCACTAGTGATAACATAAACTGTGTCTTAAATAACGTAAACAATCCTTACAAAAGGACCCGAAGGTCTGAAAGAAAATACTAATAAATCTTCAATTGGCAGAGGAACACCCATCCATCCACAGGCGTTGTCCGGGGGAAACACCAGCCTAGGACATGGTCTTCAATCAACGCCTTCTTCCTTCTAGAAATCAGTGTCCTCGCCCGGGACTTCCTCGAAGACTTCACCTTCTGAGCAGCATCCGAGGGTAGGGAAAAGGCAAGCGTGAGTACATAAAGTACTCAGCAAGTGGAGGAAAAATATGACATGCAGGCTATTGACAAGGAAAAATCAACTTGGGGATTACTGCGACTATGTTCAGCTAAATCAGACTCAAACAACCTAGCAATCCTATTTACTAGATTTTTATTCCAACAATTTAAGAACATAACTCATCGGATTTCATCCAACTACCAGACTCACCAGATATCCCATATCCGGCTACCGACTCATCGGGAGAACCACCACCCGACTACCCAAAACCAACCTTTAAAGTTCCCATCTAATCCTGAAGAAGTCCAAGCCGCTCATGACCGTGAGCACAGCTGATCGATCAGTTATTTACTCTGCAGAGTTTGCACACTTTACCCACGAGTCGTGATTCCTTTTTTGCCTTACACTTCCGGGGTGTATGACCGGGGTCTCACTACAAGGCTGTTACAAAGTATCTCCACATCTATAAGCACCCACTGAGGTTTCACCGCTAACAGGGATCTCATCCACTGCAGAGGCCCCCTCTTGTGCCACTGAACCAACCATTGGTGCGTACAGAATGCGAAGAACACTAATTACTTAGCCAGGCCGTACCCATATAGGCCTCATGGTTATGCTGTTTTGCCAGGTTACAGGCTCCAAGAACCGGTCCTTAGGATCCCACACAGGAACGTACACAAACCCTGCTGTGTAGCTCCACTACATACTAGCCAATCCAGTTGGGATCCCTAAATTCAAGTTACTACAAGATTATCAATTCTCCCAAATACTTGTTCCATAGTTATTAATCAAAGTTCATAATAATTCTAATCCATGACTGCACTAGCATGACTACCCTTTTACAGGACCCAAAAACCCCAAAAGAGGCTACAA
The DNA here is from genome assembly GCF_958298935.1 of Phragmites australis. Lineage (NCBI taxonomy): Eukaryota > Viridiplantae > Streptophyta > Magnoliopsida > Poales > Poaceae > Phragmites > Phragmites australis. The sequence continues at coordinate 9,530,038 of NC_084928.1, forward strand.
GGAATTGCCATACAAATTCTAGTAAACCCTATTCATGGGATTCAAAATTAGACAAGCATGCAACTAAGGAAAAGTAAACTATAATGATCTATGGTTAAATCAAGGTGATCAAGGACACTTGCCTTCGTAAGTTGGCTGCTCAGAATCTTCGAAAACTTGGTCTTGAATGCTGGCACTCTGCTCTCCTCCTAAAGCTGAAGCACACACCGGAAAGAAATAACAAAACAGCTAAATACAACACACTAAACAGGAGAAACTAACTCTAAAAAGGCTAAGAACGGAAAGTACACGCTGCTACGATCTCGGGAGCGCGAAAATCACCTAAATCGGAGGTCGTATGGAAAAGTTACACTAATTCTACTCTACAAGGGTTTTTCTGGAAGTTTGCAGGGACTAAAATGTAAAACAGATAGTTCTAGGGGCTTAAGTGCAAAGTTCAGGGACCTAAATATAATTACCCTAAAATCCAGGGGCCTAATTGCAATTATTCAGAACTATCTAAGGGCCTATATGCAAAAACAGTGAAGCCTAGGGGTCTCCTTGCAAATCTCACTAATTTCCGAGAATAGGAGTAATTCTTTTCATACTGAAAATCCTGATTAATGCGCAATGCTGACGTCACAGGCTGACTGGGCATCCAATGTTGACTGGGCTCTGCCACGTAGGACAGGGACATCCACATGGCGCGCTGACGTGTCTCTGCTGCTGACTGGGTTTAAGAGGGACACGTGGCGCAATCTGGACGGCTAACGAAGGGGTATTTTGCGATCTAATCGGGAGCGTTCAACAAAGATCCGACGGCTGAGGTTGATTGGGGGGGGGGGGGAAACAGGCCGGCGGTGATCGGAACACGGCGGCGCCGCCTCGGATCTCGCCGGAGGATCGTCGGAGATTGGCAATCTAACGCTACCGACCGCCAAACTCTTCGGGAAAAGGCGCAATCGAACGGGGAGGGCACGGGGAAGCTCACCGGGGGCTTGTCGACGGCCGGGGAGGTCTTGACGGCGGTGGGCGACGACAATGGCGGGCGACGGCGCTCGGAAGTCGACGGGGACCCGGCTGCGACGGCGGAGAGGCGAAATCAGCGGGCGCAGGAGCTTCCTGGAAGACAAGCGATGCCGGAGAAGGGGTTAGCTGGCCGCGGCAACCTTCGGGCGCTGCTAGCGACGGTGGAGGGCGGCGGTGCTTACCGGCGAGCGGAGAGGACTCGGTCCGGTGGCGGAGAGGCGTCGGCGAGTCGCAAAAAGGGCTCCTCCCACTACTGCGAAGCTGGCGGCGAGCTCGGACGCGGCGGGGAGGTTCGGTGCGGTGGGTTGCTCGGCGACGGCGGCGGCTATGGCGCTCGGCGAGCTCGGGTTTTTCTTGCGCGTGTGCAGGGGGGAGAAGGCAGCGCTGCTGGGGATATATAGGCGAGGGCGGCGCAGGCTGTTGCGGGGCGCAGCGCGTAGGGCGGGCGACGGACTCGGATTCGACGCGGCAGCTTCGGAGTTCAGTTCGGATACGGCACAGGCGCGGTGGGGACGATGGAGCTGACGGGCGGGCCCCTCTGGCAGCGACGCACGCGCGGGGTGGGCTGGGCCAGAAGCAGACGGCGCTGGGCTGGGCCGCGGCGAGAAAACGGGCGTCACAAAGAGTCATCGGACTGCCACCGAAAATGTAAATAGAATTATTAGATATATTTACGTACATCCTACTAGAACTTAATTTCATTAAAAATAAATGTTAGCGTTCATTTTCTAAATTATTGAAAAATAATATAATTTTGGCTTGACTTCTTGGGGGTGAGAACCAAACATCCCTAATTGTGCCTTAGTTGAGCCTGATTAGGCTGGGTTCGGGCTAAGTTTTTCCAAAGAGGACTTTCTCAAGTCCAGCTCGGCTCAGAAAATAAACATTTCTAGCTTGGAACAACCTGTGGATACTGAAAGAATGCATACTAACCAAAATATCTCAAGTTTCATGTTCATGTTGCAGTCCTACTGAATATGACTACAAATTGGGTTTCATTTCAATTTGATTGTAACATTGCTTGTTAACATCATCCAAAGCGGACAAAACAAATATACATATATTCTCAGTGTACATGCAACTGGCATTAAAGGTCTAAATTGCGGCTAGCAGCAAACTTAATCATGCTGAGATTAGTTTAGTTGCTCATCTGATAAGATTCGTAGGCTGTGTTAAGAGATATGTTAGCGTATGGTTTAGATTACTTTACTTGTACAACCAAAACCCTAACCGCCAATGATCTAGATACATAGGATTGATGTACCGGCGGCTGCAAGGGCTTCATCACCATGTACTTGTCTATATATATCAACACGAAGTTGACCCACCGTAGGTCATTAACACTAATCATTCTACATGGTACCAGAGCCTTTACGATCCTAATGTCGATGACTGGATCCTTCTCCACTGCCGACACCTCTACCTCAAACACATCTACCATCTCCACCTCAATTTCCACCATGGCCGGTGCAACCATCTCTCCCCCTGTGACACATTCAGTCACCATCAAGCTAGGAAAAGACAACTACATGTTGTGGCGGGCGCAGTTCCTATAGTACCTACGAAGCATGGGCCTCATTGGCTACATGGATGGATCCATCGTGAGTCCATCAAAGATGATAACCACAACCTCTGCTGATGGTGCCACCCAGACTGTCAATCTAGCGTGGGATATCTGGTATAACCAGGATCAAGCTATCTTAATGAGTCGATGTGAACATGTGTGGTGGCAATGCTGAGAAATTGATAGATTTGAGAGAAGGGTTCATGACCAACGTCACAACAGAAGCGTGGGAACCAAATTATCAATCACTCAGTTAGTTGGTCATTCTTTTCTTATAGAGTTTTCAAAGATGTCATCACCAAATTACACAATCACCAAAAGATTCAAGATGGCAATGTTATAAGTTTCAGCTACAATTATACAATCAATAAGAGGCGTAAATTAGTTTATGTGAAGGACCGCCTAATGAGGTGGTTGCAATGTCTTCAAAATAAATTCCTTCTAGATTGATGATGGTGTTAAACTATATATGAATTTGATTGACAATCTATCTGTTTGCTAAGACACAACATCACATGACTTGCCTTACTTCCGTTGACTCCCTCTGGTATATCACATTCACACTTGGAACAATTCAATTTTTTAAGAAAAGATTGTTATATGTTCAAAAGTATGAACAAAAGGTACAACCGATATTTTCCATTTGTATGATACCTGCATCTTGTGCATTACTACCATAGTTCAAGTCATATCCACGTGTTAGGTGGATTTATATGCGGAATTTATAGAATTTGATCCAACGATAACATAGTGGCGAAACCAGGAGGATATTATGATAATCTATTGCATTATTCGCAAAGAAAAACAAAATGACATGACCACATGTATCTCTCTCTTCCCTAAACTTGCTACGCCTTTGTTCAGAATTGAGGTGAGCTTCAAAACCACTTACCAAATTATATTTAAGATGTAACAATTAGGTAAAAGGATTTTGTACAGAACTATAACAACAATATCTTACTAAATTTGTAAAGAATTCTCCACTAACTAAATTCTATGCGTAATACAACATAAAAACCATAAATTGGTTTCATGCATGTTGTTCTATCTAGTACCTCAACTTATACTCATGTCGTGCACCGACAATTGTATGCAGTAGTTTAGGAATGTACCCCTACTACATGGTAATGTAGGATTTGATGTGGACCAGTTGGTCATATCGAGCAACCAAACTGGGAGACATTTCTTATCTTTCGAGATCTATCCTGATGTGGCCATCACATTGGGTACCCAAATAAACCCTCCAGAATTTCATCATGTTTTGGGATGAGGACCCCAACCCGGACTGAATTAGCCAGTTAGCCCCAAGAGAATCCTCTGCGTTGAGTACCCTCATTGTTGAACCTCCCGTGCTCCCTCTGCCTCGTTCTCCTTCTAGCTCAAATCAACCATTCACTTCTTCCTATTCTTATTTGTGCAAAGTAGCAAAGTACTTTATTCATGTGCAGTTGCAAAGTACTTTAGTACTAGAATATATGAAATTCCCTCATTTCAAAAGAAGATGTGTGTCAAGTTGTCATAATCTAAATCCTTCATACTTAGGAGCTACTAAGGATGGCAACAGGCCGGGTTAGGTTGGAGTCCCGCAGGTTTCAAACCTAGCAAGGGCGGGTTTGGGTGTCAAATTCACCTCGCAGGGCCATCGAGTTGGGGCCCTGACTCGAGTAGGGTTTGGGTCTGAGTTGTACTTTGCACTAGCAGGTGCTCCGCGGGCCCTGAATCCTTAGGCCCATTAACCTTTTGGCCCATGACCCCGTTCACCACCTTGGATTCACATACGCATTGGATTGGAGTCCACAGTCCAGCAACAATTATGCAGTGCCTTCTTCCCCCTACTCCTCATCAGCGCTCGATGGGGAGGTGTTGCGGTCCCTACACCGCCTCGCGAGGGGCCTGTTTGTTGTTGAGGCGCCCACGCCATTCCTACGTGCGGTCTTCAAGGCCTACTACGTGGCACCTAGCCGCATGGGGCTGCTGCTGTAGTCCGACGAGGTGGCCACACGGGTACAGGAGCTATAGCACGAGCTACATGACCTCCTCCCTGTCACCGAGCTTGTGCATACTTGCGGGCCGGCAAAGTAAGGGGAGCAGCCGAGTAGATCGAATTCATGGTTGCTGATTGAAAGTCGCACATCATCATCATGTAGTCGGGGAAGATGGCCCGCCGCATGCCGTCGCCACACGGTTGAGGAAGACGCAACCAGCAAGAGGCACCTTCTCTCTAGAGAGGCACCATCAAGGAGATGAAGGAGGAGGCATGGATCTTTTTGGCATGCAAGGTGAGCTCCCGATCCCAATGCACACTAACATCACCTCGCCCTATGGCGACGTTGGCAGCGGGGGCCATGTCCTGTAGGTCTACCATGAGCATGGAAACAACAATAGGAAGTCGTCTCCTGCGCTATCATCGCCTCCTACCGTGGTGGAGGAGAACCCCGAGAAGAAACGTGGGGTGGCGGCTGGCATTGGCATTAGCTGCAGCTGCGGGAACTCATCGGTGAAGTACCGCAAGAGGGGCACTTGAGTGCCTCCAGCGAGTCCTCGCTGCTCGCCAACAACTCGCCTCACCTGTTGGTGGCGTTCCTGCCGATGGCCGCTGTCGGGGAAGACGGCACAATATATTTGGATCTACAGCGGTTTTTGGGTCCCCGCCGGGGCCGGGGCTTAGGGTCATTTTGCACCCAATAACAAATTCAGGGCTAGATCAAGTTTGAGATCTCAAATTTCGGATCGAATACGTTCTCGCTTCACCCTATACCGCCCCAATCCATTACCACCCTTAGGGGCTGCTATGTCGTGGGAGTGCCACGCGGGGCCACGATCTGATGTGCATGTAGTATGGTATCACGGCAGCACTAATAATTCTTCTTGGTAGTGTCTAGTCAAAACTATGTAATTAGAGGACGGTTGGTATACAAATCGTTGTACTAAACAATACGTTTTCCCTGAATTTTTATGCGTTTTTCAAGATCCATCGTTCTCCATATTAATGTTGTTGTTGTGTTCATAATTTTTTTTACGAAGTTAGGCTCGCAAATCTTTTATTAGGTTTACAATTTTGCAGAGGGTATTCGCAGCAATTCACGGGACACTGTCGGCCGGTACGTAAGATGAGGAGACACGTATGTACGTGGCATATATACCTTGTCAAGCCAATGATGGCTTCTTCGTAAAGAAAACGGGAAAGGAAAAGTGGGCAATGATTTCTCATAAGAACGTTAAAAGTTTAGCACTAGCACGTTGGAGCAAAAGTAGCCGCAGATTCGTCAGGATTTCCACAGTGGTGTCAGATCAGGTTCTTGCATTATTTCATTGCTACATTTTTTTTTATTTCACAAGGGTGACGACATGAGGTACAGTACTTTCTACCGGCTTAGCCGAAATGTTTGGTATCTATTCTATCCGAGTATTAAGTACAGGGACGTTGTGGCTAACGAGCTTCACGAATGGTACGATGACCAGCAAGGATATTTTCTAAACTCTGGACCAACCCACTATTAGGTCAAAGCTCGCTCGATTAGTTTTCTTGTGATATATTGTGATCCCACGACTAATTCTTACTGGTCGCGGGATGTCTATATCCAACATGTCTAATCGTATTTATTAATTTCTATTTAAGTGTTTTTTTTTCTCGAGACACTTTCCTTCAGCGAACAAGGTCGTAGTCGGTGCAGATGGGCTGTCCCCCGTCCATTGGGGACAGGCTACGGAGTGGGGTTTTGTGAACTGACTTGGCACAATGCGATAGATTGGACAGGATCTGCAGAATGATCAGACAAGTGGACGAGTTCGCAGGTGAGTCACGAAGGGCTGGGATGGAATGGCTTGATAGATAAGCTTGTGGCTTACGGTGAGGGGACATGCGGGGCTACCGAGGTAAAATAAAAGTGGAGGTATCCATGAGGATGGGATGGGCCCTGCAGTACCACCGGCGCAAGGTGTAGCGCGTGCTCCATGTGGTGATGGTGTGAGAAAGGAATATCTAGCTATGTATGGGTCTACAGGAAGGGTCCACTTGTAAGTTCTCCATCTCTTATATATAAACAGGAGAACATGTCTAGAATTAGGGGGAGGATATCATCTGTAATCAGTTCAGAAAACACTCATAATAAAATACACATAACGTATGACTGTTATCCTTCGGAAGGTCTAAACCTGTATAACACCTGGTGTTCTTAAGTTCTAGTAGAGACACACCCGTTCAAGACGTTGATCACACGTCCGTTGTTTGGTACACCCCGAAATCATTGTCAGGAACTAACTCTCGACATTTTGCGCGCTAGGTAGGGGGCGTGTTTTTGTGTTTTGGTAAGTTATGGTAGTTTGTTTGGGCTGGTCATGGTTGGATCCGCGGCAACCGCCGAACCCTGCTCCAAAGACCCCAGCTGTCGCAAGGTATTCGCCGTTAGGTACGACCTAGAAGAGCCCAACCGTGTAGTAGGGGGCGCCGGAGGTCCTCATGTTCAGAGTACTAGTAGTAGGCTTCCGGCCGTGCGCCCTGGGGAAGCTTGCCCTAGCTACTACAACGCCATCCGGTAGATTGTCCGTAGACCTATGTGTCTTTTTTTATGCTCCCCAACACGACATCAGCAGCTTGATCCAGAGCTATCAGCCAGCCAAGATCCCCAAACAGGTAAGAGGATACCCTGAAACTAATATGGTGTGTGGCCTTTTGGGCAGGGCCATCTTGAGGATAGGAAATAAGGTCTTTCGCTCTTCAAGTTTCTAATAGAAAGAACGACCACTTCCGGCAGATACCAGGAACAGGGGAAGCCTTCAAGGATCTCAACAGGTGACCCTTTTCTCCTCCTATACTAACCACTCCTCGACCAGACGAGGAGTCGTTGCCCTATTTTGCAGCTATCCCCACAGGTCACGGGAGTGGTACTGGTCGTCGAACGATGAGGGTTTCTACGACTAGAAATGAATAGGCACATGACAACACATGTCGATAGGCCGTTCACATTGAATCGACTGGGGGCTGGATCGATCTCAACCCCACAAGCCATCAACACTTTAGGTACACATTGCAATTAAATTTTTAGGCCACCAAACAATGTTGCAGAGTATGAGGGTATCTTATCTGGAATACGAGCAACATCTGCACGAGAGGTAAAACACCCACTAGCAATGAGAGACTCGCTACTAGTTGTAAAGTGAGTGTGAAGGGTTTCCTGTGCTCGAACTAGATGATGGCGACATACCTCTCCGAAGTGAGAAATCTATAGCGACGTTTCATCGATTTTGATGTCAAGCACGTCCCTCTCAAGGACAACTTCCTAGCCGATGAGCTAGCCCATCTAGCCTATTCTTGTGCACCTGTCCCGATCAGAGTCTTTGAAAAAAGATTCACACTACCATTCACCACGGTCTCAAGCCAACGTGGAAGGGATGCTTCACTTGGAAACGGAACACCAGAGGCAAGAGCTTCGGAGGCAATGCCTCCTTCAGTGCTGTCGACCTCGGGTTGCCATCATGTGGTCACTATGCTTGATTCGGGTGTAGTCTGGATGAACCAGATCTTGAACTACCATCAGAATCAAGCATCCCCTGACAATGATGTATCAGTAGAAAGGGTCATGTGGTAGGACCATAAATACTGATGGGTAGAGAGACGCCTCTACCACTAAAGGAGCAACAACTTTTTACTGAAATACATCATTTAGGAAGGGAGGAGCACCGTGTTCCCTAACATCCTCGGAGGCATATGTGGTAGGCACGCTTCATACCGCACTCTGGTCGGGAAAGTGTTCCAGTAAGGATTCTATTGGTCCACGACCCTCCAGGATGCTTGAGAGCTAGTGAAATGGTGTTGGTCATGTCAGAACCATGGCCGACATACCGAACTACTGTCCCAAGCACAGCAAACTATACCACTTTCTTATCCTTTCACTATCTGGGGGTTTGTTATCATGGGACCATTCCCTAAAAGCCCCAGGCGGTTTTGAATTCATGTTTGTGGTAGTTGAAAAATTCACTAAGAGGATCGAGACCAAGCCTGTTAGGAAATTCCCCACCACAACAATAATTAAGTTCACACGAGCGGTGGTAGTGCGATTTAGCCATCCAAACCACATAATTAGAAACAAATGGGACTTAATTCTCCAGTCAGAGAACGCATGTTGATTGCCTCGAATGACCAACTACTCGCGCGACAACCAGGAGGCGCGGTGAGAGAACAATACAAACCTGAGCGAAGAGTCCCCCAAGCATGCTCAAAATTCGAGCAACCCGATACCAACAGAGCCTCAAATGCTACCGTGACCACAGAGTGCGGGAGCAGACACTGGTCGTAGGCGACATCAACCTCAGACGAGTCCAGGAATAGGGTAGGTCGTAACAATCTCTTCCCCAATGGGGGAGGGGTCCCACAAAGTGGTGTGTATTTCCTGACCTGACGCGGTCGACCTAGCTACAGAGGCCGGCAAAAAATTACACAAACTCATGAAACACGAGTTCTATGTGTAAGGCTGCTCGAAGATGAGCCTATTTTTCTATTTTACAGGATCTTTCAGACAAGTGTGGAATATTGCTTGTAAGTTTTTTCAAATTAAAAAACTAGACTCTGTTTTGCAAGACAACCTGGGTAAGAACGGTCTCACCTAATTGTAAGTTTTTCCGATTCGTAGGCTTTTAGGATCTATAGTTTGTTTTTATACAACATACATGTTTTGTTTTGCCCGATTGATCACATCGATTGAGTGAGAGTCAAAATTGTTGCTCACGTAGTGTCAAAGGTATGGGCATCCGTGGGATGATGACCACGAGGCCACGGCTCCTAGATCGGGTCGAGCGCTGATCGCCTCTGAAGGGCTTGTCATGCTAAAGGACATCCTAAGTGCCAGGAAATTTTCTAGCAAGCACTCCGAACCTACTTGCCACTCAAACACATGAGAAATTTACATGAAGACTGGTCCTTTCATTACAAAGCGACCACCCAGGCAGCTCCTGGGGGCTATTTCTTAACAATTTATTCAGTACACATGGGACCCAAAAACATAGGGCAGTGGTTCGAACCGAATAGACAAAAGAAGGGAGCTGACTATGGGTAGATATGAATTGGCGAGGTCATGGAGGTCTTTCGTGGTCTTCGTGGATCCACAAAAACCCTCAGATACAACTGGGATAAGGTCAATATCAGAAAAGTGCTTGTGGATGTAGGCTAGGGAAAGACAGACGCTGGTGGTTCCGACACCTAGCAAGTGGTTACCCACCGTCACGCGTAGCCTGTCCTCAAGGCCACTTGTCTCCTCGGAGGCTAGCAAGAACTAGTCGATGTGATCATTTACGGTGTCTCCAAGTGCGGGGCGAATCTAAATGTTGGTGATCCGCAGCAGTGAGTTGAAGGTTGCAAAATAACAGTTGTGGTGATCGTAGAAATATACCCACCGTTGGTCGCTGTCTCGGGTTATCCGCTCTGAGTCTCTCCGTGCCGCGAACAACTCCTTCGAATAAGCTGGTCAAGGAAATAAGTCGCAAGCCATGCAAGAGTCAGTTGATCGAGCCTCACTTGGCCAACTGAGGACTACACATGACTAAAGAGTGGTAGGACCGGCGCACCTCTGAGATCACCCTGCAAGATCTCTTGCTCGACTGCAAACCTAAGCTCGCACTCGGCCATAGCTTCTAGACTACGCTTGTCAACAAATTCATTGATCGACGTGGTCGGGGGCTCCGTGCGGGCAGGTGGGCAGGTCGGTCCTGGCCGCTTTCCATCTACAGGCGTGGTTGGGGGCTCATAGTGAGGAGGAGGCTTGGTCAACTCAGAGATTCTATGATCACAACACTAGCGTAGTCTCATCAGAGAAGTTAAAAGTGTCATTCAGATATATTACAAAACCTAAGTCACAATCCAGTCTTTACTCTTCAGTGGCCTTGACCCGAAAGACAGTCTCCATGTAATCCACCACCCCTTAGCACTCCTACAACCTCTCCTCCGCTTCAAGTTCAGTGACCGTGGTCCCCTCCCGAATGAGGTCAAAGTTGAAGTTGGGACCGCGGCTACGGTAGCACCGGAGAACGTACCTTGCCGCGTTCCTCATCGCCTGCGCCACATCCCGGGAGCTCAGAAAACTTCTCCAAGAGAACCTTAATAGCATAGGCCCAGACCTGGGTTATGCGGTGGTCCATCGGCTCGATGGCCCCCAACCCGAGGCTCTCTAAGGGATCCTTCAACACCTTAAAGGCCTCATGGAGAATGTCGTTGTTGGTGCGCTTGTCCTCCTTAAACCGGGACTGATCGGCGGCAAGCGTGGCTTTTTCCCGCTAGAGCTCACCAAACTTCTACTGAAGCAGGAGCCCCGCCTCCTTTTCTTTGGGCAGCCGCCTCTCCAGTTCGGCGTATCAGTTGACTACCTCTTCCTTGTCTTCGATCAGCTTGCGGATAGAGGCTGGAAAGTGGGCAACCGGTGAGAGCAGGTTAGAGGGTGGAAGAGGCTACACAGTCGGCTCCGTAAGCATGGGAGCCTCAGGTCGTAACTCCCCCATCGGCCATAACACTGTGCTGAGGCACTGATGGGAGAGTTATGACCAGGGCCGTAAGTGTGGTCGAGGAACTACGTCAATAACATAATTATGAAATTAGGAAGGAAAAGGAAACTTGAAGCGCATACGCCTAACCAAAGAATTTACTGTGGCGGCGAAGACCTGAGCACGAGTTTGTTCCTTGCAAAAGCCGCTAGACCGGCTGGTCAGGGAAGACAGTCCTACCATTGAGCCATCGGTGCTTGGTATCCCATGAGCACATTTGGACACCTTTGTGGTAGACGTGTCCTCCATTGATCTCTTCCATGTGGACGCTTGGCCAGCGACAGCCTGACTACTCCGACAGGTTAGGGTGCGCCTGGTCAGAGCATGCCTGGTCGGAACAAGTCTGGTCAGGGCGCGCCTAGTAGGGGAGCGCCTGGTCAAAAGGAGTTTGGACGGGACAATGTTGGATGACCCTCAGCTGACCGACACCGCTCAGGGTCGCTACCCTGCCCTATGCAGTCTGGTCACATTCGCGGTCGACTGAGCTGACATCACAGACAGAGTGATGGCTAGCCATGGCGGTGCTAGGTAGCGAAGAGGGCATGTGAGCAGTAAGATCAATGTCCCGGGCAACTTCTGTAATCTCGTTGATTACCAGACGGAATACATCAACCTCAGGAAGATTTTGCGGTGGTAAAAACTGTGAAACCCTGACCCAGGAAAAGATTTGAAGATAGAAATCCTGAGAAAATATCAAGCATACTGGTTTGATTTGTGCCCTCTCTGACGGAAAGAGATAGCACAATGGAGGAGCGTCGCGTGGAGGGCCACCTTTCCTCGCTACCGCCGCCATTAGTAATTTGACCCACAAGTCAACGACATCATTAGGGAGATCTGGATAAGGGGAACATTAAGACACCGCATGACTAGTAACGAGTGCCATGAGGATGGCTACGACGTTATCTGTGGGGCTCTCCTAGATGGCATCATCACTCCCGGTGTATTGATAGGTTGGATGTGCTCTCCTCGGCAAGGGGCATAGCCGGCGCTTAATGAAGTCATGAATGATGTCTAATCTCGATAGCCCAACATTTGCAAGCTTTTTGACCCAAGTGGCGAGGGTCAGCAGTTTCAAAGTCGATGTAGGCGAGTTCCCCCAGTTTTTATTGAGGCGCGCCGGTGCATCTGGCATGCAGAGGTTGTCCAAGAAATCTTCGGTCGAGAGGTAGAACCATTCTTCCTTCTAGCTCGATCATGATGACTTGAGACCCATCTTAATGTAAGACTCCATAACACCGTCGTGGAGACGAAAGCCGCAGCTTTCAGTAGCTGGCCCGGTCTGTAACCTGGTTGTGTAGATGTACCTAAAAAGGTCAAGACATGCCTCGACCCCAATGAAGTTCTATCACAAATGAGCGAAGACGCTCAGCATGATGATGAAATTGAGGTTGAGGTGGAGGTGACAGATGCCATAGAACTAGATGTTGGTGGTGTAGAATTTGGAGAAGGAAGGAACGAGGCTGGCCAGAAAGAACGAGGCGAACATTAGGATCTCCCCCTGGCGAGGGGCACAGACGTCCCCCTCGGGCGGTACCCAGAGGACAGGCGGCCTGGGAGCATGCGACTCTTGTACATTAGCTTCAGCTTCATAGCGGTGCACTTGAACTTGGGGAAGTCAGGGCTCTTTTCCAGTGCACAACACCATAGGAGTTGCCGTAGGAGCACGGGTGGAGATGGAGATGATGGGCGCTGAGTGCAAGGGCTTGAGGGCTGTGGGATGGAGAAAGGATTCGTAAGCAAGATTTAACTTCCAATTTATTGGACTAGTACAATATCCGAACTGTCGTGCGGAGCCCAGCCGCCTCATGATTCGAAAGGTTATGTTTGGGGAACCAAAAATCCCTCGGGCCCGACTGCAATCAGTGTCTCTCTCTTTTTCTCAAGACGCTAAACCTCCCCATGTGACGTAAAGTTCATAATCAAACTCTGAAGGCTAACGACGTCGGTGACCACTCCCTGGGTGAACTATGTTCCCTCAGGGCCCAAGTGGTGCGACCAGACCTAACCATGACCACGAGAAAGCTTGTGGGCTACTGTCAGAGTATTGATTAAGGAGCGTCCTGGTTAATGGGTCCCACGAGGGTTATGACGACCAACAGGGGATATTCTCTGAACCCGCGCGAGGTTTGCACGACCAACCTCCTTGCAATATATTGTGATCTCGCAACCAGCCTTTGCTAGTCGCAGGACGTTCATACCCAACCAGTCTAATCATATTTATTGATTTCTACTCAAGTGTTTTCCTTTCCGAGGCACCTTCCTTCAATGAACAAGGTTGTGGCCGACGTAGATGGACAGTGCCCCATCCCGTAGCATTTAATGCTATGGAGTAGGATTTTGCAGACCGACTTGGTGACGTGTGACTGATGGGATAGGGTCTGCAAAACGACCAGACAAGTGGACGAGTTCGTAGGTGGGCTCATGGAGGGCTGGGATGGAATGGCTTGGCAGATAAGCTCACGGCGAGGGGACATGCGGGGCTACCGAAATAAAATAAAAGTGGATGCATCCATGAGGATGGGATGGACCCCGTAGTACCACCGGTGCAGGGTGTAGCACGCGCGCTCCGCGTGATGATAGCCTGGGAGAAGAATATCTAGCTAGGTATGGATTTACAAGAAGGAGCACACTTGTAAGTTCTCCTTCTCTTGTATATAAATAGGAGAACAGATCTAGGATTGGAGGAGGATCCCATCTGTAACCAGTTTAGAAAATACTCATAACAAAATACATCTGACATAGTACTGTTATCTTTCGAGAGACCTGAAACTGAATAATCCCTGGTATTCTTAAGTTCTAGTAGATACACACCCGTTCAAGACGTTGATCACGGATCCATCGATACACCTTAGAATCATTATCATGAACTAACCATCGACACATTCGTATTCTATCTAGTATATGGAGCAGAAGAGGTTTTGAAAAAGGCTACTGTATACGATCTTTTTTTTTTGCAATGTCATATTTTTATGGTTTAACACGATTGCAACACCTTTCAAATCCTCAGTGGGGGCGAACAAAGGATGCGGGAGCATGCAACTTAACCACTTGCACTTTGGAGAGTTTACGGAGCAGAGAAAGCATGTAGGTTTGCGTCTTAGCAGAGCATTGCAGAGCGTAAGTGATAGAGCTTAAAAGTACCTCTAATTGCTAGCTTAAGGTATCAAATAATTGTAGTGCATCCACAGTGCAACATTTTCTGTGATACCCATACTACACAGTCCACAGATCTGATCGAATATGCAATTTTACGTTTTAAGGTGATATAATCAGTTTTGACAGTTGGGTGGAATTTTGCTGCAATGCTGTGTACACCATGCAACGATAAAGTTGGCGACCAGACGTCTCGGACCAGGACGGGGTCCTCGACTCTAGATTGGAGTGTCGAATTCCTAAAGGAAGAGGAGAGGGAGCCCCCCTCTCTCTCTATATATAGACACCCTGTTATAAGCACTAGTTCATTGCAATAACGAAAGAAGTCTCTACCAGATTTTTGTGCCACTTGTTCTTGTGCTCTACTTTGGGTTCAGGCTGTGTTGGAGAATCGAAAAGGGAGTGGTTCTAATTGTCGATAATGTTATTCAACACGTTATCAGCACCTCACTCTACCGCCAACAACATATTCAAACTTAATTCGACATGTTATCATTTTCGGCAGCCTCTAGGTATCCAACATCGTTATTGAGTTTCAACATGCGGCCTCATATCATTGACATATATCATATTAACATAGCTTGGTTTCAACTACATTTCTATAAAATTAATATATAATTAACCTAAATAATTTACTCTGCACCTAAAATATCTAAAGTTCAACTAAAATTACCTTATTGTGGAAGAGGACATCGACGTCGGGGTGGAGGAGGTGCAACAGCATCTAGATGGAGGACGTCGGGGAGGGTGCGATAGCGATGGTATCATGGAGGCTGTCAATGACGCGAGGCAGGAGGCCAGGGGGTGCAACGACGTTGGTATCATAGAAGCCGATGGGGATGAGGGTGGCGGGAGTTGAGGTGCTAGTGTGGAGGAGGCCAGGGTGGCAGCGGCGAAGTGGGTGTCATGAAGACCCACGGCAGCGCGGGGCGAAAGCCGAGGCTTCGGGATGGAGGAGGTTGCCGAGGGAGAGGCGGAGTGGGTGTCATGGAGGCCCACGACAATGTGGGGCGGAAGTCGAGTCTATGGGATGGAGGAGGTTAGGGAGGGAGCAGTAGAGTGGGTGTTGTGGAGGCCCATGGTAGCATAGAGCAAAAGCCAAGGCTTAGTACGGAGGAGGCCAGGTTAGGAGCGGTGGAGTCGGTGTCATGGAAGAAGGGCGAAGAAGCTAAGTGTTGAAGATGGGTGGAGAAGGATAGTTATATAGGGCAAAAAAAGTATCACTACCAGATCAAGTAACACAAACTACAGTGATATAGAATCACTATCGTTTTATAACTACAACTGATAGTGATAGTCTCACTGTCAGGGGTGTGGTAATCGAGGCATCAGTGAAAGTCTATCACTATCGGTTGGTAACTATAACCGGCATTGATACTATCAACATAAAATATAGCAAAAAAGCGAATTGTACCAGAACTAGAAGAAGCAATCTAAAAATTGTGAAGAAAAGTAACTTCATATTAAAATTTTAAATATAAGTAACTATAATGTAGGTAACTTAATATTAATAATATTACAATAATACATTAAATTTTTTTTATTACAACTTAGTTTAAGGGCGATCCGAAACAACCCTCTGGACATAAAAACTGCGCACAAGATCCTTTGCCTCATCATGCAGCCCCATGTAGATCACCTGACATAAGAAGACATTGTCTCCATCAATAGTTAACACACGACGATGTATATACCCTGCCTCTCTGGGTCTTGGGCATAGAAAGTAGCATTGGTTATTAAGGGGATCAAAGACAATCTGGAATGTGTTATTGGGTCCCAGGGCGAATCGAATAGTAGCAGCAACAGTCATCCACTGGCTTTAGGTTGGATGAAGCTAGTGTCTCGTGGTGAGGAGACCTCATTCCTGAGGGCCTGGAATGATATCTACGTAATGTGCCACAATCTGGCTGACCTTAAACTCTTTCTAGAATGAGCCATTAAAATGACACAGAAAAGTAGATCTACAAAAAACAACACAAAAAAAAAATAGAGAACTATAACTTAAGACAAGTAGAACAAAGATCTATATAAAGTATGGAAGAACGAAGCACTAGATGATGAATGGAAATCCATATTTCTTCAAAAACCTCTCATGAGCAAAGTAAGGAAGAAAAAAAGATCTAAGTTAGTAGAGCAAAGAAGAACAAAGTTCTCTGCTCTCACTTGGGTCAGAGTGAATTCTCACTTGTGGTGTAGAGAAAATGATAGAGACGGGATGATTAAATACAGGTTGTAGTTGTGCCGTTTGTAGTTCCCAATCAACAATGATAGAATGACATGTTAATTTGCATGCCCCATGATTGATATCACTGCTAGTTGTAGTTTCCAACTGACATTGATAGAAAGACACATCAATTCGTGAGTCTCGTATCACTACCGGTTGGAGAGAACAACCTGCACTGATGGACATCACTACCGGTTGGTAACTTTGACTACCAGTGATAAATTCTCTACCCCCTTCATGTCCCCCATGCCTCTTCGCATCTTTCGTGCCAATAAAACAATGTGGCAACCCTTTGTCTTCTGCGAACGGCTATTACAACTGCTTGCCCTCCTTGGCCTCCTCATTGCATCCACCAACTGTCGCTCCTCCTCCTTCACCTTGCCAAGTTCCTAGCTAGCTTCACCATTGTCATCATGGCCTCTCCTCCTCCATCACCGCCACCCATCCTTCCTCGTCCACCGCCGTCAGCCTCTCCTCGATTGCCATCGTTGTCATCTTTAGAGGATGGCACAATGGAGGCCTCCTTCTATGACGACCACTGCTTCTCCTCCCATGATCTCTCCTCCTTCTCCCACGATCTCTCCTCCTCCTCCTCATGCGATGAGGACTGGGAGCGCTTCATGGAGGGCACTCTGCTCCAACGCTTCCTGACTCTGAGGAGAAGGAGGAGGCCACCACCGAGGAAGAGGATGAGGAGGAGGCTAGCGCTGAGGAGGAGGACACCGAGGAGGAGGAGAAGGAGCCACAATTGTGGCCATTGTCGTTGTCAAACAATGATGATGATGATGATGAGGAGCCATAGTCGGCAACGCGACAACGACGAAGAAGCTGAAGCTTGCATAGGAGTAGGCTAGCTATAGCATAGGGTAGCTTAGCGATCTTTTGCAATCCGGATGTTGCTTTTTGTGTAATCTGGACTTCTTTTATAGTTAGGAGACCTTATATATTTTGTAAATGATCATGCGTTTATTTCTTAGTGTAATCATATGTTCTTTTGTGTATGCATATTATTAGTGCAATCATAAAGTTATTTTATAGTTATCTTCTTAGTCTAAATTTTGCAACATTCAAACTTAGTGTCTTATTGTGCACTGCTGGCTCACTGCCGACTTGTGGCATCAATCGACAGTGATAAAGTGTATATCCCTGCCGGTTTTAGCCACGAGCCGACAGTGATATATCATTGTTGGTTCGTGTTATGAATTGACAGTGATATGTTATATCATTGTTGGTCCCAATGGAATTATTAATTTTTTGGCCCATGGTCGTTATGAACTAGTAGTGATACCCTATCACTTTCGGTGCTAGTAAGACCGACACTAATAGACGGTCAACGATTGGGGTTTCTGTGGTAGTAAATGTACCTTGCAAATAGTACCAGACCTGATATTGCATTTGCTGTTAACCTACTAGCAAGGTTAAGCTTAGCTCCAATCAAACTGCATTGGAATGGAATTAAGCATATTCTCAGATACCTAAGAGGTATAGAGGACCTAGGGTTATTTTTTGGAAGAAAACATTGACTACTACTTTCTGTTGCAATATATTGATAAAACATAGTAAAAATATATTATTATGAAAGTATATTTTTAGAAAAATCTACCCGTGCCATTTTCAAGTATCCAACCTTAATACATAAAAAGTAATTTGTAGCTAAAGTTTGAAATAATTGATTGTACGTAACCCAAAATGACACTTATATTGGACTGGAGGGAGTCTATAGATGCAAGTATTTGTCTGATCGCCATAAAGTATTATCACAAACTAGATATGTGTTTTGCTGTGGTAGAACAACTATTTCTTGGAGATCTACGAAGCAGACGATGGATGCTACATCGACAAACCATTAAGAGATAATAGCACTATATGAATCAGTTAAACAACATGTACTGAATGCATGTGGAATAAACATCACACCATCCCCTACTATTATCTATAAAGATAATACAACTTTATTGGTGATATACCTAAAGGTAATCATAGAGATGATTGTATCATGTCTATAATTATGTACTTTTGAATAATGTGTTATTCGTTTCCTTGGATAATTATCATTTATATTGATTAGCAAGTATGTGACTGTCGGAGGGTGAACTCCTAAAGCGGGGATCCGGAGGGACCCCCTTTGAGATTCGGTCAGGGGGATGATTTTGAATCTGCTTGCGGGTGAAATAAATGGACGTAAATGCGATGGCAGGTGGGATGGAATGATTGAATGCAGAATGCAGTAAATGCACTGGGGGTTTTAGACAGGTTCGGGCCGCACTGAGCGTAACACCCTACTCCTGTGGGGATGCTATAAATGCATTGAGAATGTTTCTCAGGGATGTTGCTGGTTACAAGAATGTCTGTCTATCCTAGAGCTTCGGGCTCCTTGTTCTTCGGTGGTCTCAGCTTCTGTGCTTGTACTGAGTGCTCCTCTGTCTTTGGTCTTCGTTCGGGTCGGAGAGAGAGAGTGTGTGTGAGAGTCTCGGATGCGTCTGGATCCGCCTCTCTCCGTGCCCACCAGCTCCTCTTAAATACCCGCCGGCGGTAGCGTGCCCCGAAAGGGAGGGCACGAGTTCCAAGGTGCCATAAATGGAAAAGCAAGCGTCATGGGCTACTGCGCGAAGTGACGGCGGGGTTGAAAACGCGCCCCCCGCCCGGTCTCGGTCGTCATGATGGCGTTTTGCAACGGGCGCCGTGAAGAGGGCCCACCGGGCAGCCACCGAGCGGCCCGGCGTACCTGCTCGGTCTTGCACGTCTGTCACAGCAGGGCGGCAGGTGGAGCGCCTCGGGATGGGACCCGTGCATTAAATGTCCCCACGCCTCCCAGCCAAGTCGTGGCAGGGGCTGACACCGAGCGTGGCAGGAGCAGTTGGAAGTGACAGGCCACGCGCCCTCTTAAATGCGGCATCGGGCCTTTCACTGGCTGACACCTCACCGCTGGACCTCTGTGGGGGCCACCGGCGAAGGACTTCTGGGGTCCCCGGGGAACCGAGTGCTCGGGGGCCACTGTTCACAGCCCTGAGCACTCTCTCCCGGATATGCCCTTTCTTGGTCCTCGGGGAACCGAGTGCTCGGGGGCCGCAGCTCGCGACCCCGAGCAATCTCTCCCGGAACTTAGCTTCCTTTGGGTCTTCGTGGTACTCGGGCGCTCGGGGGCCGCTGCTCGCGGCCCCGAGCACCCCCTTCCCGGAACTTGGCTTTCCTTGGTCGTCGGGGGACTCGGGCGCTCAGGGGCCACTGCTCGCATCCCCGAGCACTCTCTTCCCGGCACTTGGTCTTCTCGGGTCATCGGGGGACTCGGGTACCCAGGAGCCACTGTTTATGGCCCCGAGCACCCTCTCCCGGGACTTAGTCTTTTCGCGCTTTGGGGAGAAGATCCTCGCGGGGGGTCACCACGTGGCAACCTGCTGGTTTGGCCTCGAGACTCGGGGACCCCTGGTTCCTGTGTCACCGACAGTGACTTATTTGCGAAGCTCTTTATTTTATTGTGATGTTATTCTAAATGATCCCTAATTTTATATTATTATGTGGGACAATAATGATTTACAGACTAGCACATATATTGATTGATGATCATGTTTCATAGATTATAGATATAGAGATATCAAATCAATAATGTGGAGACATGTTAGAGAATATGGTGTTGGATAGACCCATCTTGAAATACTGCTGGGATTGTTATATGATGTATCATCAGTCGTAATCTCAAATGATGTACCTGCATGATTCTTAGACCTAATATCATCATTGATTCCTAAAAAGTGTAATGGTATACTTAGAGGCTGCCAAACGCTACTCCATAATTGGATAGTCATAAATGTAGCTTTCGGGCTTGCAATGAAATATATCGTGAGGTGTGAGTGATCAAGATGTAATTTATCTCTCCTACATAATGGGAGAGATATCTCTAGGCCCCTCAATATAGTTGGATTAGAAAGTGCATGGCTATGCCAATGCAATTAAAGAGTTAATCACGAGTTGAGTAATTTACTATAAGATTGAGTGAATGGTCGAGCTATCATAGGGATGATACGTGTCTCACCTTGAGCTTCACTGGTATCATGAGGCAAAATGATTGGTGCATGTGTATATCAAGGTTCAGTCAATATAATCTTTATGTATATTTGGGAGTTAATAAGCTCTGCTAGGGACCACTATTGATTTCAGTTCAGAAAGGGGTTTCCGAGTCGTAGCTGTTTATACATAAATCTAACGGGTCACACACTTAATGGGTTAGAACATGTCACATGGATTGGATCGGTACGAGGTTTAAATGGATTGTGATCCGTGAGGGACTAGAGTCCTGATGGGATTTCAATGTGGGAGCCTATAGTAGGGTCTATATAAGGGGAGGTGTGAGGAAGGGTGTGCACGGTTGAGCCACTCCGAAACCCTAGCCACACCCTTTTCCACCAGATCTCTCGAAACCCTAGTTATACATGTGGTGCTAGCACACCGGCGTTTCATGTTCCACCTCAGGACGTGTGGATACCGTAGAGGCGTTGTTGTTATTGTAATGTTGATCGGCTCGATGTCGCTCCCGATAAGATGATCACGACTGGTTAAACATGATAGAAAATTTTGTTTTGTGCTATCATAGCCTACCGGTTTCCTAACAACTTCGTGTTGACCAAATACAATTGAGATATGTGAAGTCAAATATCACGAATCATATTTCACCTAAATTCTTCTTCACACGTGAATTGCAGCAGAAAGAAGAAATATTGGTGACTTATATTAGATCTTGTGATAATCTTACATTATTCACAAAGGTGCAGTCATGGTATTGGTATGAGAAGAGTTAGAGATAAACATAGATCATGGGGAACCTCCCTGATCATGCAAGCACGTAGAACATGCCTGACCATGCAGGATTACAGAGCAACCTCGTAGACATGCTGAGCAACCTTGCAGGCTTGCAGAGCATGTGTGACTGTGCAGGTATACAGAATATACCTTACTACATAGGTATGCAGAACGTACCTGACCGCGAAGATCTACAGGACATTCTTGCCCACGCAGGCATGCAGAAATTAGGGGGAAGAATATCAATAATTGCACAATCCCAAAATATAAGTCTAGAAAGACAAACAGATCACCTTGCAGGGTAACCCGGTAATCTAGTAGATTAATAAAACATTGTACTTCCTTTTTCTTTATTAGGTTTTAACCCAAGGTTTCTCATGCAGGTTTTTTAATGAATCAATGTACACATATAGAGTAGCATTATGCACTCTTTTCTCCATATTATTTTTTACTGGGTTTTTAATGAGGTATATGTATCATAGTAAATTGTCTAAGGAAGTGTATTGAATTTCTAAAGAAAAAAGACAGCTGACCATTCCCATTCTTGGTATATGCTACTTTACCTACTCCTACTCCTTCATGGAGAGGAAGTCCCCTTATATATAGGTGAGAGGACACCTCATTTAAGCACACGTTGTTCATTGCAATACATAAAGAAGTCTGCATCATATTTGTGTTTTTTGTTGCGTTCTACTTTGTGTTCAGACTGTGTTAAGGAATCAGAGAGAGAAAGATCCTAACCGCCGATAACGTTATTCAACATCGTGATCTCACCTCACAGCCCCCTAGCATTGATCACAATGACCGGTGGACCGCGACGGATCCGGATGCCGTAATGAACTGACCTTAACCAAAGCGACAACGTCAGAACAACGCCATGCTGAATCGCTGATCCCTTCCACCAACAAGAGAAAGAACCAGATGAGCAGAACGTGACAGCCTAGCCAGGGCAGAGTAGAACGACGCGAACGTACTCCTACGCTCGTAGCCAGGCCGATGAAGGCCAGCGGAAACTCAAGTGATCGCTTGGCCACTTTGGAGTTCGCAGCGGCATGCACGGCATCATGGAAAGGCACCGGCGCGGATGATGGTGCGCCCGCGCGGAGGAGCACGGCGGGATGGACGGGCCGGCCACTCATGACGGCCACCGGGCGCACGGGCCACATCGCACCCCACCCGTCCCAAAATCCACGGGAACCAAGCCAATAAACAACTCGAAAGGCGCGGGGCCAAGCGTACCCCCCCCCCCCCCTCGCGCGCGGCTCCCGAACCAGCCGTGCCGACCAGTCGAGCCGCGCGTGGCAGCTGCCAGTTGCCACCACCCAGGCGGGCAGGTGGGGCGGGGCAGGGCACGGGGCGCCGGGCAGTCGAGCACTAGCCGCGGTTCGGCTCGGCTCGGCAGTCGGCCCAGCGCGCACGTCGAAACGTACGCGGGGGCAGCGGCTTTTGGTTGGCACCAGACTTTGCCTTTGCCGCGCGGGGTGCTGGGAGTGGGAGGGGGTGCGTGCGGTCGCGGCCCCGGCGAGCGGGGTGTGGTCCAGCTGCGGCGCCCAAAGGCGCCTACACGCCGGGCCGGCACCTGAGTTGGCGCGCTGGCCCTTGCCTGCCTGCCAGTGGCGCGCGTGTGGGGTGTCGCGCTCCCGCCGCCGGGACGCTTCACGGCACGTCACAGATGTTGCGCCATGCTGGGCGTGTCGCAAGGCTTGCCAAAGCCGTGGCTGGTGTACATCGTTAAACTGAAGAACTTTTTCGCTCTTTTTTGTTCCGTCGTCTCTTCCTCTTGGCTACTCGAAGATACGGCATGGTAGCTAGCTCCATTATCGCTCCTTTATCTCGACACCATGAGATCGACTTTGAACAAGGAATATCTGAATCTTTGTTGCGGGAATATCTGAATCTGACGTCTTGAATAGACGCGTCAGCGGCTTGCTGTGGGAGCAATTGATTTATCTGCAGACAACTCAAATCGAACTTGAAAGAACGTCGGAGTGTACGTCTAGAGTGTGATAGTGTATCATACTATCATGCCAAGTGAGAAGGATAGGCACGCACGATGTACCGTTGCCCGGAGGCCAAGCTAAAGTAGCACTAGTGGAGGTACAACCTGGAAAGCTCAGACATTGGCAGATTTCACAACTCTCATTCCATGGTGCGTCCCAACTAATATGTGAAATCCCATCGATTTCTTCACCCTTTTACTCCTAGCTCTAGTAAGATGCAGTGAAAGAACGGGAGATTCTTGGACATTCTCTGAATCTAAACCTTATCAGACCACTCACTTGTCCGGAGAGCAATGATAGATCGAGTGATGCGCATGGGCATGGCAAAACCGAAGTGACCAATCACCCAAGAGGAAGGCGGAGAGATGGATGATGAAGCACACATCAGTGCAGTAGTAGTCGGCTTCTTCACTTCATTTTTTTTTTCTTTCAAAAAAGTGTTTTTCCAGGAAGTTGGATCGATGAAACAAGCTAAGGAACCAATGGGAATGACGATACATGCACGACGCTACCTTTCTATCACTTGGCAAAGTGAGGCTACTTTACCACCGCATCTTTCACATGCCCGTGTGTGCTGACCCTGACCATCAGAAATCGAGCACCTGCCTGAATCTTTCTCCACTTACGCAGAATGTGTGTGCAGTATATGCGAATCGAATCGGAACCAATGCAACCTGCATGCCTAGCTTTATTCTCGCCGGCTATGCTGGCTGGCTAAAGCACGTACGTGAGAGAAAAGCTATACGGCATGGCCGCTGCTGAGGCCGATCGATTTCGGGATTCCAGTTCCAGGTATCCATGTTCCATCCATGTCGTATCAGTAGCATTTCTGAAATCTTGTATGCATCTATCGCCGTCTGGAGATTTGACGCTACCCCGGTGTCCGAGGACGGAGCGCTTTGGGAGATGCTGTTCTGTTGGATCCATGATCATGAGATACGTTGGCCGTTGGGTAGTGGAGTTATAGGTTAATTTTTGAGTGGAAACTGGAAAGTGGAATGCACGAGTTGAAAGTCGAAAGAAAGTTGTATTGAAAGTTTGATTTTTTTCCTCTTCAGATTTGTATGTTAACACATCTAGGGATTTTTAAAGAATTTTTTAAACTCACAAGTATACAAACTTGAAATGGGTACACATGCACCTAGCCGATAACTAGGGATGAAAACGAATTGGATACAATCGAATAGTCCATTTTTCATATTGCTATCTATATTTTAATATGAATACGAATACAAATATCCTCGAATGCGAATACAAATTAGATTATTCGCATATGAATCCGCATCCGAATACGTACTAGATTCAGTTATATGCGAATATTCTATAGCTTTAATGACAAATTGTGAAACAATAAATTTATTTAACACGAGCATAATAACAATTTAACATATGAAACTTCATTTTAGTGGATTGATCATCCTCCTAAGGTAAATAGTCACTTTTAATACAATACTATGACTTTATATGATTTTAGACTGTTGGATATGAGATGAAATAGTCATATTTATCGCTACAGTATACGTGGTATAGTACCAAACAATAAAATAATAGGTATGATCAAAAGAGTTAAGTAAGAGAACAAGATAAAAGAGTAAAACTTTATGTTACTCATATTTATATTCCATAGAAGTATTTCTACATGTTCGGATATGGATATTCCATATCCATTTATGGAAAAACGGATTCAGATATATCCATAATCATATCTGAAAAATGAATTCGGATATATCCATATTCATATCTGTCTATTAATCAGATACATATTTTTTTTACCATATTTACATTTGGATGAATAAAAATATGAGATACTATAGATATCTGCTATCCATTTTCTACCCATAATTGTGGCCTCAAGGTGACCACCAGTTATTTGCATGAACTAAAATCACTATTTCCTTTTTCAAACACTAAGGTCACTAAACAAACAAGACCTAACCAAGAATGCCTATTTGTGAGGTTATTTAGTTTTTCTTAAGCGAAAGTCTTATGTGTTATCTATCAGAAACCATAGATGAAACTTTCATTAAAAACCTTAGACGATACCTCCGCGAAACATGGGCCTGGATGAAGCCTCGAAGAAACTTGAATAATGAAACCTCTCTGAAACTTGGACGTGTGAACTATTGCTGGCAGCTAAACCGTTTCAACGGGATCCTGTTGGCTAATTGTGTTACTCCCTCCGATTACAACGTAGGTCATTTTAGACTTGTGCATAAGGATTAAGAAAGTAGATCAAATAACTTTGTTGCCCTTTATTTATTCTGCATTGAAAAAAATAACTCATTAATTTGTGAGAGTGGTAGCATTCATTAAACAAAGGCAAGAAGGGAACAAAAGAGAAAAAAGTGCATACAAGTTTAAAAATGATTTATATTTAGAGAATAGTTGAGGAGGCTAAAACGACCTACATTTGCAATCAGATGGAGTATTTGTCTACTAGATCAACATCTAAGTTAAATAATACTATAGCAAAAATGACTATTAAATCATGATTGTGATTTTGGTGATTAATGATAACATAGTCATTGTGACTAATATGTTTGTCAAATATATGCTTTAGTAAATCTCATAGATGCAATACATAAAAAAATCACCGTAGTCGGGGCGAAGATTGACTGAATTGGAGAAGTTCCAAGAGAATTGTTCTCATCGGATGGTCCGATGCTCTATGTGTTGAACTTGTCAGAGCATATCTAGCAAAAAGGGAGAGAAGGCTGAAAACTTCACCGGATAGTTCGGTGCTCAGTAAGGTGTAGCACCGGAACATTATCTGCAAAGAAGAGCAGAACTAAAGAAGCCACCAGATAGTCCGGTGTTGGTGAAGAAGGTGCACATCGAAGTATTTTAGCTCGGGACAAAAGAAGTTGAACTCATCGAAAAGTCCGGTGATCAGCGGAAGATATACACCAGAGCATTTCTTGCAGAGGCAATTCCAAGTGTTGAAGAACGAGGATAAACTAATTACTGGATGGTCCAGCGTCAAGAGGAAGTGCATCGAAGGCTTACACCAGAGTAATTTACACATAGAGGCTGCAGAGACTCGGATGGCTCAAATGTACTCACCGGATAGTCCGGTGATGAAGATGAGGTATAAACCGGAGTGTCTGGTGTTCACAAATGCTTTGAGTGGGGGTTTTAACGGCTAGTTTCTGAAGATGTACTCATCGGATGATCCAGTGTTAGTACTACTATTCTTACTGGATCATCCAGTGTTAACAGCTTTTCTGAGCCGTTGGGAAAAGGGCTAGTTGGTGGGTTTGAGAATAAAAATATCACTCCACTCAGTTATTTGAAGATGTGGCATACTGCTGGAGTCCAGAGAAACACAGAGATACTTGAGAAGACATCTAAGCCACCAAATTACTTAAAGTGATCATCTAAGGTAATTAAGCATAAAATTAGTGAGTGATTAGTGCTTATAGGCTTAGAGTGAGTGTTAGATAGGTGTTGCAGCTTGAAGAAGGGGTAAATGAGTGATCCTAGCTTGTACCAAGTGGTACGTCAACACATTGGAGTCTTGGTGGCTCGCTGGCAACTTGAGATGGAGTTATTCAAGCTTGTTAACTCTCTGACTTGGTGTAGAGTGGCAGCAAGACACATGTATAGGGACGCGTAAACCCTTGCCTTGGTGGCTCAAGCTCCGAAGTGATCACGGTGGCAAGTGACCGGAGGAGAGACTTGTTGTGAGGTCTTGGTGGCTTGATGACTCATTCGTCTTGAGACTTTGGTGGCTCAAGAGCCGTGGCTAAGTACTTTGGTGGAGCTTTAACATGGATTAGGAGTGATATTTATGCTATCGATACTATAGAATAAAAATTTCTTATACCGAATTTGCTTTCTCTATCGTCTTTACGCTTCCGTATTTACATTCTTGTAATCTATCTTTGTGCATTTACTTTTCTAAGTAGTTTACTAGGATTAACTATATGTTACAAATCTTTTGAGCGGTAGAATAGACACACTAGATAAACCTAGTATATATTTAGATAGAAATTGATATATATTTATCCTGTGAAGTTTTTAGAGCCAATTAAAATAGTTTTTAAGTGTCTTAATTCACATCCTCTATTAGAACATCACCGATCCTTACAAACACCTCAAGTCATGTTTGAAATGCGGAATTCCTGTGAAAATTCTAAAAAAGTACCATGTTCCAAGCAAACAACTTTACATCTACAATCGGTCCGGTCTGCCTCCCCTCTAATCCTGCCCGTGTGTGCACTCGATCTACAAATAAAATTAAAATATGATATCCACCGATCCATCATTATCTCCTGATCGATCTCTGATAATGTCTAGGGCATGAATGCACCCTCCCATCATTCCATATCCAGCTGCTGCCCGTTTTCTCTTGTCAGCTTCCACTCTGCCAGAATAACCAAACTGTTGCCGACCAGTGGACAAACGATTAATCGACTCGGCGCGTATGGCAGCTTCTCATGCGTGCGTGAGCTGCCAAAGCATGGAGATCACCGGCGAGAGAAGGCAAGCAGATCGAACACCCATCCGCAGAAATGTGCTCTGCGCAAAGGAACGAAGCACGAGTCCCGCCAATCACCAGACCCAGAGTGATACATCCTTGCGTTTGTTTATGATGCACGAGGCGTCTTGCATGCTCATGGCCTCGTGGGCCATGCATGCATGCGTTGCGTCGCATGTTGGTTTCACGTACCGGTCGGCAGCACACAGGTCGCCATGTTGCACGGCAGTGCCGTAACGCGATGCGCCGACCCGATGTGCTCGGCGTCACGCACCCACGGCATCGGCACACCGCGTCTGGATTTCATGACGTGGACGGGAGACGTTTGGACGTGACCGATCCCACCGTCACGTAGATGTTATTGCTCGCGCGCTTGCATGTGCGCGCAGCCGCCGGAGCTGGCTAGCCCGTGGCAGTTTCCTCCCGGACGACAGGAGGCCATGGGCCGCCGGTTCGCGACAAAGCGCGCGGCGACATCGTCGACACGGCTGGGGAGGCAGGGTGGGGGCGGCAAGTGAGCTGCACTCCCTGCGCACGCACGTCCCGGCCCTTCTATCCATTTTCCCCGCCCATGCCGTATCAACACGCTTCCCTGTCACGGAGCCCGCGTCATCGCCGGAAACGGACGAACGGGAAGCGTGCTCCGTGAGACCGTGAAGCTGTGCCGTGACAAGGCCACTGATTAATATGCTGTGACTGTACCGTGACTGTCACGGAACAGTGCTCGCGCGCGTCCAAACTCTCACGAGTGGAAGCTGGGCCCGTGCGGGAGCAGTTGCGTAAGATTTTTTTTTCTGTATTTTAAAAAAGAAAATTGCAAATCTATACCATCATTTTTAAATTTGACAAAACTATCCTCCCACTCATCCCGTGGGTGGAAAGATAAAAAAATCATCCTTTAATTGGGAGATTTTTCTTCCCGTCCAATTAGAAGGCGAGATTGCCATCGTAGCGCCCACCTACCTCCCGTAGTTCCAATGGGCGGTAAGTGAGAGGTCCGCTACAACAATCGACTGTGCAGCTTCCACCTATCAGACCCCACTGCAATGATCGAGTGCGCAACCTCCATCTATTTCCCGCCCTTCCAACGGGAGGGAAGTGGTAGACCCTATTGCAATGGTCGACTGCACAGCCTCCACCTACTTTCTGCCCTTCTAATGGGTGGGAAGTGATGACCCCACTACAATAGTTAATTGTGCAGCGCCTCACCTATCTCTCTAGTATTAGTTGGGCTATAACGTATATTGGCCAGTTGAGACATCCCTTTCAATGTTCCGCTCAGTTCACAAGAGAGCTTCTGCGAGAGAAGAGAGAAGATGGGAGTAGAGGAGAGGAGAGGAGAGGAGAGGGGAAGAAAAAAAAGAAAAGGAGAGGAGGGGGGGAGGAAGGGAA
Organism: Phragmites australis; assembly: GCF_958298935.1. Taxonomy (NCBI): domain Eukaryota; kingdom Viridiplantae; phylum Streptophyta; class Magnoliopsida; order Poales; family Poaceae; genus Phragmites; species Phragmites australis. The sequence goes on from NC_084928.1 coordinate 9,559,182, forward strand.
AAGGAAAATAAAAGAAAAGGAGATGAGAGGGGAGGAAGTGGGAGCGGTGAAACCCTACCGGAGAGAAAGGAAGGGGAGGGAAGAGAGGGTTCTACGAAGCCCAGTCAGATTCGATCTTTGTTGGCAGTAAATATCATAATTTTGGTACTTTATTATGTAAACCAATTAGGTTAGCCATCAAATATGGTTCCGATATAGGGTAGTCATCATTAGATCTAGGTTAGTTTAGTTGTACTATTATCCGATCTAGGATTTTAGAGCAAGACAGAGTAAGAATTAGACCAAGAATTTAATAGTTAGTATTAGTTGATGATAGTATTTATGGTTACAAAATTCAAAGTTAGTTTTTTATGCTGTTATCAGATCTAGTTTTATAGAGCAAGGTAGAGTAACAATTAGTCCAAGAATTTGATAGGAAGTATTGGTCGATGGTGGTATTTACGATTAAATATTATAAGTTAGTTTTTTATGAACTGTGATTTTAGACCAAGAATTTGATAGGTATTATTAGTTGATGATGATATTTACGATTACAAAATTCAAAGTACTTTTTATGGACTATTATCAGGTCTAGGTTTTTAGAACAAGATATTGAACAATTAGTCTTAGGAATTTGATAGGTAGTATTAGTTGATGGTGGTATTTACAGTTAAATATTGTAAGTTATTTTTTATGAACTGTTATTTTAGATCAAGAATTTGATAGGTAGTATTAGTTGATAATTAGAAATGGTCAAAAATACACCAGAACCAAAGAATTGAACTGAACCGACACCGAAATTGTCGGTTTTTTCGGTGTTTGGAGATAGTTTCAGTTCCTATTTCTGTGCTATTCGGTGTATGGTGGTCGGTTCAGTTTTAGGATGTCAAAAACCGAAGCACCAAATAGCCACAAGAGGACATCTACACGTCACACCAGCCTTGGGCTACCCTCCCGCGCAACAGCCTTGGCCTGCTCTCCTGCACGCCACGCCAACCTTAGGCCACCCTCTCGCATGCCAGCCTTGGGCCGCCCTCCTGTGCACCGCTCGCCCGGCCGAGCCGCTGAATGCTACCGCCTGGCCAGTCTGTCTCGGGCCGAGCCAGCAGCCTGGCACGTGTGATCAGAAAGCTAGCCACCGGCTCCGCATGCACGAATGGCATGATCAGAAAGCTAGCCGACACATTCTACCCCATCCAAACCAAAATTCGATGAACACAAAAAACCGAACAGGATGATTTTCAAATATTTTTCATAATTTTCGATTTTCATATTTTGAAAACCCAATTGTTCATACATTGAATAAACTGAACCGAAAACACCGAATGGCCATACATGTTGATGATGATACTTACATTTACAATATTCCAAGGTAGTTTTTTATGGACTGTTATCAGATCTAGGTTTTTAGAGCAAGATTGAGTAACAATTAGTCCAAGAATTTGATAGGTAGTATTAGTTGATGGTGGTATTTATGTTTAAATATTGTAAGTTAGTTTTTTATGAACTATTATTTTAGATGTAACAATTATGAACTGTTATTTTAGATGTAACAATTATGAACTGTTATTTACGTTAAAATTGAGTAACAGTCCAAGAATTTGATAGGATGTATGAGTTTAGTTTAATTTTTTTCCAGATTTTATTGTTGTAGGCCAAAATTATAGTATAGTTTTTCTTGTCATTCGTGGGCAGGAATAGCAGATAAGTTTATTTCAAGATTTTCTTTGGAGATAGGGAGATTGGTCATTAATGGAAGTATGGCCCAATCTTTCGAGAGGTAATGTGATACGTTGATTTGGTGGAATTTTGACGTTGATGATCCAAAGGCTCTGACCAGAACAGATCAAAAACTCTCACAACCACTACACCACTACTTCATAGTTATCAACTGTGTCGAACGCGGTTGAACTCGCCAAGAAGGCTTTCCTTCATGCGAATCTAGAGCACAAGTAAGAACACAGTAGACGTAATCCAAATATTGCTTATTACCAATGATAAACTTGAGTTGGAGTTCCACAAACCGATATACGATGAAACTATCTAAAATAGAATAATCTAAGCAAAACCCAAAATGTTCAAGTGTCTATGGCTAACTATATATACAGGATGACACAGTGCCCCTCTCGGGCAATTGCGGCATGCACAAAACGAATTTCATAGTGAGGATGTATTGAAACATCTCTGTAGGACTCCGTATGAATGAGATATGATTTGATTGCCATACGGTTGTCTATGTAAATCCGAATCGAATTCTGATGCTAAGCTAACTTCTTGCAATATTTATTTTCACTTCCCAAATGAGTTTTGAGGTGGGGCCAAATCCATTAGAACTTAGATGAAGTCCTCTTTTCCGGTTCTGCTCACAGATTTCTATTAAATTTCGGATGAAAGAATTATTAATAGTTTTATGCAGGCCTATCAGTAGACTACGAACTTGATTTGGATTCTAAATTCGAGTGGGACATGGATTGCAATCCGATTTGGCTTGACTTGGAGGTGATGTGATGGCTTGTAAAAGGTTGGAGAAGTTTCCTTGTCTTGGAACCAAATTTGGTGAGAGGGCCCTAACCCACAAGAGTATACCAAGGATAATAATTTGACAACATACAATTCTTCAATATTAGACAGTAGCATATTCCACCCAACATAAATAAAAGATTCATAAATAAATTCATCTACCGTTCCTCATGAGTAGTCATATCCGGAGGTAGCATGGTCACATCATCCTTCCCTTGTTTACAACAAACCGTTCTCAGTTTGGATAGACATGTATAATTATGTATAGCATTATCTTGCCCATAAACTTCTAAACAAAGCAGAATACGCAAGAAACTTTCATTATGTAATATAATAAGTTATTTATCAAACAATTTCAATGCTCTTTGAAATGATTGTACCGGATCATAAGTGACAATAATAGACAACATTAGTACAATGCATGCATGTATCACTTCTTGCTCCCCTTCTTTTAAAAAGGTGGTATTGCATGGCAACCTGGTATCAATTTTCCTGATGATTTGCATATTTTGTACCAATAAAGGTGAAGCAATGGTTGTAGTGTATGGTAACAGCCAAGAACGCTCTCATTCTTGAGAACTATTTTGTAGGTTGCAAATAGAAGTAGAGAAACTTGATATTTCATAAATAGTGCTACGATAGTCATCTAAATGACCACATTGTGGCACAATAGTAGGAGATTTCAGATTTGAACAAACATAAACTTGATGCGCCATATACTCTTCTTCATCATTGTATTTGCCAATATCATAAAAAGTATTTTGTGACAAGCATGACCAATTATAATTAAGTTTTAAGTTCTCTTTTAAACAATTCAGATCACAAAGAACATCAAATTCAATATAACATAAGGTGTTTAGAGAAGATAGTAATTTAAGCTCTTCTTGCTCGCAACGCATTAAACATTTAATTTTAGAATAAGTATTTGTTTGTAAAATAGAATTAACACGTTCATACACAAGTTGTGATTGTGATATAAGTGAAGCATTACTACACCACTCTTTTTTGTTATAAGGAACAACAAGCAAATCATTTTTTGATAAAGGTAAATCGGGAATTGGTTCTATTAACAGTTGCTCTACAATAGCATAGAGGAGGGCAAAATGATGGTAGATGTGGTGGAACATGATGTTGATAGACCTCAACTTCACTAATAGAATCAATGAGTGTGGTAGATGAGGGGGAACTCATCCCCGAAATAGTTGTGCAGATGGATCGCGAGGATTTGGAATACCACAAAGCTAGAGAATGTGACAACTCGGATGAGGATGATGGTGATCATGTACTTGAAGATTGGAACAATCCTGATTTTACAAACCTAGTCATGAATGAAGGTTACCATGTGTCGTGGGAGTACATACAGAATGAGGCGTGCCAGGGGGCTAGGTACCCTAGCATCGAGGCAGTCAAGGATGTTGTGGTTCAATGGTCGGTATCTCTTTAGAGGCAGTTCTCAATTATGAAGTCTAGCAAGAAAGAATATGATGTTAAGTGTGTGAATGTTGATTGCCCGCAACAGCTGCACACCTTTAAGGGGAAGTGGATTAATTACTAGGAGGGATCGATAGTGACGTAGCACACTTGTCAGCTAGAGGAGCTAGAGTAGCACCACACACTACTATAGAACAGACTGTCACTGCTAGTTCCAAAATAGCATCACTGCCGGTTTTAGAACCGATAGTAATAATCATGGATTATCACCGTTGGTTTAGGGCTTGATCGACAGTGATAACCCAACTATCACTACTGATTCATGCCTTGAACTGGCAGTGATAGCCCAACCACATGTGCAAAAATATTTTACTAGGAACTATTCAGCATGGGGCTCTATCTCAAGACTTGAGACAGAGACCCTCATGCTAAAATATTTGTGGTAGAGTATTTTAAAACTAAATAGTGAAAACCGCAGTGACAAATAGACATAAATGTTGCAAAACTGCTCTACTAGGAGTTCTTCAGCTTGGGGTCAAATCCCCATACGTCAAAGAGCTCCTGGTAGAGCAGTCTTGCACCATCTGTTTTACATCTTGCGCTATCCGAAGCTGTCAAACTTGAGTGATAATAGTAAATCAAACAAATGGTGAAAAACTATCATATTGAAGTGAATGTGTTTTCTGCCACTCATTTAGATCATATTATTGCCACAATCTTGAACACTCAACTTATTACCACTCATTTATATGAGGAGATAGAGAGATGGGGCAGAAAGACCGAGGTCGGCAACGGGCTCAGGAGATGAGGCGATGGGGAGACAAGGCGATGAGCTGGGGAGATGGGGAGACAGTGTGATGAGCTTGAGAGATGGGGAGATGGGGCGACATGCTCGAGAGATGGGGAGACATGCTCGGGAGATGGGGAGACGGGGCGATGTGGCCATGGTTGACGATGGGCTCGAGAGATGGGAAGACGGGACGGTGCGGTCAGCAATGGGCTTGAGAGATGGGGAGATGGACAATGGGGAGACAGGGTGGATTGGCCGCGAGGTCGATGACGGGCTCGGGATATGGTGAGACGGGGCAATGAGGAGACAAAGCAGTGAGACCGCGATTGGCGCGGTCATGAGATCGATGACGATCTTCGAAGGGAGATGGGGCGACGGGGAAGACGAGCCCGAGAGGTAGCAGCAGTCGAAGTGGCTACAGTGACCATCGCACCACTTTGACCCCCACTACCCATTGGGATCAATATTCTTGAGAGTGAAGTGAGATGTGGAGCGTAGTGAGGGAGGGCTAAGATATTTATAAAAGGATTATCACTATCAGTTTAGAATACGAACTGACAGTGATAGTGGCTATCACTGTCGGTTCTTAACTGCTTAATGTTAGATCTGCTGATTCAGCTTATGAACCAGTAGTGGCACCTTATCCCTCTCGATTATTACCAAACTGGTGGTGAAAAGGGGGGGGGGGTAGGGATGGCACTTTTTGTTGTAGTGACAGGAACCTATCTTCCAGCTATGTTGCCAATGTCATATATACCCAGATTGTGGATAACCTAAACTTTGAACCTAGATCAATAATTTGGGCTATTGAGGAGCAATATCGTTACATCATTAGCTGTGACAAGGCTTGGAGGGCCAATAGAAAGGCAACTAAGATGAGGTTCAGGACATACGAAGCATCATATGACAATCTCCCACATCTCCTTGCCATCATTTGTCAGAGGAACCCTGGCAGTTACTATGACGATACACAGTACCCCTTGGCAAAAAAGCCCGATATGTTGGTGCTGCAGCGCACATTCTTTGCCTTCGGAGCTTGTAAAAAGCTTTCATGCATTGTCTTCCTATTCTTTGCATCGATGATACTTTCTTTACCGACAAGTATCAGATTCTCACTGCAAGTACTACCTATACTACCTACAATTGGAGTTAATGGAAATAACCAAGCATTTGTTGAGAGTGAGAACATAAGTAGCTGGTGTTAGATCTTGGAGCATCTAAAGTTGATCGTTGTGAAGGGTCAGCAGAATGTATGTCTTATACACAACCGAAATGTAGGGAATTTGTAGGCAATCCTTGATCTATAGCATGGTTCAGCAGAGCGCCAAGCGGGAGCAATATGACATGACATGCAGAGAAGGCGGTGCATGAAGTATCTGGATGCTAACTTTTATAGTCATTTCAAGAACAAAAGTCTCACAAATCTTTTCAAGAGGTTGTGTGGTCAGAACCAGCGGCGCAAGTTCAACACTTTGTGGCACATACTTGATGAGCTAACCATGAAGCAAATTGAGGAGATTGCCATGAGGTAGACGATGTGAGAACAGGACGTCCCTGTGGCTCTTGGTGGGATCTCGATAGATAATCCAAACCTGAGGAGAAAGACTGGGTCATCAGTTAGGAATTTCTCCCAATGGATTGAGAATAAGCAAAGGGAGAAATGGGCTCAGTTATTTGACACTGAGAGGGACATGTATGGTATAATGACCATGAACTTAGCTGATGTCTACAACCGGGTCATGCATGGTGTGAGAGGACTCTCCCTAGTCGCAATAGTAGAATTTAATTTGTATAGGACGTGCTATTATTTTTAGGGGTGGTATGCAGCAGTGTCTTCAACAATGAATGACAATCAGCTAATATATGGAAACAAGATGACTCAGTATATGGCCGATGCGATGAAGAAGGTGCAGATGCACTGGGTTAAGTCCATGGGTATTGTAGAGCATCGGTACTGTAGAGGGACAAAGCTCACTGGGTGCGCAATCGTGAAAGGATTATCTAGGAGTGCATCATTAGGAATGATGAATGCATATGTACTTGCAATAAGCTAATGCTGCTTCATATGCTGTGCACCCTTATAATTGTTGATCTTGCTGAGACTAAGATGGTGCCTCAAAGGTATGTGTCTAGATATTTCATGAAGGAAGATGTCATGTCCACATGGCATCATGAGTTGTATAGGTTTGGGATAGTTGGTTTCTTCACAACACGATGAAGCAAAAGCGAGGTTGTCACAAGACTACACACATTTAGAATGCAATAAATGAGGTTGAGGTTGGGCGTGTGGTGAAATGGTGCAGGAAGTTTAATGATACAGGACACATTTACATGTATTGTCCCAAAGGTCCTCTAGCCGCCAATGATGCTGAAGCAAGTCCTTCAGGTGCACCATCTTATGTGAGACATCCACGTCCTCATCATGGATGTACTTCTTCCGCGAATGCTGGGGATTTGTTAGCCGTTATGTAGGTAATATGTTATAAGCAGTTGTGTCTCCTGTTAAATTCTTGTTGCCTCACAAATCTTTTTCTTGTGATTTGCAGGTATAACGTACGTGCCACCGGAGCTACTCGACCCACACGTGGATGTCAAGCACCGCTCCTACTTAATGACCTCATGAGGTTGCGATGCTACATCCATGGTTTCAAAACGACCTCATGAGGTTGGACAACCATTGGATCCTCAGGTTGTTACAGCATTGCCTTCCTATGCTTATATCATGTTTTGGTCGACAAATTGCTCACTTAATAACACATCTATTTTGCAGGTTGTGTGCGGTAGGGCTTCTCCCACTGTGCAGACTGGTTGTGGTTGATGAGGTGATAGGCCTAGCGGAGGGTGTGAGACGGTTCTCCTACAACTGCTCACTTCTGGCGACGCTCGTGGACCGATGGAGGCTCGAGATGCACACATTCCATCTCCTATGTAGGAAGATGGCGCCTACACTACAGGACATGTCATTCCTACTTGGCCTCCCTTGTGCGGGGGACGCGATGACTGTGATTGACATGGGGCCTACTTGGAAGGAGGGCTTCCTGGCACGCTTCGGTGGTGTTGTGCGGAGTTACGATGTCCCTCCTTAAAGGTCATTTCTCGCCTCCGAGATGCATGGGTCTACGAAGAAGTGGATCATGCAGTTTAGGGTATGATACTTTCTGTTTCATGTGTCCTTGTTACATTCAGTCTTTTCGTGTTTAATGTCTTTTTCCTTATTGACAGATCGAGTACATCCACCCCGACGCCGACAACTATACCGTTGATAGGCACCTGGAGGCCTACCTCATGTGGCTATTCGTATGGAACATGTTTACCAACACCTACAGCAACATGATGATGAAGAGCATGATATTTTACGTGAGGGTGATAACCGACGCCACACCGTGGGAGGTCCTGTAGTACAGTTGGGCTTTGTTGTACTAGTCATGGCCTATAAGGGTCTCCGCCAGGACTGTACAAAGATGGAATCCAACCCTGTCTTATCCGTCTTCCCCTTGCTTCTCCAGCTATGGTCTTACAAGTGGTACTCCATTGGGTGGCTGGTCATGGACCATGCCCTCTTTGACTCTACGTTGGACGGCGAGGACGGACCCACCATGGGTTCATTGTGATGCTGAAGATGGGTAATTTCTCTTGCTATGCATGTCTACGAACTATTCAATAATTAGTTTCTTTCATGTCTAGTACTTCGTGACTCTTTCCTATTCAGCTGACATGGGCCCACGCACAGACATGCAAGGCATACCTTGACTTCACAAGCTAGTTCAATGAGCTTCTGGACGAGGACGTCATGTGGACACCCTATCATGAGGAGGACGTCGACGTGAGGACACCCTAGGACCTATCTACGTTGTGCTTCAGGGATAGTGAGTACTGGCTGACTAAGAAGCCCCATGTCTTCGACATCTACATCGAGGAGTATGTGTTACACTAGGTGATGTGCTAGTTTGATCTATACTAGGACTCCCCCTTACCAATAGTCCCCATGGTGCCTGCCCATGTTCTCAGGCAAGTGTTTCAAATTATCGTTTATAATCTTCAATCATGCAGGAGTACTACACTGATAGACTGTATCATCTTGCAGGATGTCACGATAGAGTATGCGGCCAAATGCCATGTGGGCACCACGTATGGTGTCATGGACAGAGATTTGGGATGGTGCTCTAGAGGATATCATTCAGGAGGACCGGCCACACTCTACCGAGGCCTTTGCAGAGTACCTGGATTGGTACCTCCCTCGGATGTGAATTAGGGTGACTTTTATGCCGCCCGAGGTGCAGAGCCATACATCAAGTGCGGTGCACAGGGACCAGGCACGACCGTTGGTGGTACATTATTTTTTAAGTTGTTAGGTTTAATTTTGAATAGTTAGGTTTACTTTCCAATAGTTATGTTAACCCTCCTATTGTTTTTCACAGACAGACTATGTGGAGCAGATACACATGGAGTCCACTTCTACTTACTAGAAGTTGTGCCAGGGGTTACAGCTTAGCATGAGCTGGAGGCCGTGCTATGGAGTATCTTTGACATTTCAAGCAAGATCTTGAAGATGGTTTCTTGTTGCACCTGTACTGACGTTGTTCCTCCACTTGACATCGACGCTAGGTACTCATCCTCGTCACCCGTCCCCGACTGTCCCAGCACAGCCGCCTCCACAAGTTGGCACCAGTTCCTCCAAGGCTTTTTACATAGAAGTTAGTGGTCCATTGTCGCGCCCTCTCCCTCTTACACAGATGCCTGGGGGGCATCATCGCGGCCTCCTCCTCTTTGCGCAATGTCATCATCGTGGCCACCTCCCCTATATGCAGATATCGGGGGTCATCATCGTGCCCCCTCCATTTTACGCATATGTCAGGGGGTTCATCTTCACTCATCCCTTCCATTGACACAGGTAATTCTGTAAACAATAGATTTTGCATTTCGCGGTTACATGTTGTTCTAACATGTATGACTCCATAAAGCACATGTAGGGTTCATCGACATGAGTGACAAGGATGCGGTTGGGTTCATTGAGCGCTTCTCGGGACACACTTCAGACCTCTACATTGAGACACGCGTCCACTCGAGTGGTACACACAACATGATTAGCCAATCTCAGTTAGGAGACGCACCTCCCATACTGACGCAGTCATCCCAGGATGAGTACGCGATGCCTGCTCCTAGCAGTCAACCTTCATGGACAGTTGCCCGTCAGAATCTCTCAAGTACTCAGCATACCACATGACAGCATAGGGCCATAGAGTGTTGAAACCTGGGATGCATTGGGGGATCGTCTTGAAGCGGGGACTGATTTAATGGCTACTTTGTAAGTTACATTCTATTGTGAACATGTTATTCTACTATTTTAGTATCTTGCCTAGATATTCTGAACATGTTATTCTATTATGTTATTATCTTACATGCATTTATTTTTCCTAACTTGAGTCCTCCTTCAGCAACACGACGAAGAACTCCAAGCAACCATCATATCCAAATAGAAATAGAAATGAACAAGGGAGAGAAATAGTGGGATGGGTTGTCTATTTCTTTGGGATGACCTTAAATTAACTTAATTCTTATTTTACTACTTCAGTATAATTTCTTTATTACTTTTTGTTACTTGATTCATTAACTATAAAATTACTAATGTCAAATTTTGGTTGTTACATCTTACCATAGTTCAATGGATTACTGGAGGAACCACACCCTCAGAAAGCCACATCGGCATGAGCATCCGTTGTGCTCGTGTGGTAACCAAGAACGGATGCCGACATCATTTGATGTGGAGACCTTTGATAGGAGGCTCTTCATGTGTCCTGAAATTGACCCTGATTTTATGGTATGTTCCTCTTTCCTACTCTTCTGAGCTTGTAAATTCCATGTTCTCAATGACATGTTTATCAACCACAGCCTTGTCGCTTCAAGCAATGGATCGATGTGGTGAGGCTGACGTAGGATGGGGGTTGGATCAAAGAGACCAAAACCCAACATGAGTATGAGATCAAGATGAAGGAAGCACAACAGAGGCAAGAGGCACATCAAGAGCGATAACAAGAACGTCAATGGCGAGAATAGGAATGCAAACAACAGGTTAAGGACATTCAAAGGCGTGAGGAGGAATGTCGCTGCCGGAAGGATATTTTAAGGAGGCAGAAAGCCGAAATTCAGAGGTACGAGAAATTACTTCAGAGGCGGTAGGCTCTCCTTCACCGCTAAGAAGAGGAGGAGCGTGAAACGGCATGTGCGAGAAGGGACAAAAATCCCTTCTTCACGTAGTATAATACCAGTTGTACTCTCGACATCTGAATATTGCAAATCATGTACCATAGTTTCTGTAATAATTTCTACATGTTTATCTATGAATAAAAATGACATGTTTTACTCTCCTATTCTTACAACTTGAATTCCACAAAATTGTTAAATTCCTCGTACATTATGAAAGCAAAGTTCAGCGGTTCATGGGATGTACAATTTTTTAACGGGCACCTGGGAATATTGAAAAAAAACAGCGTGTGGAGGGAATAATTGAAAAGAATCAACACCACTCTGTCCATTTGCCGAATAGGAGAAGAAATAGAACAGAAAAAGTAGCCATCCCGCCGCGTTGAAAATGTTCGTTTATGCAGTTTTCTAACGCCTCATTCACCTTGCAATGTGGGAATAGGAGAACTGGAAAAAACCACTAAGTGCAGAAGGTTGAAAAAGCCTTAACAAAATATGTGATTTCTTTTTAAAAAAGATACCGGCTCCCTTTTCAGAGGTTTCGTTGGAGCCTTTTTGACGGGGTGTGCGACACACGGAGCTCGAACCCTGACGGGTGCGGTCGAACTGAGCAACTTTGCCATGGGACTCCATGTCCGTTGGCCAAAATATGTGATTTCTTCGTAGCAAAGACTTCTAAAATGGTGCGGTGCGGGGAGAAGTGAAGCAAAAGGACTGTGCGACATATGGTGCATTATCTTGGCCACCTGCCGACGTCACTCTGTTCCCTTTGTTTTCGACATCTGCATGTATATGTACATTCTACTAGCTGTACATGTATATTTAAGTAATTAACACGCGAGCACATGCATGTCAATTGCGAGTTGCTACTTAAAAAAGTTTTTTTTTGTCTAGTTGATCTTTTCGGAAATGATTTGGAGCTGTAAGTAGCTACTGACTAAATCTAGCCAAATGTATGCTGTCAAACAAATGCACCAAGGACAACGTATGGTCTGGCTAGCAACGATGTCTGAGCACACAATGAGCGGCAGACTGGCAACTGCACTGCACACCTTGCCTAAAATGCGGCGGTTGCCGAAGTCTCTTGACGTAGGAGGTGCATCGCTGCCGGCCCTGACAGCGACGACGTCTATCGCGGTGTGTCACCTGATGGTACATGCTGGGAATGTAAGGTATCCACAACGATGTCCGTCCGATCACCCTGCCGACGAGAACCATCCTCGATGTCAAGTTGAGATGCCGACGGTGCCATCCACTTGCGCAACCGGAAAAGGTCACAGGTTCACTCCCGTAACAGAAAAAGGCACTCCTACGACCGGAAAAAGAATTAAACTCCCGTCTAGTTAGCCTTTAAATAGTAGTAATTTCTTTCTCTCCCCTCTAATTCATCATAAACTATTGCACATCTCCAGATTCGGATTGTAGCCAATGCCAGTGGGAGCAATTTGAAAGGGTCGTGAATCTCCCGTCTCACTACACTTGCTCTCCCACATTCATCGACGAGCTCGTCCATCGGTGCAAGCACGGTTGTACACTTAGAATCTCCATCAGCATCTCAGTCCATTGTTGGCACCTCTCTAGTCTCCACTATTAACCCAATCGACATACTCAGCGGCGGTGGCGTGGCAGGTGCGTGTGCTTCTCAACCATATCCGTGGAGAAATCTAAAATCTTTTCTAATATAGAAAGAGATCCGGTGAATCATATATTGTAACAATTTTGTCACTTTTGTTTGATTCTGTTAGCTAACCAAGAATTCATGCATGTCAGTGTATGAAATCTCCTTTTTAGCTAATTACGTGATTCTTTATTTAAAGTGAAAATATCACATGTTATTATGGCCAACCAAAACAGCTAGAGATTAATGCCTAGATTAGTTGGAGATTGTTTCGTGATTATGTTATTAGTTCTTATCTAGAGATGAAATATACTATTGTCTCTGTACTCCATATATGGTGTTGTTGTCAAATGAATCAACAAGCACGAATATTTGATTTCCTTTTTGTAACATATATTTTCCGATCACACCAACATATGTTTTCCAGTCACGCAACATACATTTTCCGTACATGCTGATGTATGTTTTCGGATCACACCAAGTCATTTTTTGAGTCAAGCCAACATATATTTTTCAGCCACTTAACATAATTTTCGGTTGCGACAACATGTGTTTCTCGATCACGTAAGCATATATTTTTCAGTTACTCTGATATATGTTTTCCGGTCATAACAATATATATTCTAGTTGTGATAACATATATTTTCCAATCACTGAATGGGTTTAGAATTAGGGTTTCAGTTTATTAATGGGTATTTTTCAGTCACTGGATGGGAATTTTCCTGTTGTTAGATTTTTCAGTTTTTGAATCGGTATTTTCTGATTGCAGGTTGGGTTGGCAGCCTTAAATACTTATTTAAGGCGTAGCATATATATTTTTTGAGAATTCAAGCAACAGGGAGAACTGGGCCTCGAGAACAGCTCGATCTCACTGTCAACAAAGAACTTCGCGACATGGACACAGTGTCATCAAGTACGCCGTCTCGCTGCCAATGAAGAATTTCGCTACCGATCGAACAATGTGCGCGCGTATCTCACGGCAAAGGGACGCGACGGCCGCGGCCTACAGTACCCACCCACATACTCACACTCGCCTGACACTAGACTGCACGGGTACGGCTGCCGTTGGTTGACGCTCATCGAGCCCAATTGTACAGAAGCATGCATGCAGCACGGGCAATCTCGAACGTGATAAGCCTAGCCGACGGCCACATAATTAAGACGCCCATGCCGCTCTACAGGTCGCCGGCGACGGTCAGCTCGCGCGACAGCAGCGAGAAACGTTGCGGCAGGAACAGTGCTCGGCTGGGCTTTCTGGAAATGAACACATCCGACGTCCGTGGCGCGTCCCCGTCTAGCAGGTAAGCTCCCATGATCCATGAAGGCCGCCGCTCAAATTGCCATGAAAGCGAGTCCCGAGCTTTCTTTCAGAAGTACGTGCCGTCACGCAATGTGCTACACCTCTATAGGGAATAGAGGAGTGGACATTGAGGTGAATAGTACGCTGACGCGATAGGGATTAGAGAAGGTTCAGTCTATCTCCTTCCGTGCCATTGGCCCACGCTGGGCCAGCAGGGTAGAAAGGAAGACAGGAAAGATCAGGTGCGCTGCAATGTGGGCGATCATACTGTCACGCTGTCCCTCAGGCCTTGAGAAGTTTACGGATGCCATCATCGGTGAGACGTGAGAACCTACAAACTTTGACGTGAGATCAGCACCTGATAGTGATTGGGAGCACGCTGCGCACTAGGCGTGCTCAATCAATCAAATTTCAACAATCAATCGCCTGATGTAACATGTACCTAGGGTAGTGTTGCGTTTTCTCCATCTGCACTCGATTACTGGCAGAAAGCCTAGATACCCGGTGATCCCAAAAAACCAAGTGCTAGAAGTTCACAGCACGTTCATGCATATGCAGCAAGAGAACTCTTTAACACAAAAACGATCGTGACACAACAGCGGGCTACTTTTTAGACTCAGAGTGGTGTGTTTTAGTGGTTGTCAGTGTTGTGTACAATGGGGCACGTCCATTGATTTTTACTATACTTCAATAGCATGACCATTTTTTAATATGACTTCAGTAACATGCCTGGATGCAACATATGCAGCCCATCATATGAGCCCCAGCAGACCAAAGCATGCATCATGTGCATTTAAGCAAGGGCAGGCATGTACATACAAATAGAATCACTGTATGCAACGAAAGGTATATAGGTGGGTGAACTGACGTAAACTGTGCTTCATGCCACTCAGAAGCGCGAAGCAGCTAGTGGACATGCACTATATCTTCCCTGATGGCCACTATCTATCGATTATTGCAATAATATATTGTGACAGCTGACCAGTGACGACTGATACATGTCCAACGAAAAGGACAAAAAAGAGGGTACAAACATCCCTTTGAGATAATATCTTATATACGAGTACTATTTTGGTCGGGGGATTTGAAGGCTGGAGTTTAAAGAAAACGACAACCTGCTTACATGGAATGCATAACGGGTTTCTTTGATGTCTACTCGGTTTAAATGTCAGATACAAGAAAAGTAATACTCAGATCACGGAGATACGACAATCCACATAGCAAACCCCTGCGCTATTGTGCTTTCAGAAGCTTGTATTGAAAAGACACATCAACTACCACGGGCATAAACACGAATGCAAAATTCTTATCAATCATCGGGAATTTATGTTTAGAATCCAAGTGTTACACAAACATGAAAGAGAAACAGAAGCTCAGCGTGGATAAATATATTTCGACATTAGTAGCTTGAAATCAGCAGAAAGGTATCTCACTTTTTGTGGTACATAGGTTTAGGATGGGCCAAATGATTACAACATTGGCTCTAAAATTCAGTGTTTCTGCCATCGCATCCTTAAATCAAAAGGAACAACCATTACTATGCAATGAAATGGATCGGTTATTTCTCATCTTTCATCATTTCACCAAATAGTTGGTCAGTAACTCTGTATCATAACTTGTTGGTTTTCAAAAGTTATTTGTTAAATAAACGTTGCTATGATGCAGAAAACAGCTATACAACAAGTCCCCTTTTTTCAACAAGAATTCTCATTGCATGAGAGGTCTATTTTTTTATTGACAATTTCCATTTGACACAGAAAGCAACGGAGATCAGATAGGAATACCTTCCAAGCTATGCTCTGGAAAATTCCAATTAAAATCGACCACCTTTCATGTAGAGACTACAGAGATATGTGACGTGTTAGGGAACGGGTAGGCTATGCTAGCACAAATCAAAATTTCTCTACCGTGTTCAACCAAAAAACCATACGAGAAGGAGATCATGAATCGTTACGCTAAACACGTAGCGGAAGAAGAGTCATGCGTATCCACAAAGAGGAAGTAGTTGATCTCATCACGAACCGAGCATATCTTCCTAGTGTCCTTGTCACCGATCAACACCGCAAAAACGACAGCAACACCTCCATGGTATCCACACATACAGGGAAGGAACGCCACATACTGGTGTGCTAGCACCACGCGCGCAGCAGGAGGTTGTTGAAGGGCTGGAGGAAGGCAACGCTGATATTAGGAGCCACCGCAAAGCGCACCTGCGAAAGACGAGGCACGGAGGCCGAAAGGGACCCTATGCTGCGCGGCACAGCCCTAGTCACCACCGTTTTGCCTTGGTCTTCGTGAGGCGGCTGCTCTCAGTCTCCTAACCCTAACTCTGCCTTCGGAGGTTGGTTTTCACATTAGGAACACTGCGCACCTCCACCGTTTATATAGAACTCACTAATGGGCATTTAATCATATTAAAGGCTATCATGACTTTAAACCCTAATAGACCTTTAATCATATTAAATCCTACTTGCAGATCCAATCTACATATACGATCGTCTCTAGAGAATATCACCAGCAATCTCCCACTTGCACTAGAGTCTATCATGCAAGTTTTAAATTCCATCCCTATAAGTGTGTGGCCCGTTAGATTCATGTGTAAACAGCCACTACCCGAAAACACTTTCTGAATTGCAAGTCAATAGTGGTACTTAGCAGGACATATTGACTCCTAAATGCACATAAAGATCATATCAGCTAAACCTTATGCACTAATCCCTTTACTACACGATACCAGTCAAGCTCAAAGCAAGATTTATGCCACCCTTGTGATAGCTCGACCATTCACTCGATCAAATAGTAGATTCATCATAATTAACTCTTTAATTATATTGGCATTGTCATGCACTTTCTTAATCCAACAAACTCGAGGGGTCAGAGATATCTCTCCCATTAAGTAGCAGGGGAAAATTCCATCTTAACCGCTCACACCCCACGATATGCTTCATAACATACCCGAAAATAATCTTTATAACTACCCAGTTACGGATTAACGTTTGAAAGCCTCTAAGTGTGTTACTACATATTCTGAGAATCAATGACGATATCAGATCAAAGAATTCTATAGGTGCACCATTCGAGATAACAACTGATGGTACTTCACATAACTATCTCAACAGTGTCTCGAGGTGGATCTATCCAACATCATGTTCGGTAATATGTGCCCACATTATTGATTTGATATCTTTATATCAATGACTCATGAAACATGATCATCAATCAATGTATATGCTGGTTTGTGAATCATCATCGTTCCACATAATGATATAAAACCAGGGACCATTTAAAATAATATCAAACAATGAGTATCATGAGAAAGTCACGCACTTCCTAATCAATATCTATAATGGTTATTCAAGGAACAGAGTAACAAATTACTCGTGATAACACAAACATAGAAGTGATACAATCATCTCCATGATTACATTTACGACATATGACCAATACTTTCCTACTTGCACTAGAGTCAATCATATATGTATCCAATACTTACTGCTCGATGGTGCTCATTCTTTCAGGCTGTAGGATAAGACAAGCTAACAGATCCAATCCAATAGGTATCCAATACCCATTGTATGTATTTACATCACTTCTCTATTCAATTCAAAATGATGTATCGATCCTAATACTCAAGCAATAGGTCTACTATCGACAATAGAGATCTATTGGACTGAACACATTGCAAAACACACATAATTTAGAAACTAATTTTCTGATCCAAGCAATTTCCAATGCGACTTCAAAAGTTGTAGAGTAGGCAACGTTTCTTGCATGAAACATTTCTAGCTCATCGTTCCATCATTTATATAAAACCATATTTCACACCATGGTTCCTTTGTTGGTTTTGAATCTAGCATCGATATAACCATTTACAACGACATTTTTCTTTACCTAAAAAACCATGGTCACATCCTCGTTTTTATCTAGTATTAGAGGATGATTTTCTTGATGACCATCAACAGGACATGTGATTGATATCTAGATTTCTCTGCTCATCAAGTGTCATAGCACACTGAGTCTCGCAAAGATTGACGCTACATGGCATTGACAAGAAACCTTACTTAGAATCATGCATATTGAACCTTGTTAATGTGCGTTCTTCGGCTTAATCTCATTAGCCTTTTTCCGAGCATTATATTCAGCATATAGTGCTCATAAGGTCTCACCACACATTGGTTCTCGCAAGAGCCAACACAATATGATATTAGTATGAAACCTTTCTCAGAATCGTGCATAATGAAGCACTTCAATGCCTAACCAATATGTGTACTTTTGACCTCCTTTTATCTATCTCTAGATCTTTATGTCCTATTCATGTTGTCGTTCCCACAACTTCATCTTAAAACCATTAATCAATAAAGATTTAAGAAACTTAATACATTGGATTGTCATCTTGATCAATAATATATCATACATATTTATGAGATCAGAAATACAAATATGCTCCCACTAACCTTATTGTAAACACAAGGTTCTTCTTACTCTCGATGGAGTCAAACTCTTTTAGCCAACTCATCAAAGTGAAAATTTTAACTCCGAGATGCTCACCTCAATCCACAGATAAACTTTTAAAGCTTGCATAGCTTCCTAGCATATTTAGGACCATCAAAACCTTTAGGCTATATCACATACACGTCCTAACTTATGTTTCCTTTAAGAAAAGTCGTTTTGATATCATAATATACATCAGTTGCTAGGATGATCCTAATAGATTTTAGCATTACGACGAGCAATATGTTTCATAATAATCAACATTTTAAATTACCATGAAACTTCTCACCACCAATCGTGCTATACAGACGCGAACATTTGCATCATGAAAGTGCATCTAGCCCCTAAGTATGGCTTTAATAATTAATGACAATACCTATGGATTAACAATTATATTAAAAATTGTTAGTAGCTTGATCCATAGAAGATGCATAATTGATAAAGTATGGATTTGTTGAGAAATACGGTGAGATTAAATAAATGCATCAAAATCATGGAAGTTCTACAGGACGCCCATGAGATGGAGAAGCTTAAGAAGATTGACATTAAGCGTGAAGGCTAAGTCACTTGGAAAGATTAACTGACTAAATGTATAAAATTATCAACTAAGCTTTTATGGATTAACCATGTACTTTGTGCTTGAGAGTGAGTTGGCTGGAGATATTCAATATGCTATGTTGGAAGAGCAAGATCAAGACAAAATTTAATAGACAACTTATATGTTTGTTGCTTGCGGTTCATACTTGGTGGTGAATCAAATAAAGATGACGCGAAAAATAAAAACTCCTATGCTTGGTGCATGGAAAACTATCAAGAGAGCTTCATTGAGCTTCTGGAGATCGAGTGATGATCAAAATGACAAAGTAAAGGGATTAAAAATACAAGATACAAAGTGGTTGTCTATGGCAAGACGGTGAAGGGCAAGTGATGCTTGACTGCGATGGACCATTCAATTGTGAAGGGAAAGCAAAGAGCTTGGCACCGAAAGACAAATGCGATGGTGAATGGCATGTGGAGGCTTTACAACAATAGAGCGTGCGAGGCTATGAGAAACTATGGACGGATCACACCAATCACATGAAAAATGCAAGAAGACATGGAGTGAAGAGCAAACATTGGACTTCATAAGTTGAAGGACATAGTGGCTTGAAGAAATGGAAGAGGTTAAACATCATGAGTTGATGAACATCAAACCAAAATCCAAAGTGGACATTGCTCAAGGCAAAGGTATAAATGATATACGACTAATGTACTCAACGAGTCTCGATCAGGTGAATAGTCCTAATGACAAAATGACTTTGACGTTAGCACCCCTCAAGGTGAAGAAGATAACATGATGGTGTTCCTATTGATATACATTTCCTATTTGAATTTGAGTATATAAATATCGTTCTATTAAGAGGGATGCAACGTTGATAGCTTTATTTATGTCTCGGTGCTCAAACATGACCTATCCAAGTACTAACTTGAGAGAAACTTACTACAACATGTACACTAGGTGGTCTTGGATCATGATTTCAGTTGGGATAAGTAGCCTTCTGAATAAGCTTTCCGTAAAGTCCTAGATCATCGAAATCAGACATCGGAGTAAAAAATTATGACCGTTTTAACTAAGCAAATCTGGAAGTTCCGAGTTAACCTAGAACTTCCGAGTTAGCCAGATGTTCCAGATTAAATCCGGTCAGGGGTCCTCTGTGGTGAACTAACGCTTCAACTCGAAAGTTTCGAGTTGCCGAAACCTCTAGATAGGACTCCGGGTAGGGGTACTTGGTCTGGTTTTTCTAATCAACCCAGAAGTTCTAGATGGGTCTAGAACCTCTAGATTCTGGTGACTTTTACAGGATCCTTCGGATGGAGTTCCAGGATGGGATCCTCGATTGTTGTGGTCACGTGTCAACCCGAAAGCTCCGGGTTCTACTCGGAAGTTTCAGGTTAGGCCAGAATGCTCTGTAACGGCTAGCTTTTGAGGGTTAGGTATAAATACTCCTCACCCCCTATTTGGAGGTAGCTACTGTTCCACACGAAAGAAATATCCCCACAACAAATATTTGCTCTGCCCTCTCCAAATTAGTTTGGGTTTTGAGAAAAGAAGTGAGTTAGGTTGAGAAATTAAAAGATTGAGTGAAAGTGAGTTGAACTCTATCTTTGAGCACTTGAGTTCATAGCAAACAAATCTTCGATTGTGTTTGTTACTCTTGAAGATCAATGTTTTCTAGACAGCTAGGAGTCGTCAGTGAGCACCCAAACTTGTGGTGTGCTACGGGAAGTTTATAAAGGCCCCGATTTCACCTCCGCAAGGAAAGAAATCAAGAGTAAACCCAAGGGGCACGTTGGTGTTGCCTTTGTGAGGATTTGGGAGCTCCTCAGCGCAGACGTAGAAACCTCGGTGGAGGGGTCCGAACTTCGAGAAACAAATCGACGCGTCTCCTCTCTTGGTTTGTTTGTTCTAAGTGTTCTTGAGCTCTTTGACCACCACACTTGTTTTTGCCCGATCTATGTGCTTGTACTTGTTTGACTATAAGTGATCTATGGAATAGCTTAGGAAATACTTCTTAGAACCTGTAGCAACTTTTAGTTTGAACTAAAACTCATTAAGTGTAGCTAGATCTTATTTTTGCTTTGTATAGTCGAAAGTTCTAAGCTGAATCAGGAAGTTCCGAATTAAAGTTCCAGATTAAACTAGGAAGTTTCGTCCCCTGCTTCCGCTAACCCCTTTTGATTTCAGAAAAAAAACGTCTATTCACTCCCTTTAGGCAACATCAGTGTTCTTTCACATTAGCATCTACCCTTTTCCTTCAAACCCATTTACACTCAATAATTTTTACACTATTGGGTGGATCAACCAAATTTCAAACTTGGATTTCTCTCATGGATTCTAATTCGGATCTCATAGCTCCAAGCCATCTCTCAGAGTCTAGTCCCATCATTACTTCTGTATAGTTCTTGGGCTCATTATTGTCTAAAAATAATATATCGCGTTGCCCCATGATTAGAAGCGTGATTCATCAGTTGCACAATGTGTCCTTTTAGACTTACGTGGGGCTGGTGACTCAACAACGGGTTCTACAATATCTTGCACATCCTGGTGAGATTCAATAAGAGTTGAAACACTTTCTAGGGTTTCTTGAATTTCTTCAAGTTGCATCAAACTCTTTTTAGGAGAAACTCTTTCTCCAAAAGACACCATTTCGAGCAACAACTACTTTACTTTCTTCCCGATTATAGAAATAATATCCTTTGATTTCCCTACGATATCCCACGAGGAAGCATTTATCCAATTTGGGAGTAAACTTATCAGACGTCATACGTTTTACATAAGCCTCCCAACCCCATATTATAAGGAAAGATAATACGAGACACTTTCCAACCCATATCTCATATGGCGTCTCCTTCACAGACATAAATGAAACCCTATTTAACGTGAAAGTAACAATTTCTAGAGCGTATCCTAGAAAGGCAATGGAAGATCAAATTGGTTCATCATGCACCGAACAATGTCCTGCAATGTCCAACAAAGTACGGTTCGTCCGTTTAGATATCTATTTTATAGAGGCATGTCGTGCGGAGTCAATTGTGAAACAATTTCACATTGCTTTAGATGACCATCAAATCATGGCTCAAGTATTCATCTCTATGATCAATCGCTAGAATGTAATTATCTTACCCGTATGATGGACCTTATTCTGAAACTCCTTGAACTTTTCAAAGGATTCAGACTTATATTGAATACCACTTTTGGCTATAAAGCTCTTCAGCCCACATGCATCTGTATGTACAAGAGCTAATAACTCACTCACCATTTCTCCTAAACCGGTGAAAGGTGACTTAATCAACTTGCCAAGTAAACAAGATTCGCACGTATCAAATATTTCAAAATCAAATGAATCTGGAAGATCATCTCTATGGAGCTTCTCCATACGCCTCTCATTCAAATGACCCAAGCAACAAGCCAAATAAAAGTGGGTCTCAAATCATTGTTATAGATACACATATCCTCAAAATCCATTTACCGATGAACCATTCCTCTACTTCCAATGCAGATTTTATGATCTTAATCAAGTTAAGACTTAAGACTAGAATAACACTTATTCTATTTAAATTTTGAGGATAAAATGAAGTTAAAGTGTCAGTCAGCCAACACAGCAACCATTTACTATATTGCCAATGCACATATCAACTTCACCTCTTGCCAAAAACTCTAGTTTGATTCTGGTGTCAACTAACCAAGAGTTACATGAGAAAATGACAAGATTTAAGTCTATATCATTTGTATCTAGAGCCAAAAGTCATACTTTCTTTCCTTTTCTTGAGATCTTTCAAGTATTTCTAGTTTCTCATTGAACTATCATCACATGATTACATCTCTTTTAGTGCTATACTTGACATCCAATGCTCCACTTTCTGAACATGTAAACAAATAAGGCTTTTAAGATCAGGTATCTTTTAGCTAAGCTCGATTCTCCACAATACAATATACCCTTCAATCATATTAAAGTCATATTCAACGTGAGTCAGTGGCCACTTTTAAGATCAGGTATCTTTTAGCTAAGCTCGATTCTCCACAATGCAATATACCCTTCAATCATATTAAAGTCATATTCAATGCGAGACAGTGACCATAAAGTGAACAATCGCAGTGTTTCTCACAAACTCTATGAGTTACAAGGTAACACATTTGTGCTAGTTCATTAGGATAAAAACCTCACACCCTTTGCATCATTGATCGAGAACAATTCCTAATTCAGTTTTATATCAATCATCAAAATTTAATATGGAACTATTAAGGGAACTAGTTTTCAAGATCTACAACAAAAATATATGCAATACTTCAATACCACATTTGTGTATCCTCCAATAAACAATTTATAAGAAAATACTCACATTATATATTTTGAAATCATTTCCCTAACATATGATGGAACAATATCCATATTCAACTAGGTTCTAGTGAGCTTTGGCATCACTGCTAGAAACCTAGGTGACACTGGTAAGCAACTCATTGTTAATCACTTCTCTATGTGACTCTTGTTTGCTGGGTGGCATCAAATACCCTAGCGCCCAATACCATTCCCCAAAGCCCAAAACCATTGTAATAACTTTGTTAAGTAAACCATCACTATGCTATGAATGATCGACATCCACCCCATCTATTAACATAATTGAAGGCACCATACTTTGATAAACCTACCACACAACTATCAAAATTTTAATAGGTGCAGCTATTGAAAGGACATCAATTACTCTTAATTTTTTTTAAGAAAAACTACTCTATCATGATAATCATATACACCATATATAGAACATGAAATAATAGTATGACAAAAACATAAAATTTATCACATATAATCATATTGACTGTGACATAATATGATCATTCCCATTGTGATTTCTATCGCCAAGTTTCTTGTCCTTATAGCCATCTTGCTTGAAGGTTCCATGATCATATACTAAGCTATACATCTAATAGCTAGCAATGAATTATATAATAATATCAAGCATCACATGTCGACACACATACTGTTATACAATAACATGATAATCTTAGGCTGCAATTAACTATGACTCACAGACCATAAAAATTACATACATAATAAGGTCATACAAATCACATCACTCTACAGAAGCAAATTAAGCGTAGAATCAAATTCTAATGTCATGATATGAATATGTTATTATAATTATCTATGCGTTTACGCTATGCAACGACGGCATAAAATCACTATAAAAACCTCATCAGATTGATTATACAAGCCGATTTTGAGTCATTCACAATGCCTTAATTTCCATTGGATCAATCAAGGCCAGAGTGTCCCTTTTTTAAAGACTTAAAGTGATCTATGAACCTTTTGTTGCGACAGCAGTTGTTCCCTGAGAAACATTGATCATCGTGTTAGGTTTTCTACAAACGATGACAACACATACAACCTTGATCTGCTGTTCTTCCAACCATGTAGTGACGCGCGCTGTTAGCTTCGATGGTGATTCCAGCCGATAGGGTAAGTTGCGCAAGTGGCCAAATGGGAGAGCGAGATATTCTTTTTGGCCATATAGTTCCATCGATTTACACTTCATCCGACCCCAATTACATCAAATCATGCATCAATCAATTCATCACATGAACCAATCACAAGAATAATAATAGATCCAATCTATTACTACAACATATCTATATGTGATAGATCCGGATCAAAAACTATACATGTAGACTCTGATACCACTGTTAGAAAACAGATAGACCACATTAGCACAAATCAAAATTTCTCTACCACATTCAGTTAGAAAACGATGTAAGAAGAGGATCATGGATCATTATCGATAAACATGTAGCATAACAAAAGAAGAGTCGTGCGCATCCACAAAGAGTAAGTAGTTGATCTCGTCATGAACCGAGTGTTTCATCCTAGCATCCTTGTCGCCGATCAACACCGTAACAACAGCAGCAGCACTTTCACGATATCCACACGTACAGGGAAGGAACGCCACACACCAGTGTGCTAGCACCACGCGCGCAGCAAGAGGTCGTTTAAGGGTTGAAGGAAAGCGACGCTGAGATCAGGATCCACTGTGGAGTGCACCTGTGAAAAACGAGGCGTGACAGTTGAAAGGGACCTTATGCCGCGCAGCACAGCCCTAGTCGCCACAGTTTCGCCTTGGTCTTCGTGAGGCAGCTGCTCTCGGTCCCCTAACCCTAACTCCACCTCCAGTTGTTGGTTTTCGTGTTAGGAACGCTGCGCACATCCTCCATTCATATAGAACTCACTAATGGGTCTTTAATTACATCAAAGAACATTATGATTCTAAACCCAAATAGACCTTTAATCCTATTAAATTTCAACTGCAAATCTAATCTGCATATACGATTGCCTCTTGTGTATATCACTGACATGATGAACCTGTGCACCTAGATCCTTTGATAGCCATGTCTCTCCTAATATGAAAGAAGTATAAGATCACATGGTAAGCCGTTTGGTATAAGCCATTCACATTCGCACGTCTCTATTAAATTAGTTGCACATCACCTTGAACTGATTTGATTTAAGCAAAGATTGACAGCACATATCTCTATTGTAAACAATAGACAATAGAATGGTAGATTCTCACTCAGCAACAGACATTCACTACCAGTTCAGATAGCGTCAACTGGTGGGGTCTGTTCAGAATGATACAGAAGATAGTACTGTAATATCCAGCTCAGATAGCGTCAACTGGTGGAGTCTGTTCAGAATGATACAGAAGATAGTACTGTGATAGCCACTTTGGCAAAAAAAAAAAAAGACACACTTGTTATATGCAGGCATGTTTGTTACTTTTACAACCGAACCGACTTTAATAACGGAATATTGTTCCAAGACATAAAAACAGCTAAATAATATATGATGGTCTGGCTGCGAAGTATGGTCAAAGAAGCTAAACATCGTAATGTTATTATCTTCTATTTACTTCCTACATATGAATAACCAGAGCCAATGCAGTTCAAAAAGAGAAAACAGTATGAGCTATGCAGATGTATTGGTTCCTGGGCCTTGTTAATGGTAGGAGGCATCACCACAAATCCACAACAGTTGCTGAGCTGCACCTAGCTTCTAGCCCAACATAATTCAGAAATTGAAGGCCGAAGACTAAGTTTAGTACGCAATCATTAGCCCATCATCTATGTGAGCAACAACTACAATTTTTTGAAAATGTATTTGTATATTTTTACACAAACTCAATTGTACATATGTTGAAATATTGTTTTTGCATATGATTTGCCAATAGCAAGCCTAAGAAAGCCCCCATATTTCTGGTTTACTAGATAAGTATGAACGATGCATCCTATCATCATTGTTTCAACAAAGGCAAAATACTAGACCAAGGAAGTCATAACAAGGAAATGTTCTTCCTTCTATAAAGGAAATATACGCAGTTTACCTGGATGTCTTACTTTAGAAATGTGATTTAACCTGTAACTTTTGGGCGCCATCCAGTAATGTGGCAGAGATCGAGTATCGACAAAAGAATCCATTAAGAAAATCGACTGCAAAAGAAAATTCAAATCCTCCAGTAAGGATAGGATGTCCAAGGCCAACTTCTTACGAAGATGCCAAGCAAAAGGAAGTGATATAGTAACCCATTACGGAACTATAGCTAGCAGCAAAAAGTACAATGCTCTCATGCCTAGCTAATACTTTTAAAGAATGCATGGTGATTTTTCAATAGTGTATTTTGCAATGTGCGTACAGCACAAGAATAGCCAATTCAAGGATAGTAAAGAATTTAGATAATTGAATTAACATGGCTTTGGATTCATAAGTTATTCCTTCAGTTATACTCCCCAATCGATCCAACTCGGACTCCGATTCGAACTCCAATCCGCGTAGAGAGAAGATGTACTCGGTCGAGATCCTTACTTCTACGTAGCTATCAAGCTTCTCGATGGCCTCCTCCATCGAACACACGTCGAAATTGCTCCTTGACATTGGTTCTCGCGTTGGCATAGCACGGCGGCGTGAGAGAGAGCAAGACAGAGAGGGACGGAGAGGGAGCTGAAGGTAGGGGACGACGGGGTGAGTCAGGTCGGAACAGATGTATATTTATACATGCAGTGTATATACCACATATATATATTATACTAGCTCACAAAATCAAGGAATCAATCAAGCAATCATATATATACACATATATACACGCAGGATTATTTAATTTTGCAAATTCTTTTATTTCCTTTGGAAATGTTTTTAGCTTTCTTGGTTTTAAGAATTTGGACTGTTACATCGCACATACCTCCAGTTCCAGCTCCGCAGCAGTCTCCACGTCATGGTCGCTAATGGCGAAAGCGTGTCGTGTGCCGGCGTGTTTCAACGCGCCACTTTCTCCATCACCAAGGAACAATTCATGATGGACTTCTTCATCCTTCCACTAGGCGATTACGACGTCGTCCTTGGCACACAATGGCTGGCGACCCTTATACCCATCCTTTGGGAGTTCAGCTGATTGACGATGTCCTTCTAGTTCCAGGATCACCGCATCACTTTGCAAGGTGTGGCGGGGCTAGCGAGTCCACAGTTGCAAGTATGTGTCAGCCAGGACCTCCTCGCCGAGTTCTCCGACGTGTTCGCCGAGCATCGTGGGTTGCCACCGTCACATTCCTAGGATCACCGAATCCATCTACTTCCAGGAACGGCACCGATCGTTGCTCTGCCCTACTAGTACCCCGCACGCCACAAGGATGAGCTGGAGCCCAATGTCACGCCATGGAAGATCAATGCCTCATCTATCGCAGTTCGTCATCATTCTCCTCGCCGGTCCTATTTGTGAAGAAGGACAATGGCACATGGCGCTTTTATGTGGAGTACCGCGCTCTCAACGACCGCACCGTCAAAGACACATTCCCCATTCCGATCATGGATGAATTGCTGGACGAGCTCCACGACGCCACCCTCTTCTCCAAGCTCGACCTGAGGTCTGCGTACCATCAGGTGCGCATGCATCCAGATGATGTGGCAAAGACCACATTCCGCACACACGACGATCCGTACGAGTTCTTGGTCATGCCCTTCGGATTGACCAACGCATCGGCAACCTTCCAAGCACTGATGATCGATGTCTGGCGCCCGTTTCTCCGCCGCTTCGTCCTCGTCTTCTTTGACAACATCCTCATCTACAGCTCATCATGGGTGACCCAACTTCAGCACCTATGAGCCGTCCTCGAGGTCCTGCGCGCCCACCAGCTATTCATCAAGCGGACTAAGTATTCATTCGGGGAGGCGACGGTGGCGTACCTAGGACACATGGTCTTGGGGGCCGACGTCGCCATGGACACCACCAAGGTCCAAGCGGCGGTGGACTGGCCCACACCGTGCTACACCCAGACATTGTACGACTTCCTCAGCTTGGCGGGTTACTATCGAAAGTTCATCCGCGGGTTCAGTACAGTCGTGTCGCCATTGAAGAAGCTGCTGTGGAAGGAGGGCTTCATGTGGAGCGCAGAGGCGGATGTGGCGTTCCGAGCACTGAAGAGTGCACTCACCACGTCGCCAATCCTCTACCTTCCCAACTTTGATTGGTCGTTCACCGTCGAAAGCGACGCCTCCAGAACGGGATTTGGCGTAGTGCTCCACCAAGATTTAGGGCCCATAGCGTTCTTCAGTCGATCGATACGAGCGCGAACTGATCGGCTTCGTGCAGGCTGTGCGCCATTGGCGCCCCTACCTCTGGGGACGACAATTCGTGGTGAAGACGGATCACTACAGTTTGAAATTCTTGCTCGACCAGCACCTCACCATTATACCTCAACACCATTGGGTAAGCAAACTGCTGTGCTTCGATTTTGCAGTGGAGTACAAGCCGACCCGGCTGAACGTCGTCGTAGATGCGTTGTCGCACTGTGATGGGGACATGGGCTCTTCTCATGCACTATCGAGCCCTAGTTTCGACATGCTCAGCGTCTTCCAGACGGCGGCAGCTGGGGACCCAGCCCTGACGGCGCTACATGATCAGATTAAGGCCGGCTCCCTCGACGACCCTTGGGCCATCACGGACGGGCTCGTCACATTCCAGCACCACCTGTACATGCCGCTGACATCGCCGTTGCTCCGATTGGTGCTCGCGGCGGTCCACGACGACAACCATGAGGGGGTCCAGAAGACTCTGCACCGGTTCCGCTGTGATTTCCATACTCTAAACGCGAGGATAGTGGTGCAGGACTTCGTGCGAGTGTGTGCGACATGCCAACGCTAGAAGACTGAATACCTTCATCCGGCGAGTCTTCTTCTTCCGCTTCCAATACCAACGGCGGTGTGGACGGACGTCGTGCTAGACTTCTTCGAAGGGCTACCATGGGTGAGGGGCAAGTCCGTAATCCTCACGGTCGTGGATCGCTACTCCAAATACGCCCACTTCATCCCATTGGCGCACCCATACATCGCCGAATCCGTCGCCAAAGTGTTCTTCGCGAAGATTGTGCATCTGCATGACATGCTAGTCTCTCTTGTCTCTAACCGGGACCTGGTGTTAACCTCCGCGTTCTGGCAAGCTCTATTCCACGCCATGGGCTCCAAGCTCCACATGAGCTCGGCATTTCACCCTCAATCAGTCGGGTAGTCGGAGGCCGTCAATAAGGTGATCGCCATGTACCTCCACTACATGACAAGGGATCGGCCGCAAAACTGGGTGTGATGGCTGCCGTGGGCGGGATACACCTACAACAACTATCATTTGGCGCTTCAAGACACGCCGTTCCGGGTGGTTTACAGCTTCGACCCACCATCGCTCCGCTCGTATGAGGTCGACGATACTCGCGTCGTCGCGGTGGCGCGTACCATGGAGGAGCACGACGAATTCTTGGCCGATGTTCGCCTCTGTTTGAAGCAAGCATAGCAGCTAGCCAAGCGCCACTACGACCACCGTCGCCGCGACATCTCTTTTGTGATGGGAGAGTGGGTCTGGCTGCGCCTGCGCCATCGTTCGCTGACGGGAGTCCCTAATGCGTCCACCAGAAAGCTTTGTCCTATGTTTTGCGAGCAGTATTAGATCACGGAGGTCATCAATCCGGTGGCTGTTCGCCTGGCATTGCCGCCAGGCACCCGTATCCATAATGTCTTCCGCATTGGCCTCCTCAAGAAATTCGTCGGCTCGCTGCCAGTAGCACCGCCCGCTTTCCGCCACTCCACCATGGCGTCGTCATTCCAGTGCCGGATCACACTCTCTCAGGATGCGTCTTTGCTGCGATGTGTGCCAGCTCTTCGTCCAGTGGGTCAGCCAGCCAGCATCGGCCGCTTCTTGGGAGGATTTGGAGCAGTTCCAACAGCGCTATCCATAATTTCATCTCAAGGAGGAGCTGTTGGTCGAGGGGGGGAGGGAGATGTTATGTGGGGCCGTGCATACAGTAGGCGCCACAAGCATTCCAGTCCGGCACAGGAATAGACGCCAGTTCAAGATCACGCGCTTGCCAGATAGTAGCGTTGGAGTTAGTTTAAGTTAGCTCGGTTATTAGTCAAGGGATTGAGTTTGTTTGGATTTCAGTTAGCAATTGTAAGCCGACTCTATATAAGGAGGCCGATAGATTGAATAAAGGCAAGCAACAGATTGATCTCCTAATCTATCTCTCTCTTACTCTCGGTGCTCGACACCTGCTCTCCACCATAGCTCCGGGAAGGCGAGGCATTAAACCTCACCCTCCCATCGAGCATCACTACCATCTGCACAATCTCCATCCAGACCCCAGCCATACCAACACAGTACACATATGCCATGCAACTGGTCAAGCACTGGTGTCTGCGGTTTAGGTGGAAGGACAGGAAGTGAGAATTTCTTTGCACCTTTAATAGCTACCATAGTTCCATGTTCATTTTTGTGCAGAAATGTGGATGCCCACTGGGTGAAAAAAATGGCATCAAACTCTAGTTCAATTGCATGTCAGGCCAGAAGAAAAACCGAATACCAACTACCAAAAAGACAAAGTTTCTTGCACAAATGATGGATACATACCTTCATGTATGTTTTTACATGTGAAAGTGAATCTGGAACAGACCAATTCTTGTAATGGCCCAGAGCTATCTCCATGTGATATAGTTTAGGCCCAAGAGAGATCAGAAGCAGAAATTGTTCCACCATTAATAAATGGTCCCTGCACCAAACAGCATCTCAAGAACATAACAAATTTCAGATAAGCCACACAGAAATGAATAGTAAGTTATTAAACGCATAATTATTAAGCTCACATAAAAGGATTCCTAATAAGTAAACAACATCTTTTACACAAACTGAATGTAATTTAAGATATTATATAAACAAATTCATCTTATATGATAAAACTTGTTGAACTGAGCAAGTTAATCCAAATTCCTGACTCTTATGTAAGTTTGAACAAAAACTCAAGGTGATTACTGATGGTAGGCAAATGATAAATCGTCATATTCCAAATTCCAAATTGACCAGATCTAGATAAGAGCCAATGTTATATGGTTGCGAGATGTGGAGATCGGCAATGCCTAGTCGAGTTCGAGTTTGGTTTGGGTCGTGTTTTTCCTTTCGATGTGGCGCATCATGTAACAGTAATCTAGGAGATGTAACTGAACCTTTTCCATTCTTAATGCATTGATACGCAGTTCTGCGTATTTGAAAAAACAAACAAACCAAATGCCATGAAAGTATAAATTTGCATATGAGCATTTGATTTATTAAATCTAAGCGGCTTGACATGAATGAGCAAAAAGTAATCTTTTGGAATCCTTGCAGGGTAAAACTACATTTTGGATTACCAATAATTCTGAACCATGTGGTGATAAGTAATCCAGGATTAGAAGTCAGCTTTGGTCTAACTTCTGAGATGCAATGATGCAACCATGTTTCCGCAGGATCATGTAAGCTTATTTTCTCATTTTTCAAGTATACATGACTTAAAAGTCACCGCAGAAGCTAGTCATATTTTGCAACAATTGTTTATTACAGCAATGTGCTTCATATAATACAATAACCATTAACCAAACAGTTTTCATCTTTTTTATTTCTGACACCACTCAAAATCCGTGGTTGTCTGGAAACCCACATATAGTCTTCATATCATTTTAGCATGCAGCTTAACAGAATATAAAGCAAGGATAGTTTTACAGGTCATAAATATGAGTCCATTTCATAGAAAAGAATGGAGGAAGGAGACAAACAATAGCATCCACAATTTGTATATTAGTAGGGATGGGCGTGGAGGATCTCTGGATCTACTATAGTTCAACTTAATCAACTAACCAGTCAATTTGACCTAGTCAAAATGACTAGTTAGTTAATTAAGTTGAACTAGAGTAGATCCACGGATACCTACGGATCGATCCATGCCCATCCCTATATATTAGAAAATTGGATATCTAAATTATTTGAAGATATGGAGATTTCGGATATCAGCTGTAAAATCTTAACCAGCTGTTAGGATTCGAGAGGGATGACCATTACACATGCAAAAAGAAAGAAAAAATATTTGGATCGATTTTTTTTTTTTATGTCTGTGACCCAATACATGGTACAATTCATGCAACACTGCACAAAAATTTATAAAATCAGTATGTGTATATGGCAAGTAGAAGGGGACGTAAACATTGAAGAAAATATTGCAGCTCATGTAAAACAACAATACTAGTTGGAAGCTGTCATGTAACATTAAAATTGCCACTAACCCGCTTACATTATCTTTTAGATAACTATTAAACAAGGTCAGCTCATTAAATAGTGCCTGTTATGTTCCATCGCTCGGATCTTTGCTTTTGAGGAAACCGATGAAGTTGGCAAATATTTTTGACCCTCTGTAATGAAATTTATGCACAATAAATTATGATGCCGGTACTAATAGAATTGCCAAGTATTAATAAAAGAAAAGGAAGCTAATAAGCTCTAGTTGCAGATAGCTCCAAGATACAAATCAAACAATTCCATGCAGGATGCACCTATACAGACATACAGTAACTAATTTAATGCTATAAATACCAACTCTGTTAATTATAAGGCACATTTTTTAACAAACACAAAGAATTGACTATAGCACCGTTCCATTCAGTGATATGGAAAGATGAAATATAATAGTTTGTATGGTTCGTCATGCATAAATGCTCAGGAAAAAGAGTGGAACAGATACGGGCAGAACAGAGAAATTAGCACAAAATATGCATGGATGACTCAACATTTCCAACAAAAGTGCTGAACAAGGAGCCCTTACAAAAAAGCAAAACAGGG
This sequence comes from Phragmites australis, assembly GCF_958298935.1. Classification (NCBI taxonomy): domain Eukaryota; kingdom Viridiplantae; phylum Streptophyta; class Magnoliopsida; order Poales; family Poaceae; genus Phragmites; species Phragmites australis. The sequence continues at coordinate 9,592,212 of NC_084928.1, forward strand.
GTGCTAATTACGGCACTGGAAGTATCACATACATTGAAGCTTTGTTTGGTGGAGTTGCCAAGGATAGTTCAGGGTACTTCTCTTCTATTACTTGTGTTATAATATCAGAATCAGAAATCCATTTGTCCTCAACCTTCACAATAGGCACCTTACCTTCTGGGTTGATTTGGAATAACCTGACGAAGCAAGACAAAAGCATGATGGGTGATGACCATGGAACTGAGAAACAACCACTAACAATCTGAATTCAGAATGGCCAGTCTTGTCTGCCAGATAGGTACCAATCTGGTTTATTAGCTAAATCAACAAGCTTCTCCTCTATGACAGATGCTAGATCATATGACAGATGCTTCTCCTCTATTGTCAATAAGACCCTCTATGTGAAAGGACCTGTGGCCAACATGTGAAATTTAACTCAGAACGACGAAGGTGTTTCAACAGTACAAGCATGAACAATTGCAATGCACTTAAAAACTACGAATCGTGGTGTTACACTTCTAACATCAAGGAAAACTCTTCATGCTCTTCCATTCTGGGAATATCAATGTTTCCCACCTTTTTTCATTTAGTATCAATCAGATTACAATATTAAAGTGACCTTGCAAAAATGTATTAATGACTCACTATTAATATGATATTGTGATGTTTATTCACTACTACTAGTTGCCCTACTTGAGCCAAACGTGTACTAGCATGTGGAGCAAAGTTTTGCTATTAACAAGCAAGCATAGGTTAGAAAAAGATAAATCTAATCTATTGCAAAAGCTACTAATTATATGACAAGAACAGGTATTCAGTGAAATTTATTACTCCCAGTGTAAGGCGTTTGGTCTACACAAAAGGATAATAATTCTATGACACGAACAGGTATTCAGTGACATTTATTCTCTGTGTCACCATCATCCTTCTATATTATCACCCCTTCTAATGTAGCATAAACTGAGTAACTGACCAAAAAATATATAGAAACCAGATCACAATTCTAACTTATTTCGGCTTAAGCATACAGAGTCAACACATCTATCATAACTAAACCCTAAAATATTTTTGTCATAAAGGCATAAACACATTTTATAGTCCTGGCAAAACTTAAAGAGGCGCAGGGCAGGAGGAGCAAGAAATTGAAATGAATTCCGAAGACCACCTTAACATGTCCATATCCCAATATACTACACAGCATTAACATCAACCTTCTCCAAACACTGATTAAAAGATGACCTAACATTCTTGAAGCATTGAAAAACAAAAGATCCCCCAAATGAAGATTGATCAGAAAAGTACACTTTGACTTTTTCCAATGCATTGGGGGTTACCTACATGAATCATAGAACTTGCACGGTTCACATTGTCATGTAGATGATGACTCAAACAAGCACACAAGCCAAACGCAGCTTATCACAAAACTGGATTGGTACAGGCTAGACTACAGACTAAACTATGTGCTGTAATAACTAGATCCACATCGCCAACACTTCAAATGCTACTGTTTTGCTAAAACTTACCTCCACTCATGTCATGCAATCCTAGTTTATCTAGGTTTTGTTATGCACGTTTCAAAAATTACTCGCGACACACATGAGCACGGAAATCAAACACGCAAAACCACAATCACTCCGGTGTGAAATACTGAAGCTATCAATTGCAGTTCCCGTCTTAACGCAGAAAATTAAACTGATAATCATCTATCCAAAAACAAGCAACGGCCAATACCACCTACATTGACAATTCACCTTCCTCCCATTTTAATTCATCCACTGCGCGCAAACACACACACAAGGGGGAGAGAAAAAGAGCTCACAGTCGCCGAGGCGGCCGGGGACGGTGACAGACTGCTTGGCGCAGACCTCCAGCGGCTGAGCCAAGGCGCGGGGCAGGAGGCGGCCGCGGCAGAAGGTGGTCACCAGAAGGGCCGAGGTGGGCCCAGTGGTCGTGGCGGTCGCGGAGGTCGTGCTTCGGAGGAGGACGGCCATCGCTTCGTCGCCGGGGGAGGCGTGCGGGACCGTCGCGAGAGCGCGCGGCGAGCGGTGCGGGGGAAGCGGAGAGGAGGCGGAAGGTTACCTTCGTGGACGCGCGGTGCGAGTGCATTTCCAGAGGCTTCGGGTCGTGGCGTCCTGGTCCCGGGCCGCCGGCTCCCTCCAAAGGAGACGTGGACGGTGGACTTGCCGTTTGGGCCAGATGTGTCCGTACATCCGTGTGTGAACGCCGTGGAGGGCGCTCGAGCCTTGGGCCGTGGGACGATTGGATGTGTTCTTTTCTGGTAGGGCTACGGCCTATGGCAAGGCCAAAGCCTGTTTGTTTTTCTCGTATGTTTTGCAGGATGGATTTAGGTTGGGTTAATACCTGTTTGTTTCGGTTTGGATTTTGTATCTCCCTCCAAAAGCCTTATGATCCGTTTTTTCTCCCTCAACCATCGCCAAATTTTGTTTTTTCTTGCTCAAGTGCAATACCATATGTTGTTTCAAAGCTTTTTCTTGTATGTTTTGTAGTATGGATTTGGGTTGGTTCAAGGCTTGTTTGTTTCGGTTTGGATTTTATATCTCCCTTCGAAAGCTGAAGGAAAAACATCTGTTTTCTCTCCCTCAACCATCACCAAAATTTGTTTTTTCTTGCTCAGATGCAATACCATATGTTGTCCCTTCCTCAACTATCCAGATAACATTTCTCCCCGACTTAATTCCTCTTCTTTTTACAAACCCACCTGTTAGCCTCTCTTACCTTCTTCCATCTCTCTTCCTCCCTACTTCCTCCATACAACCATGGAGATAGCTGTCTTAGGTGAAGGTGATGGGGAATAGCAGCGACGGTACAGAGGGAAGGGGAATGACGAAGGCAATGAGGTGTTGCTCCAGATCTGGCGGCGCTAGCCCATCGAGGCATGTCACGACACAGTCGGCCAGTCGCTATGGCCATACACCACAGCTATGGGTATGCTCGGCAAGGCACGCCGCGATGCAGCAAATGAGAGGAAGGCAGCAATACAATATGAGACTTAGACTGACATGTGAGTCCTAAAGTTTTTTTTTTCTGACTACCTGCCATGTCATCTGGCCATGTCAACATCTAATTAGCAAAACCACTTACCCATAATCGGAAACCACCATTTTTTACCGAGGGGAGGAGTGTTGCCTAGTATTGATAGCTTAGGGAGGAACGGTATCTGGTATTGCACTTCATTTCGTTCCCTTCCCGATTTCCTTCCCCGTTCCTATTCCCTTTATTTCCTCTCATCTCCAACAGCTTCCCTTCGAGGGGAATTGCGAAGGGAAAGGAGAGAGAATCCCGTCCTGAAGGGAATGACCCTGGGAATCCCGTCGTGAAGGGAACCGTGAAGGGAAACCGTTGGGAGCGCTGAAGGGAATGGGAATCCCTTCACGACGGAAATCTGGACGTGAAGGGAATCCCTTGGCTTTGATCTTGGCAAAACAAAGGGATGCAAAGCAAACTTTTCCAAGTGTAAGCAAACAGTCCGCAATTCTACAAAAGCCAAGCCCATCACTAGAATCTGCAAGCTGGTCGGAGGGTGTCTCCAGGCCTTGTTCTTTCACAGTTTATTCTTCATCTTCTCATAAGAAAAAATAAAGGTTCTGCCAAACAATAGGATTCCGCAACAGCTTATTAATAAGCAGAATCCAATAATGAACTAAAACTTAGAAGTTGCTTTTCACCAGCTTCTGCAATAAACGAATTCTGCGCACGAACGGTGCCAAACATGATCGTAATTGGGGATGCTATATGTCATGTACGTCAGCTGTATCTTTGTTTTGCACCGGCGCAGCTCGGCTATCATCGGTGATGAGGAAGAAGCCGAGTAAATCTTAGAACGTTGGAACATTTTATTATCTACATGCTTTGGAATATTTGATCTCATGACTTGGAAAATTATTTTTCTTGACTGAAACATTTGGATATGGATCACGAAACTTTATTTTTCTCTCAGGCCAGGGCTCGCCGGAGACGACGTGCGGTAGGGAGGTGCTGCGGCAGCAGCGCGCACCGGGGGTGTGTGTGAAATGGGGATTCCAGTCATCCATGCGACATATATCGCCCCCGTTTCTGGCTTTTGTGAGTAGGATTTATGATATTGCTATTGAAGTTGACAATAAATTATCCGTCAATGCTGCTACGACACAGAAAGTTCAGTTCGCGCCCCATTCGTATTCTTGCACACATGTCATATCGATGTTGCAGCGCTGGTATTGAACCTATTTTAGGTCAAAAGTGTAATGTGCTAGAGACGCCGTATCCAGGCTTTTTATCATATATATCTGACAAAATTTAAATAAAATATCGATAAATATGATAAATATTTTCTATCGAGATTCACAGTAGACCTGGTAAACCACATAATTGTGATAGACCAGAAACATAAAGTGTTCGGAGTGTTTGGGCTTCAGTCGACTCCTGTGCATTTTCTATTAAGGAGTTTAGTACAAGGCCCTATCAACACAAGCTCATGACGCATGAGTCGCTTACTGCTCAGTACACCAAGTTTGTACTATACGTTATAGAAAAACAACTCTACGCTAGCTAGTCGCATCCCTACCACGCTACATTATTATAAAACTGAGTTTATATATCGAACTATTATTGTCGGTTTTTTATAGCTCAACAGTGATAGGACATCACTACCAGTTCATAAGCCACGTGAAAAAAATTAGTCATCGTGGCTTATAAACCGGCAGATAAGAGTAGTCACTACCGGCTGATGGATTGAACCGGCAGTGATACCCATCACCCTTATCATTGCCGGCTGAATCTACTGACTGGCAGTGATATATGTACATCACTACCGACGGATTATATGAGCCGGGAGTGATATCCCCCTCTTCCTCACATTCTTCTACCTCGAGCTAACAGAGCTATTTCAGAACTCTCTCCCTCACAAAATCTCATATGGCAACAACCACTTCATCCCTTCTCCCACATTGATTCCCCCACCACTCAAGCTCAATTTTAGTCAAGAAAGAGGTCTAGATGAGCTCTCTTTAGGTATCCAAACAAAATCCCTTCTTTTCTGTCTATTTTCTCATTTGCCTTTTCTTTATTTTTTAGGACAAGTGAACTCTGAATTTTTCCCCAACAGTAAGCAAGCTTCTAACAGTAGTCTCTTGAGCTCAAGTAAGTTGAAATCCCTAAAGTTAATCCTATATTTAGCATTTTAACTCAAAATATTACCTGAAAAACCAAAGTTGATCTTATCCCTATAGAGAACTATGCAATTCTTCAAAATTGATCCTAATAAACCATAGCAATAAATTTAGAAGTCTACAATATAGAAACTTTAAGTATGAGCATATTTATTTTTGATTTTTAATGAATTAGAAAATTTAGCCATGATATTTAAGTATGTAGCAAGATCTAGTTGTATTATTTATATTTTATTCAATTAGCAACCTCCAATATAGAAACTTTAGGTATGAGAGTATTTATTTTTTTATTTTTCAGGGTTTGAATAATAAAGAAAATTTCTAGGGATGGCACCAACAAATACTCATCGGAAGCGAACGCGAAAGCATAAAAAAGGTGGCTCCTCCAACCCAGGTAATTGCCAGTAGGAGATTACGAGGTAATTTATTTGTTGTTGATCGCAAAATCTTGTAGATATTCTGAATTTGGATTTACAATAATGATATAATTGTAGATGGACAGAAGATAGATGTACAATGCGAGCCGTGTGAGCGCAGAGTACAAGAATGGTGTGGAGGGTTTCCTGGTAGCAGCCGCGGCGCACAAGTCAAATACATAGTCTCAATACATGTGTTGTCCATGCGTCGATTGCGAGAACAAGAAGCAATTCTCCACCACCCAGCAGATACATTCCCACTTGATGCCAAGGGGCTTTATGCCTGGCTATACCCGTTGGACCGAGCACGGTGAAGCTGAGATCGTACAGGAAGGGCAATACATTGGAAGAGAAGACGAAGACATGTGCACCGATATGCCGGTCGACGAATACATTGGTATGCCGCCTGCCGGAGATACATTGGCCGATGATGATCTTGAGGAGATGTGGGTCGACGCCAATGTCGATGATCTGGAGCAGATGTTGTGCGATAGGGAGGAGAACTTCACCAATGAAAGAGAGTTTCAAAAGTTCCAGCGTATGGTAGAGGACTTTAAAATACTGTTGTTCCTGGGCTACAAGAAGGAGTACACAAAGTTGCGTACCGTGCTTTCACTGCTCCCATTGAAGGCATGCAACGGGTAGTCTGATACAGACTTCACAGAGTTGTTACTGTTCTTAAAGAAATTGCTTCCAAAGGAAAATGGGCTGCCAGAAAACACGTACCATGCCAAGCAGGTTATATGCCCATTGGGGTTGGAAGTACAGAAAATGCATGCATGTCCAAACAATTGCATGTTGTATTGCGGAGAGCATGCAGACTTGCAAGCGTGTCAAGTCTGTGGTGCAGCACGGTACAAGCATGATGGTGGTAATATCGATGGCGAAGGAAAGAAGAAAAGGTGTCCCGTGAAGGTGATGCAGTATTTTCCTATAGTCCCCCGTTTGGAGCATTTATTCGCGAATAAAAGGTACGCCGAACTGATGCGATGGCACGCCGATGAGTGCAAGGATGATGGAATGTTGAGACACCCCGCTGATTCTACGCAGTAGAGAAACATCGATAGGAAATATAAGAAGCCATTTGCAGAAGATGTGAGGAATATAAGATTTGGGTTGAGTACGGATGGGATGAATCCATTTGACAACATGAGTCGATAGTCATAGCACTTGGCCTGTGACACTATGTATCTACAACATTCCTCCTTAGTTGTGTATGAAGTGGAAGTACATTATGATACCGGTGTTGATACCAGGGCCGAGGCAACCTGGCAACGATATTGATGTCTACTTAAAACCATTAATAGAAGATCTTGTAATATTGTGGAATGATGGTGTGCAGGTATGGGATGCATACAAACGAGAGAACTCCCCCCTACGCTCAATGTTGCTCGTAACAATCCAAGATTGGCCAGCCCTTGGCAACCTATCGGACTAGACTGTCAAAGGCTACTATGCATGCATGCATTGCTTGGATGAAACAGAGAGCTTGTGACTGAAGAATAGCCAAAAAATGGTGTACTTAGGTCATCGTAAATTTCTTCGTAAGGATCACCGGTACCGCAGCAACAGGAGAGCTTTTGATGGGAAAGTTGAGACTCGATCACCTCCTAAGCATCGCACTGGGAGACAAGTATATGAGATGGTAAATGAACATAGGGTTATCCTTGGAAAGGGACGCGGGAGTACACCGGTTCCGAAATCTAATCTTAGAGCTCCTATGTTTAAAAACAAATCTATCTTTTATGACTTAGCATATTGGCTAGATTTGGTGGTTCGACACGCAATCGATATCATGCACATTGAGAAGAACATGTGTGATAGCTTGATTGGTACGTTACTAGACATACCTGGCAAAACAAAGGATATACTCCAAGCTCGGAAGGACCTGATATGTTTGAATCTCAAACATGATACATCCCAAAGATACGGAAGAAGGCAACAAATATCTTGGCCCCGCTAGCTACAATCTGAGCAAGGCGGAGAAAATTGTAATGTGCAAGTGCTTGCATGGAATCAAAGTTCCATCCGGTTACTCCGCCAACATAAAGAGACTAGTAAACATAAAAGACTTGAAATTAACTGGCATGAAGTCTCATGATTGTCATGTGATGATGACACAGATGCTTTCAATTGCAATTAGAGGTATTTTGTCGCTGAAGGTCTGAAACCTAATCATAAAGTTATGTTCATTCTTCAACGCGATATCACAGAAGACCATCGATCTGACCAAGCTAGATAAGCTGTAGGAAGATGTGGTCGAGACTCTATCCCGGCTTGAGGCATTGTTCCCTCAATCATTTTTTGATATCATGGTGCATCTCATTGTTCATATTGTGAAAGAGATACGGATTATTGGCCTCGTGTTTCTGCATCAGATGTACCTTTTCGAGAGGTTCATGTGAGTTTTGAAGAAATATGTTCGTAACCGAAATTGGTCGGAAGGCTGCATGGCCGAGGGCTGGAGAACCGAGGAGGTCAATGATTTCTACGTTGACTACATGAATCTCAATCGATTGGTGCACCTGTATCTCGCCATGAGGGGAGACTATAGGGGAAAGGGACGATAGGTGCAAACTCATTCCGCACTGATGACCCTGTTTCATTCACACAAGCATATTTCACAGTTCTACAACAATCAGCTGTAGTGGACCCGTATGTTGAAGAACACCAGACCATGCTACGCACCAGAAACATAGGGAAGTCCGATGTTTGGATCGCACGAGAGCACCAGGATCATTTTGGCGCTGGTTACATAGATATGTGATGGATAAGCAGATAGAGCGTGCTCGGTTGAATGGGTTGCCTCACCGACCGTCAACTACAATCCTCACATTCCAAGGTTATGACATAAATGGCTACACATTTTATACAAGAGCTCGGGATAATAAGAGCGCCAACCAAAATAGCGGTGTTCGTATAAATGCCTACGACTGCAATGGAAATAGGGAGACCTACTATGGATTCATAGAGGATATCTGAGAGCTCGACTATGGAGTGTTAAAGGTTCCTCTTTTCCGGTGCCAATGGGTCAGACTCCCAGGGGTGTGAAGATCGACAAGTATGGTATGACTACAGTTGACCAAAAACTCGTTGGATACAGAGAAGAATCACTCGTACTTGTGAATGATGTTATGCAAGTCCTCTATGTAAAGGACCTGGACCTGACTAACAAGGATGAGTGCCACGTGGTTCTCCAAGAAAAAAGAAGGATTGTCGGAGTGGAGAATGTTGTTGACGAGGAAGACTACAATCAATTCGATGCGCTACCTCCTTTTGGAGAGGACGTCGACCTAGATCCCATGGAAGACACCGACGAACCTCCCTATGTATGTCGTGATCATAATGAAAGGCAAATCGTTAAGGCAAAGTAGCTAAATTGTATTAATTACTATGTATGAATTTATTTTAGATGCAATTATACCTCACTTATGTTATGGAATCTTCAATTTGTAATTCAAATAAATATGTATTAGGATTTTATGTTAACATAATATTAATAAATACATATAATAAGAAATCAATTGAAAACAATAGAGTAGCGCAGCGGTGTAGCATATTTTTCTTGGGGCAGCTCGTGGGTTCGAGTCTCGGTGACATGCAGCCAAAACAATTTTTTTGCACCCCATACCCCTGCAGTGAAAGGGGTTTCACTGTCAGTGGACATATTCGACCGGCAGTGAAACAATTTTCACTGCCGGTGGACTACTTGGGTTGATAGTGAAATATGTATTAGGATTTTAGGTTATGAAATTGTTAATAACATATATAGTACATACTCAATCGAAAACATTCGAGTAGCATAACGGTTTGTTTGGTTTTACTTGGAGCAGGTCGTGGGTTCAAGTCTCGGCGCGTGCGTAGCCAAATCAAATTCTTTTCTCCTCGCACCTGCAGTGAAAGGGGTTTCACTGCCGGTGCGCATATTCGATCGGCAGTGAAACCACTTTCACTACTGGTGGACTTTGGGCGACAATGAAACGCCTTTCACTGCCAGTTGTCCTATTGAGCCGGCAGTGAAGGTCCTCTTTCACTTTCGGTGGACTTCTTTAGCTGGTAGTGAATGTCCCCCCCCCTATAAAACAACTCGATGCCTCGCGCCCTCTAACACTTAGCAAATTTTCCCCCTTCCTGGCAGCCCCCCCCCCCCCCGACGCCGTCGTCCCCGTCCCGGAGCCCCAACACCGCCGTCCCCGTCCCAGAGCCTCGACACTGTCGACCCTGTCCCAATGCCCTGGTCTCCCCTTCTTAGAGCCCCGCCATCCCCGGAGCCTGTCGTCCCCATCCCGGAGCCCCACTATCCCAAGGTTAGTGATGATATCTCCTGTCATCCTCCTCCTCTCCTCTCCTCTCCTTTTGGAAGTTCCTAAAGTTGTGACGGTATTTGCCACCATGAGCTGTTGTTGAACATCCAACATTTGCTTGATTTTTTGCTTCCTTGTTCATATTTGATTATTCGCTCCTATTTCATTGGAATGTGATGCATTTAGTCACATTTGTAAATTAGGTACTGGTCTATGTATGCCTCTGGTATTGCTGAAATGATACTGGAGTATTAAGAAATTTAGCTCGTGGAATAGTGGCCAACGGTACACATTTGCTGTAGATTGAAACTTTTCATTTGCAAATATTTGTGGATTGAATTTTAATAGAGGAACGTGTTGATTGAATTTGTGAACTCTGGATTTCCAGTTTAGGGTGTAATGTTGGAACAAGCAAAATTTGTAGGAGTGGAAGTATTGGTGTCTGTTTGCACATTTAGCTGCAAATCCTTGGCTTATGCAGTTCTGCAATTGTCAAGGGGGGAAATGTCTAGAATGGAAGTTTCACGGTGTAGTTTGAAACTTTGAATGAGGAATGCTTGTCATTGTAATGCGATGCACATTATCATTTATTTGGATGAGAATTCCTCTTGGATAGTTTCATGTTTTGATTGCTGGGGTGATAGCTATAAAATGGTAAGCACTGGTATGAGTTGGGAGGGTGCTAATCGTTGGATAGAAATGTTGGTATAAATGTTAAGGTTATGTCAAGTGCTTGTGTGAACAGAACAAGGATCGAGCATCTGATGTGATGAAGATCATGGAGCCTTGTTAATGATCTTTTCTGCATATCAATTTTATATCAAAGTTGTATCTCTTGTTTCTGCATATCTTAACTGCACTATTTTCTTACTTATTTTAGTTTTTTTGCAAATGATGAAATTGGAGAACTATTTACCATACATATGACTGCAAAGCTCGACTAGGATGGTTATTATACATGCACCTTGCACGTCTTTTCACTATCCCAGTCGAGCTGGCAGTCGTATATAATTATCTCCATAATCTGATGCAGATCAATCAAATAATAGACTCTTTGTTTGTTTTCTTCTTTTGAAATACAATGAAGTAGTGACAAATATGATATGGCTCGAGGCCCTATTTCTTTATTACTTCTAGGACTTTAGTACTGATTACTTGTTCGAAGAGGAAGCATTCTTCTCAAGGTAGCATTTATGTGACGGTCCTACTAGTTCAGAGAGTAGCTTCTCTCAAGACAATGCTTTCTCTCTGAACATGTAATCAGTACTGTAGTCCTAATAAGGCTATTTGCTAGAGCCACTATGCCTAATAGTTTCTTGCAAGAACATTCTTTGGTGTTACTGTGGTTTGTAATATATTATTTTTGCATATTCTCTGAAATTTAGGACTGTTATGACATAGTATGTTGTTCATCGTGATTGGCAAAGTGGAATGTTCTCCAGTTGGGAGGAATGCCACGTACAAGTTAATGGATTTAAAGGAGCATGTTACAAAGGATACAAGTTTAAACAATAAGCTGTTGCGGCATACAATAGTCAAGTCATCCAAGCCGAGCTAAAATTGGCTAACTTCGAAAATAAGAAGCGTGATTTTACGTGTAAAGATGTCATAATCCTAGTTCTGATTGTAATCATTATTATTTTGCTATATAAGATGATGTGACTTGTAAGATCAGTGTGTCAACTGTCAGTAGCTTTATGCCTATTTTGCTATGTGAGATGTGACTTTTTTGTTAAATGTTGTCGTAACGTATTCATTTACAATATTATATGTGTATGCATTCTATCTATCGACTCCTTCATGATTATCTCACTCTTTTGACAACCTCTCTCCCTCCCTCGTTGGCTTTATCTCTATCTCCCTCCTTCCTCTGTTCTTTATATGTAGAATGCTCAACCGCTCATCGTTATTGTATGCAGAACTCCTAGGAAGGGATGGCATCACCAACCGCCGATCCAGCCCAGGTATTAGAAGGAGATGTAGTGTCGCCATCAAATATTGAAGAAGGTAGCCCGAGCCACTACCTCAACCTGTAACAAACAGACACCTGTGGACGCGATGAGGTAATTCATAAGTAGATGAATACATCTGTTCTACATATTATCGTATAGGTTCCCAATAGTTTTTTCGCTTATGCGTAGATGCTTGATGCTCCGAAGGGTCACGACAACAAGCAATCCAAGGAGTGGCATCGTGTCCGAGGTCCCTTGAAGATGCCTACAGGACGATTTGTGATCACGGAGGTCTCACCAACAGGAGAGCCAACTGCACCAGAGAGAGTTTTGGGGCCCTACAAGTCATTCTATGGGATTACTATTAAGGATCACGTGTCCATCAGCTACATATTGTGGACTGGTGAACGTGATGATCCGTACGTGGTTCCTGATTTGAAGAATGACATCTTGTGGCCCAAAATATTAGAGAAGTTCGACTTCCCTGAAGGGACAAATATGAAAATAGTTAAGCGTAAGATGCTAATGCTCATGGGCCTTTCATTTAAGAACTGGAAGGGCACACTGAACATAACATATGTGCAGAAAGGTACAACACCATATTTCTGTAAGTGGCCGTAACTGGAAGATCATTAGCAAGCCTTTGCGGAGTACAAGTCGTTGGAAGAAGCACAAAGGTTAGTGAGGTGAACAAAACGAACTCAAAGAAGAACCTCTACCCTCACAAAGCCGGTAGTCATGGGTACGTGAAGAAAGAACGGCAGTGGACACAACAGCTAGATCAACTGTGAGAGAGAGGTGTCATGCTTGAGACGGAGGGCTAGAGCGATTGATCGACGTGCTTCCTTCTTGGGAGGGGTGCTTCTTACTCGCCTGATGGAAGCTTATGTTTTACGAACTCCAAAGACCAGGAAGTGACGCAAACTCTTGCAAAAAAGCATGCGAAAGCCCACGAGTAGTCTGCACAAGGTTCTTTTAAGCCAGACAGGGATAGGGACGAGTTCACCTTGGCCTTGGAAAACATGGAGCATGGTGGTCGCACTCAAGGCGTTGGGGTGATGTGTTGGAAATATGGATTCCCAGGTGACATCGACAGTTACAAGAGTCAAAAGAGATCCAAGCAGAGCAAGAGGTAGAATGAGAGGCAGAACAAGCTAGGATGATGCAAATGCTTGAACAAGGGCTACACCGTGAGAGGGTACATACAGACGAAAAGATAGCACAAGCGGTATAACAAGCCCTCGTGCGTGAACGGGGTGCCATTGTGAACCATCGGGAACAACCTGCAACGTATCCTAATGTTGCGCGCTCCAGCCTCGGTGCTTGTCGGAGTAGCTGTGCGTCGACAGGAGTTCTAGGAGCTGACCCCATCACATATCCCGTGGACCTCATCACAGCACGGACACTGTGTGAACTGCACATTGGTGCTAGGAATATTTTCACGGACGTCCGATACCAGTGGGTTACGCCATGGTTGAAGTATACGAGGCAGTTGACCAGTACCGTCATGTTGAGGTGGACTACCCCGCAGAGGAGGGGCGAACACTATAGGAGAGAACGAGCACACATTCATCGTGTGGGAGAAGGCCTACATAGTATTTCCACCAGGGACAGCTATCGAGAATCTCTACTCTCCACTACGCCCCGGGCCATCGTCGCTTTGAAGATCTCCCTCTCCTCAGCCATCTCCCAAAAGAAGTCCACCTCATCAGCCATCGCCTCGAAGAAGTCCACCGCTCAAGATGCCAGCACCATCAACAAGCTAGCCATCAGCTCGGAAAATAAGATCAGGTTCTGCAAGATCCAAGCAGACAACATCATTTAAGAAGTCAGTGATATCTAAGAAGTTGGCGGAATCTAAGGATGTATATTCACTCACTACTGAAGAAACAAAAAAGATTGTGGATGTCAGTGTCACGGCTCATTTCCATCCTCCACCAACTCCACCAAAGCTTATTGTGCCAAATCTAAACAGATGGGGGTGGCTTCAAGTAAGCCCCCAAGTGACTACGAATATATCAGTAAGAAGCAGACCAAGAGCAAATCAGCTCCAATCGTTCAGGATGCACCAAGCATTAGGGACTTCCTGGCTACTTCTGGACCAGCAGAAGAACTAGCACGACTTACTATGGGAGTGAATATTGCAAAGTTGGATATTACATGGCTGTTTGAGTTTACGAAACCTTTGGTTAAACAAGATATAGAAAGAAACCTTACAACTCAAACATGCCAATTACATCAGTGGTACTTAGAGCAATCCAGGCAGGGTTTACAGGCGTTCCATGTAAGATACACAGATGAATATTTCCTCAACGAGGATGGCTTCTTTTGGGTGTATTTTAAGCACTTGTATGAACTGTACAAGGAAGATACCCTCAACATGGCTATAGTCAGAGCGTGGACTTTGTAAGTGACTTATGCATATAAATCATGTTATATGATCTTGTATCTTGAAATTGCATAGCTAACTTCTCTATTTCATAGAATGGAGATCCGCGCATGCAGACAACAATTTGATCGAAAAGTAGGATTCATTGATCCTGGGCTTATGAACGAGACGCTTGTAAGGGATAGTGCAGAATTCACCGAGAACTACATATTTAAGTGTCTGCTTCACCACCAATACAATAAATTCATACTCTTACCCTACAGCTATGAGTACGTGCTTGCACGCTTGGGCGTTCTGCTTTTATGGGCAACTCGATTCTAGTACTAATTTGCTATGGTGACATAATATTCTTGCAGCTTTCATTGGATCCTCCTTGTCATCCACCCAGACTTAAGTAAGATCATTGTCTTGGACTCACAAAAGAGAGCTCAGACGACTTACCAAAACCTCATCGACATGCTAAACAGGTAAACTCGATCATTTCATCATCTCAATGATTGCATCTAAGTTTAGTTGGTATTCATATTCACGTACATGGCATACACAAGATACCACAAAATGAGTGTTATTCACTTTCCATTCAAGAAGGAGTATAATGTAAAAATCAACTTTCCGGTACACACAAAATATTCTTGTCTTGCATTTTCTACTGAATAAAAAGGTTCAATTCATTCCATTAACGTATCATTTCCTCTTGAAGTGTATGAGGCGGCCACCCGGTAAGAATCTCTGCGCGTTTTATGTTCTAACTTTCATGCACGGATTAAGCCCGGATGAAGACGCTGTCAGGTTCAATGATCTTGAGGTATGAAATAATATATCGATGTCTTCTTTTCAATTTCTACACGTGTTCAAGGACTAATTCTTTCGATTCTTCAAACACAGGGCTCCAAACTACGCACAAATGAGTTACAACATGTAGAAATAAATGCCCTTCAAGAACAGATCGCCGGGTTCCTCATGGAACATGTTATCAACCCAAGCGGTGAGTTTCATGAACCGATCGTGCTGTCGACTAGTGACAAACCTTCATATTACACCGTACCTTCTAGTACAGAGTATGCGACAAGGAGAAAGTCTACTAGAGGGTTAGACAGCTTATATATCGCCAAATGACACTGTTTAATGAAGGATATTAATTACTATGTATTAATATAGGATATGAATTACTATGTATTAATGAAGGTGTATTTCGGAGTTGGTACCATCGGACGACTCTTTCTTCAACTCAAAGAGAGGGTTGTCTGAAGTAGAGAAGGCTTGATGCTTGGCACTTGGTGGCCGTATGAGTGCTATTGGTTCTATTGCATGTTTGCTTACTTTAGATATTATCATTGCAAATTTAGTTACCATCTGTATTTTGTTGTAGCTGAATGGTGGGCTCAATATGGAGAACAATATAAAGAATTACAAAAGCTTGCACGGCACATCATTTCCAAATGCATGTCGTCTAGTGGGTGTGAGTGAAACTGGAGCACATTTGCTTTGGTTTATACTAAATTGAGAAATTGGTTGGGTTATGAGAAGTTGTATAAGTTAGTGTATGTGCATTACAATTTGAAGTTGTGCATCCAACAATTTGAAGCTGGTATGCAAAGCCTTCAATAAAAAAAAGTTTGATCCATGTAGCATGATGATGGATGTTGCTCTATACGATTAAGGCAACCCAATCATAGATTGATTGTGCAACTCTATGAGTGAGTCAACGCTGGTTCTTGATGAATATGATGACAATGATCCTAAATCCCTCACACCTAGCAAATTAGTCATTGATGAGCTAGAAATGGAGGAAGATGTGGTAGCATTTAAGCGGAAGTTTTCTTTTGCTACAAAGAGAGGTAGTAAGAAAGGGAAGATGCGCTTGGAGGAAGAGGAAGAAGATTTTGCATATGCTTATGAATCAGATTCTTCACATGGTAGCCCGGTATATACCGAGTCAAGGAACAACAATTCTGATGATGAAGGTCATGGTGACGGAATTGGTGGTAGTGGAGAACGTGTTGGTGGAGTTGGTGGCTTAGGTGACATAATTTAATTGCATTTATCACATACAAGTTCATATATATATATATATATATATATATATATGAAGATTGACTTATATTTGACATTGTAAGTGATAGTGGTGAAGGTCATGGTGAAAGAGCTAGTGGTAGTGGAACTTGTGTTGGTGGAGTCGGTGGTTCAGGTGAAATAATTAAATGGTATTTTTGACATACAAAATCATATAGTGCATATGAAATAGTCATATAATTGACATTGTAGGTAAAAGGATTGAGAAAATAACCTTTTTGCGTCCAACATAAACTAGGAATAAGAAGAAGCAAGCTATGCTCAAGAGCGTATATCAATGCTAAAAGGTCATTCATATGCAAACTAGATTTTGAATATTTTATACATTAACACTTGTAGTGATCCAAGCCTCCAAGGAGAAGATGTCTCTTGTTGTTGTTTTATTGGTGGATGCTTATGTGAATGTTTCATTGGTTCTTAAGGGGACTAATATATTTTTAAATGCTATTGATACATCATTTGGTCTATGTCCATCATTTTGCTCAAATTGAGAAATTGAGAAATTTCTCAATTTAGTAAATCCGATATCTCCGCGAAATTGGGTTTTCCCCGTTGTGGCATCGATTTAGTTTGAGGGAGTGTGTGTGCCTGTGAATGGAGGAGGCTAATGATGAGGCAATGTGGTGCGGCGTCGAGCTCGAGGCGGCCACGTGGGCGCACACCGAGTTCATCAGGAGCATTGCTAGTGGTACATCTGGCTCTGGCAAAGTCCATGGTGATCCTTGTCAAGACTTCCAGTTCCAGCTTCGAATCCCAAGTCAACGCACCCCTCACCTCCTTGGCTTGCCTGTTGTTAGATCCCACCTCAACGCTTCTCGGGCCGCCGCCCATTGATGTCGACCTCCACACACTGCTGCTTGGCCTTGAGCCCGCCTCCCCCAAGATAAGCTGACCCTCGAGTCGACATAGTGCAGGAGGAGAAGGAAGGATTTTTTTTAAATAATACTTTTTATACGAAATATAAAACACAAAAATATTCCACAAATTTGAAAAATTACAAATATAAACCACTATTGCGATATGGTTTAGCAAAATCTAGTTTTCGCACAATGAAAGAGAGAAAACTCAATTTTTGCTCTTTCGATCCACTAAAAATTGAATTTTCGCTCATTGAAATATAGAAAATATTTTCTATTATTGAAAGTGCAAAAATTCAATTTTTCATAGTTCCAATCTGTGAAAATTAAAATTTTTGCAGATTGGTTGTGCGAAAATATTTTCGCACAATGAAAAAAGAAAAAAAATTAATTTTTCACTGATTGGTGATGCAAAAATAGTTTTTGTGATTTTTGTCTTATTTATAGTACTAAAAATATGAAATTAGTTAAAAAAAATTATTCATGGTTCGGCAAAAAATGTATTTTGTAATTAGTAGTCCAAATTCATTTTTCCTTAATTTTTGGTTCGATGTAATTTTGCTGATATTTCATTATTTATTTGATGTGAAGTTGTGTGAGTAATTTTTTGAGTGACGTAACTTTGGGAGGATACAAAAATTAATTTTTTGAATAGTAGTTATTGTGAAGCATAATTATTATAGGATCCAGTATGGAGGTAACATATGCTGATTAATATTACATAGGACATGGAGTTTTTCGTCTTAGCGTGAATGGACCCTAACTATAAAGAGATGACAACAACAAATGTTGGCATGTATGATATGCCTAAAGACTAACCTAATAGTATGGTGCTGCTAAACCTAACATACCTTAGGGAATGAAAATAGGTTAGATTACAATAGATGTTCTATTGAGTGCACCTAGGATATTTTTCTTTTGTGAGGGCATCGAGGCCTGCCACCTTAGCGCGACAGACCCTTTCTCACTTCATTTCCCTCTTAGCTTCACGTGCTTCAGCTATGGCACGCTCCTTCATTGCCTTCCTCATGCGCTCCTCCTCCTGAAGCTTCAGCCGTAGTTCCTCCTGCTGTTGATTGTACTCCTAACGTTCATAAGCTTGCCTCCTCCACTGCATGTTCATATCGATCCATCGCTTCTGGTCCTTATTTTGCTCTATGTCCAGCCATCCCATGAAGTTACAAATAGGTGAAGGAGACTTGATAAATGAAACAAGAGGGAAGATTAGTAAGACAGTGCATGAAATCGTATGAAAAGTGCCACATGAGTGATCTATGTCGCTATATCAGTGGGTAGTCATACGATCCATGTCGAGGCGAGTCGTATTGGTAGTTGGTACACATGAAGAAGTGTCTGCCATATGTGTAGAAGATGTCTTGAGACTCACGAAGGCTACATGGGTCGCCACAGAAACACACCGACAGTCTGACCCCCTGGGGGATAGAAGTCCCCCATTGTTTTTTGGGTGGGCTTGGTGGAGGTGAGGAAGACATTGTAGTTGAGAGATATGAGGAAGGAGTGATTTGCCTATAGTTTAGGATGAGGTTATTTATGGTGCCTCAGGGCTGGTGCATGGACTGAGTACATGTTTATAGATGGGGGCTGGAGCATAGGAGTATTGTGCACAAGGACAAATGACCAGGGATTCCCTGTGAAAGCTGAAAAAGTTGTGCCATTGATGGTTGACAAAGATTCCCTCTGAAAGTTGTTGCTTGGTGTGGTCATCTCATTATGCTAAATTCAGTGAGGAGTTATTGTTGCCTCTGCATGGAAGGTGGAGAATCCTATGAAAGCATTGAGCTTAGAAAAGATGTATTGGCATAATGATAAATCCCGGTCATGTCATTGATGAAAGTGAAGTACATCACATATAAGACTCATCGTAAGCATTCATTGCATGTATGTGGCTACAATACATAAGGCAACATACGTCGACTTGTATCCTATCCCTAGACGTTCTACGACAAGTTACAATGGCATGTAGTATCCCATCGTTAAATAAAGCATGCCTTATGGAAAGACATATTACCGAGTGCAAGAAAACAGCCACTAGGTTGGTGGAAAAGATGGAGGCTTCTCATCTAGATATTCCTAGCGGATCTCTTGAAAGTTGCATTCGTGGGGGTAGGGATTGCTACACACGAACCCTTGTGCCAGTCCACGTACCACAGGCCTTGGCATAGCCGATAGGCCACACACACATTGTGGAGGAACCTGTATGTTACCATATATAGTAAGGTACTTATCACATCACTCTTCATTGAGCTCATGTAGCCTCATCTTTGGCTGTTCAATATCCGCGCACCTCATTGCCTCAACCTCCTCATAGCCGTAGTTGATGTTTGTGTACTCTTCTTTGTTCGCGTACCATTCGTACTTGCACCTAGGCTTGTCGTACTATTGGAGGGAAGTAGCTGAATTAGTTGAAATTCGTAGCTCGGTAGGATGTCATATACACTTACCCCAAAACGGTACCAAGAAATCATGGCAAGTGAGAATGATTTCTGGTGTGCTATTTTACCATAATAGCACCATGGCATGTGTGCCTCGTGTGCTTCTATCTGCAACTCCATCTCCCTATTCTTCTGCTCTGGATCTTCATTTCTCTTCCGCTCTTCGTCCTCACGCTTGAGTCTATCAAGAATGTTGCACCATAGCTCATAAGGTCCCATCTTGCCCTTACCCTTGTTTGACCCGGACCCGGATCCGAACCTGGAAGCCATGGATGGGATTATGGTGGAGATGAAGTAGTCAGTTTGTATGCACTAAAGCATATTTATCCTTGGGGTTACCCTGATAGAGTAGGTGGTGGTGGTCTATGTTAGAGATCTCATGGAATCCAGCCATTTGTTCGAATCTGTGGTATGAAGCCAGCATAGAGAAATAGGTGTGTCGCGTCAGAGCCATGTAGTTTCCTAGTGGCAGTGCATGAACTGAGGGATTGGTCATTGCGCATGCCATTAAAGCCATGATTCACGCGCTATAGGTATAGGCCCGTTGTAGCGTCCAGTGCTATGGATTTGATGAATCATGTGCTGTAGAATCTTCTCTAGTTGATCCACCAATTATTGCCAACACAAAGTGGTTCCTTTTTCATCATGCAGGAACAATCCGAACTAATGAAATGGAATGCACAAACAAAATAAATAATCATGTAGAAGTCTGAACAAAATACATTGATTAAGCATACAAGTCAAACAAACTACGCCTAACCCCTATCTTGGGCTCTACCTCTGGCACACTTTGGCCTACATGTTGATGCTGGAACAGCTGCCTCATCCTCCTCCCGAGGATGGTCATATGCGGAAGGTGTGTACCAATCAGGCTCGCGACGCTCGTGTCTGGGCAACTGGAGACCATAGGTGTCTTTTGTCTCCTATTGCGTAGCGTGAGTGGGTGGAGGTGCACTGTAGAACTGGGCTAGGCCCATGACTTCAGAGGCCCCTCCATAGTGAAGCCATAGGTTCCCACTGGAGAGCGGCAAACTCCTGGAAACTAGTGAGGTACTCTCAATGCGGAACATACCTGCATTACATCATGTACAAACTAGTGAGTATTGCCATATAATACGCACTAAGTCAAAGGTTATGGAATAAAGAGTCATGACATACCTAGCATAGAAATGAACACAGGCGTGGCCCAACCAGAGCCTCCTACCTAGTTAGGGCATAGAGGCTAAGAACTAGCATACATAGGCACGACCCCACCATATCCTCCTACCTAGTTAGGGCCTAGAGGCCACGAACTAGCATACACAGGCGTGGCCCAACCAGAGTCTATTTCATGGTCATATCGCAGAGGCTGAGGAGTAGAGTAGAACAGCTCTGGGCCTAAGGTGTAGGTATGTGTCCATCATTGCATTGCTCTTAAATTGTTGAATAGCCTTTGACTGCGTAGCCTTTTGAACATGTCCATCAATGCTTTACTCTTAAATTGCTTGTAGAAATTTGCTCCCGCATGTGACGCATGCTCCATTTGCTCTGCAGGTCAGGCCATGGGAACAACTCACTTAAATCATCTTGCAGTGTATTTATAGAAGATAATGTCACAGCATGCCGGTCATGTATAATGCAAACATTTGGTTGCTCACGCATAATCCCAATCTTAAGATGCCTAAAAAACTAGAGCTAGCTCAACCTGTTCTCACCCTCCACAAAAGCAAATGCCATAGGAAGTATTTGGTTATTCATATCAACTCCAATTGTAGTAAGAATCTGACCTTTGTACTTTTGAGTCAAGAATGTGCTAGGGTTTCATCGATCTCAGTCTCCTTGAAAGCGGTGTATGTGCTAGGGTTTCTTTCCTTCGGAATATCAAGCACGCGAGGTAGTTTGCAATAAGAAGCTTCATAGGTGCCCTATCGCTTCTCTTAGTCTTTCTGCTTCATATGCCAAGCCTTTTGATAAGTAATCTCATATTTGAACTGTCGTAATATTGCTCGTTGGATGAATAGGCATTCCATGTCCTGCTTCTGAATAATCTCAATGAATAATTTATTTGCAACTAGTGCAGTAGTGAGGTTGCGGTGCTTTCGACCTACGTTTTGTAGCTTACAACTGTGTCAAAACCACTTTAGAGGCTACCTAATGGGTTGAATGCTTCAGCTTGTATGCATGAACATAAAAGCTGCATCCAGTAGTTTTGCACTTGACACTATACTTTTCTAGGCTTGAGATAGCAACACATACCTCTCTATGTAATGTTGTTACCTCCATACCACTGCATCCTTCATTTCAGACCGATTGGGGAAGACCTGATTGAGGTGAACCATACTTAAACCATGCTCCCAAGGGGAATCATGGTTCTCCATAACTTGCATCCTTTCATTGTGAGGCCAGTTCCATTGCTCTAGGATGGCAGTATTAGAGGACACAACATCATAATCATCATCATCATCTTCCCCCATATTTACAGATTGCAACAAAGATTCCTCCTCATGCATTGCATTATGATATACGTTCTCAAGCTCAACAATAATTTATTCAATTTCCTCCCCTGTGTCAACCTGATCCTCAACCTCTCCCACCTACCTATGCACAACAATCTCTTCCTCAGCCATCTACAGTTTCTCAACTTCCTCCCTCGACACTACGTGCCCCCACATATCCTTTTCTTCTACCGGTGTTGCTGCGCTGCTACTGTCATACACTTCTTTTCGATATGCCTGTACCAGCATTATCAATGTAAAGAATAAGGGGGTCTCCTGTTAGCAGGGCCTAGGCCGACCCCTATCATGAGGGCCAAGGCTTGCAGGTGCCAACTGGCGGTTAACATTTCCAGACCATGGCCCCCCTGTGCGACCAAGTGGGGCTCATGTCACCAGTCCCCTGGTCGCAGATGAAAATCCCATGACCAGTGATGGCTGGTAGCGAGGCAGGTACTCATCTAACCAATATAATCGCATTTAATGACATCTACTCATGCATTCTCCTTCCCCAGGCACCCTTTTGGCTAGTGAAGCCGTGAGCCAACGCAGAGACAATGTGACCCATCTAGTGGAATTTAATGCTACGGGATGGCCTGGCAGGCATGCATGACAGCCGAGCAAGTGGGTGTTACGAGTGCACAGCAGGCATGATGGTAGTTGGAGGATGGGACATGACATGCAGGATGACTAGGATGAGCTTGGAGTCCCTGCAACTTGTAGTGATGACCTAGGAGTACCTGTCTTTGTTAGGTATAGGGCAGCCAACATGTTTTGGCACAGTCTGCTTGTATGTACACTTCGCCTCCTACTATATAAAGGGGCGAGGACCTGGCCTGTAAAAATAAGGAGGTTCATCATCCAACTCATAAAAAAATACATAGGATGTATGTTTATTATCCCGATGAAGGCCTAAACCTTGATAAACTTTGGTGTTCTTGAGTTCCTTCGATACACACGTACTCACTAACAGCCACTGGAAATGCTGATCATGCACCCATCGCGCGGCATACCTCGGATACATTGGAAGGGACTAACACACGACAGTTGGGGCGCTAGGTAGGGGGCGTGTTTTCACATTTTGGTAAGTGTTGATAACTCGATTGGGCTGCCCATGGCCGGATCCATGGCAACTGCTGAGTCTCGTTCTGAGGACCCCGGTCGCCATGAGGTATTTGTCATGGGATACAACCCAAATGAGCTCAGTGTGCTTCAAGTTTGGGACATCAAATCGGAGCCTGAAACCTCCAAGACTCAACATGAAGTATGCATGACAGACCATGCGGCAGGGGGCAGCAGAGGCCCTCGTGTCTCAGGCACCATTAGTAAGCCCTAGGTCTTGTGCCTAAGGGGGAACCGGCCTGGCAGCGAACAAGGAGGCGCTTCGATATAGCCTCCGCGTAGGGCTCGACCCTCGGTGGCGTCGCTGTCTAAACCATCACACAATGCAAGTGCTAGGGCTCCCCTCTTCATGATATATCACCACTTCATGCTTAGCAGCTTAACTATGAAGCCATGACGCCCATGCAGAATCTACAGACTGTGTGAATGCTTCTCAGCCACCCGCCGATAGCCGTGCCAGAGGGTTCACCAGTAGCACCGTGGCTACGAGACCTTGCCCTCTTGGTAGAGACCGCCTGGCGCTAAATCATGGCGGTGAATCCATCGTAGGGACTGATGAAGGCCCCGAATGCCAAGAATTATAGCATGCCACGTGATAGGAAAGATTTCGTCCTCGCTCCGTGATAGAGAGTACTCAGAGACCCCCTGTCGCGCTGGGATAGCTGACCCACTGACCTGTGTGACTCTTTTCACCAACGCGACCTCTGGGTGTGATCCAGGGCTAGCCAGGAGCAGGAAGATCTAGCTTGACGGGAGCAGGAAATGGGTAAGCAGCCCTACAACTCACCTCTTGATCATAGGAGGCATCAGACTCCTCAACCCAATCACCAGGACTCCAAGACCATCGTCTCTCTCCCTAGGCATGCACCGCCGCCCATCAGCGAGCGACTCCCCGTGATGGGATGGGGTGCAACGCCTTGTCCTCCTGGCTACGAGAGGTGCACTGGCTGAATAAGTTCCAGCCAGTCCTAGCTGAAAAGTACGATGGCTCGACCAATCATAAGGAGTTTCTGTAGATTTACATCACCATGGTGTAGGCTGCAGAAGGCCACGAAAAGTCATGACCAACTATTTCCTGACTACCTTGGCCAGTTCAGCATGGTCCTAGCTTATGAACCTTCCCCATGGGTCGGTTCACTCCTAGGAGGACATGTGCGACTAGTTTGTCGCCAACTTCTAAGGGACCTACGCCCGACTAGGGGTCGAGGATGACCTAGGATGACCTATACTAGGTCAGGCAGTGACAGGGTGACTCGCTACGAGAGTACGTCTGGCGTTTCACCGAATGCCAAAACACCATTCCAAGAATCACAGGTGAGTCCATGGTCATTGCATTTCGGAGGGGGGTTAGAGTCTAGAAGATGGTCAAAAAACTGGCCACCAAGGAAATCTAAAATACCACCGAGCTCTTCGAGCTCGCAGACAAGTGCAGGCAGGCTGCTGAGCCCCGAGAGTGCCAAAGCAGCCCTATGCTGCAACCAACCTTTGACTAGCCTGTCTCTCCCAAGGGGGTCGGCTGGAAGGAGAAAAAGGGCAAACGCAAGGCAGGATCGCCCGATGTCATGGCAGTCGAGGAGACCGGCCAACCACACCAACGCTTTGAGAGAAAGGATGAAAAGAAGGGACGAGGCTACTGCTCGATCCACCGCACCGACACCCATGACCTGACCGAATGCAAGGTCATGCGGGGCATCATCGATATGGAGCTTGGGAGTGTAAACCCAGGCGCAATGACAATAGTGAGGATGAGATTGACCCTGACCAGTCGGCGATGGGTTTTCAATAGTCCGATCACATGGTCCACCATATCTTTGGGGGTGTCGCAATATATCCCTCGAACAGGGAATACAAGTTGGTGGTCCATGAAGTATGGGCGACCATGCTAGGCCTGAACCCGCATTTGAAGTGGACAGAGGTGCCCCTCACCTTCATCCTGGTAGACCACCTCGGGTGTGTTAGACACCCTGGTCGTTGGTCAAGACCACGGTACAAAACATCCGACTAAGTCATATTCTGATCGACGGTGGGAGTTCCATCAACCTCTCTTCGCCAACGTGCTAGACGCCTTGCAGTTCCTGAGGAGCGTGTTGAAACCATCTCCTCCCTTCTTCGATTTCTCTCTCTACTTACCATGCTCTCTCTATGGTACAAAAGCCTATTTTGAAAAACCCATTCGCATGCTTTTCTGACCTCTTAGTTTCTTTCTCTACTTACCTATTTCAATCTATTGAGCAAAATGAATCTCCAATGCTCTCTCTTTCAAACTTTTAGTTGTTGAACCATCCAAGTTACTTCATTGAGAAGGATACACTTGAAGATCTCACTTGATGCTTCTACCTCATATGAAGATTCCGATGATGAAGTCGAGGGCTCTTCGCTACAAGGAAGTGTTATCTACCACAACACTGAAGACATGAATATCTACCTCAGTGCTACTCCCAGTTTTAATTTTTTGAGTCATAGTAGGACTTTTTCCCTATTCTTTAGAACCATTCGAGCGATCTTGGTAGTGTGTGTTTGTGTTTGTGTGCCTTATGCGAATTGGTTTCTCTGTTTCTGTGTTATTGTGCGTTGTGAGATGCTTTAGCATCCAATACATAGCCACATTTCCAATAGGCTTACTATCTCTATAGTTAATAGTATAGTAGGGTCTTCTCCTTCTAGTCATTTCTCCTCTTGTCCCAACCTTCCTCCTCAATCCTGATCAGATGGTGAAGACAAGAAGCAACAGTGACGACATTGAGGCTAACAACAACAACAACTAGAACCCACTACCACCTCCTCCAATGAATGTGGAACAACAGATGACCATACATATTTAGATCTTGCTGGCCTTAACCCAAATTGTGATGCATATGCAGCAGCAACAACTAGCTTATGTTCCCCCACCTCACCAATCGCCATCAAGATTTGGAGAATTCTAGAGAACCCAACCTCTAGTCTTCAGTCATGCAGTGAAGCCTATGGATGCAGATGATTGGTTGAAAGACATAGAAAGGAAGCTGTAGGTTGCACAGTGCAATGATAGGGAAATGGTTCTCTATGTTTCGCACCAACTCACTGGTCAAGCTTTGAACTGGTGGGAGTAATACTATGCCGTACATGACAACCCATCAGCTATCACCTGGATGAAATTCAAAGTCAATTTCTGCACTCATCATGTGTCATTAGGGGACATCCGCCTGAAAAAGAAGGAATTCATAAGCCTGAAGCAAGAATCTATGACAGTAAGGGAGTATGTGACCAAGTTCACTTAATTGTCCAAGTATGCACCAGGTGAAGTGGACACATATGAGAAGAAGCAGGAACGCTTTTTGGAAGGTCTGAACGATGCCATAGAATATGGCGTACTTCATCCAGGCTACAGTGAACAAAGCTCTAGTGGTTTAACATAAGCGCCATCAATTGGATGAGAAGAAGAGGAAGATGTCATTTTAAGGACAAAAAAGCAACACATGTCCTCGTGTGTCAACTCAAGCTCCCCATCCGGGGCCTATGTTCCGTCCCAACAATTAGTACAAGCTTCAACCTCAAGCACATGTTCAATGCTCTGATTATCAAACACCTCGTTCTATACCGCCTACCACTCCCCAATCCAAGAACAACCTAGTTACTCCCTCTTTAGCCAAGGGATGTTACTATTACGAGGAAGTATGACACTTTGTGAGATATTGCCCTAAGAGCTATCCAAACCAATCCAACACCAACACTCCAAATCCTAAGCATTTAATAGAAGTCAAATGCCCACTCAGAACAACTGTGGACAGCCAAGGGATGTTACTATTACGAGGAAGTATGACACTTTGTGAGATATTGCCCTAAGAGCTATCCAAACCAGTCCAACACCAACACTCCAAATCCTAAGCATCTAATAGAAGTCAAATGCCCACTCAGAACAACTGTGGACAGTAGAACTTCGTCCGTGGGAAGGTCAACCATGTCACTGCAGAAGAAGCTCAGTAGGCACAAAAAAATTGAGAGTGATATATCACATGTCAAATGCAACCTTGTAATAATGTGGATCCGATATTGCAATCTCCTTATGTTATCTCTTCGTATCAGTTATCATGAAATCATGTTGATTAAGTGCAATCTGTTTAAGATTTGAATAGAAGTTTTGTTTCCTCGCTCTACTCGAGAAAAATTAATGTTTCTCTGCTCCATCTCTAGTTTGTCTGCATCTCAAGAACTAGAAATGCATGTAAAAGAAGTTCTCTCTTTTTAAGGGGGGTAGACCCTCTAGCCAATCTGTTGGTCCTGAATCCAATGACGCAAAAGTTGTTCTTAGAAAAGGCTAGCCAACAATAATGGGGTAATAAGGTGTGCCAAAGGAAGGACAATAATCATAAGCTATACTCCGATCCCAGAAGCAACTATCAAGAACAAGTACCCTTTTTTCGGAGTTAAGATACGCCTTATTAAATCTTCAAGGATAAGAAGGTCAGCTAAGGTCAATTAACAGATGAGAAGATCATTAAAAATGAAGGAATTATCAGGAGTGCTAAAGTTACGAAATCTCAGGAGATAGTCACTACTAGAAAAATCATTTTTACAGACGGTTCGGAAGGCCCATGCGGGATAGTTTTTCGAACCGTATGTGAAAAAGAGTTTGTACAAATCAGATTTGTACATACGAATTTTGAACCATCTATACAAAACTTTTGTACAGATGGCTCCAATCAATAGCTGTCTGTACTATAGAATATCACAGACGGCTCGGAGTCACGAGCCGTCTGTGATATAGTAATAGCACATATGGCTCCAAACAAGAGCCATTTGTTCTATTAATATCACAGACGGCTCAAAATTTCGGGTCGTCTGTGATATAGTAATAGTATAGACGGCTCGTTATTGGAGCCGTCTGTACTATGGGACAATACAGATGCTTCTGATCTTGAGCCGTCTGTACTATATGACAGAGGTCATTATAAAACGCATTTGTACAAACAGTTGTATTCCTAAAACCGTCTGTACTGTCATATATACAGTACAAAATCCATATATTACTGAATGTAACTGACATATCAATAGCAAAATACACACAACAGTATGTCATACACACAACAGATCATTTGCATTCAAACTCCATACACTTTGTAGATCGAACATGTTCTTTCAATATCACAAATTCAGTATTACAAAGCCTCGCAACATTACAAAGTCACACATAAATAGAAGTAAAATGTCAATATTACAAAGGCTCCAAACATTTACAAAGCATTCTTCATTCTTAAGTCAACCCCGTGCCTGACAATAGATAAACAAACAAATTAGCTTTAGCACACTGGATTAAAGGGAAGTAATAAGTTCATTTGCTTCATTTTCTATATCATTAGTCATAAAGGTATAATACATCAATAGATTGCAAGATGCAAGCATTTTCAATATATTGAAATGACCAACTTCTATTGAGATTACAAACCTTGGCTCCTAAAGTTTTCGGGATCATAAAATTCGCTGGTCTCCTTTATGATCTCCGCAAGTATGAAATGGATGAGCCATTTTTGAATATACATTAGACTATCCTTCATGAGATTACCTATAGGAAATTTATAAGTCTGTAGAAGAAAATTTAAGTAGTTAGGCACAACGATGAAAAATGCATTTTAATATACTATAAGTACACTAACTGACGGATATACTAGTGGACTAGAGCCAACGATTTGCAATATATACTAGGCAACATAACACCCACAGAGGTTGGTGCCCTGCGGCTGCTTGTGACACTACATAAATTTGTGCACAGTACATTTAGTTCTATGGAATATATATTATAACAGTAAATTGATGTGCGACGGAGAAATTATTACCGTGAACTTATATTGGTGGGTCGCCGAGGGTTTATCTCTCCGTACAATCATGACCATCAAAACATACTCCGCGAATGCCCTTGTCAACAAATATGTTAGATCTAAATACCTCTCTGGGTCGTAGTACATCGAGTCGAAGTATATGTAGTGTTGATTGGGTGTATAGATACAAACTAGCATCCAATGATCTCGGTAGTTGTACGATAGAAGAATAAGGTCCTTCGATCCATAGAGAGCGATCATGGCCTCCGCGACGTATTTCTCGACCTCCCACGGAGACCAAGTGATCGTTGACCCACATACGACCTATGGGTCGAGCAATTCAATTCTCAGATTCTCTCTCCTGGCTTCTTGAATCGTAAGTCTATACATAAGAGTAATGTAGATGAATGAGCGTATCAATGAGTTAGGTGGTTCATTAAGCATATATCACGATTAATAATACTTACAGTGTCCAGCATCTCAGTAGACTAATGTCCAGCTTGTCAAGACGGTAGAGGAGAAATAAATCTTCGAAGGTCATGAGGAAGGTTCTAGCTAGTTGCAGAAAATGTTGCCACTGGTACTTGGCGCTGAAACAAGGAGAAAGATGTTTCTCCTCATGGAACCTCTTCAAGTATAGGTCGTGCAAAATCATACTTGCCTAGCCCAATTGCTCTAACGCTTTCTTGCTCAATAATGATTGGCCTGTCACGTAGGTGTTTGATGGAGGTTCTTTTTCTATCTCCTTCTTGTCCTTCTGTTTGCTGGCTCTACGCTCTTCCTCACCCTTACCCTTTTTTAAGTAACATAAAGGTGTGCACCGGACCCTTTCTTGGGTAACATACATCGTTGTACTAGTACAGTCGCGAATGTTGCGTGACATAACTTTTAATTAAGGGGGAAACAGATTGTATACGAGTGGATAATGCCTTTACCATATTTGTTTCATATTTTTTTATCGTATTCAAAATGAATACATATATCTTCATGTATGAATACGTATAGTCTCAAATACAAATATAGAGCGAATACGAATTGAAATAAATACGGTCATGGATATTTCTTGGAACGATAAAACCTCTTTAATTGTTCATCAAACCTGGACAAAGGTGCCCAAATACTTAATATTATAAGTTCGACAATACTTAGATATTTAAAAGTACAAATTGAGCGGTCAGCCTCCACATTTTCATTGATGGCCTTGGCAAATGGAGCAGCGAGCTTCAAGATTATCATTCATCTTTTTCCTCCAAAAATTCCTTCACCTCCACATCCTCATCAACACCCAAGTTCTCTTGCTCCTACAGGTTTTAGTTCAATGAAATATAATATGGTAGAAATTAGGCCATACAACTTTGAATTCAAATATAAGAAATAGCGAACCAAGTGATGCCGCGGCAAATGGAGCAGCTAGCCTCCACATTATCTTTCTTCCATTTCCTCCAAAAAGTCCTCCACCTCCACATCCTCATCAACATCTAAGTTAATTAATAATGCATAAGTTAATTAACACTAAAGATATTACTTCAATTATAGAAAATGGATTATAAATAATTAAATAAGACTTAGAGTTAAATTAGAGTCATTAGCATGAGTTAGAATTTTTTTTTCTTGAACCATCATGCTCTCTTTTGTTTGTTGGAATTTTTCTAGATTTATTTGAAGTGTTATACTATTTCTTTAGTTTTTTATTTTCAATTATGGATTTACTAGACAATAGAAAATAGAAAATGAAAGATAAAAGGAAATCTTGGAAAATACTTTGGTTCAAAATCCAATTGTTTCCTAGGCTGAAGCCCATCTCCTCCTCTCTCCTTTCTTAGGCCACCACCATGGGCTGAAGCAGCTTTTGGGCCTAGAAAATACTTTGGACTAGGCTAAAGTTTGAATACCCAAATTATTCGGTCTGACACAAAATGCTATTCCGAATTCGGATTCGTATCTGAATCCAAAATTATTCAAATTTGAATCCGAACTGATAATATCCAGCAAAGTATGCAAACTGAGGCTATCTGAATCCGAATTTTCCAGATAATATCCGAACCATTTTCACCCCTACTTCCAATACATGAAATGTATATGACGTGGGTCATGTATAAATAAAAACATATCTTCCAACATAATTACATACTTCATGGATCTATATATGAAAGGATATAAACAACCGGAAAACGATATATGCCACTTCCTCATCCTCATGATTGAAGAATTATATAACTTCAAAGAGTAAAGTAATAAGATAACATGCTCATATTCAGATCATTAGAACATTTGTAAGTGATGCAATCAAAAAGGTGCAGGTAATCAAATAACGAGTTAAAGCGTAGTACAATCGCTACATTCACTTGGCTCCACCAACGACAAAGACAGGCACTAATTGTGTCCATGAGTGGCACCACCTGAACAAGCATATATTTAGCACCAAATACACATAGACAACATATAAGCAAAAAGGCACCCGGTCCTACACCCAAAATCCCCGCACTCACGGCATTACCAAAAAGCCGATGTTCGGCCACTAATAACAAGGCTGCTTCACAATTTCATAACTTTAAATCTACTGTATAGAACATAGTAAATTATGACATTCTTTAATTCTACAGAACAAGATATATAACTTTCATGAGACCTTAAATTTTAATTCTGTACACAACTACGTGTAAAATGCAATGGAAAACTGAAGATTGAATCTATTTATGCACTATGAATAGAAAAAAATCAACAGACAGCTATTGACAAACCAAAGCTCCAAAAAGTATGATTTTTTATAGTGAATAGATAACTTCATGAGATACAAATTTTGATATTGTGAGATAATTCATAAAAATCTCTGAAGTCTGTAAAAAAAAAGCCCTCAAATAGACACTGTCTACAAAACTGACACTGCAACACAATAGGTTTCCATCATTCGTTGTGCACAAACTGCACTGCCAAAATTTGTGAAAATTTAACAAGAGCTTGGTCTTGACAATAGCTACAACTTTTTAATTGGCGGGTTCTGCAGGAAAAAGTTCTAAGGTTGCGGAAATGATTGCCAAATCTGCACTGGAGCATCAGCAACACAATCCCAGACAGCAAGATTTAAATGGGCAGACAAGACAAACAGCTCAACCAAATTGGACATTCTAACCCCTCTATCGAAAGCTTAGACTATAACCTACATCTTATTCCATAATGAGCAGGCAGATTCAGCTTCTAAGGTCTCCAAAAAGAGCTAGATCAGAACCGCGCTCCAATTGAACAAACAACTACAAAATTCCCTTACATAGCTTACTTAGAAAAACATGTCTCCCAAACCAAAAAATGCGAATTAGGAATCCCTCGAAAGATTTTTAAACCCTCTACAACTTTCTCCTTAGTGGGAAAAGCCAGATCAACATCTAGGTCTCGTTTGGTTAGTGAAAAATGAAGGGTGGGATAGGGAAATAGGGGTGGGATAGATTTAAACCCATGTTTGAATAAAGGGAATGGGATATGCAGCTGGACAGGGAATGGGATATCAGCAGCTCGTATCCCACCGATCTAAACCCGATGGGGAGGGTGGGTTACATGTGGGAAATGATCCCCCTCACCTTCCGTGCAGGACTATATCTCAATCCCTAACCATCTAGATCCGAACAAAGAAATAGGTTTGAAGCATATTTCCCCATCCTAAACCCACAACTTCTTATACATGTACATTTTCCTATCCCATTCCAAGTAACTATCCAAACGCCACCCTAAGGTACTCAAAACCAGTTTATTATCTTGTTGTGTAGACCGACGAAATCTGCAACCTATTCCCTGCGAACAGCAGCTCATCTAACAAGGTTTAGCCCTAAATCCCACCAAAAACTACAGAAAATAGAGAAAGGTTGCATTGATTCCTTACCTAGCACACGTAGCGAGATCTAGCGAAAACTCTTTCTCCTCTCTTCCTTCCTTCCTTCTTTTTTGTGGCTGCTCCTTCCTTCTTCCCTCCTTCTCCCCCCTTCTTGGTTTCAATAGCAGAAGTAGGATCAAGGGCAGCCAGCCACCAGCCTGGGGTGCAGGGGAGGGGGTCGCCAGCAGGGGAGGGGTGGAGGCCAGGGGTGGGGGAGGGGCTACTGGTGGGGAAAACTTCGGGGTAGGTAGGTCATTGGTTAGATGGGCCCTAGGCCCAAAAGGGGTGGTCGGTTGGGCCACACTGACCCAACCCATCTCTTTCCTTTTTTCTTTCTCTCTTTTTAGGTATTACACGGTGTAAGTCTCAACAAGTTTTGGTCATGTTTCTTATATAGGCATGTTGGAACTATAGTTACATATCTAGATATAATACAACCATATCATAGTGGTAAATTAACCTTATGAATTTCTACTATTTGAATACACATAGAAAATAATAATATACATGAAATATAGCAAAAAACAAATTTTGAAATTTAAAACATACTTCCAGAATTTTAATCATTTTTAACATGAATCTCTACTATTTGACTATGCATAGAAAATACATTCTACAGTTTAAACATAATGGAAATGAAAATAGATTTCCAGAATTAAATCATGATAAACATGTGAATTACACCATG
The DNA here is from genome assembly GCF_958298935.1 of Phragmites australis. Taxonomy (NCBI): domain Eukaryota; kingdom Viridiplantae; phylum Streptophyta; class Magnoliopsida; order Poales; family Poaceae; genus Phragmites; species Phragmites australis. The sequence continues at coordinate 9,625,738 of NC_084928.1, forward strand.
TTTAAAGCCTTAAAACATTATACTATAAATTCTAGGGTTTTATTTGCAATATTACATCCCAAAGAACCTATTTTTCAATTTCCAAGGACTTATGTGTAAATTCTATGAAAAATAGGGGCTTTACTATAATTTTAGGTCCCAAAGGACCTTTTTGCAAACTCTAAGAGCCTTTTAATAATTTTGTATAACCTCAAGGGCGTTTGCCATCCTAATTGGGCTCCAACCCGCAATTCGGGCTAGTTTGGCTTTAATGAGTCTTCGTGCGACCCATCTACCATGCATGGCTACCCTAGCCACCAAGAGGCAATGGCAGCATCAGAGACGCATGCGTTGGCCGGAGGCACCACGCAGTGCGATGATGTGTGCTCTCCAGAGGTGAGGCACGACGGTACCGACCGGCTAACCCACCCGCACATGCCAGCATGCCCGTCACCCCTGAAGGGCATGGCGACAATAGCTTGATGATGTCCGCTCACCTCATTGGCTCACCTTGAGGGTAGAGCATGATGGCGACAGCTCCTACTCACCTATTGTGAGAGCCGTCCAAATCCCATTCAGCTTAATTGAACATGTCGACTGGCTATAAAGATGAAAGCTAGCACACGCCCGTCTATCAATGTGCCATGTGTTAACACACATCTAAACCACCCATCGCACAACCATTCTATTAAAACAAGTGCAATTTTGGTATTCCCGGTACATGCCCACAGGATCATACATGTACCTTTACATACATTCATCACGATAAGGGACAACAAGTATAAAATTATATTACAACATGGTTCAAATAAAGTTATTAGAGTAAAACAACTTGTGTCAAGTTATCCATAAACTTGACCCGAAATGAATACTAGAAACTATATTACAATGAGTTTGTTCTAGTACATCATTCATCTAGATATGCAGCGGAAAAATGTGTACAACAAAATAGCAAAAGTAGTTGATGATGCTTTTGCCCTTAAGCATCACTAGGGTTAGTCTCGTGTCGTATGGATTTACCCTTGCTTATCGCTGGCATCAGCGGGGTAAAAGTTACCAAACATCGGCTCGTCCTCATCTTCAACAAAAAATCAACAATAGCACCGTAAGTACGAAGGTACTCGTAAGATTTACACATATAGGTATATATATTCCTGACTTGAAGGATAAAGCATTTGGTGGTGGCAAGAAAGCTATGCCTTAAACTGCACATTTTCTTAAATGCATTTTAATCATCTAAATGTGTACACACCTAAGTATGAAGACTTATGCGACTCAACTGACCTGACCCTCTTTTTTCCAAAACCTACCTATACCTTAAAGAATAACCTTAACCAAGTGATCAACCTTTCCCTCTCATGCTCATCCCCAATGAACATGACAATCATCTTAAGAACATCATGTGACTCTACGACGAACTATCACGACACCAAGCATGCTCATGACCGAGAGCATGGAAATCCGAATTGTTCTTACACCTTGCAGGCGTACATCTTTACCCACACAACACGAGTTCATCATCTCTGCCCTCGTGACAACCTTTCTCATATGTGCTATATCAGACCGGCCCATGGCTACGCTACTAAGGATACCTAGTTTCTGTTGGGGCTCTTCCCCATTGGACACCCTAGTGCCCTCGCCACCCTAGTATAAACTTCTTCATCTCATCATTTTTCTCAACACAGCACAGGTTCACAGTTAGCCGATGCACACAACATACAATATTCAACTCATTTGTCCCATGTACAGATATGTGGTAAGACCATGGCCAAGGGTTTCCCTTCACGGCCCAGATTCCCGTCGTGAAGGGATTTTCGTTCTCTTCAACACTCCAACAGTTTCCCTTCACGGTTCCTGTCACGAAGGGATTCCCAAGGTCATTCCCTCCAGGACAGGATTCTCTCTCCTTTCCCTTCGCGATTCCTCTCGAATGGAAGCTGTTGGAGATGAGAGAAAATAAAGGGAATGGAACGGGGAAGGGAATCGGGAAGGGAACGAAATGAAGGGAATATGGTTGGAGATGGTCTAAGTATGGTAAGTGTTAGGCACAGGTAAATATCGGTACGGTCTTTAATCAACTCAAGCTAGGCGACGACATCCAAGACTCCTTTCTCATCCATCCCTACCACATTTACCACATTTACTTAACCATCATCGTAGAGTTTGCAATACATGTCCTATAACTCGTTAACGATGATGACATCCACAACTCAAATTCTACTGATACGCTAAGCATAACTAAGAATTTATCAAACACTAGACTTGATTCTATTCGTCACCCATGGTTACAAGGATACAATAACATCAATCATAAGGAAGATAATGCAACAATATATGACCTACCCATTTGAACCTAATAACTCAACTTACTTAATGCAACTAACCCATACAATAATAGCAAGTTAAAACACATGACCATTGTAAAGTAAGGGTGCTATATGATATATGCTTGCCTTGGTTTTCTGGTGCTTTGTTCACGTACAACTCCGGTTCATTGTCGTTCTTGACTTCTTGAACCGTTGACACATCACTCTCTAATCAAAGGAATACACAACGAATAAATAAAAGAACAAGCGATGAGATATTCTTTATGATGCATGATCATGAAAGAGATGTAACGTGATATGTTATGAAATTTTTTGCAAAATAACGCTAATTGATTGGGCTAAAGAAGGTTTAATCATCGCATGAGTTAACCTAAGTTCAATGGGTACTAAGTAGCTGGTGGTCAGACCATGATAGGTCGTGGTCAGACCGTGAGGGTCAAACAGAGAAGAAAACATTACTAAGTAGACCTGGTGGTCAAATCGAGATAGGTGGTGGTCAGATCGCTGGGTCTAGTGGTCAGACCAGCCCTAGCGGCGGTCTGACTCCTAATTGTTGAGTCTAACCAGCCAACACAAGTCCTGCCGATTAGACTGGCCCAAATGGTGGTCAAACTGTTGGCCGTGGCCAACGACACCTCGACGAGGTAGTTGGTGAAGATCCGTCGATGCCTTCAACCAAGAGTGATTCCAAAAAACTCTACAAGACTAGGGAAGTGTTTCTTAGGTGGTTTGGGTGACATGCACGGGGCCAAACTCGAGTGGGAAATCCTATGAAAGCATTAGGCTTAAAAAAAACATATTGGTAGCTGTAGTTGATGTAAGGCAGGGAATCATGTAGCCTCATCTTCTACCGTTGAACATCCACGCTTGTCATACTATTGGAGGAAAGCAGGTGAATTAGATAAAATTCGTAGAGTGGTAGGATGTCATGCACACTTACCCCACAACGGAATCAAGCAACCATGGCAAAGGGGAATAGTTTTAGGCTTGCTATTATACCGCAGTTGCCCTGCGACATGCATGCCTCGTGCACTTCTATCTCCAACTCTAGCTCCCTCTTGTTCTGCTCTGGATCTTCAATGATACAAGGGCAACATAGATGCATGTGTTGAGTTAGCTCTCGAAAGAAAAAGGCAGCTGGTACTTAGTACTTAGTATTGTCATTTCATGGTTAAAGCTGAGCTGTGTGGTCACTTCGTATCCAAAACCTGATTCATGACAGAGGTGTTGTCATTTCATTGTTAAAGCTGAGTCTATGATTCAATGCTGCAGTTCAGTGTAGGCTAGAGAAAACAATTTTCAGTGTTACCCCTAATAGGCTTTTTAGTACCGCCACATATATCCACTACTGTTAGGACTTCTCGTATATAAATAACACCCAATCGATTCTCTACTCACACATCTTATGATCTCGAATTGCATTGAGAAAATGGCGTATCCTCATCCACTCGATGGCCCCCATCAATCCACCACCTCCACACCCCCATTTAGACGTCTATGGTACATATTTCTATGGAAACCACAATGTTCTTCCTTACTCATTTTGGCCGTCATGTAAACATGGTGATGATGTTGCAGTCCAAGTTTATGAGCATTTTGGTGACGCAGGACGTTGATTCTTCCGTTGTCCACATTTCAGAGTACGAACAAATAATACTCATTTTCTTTCCTATTTTCTCAACACCATTTACTTATCTCATCTATCACTTTTTCCATACGGATGATTGTGGGTTCCAGTCCTAGATTGACCCGCGGATAGAACCACACATTCAAGAATACATTTGTCACCTTCACATCATTATCGAGGAACTACAGGAACAATTGCAGCAAGAGAGAGCCAGGAACATCAGAAGATGCTATATCCCACCTCGCATTGCGGGTCAGAAGAACAACTGGGAGTAGTATCGATGTGTTCTAGTGGTTGGGAGAGGATTTGATTTCGTATTTGACTTGTACTGTTTTTCATTCCCTAAGGTATATTACGTGAAGCGTCAGGACACCACTATGGGTATTGTATATGGCATTTTACGTTCGGTCGACATGTTTATTATGGTTGTTACGGAATGGTCATTGAACGAGTCAATAATCCAAATAAAATCACAAAATAAAAACACGATACATGAAAGATATTATGATAGGTAATAAAAACATGGGTGATAACAAAGAAGCAACATAAACATCCAATATTATATGACAACAACATAAAATAAATAATAGCACGGAGTATAAGTACAACAGTAGCACTGAGTACAAGTCTAAGCACGTCCTCTGGCCCGTTTGTTGGGCTCTCCTCTAGCTTGGCGACATATCTGCTGCGATGAATACATCAAGTGGTTATGTAGATGTCTAGGGCGTGCCGCATCCTCCGGGGTGGCTGCCTCCTCCTAAGTAGGCTGCGTAGGTGCCGGGGCATCAACCCACTGAGACAAGCCCTGAGTGACGGGAGGCTCCGCAGACCAGTCGCTCGGACTCCCACCAAAAGCCTGCTGATGCCCCCAATCATCCGTCAAATGAGAAGCAGATGATACATACGCACCCATGTCATCCCAATAAGCACCTGTTAGTACAAATGATACTTGAAAGAGATGAAAATGTGAAAACAAAATAAATTTTGTAGGAACGCTAGAACTTACCAGGTAAGCTTCCTATTAACCCTGGTATGGAGACAAAAGTGAGGTTAGGCTATGGCACCTGAGACAATGACCCCCCAGCATGTATGAGGTGCTCGACGCAGTAACTAGTGGTGGGGACCTCCTCCTAGATGGCCCAGGCATGTCGTCACGTCCTCCCCTGCACAAAACATGATGTAACATATCCTGACAGTGCCGTGCAAGCCGAGACCGCTTATCAGCTCACCTCTCCCCACTCTTGGTGGATGCGCATCAAGCCTATCTGCGAAGGCAACAAGGTCAGCCTGCACCTCCTTGCAGATGTCCGTCTAAGGCACATTTAAAATTCAAAGTTATGGAACGTGCTTTGCAATTTACAAATATATGCTCTGATTACTAACCAGTTCGTTGTATGCTGTAGGAGGTTGCATGGCGAATGTGTCACTCACACTCACCTATTGGGGACCAACCTTTTGCTCTGGGATGCACCTCCAACGTGTCGCTCCATGAAACCATCGGATGTACGCTGGGTATGTCGAGGGGTCGTAATCCCCGGGATGGGGGTGCACGTCAGTGGCAGCCTCAAGCCAACCCTCCACCCACTCCCCTAGCTTCGTGACGAATGTGCTACCGTGGGTCAACCCAAACCCTTTCCTTGATAGCCTGAAAACAGTAATATTGTACAATCATAGTTAAGTACATAAAGACTAATCAAAGTATAGTACAAAAGATATATGAATTAAGTAAATAAAGACTAATTGAAGTATAATACAAAATATATCTTACTTATGAATTGATTGTGGCACAGGCTCCACCCTGAGCAGAGGAAACTCTTGTGCCCTCCTGAACTACCAGGAAACCCAGTTAGGGTTGTAATGCTCAACGTGGATGTCAACATGAGGTTCCTCCCCGTTAGCCAGAAGGCCATGCCTATACTGCATGGTGAGGTTAGCCTGATGAGTGCACGTGCAACAACGTCAGTGACCGCGTATGGTGTCCAACGCATGCGGTCATCTATCAACTAATCAATGCACACAACGAAGAACGAGTAGATGCTACATGCAGCACCAGAAATCCACCTCGGTTGCACACAAGCAATGCGTCATCATAAATACATAAATATTACCATAACATATATGCAACTAAACCACTATTTAAAATTCTTACATCGTGCCTGCACCAAAGTGAGCCCGTCGTCGGTTCGTCATCTGGGTCAGGCATACCATACTTCGCTATTTGGAAGAACTCTGATCCGTAAGGCACGAATGATGAAAGCTGGGGTTGACCGATGTTGAACCACTCGAACGACCACAACATCAGTAGGAGTGGGCACCTGATCATGATACCCCCTTTTCGTGGTCTGTACACATAGTCATCGAGGCCATGGTAAGTCACCGCCAGGACGACAGAACCCCAGTTGTACTACGAGACCGCCTCCAAAGGACTATCCACGATCTCCCTCGCGTAGTGGCCATGTACTTATTGACCGAGTCACCGTGGGAACTGGTGAACATCACCCAACCAAACAACAACAACAAGTAGGTCTCTTGGTGCCTACGTACTCTCTAGTCCTCTACGCCTGGGGCCAAGCGCGTGGTGTGAAACTGCTTAAGCCAAGCCTTAGTGGGACCATGCTTCTCGGTAAAGGTTAGCTGCTCTGGGTCCCCCTGCAAAACACTGTCGAACAGCTCGAGCATATCCGCCTTCCATCCCTCCTCCACCATGACTGGACTGACCGCTGACCCAGATAAGGGCAACCCAAGAAGCATGGAGATGTCGTGCAGCATCGGTGCCATCTCACCAACTGCAAGGTGAAATGTGTGAGTCTCCGGCCTCCACCGGTTGACCCACACAATGATCAGTGATGCATTAATTAGGAACCAGGGAGAACCATCCTAACCTGGCGACACCAGTCTCGCAAATGGTAGCAAACCAGATGCAATCAACCTGCAGTTCAAACAATTTAGAAAGTAGTAAAACCTCAATCTTTGTTTGTATGGAATGTATGTAACTTTTAATTACCTGGGTACCCAGCATGGGTCTATGGGCCAGTAGCGCTCTTGAAGCATCTAGGTCTCTAAATCGTGTTTTGGTAATCAATGACAATATGTAATTTGTGGACTAACATGTTTGAGTTAAGTTATGAAAAGATTAATCCCAAAGATGTCGTAAAGCTAGAAGAAGCATGTGTAGAAGATATGTAAATGGCTAGCTCAAGGCAAAGGTATAAAATGTAGGATATTTTTCTTTTACCGGTTAAAGGTGATTAGAGAAGAAATTTGACCAGATTAATAGGTTAAGTGTCGTACTATAAAAAAGGGTTGGTGTGCGTCTACTTGAGATATCAAAAGTGCCTACATTGCTCAAACTTGCATTTCATATAGGATGAGAACATTTACTTTGAGAAGAAGCAATGTCTTTCGAAGTTCTGAGTTGTGGCGGTCAGACTACCGGGTATAGCCTGTCTGACTGTTGTATAAACTTGGTCGATGTTGAGTAGTTTCTAGCCCCGATCTAACTGTGTGTATGGCCCTATCTGGCTGCAAAGGAATAGAGGGATTTGGACCCTCTGCTTGGGTGACGGTCTAACCGCAAGGTCAATCAGTCTGACTACCAAAGACAGATGGTCTGACCATCGTAGCCAGTCGGACTGACCGCTTGGGAACAGAGAGATTTGGTACTCTATTCCCATCTCGCGGTCTGACCGAGACACTAGGCGGTCTGACAGCCAGACATGTGTCAGAGTAATCATCACACTTTTGTAGCTGTTGCACGGTTGACCGCCAGATGACCTATGGTCTGACCGCTAGAGTTGTAGAGCTGTCAAATTAATAGCCGACCATATTTCCAATGGTGGGCTATAAATAGAAGCTTGACTAGTTCAAGGGAAACTCTAGTACTTCAATACAATACATTTGAGCTCTTGCCCTCCTTCTCTCCCTCTCTTGGCTTAGTGGTTGTATATTTAAGATTATGAGAGCATCTAGTGCATAACTTTGAAGAGTTTGAGCATTGGGGCTTTAGTGATCCTTCAATTAAGCGTCATCATCTTGTTACTCTTGGATGTTGCCACCTCCTAGACTGTTTGGAGGTGGTTGCGCCATTAAGCCCTTCGAAGAAAATTGTGAAGGAGCCGCGGTTATGTTTGTGAGAGGCTTTGATCACATCTTGCCGGAGTGGCAAAGTGTTACTTTAGTGGAATCGAGGTATTGAGTAGTTCATTGCTCTATTCTGGCTTAAGATCAAGTTGCTCGGTGTGAGCCCTTTCTCGTGTGAGAATTGAATACTTGATAGAGAAGCAGTTAGAAGTTTGAACTCACCTCAACATGAATTAGGGGTAATCGGCAAATCATCGATACCATGGGATAAACTTCGAGTGTCATCTCTTGAGATATTTACTTTCATGTAATTTACCTTAGCAATTTATCTTCCTAGAATATAAATTACTGCATGTCATCCTAGAATTACAAACCTTGACATAGCTCTTAGTTGTTTCATAATGCTCTAGTGTTTTTTAGTTTGTTTCCACAAGTTTTCTTGATCGCTAAGCAATTAGTTTTAAAACCGCCTATTCAACCATCTCTAGTCGGTATCCTAGATCCTATGGGTGGTATCAGAGCCTGGGACTCCTTTTATAGCGGATTTAACCATCTCAGAGTAGGATTATGGCTAGTGACGCTCATATCAATATGGGGAAGCCTCCGTTCTTTGAGGGGTCAAACTATGTCTATTAGAAGGCTAGAATGACCATCTACCTTAAGACTATGGGTGGTAAGTTACGGGATATAGTGGATAAAGATTTTGTTATTCTTGATCCCACTAATCTTACCGTTGAAGATAGGGATAATACCCTTGCAAATGCTCAAGCTATGAATGTTCTTTATGGTGCTTTAGATCTTAATGAGTTTAATCACATTTGCAAACTTGAGACCGATCATGAAATTTGGGAAGGGCTAAAGTAAATTCATGAAGGAACAACCAAGATTAAAGATGCAAATATTTTTGTTTACAAAGAGCAACTTGAGAAATTTACTATGTTGCCAAACAAAAGCATTACCGAAATGTTCCATCATTTAAACAACATAATAAATAAGTTCAAGGGGTTTGGTACGGATGTATCCGATTGTCGGAGGATTAACTCCTATCGCAGGGATCCCGAGAGACCCCTTTTTAGAGATTCGGCCGGGGGGATGATCCTGAATAAGTTCGTCGGAGAAATAAATGGAAGTGGATATAAATGCAACGGCCGGTGGTGGGGGATGATCAACCTAGCACAAAGAGGAATAAATGCACCGGAGTTTAGACAGGTTCGGGCCGCACGGGGGCGTAATACCCTACTCCTGTATGGATGAATTAACTGTCCTGAGGGAAGTCCCCCGAGGATGTATCTGGTTACAAGAGTATTGTGTCTAACTAAGAGCTTGAGGCTCCTTGTTTCTCGGCATAAGCTCTGCTCAGGCTAGCTCACAATGTCTTCGTCTGTTGGCTTGGTTCGTTGTGGGGTTCGTCTTCTCTGTCTCTCTTTTTTTCCTTCTTCTTTGTCCCTCCGGTGTGTCGACTCTTTTATGCACTCGCCGGCTACGACATACCCCGAACGGGAAGGAAAGGGTACAAGTTCCAAGACGCCATGACTGAAAAAGGCGTCATCATTTTCTCTGGGCGAAATGACTGGGGCGGTGGAAAAAAGCGCGGCGCGTGTCTGGTCACTTGTCACTGTGGACACCCTGGCAACAGGCGCCGTTGAGAGGGCCCACCGGGCAGCCACAGAGGCACCCGGCGTGCCCGCCCTGTCTTGTTCCTCTGCCACGGCAGGGTGGCAGGCGGAACGCCTTGATCCTGGCAATGCTATCTCGAGACACACCGGGTGATACGGGACGGGACCCGTGCAATTAATAGCCCCACGCCCCTCTGCCAAAGCATGGCAGGAACTGACGCTGCGGCGGGAGCAGTTGGATATGTCAGGCCGCGCGTGCTCATTCAATGCGGCCTTGGACCTCTGACGGGCAGACACCTCATCGGTGGGCCCCTTGGGGGCCTCCCTGGGTCGTCGGGGAATCGAGTGCTCGGGGGTACCGTTGACCTCCCCGAGCACTCTCTCCCGAGAATGCTTATCCTCATCCTCGGGGCACCGGGTACTCAGAGGTACCGTTTACCTCCCCGAGCACTTTCTCCCGAGCACTCTTATACTGATCTTCGGGGAACCGTGTGCCCGGGGACTGCTGCGCGCAGTCCCCGAGCACTTTCTTCCCGGGACTTAGCTCTTCTGATCGTCGGGGGACTTGGGTGCTCGGGGGCGACCGGGAGCTTCCCCGAGCACTTTCTTCCCGAGACTTAGACTTTGCGGGTCATCGGGGGACTGAGGTGCTCAGGGACCGAGGACTGTGGCCTCGGGCACCTTCTCCCGGAACTTATACTTTCCTCACCTCGCGGGGTGGTTCCACGTGGCGGACAGCTGGCCTGGCCTCGGGACTCAGGGACCCCCGGTTCCTGATACACCGACAGTAGCCCCCGGGCCCATTGGCAGGCGATGGCACGGAGACTGCGGATGGGCCCTTCGTCGCGAACGAGGCCGAGGCTAGTGTGGACGCCACATGGCAAGCTTTCGAGAGGTGGCCCTTTAGATCCGGGCCTCTGGTACGGCCCAACGGGGAGATGAGTGGACGCGCGCCGACACAACTCCCGAAGGGCATGACAACAGGACGGGCGGCACGCGCGGCTGCCGTGCAGATCAAGGAAAATACGCCTGGCAGCCGCTGACGCCGCAAGACCAGTGGGAGATTTGCCTGACGGTTGCATCGACCGGGGAAACCGTCCCGCCGAGCGAACCATTGGCAGGCGACGTTTGAACCCTGAGATATAAAAGGGGAAGGGGATCGATCCGCCCCCCTCTTTACGCCTTCTTGCGATCTTGCTCTTGTCTCCTTCGTGCTCCGGAGCCCTTAGAAACTCTTCAGGCGATCGGAGCGCTTCTCCTCTTCCCTCTCCACCACCAGACAACCTCCCCTCCCGTCGAGATGCCGAGAGCCGGAGGAGGCCGCCGTGACAGGACTCAGGATAGCGTGCTGCCGGAGTCTCGCCTGAAGAACGAGGAGGTGGCGGAGAAAATCAGGAAGCTGCTGGTCCCCGAGGGTCAAGAGGGGGCCACGGTGGTGACGCCGGCGAACTTCCCGCCGGCAACGACCGTTCCTGGGCGCATCGTCTTGTTCACATCTTTTGTGGCGGCGGGACTGGTGCCGCCATTCTCAATGTTCTTTCTCCAAGTCCTCGACACCTACGGCATCCAGCTGGTGCACCTGAGCCCTAACTCTGTCGTAGTGCTGGCGGTGTTCGCGCATCTGTGCGAGATGTTCGTGGGAGTGGCGCCTTCGGTGACACTTCTTTGACATTTCTTCATCCTGCGGTCGGCCGGGAAGAAGAGGTGGTACTCCACGGCGAACGTCGTGGGGTGCTGCAATTTTCGGCTGCGAGACGGCCTGGGGGAGCAGTACATCCCCCAGGTGCTACGCAGTAAGTGGGAGGAGTGGCAGCGGGACTGGTTCTTCATCGACGTCGACCCCCATGATCGTCTCGCCCTACCGAAAGTGGCGGCGGAGCCCCATAAGTCGACGTGGGAGGTGCCACCGTCGGAGGACGCGAGGCTGGAGCCGGTGTTCGAGCGCATCAGATTCCTGCGCGACTCCGGGCTAACCTCGGTAATGGTGGTGGCGGACTTCTTGCGCCGCTGCCTGGCGCCCCTGCGGGAGCGGGCCCGGCCGTGCTGGCTCTACACCGGGCCCGAAGATATCACCCGGACCCAAATCGGCACAAGCTGGGACCTGGGCCCAGCGGAGCTGAGGGGCATGACCCGAGTGGTGACCGGCGTGGAAGACATGAGCCGGGCGAAGCTCCCGTGGCCGGAAATGGCGCTCTGCGCCAACCCCGAGCGCGCGGCGATCTTGGCGAAGTTGCCGGAGTTCGACGCCCAGGGGCTCGTGGACCGACCGAGGAGCCGAAGCCCCGAGGCCCCCGAACTCCCCGGGTTGGATGAGGTGGCCAGCGAGGAGACCGCGAGCAGCCCGGTGCGGGCCGGTGGCCCGGGCGCCGCATGCAGCGAGCCGCAGGCCGGTGGTGGAGCCGCTGCGGGCAGCAGCCGCCACACCGGAGAAGAGGGCACCACCGACAGCGCAGCGGTGGCGGCGCCGGGAGACCGGGGGAAACGCCCCCGAATCTACATCCCCGTGCGGGAGTCCTTACCGTCGCCATCGGCGGCGGCGGCGTTCCCGGCCCTGGAGCCGCGCCTTGTGAGGATGGGGCCTGACTCAGCACCTGGAGACCGCGCGGCGGCCCCGCCGAGCCCCCGGCGGAAGAGGAGACGGGAAGATTCTGGGCCGGCACTGACGGACCCGGAGTTCAGGCTCCCGGCGGCCAAATGGCAGTACCGGGGAACTACGACCGCGTAAGTTTCATTCTTCGCTTTTTCCTGGGCGCTCTTCGCCCGAACTAGACTTCGGTTTTGACCTTCGCCTATCTCCTGCAGGCCACCCACGGGCGCCGCCGAGGGCGAAGGAACGCCAGCGCCCGAGCCAAGCCCGCCGGCCGAGCTGAGGCAAGCGGACACGGCGATGGCGGGGGGGCCAGCGAACGCGGCGGCCGAGGAGAGGACGGTGGAAGCGGCGGCCGAGGTAGGGACGCAGCCGTCGCCCGAACCCTCGGCGCCGATGGAACCTACCCCGGGCGTACAAAGCCCGGGGCGGATGATGGTGGAAGCAGCGGCCTTGCCGGGGCCGGCGGATGCGCCGGCCGAGGCGGGAACGCGGCTGTCGCCCGAGCACCCGGCTCCGGTCGAACCTACCCCGGGCGTGCCGAGCCCGGGGCGGATGATCGTGTGGTGACCCTCGGGGACCCCGAACCCCCCGGAGGCGGATCGCGGGGAAACTAGCTCTCCACCGGCGCCCGGCCGGCCTGCCGACCCCTTCCTGGGCGCGGCGGTGGACGCGAAGGAGGGGCAGCTTGAAGCGGAGCGCGCCCGGCTGGACTTGGAGAGGGCGCAGCTTGCGAACGCCCGGGAAGAGGCCCGCGCGGCGGCTGTGCGAGAGCAGAAGCTTTTGGAAGATACCCGTGCGGAGGTCGCGCAGGAGCACTAGATTTTGAAGACCGCCCGCGTCGAAGCCACGCGGGAGCGAGAGGACACTGCCCGCCTGGCTGAGGCGTCACGGCAGCAGGCTGTCGAGGCCCTTGCTAGGGAGGCGTAGGCACAGGAACGGGAGGAGGCGGTCGCCGGCCGCGAGAAGGCGGCGGAGGACCTCCGGGCTGAGCTAACCCGTCGAGAGGGCGAGGCCGATCGGACGCGTGCCAACCTCCAACGTTGGAAAGACGAGCTCCAGAGAATTGAAGGAGATATCCGACGGTGGGAGGAGGACGTCTCTATCCGGGAGGTCGACAACGAGATCACGACGGTAGACCTGGGCGCCCGGGAAGACTCGTTGACCCGCCGGGAGGGGGAGGCTGCCATGGCGGCGGCGGCCGTTGCCACCAGGGAGGAGGAGAACGCTAAACACGAGGCAGAGCGAACCGCCCATGAGCGCGCTTTGTCCGAACTGGTGGCGCGGATGAAGCAAGCCGTCGGCCCCGCAACCGACGCTGGCTCTTCTGGCGCGGTCGGGGGCCAGGGACTCGAGGAGCAGCTGCGGGCCGCGAAGGAGAAGCTCGAGGCTGCCTTTGTCTCGCGGGTCAACCTGCAGCAGATGCTGGAGGACGTACTCCGGCGGATGCGACGGGCCGTGGAGAGGGCCGGCCTTGGGCGGCTCGTCGCGGACAAGAAGAGCGATGCCCCCGGACGACACGTCCTGGGGCTTCAACAAGTCTGCGAGCGCCTTGAGGCGCTGCCCTGGGCCGTCCAGGAGCTTGCCGCCCGGGAAGGGCGCGGGTTGGCCCACACGGTGGCCGAGCACGTCCTGGCCTGCTACCGGAGCAGAGACTCGAACTTCCCGCTGGAGCCAGCGCGGGAAGGAGTAGTCGAAGCCGAGGAAGAGGCCACCCTGGAAGCAGTTCGGAGCACCGCCGCTGAGGTGGCGGCCGGCTTCAGGCGGGAAGCGCCGCCGCCGCCAGCCCCCGAGGATGGCCAAGATGATCCCGACGCCGACTCTGCCTCCGATTAGGCTTTTGTAGTAGTTTTCTCTTCTTTTATTTTTGTCTTGACTGGATGTAAATATGGGAGCGATCCCTTAGAAATGCTTGTATTCTCCTTGTGAATATAATGAAAGCTTTTCTTTTGGTTCGCAACTCCGGTGCTCTTGTGTACTTAGCGTTTCTTCTGATGTTTTGCCATGAAGCCCCGGGGAGTACTCAGTTGGGCCGTTCCTGACCTTTCCGTCCCCGAGAACGAAGTCGTCCCGATCGTCTTTCTTGGCGCGTTCAGCCCCCGAGCCCTCGCGAGTCCGCATCGACTAAGTCAAGAGACAAAGACACGAGCTTCCTTGCTCGGGAGATGGATCGATCCAGCACAGAACATGCCATGACCGGTGAATACTTTTTCACCTTGCGACCACTCAGTCAGCAGACCGGAGACACGCACGGGCGGGAATGCGACCAAGAGTCCCCATGGTTTGGTGGTGCCCGGGCTTAAGACGTACCGGACCGAGCGCCGACAGCCCGTCTCTGAGGCCTAGGCTCCGGACTACTCGAGCGGCTCGAGCGGTAGGATTACCCAGAGCACCCAGGGACTCGGTAGTGCTCGGAGCCCTTGAAAGCGGACCGAACACCACGACCACCATGAAATACTTTGATCAGACATTACCGCATGCACGGCGCACCTTTCTGCGGACCGTTCTGTCGTTCTAGGGAAAAAGTAGACGCGCGGTAGGGTTTTGTGCGCGAGGAGGCCATCTCACCGGGCAGATTAGAATGCGAGGGCCCCCGAGGACGACTCGGGAACAAAATATTATCAAATGTAAATTCCTCTGAATTTAACCACTCACCGGACATCTGTCGGCCTTCCGGCCAACCGATCCAGGAGGGGCGTGCGCCCCGAGCTCGGGGTGCCCGGGGGCTTGGTTCCTTCATCCGGGGCGCCCGAGCGTCAAGGGGCACGCGAGGAAAACGGGGTCGGGTGATCTCGACCACTCATGCCTAAGCGGTAGGACCACCCGAAGATCCTTGGGGCCGGTCAGCGACCTGGGCATCGAGGCCCTTGCGGTCGAGCTGCTTTTGATTGTCAACCTGTGACTTAAGAGAGAATATGGAATTTCTTTGCTTGGTGCGCTCTATTAGTGCGGTACTTGTTATAGACTGCTCTCGTTTTCGACCCGAGACCCCTCGAATACCCAGACCGGCGGAAAGAGCGGGCAGAGGCATAACCCAGAGGTCCTATGGTTCGGTGGCGCCCGGGTATGACAGACCAGACCGAGCACCGACAGCCCGCCCCTGGGGCCTGAGCTCCGGACCACTCGAGCGGCTCGGGCGATGGGATTACCCAGAGCACCCAGGGACTCGGTAGTGCACGGAGATCAGCCACGACACCGAACACCACAGCTTACCACACCGGACGTAAGTCAGCGGCAGCTGCTCGTGCGCCTACCGATCGGGATTCTTTTATCAGCGGGGAAAATGAGAGAGCGAACTTTTCTCGCACAACCGAGCACCTCACCAGACAGATTAAACATATGGAATCCAGAAAAAAGAAATTAACATATGATTGCACGTTAATATTTACATTGAATTGACAAATTTTTACAAGGTTGGGTGACTTACCCAGATAGTGGTAGCCCCCGGTCAACTTGGGCGGGGGGGGGGGAGCCCTCGGCCTGGTTGACCTGAGCCGCGAGCATAGCCATCTACGGGTAGAACCTGCGTAGGTGCTCGATGTTCCATGGGTTGGGAAGCGGTTGCCCGCTTTCTGCTGCCAATCTGAAAGAACCTTCTCGCGGGACCCCGATCACGGTGAAGGGACCCTCCCACATAGGGGACAGCTTATTCTTTCCTTCACGCGACTGGACGCGTCAGAGAACTAGGTCCCCCACCTCAAAGGACCGTGCCCGGATGTGGCGCTGGTGATAGCGCCGCAAGCTTTGCTGGTACCGAGCCGCCCGGACGGTGGCACACCGCCGGCGCTCTTCCAGGTAATTGACGTCGTCGCGTCTCTGCTGATCTTGCTCACCCTCAGAGTATGCATGCACCCGAGGGGAGCCTAGAGTGAGCTCGGAGGGGAGGACCGCCTCAGCGCCGTATACGAGGAAGAATGGAGTCTCTCCGGTGGCGCGGCTTGGCGTGGTCCGATTAGCCCATAGCACGGCGGGCAGCTCGTCCACCCATCCCTTCCCGTGCTTTGCGAGCACGTCATAGGTCCGGGTTTTGAGGCCCTTCAGTATCTCCGCGTTGGCGCGCTCAACTTGCCCGTTACTCCGAGGGTGAGCGACGGAGGCAAAGCAGAGCTTGATGCCGAGGTCTTCGCAGTAGTCCCCGAACAGGGCACTCGTGAACTGGGTGCCATTATCGGTGATGATCCGGTTCGGGACGCCAAAGCGACTGGTGATGCCGCGAATAAACTGGAGCACCGTGTTCTTGGTCACCTTGATGACGGGGACCGCCTCCGGCCACTTGGTGAACTTGTCGATGGAGACGTAGAGGTACTCATAGCCCCCGATTGCTCGGGGGAATGGACCCAGAATGTCCAACCCCCAGACCGCGAAAGGCCATGACAGGGGGATGGTGTGAAGAGCCTGAGCCGGCTGGTGAATCTGCTTTGCGTGGAACTGGCACGCCCTGCAGCGCCGAACCAGCTCGGAAGCATCCTGGAGAGCTGTAGGCCAGTAGAAACCTTGCCGAAAGGCCTTCCCGACCAGCGTGCGAAACGAACTCCGCCAGCTCCACCGCCCACTTGACAACTCGCCCGGTGCCTTCTCGGTTCCGGAGGATGGGTCCCAGCGGATACGTGGTAACCACCGAGACCTTGTGCGCTTGAAAGTAATGGCGTAGCTTCCGGGAAGCGACGAGCACGGCGTAGAGCAGCTTCTGAGCCTGGGGATACCTTGTTTTGGCCTCCCGGAGGACTTCACTGACGAAGTACACTGGTCGCTGTACCCAGCGAGCCCGGGCGACGGCTTCACCCGAGGGGCTGTTACAGCCCCCAGGCGCGGCGACGTGGTCGGGGCTGGCCGGGTGCCCGGGCTCGACCCCCTGGTCGGGAGGGGCAGAGTGCTCGGACTCGACCCCTTGCTCGGGGGGAGCCAAGTGCTCGGGTGAGTGTTCGGGGGCCGCCGGGAGCTGGGACCCAGCACCTGTTCCCGCACATTCGTCGCGCTCCACCACAAGCACCATGCTCACGACCTGAGGGGTGGCCAAAACGTAAAGCAATAAGGGCTCGCCTTCGGAGGGAGCCACCAGTACGGGTGGTGAGGTGAGGTATTTCTTCAGATCGCGGAATGCCTGCTCGGCCTCCGGCGTCCAGTCGAAGCGACCGGTCTTCTTTAGAAGCTTGAAGAGGGGGAGCCCCCGCTCTCCAAGTTTGGAGATGAAGCGCCCGAGGGCCGCCATGCAACCGGCGAGACGCTGGACCTCCTTGAGTCGAGCTGGGGGTCGCATCTGCTCGATGGCCCGGATCTTCTCTGGGTTGGCCTCGATTCCTCGGCTGGAAACCAAGAAACCGAGGAGCTTGCCCGCGGGCACCCCGAAGACACACTTCTCGGGGTTGAGCTTTAGGCGGGTAGTGCGGAGACTGTTGAAAGTCTCGGTAAGGTCGTCGAGTAGGGTGGCGCGGTCCCGGGACTTGACCACGAGATCGTCGACGTAAGCCTCGACGTTGCGGCCAACCTGCGAGTCAAGGGTAATGCGAATGGCGCGCTGGAAAGAAGACCCAGCATTGCGCAAACCAAAAGGCATTGAAACATAACAATAAGTCCCCACCGAGGTGGTAAAGGCAGTTTTTTCTTCATCCTCTACGGCCATACGGATCTGGTGATACCCAGAGTTTGCATCTAAAAAACATAAAAGATCGCATCCCGCAGTTGCATCTACAATTTGATCAATGCGGGGCAAGGGAAAAGGATCTTTAGGGCAAGCCTTATTTAGGTCGGTGTAATCCACACACATGCGGAGCTTGCCGTTGGCCTTCGGGACGATAACTGGATTTGCCAGCCAGTCGGGGTGGAGGACTTCTCGGATAAATCCGGTATCAAGGAGCTTGCGGACTTGCTCCCGGATGAATTCCTGGCGCTTAGGCGCCTGCCGCCGGACCTTCTGCTTCACCGGGCGTGCATCCGGGCGGACAGCCAAGTGGTGCTCAATCACCTCCCTAGGGATCCCGGGCATGTCGGACGGTTGCCACGCAAACACATCAGCGTTAGCCCGGAGGAAGGTGACGAGCGCGCCTTCCTATTTGCTGCCTAGGTCGCCGCCGATTCGGACGACCTGGGAAGCGTCTTCGCCCACCACGACCTCCTTCGTAGGAATAGAGGCGTCGGCGGCGAGTCGGGGTTTGGATGAAGAGGGTCCCAGGCCCCCTGTGCAGCCTTCGACCTCGGCCTGCGCTGAAACCAGAGCCATGTACGACTGCTCGGTGCAGGAGACGGCGCCGCCGGAGTCGGCAATCACGGAGATGGGGCCTGCTGGGCCCGGCATCTTAACCGTGAGATACGCGTAATGCGCGGCCATCATGAATTTGGCGAGCGCCGGACATCCGAGGATGGCGTTGTAGGGGAGGGGGAGCTCCGCGACGTCGAAGAGGACGTTCTCCGTGCGGAAGTTGTCCCGACTCCCGAAGGTTACGGGCAGCTCGACCTGCCCGAGGGGCAGGGAGTGCCCGGGCGTCACTCCGCAGAACGGAAGCGACGGCTTTAGGCGCCTGGAGGACACCTGCAGTTTTTCAAAAGCCTCCTTGGAGAGGAGGTTGAGGCCTGCACCCCCATCGATCAGCACTCTGCCGACCTTGATATTGCAGATGGTGGGGGACACCACTAAGGGTAGTCGCCCTACGGCTGTAGTACTGGGGGGGTGGTCGGCTATGCTGAATGTGATCGGAGCGTCCGACCACTTCAGGGGCCTGGCGGCCTCTTCGCTCGGGGTTGCCGAGCACAACTCGCGCCGCATGATCTTGATGCCACGCCGCGAGGAAGGCGTGTAAGCGCCTCCGTCGATGAAGGCGACGGTATGCTCGGGCTCCTGAAAGCCGAGCTCGGCGTTACCAGGGGCGGCCTCTTCGGCGCCTCCCCCGCGGGACTCGTCGCGCTCCCGCTGGCGCTGCTCGACGAGACCTTTGACCGTACGACATTCCGTGAGGTCGTGCCATCTGGTCTGGTGTATGGGGCACCATTTGCCTGGCTCGGACCCCGCGGGAGCGGGGACCCTCGCTGGAGCAGGAGCCCGGGCAGGCGCCGGGGCTCTTGCGGGAGCTGGTGCCCTTGCGGGAGCCGGGGCCCTTGCGGGCGCAGGCCGCCTTTCGGCGGCTGGCCGGCGTTCTTGTCGGCGATCGGGCCCTTGGGCCGGCCTATGGGCAGGGCCCTGGGCTGGCTCGACTGGAGCGGCTTCGCGCTTCCTTCTCTTCTTCTTTTCCCACCTGTCAGAACGGGAAGAACTTGGCTGGTCGGCGGTGGGGTGCGGAGCATGCCACACCCGAGCCTCCGCCGCCTTGGCGCACTTGTCGGCCAGTGCGAAGAGTTCCGCAGGGGTTTCGATTTCGTGCGTACCTAGCTTTTCGAGCATCCGCTCGTCGCGGACGCCCTGCCGGAAGGCGACGATGACAGCATGGGGTGCTATCCGCGGAATGGTGTTGCGGACCTGGCTGAAACGCTGGATGAAGCATCGCAGCGTCTCCCCCTCTTGTTGCTTGATGGCGTGGAGGTCGCACTCCAGGCTGGGGCGCGTGAACGTGCCCTGAAAGTTAGCCACAAACTGGTGGCAGAGGTCATCCCAGGAGCTAATAGACCCTGGGGGTAAGTTCATGAGCCAAGAACGGGCAGAGCCCCTCAAGGCAACATGGAAATAATTCGCCATCACCTTCTCACTGCCTCCGGCCGCCTGGACGGCCGTAGTGTATATTTGGAGGAACTCAACGGGGTCGATGGACCCGTCGTACTTCTCCGGCAGCTCAGGGCGGAACTTGGAGGGCCATTTGACCCATCAGAGCTCGCTGGAGAAGGCACGGCAGCCGGTGCCGTACCCCGTGGCGCAGGCGGCGCTCCTCGGCGGCGAACGCCGGTGAGCCGGGGAATCCTGGCGACCAGGGGCCGAAAAAGAGGAAGCTTGGTCCTCAGCCTTGGCCTCCTGCCGGGTCTCCCGTTGGTGCTCGAGAGTGACGCGCGTATCTTCGTGGCTCCTCCGCTCGTTGAGATGCAAGCGGAGGTCCCGGGCTTCGGACGTAGCCGGGGGGTGGCGCTCTGCCTGGAGGCCCCCCGGCCTGCGCGAACATTGCCCGTTGATGGGGGGCCGGTTCGGGTGGCGCCATTCTGGGTGGTGGCGCGAGAACTGCCGGCCAGCACCTGGCGGCGAGCAGTGCCGACCAGGGCAGCGACTTCTTGAATCCAGCGACCCTCCGGGGTGTTCGGCGTCGTCTGGACAGGCGGATGCCTAAGGAGGGCATGCGCCGCAAGCAGCGCGCTCCCCGGGCCGGCCTCGCTGAAAGCGAGTCTACGCCGAAGTGGCACCCGGCGCTGTCCAGGGGCGGACCTGGCGGCCGGAGTTTCGACCACCTGATGGGGGTCGGAAGGTGCACCGACGGCGGCGACGGCGGCCCTGCTGGGCCCAGCGCCTTGGTCCCCTTGGGAGGGGAAAACCGTACGTGCAGACTGCGACTGCTGCTGGGATGCAGCAGCGGCTAGGACCTCCTGTGCGAAGGGCTGCATTTCCTCGCTGGAAGTGGAGCCGGAACGCTGGAGGCGGTGTCCACCGGCCATTTTTTTTTCCTGTGGAAGAAAACAAACAAACAGATTCAGGGATGCTCCCCCCTACCTGGCGCGCCAGCTGTCGGAGGATTAACTCCTATCGCAGGGATCCCGAGAGACCCCTTTTTAGAGATTCGGCCGGGGGGATGATCCTGAATAAGTTCGTCGGAGAAATAAATGGAAGTGGATGTAAATGCAACGGCCGGTGGTGGGGGATGATCAACCTAGCACAAAGAGGAATAAATGCACCGGAGTTTAGACAGGTTCGGGCCGCACGGGGGCGTAATACCCTACTCCTGTATGGATGAATTAACTGTCCTGAGGGAAGTCCCCCGAGGATGTATCTGGTTACAAGAGTATTGTGTCTAACTAAGAGCTTGAGGCTCCTTGTTTCTCGGCATAAGCTCTGCTCAGGCTAGCTCACAATGTCTTCGTCTGTTGGCTTGGTTCGTTGTGGGGTTCGTCTTCTCTGTCTCTCTTTTTTTCCTTCTTCTTTGTCCCTCCGGTGTGTCGACTCTTTTATGCACTCGCCGGCTACGACATACCCCGAACGGGAAGGAAAGGGTACAAGTTCCAAGACGCCATGACTGAAAAAGGCGTCATCATTTTCTCTGGGCGAAATGACTGGGGCGGTGGAAAAAAGCGCGGCGCGTGTCTGGTCACTCGTCACTGTGGACACCCTGGCAACGGGCGCCGTTGAGAGGGCCCACCGGGCAGCCACAGAGGCACCCGGCGTGCCCGCCCTGTCTTGTTCCTCTGCCACGGCAGGGTGGCAGGCGGAACGCCTTGATCCTGGCAATGCTATCTCGAGACACACCGGGTGATACGGGACGGGACCCGTGCAATTAATAGCCCCACGCCCCTCTGCCAAAGCATGGCAGGAACTGACGCTGCGGCGGGAGCAGTTGGATATGTCAGGCCGCGCGTGCTCATTCAATGCGGCCTTGGACCTCTGACGGGCAGACACCTCATCGGTGGGCCCCTTGGGGGCCTCCCTGGGTCGTCGGGGAACCGAGTGCTCGGGGGTACCGTTGACCTCCCCGAGCACTCTCTCCCGAGAATGCTTATCCTCGTCCTCGGGGCACCGGGTACTCAGAGGTACCGTTTACCTCCCCGAGCACTTTCTCCCGAGCACTCTTATACTGATCTTCGGGGAACCGTGCGCCCGGGGACTGCTGCGCGCAGTCCCCGAGCACTTTCTTCCCGGGACTTAGCTCTTCTGATCGTCGGGGGACTTGGGTGCTCGGGGGCGACCGGGCGCTTCCCCGAGCACTTTCTTCCCGGGACTTAGACTTTGCGGGTCATCGGGGGACTGGGGTGCTCGGGGACCGAGGACTGTAGCCCCAGGCACCTTCTCCCGGAACTTAGACTTTCCTCACCTCGCGGGGGGAACCTCGCGGGGTGGTGCCACGTGGCGGACAGCTGGCCTGGCCTCGGGACTCAGGGACCCCCGGTTCCTGATACACCGACACCGATGTTGATTTCTCTCATAAATTTCTTAGATCTTTGCCTAATAAATATGATACAATTGTGACTTGTGAGATCTAATTTGAAGGATTCAACTACAATGTAAACCTTGAGTGAAATTCTCACGCATGATATTTTCAAGAAGTCACAAGAAAATCTTCATGATGATGCTATCGATGCCAAGAAGAATGCTGCATTCAGGGCTCAAGCATCAAAAGACAAGGATGATCATAAACAGAGTGATGATTATGATAACAATGATGAAGAAATGACTCTCTTTGTGAGAAGATTCAACAAATTCATGAAGAAGAAGAGATATCAAGGTAGATATAGCAAAAAGGGACAATCTTCCAAAGGGACTCGCTTTGGAGAGAGAAGATGTTTTGAATGTGGTGAAAAGGGACACATTGCCACAAATTGTAAAGAACAAAGAAGAAAAATATACCAAGAAGAAGGAGAGTGATGTCAAGAAGATATTTAAGAAATACTATAAGAAGAAGAAAGATGGTCAAGCATGTAATGTTGAATATGATTCGGATGCAAGTTGAAGCCCCGACTCCGATGATGAGAAGCCATCTCAAAAGAGTCTTGCCTGTATAGCCACCAAGAAGGCACATTCACTCTTCTCCACGCCTTTTTGTCTCATGGCAAAATGTGACTCTAAGGTATTATGTGATGAAGATGAATATTCATATGATGATTTAGTTGATTTAATCAATGGTTTTGATGATTTCATCAGCAAAGAAAGAACAAAATTTAAGGAATTGAAGAGAAAACACATTTCTCTTCAAGAATCCTATGAGGAGTTATAGACAGCTCATGAGGGTCTAAAAGAAACTCATGTGATACTTAAGGAAGCTCATAACTCTCTTATTTCTCATGAAACCAACAAAACTAAAGTAGATATAAGTATATCTTGCAATATACTAGATGATATTTCTACTTTATCTGTTATGAATTTATCTATCTTGCATGATGACTTGCCTACTTTGTCTAAGGATTTATCTTGCAATGATACTTTGATTATTGATGAAAATATCAAGTTAAAAGAAAAGGTTGAAAAACTAACCAATGATCTTGCAAGATGCTATGTTGGAGAATCCAAAATTAGACAAGTTTTGGATAGTCAAAGGTTCTTTATCAAGAAACAAGGTCTTTAGGTATGTTCCTAAGAAGGGTAAGAAAGCTTTCATCCATCACAAAACTATCTTTGTGAAAGGTAGTGGTTATTGCATGAAATGCAAGAAAATGAGCATATAGAGAAATATTGCAAAAATATCAAGCATAATTCATATGCATCTTTTGATTCATGCTATATTCTTAAGAGATGTTCTAATGATAGTATTAAAACTAGATTTGTTGGCACTCCTATAATTGGTGCTAAAAGAAATATCATTTGGATGTCTAAAGCTTTGATAGCTAACATCCAAGGACCCAAATAAGTTTAGGTAACTAAAAGAGTTAAACTTTGTTTTGTAGGTAAACTATAAGTTGATGGGAGATATTAGGTGCTAGATAGTGGATGCACTCAACATATGACTGGAAATCAAATGATGTTCTCTTCTATGAGCAATGATAGATCGAAATATGAAAAAATCACTTTTGAAGATAATAGCAAAGGAAAAGTAAAATGTATAGGTAAAATTGCTATCTCAAATGTCATACTAGTTGAATTGCTTAATCTAAATTTATTATCCATTGCTTAATTATGTGATCTTGATCTTTCATACATTTTTTCTCCAAATGATGTGATAATATCTAGCATGAAGGATAATAGTGCAGTTTTCAAAGGTTTTAGACATGATAATCTTTATCTAGTTGATTTCTCATCTAATGATGCAAGCTTAAGCACATGTTTATTTACAAAGTCATTGAAAGGTTGGCTTTGGTACAGAAGGATTGATCATTTTGGTATGAATCAACTAAATCGTTTGTTAAAGCATGATCTTGTAGTATGGTTAAAAGATGTGAAATTTGAGAAGAACAAGTTATGTAGCGCTTGTCAAGCCAGAAAGCAAGTGAAAAACTCACATCCTTACAAAAGCTCAATGTCAACCTTAAGACATCTGGAATTATTACACATAGATTTATTTGATCTAACCACATATGTTAGTATTAGAGGTAATAGCTATTGTCTTGTCATTATTGATGACTTTTCTAGATACACTTGGGTGTTCTTTTTACATGATAAGACTATTATATTTAACACTTTCAAAAGCTTGACTAAAATGGCCGAAAATGAATTCAAGTTCAAGGTCAATAAAATGAGAAGTGATAATGGCTCCAAATTCAAGAACACAAAAGTTGAGGATTTTTGTAAAAAAAGGGTATAAAAATGAATTATCGGCAAAATACACTCCGGAGCAAAATGGAGTAGTTAAAGGGAAGAATCAGACTCTTATTGATATGACAATATCAATGCTTTCGGAATATAATTTTTTGGATAACTTTTGAGCCGAAGCTATCAATATTGCTTGCCATTTATCAAATAGATTGTATTGTCACCGACTATTGAAAAAGACTCCATATGAGCTCCTTATTGGAAGAAAACCAAACATATCATATTTTTGGGTATTTGGATGCAAATACTACATTCTAAAGAAAGGTACTCGTTTATCAAAATTCCAAAAAAAATATGATGAAAGTTTCTTACTTGGTTATTCTTCTCATAATAAAGCTTATCGTGTCTACAACTAAAATTCTGGTTTGGTTAAAGAGACATATGATATTGAATTTGATGAAACTAATGGCTCTCAAGAAGAGCAAGAAAATTCGGATGATGTAGGTAATGAAGTCTTGAGAATAGCTATAAAGAATATGTCAATATATGACATCAAATCAAAAGAGAAAGATGAACAAGAGGATGATAAATCTACCTTAATTCGGGCCATTCCATCTACTTTTACCATAAATGATCAAGTTCCAAATATTACAACATGGTCTAAATATTACAACACATACTCAGGTTATCCGAATATTACATAATAAAAAATGTAGCCATACTACAAGAGTTGAACACATAGTTTGATGAATATTACAAACTTAGGGCACCATACAATTAATAATATGACATGGAAACATGCACGCCATGCTTCAAATACGAGTCTCATTCGAAGGGTTTTTCTTCTTCTTCGTCTTGCATATTGGGACACTCCTTGCTCGCTTAACGCCAGAGTGCCCACCGGGTACTGATTGCATTGTCCCCTCGAATGCGGACCTCCGCATACTAGGCACTCCTTGTGACCTCAATCTCCCTCAGCTAAGTCCATATCATTCCTCATACATCGAGTCTTGTATCGTCCCTTTGTGTCAACCTTGTTGTTTGGATCAGGAATCCAAGATGGACCTTGTTCAAGCGGATTCATGAAGTCCTTTACCGCTCGCCACCCAAGTAATTCACCGGCTCAAGTACTTTCTATGACTTCCTTGCAATAGTATGGAGGATACGAAATACTCTGACTCTATGATGCCCCTCGCGCAACAAGCTAGCACATGAGAGCAAGGTAATTGCATCAGTGATGGCTTGTTGCATGTGCACTCGCAACCTGCATTCCATTGTAATTTCATGCCTTTTGATACCGTGTCTACCCTTCTCACACAACATCACCTCAAACACGTATTGACAGTTACCAACAACATGAACCCTATGGGATTGGCCCTTTTTGCTCTTCTCTTTTATGTAAGATGTTATCTTTTCCATGTACAACCTTTGCGGGTTGCCCATATGAAGTGTGGACTTGCTATAACGCTCTCAGAGATACCCCTGCGTTTCACGAGTGACCCCTTCCACAATTGTCACCAATGGTAGTGACCTATTCCCGTACATTACCAAATTGTAAACCTCGACGAGGTTAGTTGTCATAATTCCATAATGTGAGCCATCGGTGTCCACAATGAGTGTCCATTTCTCTAATGGTTTGTGTCTGATCTAGTCAGAGAACTACTTAACCCTCCTTCTACCATTCCTTCTCCTGGTCACACTCTGTGGCTCAAGTGGTAAAGGCTCTTGGCCCTCGGGCTCCTCCTCCTTGGTAAAACTGGCTTCTTCAAAACTTCGTCCATGTGCCTACCAATTAGTTTATCCAGCTCTTGCCATAAAGCATCAAACTTGCTCTTTTGATTCTGTTTGCTTAGCTTCTTAAAAAGATCCATCAACCTCTTGCTCTTGAATTATTTGTAGAAGTTTGCTCTAAGATGCCGCATGCACCAACAACTATGCAAATTTGGTCATGAAAATACCCTGTATGTACCACTCTGTAATGTGTTGATAGTGTTCAACAAGCCTGCATGACGATCGTGGAGCACACACACGTTAGGTCTGTTATCAATAACACCTCTCTTAACCCATTACAAGAACCACAATCAACTATCCATAGACTCACGTTGGATGAATGCAAAAGCCAAAGGCACAACCTGGTTCTCACCATCTACCCCGATAGCTATGAGTATCTACCCCCTGTATTGGCCTATGAGGAATGTTCTATCCATGCACATCGATGACCGGTAATATCGGTATGCCTCGATCATACATCTGAACGACTAGAACGGCTACTGAAGAACTCGATCTCCATCCTGATTGACAAAATCATGAGTAGCAATGCAGGTGCCAGGTTCCTACCCTAAATAACCTCTAGCAATGACGGTAGGTTACGGTAGGAGTTCTTATATGCGCCAAACCTCTTCTCTAACATATTTTGTTCCGCTCTCCATGCCATGTCATATGAAATCTTGTACCCAAATCTTTGTGTTAATAGCATGCATAACTCCAAATGGGGACATACTAGTCTTCTTCACAATCTTTGGGTACATCACATTTGCAACATAATCAACAGTCATGTTCCTGTATACACACAGAGGTCAGCTCAAGTTGCAAATATGTGGCTCAACAATGGATGTTACCATACAGTGTCACACCTCGGTAAGGATACATGAACTTGCCATGTGCAACCTTCAGCTAAATATTTTATATCATATGATTGAGGATTGTAAATTACAACCTTGAACTCCCGCTTCTCTGAGAAACACCATCTCTTCATTGCATGCTGCAGATGGACTTTATCATGAAACATCTGGCATTTGTTCACCACAATCGAATCATATGCCCATGACGACTCGTGTACATCCTCCACCATTAACTTCTCCAATACAAAAGTTGATCATTCCTCCGAAATTCTTGCACCTAAGTCCAAAAAGTTGTGGAACTCATCATCATCTGCCTCCATCTGGTCGACAAGTGCCTCATCCTTCTCCTCATGATCAGCATGTATTGTAGTTTGATTATCATCCCCGTTGTTACGTTATTCTATTGTCGTTTGTACCTCAACCATTGCACTAGTACGTGGGGGAACCTCCGGAATCACACTCTCATGCACCTCCTCATTGACAACATTTTCACCAACAACATGTGACGGGCCTGCTTCATAATCTAAAGTTGTCGCTTCTACAAGCATAACATGGACAAAACCATGTTGCAATCTTAACCTCACAAATTACCTTCACTGAGGTGTATTTTCACATTCTCGTAAAGTCTATTTCCACTCAGTCTCAAATAACTTAGGCAACATAACCTTGAACGACAAACCCCGCTCTAATGTGCTAATTCCAAACATATCATACAACATCCCTATCACTTGACTACGATACATTTCATCCGGGTTATTCAGAGTAACAGCCAAACTCCGAAAAATTACTTAAATCTACCCCACTGTCGTATTGGTGAACATACCCTTCACCATAATACACACTAAAAACCACTCCTCCCGACATCCTGATGCAAAATCATATTGTTGTCTATTAATTCCTTGACATTCTAAATTTTATTGCTACTAATATTGTTAAAATTATTCCTAAAACAACATTTAATTATTACTAACATATAATTACTCCAAAATCATGCTACACTTCTACCAACATCGCGCTGACATTCTAAGAATTATTGTTAATATTTCGTAGAAAATTATTCCTAAACCACGCAACACTTTACCTATAGCACGCTTCAATTCAAATATTTATTGGTACTATATTTGCTAAAATTTATCCTCATTCGAAACTAATGCACAAATGTCTAAAATATTTTGTAAACCATGCTACATATTTAACTACAACTATATTAATTTCTAAAATTTCTAAACTATTCTTAATTTTATAAAATGTTCTAAACTAATTTCTAAAATTTCAAATATACTCTAAATTTCTTAGAATATTTCTAACTAGTTTCTAAAATTTCTACAAACATAAATAACAAAAAAAATTACCTCTCCTTTCTTCTTCTTCCTTTGCCCTCCTCCTCCTTCTCTCCCTCTCAGCTCCTTCTTCCTTCCCCGATCGATGGTGGCGCAGCGCTGGCGCACAGCTGCGCGGGCCACCAGTGAGGTGCGCCATGGGGCCGCGTGCGGTGCCTAGGCGCAACACTACGGCGCTGGGTGAGGGCAGTGCAATGCGACGCGTGGCCACGTCGGCCACACGCCCAAAGCCTTAAAAACATCATGTTGCCATACCATATAGCGATAAGCCTGTCACCATACGGTATAACGATAAGGAACCTATCGCAACTACCATCGCATTTATTGTCATGACCCATAACATATCATTATGTCAGTTGACGATTAATACCTGCCATATGGTATAGTGATATATTCTTAATTGGCAACATGACGATAGTACGCCATTCTTCCTATTTTATAAAATTACCTATTATTTTTGCAATTTCCTAATAACCTAGACCACCTGCCGCCGGGCGGGAGGGCGTTTCGGTCTTTCTGCTCCTAGGTCGGGCCGGGTCGTCGTTTGCGTACACACGCCACGCTGGATGAGTCAGCACTCAGCAAGCTGTGGGGAGGAAGAATAAAGGAAGCGAGCCGACTGCCGAGCCAGGCGAGGCGAGAGAGCGCAAGAGCTCAAGCTTCGCCGCGAAACCTCAGGCCAAACACCCCCTTCGCCTCCCCAGCGTCATCCCCGCGACCCGATCCAAGATGGTTAATCTCTACCACCCGTCTCTGTTCTGCTTGTACTTTCTCCCCCGATTGCCCCCTTTTTTTTTTTTGAGATTTTTTTGGTGTTTGGATCGGCTTATGCGGGAGAATTGCTCCCGTCTATGTTCTTTCCACGGTTCAATTCGTGGGTTAACTGGTCTAATACAATGTGTGAACTGTTGGAATCTGATTGTTTTCACAGAAAAAAAGATGTTGATTTTGTGTTATTTGTGAGTGCACTGTGCAGTATAAGCTGGGGAGAGGAAGCCGGGACAAGGTGCAGCAGTTCATGACCATAACCGGAGCCAGGTGCGGTTGTTTAACTACTTTTGAAGTGGCCCTAGGGAATGGAATTTTTGTGGCTGCGTGAATGGTAGCTGGTAGCTTAGTTACTTTTACAACATCTTAGGTTGGTGAATGTTTAAGTGTTGCTTTGCATATGTTTCAGGCCAGCCGAAAATTAACTGAAATTGCGCATCATAATGTGTGGCATGTAATAAAACTAGCTAACCATATGTACGTTGCAACAAAAACACAAACATCAGACACCGTAACATTAAGCACAAACTCAAGGTACATAGATATGGATGCGCTATGGAAGCACTGCTGAACGAGTACGTCAGGAGCGATGCCGTAGTTTGATTTTAGATGGGATCCGAAAAAGGAGGAGATTATTTGTTAATTTCCCTCCTAATTTCTTCAATTATTTTTATTAGTACAACGGGTCCCATATCCGTAGCTGGTAACGAGGCAGGAAGACTAGAGGATGAGGGTGGATGAGAAAAGTGGGTAAATTATTCAAATTTTAGGGGTTTTTATTAGATATGAGGAGAGTAGAGGGAAGAAGTGACGTGGGAACCAAATCATGTTTCATAGAGTAGAGATTGCTGTGAATCCATGTGTGGCATCATAATTGAAATTGGTAACTAGCTCTTGTTCGGTCATCCACCATGTGTCAAGTACTATTTGTGAATCTGCCTTGTGTATGGTTTACTATTTAAAATATGAAATTATATAGGTACACTAGTATATCAGTAAATCAAATACCTAATACATTCTTTTCATGGATATAATCTGGAAAATTAAGCAGTCATCATTTGACAATAATTGCTGTTGCTGCAAAATTGACCAATTGATCAAAGGAAGAGTCATATAGGTGGTGATTTAGTCAAATTATTTATACCTTTTTGACACCAACCAATTAAGAGGCCTTATAACCATGACCCATTTATCTGCATAACTGTCCCTTTTACTTGGCTGGACATATTAATTTGATCTTCTTGCAATAAGCCAATAACCAGAGAGGGGTAGGCACCTGGTCCTTGTATGTGGCATATATTAGGCTTTACAGCCTAGTTTTAGAGCACGGCATAATATAATGTTGAATTATGTTCTTCTTGAAGTTGGTAAGTTGTATCACATCTCTCGTGCATATATACTTCTGTACAAATCTCACTAGCTTTAAGGTGCAACTTTCAAATGTGCTGGCATCTTGTTTTCACGAATAATCTTTATTTTTGTGTTATAGCCTCGACTATTCTGGTTGTTCTACAATTTTTGAGTTCTTTCGTTTGCTTGCTTTACGAGTTCTTTTAGTAAGCTTTTTTGTTATCTGATGTAGTGAGAAGGTTGCCCTTCAGGCACTGAAAGCTAGTGATTGGCACTTGGAAGGAGCTTTTGACTTTTTCTATAGCCAACCACAGGTTTCTGTAGCCAATTCTCGGCATCATGAAGCTATGTACAACAAATACAAAGGTGGTTAACTAACGCTTGAGTTATAATTTCCTTAGCTTGTCAGCTTGTAAATGACACCATTTTAATTTTCCATATGTTATTAATATCATCTTGTCCTATGGAAACAATGTTCTCTTGGTTGTTGCTTTTTTTTTTTTTTACAATTTCATGCTGTATCTTGTTGATATGATCATTGTGATGCTTTTTTACATATGTAATATTATCTTGTTTTTGCTGTCAGAACCTGATGCTGATATGATCATGGTGGAGGGAGTATCTCAACTTTGCAATGATCTGCTGGTAAGGAGCAGTTATTTTTGTCATCAAATATCCATTCAGTATTTGCTCACTTGATTTCCATTCGTAGGCATGTATAGTGCATGCTCCACCTGATTGCAAATATAAATCGTTTTGGACTTTTATATGGCATGTGATGTAGCATTTTGGCCACTAATTGCTATCATAAGAGTTCTTACAAATTGTACAAGAAGGCGCACTTTATATACTCGGTTTTGGTCCTACTAAGTGCTACTAGGCATGAGGGAGCAGATGTTAGTCTCGGTGGAGAGGTCGTTCCCAAGAAGGATACATTTCAATATTTGGAATCGATGCTACAAATGGATGGTGATATCGATGAATATGTTAGTCATAGAATCAAAACCGGATGGATGAAATGGCGCCAAGCTCCTGGCATCCTCTGTGACAAGAGGGTGCCACAAAAACTTAAAGGTAAGTTCTATAAGACGGCAATTCGACCCGTGATGTTGTATGATACTGAATGTTGGCCAACTAAAATGTGACATGTCCAACAGTTAAGTGTAGCAGAGATGCGTATGTTGCGATAGATTTGTGGTCATACAAGAAAGGATCGGATCCGAAATAATGATATATATAATAGGGTAGGGGTAGCACTAACTGAAGAAAAATTTGTCCAACATCGGTTGAGATGGTTTGGACATATCCAACGGAGGCCTTCAGAGTCACTTGTGTATAGTGGGATACTGAGGCGCGCTGATAATGTGAAGAGGGATAGGGGTCGACCAAACCTAACATGGGAGGAGTCTATAAAGTGAGACTTGAAGAAATGAAATATCCCCTAAAAACTATCCACAGATAGAAGTGCGTGGAAGTTAGCAATTCACGTGCCAGAACCATAACTTTATGCATCAATCTCCTTGTACCGTTATTAGTTTTATTTTTTTACTATTACTAGTACCTTTATTATCACTACATCATCTTTTTAGTTAGATCTTGTGGGTTTCATCTCTAGCCTACCCTAACTTGTTTGGGATAAAAGCTGTTGTGGTTGTATATTGTGGGACAGCAACATTTTCATTTGGCCAATCTAGATTCTTTTCTTATACGTTGATGGTCAGTCTCAAGAATTTTTTATTAGCATGGACTCCAAGCGACTTATATTTGCAATCCAAGAAAGTTCTTGTTCAGCAATTTACCATACATTTTCTTATATATTGGACAGTGACTTTCCTTGTTATTATTAGATGCAGCTATTATGTTTTTGTCAACCATTATGGTTTATCTCAATGTTGAAGAAGAGATAGATCTTGTTGACATAGTATTGTTTCCTTTGACATTGGGGGCAGGTTTTAGCAAATTTAGCTTAGCTCTGTAGTTTGTATGTATCAGCCTATTGGGTTATCGCTGTGCTTGTCTCTACCGAATAATCTGGACTTGGTTGTGACTTGTGAGTTATGAGTTTACAACTGCCATTTATCATTGCATGTGTTAGAGCATCTACGTCTCATGACGTGAGGGTTTTGAAAACATAAAGTGCGCTTATATTTATGACTTACCATTTACTGTCTCAGGGTATGCATTTTGCTAAGTATCTTAGAGTGAGTATCAGTGGTACCAACTTTCTTTATATTCCTAATGCACATATATCATGTTCATTTTTCAGGTGGATCCTCAGGATATTGTTATGGTATGCGCTTAGCTTCTTCTGGACTGACCTGTTATTTTACGAAAAATTTGATTGTGAATTAGTTCTGTGGCATTTGCTCCCTCAGCCGCAACCTTTGAAGTTAATCTCAGTTCTATTTAATGTTTGATATTATATATATGCACACACACCCACGCACGCACGCAGAGAATACCATATTTGCAGTGATATGCTTATTATATTTGTTTAATTCAACACTGCCACCTTTGGATCATTATTGTTCATAGTCATATTATACTGTGTGCTATTAACAGCTTGTCATATCATGGCACATGAAAGCCGCCACAATGTGTGAATTTACTCACCAGGAATTCATTGCTGGGTTGCAGTCAATTGGGTGAGTGGCATATGCAATCGTCATACTGCTATATGAGATTGCTTAAAAGTTAAGACCCTGAATTGTTCATGCATATAGTTTCATTATAAGATCTAGTTGCTTTTTGCAGTGTAGATTCAGTTGAGAAGTTCCGTGAAAAATTACCATCATTACGAGCTGAGCTAAAAGATGACCGTAAGTTCCTTTCCTGCAAAACTTGATACCACTCTGCTTTAGAGTTTAGACTTAGCTACTTGTTAATTTAGAATCTATGTCTCCAATATAAAGAAGTTCGTAGCAAAGGGATTTTTTAGAATAGATGTGTACTGTGATATGATTTCTTTTTTTTCCGTTTCCAACCTGTGTGTTTACTTTTACCTCATCCAGATAAGTTCTGTGAGATATACAACTTTGCATTCGCTTGGGCAAGGGAAAAGGTCAGTCTTAACTGCAGAATATTGATTCCAGTATTTACAAGGGATATTCGTATTTGTTGGCAACTCTTTCTTCATACATAAAATAGTATCATGATGTTCTTCTGCTATTTTTTTGCTAACATATTCCCTTGATTTGACAGGGTCAAAAATCTCTCTCACTGGAGACTGCTATTGGAATGTGGCAGTTGCTATTTGCTGAAAGGCTGTGGCCCCTTGTCGATCAGTGGTGTCAATTTTTACAGGTATGACTCAAATGCAGTTCCATCTAATTTCATGCTCAAAGTTAATGGTGTGGGATGTTGCTATGGTTCATTTTGAGCGCTTCAAATTTCAGGTCAGGCATAATAAAACCATCTCTAGAGACACGTGGGCCCAGCTGTTGGAATTTGTAAAGGTACCTATGTCCATTTCACCTCCCTTTCCTTGTAAATGAAAGCCCAGTTTTAAGTAAAAAAATACTTGCACACCCAGCGTGAATGCATCTATAGTGTGTTCTAGGTGGTTAGTTTATGATGCCACAATCTGCCACCTACATTTGATTGAGGTAATTTAGGGATATTCCATCAGATTGAGATGGATTAGCTGATGTGCCTCGGTTGTGGTTGGTAGCTAGTAGCCAGTGTTGCAATCTGCCAGCTTCAAGGATTGCAGTGATTTCTGCATCTGAGGTCTAGCTGGTAAAGCCAAGCTGTGAGCACCTAAATCTGTGCGGAAGCAACATGCACTCTTGTTCCTAGTCAGAGCGTTTCGGTTTAAACTCGAGGATTCCTGCCAAGACTTTCTTGTAGAAGAGCTTGTTACTATAGCTTTCCTGACTTAATTTTTGTTTATTGATGCAGACGGTGGATCCACAGTTATCCAACTACGACGAGGATGGTGCTTGGCCCTACCTTATAGACGAATTCGTGGAATACTTGACCGAGAATGGATTCGTCCAGCGTAAAAGGTGAACGACAGGGAGGATTCTTGCTTCTCCAAATAATGATTGGGCTGTGCAAACATGATCCATCGTGTTATGCTCGGGGTTGGATGTTGGCATTCCTGTTAAATCTATTTGCCGAACCGTCGGCATATCATTGCATGATGAGCAGATGAGCATAATTTATCTTGGGATGTGGTGGCTGTGATCGTGAATTTATGAAAACTGCAATTGTGACTCTGGTTAACTATATGATGAACTTCGCCTGTCTTCCTGCCTGCATCATTTCCATCTTGTATCCTGCTTTCTCTGGTCTCACGTGCTGCAACACTCCACATTTTGTTGAGGTATCTGCTTACTGCCGAATGGGCGGTGCATTGTTGGTTGCAACACTCCACATTTTGTTCAGGAGCCAGTTCCTGCTTTTGTTGGTTCTCATGGGTTGTGCCGTGAGCAACCTTTTTCATGGTCTGTTTCGAAAGGTGGTTTTGGGATCTAAACCCCTAGGATTTAGACCAATCCCAAAAATTCTAAAACCAATCCTTCTCTTCCAGACAGATCACTAAATCCTAAAAATCCCTAGACTAATCCTTCTCTTCGTAGGTACATGTTCCTGCAGCTCGGATGAGTATAGTTATTTATATGGCGACGTCCTCCAGGGATTGTAGTTCAATTGGTCCAAGCACCATCCTGTCCTAGACCTGTAAGCCCACACCGGTGTAGAGTAGATGTACACCTGCGGCTCAAGCGAACCGCCCTACCTGACTTTGGGTAAAGATAGAAGGGACAAGGTCCAAGGTCCTAGGTAACCAGGACGTGATATGTTGTAACAAGCCTAAAGCAAGTCAGTGGTAACAAAGCAACAAAGGCTGAAAAAGAAGTTGTCCGGCTTTAAAAGCTACAAAAATGGGAACCGAAACAATGAGACTTGACCGGAAAGTGTTCTTGCCTCTATCATTAGCTCTGCTAATATTGGCATTTTCGGGGCCATAGAATGGAAGCAGTTTCTCTGGGCAATAATAAGATTATGTACGAGAGATGGAAGAGCTGTCTCAGGCTTGGTAGGGGCGTAGGAACCGATAGCGCTAACACGTATCCTTTTTTATTTATTGGTTCTACACAAGGTGTAGACAGACTATGAGTGTTATTGTTTTTACCCTTTTCAACGAAGCAGTGACAGTGTTCTGCAACGTTGATTTGGTGATCACGATTCATTAGTTCTATAAGAATTTTGAAGGATTTCTAACATGAGGTCCAATCAAATGAAAAAATTATTCATGTGTTTTTCCTACTTACCATCCAATAATGAGTGCAAAAAGAAATATATTGCCATGATATAGACACTTCAATGCACTTTTTTGCGAATAGATACTCCAATGCATCGATCATGGGACACAAGGGCGGACCTAACATTATAGGATTTTTATTGGTTTAGTGGACTGTAAGTATTTTTTTAATGTAGCTTCAGCGTTACTATAGCTAACAGGCCCTTGCTCAATTTCTAGATTGGATCCGTCCCCGATGGGACAACACATGTGGTTCGACATAAGTATATGATTTAGCTAAGTCAACACTAACTAAAGCGGCATCCTACGTCAGAAACTCTGTTGCATGCTCACACCATTTACTTTTGTTAAACCTTGCTTCGACTCAACTTATATGCTAATGCTGTCTAAATTGGTCGTGTCTACTCGGCCAACCTGAGACACGGTACTGTAGGCATGACCCGAGACATGCCACGACCCGAGCCAAGCTGGATCGGGCCAACACAGCACGAAGCCATAGGATGTACCTAGATCGAGAGAGCGGCATGGTGGGTCGGCACAACATAGGCACGGCACGGCCGGACACGATCTCATCGTGTCTCATACCACGTCGTGCCATGTTCACTAGACACGATCGGTCCATCATGCCATGCCATGCCATGTCGGCAAGAATCGACTTCAGGAAGACCCAAACACGATTCTTAGCACGTCGTGCCATATCGGCTCAGGCACGGCCTTGCTCCATATCGTCTGACAATACTTACATATTTATTTTTTATCATCTCACACTTATATCTCTCATACTCACACATGTTCCATATTGCCTGGTAATGCTTACATATTTATCTCTTATCATCTCACACTTATGTCTCTCATACTCACATATCTCTATTAGTGTTTCACACTTTGTATCAGAGAGATTAGATTATAAGCACGGGAAATGGTCATGTAAATTGTGTCGTGCCCTTTTTTGCTGTGGCAGCACGTTGACTGTGCCAAGATCTTAGACACGGTACGGCCTTTGTATTCGTGGCATGCCGACCCGATCCAAAATATTTTGTATCATGCCGTGCGTTGGATCGTACCAAAACTCGTGTCTTGAATGATTTACAAATGGTACGGCTCTACTCTCCATCGTCTCTTTCTTTCCTCCCCTCACAGGCGCCAGCGCATTTGGTCGCTTCTCACTCCTTTTATTGGCCGCCCATCACCCTCCCAAAAATCTAACGTGTCTGTGAAGGTCATTTTCCACGATTCCTCTAACTCCACCCACCATTCACCGGCAAACATGTAGTTTGTGCTCTCGCGGCTCCACCACTCGTAATAGACCTACCTGCCCGCTGTCCCACAGCGGCCATTACAGGGTCGTAGTGAAGAGCCCCCAAACCCCGTCAGCCGGCCGGTCACAGACACGACACGAAGGGGCCCGTGCCACTGCCCTCGCGGCCTCGCACCCCGCGGCCGCGCGACCTGTGAATCCAAACAAACGAGCGCCGCGGCCGAGAGCGACGCGCACACGCACCCCGCAAACACGCCCAAATCCAAAAGCTCACTCGGCTGCCGTCGCTTTCGCCGTCCCAGCTCGTGCGCTCGCACCACTCCCCGCTCCCCACCCGGCTCGCAAGTCGCAACAGCGAGCGACCCCCCGCAGTCCCCCCTCCCTTCTCCGCGGCTTCGCTCCCCCGTCTGCCCCATCCGAAATCTCCTGTCCCGAGGGTTTCAGGTTTCTTGGTCCCTAGCGCCTTGTCCGCTTGCTGGGCCGCGTCGGAGCCCGCCGCTTTTAGGTGCGACTTCCCTGCATCTTTTCCAGCCAGGGATCGCTGGTTTCTTTCAAAGATCGCATCTTTGGCCTGCGGGATCCGATGAGATGCGGGGGCGGTCTCGCAATCCGAGTTCGTAGCAGGCATGGCTGAAGTGGCGGCCTCTTCGTCCGGATCCTTCGCCCCGCGCCACCTCTATGGCGCCGGCATCGTCAGGGACGCGCTCCCTTACGGTGGCCTCGCCACCCCGCCGCCGCCGCCGCCGGTGCAAGGTTCGGGTCGGGGAGGAGGGAAGATTAGCCCCGCGGTGCTGTTCATCATCGTGATTCTCGCTGTGGTGTTCTTCATCTCCGGCCTGCTCCACCTCCTGGTGCGGCTGCTCATGAAGAAGCAGCAGCGCCGCGGCCAAGGGGGTTCGGCGGCTGCGTCGGCGTCGGCGCGGGGGGCGGGAGGGGAGGCGGGGGCGGACGCGGCGCTGCAGCGGCAGCTGCAACAGCTGTTCCACCTCCACGACTCTGGGCTGGACCAGGCGTTCATCGACGCGCTGCCCGTGTTCGCTTACCGGGAGATCGTCGTGGGCTGCTGCGGCGACGGCGACAAGGAGCCGTTTGACTGCGCGGTGTGCCTGTGCGAGTTCGACGCCGAGGACCGGCTCCGGCTGCTGCCGCTGTGCGGGCACGCGTTCCACCTCAATTGCATCGACACGTGGCTGCTCTCCAACTCGACGTGCCCGC
Source organism: Phragmites australis (assembly GCF_958298935.1). Taxonomy (NCBI): domain Eukaryota; kingdom Viridiplantae; phylum Streptophyta; class Magnoliopsida; order Poales; family Poaceae; genus Phragmites; species Phragmites australis. Next base: position 9,664,070 of record NC_084928.1, read on the forward strand.
TCTGCCGCGGGGTGCTCTTCGTCCCAGGGCTCATGGCCGAGGACAACCCGATGTTCGATTTCGAGGAGAGGCTGGAGGAAGGGCGGCTGTCCGAAGAGTGTGATGACGGGTTTGAATTGCCTGGGCAGAAGGCTTCAGGGGTGGCACAGACGCCAGTGGCTGAGAAGAGAGTGTTCCCTGTGAGGCTCGGGAAGTTCAAGAATGTCGGGACCCAGGGTGCTGTGGAAGGTGGCAACGCCAATGCTAGTGTGTTGACTAGGGATCAAGGGGAGAGTTGCAGCAGTAGCTTGGATGGAAGGAGATGCTTTTCCATGGGCACCTATCAGTATGTTCTTGGCACTTCTGAGCTCCGGGTAGCTCTCCAGCCTGGCCAGATTAGAAATGGTGCTGGTGGTGTGATGAGAGGAATGCCTTCTGGGTTAAGTTCGATCAATGCCGACATTATGGAAGGGAAGAAGATTTGCGCACGGAACAAAGGGGAGAGTTTCTCCGTGTCGAAGATTTGGCAGTGGTCTAATCTGAAGGGCAAGCTACCTGCTGGGTCGGATGATTGTTCGGATGCAGGGAGCCTTCCATGGATGAAGAAAGGAGGCGCTGGGGATACATCAAACATTTGACTCTGTACTAGTGTACTTTGATAGTAGCTAATGTTTTCTTTTGTTAGTGTTGCTCACTTAATTTCTTACCTCTAGTATTTTTCTTGTCTAATTTCATATGCTGATTTTGAATGCGTGAATCTCATTGGGGGCATAACTTTTGGTAGTCATACCAGCTTAGTCAGTTGCACTATGTATATTGTGATGACTTAGGATGATGTGATATCTGGTCTGCCTTTTATTTTGTATTGGTCTGTTGCTACCGTTTATATTTCTGCAATTTCCCTTATTTGATTGATCAGAGTATAGCTGACATTGACCTGTACCTTCTCCATCCGTTAACAGAACGTGTGTGTTTTTTTAAAAAAAAAAAATCGGATTATGGTACACATTAAAATACTATTTGTGTTCCGAATTATGGAAAAACAAATGTTACTATTATGTGCAACAAGTACTTATCAAAGTTAACAGTTCAAGCACTAGTAGAAGGAATTGACTTCTTTAAAATTATTTTTGGCCCCTGGCATTGTAGTTCTGTTTTCTCATACTTGGCTGCAAATATATCATGTTCCCATGGAAATGCCTTTTGGCAGCTAAAAAATTCTTCAAGCACTGAAGTCAAGGTTCTGTATTCACCTTAATTTTCCTCTGAATAGAATGCCTTTTGCCCTTTATGATAGTAGAGGAAGTTTCAGATATCGCACAATTTTTTCTTGTGTTCTCCCTACACATTTTTGGCTATAGATGCTCTAGTTAAGCTACTGTTGCATACTTAGTGGTCCTGATCTCCTGTATATTTTGCGTGTATTGACAAGTGTATTTTGACTCTTAAGCAGAACAACAGCCAATGGTCTTGTATTGTTTAGCTTTGTAAATTGAGGTTAAGGTAGAAACTTCATAAAATTTGAATCCATGCTAATAGGCGATAGATTCATGATATTCCCCTCTTCATCCTTCTGATGAGCACAGTGATTGACATGTACAGGAAATTCTAATGATTGAGCCTGCATCCTCAGAGTAAGCATATTTCTTTTGCTTTTAGCCCGTCAGTCATCTGCTACCTTTCTCAATGTCTTTTCCTTTGAAGAGCACTTTGTAGATTTTACATCCTCTCTTTCAAGAATCTCTTTACTAAAAAACGGGAAAAGTGTTGGTATGAGTAGAAAGAAATTCATACTGCTTTCTTTCATTCCTGGGCAACCAGAAGCCCATAATGCTCAAAGTATTGATGTGTCAGCTTAAGTAACATTCAGTATTTATTTATGTCCATATTTACAGATAACCAACTGTTTGTACTCTTACCATTTTAGTGTAGTGTCGGTGATTCGCAGGTACTTTGATTTCTTTTTTGCTCACTTTCAATTCGTGATATTGACTCCATTTGATTTCCTTGTCTGTCAAATGTAAGATGCACAAATTTGTTGAGATATCAACCGGCAAGTTGGTAAAGGGGAGCTAACACCTTTTGCATTGGTGCTCCATCTCTGTGGAAGGGTGACCATTCGGTCTCTGTTGGCTCTCTTTGTGCATTGATATGATATACAACTCAATTATCTTACTTTAGCTCAATGCATCTTGTGGTGGACTAGATAGTGACCAGTTTGAGTGGAACCAAGGGTTTTCATGATACAGTATTCTGCTGAGATATAAAAGGAGTTGCTTAGTGAAGTAGAATTCAGTGTCATATAATGTGTTCATTCTGTCTTTGTTAATTTTAATCAGAATGCTTTATGAAGTGCCTGCCCCAAATGCCTCTACTGATCAGATGAACAGGTATCATGTGCCACATGCAATATATATCCGGCATTTTGCACTGGGATCTGCGATGTGAAGCAACTCATGCTGACAGTTCTTGCTGTGCGAAATAGATCTATTTCATTATTTCATTAAATAGTTGTTGTTAATATTCAGATCTGAAAAGCTGCAGTATTGTTTTGTTCTGACATTTGAGACAGCTGCTTTGTGATTGGTTCTCCGGATCTCCATTTCCATGTTCATGACTGGTCTCAAAGATGTTCTTCATTTCAAATATTTTGCAGGTCTCAGGTCCCACTAGCTCCAGGTCGCAGGTCCTACCGTTGAGCAGATAAGGCTGGCTGATGCTGGTTCACAACACTGTTCTCGACGTGAATACTGGTGGGCTCCGGTTTCATTCAGGCTTTGAGCACTACGAGCACTGTTTTTTCTGGGGTGCAGCAGTTCATGAGCAAAGACCAGCCTCAGGCGTGATTGAAACGGACAAGAACAACTGAACAAAAATTGGAGGCTCGCTATTGAATGAATAGTCGCGTTCTGGTTTTGTTTGACTCACCGGCTTTCATCTCCGTGCTGTCAGAAGGTCAGCGTTTCCTTTAGACCTTGCTTCCACCTCAGTGCTGTCAGTATGTGACACTGTTGTGATGTTACTGCTACTGTTAATCCCTGGCACGTCTGGCAGCACCTCAGGCTTTTGGCTGGCATTAGCGAACAATAATGGAGTAATTAGTTCACGAAAGCTGAAGAAATTTTCAAGAGCATTCGTCCACCAAAAATATTTGGTACTACCAGAAAGCAAATTCTTGGCTGGTCGGTTTAGCAATTTGTATCTGCTAGACAGCATATTTTTTGGCTGATCGTTTGGTTCAGAACTTCCACAGGTTATGCAGAAAGAACAGGTTATACAGAGCTTCCACTGGAATTAGACACTTAATTTGCTGCAAAATTCATGTCAAATTTCATATTATCTCTACTAAAATACTGTTGTTATTTGCACTGATTATCTTAACTTGTCCAGGTTAAATGGACATTACGACAGAGTATATAGAAAGTAGAACATGAACAGTATATTGTACGTGTAGCAATTTAGCATCACCCCCATTCCATATACTAGTACTTCAGCGTAAACATCAAAACTAGGATATTGTCTGTCTCGGGTTCGATTTTTCGGTTGCGTCGTCCCCTGAATCATCTGCCGATCATTGGATTATGCTTGCAACCCTCGTGATCTGCTGAGTATAGATAGCAGCAGGCACCTCATTTGTTTGTAAACATGACACTGACAATGCTGCATCCCATGTCATTCCTACAGATCCTGTGCGGTGGTCGGCGGGGTTATGCCGGAGACGGAGACGAAGACAATGACTGGATGGGGACGCACCAACATACTCAGTAGCAGAGGTCGGTCCTGATCCGATTGACCAACGTTGCCACTGGAAAAAAAGACGTGAGAGTCATCTGAGATTCTTATCATGGTGTGGGAATGTGTAACAAGAACGATAGGCAAGACTGGGAAGAGGAGCACGAGATTAGGATTTCAGATAGCAATAGAGGTTTTGGGTTTTGACAATTCAGTTCATCCTTGCCTCCCTCTCCTCTCCGGCACACACATATATCGTCAGGACTCATGCCTCCCTCTCCTCTTCATTTAGGCTCCATCGACTATTGGGCTGTTTTCTTCTCAGCCCGTTTTCCTTCAATGGTTCTGGGCTTGAGGCTTCCTTTGTTGTAGTCGATGCCATTGTAGTCTATCTTGCACTTATTGTCCCATGAACAGTGACATTTCCCTCTCCTTCAGCCGTGACTTGCCCCCAAGCCGGTGTATCCGGGAAGCGGTGCTTCATGGTGGACAGGTCCTCCCAAGTAGCAAGCCAATGTGACAGTCCCATCCATCGCACTGACACTTGTGTAGCCGCTGCTCCAGGATCTCCTCCGGCACCTGGTAACTCTCCTCAGCTGTCGTCGGTGTCGACAGGGATCCCACACACTTCTTTGTCAGATGCAGCGCTTTCTTTAGTTGCGACACAAGCACCATGGGATGGATTCAGCACTCGTCCGACAGTTGCAGCTTGTAGGCCACCTTTCCGACACGTTGTGTTACATGAAATGGACCGAAATATCGAAATGTTTGCTTATGGTTAGAGCGATTAATGGTACGTAGTATTGTACCAGAACTGTGCGAGGGCCACCCACGAACTCCATTGCCGCTGATAGGCATGAACTAAGCAGCATAAGTACGTCTCCGTTTTTCACACGCTCCATCTATCCATCCGTCTCACGGTGATACGTGGAACTCATTTGCAATTCAGTGCGCGCCGAATGAAACAACTCCTTCCACAATGCTTGCAGCAGCCCATGTAACTTGCAAGGACGTGAATGGGTTAGCCAATGGAAGGAAATGCGCATACTTAAAAAATTTGTCGACCATGACAAGGATGAAATTGAATCGGTTCGATAGCGACAAACCTTTGATGAAGTCGAGTGTCACCACTTGCCAAGAATGCTCTAGTATCGGTAGAGGTCGAAGTAGTCCTAGGTATCTTGCCAGATACGACTTCACTGCTTACAAACATGGCAAGCATTCATGAATTGCTTCACTGAATTCTTCATTCCCGGCCACGCAAAGTGTTGCTTAGCTCTTTGGTATGTAGCTTCAATTCCTGAATGTCCCCCTATAGCCCCTGTGTGGACAGCTCCTAGCAATTCTTGTTCGCCTTTTCATTCCACCTGACCCATATTCTTCCCTTGTACCACAATACTCCATCACGCATGTTGTAAGGTCCTTCCGCTAGAGGTTCCTTAGCCAATGTGATATGAAGATGGTATCTTGATCTTTTTATGAGAAACACACGTCAGTTTGGTGGATATGATTTTAACAATCCGACTATACTTGTACGATGACGTAGCGCCTTGGCAATCAATAAGCCAACTCTTGGAAGTTACTGACCTTGTCGTAGGCATGTTTAGCCTGAACACGAAGTTCTTATCCCTACAAGCAACCGAAGAACAAGCAAGAATAATAGAAGGCAATCTGAAATCGCGAATATAGATGAAAAATGATATATTGATATGGAGTTATGCAAAGTAGTAAACTATGTAGTCGCAAGATGCAACTAGAGACAATGTTGTTTGGCCCTAAGCAAAACTATGCTCCAACAAAACTCAACTATTCTAGCCGCACCTGACCACTATTTATGGGCATGCAAGCCCACTAGATGCTACAAGACAAACTAAGAAAACAAAAGCCGACTCTAACTCTATCTGTTACAATGTCGACTCGTTTTGAGGTTTTCGAGTCGCTCACGAGGAATCTGTTAATGAGGTTGGATCCGTTGGAAAGATCACAATGTAATCTTTCCATTTGTGGCTAAATACTTCCATTTGATTCCATATGACAAAGATATATTCCTTTTGTTGCACGACTATTTGTTGAATCCGAAACAAATTTGGAGTCTGTGGAACCCAACTAGCTTGTTTGGAACTCAGAATCTGACCTTCTCACTATAGGAGAACGAGTAGGAACTAGACTTGAATTATGACAAGCTCCGACAATTCCCAATAAAGGTCCGACTTGAGCTGTCTTCTCTCATATTTTTTATTAACAAGACAATACAAAAAATTATTTAGTAGCATCCTATCCTCATAAATATGGTTATGAATATAGAGGAACAAGCTCACCTCATGATTTAATTAACGTGCACGAGCTCATGTCATAGGACCTTGCAATGGTGCAATAACAACAGATTCTGGACGATTACTTGTAGTGTGTGTAATCACAGCAGTGTTGCCAACATCATCATCCTCTTCTTTAATTGAAGTCATCCTCAACGGTAATTCATCATCTTCTTCCAAATATGGCTTTAACATTAAATGTGGGATTAACCTCAAAATATGTAGGCAACTCAAGCTCGTATGCATTATGATTAATCTTCTCAATAATTTTAAAATGACCATCAACTCGAGGCATCAGTTTAGATTTTCTCAAATTAGGGAATCTATCCTTTCTCAAATGCAACCAAACAAGATCACCAGGTTCAAAAGTAACATGTTTCCTTCCCAGATCATCATCAAGTTTATACTTAGCATTCATGCGCTCTATATTCTCCTTAGTTGTCTCATACATTTTTAGGATCAATTCAATATGTTTCTTAGCATCATAATTTACCTTCTCAGAAGTTGGAATAGGTAATAAATCAATTGGAGCACGAGGTAAAAAACCATAAACGATTTGAAAAGAGCACATCTTTGTAGTAGAATGCAACAAACAATTATAAGCAAAATCAATATGAGGTAAACATTTTTTTCCACATTTTCAAATTATTTTTCAACACAACTCTAAACATTGTAGATAATATTCTATTAACAACTTTAGTTTATCCATCAGTTTAGGGATGACCAGTAGTAGAAAATAATAGCTTAATCCCTAATTTTATCCATAAGGTTCTCCAAAAGTGTCTAAGGAATTTCACATCACGATCTGAAACTATAATATTAGGTATACCATGCAATTGATCATTTTTAGGAAAGAATAAATCAGCAACATTTGTAGCATTATTGTTCTTATAGCATGGAATAAAATGTGCCATCTTAGAAAATTGATCCACAACCACAAAGGTATTATCCCTCCCCTTCTTGGTTCTAGCAGTCCTAAAACAAAGTCCATCGATATATCTTCCCAATGAGTAGTAGGATTAGGGAGAAGCATATATAAACCATGCTGATTAAGTTGTGACTTAGCTTTTTTGACATGTAGTGCAGCAAGAAACGAATCGCTCAATGTCCCGCCTCATCTTCTGACATAATAAGTGGTCAGCAAGTATGCCCTCCGTTTTCTTGACACCGAAGTGTCCTATTAGTGCACCACTATGTGCCTCCTATAACAACAAAATATGAACGGAGCTATCTGGGATATGCAGCTTGTTAGCGCAAAACAAAAATCCTTTATTAATGAAGAACTTGTTCCAGGTCCTTCCATCTTTGCAATTCAGTAAGATATCATTGAAATAAATATCATGAGCACATCAATCTTTAATGGTTTCAAGTCCAACCATTTTGAAGTCAAGTTGTGAAAGCATGGTATATCGATGAGACAAAGCATATATAATAACATTTTATTTACCCTTTTTGTGTTTGATGACATAGGGAAAAAAACTCAATGAATTCAACCCACTTATCATGCCTACAATTCAGTTTACTTTGACTTTTAATATGCTTTAAAGACTCATAATCAAAGACTCATAATCAGAATGTACAAACAAATTCTCTAGGCCAAAAATAATGTTGCCATGTTTCCAAATCTCAAATTAAAGCATATAATTCCTTATCATAAGTCGAATAGTCACTACAATAAGCTACTGGTTTGCCTTCTTGCAATAAAACACCACCAAGTCCTATGCCATGAGCATCGCATTCAAGCTACAGTAAAGTAGTATGTGTCAACTGATCTTTCAATACCGTAAAGGCTTCTTCTTGTGCGTCACTCCAAATGAATGGAACATCCTTCTTCGTAAGCTCATTCATAGGTGTAGAAATTGTACTAAAATCCTTCACAGAGCGATGATAGAATCTAACAAGTCCTAAAAAATTTCGCACCTAGGTGACCGCTGTTGAGGTCAGCCAACTCTGAATAGCTTTGATCTTGGCTTTATCAATTTCAATTCCCTACGGAGTCACAACATAGCTAAGAAACGATACTTGATTGGTGCAAAAGATGCACTTCTCGAGGTTAAACGTGCATTTCGTAGAGCATAAAAAACAACATGTAGATGTTCAATATGTTTGTCTATAGATGTGCTATATATTAGAATACCATCGAAGTATACTACCACAAATTTACCAATGAAATCACGCAAAACCTTGTTCATCAACATCATAAAGGTACTAGGGGTGTTAGTCAGACCAAATAGCATAATCAGCCACTCATATAAAACAAACTTAGTTTTGAACGCTGTTTTCCATTCATCTCCTAATTTCATGTGAATTTGATGATAGCCACTATGCAAATCAACCTTGGAGAACATAGTAGAGCCACTCAGTTCATTAAGCATATCATCTAACCTAGGAATAGGATGATGATAACAGATAGTAATTTTATTGATAGCTCTATAATCTACACACATACGCCATGAACTATCTTTTTTAGGAAATAGAATAATAGGAACAACACATAGTCTATGTGATTCACACACGTACCCTTTATCAAGAAGCTCTTGTACTTGGCGCTGAATCTCCTTGGTCTACTTTGGATTGGTTTAGTATGGTGCACGGTTGGGCAGCGAGGCACCGGGGATTAGAAGAATTTGGTGCTCAATCCCACATATCGGTGGTAATCCCGTTGGTATGTCTTTTGGGAAAACATCACTATACTCCTGCAAAATGTTAGCGATAGCAGGAGGCAAAGAAGCAATCATATCCTCAAATAAAAACAAAGCTTCTTTGCACACGAAAGCATAGCAAACGGAATTACTAGCATCATATTCATGCATATCAGATTTCCTAGCAAGGAAACTCAAACCTTTCAGTTTAATCTCTTCTTTCTTAGTTGTAGTAGGTTTATCTTTCTTCTTATGTTTGCTTAAATTCTTTTGCTACAATATGATTTTCAGTTTTAGATCACTTCTGATTTTTCTCTCTACTAACTCTAGCATGATCATTTTTAACAATATGTTCAGGAGTCAAATGATGTAACACAATTTTCTTTCCTTGATGCATGAGAGAGTATTGATTAGTTTTACCATGATGCACACAATCTTTATCATACTTCCATGACCTACCTAATAATATGGAACAAGCTTGCATAGGCACAACATCACAATCAACAAAATCATGATATGAACCCAAAGCAAAGTGTACTCTCACCGTTCGTGTTACCTTAATCTTACTGCTGTTGTTGAACCATTGAATGTAGTATAGATATGGGTTTTGTCGTGTAGGCAGTGCTAACTTCTCTACTAAATCGATGCTCACCAAGTTGTTGCAACTTTCTCCATCGATAATGATGTGAATCGAACATTCTTTGATGACACCCTTAATTTGGAACAAATTGTGTCATTGATTTTTCTTTGCATAGGTTGGTAGAGCACTGAGCACTCATTGTAGTTAGAGGAAGATGGCTTGTGGTCTATAGCACTAAGCACGGGCTGGTAAAGTACTAACTCTTCTATTATCAGGATAATCATGATAAGAAATTTTTTTATCAACTAGAAGCCCTCACCTTAAGTAAGCATCTAGTCATACTTGCCATAAAATGGAGGCATTTTAAATTTACCTTAGCGTAATCATCATTGTTACGTACCTCTCGACATGGTCGTTCTTGTCCCATAGCGTGGCAACTTAAGTGTAGCCTTCGACGATCATGATCGTTGTCCAAGTTGATGTCTTTCTCATCCTCCGAATCATCGACATATTCAATGGAGTTATCTCCTTGCTCATCTCTTAGTGTGCCCAAAGCATTAGGGTTAGCACTTTGCTGGATGGTAGCAGTTGTCATGGTGGTAGTTTGGGCCATCGGGGTAGTATGGGGAACTCGACAAACTCACTAAAGAGGTTGTCCAACTAGCATAGAAGGTGCATCAGCCTGAGACCCTCCTGTAGACACAGGTAAATGAGACAATATAGTTTGAAGAGTTGCATTAGTTGTGTTTTGAGCAGCCGCAATTGCGTTAAGTCTTTCTTCCTGCAAGGACAACCTTTTGTTGATTAAATGGACATCCTCTGTAAGGCCTTCATGGTGATCTTCATTTGATGCTGAAAATGTGATATGATGCCGTTCATTCTGGGTGAGTGTTGACATGAATACTCATCATGTGACTTGGTTAGTAGAAACAAGAAAACAAAAAAAGCGTATTGTTCCTATGTACTACTAGGTTGTGGTGATAAGTTTCTCAAACTCTCAAGTCTTTCACAAATTTTTACAAGTTCTTCTCAAGCAAAACAGGAGGTGACAGCAGTTGACAGTGTCAAAGTCCTCCTGAAGATTGGATGAAGCGATTGCTTAGCAATCGAATAATCCGTACGAGGTAGAATTTTAATGAGTTAGGACAAGGCTTTCAATATGTAGTAAGGATTAACAATATTCAAATCAGCAATGCATGTTGAAAATCTACTCAAAGTACTAGTTAAGTTTGTTGGTCCTAAGCTAAACCGTGCTAGAGACGCGAGCCTAGACATAGGCGATATCACGGTGTGACACAACCCAAAAGAAGATGATACTTCAGATTGTGGCAGTGGCGCGAAGCAATGATATGAAAACATGGTAATGTGTAGCATGAAGCAATTTGCATGATAATGAGTTGGGTGTACTTTCCAAGCACACTAGAAGCTGAATTGGAAACAAAAATCCAAGATCAAACCTTCACAAAATTCAAAATCAATTTTCCAAACAGATTTCTCCTCGACTTCCTAATCAATTCAGACTCTCCTTTTTTTTTTGTTTTTTCTCCCTTTTTTTTTACTCTGAATCAAACTCTTTCTTTTTCCCTTGATCTGTTTATGTTCCAAAATGAATTCTTTCTCCTTCCTTCTACACAATATATTCAGTTGAACAACAAAGCACAACAAGATCATAACAATAAAACATGGAGAGGTGGATGTTGGGTGTTGCGCAGCAATGTTGTATGAGTGGTTGTGAGGATTGATGACATACTAAGAGGGGGGGTGAATTAGGACACTTAAAACCTAATTGGCTCCAAAAGCTTCACAAGATAAATCTATATTAAATTATATCTAAATATACTCTAGGTTTATCTAGCGTGTCTACTCTACCGCTCAAAAGAGTTTTGCAACCTATAGCTAATCCTTGCAAACTACTCTAGGAAGATAAATGTGCAAAGGTAGATTGCAAGTATGTAAATGCGGAAACGTAAATAAGATAGAGAGAGAAAACTCAGCACAAGAGATTTTTATCCCGTGGTATCGATGGCATAAACGCAACCCCTAGTCCATGTTAGAGCTCTACCAAGGATATGCTCCTGATCGGCACCCCATGACTCTTGAGCCACCAAGCTACCAAGGCAAGGCCTCAAGCCGAATGAGCCACCAAGCCAAGGTCTCACCACTAGTCTCTCTTCTGGTCACTTGCCGTCGTGATCACTTTAGAGCTTGAGCCATAAAGGCAAGGGTCTCCGCGTCTTCGCACAATCGCCTTGCCATCGCTCCACACAAAGTCGGAGGGTCAACAAGCTTGCTGGTGAGTCACCAAGACTCCAAAGCATCAACGTACCTCTTGGTACAAGCTAGGATTACTCCTTGATCCCTTCTCAAAGCCACATCATCTAGCTACAACTCTCTCTAGTCTTATAAGCACTAATCACTCTCTAATCTTACGCTTAATTGCCTTGGATGATCACTTTAAGCACTTTGGTGGCTTGGATGTCTTACCAAGTGTCTATGAACTCCCTTGGACTCCATCACACTGCCACACTGAGTAGAGGGCTATTTATAGCCTCAAACCCTCAAACTAACCGTTAACCCAAGCACAGAAAAGTTGTTAACACCGGATGATCCGGTTACAACAGTAGTACTAACACCGGATCATCCAGTGAGTACAACCTTAGAAACTAGCCATTGGATTTCACTCAAAGTCATCCTGAACACCGGACACTCTAGTGTATACATCATCTCTATCATCGGACTGTACGGTGAGTATATTCGATCCATCTGAGCCTCTGCAGCCTCTCTGTGTAAATTGCTCCGGTGTACACAGCACCTATCATCGAACCATCCAGTGAGGTATTCTTCGATCTTCAACTCTTGGAAACATTTTTGCAGGAAATACTATGGTGTAAAGCATCCAGTGTATACAACATAAGCACCAGATCTTCCGGTGAGTTGATCTTCGTTTTTGTGTGCTTGGATTCTTCTATGCAAGAATTAGTCCAGCGTGATCCTCCGGTGATCACCAGACCATCCAGTGAAGCTATCTGCATTCTCCCCTTTGTCAATAATGCTTCGCTGCTTGGCCTATTTGACACCGGACCATATGGTGAGGTAAAGCTGCCTTTGGACCGGTGAGTACATTGTTCCTGAGACTTCTCCAATTCAACCAAACTTTATCCTGGCTACGGTGGCTTCTTTATGTATTGCGTCCATGAGACCTAAAACATATACTTGACAAACATATTAGTCCTATTGACTATATTGTCATTAATCACTAAAATTACAATCATAGCCTAATAGGGCCATTTTTAGTACAATCTTTCTCTTTTTGGTGATTGATGACAACACAACCAAAGCAAGTGGCAAATAATAAATTATACGAATTTTAAAAAGCACAAAGTCTTACCATATTGCTTGGATGCATGTTCTTACCACTTAGTCCCCTTTTGTTATGGCTCCTCCTTTCTCCATTGCCACTATCTCCTTTGACCGACCTTTGTAATATCTTCTTTATTGCATGCTTTTGATACCAATTGTAGATGAGTCTCCTTTGTCAACCTTGGCATCTTACTTGTTCTCCACTAGGCATGCCTCTTACTTTGATCGTCAAACTTCTCCCCTTTGATCAACAATCTCAAAAATATCTACAAACACATGTTGAACTCGAGGAAGAGCGTTAGAGCACATATGAGAGAGTTTCATAAATTATGATCCAATGAAATGATACCAATTGAAGGGATACCACTTGTGAGGATACAATTTCAAGAATATGGTACCAATTGAAATGAAAGCACATGGATCATAATTCATGAAACTCACATAATATGATTTAATCTCCCCCTATATGTGTGAATACATATGATGAGACACACTTGTGAATACCACTCATAGAAATGTAATAATATATGCACATCTAGACAATAAAGGTAAGAAGTTTAAGTCATATCATACATGGAGATAGCTTAAATGTAGAAATGAATTAACAATGATACCAATTAAAGCTTTAAGTATAGAATACATTCGGGAACGTGTTGATTGCTCTATGAGACTACAAAAGATACATCTATCAACACATGTTAGTCTCAAAATCACAACTCATATGATATACTCTTCCTAAAAATATGTGCATACAAGTATTGAATACTTGAGACACATATGCACTTGTTATTAATAATGATAGGGAGGGTACCCTATAGATTGGATCATGGCATATGAAAGATATAAATTGTAAAACTAGTGGCATGAAAGGAACCTACAACTAATTAACCATGTAGGTTGCTCATAAGAAGGAGAGAAACATAAGCAACCTACCATATAAAAAATCTATACTAGGCGTTGCAACAAATTGAAATATGCACACGCAATCCTAGTCAAGGCAAGTGATCTAGATGCAAAACAAAATGCATGAACAAAGATCTAGCTACCATTTACCTCTTTTACCTTTGGATGGAGATTTGGATATATGATGATCATAATCTTCATTGAAGCATCCAATCTTATATACTTGGCTTCTTTGCTTGAATATTCACTTCATCTTATGAGCCGAGCCTCCAAATCCCAATAGCCATCTCAGGCTTCAAGTCTTCTTTGTAACCCAAACCGATTGAGACCCTTTCATGTTGGTGATAACTTCCTTGGGCACCCAAATGAGTTGGTTCTACCCTCTGTCCTTTCTTCCAACCATATGCGCAACCACCTTACCATTTTCCTTCTTCTTGAGCTTGTAGTGATTGTTCTTGGTCTTGTTCTTATAATTAGGCTTGATGTAGAGGTTGGAGGTCTTTTTGGAGATGTTCATCACCTTCTTCTTCTCCTTGGTCTTCTTCTTAACTTGCTTGCATTGGAAGGACTTGTAGCCTTCTTGATGGCACTTGAAGCATGTCACAGTGGACCCCTCCATAAGCTTATTCACCATGGTTGCATGAATATCTTGAGGAGGTTGGACATGTCCTTTGCCCTTTAGACTTGTCAAGTCTTTCTTGAGCTTCGTAACTTCTTAGTTGAGCTTATCATTTTGTTGTGCAATGAGATCATTAGATGGTTCTACAAAAACATTCTCAATACATTTCTCATTGCTAAGGGGTGAACATGATATATCAATTAAATTATCGCAAGAAGTAGAAGCATCTACCTTAGGATTGAAATTAAATAGAGAGGTAGATTGCTTCAAAGGGGCTTTAGTTTGAGATTCAATGCACTTAAATTTATCCTTAAGTTCTTCATGCTCCTTGTTTAGCAATTCGAATTTGCTAAATAATTATTCATAATTAGAAACAAATGTAGCATGAATGTCATTAAGTGCATTGAATTTCTTAAGCTCTTTTGATTGTTTCTTAAGGGCACTTTGTTCCTCATTGATCAAATCAAGAAGTTCTTGTTGATAGGGGGAATCCTCATTAGATTCATCATCACTTACATCGCTTTCCATACCTTTGGCCATAAGACACTTGTGTGATGATGACTAGTATCGGAGGATTAACTCCAGTCGCAGGGATCCCGAGAGACCCCTTTTTAGAGATTCGGCCGGGGGGATGATCCTGAATGAGTTCGTCGGAGAAATAAATGGGAATGAATGCAACGGCCGGTGGGGGGGGGGGTGCTGACCTAGTGCAAGAAGAAGTAAATGCACCGGGATTTAGACAGGTTCAGGCCGCACAGGGGCGTAATACCCTACTCCTGTATGGATGCTATATCTGTCATGAGGAAGTCCCTCAAGGATGTTGCTGTTACAAGAATGTTGGTCTATCTAAGAGCTTGAGGCTCTTTGTTCTTCGGCCGGGACTGGGCTCGGCCTTCCTTACAGTGTTCCCTTGCGCTGTGCTCTTGTCTATCCGTTACCTCTAACCGTCTTCTTCAGCTCTACTCTTTTTTACTTGGCCTCTGTTTCTGCTATTCTTCGTCTCCTCTTCTTCGTTTGTGCCGCCGGCTGCTTTAAGTACTCGCCGGCCGCGACATGCCCCGAACAGAAGGAGGGGGCTCGAGTTCTGAGACGCCATAAATGGAAAGAGCATCATCATTTCCTCTGGACAAAGTGACCGGGGGAGGAAAATACGTCACCATAAATGCCCTGGCAACGGGCGCCGTGGAGAGGGCCCACCGGGCAGCCGCAGAGCAACCCGGCGTGCCCGCCCTGTCTTGTTCCCCTGCCACAGCAGCACGGCAGATGGAACGCCTTGGTCCTTATGACGTTATCCCGAGACAAGCCAGATGGCACGGGACGGGACCCGTGCAATTAATAACCCCACGCCTCTCTGCCAAAACATGGCAGGAACTGACGCTGAGCGCGGCGGGAGCAGTTGGAGGCGACAGGCCACGCACGCTCATTAAATGTGGCCTCGGGCCTTTGACTGGTTGACACCTCATCGGTAGGCCCCTCGGGGGTCTTTCTGGGTCGTCGGGGTACCGAGTGCTCGGGGGTACTGTTCACATCCCCGAGCACTCTCTCCCGAGAATGCCTTTTCTTGTCCTCGGGGTACCGAGTGCTCGGGGGTACTGTTCACCTCCCCGAGCACTCTCTCCTGAGCACTCTTGTACGGATCCTCGGGGAACTGAGTGCTCGGGGGCTGCCGCACGTAGCCCCGAGCACTCTCTCCCGGAACTTAGCTCTCCTGATCATCGGGGGACTAGGGTGCTCGGGGGTGACCATACACCTCCCCGAGCACTTTCTTCCCGGTACTTGGATTCCGTGGATCATCGGGGAACTAGGATACTCGGGGGCCACCGACTGTGGCCCCGAGCACCTTCTCCCGGGACTTGATCTTTTCTCATCCTACAGGAGAGACCCCGCGGGATGGCGCCATGTGGCGGATGGCTGGCCTGGCCTCGGGATTCGGGGACCCCCGGTTCCTGATACACCGACAACTAGCGTGATGACGACCTTGAGGAAGAGCTTCTCTTAGAGGAGTGGGTGCTGAAGCTCTCATCACTTGAGCTTAAATCTTCATCTTCACTTACCGATCTTCCCATGCTTGTGAATGTTTTGGCTCCTCCCCTTGTCTCTCTCTTGCTCTTGGTCTTCTTCTCCTTCTTGATGTGATCAATTGTTTTGACCAAGTCTTTTATGGAGATTGATCAATCTTGGCATTGATCTTCTTGATGTTCTTCTCTACTTGAGAGATGAGCTTGGCAACTTCGGAATCCATCTCTTCATCGCTTAATACGTTTTGCTCATCATCTTCATTGCTCTCATCATCTTCATATTCATCTCCATTATCTTCGCTCAAGCTTGACTCTTGCTCTTACCTCCTCATATTTGCCTTTATGTGTTGGCATGGTGCTTACTTGCTTGTGAGAGCAAAGTTCTTGGCTTCAGATGAAGAAGAAGCTTCTATTCCCATGTTCATAGTCATCTCGTGGGCGGTGATCTTGTTGAATACTTGACTGGGAGTCATCTTTGTTGTCGTAGATGATAGAGACTATCAACTTGTACTTTGGAAGAAAATCTTGAAGTATTCTTCTCACCACTTGATCATTTTCAATTTGCGTCAAACCTAACCCATTGATCTCATTGACAAGAATATTCAAACGTGAGTACATGTCATTAGTATTTTCATAGGGTAGTTGTTTGATACCTTTGAGCTTAGTAACATGCATATGATATTTATCATTGCATACTGCCTTTGTGCCTTCATGTATTTCAATGAGACTAGTCCAAATATCATGTGCATTGGTGAGAGAATAAAAACGATTAAATGCATGAATATTTAAGGATAAAAAGACACTCTTCGCCAATACATCTAATTGTGTCTATTTGTTACTGATGCGTTGTCTCACCCTTTTCTCAGTGACTCTCCAAACATCTAGACCTTGGCTTGCAAATAACATGATATTATAGTTTTTCAATGAGAAAAATTTATGCCATCAAAAAGTAGAGCACTATAGGTATCCATCCCAACCCTGGACGGTCACAACTCACTAGACGGTGAAGCCTAACTAATCAAAATGAGACAGGGTCTCAAATGCTACTTGAATGGCATGTCCTTGTGAAAGCTATGAGCCCCAGCTTTTATACCAATTGTGAGGATCAATAACGTCCTAAGAGAGGAGTGAATTAGAACACTTAAAACCTAATTGTCTCTAAAAGCTTCACAAGATAAATCTATATCAAATCTATCTAAATGTGCTCTAGGTATATCTAGTGTGTCTACTCTACCGCTCAAAAGAGTTTTGTAACCTATAGCCAATCCTAGCGAACTACTCTAGAAAGATAAATGCGTAAAGGTAGATTGCAAGTATGTAAATACGAAAACGTAAATAAGGTAGAGAGAGAAAACTCACACAAGGGATTTTTATCCTATGGTATCGATGGCATAAACGCCACCCCTAGTCCATGTTGGAGCTCCACCAAGGATATGCTCCTTGTCGGCACTTGGTCACGACTCTTTAGCCACCAAGCCACTAAGGCAAGGCCTCAAGCCGGATGAGTCACCAAATCATCAAGACAAGGTCTCATCACTAGCCTCTCTTCCTCACTTGCTGTCGTGACCACTTCGGAGTTTGAGCCACAAAAGCAAGGGTCTCTGTGTCCTCGCACAATCACCTTGCCGCCACTTGACACCAAGTAAGAGGGTCAACAAGCTTGCCGGTGAGTCATCAAGACTCCAAGGTGTCGGCGTACCTCATGGTACAAGCTAGGATCACTCATTGATCCCTTCTCAAAGCCGCATCACCTAGCTACAACTCTCTCTAGGCCTATAAGCACTAATCACTCTCTAATGTTATGCTTAATTGCCTTGGATGATCACTTTAAGCACTTTGGTGGCTTGGATGTCTTCTCAAATATCTATGAACTCCTCTGGACTCCAGCATACTGCCACACCTTCAAATGACTGAGTGGAGAGGTGCTTATAGCCTCAAACCCTCAAACTAGCCATTAACCCAAGGGCTCAGTAAAGCTGTTAACACCAGATGATCCAGTGACAATAGTAGTACTAACATCAGATCATCTGGTGAGTACAACCTCAGAAACTAGCCGTTGGATTCCACTCAAAGTCATCCTGAACATCAGACTATACGGTGAGTCCCATTGACTATGTTGTCATTAATCACCAAAATCACAATCATAGCTTAATAGGGCCATTTTTGCTACAGCGGTGAGTGGTATGTGGAAGTGGTGATAATGGTGTGTGCAACAGCGATGTGATGAAAGTGTGACAAGAACTTGAACCTCTAAAGGTAGACACAAGACCAGCGACTCAACACAACGATGCTGTAAAAATTTAATAATGAAAATACCAAAACGAAATTGCAAGGCACAAAGTGTTTGGATAGCAGATGATCTAACACTATTTTTTTTCTTTTTTTGGACTGTAGGTAAAAGAACAAACTAACTGTGAGAAACAAAAATCTCTCACTGAGTAACCAGAAAAACTGATACCACTTGATATGGGGATGGGTGTCCTGATCTTTTGATGTGAAACACACGTCAGTTTGGTGGACACGACTTTGATGATCCAGCTACACTCATACGATGACAGAGTGCCTTCGCAATAACTAAACCAACTTCTAAAGATTACTGACCTTGTTGTAGGCATGTTCAGTTCGAACACGAAGTTCTTAGCCCTGCAAGTAACCGAAGAACAAGCAAGAATAACTGAAGGAAATATAAAATTACGAATATAGATGGAGAATGATATATTGATACGGTGGAGTTATGCAAAGTACTCAATTAGGTGGTCGCAAGACACAACTAAAGACAATGCTATTTGGCCACAGGCAAAACTATGCTTTAACAAAACTAGACTATTCTAGCCGCACTTGGCCTCTATTTATGGGCATGCAAGCCTCCTAGATGCTACAAAAGAAACCAAGGAAACAAAATCCGACTCTAAATCTATTTGTTATAGTGTCCACTTGTTTCAAGGTTTTCGAGTCACTCACGAGAAATTTGTTGATGAGGTTGGATCCGTTGGAAAGATCATGACGTAGTCTTTCTAACATGTGGCTAAACACTTCCATTGGACTCCGTATGAAAGAGATATATTCCTTTTATTGAACGGTTGTTTTTGAATCTGAAATGAATTAGGAGTCCGAGTAGTAATTGCCTTGGACCCGACTAGCTTGTATGGAATTCAGAATTCGACCTTCTCACTATAGGAAAACGAGTAGGAACTACACTTGAAGTCCGACAAGCTCCCAACAAGCTCAGACAATCCCCGAGAAGGGTTCGATCTAAGCTATCTTCTCCCATATTTCTGATTAACAAGACATTACAAGAATTATTTAGTAGCATCCAATCCTGATAAGTATTGTCATGAACATAGAGGAACATGCTCACTTGATGATTTAATTAATGTGTATGAGCTCGTGTAATAGGACCTTGCAATGGCGCAACAACAACCGATTCTTGTAGTGCGTGTACTGCAGCATTGATGTCCTTATCACAGTGTGCCCAGCAATTGTTGAGCTTCTGGATCATCCTGGTAGTCATCCCACAGCAACTCCAACCAAGTGTAACACCCTAGTTTTTCAACTTTTTGGAAATAGTAATAAATATTATTTTTCTTAGAATAGGGTGTTAGTCTTTGCCTCAAAATCTTAGGAGAAAGAAATTATTTTCTAAAAGCTAGAAATTAACCTAGGCTATATTATAGATTGTTTGCATTCATGCCGGAAAAGCTGCATTAGGGTTTTTATTGCGCAAAAAATAAGTTTTGACAACCCCGAGGCACGCCATTTAAGTTTTTGGAAAAGTTTGCAAAATTTTTCCTAAAAAGAAAAAAAAACCCCCCTTTTCTTCCTTGGTCTTCCCTTTTTCTTTTCTCTTTTTCTCCCTTTTCTTTTTCCCTTGGCAGCCCAACCAAATCCTCCTCATGGGCTGAGCCGATCGGCCTCCCTCCTTCCCGGGATGAGCGCTAGCCCGTCTTCACCACCCTCCCGCCTGGGCCGACCGGAGGCCATGGCCCAGCAGCCCAGCCGTTTCCGCCATTGGCGCCCAGGCTGAAAATCCGCCTCCGCCCGTGCGCTAGTGCCCCAACGCCTCCTTCCTCCCGAAGCCGAACCGGACTCGAGCAGCACCGTGCACCGCGCGCCTTCCCCCTCCTCTCCCGAGTCTGAATCCCAACTAACTCGAGGTTATCTGCAGCCGTGTGCCCGCCTATATAAGCACCCAAGCACCCCTCGGTTTCCCATCTAAAATCTGCGCCATCTCGAGCTCCTTCGCCGTCGCCATAGCCGCTCGGCCAAACTCCGCCTCGGCAAAATTCGTCGCCCGATTGCCATAGCCGAGCCGCACCTGAGCATCTCCACCTCCTACCACGCCCGCTGGTGTCTTCGCCGACGCGTTTTGGCCGCTGGAGCTCCCTTCTTGTAGCTCACCCGAGGCCGCCGCCATCTACCCCGCCGCCGACTGCCTTTCGGAGCCCCACTGCCCAATGTAAGCGCTAAAACGGACTCCCCTTGTTCCCTTCTTCCTCCGCCACCGCTCGCCGTTGACCCCCGTGCCCAGTGACGAGGTCCGCCATCTCTCCGGCGACAACGCCGCCGCGCCGAGCTATTCGCTATCGCCTTCCTCTCTGGAGCCAGTCAAATAAGCCCCCCCTCGCCCTCAACCGTTAGATCTATTTTGGATGGCCACGATTAGAAGCTTTGCATACCCTTTTAGCGTCCAATCGCCTGATGCCACGTGGCCACTTAATCTTAGTCAGCAAGTCAAGCCATGTCATCGCCTACATAAGCCGACCACCTCAGCGATTTAGCCCGCGTGGCAATGCCACGTCAGCATGCCTTATCCAGTCATAATTTCTATTATTTTAATTCGGGAATAATGGCAATTTTTCAAATAAGCCCTTGGACTTTCCTGTATTTAAATAAAAGCCCCTGTATTTATACAGTTTAGCCCCTAAACTTTTTTATAATTACAAATAGGTCCCTCAATTTTTGCAAAAAGGCCCCTAACCTCTCTGTTTTTATTTAAACGAAGCCCTTTTTATTTTCAGATTTAACCCTAATCTTGTTTATAGCATAACTTTCTCGTTTTATCTCCAATCTAGATGGTTTTCGCGCTCACATGTTCGTAGCGACGTGTACTATCTTGTAGTACCTTTTTCATAGATGTTAGCTATTTTTTGGTGTACTATTCTTAGTTAGTTTTGTTGTATGTTTTTCTGATGTGTTTTAATTGCAGACGAAGAGCAGTTCAAGAATCTCTAGGACCAAGTTTTTGAAGAGTTTGAGCAGCAAGTTGGGAGAGGCAAGTGTCCTTGAACATTTTGATCCCGGTTTTGTTTAAAATGGGTTCTTTATTTCATACATGCATGCTGTTAATTCTGAATCCTATGTATTTATAGTATCCTGTTCCATATAGTTCCTTGTCGCCATGTTGTTAGTAGTGGATATGATGGGTAGTCATGCTTAGCTTTGCACAAGGGGATGGAAGGGTTAATGGTTAAACATGATTAACGAATTAATGTAATTATGAGTTGGGAATATTAATGATGGCATTAGGAACATGGAACCTTAGGCCTTGAGCAAAGTTGTGTCGATGATGATGAAGTTATGATGTTGGGTTAGTGTTTGCTCAAGTGACCTAAGTAAGGACCGGTTCGTGGAGTGATAACCCAAGAAATATTGTACCAACCACGAGATCTGGTATGGGATAGACCTAGCCTATTAATTAGCAGATTCCAGCCTTGTGCATGCCAAACGGAAGGGTGGTTGTGTGGGGATGGTAAAGGCCAGAACCATTTGGATAGTGGTATGAGATGTGTAGTGGAAGGGAAGGGTGAAAACTTTTCGGAGCTATAAGGCGCAAAAGGGGACTTTTGGGTGATGTGAATGCCACTTTGATGGCAGTGAAACCTAGTGGGCATGCACATGCTGGATGAAACTTTGTAACGGCTTTGTAGTGACTTTCCGGGCAACACACCACTGACGTGTGTTAAGTGTTTCGCGTACACGGCAACAAGGAAAATCATGACTTGTGAGGAAAGCTGGACAACCTCTGCAGAGTGTAAAAACTGTTATAACAGCTGTGCTCATGAACATGAGAGACTTGGATCCTCACATGATTAGCCGAATGGGTTTGAGTTGGTTTGGTCTTTTGGGAGCCTGATGTGGGATTCAGGTGGTTGGGAAACATGTGGAGATGTTTCTAGGAGTTGGAGGTCTGCTGTTGATTCACCTAGACAAGTAGGATGCTTTCATAATACTTCGTTAGAATAGTTGGCTTTTATGCAAAACTTAAATTGTTTCAGCTTGTTCCTTGTTTAAGGTTGCATGATATTTTATTTTCCCACATTTGTGGAGTACAAGTTGTACTCACACTTGTTGTTTTACCCAAATGTCCTCCAAGCACTGCTCAGACATTGAAGGAGATCCAGACTTCTTCGTTGATGAAGATGAAGACTGCTAGGCTGGCGTTTCCCCGGTCAATTACCTGTGGAAGTTGGAGTTTGCGGGGTTTAGTTGTGTGCTTTTGTTCAAGACTTTGTGGTCTCTTTATTTATTCTAGATAAACGTTGTAATAATGACACTACGTGTGATACACTGATGAAGTCGCTGCATATATAAAACTTGATCCTGGCATACATGTGGTTTACATCTGGTTTTGACCCTTTCTAAAACTGGGTGTGACACCAAGCCAGAACACTAATTGAGACAGCCAACACCCCCTCAGTCTCTGCCTGCTTTCATTGTGACAATGTGTTCGTCTCACAATTTTCCACCCCTTTTTTTTACACCGGCTTATACTATAATCCGAGAAGCTTCACCAACAATTTTTGCTGCCATGGAGTGCTAATTCACTACTTCTCAAGTTGCACGATGCTACGTTGGTATATTTTGATGAGGAATTCCGCGTGCTGGAGGGAAGATCTCCATTGTTCCACTACTAATACTATGGCCAATCCCTCTTTCTCGTATGTTGATAGGCATTGTGTCTTTGGTCCCAACGCCTTGCTCAAGAACACCACGGGATGTTCATCCTGAATTAGTACAACGCCAATCCCTTTATCTGATGTGTCAGCTTCTATCACAAATTGTTTGTCAAAGTTAGGCAGCACTACTACTGGGGCCATCAACAATGCGTGTTGTTGTAACACCCTAATTTTTCAATTTTTGGAAATAGTAAATAAGTTTTTTGTTAAAATTAGAGGTGTTAAATTTAGTGTTAGAAAAAAAACAAAGGATAAAAGTTTAATTTATAAATAAAATAATCAATCTAGGTTATATTGTTTTGTTGCATTCATGCTGGAGTAGATGCATTAGAGTTTTATGTGCGGAAATGAATTTTTGAAAAACTCGAGGCACGTCATTTAATTTTGGAAAAGATTTGAAAAGGTTTATTTAAAAGAAAATCCAAAATTCCCTCCTGGTGTACTGTTCTTAGTTAGTTTTTTTGTGTGTTTTTTCAGTGTGTTTCGAGAGCAGACGAGGAGCAGTTCGAGAATCTCCAGGACCAAGTATTTGAAGAGTCTGAGCAGCAAGTTGGAAGAGGCAAGTGTCCTTAAACATTTTGATCCCAGTTTTCAAATGCGTTCTTTATTTCAAACATGCATGCTATTAATTCTGAATCCTATTTACTTATAGTATCCTGTTCCATATATTTCCTAGTCGCCTAGTTGTTAGCAATGGATATGATGGGTAGTTATGCTTAGCTTTGCACAAGGGGATGGAAGGGTTAATGGTTAAACATGACTAATGAACTATGCAACAATGAGTTGGGAATACTAGTGATGGTATAGCAACATGGAACCTTAGGCCTTGAGCGAAGTAGTGTTTGTAGATGATGATGGTTATGATGTTGGCTTAGTCTTTGCTCAAGCAACCTAAGTAAGGATCGGTTTGTGGAGCGATAACCCAAGAAATATCGTACTAACCACGAGAGCTGGTATGGGATAGGCTTGGCCTATTAATTAGTAGATTCCAATTTTGTGCGTGCCAAACGGAAGAGTAGATGTGTGGGGACGGTAAAAGCCGGAACCATTTGGTTAGTGGTATGAGATGGGTAGTGGAAGGGAAGGGTGGAAACTTTCTGGAGACTAAAAGGCGCAAAAGGGGGCTTATGAGTGGTGTGAATACCACTTTGACGGCAGTGAAACCTAGCGGGCATGCACATACTGGATGACACTTTGTAATGGCTTTGTAGTGACTTTCTGGGCGACACACCACTAGCGCATGTTAAGTGTTCCGCGGACACGGCAACAAGGAAATTCACGACTCATGGGGAAAGTTGGACAACTTCTGTAGAGTGTAAAATCTGATATATCAGTCATGCTCACGAGTGACTTGGATCCTCACATGATTAGTTGGATGGGTTTGGTGGTTTGGGAACCTGATGTGGGATTCAGGTGGTTGGGAAACATGTGGAGATGTTTCTAGGAGTTGGAAGTCTAGAGATGATTCACCTAGTCAAATATGATGCTTTTATAACTCTTCATTAGCATAGTTGGGTTTTTTATGCAAATTTTAACTGTTACAGCTTGTTTCTTTATTTAAGCTTGTATGTCATTTATTTTCCACACTTGCGGAGTACGATAAGTACTCATACTTGCTATTTCCATCCAAATGCCCACCAAGCGCTGCTCAGACAATGAAGGAGATCCAGACTTCTACATCGATGAGGATGAAGATTGCTAGGCTGGTGGTTCGCCCAGTCAATTGCTTGTGGAAGTTGGAGCTTCACCGTGTTTAGTTTCTGTGCTTTTGTTTAAGACTTTGAGGTCTTTCTATTTCTGTTTAAGATAAATGTTGTAATAATGACACTGTGTGTGATACACTGATGAAGTCACTGCATGTATGAAACTTGATCCTATCATACATGTGGGTTACATCTGGTTTTGTCCCTTTATAAAACTGGGTGTGATAGTTGTAATGCTCAGAACACCTCCTTTCTCACTGATGTCCACACATACACCCGATTCTTCTTCAGTAGATCAGTCTGCAGATGGCTGATTTTTCCAAAGTGTTGCATGATAAACCCAAATGTTCTTTTTGTGCGTGGCTACCCTCCTGCCTCCAATAACATGCCTAAGATTGACCAATTGCTTTTGCACGAACATACACTTTGTATGGCTTCACCTTTAGTTGGTGCTTAGTCAAGATATCGAGCACCTTCCACAACAGTTGTTCGTGTTGTTCCAAGGTGGAACTGTTTGTAAGGATGTTGTCAATAAAGACGAGCACCCCCTTCTGAAGCAACAGCGCTAGGATGATGTTCATTGTTCCCTGGAACATCGTCGGCATGCTAGTCAAGCCATAGGACGTTACCCAAAATTCGTAGTGCCTTTCATGTGTCTTGAAGCCAGTCTTGTGTTTCTTTCAGCCGCATTTGTATTTGGTGATAACCTGCTCGAAGATCAAGAAACATGAACCACACTGCTATCGCTAGTTCATCCAACAGTTCATCGACCACGGGTAACGGGAATTAATTATTGATTGTGATAGCGTTTAGATGGTGGTAATCCACGCAGAACCTCCAAGGGGCGTCCTTCTTATGCACCAATAACACAGGCGACACGAACATGCTAGAGCTCAATTGGATTATGCTTTACCGAAGCATCTCGCTGACTTGCCGCTCAATCTCATCTTTTTGGCATGAGGTGTATTGATATCGTCTCAAATTCACTAGCCAAGCTCCCGAGATCAGCGGAGTCGCATGATTGAACTATCTCAGCAATAGAAATCCATGGGGCTCTTCAAACAGTGCGGAGTACTACTACACGAGTCCTTGTATGCTCGGCGGGGGCAACAACATTCCGGGAATCTTTGAGTGTGCACACAGCTGCACCATATGAGCAATCACAACCTATTCTTCATCACCCGCAATTGGGTACCACCAAGTGCCTTGCATCAATCGGTGTTGGGCTCCTGTGAGGATCGATGGTGTCTTAAGAATGGGGTGGAGGTAAATTGGGACATTTAAAAACCTAATCGGCTCCAAAAAACTTCACAAGATAAACTTATATTAATTTCTTTCTAAATGTGCTCTAGATTTATCTAGTGTGTCTACTCTATCACTCAAAAGATTTACAACCTATAGTCAATCCTAACAAACTGCTCTAGGATGGTAAATGCACCAAAGGTAGATTGCAAAGATATAAATACAAAAACATAAATAAGGTAGAGATAGCAAACTTAGCACAAGGGATTTTTGTCCTATGATATCGATGGCATGAATGCTACCCCTAGTCCGCGTTAGAGCTCCACCAAGGATATGCTCCCGATTGCCAAGACTCTTTCGGTTACAGCTCTTGAGTCAGCAAGTCACAAAGACAAGGCCTCAACTCGGATGAGCCACCAAACCACAAAGGCAAGGTCTCACCACTAGCCTCTATCTTGGTCACTTATCGCCGTCTTCACTTTGGAGCTTGAGCCACCAAGGCAAGGGTCTCCGTATCCCCTTACACGTGTCTTGCTGCCACTCCACACCAAATCGAATGGTCAACAAGCATGAGCAACTCTGGCTCAAAGTGCCGGCGAGTCACAAAGACTCAAGGCATCGGCGTACCACCTGGTACAAGCTAGGATAACTCATTGATCCACTCTCTAGACAGCAATCACCTAGCGACACTCTTTCTATGTCTATAAGCACTAATCACTCACTAATTGTGTGCTTAATTGCATTGGATGATCACATTAAGCACTTTGGTGCTTGGGTGTCTTCTCAAGTGTCTCTGTATTTCTTTGAACTCTAGCAGCTTTAAATGACCAAGTGGAAGGATATATTTAGTCCCAAACTAGCCAACTAGTCATTTTCTCAACGGCTCAAAAAAGCTATTAACATCGGATGATCCAGTGACAACAGTAGTACTAACACCGAATCATCCTATGAGTACAACCTCAGAAACTAGCTATTAGAATTCCACTCAAAGCCTCTATGGACACCGGACTATCCGGCGTGACCTTCAAACCATTACCGTACTATCTGGTGAGTTATCTTCAATCATCTGAGCCACTTTATTCTTCTCTACACAAAATACTCCAGTGTGATCCTCTGGGGCACACACATATATCATCGGACCATCCGGTGAGTTGATCTTCAATCTTCAACATTTGAATCCTTCTCTGCAGAAATGCTCGGTGTAATACTCCAGTGAGTACATCTCCAATCACCTGACTTTCCAGTGTGTTGATCTTCAACTGCCTTCTTCTGGAAATGCTCCGATGTGTATTGCTTCACTGAGCACTGGATCATCCGGTGAGGCTATTCTCATCCTCTGTCAGAAATGCTCTAGTGTGTTCACCAGTTTATCACCGAACCTTCCGCTGAGTATAACTTCTTTAAACTCCACTGATAGAAATACTTTGGTGTGCACTCAGGCCTAACACCTAACTATCTGGTGAGGCTAACAGCCTCTGGACATAATGCTCCGGTGAGTGCAAACTCCTCTGCACCGGACCATCCGATAAGACAAATCTTCCTAGGACTTTTCCAATTCAATTAAACTCTGTCCCAGCTTCGGTGGCTTCTTCATGTAATACATTCATAAGACAAATTAATATATATTCTTGACAAACATATTAGTTCCAATGACAATATTTTCATTAATCACAAAAATTAGAATCATCGCCTAATAGGGCCATTTTTGCTATGATCTCCCTCTTTTTGGTAATTGATGACAATACAATCAAAGCAAGTGGAAAATAATAAATGATATCAATTATAGAGAGTACAAAGCCTTACCACATTGCTTAAATACATGTTCTTACCACTTAGTCCCCTTTTGTTGTGGCTCCCCTTTCTCCATTGCCATTATCTCCCTTGATCGACCAATGCAAGAGTTTCTGCATTGCATGCTTTTGATACCAAATGTAGATGAGTCCCCCTTTGTTAACCTTGGCATCTTTCTGTTCTCCACTAGGCATGCCTCTTGTTTTGGTCATCAAACTTATCCCCTTTGTGAAAAATCTCAAAAAGGGCTACAAACACATGTTAAACTCGAGGAAGAGCGTTAGAGTACATGGCAAAGAGCTTCATAAATCATGATCTAATGAAATGATATCAATTGAAAAGATATACCAATTGTAACAGTAGGAAACATTGATATCAATTGAAAAAGACAAATAAGGATCACAGTTAATGAAACTCACACAATATGATTTAAACTCCCCCTATATGTTTTTGCATATATATGATAAGAGAAAGACATATGCATAACTATACAATTATATCAAGATAGAAGTTTAAGTCATATTATGCATAGAGGTAGCTTAAATGAACAAATGAATTGATAATAATACCAATTGAACTCTTTAATCATTGCATACATCCGGGGACTTGTTGATCACTCCATGAGACTACAAAAGATATCACGTGAAAAATATGTTAGTCTCAAAATCACAATCTATAGGATATACTCCCCTAATTGTGTCTATACAAGTGTTGAATACCTGTGAGATGTATGCACTTGTTATTGATAACAATAGGAAGGATACCCTATAGATTGGTTCATGACATATAAAGAATACTAATTATAAAACTATTGCCATATAAGGATCCTATAACTAATAAACCATTTATATTGCTCATAAGAAAAAGAGATACACAAGAACATACCACATGAAAAGAACCTACACTAGGCATTGCAATAAATTAAATTTAGAGCATGTAATCCTAGACAAGGCAAGTGAATTCATCAATTTAAAGGATTTAGCATCTAGTAGCTTTGCCTTATTTATCTTTGGATGAGAATTTGGGTATATGATGATTATGATCTTCATTAATATGCCCAAACTTATACACTTGGCTTCTTTGCATGAATCTTTACTTCATCTTGTAAGCCAAGTCTCCAAATCTCGATGGCCGCCTTAGGCTTCAAGTTTTCTTTGGAACCCAAACCGATTGAGGCTCCTTCATATTGGTGATGACTTCCTTGGGTACCTAAATGGGTTGGTTCCACCCCCGATCCTTTCTCCCAATCATGTGTGCAACCACTTTGCTATTGTTCTTCTTCTTGAGCTTGTAGTGGTTACTTTTGGTCCTAGTCTAGTAGTTGGGCTTAGTATAGATGTTGGAGATCTTATTAGAGAGGTTCGTCATCATCTTCTTCTCCTTGGTCTCCTTCTTAACTTGCTTGCATTGGAAGGATTTGTGTCCTTCTTGATGGCACTTAGAGCATGTCACGGTGGACCCCTTCGTATATTTTTTCACCATGATAGCATGGTTATCTTGAGGAGGTTGGACATGGTTCTTGCCCTATAATCTTGCCAAGTCCTTCTTAAGATTCTCCACTTTTTACTTGAGCTCATCATTCTCTTGTTCAATGAGTTCATTAGAGGATCCTATAATAACATTTTCAATGCATGTCTCATGGTAAAGGTAAAGGTAAATGAGTAAGCTAGATAAATCGAGTAAATCATAACAAGAAGTGGAAGCATCTACCTTATAATTGAAATTAAAGAGCGAGGTAGATTATTTCAAAGGGACCTTAGTTTGAGATTCAATGCACTCAAATTTAGCGTTAAGCACTTCATACTCCTTGTTTAGCAAATTGAATTTGCTAAATAATTATTCATAATTAGAAACAAATGTAGCATGAATGTCATTAAGAGCATTGAATTTATTAATCTCTTTAGATTGTTTCTCAATGGCCCATTGATGCTTATTTATCAAATAAAGGAGTTTTTCCTGAGAGGGGAAATCCATATTGGATTCATCATCACTTACATTGCTATCTATATCTTTAGCCATAAGGCACTTGTAAGATAGTTTGTGTGACGATGACCTTGAGGAAGAGCTTTTATTTGAAGGAAGGGTGATGAGGCTTTCATCACTTGAGATTGGCTCTTCATCGTCGCTCACCTATCTCACTCTTGTTCTTGGTCTTCTTCTCCTTCTTATGATCAATTGTGTTGACCAAGTCTTCAATGGAGATTGGATGATCAATCTTGGCATTGATCCTCTTCATATTATTTTCAAATTTTAAGAAGAGATTGGCGATCTTGGGATCAATTTCTTAATCACTTGATTTGCTTTGATCATCATCTTCATTGCTCTCTTCATCGCTCTTTTCATCTTGATCACCATCATCTTTGCTTAAGCTTGACTTTTTCTCTTGTCTCCTCATACTTGGCTTCATGTGTTGGCATTAAGTTTGTTTGCTTGTGAGAGCAAGGTTCTTAGTGTTGGATGAGAAATAAGCTTTCACCCACATATTCATAGTCGTCTCATAGGCGTTGAACTTATCGAGCACTTGACTTGGAGTCATCTTTTTTATGTCTTTGTTGTCATAGATGATAGAGAGTATCAACTTATACTTTGGAAGAAGAGCTTGAAGTATTCTTTTCACCGCTTGATCATTGTGAATTTGTGTCAAACCTAGCCCATTGATCTTATTGACAAGAATATTCAAATGTGAGTACATGTCATTAATATTTTCATAGGGTAATTGTTTGATGCCATTGAGCTTAGTACTAGCACATGATATTTTAAATTGTGCATATCCTTTGTGTCTTCATGTATTTCGATGAGACTATTCCAAATATCATATACATTGGTGAGACAATAAACACGATAAAATGCATCAACATTTAAAGATGATAAAATGATACTCTTTGCCAATGCATTTAATTGTATTTTTTTGTTTGTGAGGCGTTGTCTCATCACTTCCTTGATGACTCTCCAAACATCTATACCTTTTATGTTACAAATAACAAGTCATTATAATTTTCCATCGGGGCAAATTAGTGTTGTCGAAATATAGAGCGTTATGGGTATCCATCTCAACACCGAACATCGTAACTCACTAGGCGGTGAAGACTAACCGATCAGTTGAGACTAAGACTCAAATGCCACTTGAATTGGTGAAACCTTGTGAAAGGTATGAGGCTTTAACACCAATTATAGAGTTAAATGTGAGTCTTAGCTCTGATACCAATTGTAAGGAGCGATGACGTCCTAAAAGAGGGTGAATTAGGACACTTAAAAACCTAACTAACTCCAAAAACTTCACAAGATAAACCTATATCAATTTCCATCTAAATGTGCTCTAGGTTTATCAAATGTGTCGACTATAACGCTCAAAAGATTTGCATCCTATAACCAATCCTAATAAACTATTGTAGGAAGTTAAATGCGCAAAAGTAGATTGCATGGATGTAAATACGGAAACGTAAATAAGGTAGAGAGTGCAAACTCGGCACAAGAAATTTTTACCCCGTGGTATGGTGGTATGGATGGCATGAGTGCCACCCCTAGTCCACGTTGGAGCTCCACTAAGGATATGCTCTCGGTCGCTAGATTATTCCGATCACAACTCTTGAGTCACCAAGTCACAAAGACAAGGCCTCAACCTGGATGAACCACTAAGCCACAAAGGTAATGTCTCACCACTAGCTTCTGTCCCGGTTATTTGTTGCCATCTTTACTTCGGAGCTTGAGCAATCAAGGCAAGAGTCTCCGCGTCCTCGTACACATGTCTTGCCACCACTCGACACCAAGTCAGAGGGTTAACAGGATTGAGCAACTCTGGCTCAAGGTGTCGACGAGTCACCAAGACTCCAAGGCATCAGCATACTACTCGGTACAAGCTAGGATCACTCCTTGATCCACTCTCTAGGCAACAATCATCTAGTGACACTCTGTCTATATCTATAAGCACTAATCACTCACTAATCGTGTACTTAATTGACTTGGATGATCACATTAAGCATTTTGATGGCTTGGATGTCTTCTCAAGTGTCTCTGTATTTTCTGAACTCCAGCACCTTCAAATGACCTAGTGGAGGGGTATTTATAGTCTCAAACCCGCCAACTAGTCATTTTCCTAACGGCTTAGAAAAGTTATTAACACCGGATAATCCGGTGACAACAGTAGTACTAACACCGGATAATCGGTAAGTACAACCTCAGAAACTAGCCGTTGAAACTCCACTCAAAGCCTCTGTGAACACCGTACTATCCGTTGGAACAACAGTAGTATGTGACTCTTGTGGATGATGCAATAAAACAGCGGCTCAAATTTCCTCCTTCAAACCATCAACGAATCGAGAAATGAAGAATCGAGGATCCCATTGCAAATTATGCGCCAACATTGATTGCATCATCCCCTCAAAACTCTCGACATACTCTGCAATAGACCCAATCTGGTGTAGATGGAAGAATTGCCGTAGGGTCTGGGTAAACTCATCCCTCTCGAATTTTTCACACAAAACCTCACATAACTCATCCCATGAAAAACAATCCACCCTTAAGCGATTGTTCTCCAGCCAACCCACGGCTCCACCCATAACATGCATCACAGCAATATGCACCCACGACTCCCTGGCCACTCCAAACACTCTAAAGTATGACTCACACCATCTCTTCGAAAGCCACGGCCGATCTCCACCAATTTGCGGGAAATCAAGGTTTGGCATTAGTGTATGGTGGTGTGGATTATAGGCATGACGATCCCTCCAATTCATCATGTCACACGACGAGTTAAGCAATTTGGATCTAGAGTGCATACCGTTGGCCAGGGATGGCAACCGGGTGGTGACCACCCCATTCCCAAATCCCCAGATCTCGTTGTTCCAGCCATGGCCGTTAGGCCTAATCTTTGTCCTCGCCGAGTACTTCCTTCGGATCATCACCCACTTGGGTCTTACCCAGTCGAGGGAGGATCAGAGGTAGATCGATGGGTCGGACACTGAGGATCAGATTTCACGCGATCTGGCTCACCTGTGCCTGCAGATCACCAATCTCCGTCCTCAGCTCCGCCATGATGGCATCCATCTCTGGCTTCCACTTTGTGAGCACTTCAATCGACGCCGTTTGCGCCACCAACATCTCCTGTGTCGTTGTATTCTGCAACTTGATATGTGACAATGCTCAGAGGAGATCGACCATTTACAAGTCTATCTCTGCCATCTGTTGTTGCTCCCGTGTCCGATAGCGAGGCACTTGGATGTACAAGGGAATCTCCAGGATTGATAGGCTATGATACCAGATTGTAACAAGAACAATCAGCAAGACTGGGAAGAGAAGCACGAGATTGGGATTTCAGATAGCAATGGACATTTTCGATTTAGACAACTCAGTTCATCCTTGCCTCCCTCTCATCTCCGGCGCACACATATCGCCAGGACTCATGCCTCTCTCCCTCACACCCACTGATTCGGGTTTTATCGGCTATTGGGCCATTTCCTTCTCAGCCCGCATCATGGCCCGTTTTCCTCCGGTGGTTCTGGGTCTGAGGCTTCGTCTGCTATAGTCGACGTCATTGTAGCCTGTCTTGCACTTGCCGTCCCATAAACAGTGACAGAATGATGCAAATCAACAGTGGATCATGGGCTCGTGCCTCATGGTATGGGATAAGTGATTGTGCGAACGTGTCGGCAACGCCAAGACCCAAATTCACGGGTGATATCAATGATGCAGCCGAACGACTGCCACTACTACACCAACGGTTACAGCCTCTGTGATACACGAACTTCGCCGGAATTTGCAAAAAATCCCTCTAACTTACACGATTAAGGAAAATTCATATGTTACAAGGACAAATAAGCTACCAATTTGCAGTATCTCAACATGTATGATCATAAACCATAATACTGTATTTGTCTCATCTCTTCCTCTAAGTCAAAGAATGGACAATTTTCTGCGATTATGGTGACAATTTTGGACGATATAGTATTCTATGGAGTATTTTACATATGACAAGCAAAACAAGAAAAATAGAAGTCCAGAAGAAAATATCGACACCATCCGCAGGCAAAAACAACGAGCCCAGGAGAAAGAAAGGGACGTCCTCCCTTATCGCCTCCACCGCCCCATTACTGACAGAGCCAGCCAAGCCGTCGGTTGCGCCGGTGCCGCGTCGACGTCAGCGGTCAACCCCTCGCGGCGGCTGGGTGCGGGCGCGGGGAGTGCGGCAGCGGCTGCGGGTGGTGGTGGTGGTGGTGGAAGGGCTGCGGCGCGTCGCGGCCGCAGAGGTCCATGGACGACTTGGCGGAGCCCGGCGGCGCGACGAAGCGCGCAGAGAAGTCGCGGTAGCCCGCGTGGTCGCCCTCGGAGCTGGCGCCGTGGCCCTCGTCGAAGTTGAGCGCGTAGCTGAGCGGGTCGTAGTTGAGCGTCCGCCCTCCTCCGCCTCCTCCCGCGCCGCCGTGGCGGGGGCTGCGCCGGAACCGCCGGATGAAGGTTTTCCACCGCGGGCCGGCCACCAGCTCCGACCACTCCCGCACCTTCATGAGTGCGTCCACCCCGCGCCGCCACCACCGCAGCCTCGCCGCCCCTCCTTCCCCGACGCCGTGCCACCACTCGTCCGCGTTGCGGGCTTGCGGAGACGACGACGACGACGAAGGCCACGGCGGCGCCCAGAAGCATCCGCAGCAGCGGTGCCCGCGCCGGGAGACGAAGACGGCGTCCGCGTCGTCGAGACCAGCCTCCGCCTCCGCGGCTCCCCCGTGGCCGCCGGCGGCGGCGTCCATGGGAATTCTGGGCGTTTTCTTGGGGCGCGGCGCGGCGGTTGTGTGTGTGGGGGGAGGCGGGCGCGGCGCGGCGCGGCGAGTGGATTTTATTGAGGCGGCGGTTCCGGCGGGCGCACCGTACTTAACATAACCGCCGCCCTTTGCCTCGCGATGCGCGGCCACCTGACATGTCGGGTCTACAGCCCGCGCCGCTGGGCCGTCCATGTCAATGGCGTGGTGCTGGTTTGGTCGGATTCCAGCGTCCACAGACTTGATAGATACCTTGGTCCATGCCATGTGGGATCTGTGTCATCGTTGAGAGGTTGTTGACTGATGCGTAGTGTGGCGAGGAGAGAATCGGGTTCGGATGACAAGTGTGGTTACAGTAGAGGGAGATGGCCGTTGCGGGGGATAAGGGCTGTGATGGTTGGCTCGACAGCTCGACCGGTCCACCCCGAGTAGTGCCAGCCTGCGCGACGGCAGGGGACGTGTGATTCTGGTGGAATTTTAATTTTTTTTGTCCTTTTAAAAAAATTTGTTATAAATGGATCCTTCCCCGAAAGATGTTAAAAATTAACGTTTTTCACGGCATCACAGTAAATGATGCCGTAGATTCATTTCATGATATGGATGATATAGCCTAGTATGACGTATGTTTAAGTAACAGTGCCATATAACTTAGTGTCGTACTGTGGGAATACTTAATTGGGTCCGCTTCTTTATCTCTACCCTCTCTCCCTCACTTTCCCCACTCGATTATGAACCTCTCTTCTGTGTTGGCGCCGCCCCTCTCTTCTCCCCTCCCTAAAATCCATCAAATTCGAAGGGATGAAAGCCTTCTTTTTGGTGAAAAAGGATTGACGAGGTAATTTCCCTCCCATCCATCAATTATTTGCAATGCAAACTCTCTTTGTGATGAGATTGGGAGGTACCCGTAGAATTCAGAGTTTGTTGCAATGTTTGGTTGGTAGGTTATTTTTTGGATAAGCGACGTGAGATATGGAAATTTATATATGTATTTCTTAAGTTAGTTTAACGTATGTGTATCAAGTATTTACTCAATGGACTTTGGTGTACTTCTATACGTAGATTTTCATTTAGTTAGATATATGCATATCAATTACATCTTAATAGCTTAGGGTGGAATTTGCAGCGTTGATATGTTATTGAGTCATAGAGTGCCTAGGCCGAGGGATAACAAACACTATCCCACCGTCAAATATTGTGATGCCCCGGTGCCTCCCGCTATTCCCATTCTGAACTACGAATGTGGAATGCCCGCCGAGGTTAAACAGTCGAGGCATCCTTTGACGGCTACCTGTGCTTACTACACTTGTGTGAACAATTGTGTAAGTGCATATTAGCCTTTTTATAGTAATAATGAAACTATAAGATTGTTAATTTATTTTTCACAATTTGACAGGATGACATGAGATGCTTCTTCTTCCAGCGGATTGATGGCCCTGAAATGTATGACCCGAGAATCCGTCTTTCCCGTATTGGTATCATCACACAACTCCGTACCGTCAGTTCAAGCGTTAGCTGCCACCTCCACCTAACCCACCAAAAATGGTAGAGGTGAAGGAGGAAGCTAGTTCAAGGCGTGTGAGTAACCCCATTTGTGCCATTATGGTGTTCGTGCATAGCTATAACGTCCACCTCTAGGTTTGACATATACTACTTTCTTCTGTTGCTCAAGACGGGATCACGTAATTTGTGAAACATGCAAATCATAAAGGTGATTTGGTACTATTTGTATGCTAATGTGGACATGGTTGTAGGATGGTTGGGTTATTTGCAACTTCGAAGAGTTTATATATGGTTCGAAGTTGTATTGGCTTGAGGAGGAACAAATGACAGAATACATGTCATATGACAAGATGCCACATGACGAGAACCCACCGATAAAGTGTCAGTGTGGGATTCTGGCTCAGAAGGGTGTAGTGCCATCTGAGCTCAGACATGGATACTTTTGTGGTAACGTGGTCGGCGATGACTGGGTGAGTAACCGAATTGTGGAAGAATTAGTGTTGGTTATTTGGAAGTATAACTTGTAGAACTATGTTTCAGGAGATGCGGAGGTGCAATTAGGAGACTTTTGAAGGTTAGCGTGAACTGTTGGAGCATATACGCATGCTCAAACCTTTAGCCAATAAGAGAAGAATTCAAAATATTAAGAACGAGATGAGTAGGTATAATGTGCCATCTCTATCGTGGGATGTTATGAGTCATATTATTAGCAAGAAGAAATAGGTATGGAGGAGGCGCTGCTATGGTGGAGGAAGAATCATGACAAGTACCTACTTTCATGTAAAGGGAATGAGCAACGGGGGATAGAAATAGAAGGCCAAAAACTGAAGTTCAAGCAACACAAGGAGACTGTGGATTTGTATGATAGAATACACAAAGGTCCAGAGGAAGTGGCTAAAGAGGTGCAACTGGAGACGATGAAGGGTCTTGTTGCTAATTTGCCCGTAGTTGTACTCGAAGATGATGATGAGGTGCTAGTTGATGGTAACGAGGACTAGCATGTACGTGCTACTAGATTAAACTTTCGGTCAATTATGATATGCTATGTGTTTCATCACGATTGGTGTGTTATTTCAATTTATGTAACTTAATGGTGAAACTTGATTTATTGTCGTTGAACCCTTTATTGGCGCTTGAATGCAACGATGTGAACTATGAGCCTTGCCATTTTCCTTTTGTATGAGCCTTGCCATTTCCTTTTTTTATGTGCCATATTTGTATGTTGTTGTCTATAATTCTATTTGCTACCTTGCATGTGTGTCCGAATAAGTGCCTGCTTCAGATAGCACTGGTCATGGCACCAGAAATTATGGCATCAAGATCCTTCCACAAGCCTAGAATCTTTTGCGCAGAAGGGACATGTGGCGTCGCGCCCACATGTAATGGCGTTGTGTTAACACATTATGGCACCACAGGTCATGGTGCCATATGTACCCAGCATGACGTCACGATCCTCATCTTCCCAGAAGGTTTGAGCCTAGAGCTAGGTAATAGCACCATTATGTGTGGCGCCATTGTTATAATATTCGATGCCATACCACAAAGGTATGACGCCACATGCATTTTGTGTACAGAAGGTTTGGGCGATGCTGTGCCATAATATGTGGCGTCATGTATAACAGTACAACACCACAAGTAATAGCACCGTGTCCTGTTTTCCAGAAGATTGAAAAGTGATTAGGCATGCACATCACAAACAGGCAATGCTCATCGCATCAGGTATATACATCAGGCATGCATCCAATTATATGTAGTATCTACATATAACATAGTATTCAAATTCTACATAGTATCAAGACATAACATAGTATCCAAATTCTACGATGCATACACACTTAAGTTCGAAACATAGCATTCAAATATTACATAGCATCCATATATTACAATGAAGCGGTCAATGCCTTGACCTCTTCCCCTTTCCCTTGCCTCGACCAAGTGCCCCCGTACCCAGGGTGTACCGCGGCACCTATTGACAAGAACACTGGGACATCTGTGTTGGTGGTGATGCATCTGGCAGCTAGGAGGCTCCAATCTCATCGTGGTCATGGGTGTCGTCGTCGTCCACCTCGTCCTCAACCTCATCATCTGAAGCAGAGAACGTAGGGGCGCGTGAAGAGCTTTAGCCAGTGGACCCTATGGTGGCATGGGACCGTGCCACCAAGGCACCTAGCGCCAGTGTCCATCGCTCCGAGGGGCCCAAGGACTCAGCACCAGGGGCGACATCCGCTAAGGTGAGTGAACAACAACCGTAGTAAGCTGCCACTGGCTGAAGGCATCACCGGATGCACTGCAAAACTTTACTTGTGATCGATAAAAATATGATTTTTATTGTGAGGAAAATAGTATTTGCATATAAAATCATCAGTTGTACCTCCAAAGTTCCTCTCAAGGTGTTCACTTCTTCAATGCTTCCAATAGGCAGACTTAAGGCATTGCCAATTTTGTTAACAGACTGCCTCACATCCATACCCTGCAAGTCAAAGGTGCCCTTAACAAAGAGTGGGGCAATGTTGAATTGTGCAAGTACGATGTTGAAAGCACTCACCACCAGGTCTAGGATGGGGGTAATATCGATAAGTGTTCCCTCTCGAGTGCGAGAGTCATAGGGTGTGGTTTCGTCGTATGATGAATCAATGTCCGCGTAGTACTCTTCGGCCGATCTTTGCCTCAACTTGGATCGGGTGGCAGATTGGTACCACACGAGGTACTTACGAAATATGGACTCACGATGCATGTTGAAATTGCCCTCGCAGTTATGCTCGAACCTTCTCCAGTAATTGATGTGGGTACGGTGGTGCTACGCGAAGTCCGTAACGGACTGTTGATGCACCCGATCGAACCTAGAAAAAAAGAAAAGGACAAACGAGTCAATAAAAGGACCCAATCCATATAACTATAGATGGGCATAATATTCAAGGAAGGAAATCATCTTACTTGTGCAAATTGATCAACATGGAGACTGCATAGGGTAGGAAGGACTACTGCCTGCCAAATTATCTCATCACCCTATGTGGTAGATGCAGCTCTATGGTGTAGAAGCATATCAACAGGCACCTCATGGTCCACAAGTCATTATCTCACCGGCAGAGAGGATTGAGGCCCAAGCTATCCTCCAAATCCTCCACCTCACTCAAAGTGTATGGCTGCCACTGAACCTGTAAAGTAAATAAATCAAGTCATTAGCACTTTTGTTATTAATGATCATCACAAGTTGATAGCATCAAACTAGGACATGCTTATCAAGCTTGGGTGGAGGCATCCATCTCGTTGCTAAACTCAACATATGCCCTATTGGCAAGTGTGTAGGGGGCTAAAATCTGGTCCCACATGTTGGAAGCGGAGGGTCACAACTCAGCAATGCCTATGGGAGGCCAAGAGCGTGGTTGGAGCAACCTTGGCCTCCCCACTGGCATTCTCTCCCAGATCCAGATCTGCAATAGGTACACACAGCCACCAAGTGATGACGACAGTGATCGACATCGGCAGACTTCGTAGAGCTACCAATACAGGAAAGCAAGCACAACCAACTCCTAGTTGTACTAGCCTAGTTGCCCCAGTGAAGCAAGAAGGGGAGGTACATCTAGGAGGTTGTGTCTCTAGTGGAGTCTGGAAGGAGCACAACACCAAACATGTGCATGAACCATGCCCGTGCGTAGAAGTTGACACTGGTGGCATCCACATCCGGAGGGCAAGTCCTAAACCAGTCTCGTAGCCAGCTGATGGGGACCCTGGAGACATGGCCCTTCCTCCCCTCCAGCTAAGGTGGAAGCTCTGCACCCAAGAACTCCTCCACACGGTCCCGCCAACCATCCGAGACGCATCTCCTATTGTGCTCCCCTCTGATTGGCACTGCCAGTGTCATGGTGACATCCTGCAGGGTCACCATCATCTCTCCGCAAGGAAGGTGAAAGGAGTGTGTCTCTACCCTCAATCTATTGTTGAGTGCGGGTAGGGTAGCGGGTTTGAAAGGTGGCATGCCCTGCTTGATGTTCGTGATAGTGGCAAGGTTGGCCTGCTGAAGGAGTGGGGTGTAGTGGGGCATGATGGTGGCTCCATCATGGCCCTGGATGCAGAGCAAGAGAACAACCTGAAATGGCAAACATCAATCCTCATGTTAGAACAATAAGAAAACATATGTAACATAAAGGAAACTCATAAATAGCGCTTCAGGTATCAACCCATCCTCTATCCTCCGTGCTCGGTGCTCCCTCTCATAGTACTCATCCAGGATCTGATACCTCACCATCTTGCAATGAAAAATGTGGCACATGTTAGCAAATGAATACACAAAAACATTATAGAGTATATGTAAAGTACAAATCCCAATAATGACAAAACACAACACATTTAGACGCTTGCAATTCAGCCTATATTTCAAGGCAATTTTGTCTGTTGTGTCCTAGCCTATGGTAATTTAAACAATGGGTGGCCACGGGATCCTCTAGGAAGTGTGTCCCCACCCCTCTCCTTTTGGATAAACTGGGCTGTGCCCGATCCATGTCCATCTTGTACCAGATTCTCTTCCTTGGACCTTTCTTCTTTCACAGTAGGGCCTTATCTGCCACGCATCGAGGATGAGAGTATAGTTCCCATTGATCTTCATCAAGGAATGGTTTGAACCGAGGAGTCCAGGTCTGCAATAATGATCGTACACTGTAGTAGAGCACCATTGGAACCGGTGCCTCTGCATCAACACCACGATCTCAACAAGCTATGATCATGTGGGAACATGGCATATGCAACAAGGTAAGTATGCCACATGTGCAAGTATTCATGGAGATAACCACCTTGTGCTTCCATGCATCAATGTGATCTCCTCCCACAGTCATTCCACCTCCCGCTATAATCTCATACATTGATGTGTCCATGTCAAAACAGGTTGCCTTTTGAGCATCCATGTTCTTCTTTGCCTTGGCAAAGTCACTAGCAACCCGTGGTGCCCACAGCTTGTTTCAGACCATTAGAGCCTTAGCATGACGGAGCCGGTCTATGAACCACTTGGCGCACTTGTAGAATGTGTACGAGGTAATTGTGATAGCATGCAACAAACGAACACCATTAAGCAAACTATTGAATCCCTCGGCCATATTGCTCGTCATGAACCCATGGCGTTGTCCTCCCGTATTGTGCGCGAGGGACCACATTTCTTTGCTGGGCATCAAACCTTTAAGGAATTCTTTCCCCTGCTCATTTGTCTTCAACAACATCTTCTTTATCTTTTCTTCAATAGGCATGGCTCCGTTTGTCAACACACTTCCTCGAATGGCTTGAAATTATCTCTAATCTTGTCATTCCCTATAAGATTTTGTGCCAAGTGTGTCGTGCACCACCGATGATGCACGTGTCCATGCCCCAGTACCACCTCTCTGATCGCATTCAGGATATTAGTGTGCCTGTCAGATATTATACAAACCTCACACGTAGGTCCCACAACCACTCTCCTTACAAGCCTTAAGAACCATCCCCAACTTGAAGTTCTCTCTTTCTTGACTAGCCCAAATGCTAGGGGGGCCAATTGACGATCTACATCTATCGCAATAGCAATAAGTAGTGTGTCCTCATACTTCCCTATCAGAAAAGTCCTATCAATAGAGAAGACGTCCCGACAATGCTTGAAAGCTTCTATGCATTGTCCAACTGTCCAAAATTCCCTGAAGAATATTTGCCTCCCATCACCCTCCTGCATGGTATTTGGTTTTGGCATATACTCAAAATGCATCTCATGATTCTTCACTTTCATTGCGTACAACATGGCCGGCAAACACTCATATTCTTTAGCCCAATCCCCATAGCACATCTTCAAGGCACGTTGCTTCGAGTGCCACTCTTTGCCATACTTAATGCGATAGTTCCAAATAATTGCAACCATCTCAATGAGGGCGGCATTGTAGGCATATTCTTGATCGTATTAACTGACCGGCTGGCAATGAACTTAGATGTCAATTGTTGGTGTTTCATCTTAGGCTCAGTAGTACCACAAGTGTGAGGCTATACAACGCTAGTAATCTTCCATTGATCCATTATAGTCTTGCGCGCCCATACAGTCCACTGACAACCCCTCCTACATTTGATTCTGTACCACCTTTTCTCGTGCGAGTGAACCACACCATAGGGCCAATGGTGCAAAACTACACACTCCTACATCCATAGCTTCAACACCTCCATAGTTGGGAAGATCATCCCCTTACTAATGATATTGGTCGAATCAGCGGGTGGGTTACAGTTCTCTCCGTACTTCGTATCAACAACTGCTCTATACACCTGGCTAAGGTCCCTAAAATCAAGCACAAGGGGATCATGCCCTTAGCTTCCTCAAGGCAACAATTTCTCTAGCGGACAACTACACCACCGGTTTGTCATCATCCGAGTGAACAGTTCTCTCATCCTCGTACATCTCCTTATCACTGAAAACACCTACATCCACCAGGTCGGTTGCGATGCCAACTACAACTAAATCATTAGGAACCATGTCTCCAACATCAGCAATAATCGGTGCTTCCATCGTGTCACCATGAGGGACTTTTGTACCTTCTAGAACCTCCTGTGCTAAAGGCTCGGTATCCAAATTGAAATCAACACCATCATCTGCATTTGGTTGTGATGCCACTCCCACTTCAACTTTGCATTGCTGCGGAGGAGCACTCATCATCCTTCTGACCACCAAATCTAAAATTCTAACCTCTTACTTCATCATGAATTTAACATAAGCATCCCATTCACTCTCACTGCCTATTGAGGCCATCATCTTTATGTGTGGTCCATTCGATGAACCCACATCAATCATCCCTTCAAACCCAACTTCGACCCCTTCTTTCATCCATCCCATCCGCTCTTTCACTCGGGCACACAAACTCGACAAAGACGGTGTCTCACAAAAAACCAAAGTCTCCTATCACATGTTCACAAATATGACACTGTCGTTATCAGTCCCCTCAATAGTTCCACCATGGTTCAACCTCACAAATCTAGCCACCTACATACAACCAAAATCGTACAAAATGCATCAATTGAAATAATTGAATATACAACTTCTTGCGTATGCAAAATTACATCTACATACAACCGAAATCACATAAAATACATCAATTGAAATAATTGAATATATGACTCCTTGCATATGCAAAATTATAAACTAAGGAAACTAGGGACACTTATGTATTCCTAAACCGACGTGACTGAAATTAGGAAACTTATGTATTCAATCCTAAGCAAGCATGACTCACAATATGAAAAAGTTCAATGTCTCGAGCAACAACTTACCCTTTAGTTCCACCAGCTTGCACAATGCTTTTTTCAACACCAACCACAGGAAACAGAGTACCCTATAAGACATCAAAACATCTTCATTGTAAAGCATATAGACTAAACATTACAACTAAACATATAAAGTCCAATATGACAAGTGCA
Organism: Phragmites australis; assembly: GCF_958298935.1. Taxonomy (NCBI): domain Eukaryota; kingdom Viridiplantae; phylum Streptophyta; class Magnoliopsida; order Poales; family Poaceae; genus Phragmites; species Phragmites australis. The sequence goes on from NC_084928.1 coordinate 9,707,560, forward strand.
AAAGATCGATGGCACCATACATATATACATGTGGACAAATCAAATTGAATCACACAGCCATCCAAAATGGAATGTTACATTAAATAGTGTTTCTTTGTGAAGGAAACACAAGGAACTAAAGGAGCAGATATCAAGTCCCGCAATTTCATTACCAAAAGCAAATAAAATTTCTTTGATTGTCACAAATTTCTGGATTTATACGCATCACATATAGGTGACAATAAGTGTTGCTCCAAATATCATATGCATCTGCCAAAATACATATGTTTGATTTACTCTTTCAGACATATACACATTCATAATGTTCCCAGAATCCAAATACAGCCATATATATGTTCAAATTGTTCCCAGACTCCAAATAGTGCCATATATGCTACGTAACGAGCAATTCATAAACACAAATATTAATATTTACATGGAGATACCACAAAAATTCATATGGCCTTACCTTCAGACCTTCCTGTGTGCCCCTCCTTTTCGAATGTTAGCTCAACTCTTCTTGCTGGAGATAGAAGAAATAATTTAATGAGTTTGCTCACTAGGACGTAGCTTAACCATAAAATGCAAAATTATATATTTTTTGTTAGCATGAAGACAACTTGATTAGCAAATAACAAGTGACCACCAATATCCCTAAAATAATTGCGAACAAGAAGATACCCAATCTAGACTAGGAAGTGATGACATAGTATGCTACACAAGGCAAATGGTTAGAATTTCATATAATGATGATGATGGTCTTTAAAGCATCGAGTGACATATAGGGTCTTTAAAGCATCGACGTTCTATGATATCACTCTACCAATGATGTTGGCCCTCTAGGTGTCCCGTTGATGGAATGCTAAAGGAGATGGTCAATACCCAATTAACAATATAGAGGTGGAACTGAACTAACAATGCATGCATGTATTCGGTATTGTTAAGTATAGGCCTAGAATTTTACATTCTTAACATGTTCAAGAGTAGGACTCCACATGTTTTGGTTGTAATTTCAGCGAATCCACTCTGAACTAGGATCATATAATAGAGATTGACGTATTTGATGCCATGGATCTGTAACCCATCATCTTGTTAGGGGATAACATCTCCAAACAGATATTAGATTTCTAACCTAGACATACAAAATAAGGGCAAAGCAAAGAAATGCAGGAAAGATTAAATCAAATATTATATGGGAAATGTATTTGTGTAATTGTATTTTTTGTATATATGTATCATCATCATGAAAATTCATTGACAAGACAACTAAGCTATAAGGCCAAAAGAGAACCATGTGATGTACGTGATAATTTGCTTCTGAATATAACCTGGTATGAAAATTGTTTGGTTAAACTACTTAAGGCCAAGTACAATATGCTTGTCGTGGGTTAGTCCCTGATAATATATTCAGAGTATGTCGGACGATGGGTGCGTGATCAATATTTCCAGTGGTTGTTGGTGAGTATGTGTGTATCGAAGGAACTCAAGAACACCAATGTTTATCCAGGTTCAAGCCTTCCTCATGATAATAGTCTTACATCTTGTGTATTTTCTTATGAGTTGGATTATGAACCTCCTCCTTTTTACAGGCCCAATCCTCCCCCTTTATATAGTAGGAGACGAAGTGTACATACAAGCAGATTGTGCCAAAATACGGTGGCTACCCTATACCTAACAAAGATAGCTACTCCTAGATCATCACTATAGGTGGAGGGTACACCCTGTCCGGCTTGGTCATCCTGCATGTCCTATCCCATCTGCCAACCACTATCATGCCTGCTACGTGTTCATCACGCCCGCCAACCCGATCATTATGTACGTCTATCAGGCCATCTCGTAGCATTAAATGCCACGGGACGTGTCACACTGTCTCTGCACCGGCCCACGACTTCGCTTGCCAAAAGGGTACCTGGGGAAGTAAAATGTATGAGTGGATGACATTAAATGCGATTAGATTAGTTAGGTGAGTACCTGCCTCGCGACCAGCCCTTGCTGGTCGTAGGATTCCCATCTTTAACTAGGGACTGGTCGTGTGAGCCCTGCCTGGTCACATAGGGGGCATGGTTTTGGAAATATCAACCGCCAGCTAGCACATGCCGGTCTAGGCTCTCCTAATAGGGGTTGGCCTAGGCCCTTCTGACATGGAGACCCCCTTATTCTTTACATTGATAGTAGCTCCTAAGCTCCACTACGGATGAAGTGGATTGGTTCACCGTATGGTCCTGAGGTCGCTGGACTCCATTTGGCTATGGTCTGGCCTCGTCAGATCACTTGGGCCCCATGTGAACATAAGTTCGCCCAGGGAGTGATCATCGAAGTGGCCCGCTCTTGGGGTCAACTCAGGAAACCTCATCCCAAGTGAAGGTTTAAACGTCCAGGGAGGGAGGGAGGGGGAGAGAGAGAGAGAGAGAGAGAGAATCATGGGAGAGAGAAACATTAATGCCACCGGACCCGAGGGAATTTCGGTACTCCTGACGTATTTTTGTGAATTTTGTGGTGGCTGAACTCCGCGACGGTTGGAAAGCCCAAGGTTCCCCATCCTTTCGCCACCTCCCATAGCCTCCAAGCCTTTTGCGCTTAGAGCCCTTCTTCTCCGTCCCCATTCTTACACCCGCCATGGCGCCGCTCATCGGTAATGAGCCATATTTTCCCAAGTCCAAGTATAATGCAGCAAGGCTGAAATAGATGTGTGACACTGGCTTGCTTTCTCACCGCCTGTCTTATGGATACCGCTTCGAGGATAGCTGCTCACTCCTCGCCTAGGCGAGGTCATCATGTTTGTTTCCTTCTTCCTGGCCGGCCTCGTGCTAACCTTCTCTGAGTTCTTCACAACCATCATTACCTTCTACGACATCCATCACCTCCATCTTAACTCCAATTTCATTATCATGCTGAGCATCTTTTCTCACATGTGCGAGAACTTTATTGGGGTCAAGCCATATCTTGATCTCTTCTAGTTTTTCTACTCAGCCTAGTCGGTGACCAGACTTGCCACCAGGAGCTGCAGGTTTTGTTTCCGTGATGAAATTATGGATTCCTACCTCGACATGCGCTTCAAGTCATCGTGGTCTGGCTAGAGGGAGGATTGGTTCTACCTATCAGCAGACAACGCCTTAGCTAACCTGCACATGCTGAGCACATCGGCACTGGTCACCAAAAACTAGGGGAGCGCCCCAAAGACAACTTCAAAGTTGTTGACCCTTGCCACTCGGGTCAAACGTCTAAGGATGCCGGGCTGACAGGATCGGACACCGTCTATGATTTTGTCTAGCACCGGTTGTGCCCCTTGCTGAGAATTCCAAGCTTCAACAAGAAAATGCCATGCTCACTGATGAATCTTCTTAGCTAAAGGAGGATGCACAAAAGACATGTGATATTCTTAAAGAAGCCTTTAAGGCAATCCAACGACCCCTAAGGAGCATTGGGCTGGACACCGTTGACCCAAAGGATGACAAGCTCGCCTTGGGTTGGGCCTATGCCATCCATGTCCTGATGGAGAGATTTGCCTAGCTCTCAGGCATCCTAGCGACGAGAACCTCGGAGGACGTGACAATGGTAGAGAAAGCCACAATGGCGTATGTTCTCAAGTGCTACCGCTATTGTGACCTAGCTTCAACCTTGTGACTGTCTGGGAGGGGGTTGTGTCTGCTGGCCCTGCAGCCATGGAGAGGCTAGAGGCAGAGTGTCAAGGGTCAGCGAATTTCGTAGGTTCTATCTTCCAAGTGGAGACCATTGAGGAGGCCGTATAAGAAGATTAAACTTTGAACTATAATTTAGGCTTGTATTATGCATGAATGAAGCTTTTAATTTCTTTGGTAACCTTGTGTCACTGCCAAGTCATAGAATCCCTAAAGTGATCACCCCTCCTGCTCACTCCGAGCTGATAACACCGACAACTAGCATAGTCTGAAGTTGTGGCCGAGGTGCGAGCTTAGGTTTGCAATCAAGCGAGAGATCCTGCAAAGTGATCTTAGAGGTCTGTCTACCCTACCATCATTAAGACATGTATAGTACTAGGCTAGCCAAGTGAGACTCGACTAGCTAACTCCTGCATGTTTTCTGACCTGTTTCCTTGACCAGTTTGTCGGGAGGAGTTGTTGGCAGTGAAGAGAGACTTGGAGAGAGTGATAAGGGTAGACGACCAGCGGCGGGCGCGTTTCTATGATCATCTCAATCAGGCGTTCACCCCCTTCGACTCGCTGCTCTGGGCTACCGTCATTCAGATCTGCCCCACTCCTGGAGACACCATAACTGGTCATGTCGACTGGTTTCCTTGCAGCCTCCGAGGAGGCAAGTGCGCTCGAGCTGAGACTAAGCGAAAACATCAGCGGCCACTTGTTTGCGACTGCACCCCACGGAGCTGCCTTGCTTTTGCTTGTGTCAGCGAGCACTTCCCTGACCTGGACCTTATTCCGGCAATCTCTGAAGGCTTTGCCGGCATCCAGAAGACCACGGAGGAGCTTCATGACCTTTCGGGGTCATTTTATTTTGCGGCTCAGTCTTTGCTTTGGTCTGTTTGGTTTGACTCAGAGAAGGGCATCTTCAGATCCTAGGGATACTGAGTGAAAACCGTTAGAAATAGCCCCCGAGCATTACCCGAGCAGTTATTTTGTAAAGATAGGACCTGCTTATGTAAAATTTCCCTGTGTCCATGTGGCGAGTAGGTTATGAGTGCATGTTACATTTAGGGGGGACAAAAACTTGTCGTGCCGCTCGCTAGTTAGGTCTATGGTGCTTAGGTCAGCCCTTGGCATGACAAGCCCTTCGATGGCGACCTGTGCTCAACACGGGTTAGGGCTTGTGGCCTCATGGTTGTTACCCCCTAGCCGCCCATATCCTTAAAATTGTATGAGTGGTAACTTGAATCCCCACTAAAATGGTTTGGTACTCACTATATTAGCAAATTAGCAAAGTAACTAGCAGCATGGAAAAAATAGGAAAAAACATGAAAAAAAAAAGAACTACACAATCTAAACTACTCTAGCCCCCGACCGTCTGGTTGACAGAAAATCTGCTGACCAGCCAGTCAAGCCTTTCAATCGGAAAAACTTACAAGCTGGTAGGAGATTTTTTGTTTTTTTGGAAAACCTGCAAAATAGAGAGTCTGGTTTTTGAATTGGAAAACTTACAAGCCATGTTACATGCTTGTCTGAAAGATCCTATAAAATAGAGAAACATGCTTGTTTTTGAGTAAGCCTGTATATAGAACTTGCACAACTGAGCTATGTTCCAGGAGTTGTGCAATTCATGACCGTCTTTTTTTGGAAAGGGAGTGTGTGCAAGTTGTCTATTTCAAGAATAGACTGGATCTATCCGGCTCCACTTTAGAATATTTTTAATTTTTGGATAAAGATAAATAAGAAAAGGTGCACGATCTCGACGAATTACTTCTGAATAACTTCAGAAATCTCTATGGATAACCTGACCGCACCAAATCGGGTAACATTGACCATCTTGTAGGGCCCCTCCCACTTGGGGGAGAGCTTATTCTGACCTGCCTTATTTTGAATTTGTCTAAGGATGTGGTCGCATATGACCAGTGTCCACTCCGGGCACCTTGTGGTCATGATAGCGCCTAAGGCTTTGCTAATATCAGGATGCTCGAATTAAAGCACGATCACAGAACTCTTCGATTAGGTTTATGTCATCCTCTTATCACGGCATCACGTCATCGTTCAAGTAGCTGGTCACTCGGGGAGACTGAAGGGCGATCGCAGAAGGGAGCATTGCTTCCACGCCAAAGACTAGGGAAAAAGGAGTTTCGGACGTGGCCCTGTTGGCAATCGTTCGAAGCGACTAGAATACAATGAGGAGCTCGTCCACCCAATGTCTTGAATAGCTCTTAAGTTGGTCGAAGACCCGGGTTTTAATCCCTTGTAGTATCATCCCATTTGCCCTTTTGACCTGTCCGTTGCTTTGGGGGTGCCCCACTAATGCGTAGCAAACCTTGGTCCTGATCTCTTCGTAATAGTCCTGGAAGGCACTACAAGCGAACTAAGTCCAGTTGTCTGTAATTTTGCGGTTTGGACTGCCAAACCTTACTACCAGCCCCCATATGAACTTAATCGCTATTGCGGCATGATCTTCCTGATTGGCTCAGCTTCAATCCACTTATTGAATTTGTCGATTACCACAAACAGGAATTCAAAACTGACTGGAGCTTTTGGGAATGGTCCCACGATATAGAGCCTCTAGACAGGGAAAGGCCAACAAAGTGGTATGGTTTGCAGTGCTTGGGCTGGTAGGTTAGTATGTCAGCCATGGTACTAATATGACTCGCACCGTTTCACTAGCTCACAAGCATTCTGGAGGATTATGGGCCAATAGAATCCTTGCTAGAACACTTTATCGACCAGAATGCGGTATGGAGTGTGACTACCACATATGCCTTTGTGGATATCAGAAAGCGCTGTGCTCCCCTCTTCCTGAGTGATGCATTTCATTAAAAGGTTGTTTCTCCCCTTGCGGTAAAGGCGTCCCTCTACTAGGGAGTATTTGTGGGCCTATCTCGTGAACTTTTTTGCTAATGCATCATCGTTAGGGACTGCTTGATTCTAAAGATAGTCCAAGATATGATCCATCCAGGACGTACCTGAATCAAGCAAGGTGACCACATGATGGCCACCCAGGTTGATGACACCAATGGAGGTGTTGCCTCTGGTGCTCTGTTTCCAAGCGGAGCATCCCCGTCACCTTGGCTAGAGGCCATGGTGGACGGTTGTGTGAATCTTTCTTCAAAGACTTCGACCAGGATAGGTTTGTAAGAAGAAGCTAGATGGACCAGCTCATCGGCTAGGAGGTTGTCCTTGCAAGGGACATGCTTGACCTCAAAACTGATAAAGTGTTGCTCCACCCTTCTCACTTCAGCGAGGTATTTCGCCATTATCGGATTAGAGCACTAAAACTCCTTTTGCACTTGGTTTATGACCAGTAGCGAGCCCCCTATCGCTAGCAAGCACTTTATCCCCAGTGTGGAGGTCGCTCGTATTCTGGACAAGAGGCCCTCGTACTCTGCAATATTGTTAGTGGCTGGAAAACATAATTGAATTACGTACCTAAGAATGTCACCGGTCGGTGAAGTCAGGACCACTCCAGTCCCTGCTCCCTTCAGTGTGATGATCCATCGAAGTGCATGGTTCAATGCTCGTAAACCTCTGGATGCTACTCCTACTCAGACTCAACGGACGACCACTTAGCAATAAAATCAACCAGCGCCTAGGACTTGATAGCAGTTTGGGGGATGAACTGAATATGGAACTCCCCGAGCTCTACTCATCTGTTCATCCTACTACATCCCTGCTATGGAAAATTTCTCAAATGGGGAGTGATGACGTTACCTTGATTTTGTGAGCCTGAAAATAGTGTCTGAGTTTGCAAGAGGCCATCAGTATAGCGTATATCAGCTTTTGAGCATGTGAGTATCAAGCCTTTGCATCTTTCACACCTGGTTTTAATGGACAAAACCAGATGTGACGTATGTGTGCCTAGGATATTTAACACACATAAGGATATCAAAGGTGAAGTAACAAAATCAATACTTTAATAGAATAAATGTTTAACTCTTACATCGAATGACATATATTGTCTTCTATGTAGATATTTGCAGCGAAATAGAAGCATTGGTACCCAACAACACCGTAGGCAACCGACTGAGAAACACACGCCTAAGACATCACAACCTCGTCTTGATAATCTTCAACACCTTCACTCACTGAGCAGCACCATGCATATCGCATGACATAGGGAAAATAGCAAGAGTGAGCACATGCCGTACTCATCAAGCCTACACAGAATAATGATACTCATACATATAAAAATGACAGGCTGACTCAAGGGTTTATTTGCATAATTGTGAGTAAAGAAAATAATGTAACTTAAAAACTTTGAGCAATTATTGAGTGTAACTCAATTAACCCAACCATTAATTAACATCTAAGGTTAACCACCTTGCAAACTATAACCATCTCATACCAACGGTACCATCATACCTAAACCACAACCATATCCATAACCAACTAATCATGCGAGGATCCAAGTCTCTCATGACCGTGAGCACGGCTGTTATAGCAGTTTTGCAATCTACTGAGGTTATCCAACTTTTCCCACGAGATGTGATTTCATCACCCACAAGAAGATGACTAAAGCCTCCATTCTGCTAGTGCTGATCAAGCACATTTCACACTACCTAAGGTGTGCATCCCGGAGATCATTGCAAGGCCATTACAAAGTTTCCTCTAGTATGTGTATGCCCGCTAAGGTTTCACTATCATGTTTTACAAAACATGCGCATCTTTCCCACCTAGAAGCCCCCTCTTGCGCTATATAGTTTTGGGGATCCTCGATCCCTTCCCCAAACACCCACTACCACTAACCAAATGGTTCTGGATCAAAGCCGTCCCCACACTTCCACTCCCATTGTTTGGCACATACAATCTTGAATCCATTAATTAATAAGCCATGCCATCCCATAAGGGCTCGTGGTTGGTACTATACTTCTTGGGTTGTCACTCCACAAGCTGGTCCGTACATAGGCTACTTGAGCAAAGACTAAACCAACAACATAACTATGATCATCCTCACAAATACCTCTTTGCTCAAGGCCCAAGGTTCCATGTTCCTATACTATTACCACATTAACCATCATTGCTGTGTATGTTTATTAGTCAAGTATAAGACACTTCCCAACATCCCGACAACAAGGCTAAGAAACTCAACCCATGAAAGACACCTAACCATAAACCACTTGTGTTTCAACGAATGATAAGGGAATATCTAAGTAAACCCTACCATATGTAACTACCCACCAAATTGACACTGCATGCAATTTTATAAAAATAAAACAGTTTAAAACATGGGAGCAATATGATCAAGAAGTACACTTGCCTTTTACCCAATGATGCTCAGTATTATCGAAATCTTGGTCTTGAAGTCCCTTGAATGATTCCAAAGCGCTATCTACTAATCGCGAATTCTACCAAAAATAAAAGCAACATCAAATAAACACCTGATAAACTCCAAATTGCAAACATAAAAGAAATAGAACGCGAGATTGGGATCTTAGTTGAGCTAGGCAAGGAGAATAGAATTGACCGGACTTCTTTCAAGGAAATATTAAGCGATACGAACTAAGGTTTCACATGAAATGAAGAAAAGACTGGCTGAAGCATTAATATGTGTAACCTACAAATTAGTATATTATTTTAATATCATATACTTATGTTTGTGGTACATTGATATGTAGTTCTGGCCAGGACTTATATATCATTGTGACAACCATAAATTTACTAATCAAAATAATATCTTCATGTTGTAGGAATTTAGATGTTAATAAAAGATAACTACTATAGAGCTATGAGAATTGATACCTAAAATGGACATGGTTGGATAGATCATATTTTTAGTAAAAATTGAGCACAATAACCACTCAAATCAGAGCTAAAATGAAGAAGATATGGATATTTAAAGATCAAGGTTTTTCTAGAAAAAGGCGATTTTATGGAATTCTTGGAATTATTTTTGTATTGGAAATTGGGGTTTATTGTGCAATGTTGACTGGCTGCTGACTGGACTTGGCACATCAGCAGATCTGCTGATGTGGCATAATGATGTGGATAGCAATGCTAACTGGATTTATGTGGACATGTGGCAGTTTCCTATTGGCTAATGAAGGGGTATGTTATGCGCTAATCTAGGCTCTCGGTTTTGGATCGGACGGCTGGGGAGGTTAGGTGGCCGAAGTTGATGGCAGTATAACGAATGGAGCTCGGGAACGGTGGAGGGAGCTCTGGCATAGCGACAAACTTGCTAGAGTTGGCCGAAACGACAATCCAACTTGCCGACGACGATGGTGAGCGGTGGAACACTGAGAGGAGAGCAAGAGGAAACCGCTTAAAGGCTTACCTCGAGCGGCGTGGCACGTGAAGGGGGTCGGTGATGATGGGGGTGGTGATGACATATAGGAGCACAACGGGGAGGCTGCTCCGGTGGTAGGGAAGCGAGGGCAAGGGCATCGACGTGCTTAGGAGGTGGCATCATTGCTCGAGGATGGATCGACAATGGCAATGCAGCACTGGAGCGATGGATCCGCGAGCTGGGCTGAAGAGCAGCAATGGCAGCTCGGCAACGGGATAGGGCACTACAGCGTCATTCTTGAGTGCTCTGGGGAGGGCGTAGGGCAAAAATATATAGGCAGGGAGGGTGTAGGGCAAAAATATATAGGCAGGGAGGGCTAAAGGAGGCTGGGATTAGGTTGGCTAGGATTAGATTGTTTTCCTCGTTTAAACTAAGATTGGTTAGAGATAAGGCCGGCAAAAGATCACGGGGCTCATGAGGATTTGATTCCGCGAGCTTCTAGAGGGTTTCCCATCCAAGTTAGGCGTGAAATTGCATGACTGACGTGATTTGGGCTCGAGTCAGACCCCAATGGCGCAACGGTCTTTGGGTCGAAGATGATTCCGACAGGCAGGGCCGACCTTGCAGCAGTGTGAAGCGGAGGCAGAACAGCATGGGGCGCGTTCGATTGCATGAGGTGGAAAGTGGAATCTGCTGATGTGGCTAGCCGCGCTGGGCTACGGCACGGCCCAGGTAGGGAGAGGGTGAAGGGGAGGCCTAATGGGTAATGGGTAGGCTATGCTACCTAAAACAAAAAAAATCTACTAGAGTCACCTAGGAAATCATGCTAGTAGGAGATCATAGATTGTTACCATTCGACATGCAGCGCAGCAGAAGAAGAGTTGGAGGATGCCGATCCAACATCATGCGTGTCAAACTCCTTGAACAGCTTCTCGATCAGATCCACGACCAGTCCCGTGCAGGTGGTCACACTCGACCAACTCCGAGCAGGTGGTCATGCTCCTCGACTAGCTTTCGATCAGGTCTATCGTGGTCTCGACCAGTTCTGAATGGTCGTGTCGTGCTATCCGACCAGATCCAAGTGGTCATGTTGTGCTCCACAACCAGACGAGCAGGTCTGTTGACCAGTGCATCATGACTGATGACCAGTCCTGAACACGTCACAATCAACTCACTGAGAAGATTAGCACCACAATAGCAGCAGCGCCTCTACGGTATCCACACGTACCGGGCAGAAACGCTGAGTGCCGATGTGCTAGCACCTCGCACACGATTAGGGTTTGGGGAGATCGTGTGGAAAGCTGTCTCTAGGGTTTTCGAGTGGCTCAACCTCACCGTGCCCCACCCCATGCCTCTCCTTATATAGAGCTCGCTAATGGGCTCCTATGTTGGAAGCCCTTTAGGACTCTAACACCTCATGGATTACAATCCAATCAAACCCATATATGAATTCAATTCACATGTTTTGTTCCAACCCATTATGTGTGTGACCCGTTAGGTTCATGTACAAGTAGCTACGACTCGGAAACCCTTTCCAAACCGAAATCAATAGCGGTCCCTAGCAGGACATATTGACTCCTGAGTATACACAAAAGATCATATCGACTAACCTTGATATACACATACACCGATCCCTTCACCTCACAATACCAGTAAGTTCAAGGCGAGATACGTGCCACTATTGTGATAGCTCGACCATTTACTCGATCAAATAGTGGATTCATCATGATTAACTCTTTAATCATATTGGCATGACCATGCACTTTTTTAATCTAACTACCTCGAGGGGCCCAGAGATATCTCTCATGTTATCAAGGAGGAGCAAATTCTATCTTGATCGCTCACACCCCATGACATGTTTCATGACAAACCCGAAAACTACCTTTATGACTATCCAGTTACGGAATAGCGTTTGGTAGCCCCAAAATATGTCACTACATATTCTGGGAATCAATGACGATCTCATGTCTAAGGATCCTGCATGTACATCATTTGAGATGACAAGTGATGGCACATCATAATAACAATCCTAGCAGTATCTCAAAGTGGGTCTATCCAACGTTATATTCTCTAACATAAATATCCATATTATTGATAGTTATCTCTATACCTATGATCCATGAAACATGATCATCAATCAATACATGTGCTGGTCTTATGTATCATCACAATGATATACGACCAGAGATCGACTAAAAATAACATCATGATATAAATAAAGAGTTTCATAAACAAGTCACATACTTGCCAATTAAAATAAACGATAGTCATTGTTAGAATAACACATTATTCAGAAGTACATGAACATAGACGTGTCATACAATCATCTCTATGATTGCCTCTAAGGCATATCACCTTCAAGGCCGACTCGGGTTGGGCCAAGCCAGAGAGAGGGAAAGGTGGGTCGGGAGAAAGTGGGCCAGAGGAGTGGGAAAGGAGGTCGGCTGGGCTAGGAGTGTAGATCAGGTTTGGGTTGGGTTTGATTGGGTTTAGGTCCAACTAGGATTTCGATCTTCTTTTAGTCTTTTCTGTTTTTCAAAACAACACCACATCAAAAAAGAATACAATTATGTAAATTCCAAATAAATTCCAAGAAAATTGAACATGCAACATAAAATATATAAGAGCCAACAAAAATATTTTGAGCTTGTGAACACTTGCTAATTCTTTGAAAATTAAATATAGCACAAACAAATTCAGATGAGCCCAAATAAAATCCAAGAAAGCTAGATAAATCCAAATAAAACTCAAGGGTCAAAATAAAACCTAAATACCTATTACTCAGCATGACTGCACTCAAACAACTATGACCTAACTCAAATTTGCATTTGAATTTAGAAAATAGGCTTTTCCTATTGTAATTATTTAATCTATAATCTAATCTTAGAAATTTTTAGAAATTTGTGAAAATCGGAAATCAGAGTGTGACAAATCTACCCCCTTAAAGGAATCGCGCCCTCAAGATTCGGAAACATCATAGAAGAGATAAAAGAACTTGGTCTTTAAATTTTCTGCTCGCTTTCCAAATTGCTCTTTTTTTTCTTCTGGGTGGTGACATCATTGCATTGACATTCTCTGGTCACTTTGCTTTTGATATCTTTCTCAACTGTTTCAAGAAATCTTTATTGATTACACTAAATATGTAAAAAAAAATTCTAAATATTCTATTTCTAGTATCTTCAATGGTTGTAGTTATCTCTGATGTACCGCTTAAACTTTTGACATGCATCACATAGGACCACATACTTTGCTACATCACTTATCATTACATACCACCAATAGCGATCCTTAAGATCTTGATATATCTTTTTGCTTCCTAAACTCACTACTACAGAAATGATTTAGCGGGACACCCCTATGCAGACAGTTCTGTGGAGCCATCTGTGTAAAGATTATCACAGACGGCTCTAAACAAGAATCATCTGTGATAATGACAAGACCCCTCCGGAAGTGGTGGGATGTTTTTAGTACAAACGGTTTCCGTTGGGAACCGTATGTATTAATATTACAGATTAGTCTAATTATGAGCTATATTTAATAAAATCATAATCACAAATGGCTCCAAATTCGAGCCGTCTGTAATATTAATACAGACGGCTCGTATTTCGAGCCATCTATAATAAAAAGAATATCATAGACAGCTCCAAATAGGAACTACCCGTATAACTAATACAGATGGCTCCAAATACAAGCCATCTGGAAAAATGGCCAGGGGGAGGTGGGACACTTTATTACAGACGACTTCAAACATGAAGCCGCATGTACTATTAGAACAGTACATCATCCCCTACCACTTGATCGAAGCAGAGCAGTGGCACCCAAACAGCTTATGTTCTATTTTAGTTCAAGAATTTGGCAAACCCCCACTATGCCAAATCATGGATTGCATATACTCTACGATTATATATCCATTATATGGACGAGTCCATGGAAGAACCATCTAGAGATTGGTTGCAAAGACTAGACCTATAATCTAGCATTGTTGAGGTATTGCTACTGATATCACCTATAATCCTCGTCGGCGATTCTATGAGTTTGTATTACACAAAATCAATAAGTAGTAAAGGGATAGGGTAAAAATGAGAAATGATATCGTTTATGGATTTTGCATACTCACATTTTCTATAAAGGCAGTGAGTTGAGAAAGCACAATATCACTTGTGACAGTCGTAAGATCCATGATTCCATCTATTCAAAACTATAGCTATAAAACAATTAATAGAATGAGAAGGAGAATTTACATGGTTGTTGTCTTCAAGTAGAATGGATATTTCATATGAATTCTCATGCATAAGACTTTAAGTCTTAGCACAAGGGAGATATGACGTGTTCATAACTCAATACCCTATAGCTCCTATGTTAAGCAGAGCAATAAAGTCATTTTAAACTTTGACAAAGTTTAAGCGAATATGGGCCACATGGTCGCCATGATCCACAGGATCAATATAGAGGGATTGTGTGAGTCACGATCAAATCCAAAAGGATTAAATGTTACACTCTTTTCCCTTTATTGAGTTTTGTCCTATTGGGTTTTCTCAACGCGAGGTTTTTAATGAGGCGACATGTGCAATTGCAAGAGACACGAGCTATGCACTCTTTTGTCCTTACCTTTTTCCCATTGGGTTTTCAAAAGGAGTTTTTGACGAGGCATGAGCATACATTGGATAAGTGTCCAAGGGGGTGTTATAATATAGGTTTATTTAATGGGATACACATGTGAACATTTAACCTAAATTCGGCATAGGGGCATATGCCTTTAGGCCACTAGAAAGTTTAGTCTCGTATTGCTCATTTATGTAAAAGAGATCTTTCCTTATATTAAAAAAAGGTTCCTAAGTTGTACACATAATCAACGATAAAGTGGAGCAGTATCAAACTATATCTTAAGTCTTGTGTGTGTTGTCTTAACATTCTTGTTTGATTAGTGCGCGGTAACATGATTATTATAATAATCTACAAATTTTGCTATGTATTTTGAATAACATATTAGAGTAAATTAACAAAATCTATAACTATTTTGATACATGTTGCAGAAAACAACAACTTATGGTGCTCATTTCAAAAACCTACAACTATTTTAACACATGTTGCAAAAAACTATAACTTTCTCACCGTGGGCCACATGTCATCCTCTATGATATTTAGTAGAAGGATTAACCGTGAGCCCATAGAGAATAACATGTGGGCACATGGTGAGAAAGTTGTAATTTTTTTTAACATGTGTCAAAATAATTATAGGTTTTTGAAATGTGCACGAGAAGTTGTAATTTTTTGCAACATGTATCAAAATAATTGTAGGTTTTTGAAATTTTCTACTTCAAAATATTATACTTACCACGGATTTTAGTACTTTTTTTAAGTAAAGAAAGTTTGTTTCATTAGGCCTAGACTGGGCTGGCCCGAGTCAGACATAAGGTTAAGCCGAGTTTTTTTATTATAATATTTTCTGACATAAAAAATTAAATAAATATATCTTGGACAAAAATATTTATAAGAATATACGCCTACCACTTTCTCATGAGACGATTAGGCTCTTACCACCCTTTAAGAGGGCGGTAAGTAGTCCACTGGGCCCCTTACCACTGGTGAACAGTACTCGACTAGAGTACTGTACATAGTTCAATTTTTCCGTCGTACCTTATCTACATAAAATTGTGGTCTTCTGTTGCTCTAAAAATACTAAAATGTTTTGTACGTGTTTTATAATTCATTTACAACCTATTTTAATTGGATTCACCAAAAAAAAACTATGTAGAATTTAAACTAAAATTCTCCAAGATAGCCTATTTTATAACTTCGAACAATTGTTAGGAACTCAAATAAATTTCCAAAAATCTGGAAAAATTTACTAATATTCTTGTTATATGATAGATTAATTTCTAAAATTATTTGTAGCCCTAGGTTATATTGTGACAAAGTGAGTTACTTTGTAATGCTCTATTTATATACATTTTTATCCTTTCATGTGATATTGTTCTTTTAATTCAATTTGAATTCAAATATATACACCCCTTGACTGCACCAGGAGTACTGTTCATAGCTTTATTTTTCTCTTCCATCTTCTCTATACAAAACAGTGGTACTCTGTTGCTCCAAAAATTCTAGAACTTTTTTATGTGTTTCCTAATCCATATGCAACCCATTTTAGTTGGATTCACCCAAAAATCCACAGCGATGGCCCTTGACTGCACCATTATGTCATGTAGGATGTTTATTTTGGTAATATGTTATCATCAATATTTTTATTACTTGTGTTCTTATATCATCACAAAGCGTAACATCATGCAATCTTAGCCACTTTTGAACGTATCTACATGTCATCCTGTCAGACAATAAATCGTTGGCTTGCAACTTTCCACATTAAAACTATTCACATTACGAATCCTACCACTAGTAAGTGTGCCAACAAAATACAACATTACATGATATGGTACAATTTATTTAATTACAAACAACATGGTCATGGCACATGGACAAAGGATCAATGTTCAAACCCCATGACACATGGATGAAAGGTTAATGTTTGAACACTGGAAGAATCTCTTCCATAGGTTTCGAGCTCATGGGATACCTTCATTTCACATGCAGTACCGCACTTGCACAACGACGGTGGTATAGGAAACGTAGGCAAACCAGAGCTCACCGTCTCTTTACTTCGGCTTGTGAACATACGCAGTTCAGTATTGTCTTTTATAGTCGTTCACAACATCAACTGCAAACACACACTGTTGCAACTACACCCAGCAGCACAGCACTTCTGTCGTGAGTCAGGTTTTAGACATGAAGTGACCATATGACTCAGCTTTAAACATGAAATTACAACACCTTGCTGCCAGCAGAGTATCTCTATTCTGACTCACACTTTAGATACGAAGTGACCACACGATAGAGCTTTAAGCATAAAATGACAATACATCTACCGTAAATCAGGCTTTAGACATGAAGTGACCACACGACTCAGCTTTGTACAGAGAAGATGGAAGGGGAAATAGAGTTGTGAACAATACTTCTAGCGCAGTTAATGAGTGTATATGCTTGAATTCAAATTGAATTAAAAGAAGAATATCACATAAAATGATAAAAATGCATATAATAGAGCATTACAAAGTACCTCACTTTTTCACCATAAAACCTAAGGCTACAAATAATTTTAGAAATTAGTCCATCACATAAGAAGAATATTAGTAAATTTTTTCAGATTTTTGGAAATTTATTTAAGTCCCTAACAACTATTCGAAGTTATAAAGTAGGTTTTCTTGGAGAATTTTAGTTTAAATTCTATATAGGTTTTTTGGGTGAATCTAATTAAAATGGGTTGCAAATGGATTATAAAATACGTAAAAAAATTTAAGATTTTTGAGCAATAGAAGGCCATTATTTTATACAGACATGTTACTAGAAAAAATTATCTACAAACAGTACTCGAAAACAGTACTGTTTTCGAGTACTACTGTCGAGTACTGTTCACCCGTGCAGACCTAACCTCCGTCTATTTTTATAAATATTTTCGTTCGTAGTATATTTATTTAATTATTTATATTAGAAAATACAAAAATAAAAAGACTTAGCTTAAGCCACTTACTTGGGTTGGGCTCATCGACGATTAGGGCTGATGAGAAAAAGGAAAGGACGGTCTATAAAGAGGAGGCAATCCATTCACATTACCAGAGTTGCTCGGGCCAGCGCCCAGCCCTACGGTCTTTCGTCTCGCTCTCCCTGTATGCCATTCATGGGCTTTCCTAGCCGACCTGTAGACTCCACAATTTCTTCTTACGCTCAAACAGAGAATTATTTTCTTTTTCGTCCTTAAAAAGATTCTGGTAGGGGAAAAAACTTCTTCCATTAGTTCCACTTTACGTTCAACGCTTGCACAAGTAAAACACTAAACACGCTCGCCTCAACGAGGACGATAAGACGAGCACCGAACCGCAGCAACACACCGCGCGACCTACCAGCACGAATCCGCTCCAGAACCCCACCTCGTCGGCACAGGCACGTTCGCGTACTACCAACGCAGTAGCATAGCAGTACCAATCAGCCGAACAGTCCGCCGACCTCGGTCCACGCACGCACGTACGCCTCACTGCTCGTTCCGTTGCTCTCGGCCATTCGCATGTCGCGACCACGAACAGTGCACGCCTTGAACCGCCCCAATGATCACGCGGCCGGGTCACAGCGAAATACGTGCCCCCGGATGCCAACGAACAAACCCGTCGCCGCCGCGACGCCCCCCAACCCGATCGGTCGGTCGGCATCCGCGACCGCGCGGAAACCGGCGTCCGTCCGGCTAGCTAATGATTTTGACGACTCGCTCCCGTACCAACAAGGACCACGGCCCCAGTACGCACCGCGCAGCCTCCCCACGCTCCGTTACGCGTAGGCACGTCGAAACGTTAGGTGCCGAGCCCGCGCGATTGCCTTCTTTTCCACGTACGTCTGCTGGCCGGAGCCCACGGGACGGCACGACCGCGCGTGTCCGGTTTGGCCGGCGTGCGCGCACGGCGCACGAACCTCCTGTCGCTGTAGGAGTGGCCGGCCATGCCATGCGTCATCTCGCTCTCAGTGGCTCTGTGCAGCCGGGGAGGGTACGCACGTCGGTACGTGTGCTCCGTGTCGATAGAATCAGTAGCGCGGGGTGCAGATGCAGGGTGTCTGGAAAAATCGTGGATTGCTCTACTGCATAACCATTTAAAAGTAGTATCGTATCACTGCAGTTCAGCAGTAACTGTGATTAAGGATGTATCAGTATCGATTCTTAAACTTTCACGTTTGAATTATAGTACAATCGTTAAGAACCGGTACTGATACGAACCGATCTGATTTTTGTTTCAATTTATTTTTGACTCGTGTCCGTCAGCCAGCTGATATTTTCTAGCATCTCTCGTCCGCTCATCTCTTATCCACTCAACTCCTCTCTCATCCACTCATCTTTCTACTCTAAGTCTTTGTGCTCTTAGGCATCACGTCTCTGCTCTCAATCCGCTCATCCACGGCGTGAGTGTCCACCACGGCGAGCTCATCCATGGCGCGGGCGTCCACCACGGCGTGGGTGTCCACAGTGCAAGCGTCCACTATGGTGAGCTCATCCACGGCTCGGAGGATCTGTACAGCATGCGTTTTTATATGGCGGCCGAGGTAGCTTTGCTTTCTTAGTAGCTAGGTAGCAGAGGATCAGTACAATATGCGTTTTTATAGCTGAAGGTAGCTTTGCTTTCTTGGTAGCTAGATAGCTGAGTTACAGCCAAGAGGATTGGGAGAAGTGGTGGGTATGGAGGAGTTGCAGCTAGGTAGCTTTGCTTTCTTGATTGTGTTTTTATGCGTGTGTATGCGTGGTTCTTTGTGTTGTCGTATTGAATTTGATTGTGAAATATGTTGTATGGACGAGATAAGTCGATTTCAGCCTTATTGTATTGAATTTTATGGTAAGATGTGTTGTATAGATGAGATGTATTCGATTTGAGCATGCAGCGGTTGCCAGAGCATCGCCGGCAACAGGAGCAGCAACCTAGCTGGCTCGAGAATCTCGAACCGGCTCATTTATTTTGGCTCTCAGAACCTTTTCACTGTTGAAGGCTCGTTTATTTTGGCTCTCGGAACCTTTTCACTGCTGGTTGAAGTCACAGATCGATAGTGAAAAGAATTTTTAGTGTTAATTCTAAATCCGATACTGATAGTCATATACTATTACGACTATCGGTGCTAAATAATCGGTGCTGATTTAACATTGATTAGATTTTTGAACCGATAACAATGTGTCTTTGTGTAGTAGTGTTAGAATGGTTCGGTTTCTGGCTTCACGGTTCATGCATGTCGCTATGCATGAAAAAGGGACAAACGCCACGCGCGCGCCGTTTGACTTATCAGCCGGCCAACGGAAAGGATCTGAGCCCTTCGTAGATCGTGCGGATTGTTCGTGATATCATTGGGATATCTTTGATCGGGAAATACACGCATCTTCGAGTACATGTTGTAATCAACTCTTTGTCCTTGAAGGTTTTTTTTTTTTCAACCACGGAGTACGTTTTCCTGGCGAGTTCGTAGTGAAAGTACGGCACTAAGCTATGCTCTACTCATGCACCTCATGCTTCGACAGATGAGACTCCTGCCCCAATCAAAACCAAACCCTTGGCAAGTTGGGCCATGATGATGCATTGGCCCAAAAAGTTTCGTGGGGTCAGCCCGGGGACCAGAGGCGACGGGTGGATCAATGCGATTGACTGTATCACTGAACACCCCACGCCCGGGCCCGGGCCCGGACCCCCTTTCTAAATTCTATAGTTTCAGTGCCGGCCCTGCCTTGCCCTGCTCTGTCCGTCGACAGCGCCACGCGATCCGTTAGTGGTAGGAGCGGATGGGGCAGTGAGTGCCACACTGGCTCACCTCTCGACGGAGACAGGTAGGTCATGGCCGGCCGCCATCTCGCGCGAGCCGGCCGTGAAATTAATGTTTGCTCTCGTGTCCTCTTCGTCTACTGATGATTGCAATGCGGCTGTGCGTGTGACTGTTGCGCTGGCGCAGTCAGGCCGTGGGCCGCCGGGCCCAGCACGTTGCAGTAGTGGTACGTTCTTGGCAGACGACCAGCCTGACCGGTCGGCCATCTCAAGTTCCAGGCTCACTGTGCCAAGCCTAACGCCTTTTGGAAGCGGCTCCTGTGCGTAAAGCTTGTGATCGACGACCGCCGGACTAGGAATTTTTTAATATTATTTTTTACGGGAATTTCATAAATATTTCATGAATTCAAAAAATTACAAAAACAACCCACTGTCGCGAGATGGTTCCACGAAAATCGATTTTTGCAAGTTAGAGTAACGAATATATATATCCACGAATTTGTTTAACAAAAATTTCATTTTTGCGGTTTGAAAGTGTGAAAATATTTTCACGTCTTGACACCGTGAAAATACAAAATTTGTCATCGGACCAAAATGGGAAAACTAGTTTTCCCGGGACTAGCGCGCAAAAACTACTTTTCCTAGGACGAGTGTTTTTTATCTTATTTTTAGTACCGAAAATACAAAAAATAGTTTAATTTGTATGCATTGTGTGAGTAATTTTTTTGAGTGAAGTAACCTTAAGAGGGTGAAAAATATAAATTTTCAAACACTAGTGGTTTTGAACTATAGTTATCATAAAACCCGATACAGATGTTACCGATGCTGATGAATCTATCCTATATACTAATGGCGGTGGAATCCTGGGATGCTCAGGGCCCTGGTACTGTAGCTACTGTAGCAGGGCCCCACCTATCACTGTATACGTATATATGAATATGGATACATATACAGATATATATATAGATACGTGTATATATATGTATACATATATACGTATTTGTATACATATAATATACTTTCTATTTTCGGAAATACTTGAAAATGTTAAAGGAAAATTTGTTATATTGATAAATCGACTGAAACAATCTAAACTGCAAAGAAAAAAAACTAAAACTCAAAAAAATACAAAACAAATTTTGTTACATTCGTATTACTCACGTAATTACTGTCCACAAATATATTATGTATATATATATATATCTATATAGATACAAATATATATTTATATTTATATATGTATATTACATACATGAGTTTAGATGAATTCAACATCCCATTTTCAATAATATATACTAACGGTGGAAAAATCAGTGCACTAATACGAAACAAATTTTGTTAGTTCCGTATTACTGGCGTAACTACTGCTCAGCAATATATTATGTGTGTGTGTGTGTATATATATTACATACATGAGTCTAAATGAATCCAATATTCTCCTTCCAATAACATATACTAATGGTGAAAAAATTGGTATACTTCATGTACTATTAAAGCTACTACAAATCATACAACATTCAAGTATAACATTTATTCAAAACGGGCGCAGCAAAGTGCGCCAATCTACCTAGTATTATATTAAACGTAGGGTTTTTCGTTATAACACGAATGAACCCTAACCATACAGAAATAACGACAACAAATATTGGCATGTACGGTACGCCAATATGTAACTAGGATCTCTGCACATAGAGTATGTGGTTGTGGTCTGTGTTAGAGACCTCAGGGAATCCTGCCATATGTTTGAATTTGTGGTGTGAGGCCGAGAGAGAGAGAAAGAGGTGTGACGTGTCATGGGCAGGTAGTTTTCGAGTGGCGGTGCATGTACCAAGTGATTGGTCATTGTGCATGTACCAAGTGATTGGTCATTGTGCATGCCATTAAAGCCATGATTCGCGCCCTATAGGTGTAGGCCGGTTGTAGCGGCCAGTGCTATGGATGTGATGAATCACACGCTCTAGCATCTTATCTGACTGATCCACCGATTATTGGCAACACGGAGTGGTTCCTTTTTCATCATGTAGGAACAGTCTGAACTAATAAAATAGAAAGCTACGCAAAATAAATAGTCGTGCAACCGTCTGAACAAAATACATTGACTAAACATACAAGTAAAATATACTACGCCTCACCCCTACCCTAACCCCTACCCTGAACCCTATCATGGGCCTTACCTCTGAGACGCTTTGGCCTCCATGCTGATGCTAGAACGACCGTCTCCTCCTCCTCCCGGGGATGGTCGTATGTGGACGGTGTGTACCAATCAGGCTCGCGGCGCTCGCGTCTAGACAACTGGAGACCATAGGTTCCTTCTGTATCCTAAGTGGGCGGAGATGCTCCTACATGTCATGGGTAAAGGGCAGCAGTGCTAGTAGAGGGTCGATGTGGTGGGTCGTCGACACGAAGGAGATGTGTGCGAGTCCGCGCAGTGTGCCACTATAGGTACTACTGGTAACTGAGCTCATTGTAAAGTGCATCATACTCGATCACGTCCTTAAGAGCCTAGTTCCACTGCTGCACCCAAGGCTATATCCTATTGGTCAGGTCAACTTGGCTTTTTTTGTGGCCCCTTCATCGACAACCTGAAGTTTGAATTAGAGAAATGGAAAACACATAATACAACGAGGTAGGTGACATTGTAACTCACAAGTACACATAAGCAGGAACATGATCTCCAAGCGGGACTGGGAACTCCTGGCAGCGGCCCAACTGGCACATCACTCCATGGGCGGCGTAGTCCTCAACGAAGACATCAAAAAGCCACTTCTTCCTCGTCATCCAAAACGGCGAGTGTCTATAGCACAGTGCGGAGATCCCGTGGCCTGCGGATCGTCAGAGAACTAAGTCGGGTGTGTACGGCTCCCAAATGATCATATCAGGCCTCAAGTGGTCAAACTGCTCCGTAAAAGCCTCGTACGCAGCACGAACCTGCACTCCGCCCACTGCGGCTGCAAAATTATAGTTCATCTAAGTTAGAGAGGCGCTATTATAGAAACGAAATTTGAGATTAATTTAAAGGGCGTACCCGTCGGCGAGTCTAAAGTGATCCCATCATTGTCATGTCTATGTCGTTGATGTCGTACATCTCTGAGGTGTAGTTGTAAGGATTGGTGACATCCTAAGAGGGGAATGAATTAGGACACTTAGAACTAAATAGCTCTAAAAACTTCACAAGACAAATCTATATCAATTTCTATCTAAATGTGCCATAAGTTTATCTAGTGTGTCTACTCTACTGTTAAAAAGGTTTGCAACATATAGCCAACCGTAGCAAACTACTCTAGAAAGGTAACTATGCTATGGTAGATTGCAAATATATAAATGCCAAAATGTAAAAAAGGTAGAGAGCACAAACTCAGCATTAGAGATTTTTATCCCGAGGTATCAATGGCATAAACACCACCTCTAATCCACGTTAGAGCTCTACCAAGGATATGCTCCTAGTTGCCAAGGCTCTTCCGGTCACGGTTCTTGAGCCACCAAGCCACAAAGGCAAGGCTCACACCAAGCCTCTCTTCTGGTCACTTGCCGCCGTCTTCACTTCGGAGCTTCAGCCACCAAGGCAAGGGTCTCCACGTCTCCGTACAAGCTTCTTGCCGTCGCTCCACATTAAGTCAGAGGATCAACAAGCATGAGCCACCAAGGCTCATGGTGCTGATAAGTCACCAAGACTCCAAGGTATCGACATACCACTTGGTACAATGTAGGATCACTTCTTGCTCCACTTTCTAGGCACCAACAGCTAGAAACAACTCTCTCTAGGCTTATTAGTACTAATCATGTGCTTAATTACTTTGGATGATCATTTTTACCACTTTGGTGGTTTGGATGTCTCCTCAAGTGTCTATAAGCTTTTCTAGACTTCAACACATTCAAATGGTCGAGTGGGGGGTATTTATAGCCTTAACCCCGCAAACAAGACGTTGCTCCAATAGCTCAAACTACCTGTGAACACATGATGATCCAGTGTCAATAGCAGTACCAACACTGGACCATTCGATGTGTACAGCAGTACAAACTAGCTGTTGGAACTCCACTCAAACTCATTTGTGAACACCAGATATTCTGGTATACTTCAACACCATCACTGGACCTTCTGGTGTGTACACTTCTACCAACCGAGCCACTTCACTGTTCAAATAGTCTGGTGTGTGCAATCACACTAGACAAAGTCATTTCAACATCTCCTGAAAAACTATCTGGTGAAACCTCCGGTGTACGCAACTCTGAGTGCCAGACCATACGGTTTTCCCTTCCGAGTCAAACACTCCGGCGGGTATAGCTTCATTGAACACCGGACCATCTGGTGTGTACTTCTTTCTGAGCACCGGACCATCTAGTGAGAGTAATTTGTCTTGAACTCGTTCAATTCAATCTTTCTTGAGTTCAGTTTCGGTGGATTCTTCATGTATTGCATCAATGAGACCTACTAAAGTATATACTTGACAAATATTTTAGTCCCATTGACTATGTTGACATTCATCACCAAAATCACATACATGCCTTAATGGGGCCATGTTTGCTATAGTAGTACATAGGTTGCATAAGGGGTCGTCCAACCTGAAAGCGCTCGAAGGACCACAATTGAAGTGGTAGAGGCATACCTGCAAAATTGGATGATTTGTGTATCCTCACACAGACCTTGCACATGGCGCGGTACGTGGCACTGAGAACGGCTGAATCCTAGGACACCTGAGGAACATCGTCGACATATGCGTCAGCAATAGCTTAGGCATAAGCTATCCAACGTGCTTCCACTGTATCCCCGTGGGTGGATGTGAGCATCACCCAACCGAGCAACTACAATAGGTAAGCCTCTAGGTGTCGGGCAACCTAGTGCTCCGTGGGATCCACAACCATCCTCTCTACCAACATAAGTCAATTGAATATAATAAATGGAAAAACAACTTGCAATATGAAATTAATGAATCAACAAAAATATTACTAACCTTTAATTGCTCTAACCACTACTTCTTAGGCACGTGCTTCTGATCCACCAAAATGGAAAGATGCCCCCATCGAATGTGTCAGGTACAACTCCCTGGAACCTCTCGAACAAGTCCATCTACCAACTAGGTGGAGTGACCGAGGGACTGATCACTTCACTAGAAATCGGTAACCAAAAGAGAATGAAGATGTCATGCAGCACGATTTTCATCTCCCCAATTAGCATGTGGAACGTGTGTGTCCAAACTCCATCGGTCCACTAAAGCCGAAACAAGGGAACGATCAATCGGGAACCGCCATGACTGCTCCACCTGACCGTCATCAACCTCAACCACCTGATGCGGACCTATGTCCTCATCTGTGGCCTAAATTATCCGTGCAAGACAAAGAAGTTGTTGCTCGAACTAACCTACAATACATGAGTTGATTAGCTAAGATAAAAAATTAATGAGTTGATGGCAAATTGAACTACATGTAAAACTTACTGAACCACTAGGGGTGAAGTCGCCAAGCCCTCAAAGGTGCACAAACCACCAACACTGGAACGTTCGTTGGGCCACGTGTGGTCTGTAAGAAGTTGCGGTGACACTGGTCCAACGAATGGTCCAGAAGCTTGTATGAGGGCTCCATCCTTGCAAAAGAGGTAGCACAGATGTTACACGGAGAAGGTTAAACAAATAGTGTATAATGAGGTCACATTTAAAAAAATAGTACCAGGGAAAACAAATATGGAACACAAATATTACACATGTCGTACCACATAGTTCTTACATCAGAAATATAAATAATACATAAATAGTTCTTATATCAAGAACATAAATATTACGCAAATAGTACAACATAAGAACATAAATCATACATAAATAACTATAAAAACACATAATTCATACATAGCATATCCCTCCTTGTCTGCCCCAATCCCGTGCATTGCTTGTCCTCCATGGACACCTCTTCCACGTCGACTACCGGTGGATGGCCCTACTACAGCATCGATGCAGTTAGACTGTGGGCAATCATTTGCCTTATGATCAAACTCATCGCACTCATTGCACCTCTTCACAGGCCCTATCTGAATATGCCCAACCGTTGTGAATACACCTAGTCTGTGGCCAACCACCTTTCCCATGGGTATGTCTGAGCAACGTCATAGGAGACAGACATATCGACATTTATCTGTCATAAACTGTGAAGTCACCTTGCGCACTGAATCCATGGAACTTCCCTATCTAGATCTACACCATATTTTCCTTGCAGTAAAATGGTGACACAAATACTGAGGTTGCCACACCCACTTGGGATAATGCAGCCAGCACATGGGAATATGGAACATGTAAAAGCTTTGATTTGTTGCAGGTGCATTCACACCATCCATTCAAAACTTGACCTAGGTTCACCTCATGGGTGACAATTTCGATATCACTCCCCACTCCTCCTTTTGATCTCAGGATTATCTCAAAGCGGTGCTCATTAACACCCATGCTACAAACCATGTGATCTACTACCTTCTAGTTCTTCTTTTGCAAGTGCTCTATCATTCAGCTGGCATACGATGTATGCATTGTTTTACAATGAATAACAGCAGTAGCATACCTCTTTTGGTAATACCCAGTAATGTCGTACAATATACCCTCAACGATTACAACAAGAGGGAGTCCATGCAGCCTTCTGATGACCCAATTGTAAACCTCTGCTATGTTCATCGTCATGATGTCATGCCTACCAAATTATAGCAACAAAAAAATAATTATAAACTATCAAACATATTTGTTCGTAATACACATTTTTGATAAAGAGGTAGCCCAGTAGACGAACCTAGCACCTTCATTGTCGTAGAGCAAGGACCACTTCTCCTATAGTTCTACCTCAATCTAGTGCGAGCAACATTTAATGTTTCACGCCGCCCTTCTTCTCACATTAGGAGGGTCAATGTCTTCGCCAAAATGTGCCAGTGCCTCTGGTATAGTGTCATCATCAGTAGTCGACTTCTTACTTCTCTCCTTCATGTGCGTCCTAGTGCTCTTATCCAATTCCTTCCACAAAGCATCAAACTTGTGACTTTGGTTCGGACTATAGAGCCTTTTGAAAATGTCCATCGGCACCTTGCTCTTGAATTGCTTACAGAAATTTGCTCCAATGTAACACATGCACCACCTGTTTTGTAGGTTAGGCCATGGGAATGGCTCACTTGAATCCTCTTGCAGCATCTTTATAGCAGATAATATCCCTGCATGCTGGTCATGTATGATGCAAACGGTTGGTCAATCATGGACAACCCCAACTTTAAGATGCCTAAAAAACCAGAGCTAGCTCAACCTGCTCTCACCCTCCACAAACTCTGCCAAAGGAAGTATGTGGTTATTCGAGTCAACTCCAATTACAGCGAGAATCTAACATTTGTACTTCCCAATCAAGAATGTGCCATCTACACAAAGCAAATGATTGAATACACTAACCCAAAGAAAAGAAAGAACGTTAGAAAATCCTAGGCTAGTTTTCATCGATGGCAGTCTCCTTAAAAGCGGTATATGTGCTAGGGTTTCTTTCCTTCAGAATATCAAGCACACGAGGTAGGTTGTAATAAAAAGTCTCATAGTTACCCCGCCTCTTCTCTAAGGCTTTCTACTTAGCACGCCAAGCCTTTTGATAAGTAATATCATATTTGAATTGTCGTAATATTGCTCGTTGGATAAATGAGCATTCCATGTCCCGCTTCTGAACAATCTCAATGAACAATTCATTTGCAATTAGTGCAGCAGTGAGTTGAGATGCTTTCGACCTACGCTTTGCAGCTTACAACTGTGTTGAACCACTCTAGAGGCTACTAAATATCATATCTCTCTGTGTGATGTCACTAGCCATCGTACCACTGCATCCTTCATTTCAGACCGATTGGGGAAGACCTGATTGAGGTGAACCATATTTGAACTGTACTCTCAAGGGAAATCATGGTGCTCCAGAACTTGCACCCTCGTGTTGTCAGAAAAGTTCCATTGATCTGGGATGGCAGTATTAGAGGACTCATCATCTTTGTCATCATCAACATCATCATCAACATCCCCCATATTTATAGATTACACTAAAGCTTCTTCCTCATGTACTGTGTTACGGTCCACATTCTCAAATTCAACAACAATTTCTTCAATTTCCTCCCATGTGTCAGCCTGACCCTCAACCTCTCCCACCTGTCTATGCACAACAATCTCTGGCTCAGCCATCTGCTGTTGCTCAACTTCCTCCGTAAACACTGCATGCCCCCTCCTATTCTCTTCTTCTACCAGTATCACTGCACTGCTATTGTTATACACTTCTCTTAAACATACCTGCACAGCATATTGTACTCAGCCTCACACCGTCTACACCATTCCAACCATTTCAACCACTTGGTTGTCCGATACACTAGCTTTAACTCCCACAAAACTGGATCTAACGTACGAGTCCACATGCATTATACCATAACAGAATAAATGTCAGGGTGCAACTAAAAATATCTGGTGAACCACATTACCATCTCCTTCAACCTTGTACCCTCTGGGTTTGAATGCTCAATGATGGTAAACAGAAAATTGTTCAAATCAACAGCAGTTGGACCGTTCCGGATCTCACCATTCCCATAGAGAACTCTAAGACTTATAGGGTTTGACATAACTGTGATGTAAAAAAATATATCATAACAAATTATCAACTTATTTTACTGTTAATTACAAATAAAATTCTTCATAACCTAATTTCTATACCATTGTTAAATCTTCGTAACTTAAAATGTAACCTACAATTACTCTAATTCGTAACCTTACATACATAATGAAACAACATAACCTAAATTATTTTTTAATCTCTAATTAAACCTTAAATCTAAAACAATATTACAAAGAAAAAAATTAAATTTAACTTAACAAATTTTTACTGTAAGGCTTATACCTAGAACAAATATAGCAAATTAAATTGTGCATCTACATGATATTACATCCAACATAGACATAAATTATTTCTGCATACCTCTAAAACTAATAATATTTGTACATACATCTAAAAATTTGTTCCACTACTCATGTATCCTAATATAAAATATTTCTACATACATATAAAACTAACAAATATTTCTACATATATCTAAATTTGTTCCCCTACTCATTTATCCTAATATAAATCTACAAATATCTATAACTAACAAATATTTCTACATAAATCTAAAACTAACAAATATCTAATTAAAATTACATAACCTAAACAAATAAAAAAACTAACAAAAATATGCAAAAAAAAAATTTATCTTCACCTTCTTCCTCTTCCTCTTCCTTCCTTCTCCTCCTTCCTTCCTTCTCCTTCCTCTCCCTCCTACTCCCACCTTCCTCTCCCTCCTTCTCTTTCCTCTCCCTCTCCCTTCTTCTTCCTTCTCTTCATCCCCTTCTCTCCCAACCGATGCTAATATCTCGGCAGAATGCGCAGGAGGGCAAGCGGCGACCACGGAGTAAAGCGAGGCACGCACGGGCAAACAGTGCAAAGACCACTTTTCGCGCACCCGTCTCAGGAAAACTAGTTTTTAAATTTCGGTCCCGCAACAAATTTCGTATTTTTGTGCTCTCAAGACGCAAAAATATTTTGGCACTTTCAAACCGCGAAAATTAAATTTTCGTTAAACCAATCCGTGAAAATATATATTTTCATTACTCCAACTGGTGAAAACTGATTTTTGCGGAACCATCTCGCGATAGTGGGTTATTTTTATAATTTTTCGAATTCGTGCAATATTTTTGAAATTCCCATAAAAAATAATATTAACAAATTCGCCGGACTAGTACGTACTACTGTAGAGAGCAAACAGCAAAGGCGTTTCGTCTTTCTCTCTCGTTTCAAGTACAGGTATCACGGTGCCATGGATGTTGACACAGGAATCACGTCCTGACGTCCAGGTTAAAGTTCCCGATCGCTGTGCTCGATCGAACTCGAAGGACGTCAAGAAATCATTGGGCGTTGGATGCATGATTGGGGACGAAGCACTTAGGGGCGGTCAAATGCCTCTACCAAAGCGCATCTCAGAGTACGTACGTGCGTAGAAATGTGCGTAGAATGAGGCATGCCATTGCCATGTACTTCATCAGGTGTCATCTCACAATACACACGTATATACACTCATGCGTAGTTCGACTTCGTATCGTGAGCAAATTAATAAAAAAAGAAGACAAAACTGACAAATGATTGGTTAACTAGTACTAGTATTACTAACATAGGATTAATTATTAATGATATATGATTGACTGATCGATTAATTTAATTAGCACTTGAGAAGCCCAGCACAACCACCATGGCCATGCCACCCACAGACACACACTTTGAGAGAGACAAGGGCTCGATCGTGCTAAAACCCCTGGCTGGGCTTACTGCTCACGTTGACAAAGTAGGACGACATCTGAGCGGTGGCGCTGCTCGTGCTCTCGCCGCCGGCGTTGGCGCCATTGCTGGCCAAGTTGTCCATGCCGTGGCACTGCACGTAGTCGTACGTCTCCTCCTTGGCAGGCGCCGGCGCCGTCGTTGCCACGCCGGGCACGGCCCCGGCCGGGGGTGTCGTTGGTGTTGGGGACGGCACGACCGAGGGCAGCTTCGAGAGCAGCGCCTCGAGGCTGCTCATCGATGGCATGATGTGCATGGACGCTGCCGCGGCGGCGGCCGGAACAGGCACTGCGCCGTAGGGGTCATAGAGCTCCAGCGGCGGCCCCGCGGGCGGCGGCATCAGGCCCGGCCACGCTGCGATGTCCGTCGGCAGGGCGCCCGGGAACGAGCCGGCCGACGATGGGTGCGGCAGCAGCACCCCCGGGATGCTCTCCAGGTAGCCGAACTTGCGGCGCAGCATCACGACGTAGCTCAGGTCCTCCGCCACCTGCACCCATCGAGACCGGACACGACCGCATCAGCATCACATTGCTAGCCGTGCAACGCAGCGGCATGCATGCAGCCAGATACATTGCCACACGCATTGGCAATATAAGCTTGATGAAACACCGCTATCACACACACTACACTACTGCTATGCACATGCTGCCTCGGTTCTCCGGAAACGGAAGTGTAGATAACGACCGGTGAGCATTGGGCTGGAGGTGCACTACCTTTTTCATGGAGCCGAGCTGCACGACGCCCTCCCTGACAGCGATCAGGGCGATGGTCTGCAGAGCAAGCAAAGAATGAGAGGAAAAGGAAAAGCGCATGCAGGTCATGGCAGCATCAGCTAGCCAGCTATAGCTAGCTGTGGCATGCAGAGGCCGCAGCATCAGCTAGCTCTCTGATCGAAAGGGCCCGGATTGCGATTTGTCAAGGCCTAAAAGTGTGTACCTGGATGCCGGACTGGAACTGAGCCTCCCACGTCCTCGGATGCTGCAAAAATGCAGCACATGGCACACAAATTAACTGTCAGTCAACAATGGTGATTTTTTTTTACTAAGCTTGTGTGATCCATCACAGCTTCACTTAGCTAAGATATTCAGAGTTCAGTGATATTTCAGTAATGGTGTTGGTGGTGCTTACAGAGTCAGCAGGGTTACTCCAGGAGGAGATGAGGTTGATCTCGTGCTCCTGGGGCTCCCTGAACACCCACTTGTGGCTGTGGTCTGCTGCCACTTTCCCTATCAGCCTGCAGGAAACCGCACCAAGAACAGAAGAAAGGCTCAAAGGCCCAGCCATCATCAACGTGGGGATTAACTAACTAACCATGGTTGACAGTCAGTCAGCAACCTACCCTTCTCCGTAGTTGTAGATGTCATGGGACATCTTGAAGAACAGCTCAGGCTGCAGACCCAGCTGCTGCTGCTTCACCACATCCTGCACAGCTGCCTCACAGTCCCCAGCATATGCCGCTGCCCCCTCTTGCCCGCACGCTGCTGAGGTGGTGGCTGCGAAGTTGCAGAACCCGTCCTCCCATGCCAGGATCCTAGGTGAAAATTCACAAGAACTCCAGCACTTACATGGATTCAAAACTCAAGCAAAAGAAGAAGCAAAACATGTGTTTTGTTTTGTTGGTGGTGTACTGGTTTGTACCAGTTCCTCCTGTTTGCTCTGGTCCTGTCGTACGCCGCACCAGGAAGATCCCATCTGCTCATCAACAAATTAAACCATCAAGTGTTAGTTAGGCATGAAGAATCATGATTTGGAATGCACATTAGAAGCTGGTCGCAAGAAGAAGAGCTCACTTGGGGGGCGGGTAGTTCCGGGGGAGGATGCGCCAGAAGACGGCGTAGGCCCACTGCGGGGCGTCGCCGGTGCAGAGACTCCGCAGCGTGTGCTGCAGCAGGTGCGTCACGGCCACCGGGCTCAGCTGCTCCTCCATCGCTTGCCGCGCGCGCGAGGCGCGGCCGGCAATCAAGCGAGCTAGCTAGCTGTTCGAGCTTATGCGCGCAGCACGTCGGTCGCCGCGGCTGGTTGGTTGCTCGCACGGTGCAGTGGCTGCTGCTCGCTCGTCTCGCTGGTGAAGCTGAACTCTAGCTGGTGTGGAGATGCTAGCCAAGAATCTCGGAGTGAGCAGCTAAGCACTTGCCTAGCTGCTTCTCTTCTTGCTTATGTAGTGGCGTGTGTGATCTCTGGCAGTGACTTGTGAGGCCAGGCCACCACCGAATGGGAAAGCCACACCTGCCCAAAACTTATAATACTACATCCGTCCCTTCTCTCTCTCTCTAGACTCTGAGAGGGCTGAGCCTGTCCTGGTTGCTAATATTATACTGATTTTAATGAGCTGGTAATAATGACTCTCTCTCTCTAGCCGTGGGCCATGGCCTACAACTTCGCTCATAATATTAAGATTCAGGAAATGAGAAACCCCGCTGGTGCTTTGGTCCTGGGACCAACTGTCTCCTTCATGCCCGCACACAGACTGTTCTTGGTAGAGGACTGTTCTTGGTACGGCTCTTCTGCTGCCGCAGATAAATTGCGGTGCAGGAATAGCCGAAAATCCGGTAAAAAACTAAAATAGGTAATACCTGTCATCATATTTATCAAAATATGGTATTATATCAGTGTATTGGTAAATTTAGTAACTATATTCAGCACTTTAAACATAAAAAGGATTCTGGTACCTGAAATACCGAAAACTCCTGAGGTGCCGAATACGATACTGTTCACCGTATTTGGCATCTCAGGTATCGAAAACTCCCTGTATTTGGTATCTGAGATGCCGAATACAGTGAACAGGGTTGTATTCGGCACCTTAGGTTGGTCCCACTCACAACGCGTCTGGTTGGTGCTTTCGGTGCGGTCGGTCACGTCGTGTCACGTCATTTTATTTTTGTTGCCTTTTTTAAACCACGTGCTGCTGTGTTTTCCTATAAAATATGAGCGCGCTGTGGTGTTTTGCTATAAGGAGCCGCATCACGGCTAGAGAGCAGACGAGCAGCACGAGCAAGAGAGCAGATGAGAGGAGAAGCAGCAGCGCAGTGCATGGAGAGGAGAAGCAACGCAAGGTAAGGAGTAGCAGTAGCGCGAGGAGAGGAGAATCAGCCATAGATGAGGAGGAGCAGTAGCGCGAATTACAGTAAGTACTTAAATAATAGTAATTAGAGTAAGTATATTATTTAATCCATTCAATTACATTTTTATAATTATTTGCTTAGTCAAATTGTATAATAGTAATTCACGTGAATTTGATTAGCTGGTGTAATTAGATTATTTAATTAGTTTAATAACATGATGGCTTAGTGGTGGCACTTTGTGCTAATGGTGGCGTAGGGTGGTGGTCTAGTGCATGCATACTCTCCATAGGTGGAAGTATGGTGTCAGTGTAACGAGAGAAAAGAGAGAAAAAAGAAGAAAAAAGAAAGGATAAAGGATAAAAAATAATTTTTTAGGAAGATTAAAAAACTTGAGTTGAACAGAAAGATTTAATAAAAATCACAATGCACCAAAAAATTATCAAATTAAAATTTTTAATTAATAGTAGTGTCCACATGTTTAATTAGTATTTTAATTTAATCTATTAAAATAGTGGTACACACAAGAACTTCTGCCCTTAGTTAAAGAAACAAAGCAGCTATAAAGTCAAATAGAGCAATATTTTTAGTGTCTTCTACTCACCGTAGACTAGTCCCTTTCTCTCTTCAGCTCACTCAGCATAAAGAAATCTATGAATAAGTTAACAGTGCATTGTCAAATATGAGCACTGAAATTTTGATAGGAACTATAGGCATAGTAGTATTCACCATAAAAAGGAGATGATCACCCAGATTAAGAGTGGCATGCTGATGCTTGTGACTTTTGGAAGAGTAAATATGGTGTAAAGAAACCTACCTTTCAAAATAGTTTTGAAGTCAATTTATAATGAGGTTGAATGTTTGGTCAATATAACTTTCATGTTATTTTAATTAATATTTTAATTCAATATTAATTATTAATTATTTCATTTGAATTCAATATTGATGATTTAATTAGCATTGTTAATTACTTAAATATTTAGCATTGTTAAGTATAGTACTATTTAAATTGCATTGATAACTTATTATTTATTGAGGGACGTAATTAGTTGTGTATCGTATATACATCTAAGTAGTTATTTTATTAGATGTACTCTGTTTAGCAGATATGGTATGACTTTTCATATTTATTACAGAGAATATCCTGTAGTTTTGCACGAGAGGCTCATAACAATTCAGAACTAGTCAGCATATAGAGAGTTCGGTTGAGGTACCTAATGATCTGGATGGCCTAAAATCACATGTTATGAGTTTTTTGCGTGTGAACCAGCAATCCTATACTATTATCCTGGAGGGTGTGCGGTCACAGCTTATTCTAAATAGCTCGGTCGTTCTCCATAAGTTGTTTAAGATGAGAAGGAATGATGCATGAGCTTTGTACTCACGTAATGTATTGGAGGGGAACTTTGATATGGGGTTGTATGTAAACATAGTGTCACAACTGGTGCAAAGTGATGCAATGATTACCGTAGAAGGATCAGGCCAGCTGGTGATGCATGAAGAGGATGAATGGCATGTCGGGGAGGGCAATTCTGATAGAGAGGGAGCTAAAGTAGACCCTTCTGAGGTAGATGCAGGATATATAGATGATGAAGCCGGTGGTAGCGGAGATGAAGAAGCTGCTAGCAACGATGATCAGGTGCCTGTGATCCAGTACTTTTGTGGTGCTGGGCTGCTGGATTGTGTCATCGTTGAGTATAATACCTTATCTAGCTGGGGATACTGTAATAGCGATATCTAGGTCAAGCAATAGTTTTATAACAGGGGAGATCATCCACTTTATTAGCAACTATACTGTAATGACAAGAAGAGACCACAAGTGCCCCTAGTCTAACCCTAAGGAGTATGAGGTCAGGTGTATCAAACACCCGAATTATCCTTACTTCGTACGAGCACATATGCCAAAATATGAGAACTATTTTATGATCAGTAGACACACCCCACATACATGCTGCGAAGAGACTATTAGGAATGTGAGCCACACTGTTGATGCGAGGTTCATAGCCTAACTCTTCATCACTCTTGTTGGAACGGACATTTGTTTGTTGCCAAAATCCATTATGGAGAAGATGCAGACTAAGACGGGTATACTGATCAATTACCACACCGCATGGCTAGTGAGGCAGAAGGCATTGAAGATTCTGTTTGGAAGCTTTGAGAAGTCTTACAACTATGCTCTAAGGTTGCTGCAGAAGATTGTCATGACAAATCCAGGGACTCAGTGGGCCATGGCGGATGAGCTTATCAAGATAGAGGATGGGTCATACAACACCATTGATTGATACCGCATTAGGATATTCTGGTCATTTGGACAATGCATCGAAACTTTCAGACATTGCAGGCCGGTTGTATGTGTGGATGTCATATTTTTGAGTGGCAAGTATCATGGTTTCCTTATGACAACGATAGCGGCATATGCAAATAATCATATCATTCCTCTCACATTTACAATGGTTTAGAGTGAGAACAATGATAGATGGCTGTGGTT
Organism: Phragmites australis; assembly: GCF_958298935.1. Classification (NCBI taxonomy): domain Eukaryota; kingdom Viridiplantae; phylum Streptophyta; class Magnoliopsida; order Poales; family Poaceae; genus Phragmites; species Phragmites australis. Next base: position 9,743,604 of record NC_084928.1, read on the forward strand.
CCTCACTTTGGTGAGGACACATGTCATGGGCAACAGGAAACGAGTTTGCATCATCTCAGACCGCAACAAATGTCTTCTGCAGGCGTTGGACGTGCTTCATGATAGCACAAACAACTCCATTGCATGGTCTGATGTGGAGAGAAAATGGTGCATACGACACTTGAGAGCGAACCTATACACAAGGTACCACAACATGTCTCTTGTTAAGAGATTCAAAGGGTTGTGTTTGCAGAACCAGTAAGCAAAGTTCAACGAGATATGGAGAGAGTTAAATGAGACCACTTGTAAGATGATGACAGATCAACAAGCATAGAAGGATCATATGTGAATGCAAATGGTTAGGGGGCAAACTATCGTTAGCTATTCACATGCTACGTTTATCCAATAGATAGCGGGGAAGCAGGTAGAGCGTTGGGCTCTAATCCATGACACTCACGGTGCCAGGTTAGCACATTCAAGCCAAACACGTCTCCTCAGTCAAGGGTCTTCTCGCGAGTTTTCGCACTCTGTGCAATTCGGTTGTCGGAGTCTTGCCTCACCCGAGAGTCACCATATGAAGGGGTGCTGCATATTAGAACTCATTAAAGCCCAGTTTTCAACAAACTTCTTTGGTGTAGGGGGATTTTGTGGTTTGATTCCGTCTCGCTACTAACAAGTGATCATATTGTACCGTTTCTTGTGCAAACAGGCATTCTAAAATTATTGTATCACATGTTAGATACACCATCATGACAACGAACATAGTAAAGGCGTTCAATAATGTCACAAAGGGAGTACAGAACCTCCCATTATGTGCCATCATTGAGCTCACATTTTATAGAATGACGGACTACTTTTGAGACAATGGTAATGCTGCTATGAATTGCAGCACGTGGTTCGCACCTAAGGTGAAGAAAATCATATTCAGAAGGAGGAACAAGGTAAACTTTCATTGGACGAGGATCTATGACCTGGCCAATAATGAATTCGAGGTCATGTGCTGCCGTAGGTATGCTTCAGGGTATAGCGCAAGGGACACCATGTAGCAATATCAACTTGGGTCTCACAAGGTGAAGTGCACATGCAATAAACCAAAACAACATCATATCTCATGCTTGCATGTCTTATTCGCTTGCAGGGACATGGGCAGCAATGACGGATCACAATACATAGCACCGTACTTCACGATCGATGCACTAAGAAGCACATGACTTCCAAAGATGCGGTCCTTCAACATCAGAAGCAGCTACAAAGAAATCGAGGGGCCTAAGTGGGTACCTTATCCCTGAGCACGACGTACGAATCCTAGAAGGCCTAAAGCCACAGGCTACAAGGTGACATGAGTGAAGCAGATGATATTGATGGCCTACGTAAGTTCAAACTTTACAAACAACATGACCATAACAAGAGGACATGCCTGACTCGGTAGGAAGCTATCAAGCCACTATCGAATTGTAGTGTATTAGAGTTGTTGCATTTTAGTTTGTTGTTTGAAATTATTCACGGTCATGGTTTGTATTCTAAATTGTTATTCACCTTTTAGTTGTACTACTTATTTTGTAATATATCGTTTGATATTGTCATTATATACGATGTTTTTTTATTGAACCATGTAGCTTGTTATTTACCTATTTATTGAACCATGAAGCTTGTAATATATTCTTATTTGTTATTCACATACTTATTGAACCATGAAGCTTGTAATATATTCTAATTTTTTATTCACCTACTTATTGAACCATGTAGCTTGGAACCATTGTCATGGTTCATGGTGGTCTTCTCGAGCTTCTTCAGCAGCGGTATGACGAGAACCATAGGGGACGGATGATTTTCTCAAGGCAGCAGGTGACGCGTACACTCCTAGGGATTGCATGCGGTGTCATTGTCGTTGAGTCGCTAGTGCAGTTATTCGATGCACTTGTACTTGTTAACGACACATGTATTATTGGCTTTATTGTCGTAGTCATTCCTATTATGTATTATTCATTGTATTGTTAATTTAATTAGTTTTATTTTATGTAATGTTTGTCACATAATCCTAGCACACAATTTATGTAATTTTTGTCAAATAATTGGATATTTAATACTTATTTAATGTTTCTTAAATAATCAAGGATTCGTGCTTTGGTACAGAGACATAATGTTGCAGTGAATGATCAATAAATCTATGGCAGGATCTTTGAACATAGGCTTTCCATGGACACCTACAACGATCCATATAGCATTTAATGCCTCAGTGCAGGTTATGCGTGAAGGCAAGGATGATCCCTTCAAGTAGAGCAACCTAATCCAAGTCGTGGCCAAATTGCATGCAATACTCTTCTATTCTATGTTAACGGCTCCGCTCCAATATATAATCACCGAGGACCTTAGGGCCCTCTTGCACGAGCAGTGTCAAACGTATCTCAGGGTGTGTGAACTGGCCAACCATCATTCTGTTCTAGGTTTCTCTAGAAGGAAAAGAACGATAGTGATATTGCTCGACCAGTATGCATTCCACATTTAAGTTTATATTTCCTATGTGCTCATACTACTTATCTTTTTTTTCTATTGATTCGAATGCTCCTCTTTTGCATTATGTGTTCTTGAAAGACGCATAATTGATCAACAAAGACATTACAAACTTCTTGGTGATGTATATGCTTTTTGGTAGGGGTGTCATGCCTCGTTCACATAGAAGACAACAACGGTCAGCGAACCTAAGGGTACATGGGCGCCCTCTAGTACTCATCCAGAAAATGATGAGGATGATGATTTCATGCCCCTAACGCCTCGATATTCCAGCAACAATACAGGAGAAGGTTCAATGATCACTGCAAGAGAACGTTCACACACCACATCGAGATAGCATACAACCGACAACGAGATAGGACATGCTACTACCGTGATAGCTCAAGATGACGACGACGACGACGATTTCATACCACAACAACCCCTCCCTCCGAGGCCTCCATCTCCGGAGGATATTGATGACCCTAAAAATGATGGTGGATTTGCTGGTACCCATCCTTACAACTTGGGCTAACATTAATTGCAACTCTAAAATGAACCGTGTGATTGTATGAACCATTCAACCTTGGGCTATGCTAGCTTTAGGATGAATGCTTAAAGCAGGCTTCGACTTTGGATTAAGATCAAAGGGATAGATGTTACTTCTGCACCCACTCAAAATCAACAGCTTTCACAGGGAATGCAACAATAACTCATTGCTGAACTTTTGCAAAATGAAATGACCACACCAAGCAATAGCTTTCATAGGGAATCTCTGTCAAACATCAATGACACAATTTTTCTAGCTTTCACAAGGAATCCTATGCTTCAAGCCCCAACCAAGCCCATACACTCAGTCCATGCACCAGCCCCCAGCCACCATAAATAACCCCACCCTCATTTATGGATAGACCACTCCTTTCTCAACTCTCTCAACTACAATATCTTTCTTAGCTCCACCAAGTTCGCCCAAGAAACATTGGGGATTTTCATCCCCTAAGGGATTGAACTGCCGATGTGCTTCTGTAGTGATCGTGCACCGAAAGCACTAACTCGACGTGACGTGACTAGTCGGCCTGTATTCCACACCTCAGGTGTCGAATACAGCCCTGTTCACCGTATTTGGCACCTCATAGGGAGTTTTCGGCACCTAAGGTGCTGAATACAGTGAACAGTGTCGTATTCGGCCTGAATACAAGAGTTTTCAGTGCCTCAGGTACCAGAATCAATTTTTTGGTGTTTGAGATGCCGAATATATGTGCTAGATTTGCAAATACACTGATATGTTATCTATTTTGGCAAATACGGTGATGTTTGTTGCCTATTTTTGGATTTTTGCCCCGAAAACCATCTTCATTACCTACCAAGTTAGAACTACAGTCTACAGAGAAGAAAAAAATATTTCAGCAAATCTGCGTTATGAATAGAAATATTTTGTACGTGTAGACTAGATACTTGATAGTTTAGTGCACAAGAATGAGTGAAATGTGTAATGAACTTAGGCTCATCTTTAGCTCTAAAATAGACACATCTTAATTACGGAAGCATGTAGACATACTGGTATTTGGAGATGCCATCTAGGGTTGATCGGTGAGGAGGATGTGGTCAGTGTACGTTGGTGTAGCCGATCACCAGCTTGATGATGAGGTTGACATAGTGGATGCCGGCATGGTGAATGAACTCGTTGAAGTTGCGGTGGAGTCATGGAGATCACCAGTCATCGGCCTTCCCGTGGCCGTCCTGCAAGGGCGAGTAGGGCTTGTTGGGGATAAACCTATCTCAACCAATTGTTGGTTCGTATGAGACGATCAGCTCCCCCTTTTATATTACGTTGGGCCACAGGGGACCAAAACCACGAATTGGTTTTGGCGCCCCCTATTAGGGTGCGTAATGAATTTAAACTCCCTTCGGAAATGGGCATTAGTTAGCCCGAGATCAATACCAACATTCTTCCTCTTGATCGTAAAGCTAACATCACAAGCCCACTCTCGATGAAACAGTACACCAAGGCAAAGCATTATAGTGGCTAATTAAATACCGCTGAAACCCAAATACCTCTAGTATATCACTCCATCTCAAAATGGAAGTTCATTATGCTTAATAAGGTTGGTTTGTTTTATCGTTCTCTTAATCCAAAATCATAGGTGTTCCAATAACCCCATGCCGGCAATATGATCGCAAAAGATATAGGGTGGTAAACCTTTAGTGAGCGGATTTGTAAGCATTGACTTAGTACTTATATGCTTGACACTTATTATTTGATCCTGGATTCTATTTTTCATAACATGATATTTAATGTTGATGTGTTTGGCAGCACCACTCGACTTGTTGTTACTTGTATAGAAAACTATGGGTTGATTATCGCAGTATAATGCCTTTGAAATACTGTCGACCACTCTTAATCCTAGGATAAAGTTCTTTAACCATATAGCATGCCCGGTAGACTCATAACATGCTACAAACTCAGATTGCATCATTGATGGTACCGTAAGTATCTGTTTAGAGCTTTTCTACGAGATAGCTCCTCCAGCGATGGTGAAGATATAACCTGACATGGATTTCTTTGTATCCACACACCCGCAAAGTTTGCATCTGAATAACCAATAACTTCGAGGTTATTAGATTTCTAAATATGAGCATGTAGTTCTTAATGCCTTGCAAATAGCAAAGGACTTTCTTAACAGCTTTCCAGTGGTTCGGTCCTGGATTTTACTGATATCTTCCAAGCATCCCGATAAAAAAAGCTAAGTCAAGGCGCATACATACTTGAGCATACATAATGCTTCCGATAGCTGAACCATAAGTAACCGACTTCATTTGGCCAGTTTCGTATTTGTTCCTCGGACATCAAAATGTCCCAAACTTATCGCCCTTAACAATAAGAGCAGGCATTGCAGAGCACTTATGCATATTGTATTTCTTCAGTACTATGTCAATTTATGCCTTTGAGACAAACCTAATACTCATTTGGACCGATCTCGGTGAATTTCAATGCCAAGAATGTAAGAGTCTTCACCGAGATCCTTCATATCGAAATTAGAGGACAGAAGTCTCTTGGGCGCAAATAGCATATCCTTATCGCTGCTGGCCAATAAGATATTATTCAAATAAAGAACTAAGATGATGAATTTCCCCCCTTTAAACTTTACATAAATGTAGTTATCACTTCATTTTCTTTAAATCCAAAATTTCTAATGATTTATCAAACTTGAGATACCACTGCCTAGACGCTTGATTTAGACCATAAATTGATTTATTAAGGCGACATCCCAAATGTTCCTTGCCTTCCATGATAAAACCTTCCGGTTGAGCCATGTAAATATTTTCTTCCACTTCACCATTAAGGAATGATGTCTTTACGTCCATCTGATGTAGCTCTAAATCATAATGTGCTACAAGCGCCATAATTATTATGAAGGAATCTTTACTCGATGCAAGAGAGAAAGTTTCATTATAGCCAATCCCTTCTCTTTGCGAGAAGCCTTTACCTACGAGTCTCGCTTTGAACCTTTCGATGTTCCCCTTAGAGTCATACTTTGTTTTGTAGACTCATTTTCAGCCTACTGTTTTGGCACCGTCAGGGATTTCTACTAGGTCTCATACATCATTATCTCTCATAAACTTCAATTCGTCCTTCATGGTATTAAACCGCTCCAGCGAATGGTCACTCATCATGGCCTTTTTATACAAGATAGGATCTTTTGCCTTCTCTATGTCACTAACATCCTCATTCATATAGACAACATAATCGTTCGAGATGGAAGGTCTCCTATCACGTTGTGATCTCCTAATCGGTTCATTGGGCACTCCAAGACTAGGATTGAGTACTGCAAGAGACTGCTGAGGCTCATTGTTAGGTGCATCGTTAGGAATTTTAGAGACCTCAACAGGGGGTGCACTAACGTTATTTTCTTCTGAAGGTGCAACCACCTGGGGCACAAGAATGTAGAGCTCTAGGATCAGCGGTGTAGGAACATAAACTTTCTTTTCCTCGAGATCAACTTCCCTAGGCTCCAGATCCTTATTCTCAAGAAAAACAACGTGTCTTGTTTCTACGAATTTAGTGATCCTATCTGGACGGTAAAAATGATACTCCTTTGATCTCTTGAGATATTTGATAAAGTTACAACTAACTATCTTAGGATATAATTTCCCAATATGTGGATTAAATACTTTAGCTTTAGCTGCATAACCCCACACACGCAAATACTTCAAAGAGAGCTTTCTCACAGTCCATAATTCGTAAGGTGTCTTCGAACTAATTTATTGGGAACCCGATTAAGAATGTGTGCGATTGTCTTAAGTGCATCCATCCATAGTCCAATTGGTAAACTAGAATAGCTGAGCATACTTCGCACCATATCCATGATCATGCAGTTGTGTCTCTCGGCTACCCCATTCTACTGAGGTTCTCCATGTGTAAAATATTGGTCTACTATGCTATTTTCCTAAAGGAATCTGATAAAGGGACAAGGGATTTGCCCGTAAGGGACATGTCTCCCATAATACTCTCCTCACAATCCGATCTGACTACTTTAATCTTTAGTTGTGCTGATTTTCTACCTCAGTCTTAAATACTTTAAATTTATCGAGAGACTCAGATCAATCCTAATGGGGTAGATATAGTCGTAACGGGAGAAATCATCAGTGAAGGTAATGAATGAATTAGAATCATCCACCGATGTCATAGAAAAAGGACCACAGATGTCCGTATGAATTAATTCTAATAATCCTATGCTCCGAGTGGCTCCCTTCTTTATTTACTTATCGTATTTTCTTTTAATGCAATCTATGTAGTGGTTAGAGTCGGAGAAGTCTAAGGGTTGAAGAATCTCTTCCTTAATGAGACGTTCCATTCTCCCGCTTGAAATATAGCCTAAACAACAATGCCACGGTTTCGAAGAAGTCTCATTAATTGTACTTCTCTTTCTCTTATAGCTTACATCACAGACATTCATAGACATAGAGATTCATTAAGAGGAAGCATATAAATTTTGTCTTATCGGATGGCAAGACCAATAACACTTGAATTAAACTGAAGAATGCACTTATTGTCTCTAAAATTACAATGAAAACCATCATTGTCTAACATCGAAACAGAAATAAGACTTCTCCTCATGAAAGGAACATAAACTACATTATTCAGCCTAGGAGTGAAGCCACTACCAAGAATTAATGGAAGGGATCCGATAGCCTCAACTTTAGTTTCCTTCCCATTAACCACTCTAAGACTTCGCTCTCCCTTTTCTAATGTTCTTGTAGTAAGGAATCCCTGTAAGGAGTTGGTAACGTGCATAGTGATACCTGAGTCAATCCAACATGAATTAAGAAACAAATCAGCATAAAGAGATTCATCAATGAATGTTATTAAATCACTACCCTTCTTTTCGAGCCACTTCAGGAAACTAACACGGTCTTTCTGGTAATGGTCCTTCTTGTGGCACAAGTGGCATCTATCATCCTTAGGTTCTTGAGAGGTAGGAGCAGAAGGAGGAGGTGCCTCGGGCACCCTCTACGCTACCTTATCGTACTTAGCGATGAAATGCAACTTCTTCTTAGATTTAAAATCCCCTTGGAATTTTGTTTTGTTGTTAGGGCTGCTAACTTGATTCACAAGGCCTTTCCTTTCAGCCCTCACCCTCTCTTCCTCTTGGACGCACATCGCGATCAAGTCGCTCATGCTCCACTTCTCCTTCTAAGTGTTGTAGTTTACCTTAAAAGGAGTAAATTCAGGAGGAAGAGGGGTCATAATGAAGTGGACAAGAAAACCCTCATAGATTTCCATATCCATTCCCTTGAGTTTGGCAGCCATGTCTATCATCATCATGATGTGTTTTCTTATGCCATCGGACCCAAAATTGTACTTAGTGTTGAGGAGCTTCTGAATCAATATACTGGTATAAACCTTGGTGGTGTCTTTGAATTGTTCCTCCACGGTTGCCAAGTATGTCTTAGCTTTTTTCGAGGTTGGGACTACTCCCCTTATAACTTCTGAGATCAAGTTACTCATAATCATTAATGGCATGCGGCTGAACTGCTCCCACTTCTCAAAAAATGCGTCATAGGTTTTCTTTAGTTCATCATAATTCTCCACGCAAATGACGGGAGCAGTGGGAGCATCAACCCTGAGTGTATAGTCAAGGTCTAAAACTCCAAGGACAACAGTTATCTTAGCTTTTCAAGCAGTAAAGTTATTCCTCGTATGTTGCTCTATGCTATCAATTGTGGCGGCAACAGAGGAAGCATTAAGAGTTGAGAGAAAAATTGGGCCAGATTAGAAAATTTATCATAAAGAAATAATTTACATGAAAATAACCCTATTGGTCTGATTAAAATCATGCATAAATGAAAACTCTAATCCGCATCACCGTTGCATAAAATGGAAAAGAATTTGAATGAACACATGAAATGGTGCATTATTACAATCAACTTTGGTCAGAAAGTAATTATGCACCTACATAAATTTAGTTGTAAAATTCTCCAGAAATTTTTTTCATTGGTTCCAATTCGACTAGAGAATTAATCATAATGTTTTTGCATTAAACATCATGTATTTGTGTTGTAAACATCAGTAATTCTAGTGCATAAAAGAGGACATTAGAAATTCACTGGAAAATATTAAAATGAAAGGAGCCCAAAATAGCTCATAAATCCAACCGACCCATTAGCGCCTGAGTGCAGCGGCCCACTACATCTCACATGTGCTAGCCCCCGTAGCGTGGCCATGCAGACCCCGCTGGTCGCCTGCTGGCCTAGGAGAGCCTCGGCCCACATCCCCATGCCAGCCCGGCCACCCGAGCCCAACAACTCTTGGTCGCCCGATCAGATCCGACGGTCCTCCTTCCTTCTCTCTGGATCAAAAACTCCATCGACTGATGCCGATTGCCCTAACCCTAGCCCCATTCCTTCTCCTTCCCTCCGAAAAACACAGCTACAGAGAGAGAGAGAGAGAGAGAGAGAGAGAGAGAGAGAGAGAGAGAGAGAAAGGCGGCTACCATGAGAGGTGAGAGGTTGCTGGAGCCAGATCTAGCAAGAGATAAGAGGAGGAAGGCAAGAAGGGAAGGCAAGAAGATGCTGCTAATGGTTGGCTCATCAGCACGCACGTGCGACAACGTTGCACGTAGCTCCATCAAGCTGATCTGAGGAGGTGACGTGAAGGCAACGTGCGCGCGTGGCGAAAGAGAGTCATACTCCGATGGATCTACAACGCCCGCAAGAAGACGGCGATGAGGCGAGAAGATCCGAGCCGGATGATCCGCATGCGATCATGGGATAGGAGGGGAGATCCCGTCGAAGAAGAAGAGCAAGAGGCTCCGACGGGCATGACAACGATGAGAGCACCAAAAATCATAAGTCCTCCCCCCTTTCTTGCTTACTCTTGGGTTCCAATTTGGGGATTTTGAGGATTTAAGGTTTCAAGATTAGGGAAAAGGGCTCGGATTTGGGGAATTTTCTTAGATTTTTCATTAGGGTTCTTTCGGACTCCACAAATTCTCCTCCTTCTAGCTGCTGTCCGAGACCAAAAGGACCCCAGCCAAGCCCAATAATCCAATCCCGAGTCCCAAAATAACACACAAGCACACATACATACATGAAAAACACATAATCCAAACCTAAACTCCTAATTCGTGAACATGTGTGCATGAAAGTGCATTAATCCGAGGCATAAAGTGCTAGAACATCATTACTTTGAGACTAATTCACATTAATCTGAACCTAATTGAACATAAGTGGGACGATGCTCATCAACATTAATCATGAACCAAAGCAAAATTAGGCATAATTGCATCTAATCCGAAACTAAAACACTCAAACTTAGAACAATTAGAGCAATTTTCCACTAATCAACATGATTGAGCCTAGTTATTCACAAACTGGCATAATTTGAACATGATTAAGCCTTAATTAAGCCTAATTAGATCTGATTAGGGGCTAATTTAGCTCTGATGCCATTGTAATGCACCTAAGTTCATCTTAGATAATCATTAGCCCTAAAACAGACACATCTTGATTGCGAAAGCGTGTAGACATACCGGCATTCAGAGATGCCATCTAGGGTTGATCGGTGAGGAGGATGCGGTCGGTGTACGTTGGTGTAGTAGATCACTAGCTTGATGATGATGTTGACGTAGTGGATGGCAATGTGATGAAGGAAATCGTTGAAGTCGCGGTGGAGTGCTGGAGATCGCCGGGTGTCATCTTGCAAGGGAGGCGTCGGTCTTCCCGTGGCCTCTAGCACTAGATTGATTGGGTGAGTAGGGTTTGTTGGGGCTAAACCTATCTCAGTCAATCGTTGGTTCGCATGAGACGATCGGTTCACCCCTTTTATATTACGCTAGGCCATAGGGGACCAAAACCACGAGTTGGTTTTGGCGCCCCTGATCAGGGCGCGTAGTGGAGTTAAACTCCCTTAGGAAATGTGAGTTAGTTAGCACGAGATCAACACCAACAAAATGGTGTGAAGAGGGTTGTTGTAGGGGGCTAGGGGCTCCTTTATGAGTTCTCAACAGTCTAATCAAGTAGACCAGAGGTGTCAAAGAAGGTTAAGGTGGGACATTATAAAAAGCGTTAGCGTCATAACATCCAACAAGAGCAAGGCACGATGGAGGAGTTAATGAAGAAAAGAAGTGCAAGCAAGGTTGGCTTTGAAAAAGACAGAGATCTCACAAAGAGAACAAGAATGGAAGTAGATGGTCTATAATAGAGGGGGGATGAGGAACAAAAAACTGAAACTGAAACTGTGAACGCTGGGCTACAGGGGCAGCCCGACGAAGCCCAATGAAGATAATAGCATGGAACTATCGGGCATTGGGTAATAGCCCAGCAGTTCGAGGGCTTTCGGATCTCTAGGTGAGAGGACCCATATATCCTTTTCTTGTCTGAAACAAAGATGGACAAGAAGAGGATTAAGCATTTTAAATAAGTGTTGGGGATAAAGGATGTCATAATTAAGCATTTTCATGGGAAGAGTGGAGGCTTGGCTTTATTTTAGAAAAGGAATGTGAATCTGGAGTTGCAGAACTACTCCAAGTACCATATAGATGTGGAGGTGATCAAGAAAGACAGTTTTAGATGGCATTTTACTAGAGAATATGGAGAACCAGCAAGTGACAAGAAGGAGAGTACATGGAAACTTATGAAAATCATGAATGCACAATAGGATAGGCCCTGGTTATGTATGGGGGATTTTAATGAGATATTACACAGTCATGAAAAAAAAGGGGGGAATGCCGAAGAACCAAACTCACATGGATAATTTCAAGCAGACTCTAGAATTGTGCGGTCTTCGAGATATGGGGTATGAAGGTGACAAATACACTTGGAGAAATAATAGTCAATCAATAGAGAGATATGTAAAAGAAAGGTTAGACAGAGCAGTGGCTTCTCAAAATTGGTGTGACAGATTTCCCCTATTTAGAGTGGTGAATGGAGATCTGAGACACTCATACCACAGACCAGTCATTGTCACCACATATGAGAAAAGACTTACATGGAGAGCAAGAGGGCCACAATTCAGATTCGAAGCAAAATGGCTGGAGGAGGAAAACTGTGAAATGATTGTGATTAATGCCTAGAATGCAGCTATAAGCGATGGAGTGTGCAACCTTGCACAAGACCTCCAAAGAGTAGCAGGAGATCTCCAGGATTGGAATATGAATGTATTAGGAGATCTTAAGAAAAGAATTAAAAAAGCAAAGATGGAGCTGGAGGAAATTGGAAGGGAAGATATCTCTCAGCAGCAGGTGTCCAGAGAACTCTTCCTCTGAGAAAAGCTAAATAAGCTAGAGTAGAAACTTGACATCTATTGGAAGCAATGCTCCCACGTCAACTAGCTTAAATCAGGTGATAGAAATACTAGTTATTTCCATGCATTTGCCTCTGAAAGAAAAAAGAAAAATACAATTCACAGTTTGAAAAATGATAATGGAGATTGGGTGGAAGGAGAAAAAAACATCAAAAAGCTAATTTCTTCTTATTTCTCCTCTCTGTTTGTAGTAAGTGCAACATGGATGTGTTGAACTCTATTCATCTGAGGGGAGATAGACAGATGAATTCTATCCTATGTGTTGAATTTTCTGAAGACGAGGTGAAGGCCGCTTTGGATGCCATTAGAGACCTAAAAGCTCCGGGTCCTGATGGTATGCCAACAATTTTTTTAAAGAAAATTTGGCACATAGTTCGTAAGAAGGTCTCTCAGGAAGCGCTAAGCGTATTACGTGGAGGTGAAATGCCAACAGCATGGAATGACACTTGGATGGTCCTTATTCCCAAGGTGAATAAGCCAAAAAAACTGAAAGATCTTCGGCCAATTAGTTTATGCAATGTGACATATAAGATCATCTCCAAGGTGCTTACAAATCGGTTGAAGGTAATTCTCCTTGAAGTAATATCCCCTAATCAAAGTGCTTTTGTACCAGGGAGAATGATCTTTGATAATATCCTACTAGCAGATGAATTATCTCACTTTTTGTAGAAAAGAGAAATGGGAAAGCATGTTATGCAGGACTCAAGCTTGACATGAATAAGGCCTATGATAGGGTAGAATGGAATTTTCTCAAGAATATGATGTTAAAAATGGGTTTCCAAGAAAGATGGGTGAAGCTCATAATGAATTGTGTCACTACAGTGTGCTATCAGATAAAGGTGAATAATGACACAATAGATGTTATTATCCCGAGAAGAGGTTTGCGCCAAGGAGATGCACTATCACCCTATTTATTCTTGCTGTGTGCAGAGGGTTTCTCAGCAATGCTCCAAAAGGCAAAAGAACAAGAGAGATTACAGGGGATCAAAGTATGCAATAGAGCTCCAAGTGTAAATCATCTCCTGTTTGCTGATGATTATTTACATTTTCTCAAAGCAAATGAAAGAAATGCTATGGAAGTGAATCACATTCTAGAAACATATGCTGCATGCTCAGGCCAGGTGATAAACAAAGATAAATCTGTTATTATGTTTAGTAAGAATACTCCTCTTCTTCAAAAGCAGACTATAATGTCAACTTTGTAACTAACAAATGAAGCTTGGACTGAAAAATATTTGGGTCTGCCAGTTTACATAGGAAAATCTAAGCCGAAGACTTTTGCATACTTAAAGGACAAAGTTTGGAGGAAAATACAAAGGTGGAAAAAGAAAAGGTTGTTGGCTGCAGGGAAGAAAATCCTAATAAATGCAGTTGCCCAAGTAGTGTCGATTTTTTCCATGGCATGTTTTGATTTAACAAAGTCTCTACATGACCAAATAAGTAGGATAATATGAGGATACTGCTAGAGCCAAATGGAAAAAAAAACAAAATACACTGGATTAGTTGGTCTCATTTAACTCGGCCAAAAAAAGATGGAGGGCTGGGATTTAGAGATTTGTATATGTTTAATCAAGCCATGTTAGCAAGACGGGCTTGAATATTGATAAATTGCCCGGAATCCTTATGCGCCAGAGTTCTATTTGCAAAATACTATCCTGAAGGTCATCTGCTGCGGTAAAGAAAACAATGGGCATGTCCTACTCATGGAGAAGTGTGATGAAGGGAGTGAATCTACTAAAAGAAGGGGTAATATGGAGGGTTGGTAATGGGGGAAAACATAAACATGTGGCGGGATCCATGGATCCCAAGGGGCTCAACAAAAAGGCCAATCACAAACTGAGGACACAACTTAATCCAGAAAGTTTTAGAACTGATAAATCCTATTGAGGGAAATTGGGACATAGAGCTGGTAAAGAAAACCTTTAGTGAAGAAGATGCAAATGCTATAGTTCAAATCCTAATACATAGGAAGAAACATTATGGAGGGTGTAATAATCTTACATGAAATTATCCATGAACTACATAGGAAAAAATAAAATGGTGTGATATTGAAAATTGATTTTGAGAAGGCATATGATAAAGTAAAATGACCCTTTCTTCAACAAAATCTGCGAATGAAAGGATTCTCCACACAATGGTGTGAGTGGATCCAAAACTTTGTGTTGGGAGGACACGTAGGGATTAAGATCAATGATGAAGTTGGTCCCTATTTTTAAATGCACAAAGGTTTAAGGAAGGGTGACCTCCTATCACCCATCCTTTTTAATATTATAGTAGATATGCTTGCAATATTAATATCAATAGCTAAAAGGGATGGACAAATATCAGGTTTGGTTCTACATTTGGTAGATGATGATATGTCTATTCTATAATATACTGACGACACCATCATTTTTATGGACCATAATTTGGAACATGCTAAGAATATGAAACTCATCCTTTGTGTGTTTGAGCAGCTCTCAAGGTTGAAAATAAACTTCCACAAAAGTGAGCTATTCTGCTATGGTGAAGCAAAGGAATGATAAGACCAATATACTCATTTATTTGGTTGTAATACTAATGCATGCCCTTTTAAGTACCTTGGCATTCCAATGCATCACCATAAATTAAGAAATAGTAATTGAAAGGGAGTTGAAAATAGATTTGAACGGAAATTGAACAATTGGAAAGGGAAGATGATGTCAGCTGAAGACCGATTAGTGCTTCTTAATTCGGTCCTCAATAGTCTTCTAATTTTCATGATGTCTTTCTTTGAGATCCCACGAGGAGTCCTTAAAAGGCTGAATTATCTGTGATCCAGGTTTTTCTGACAAGGAGACAATCAAAAAAGAAATATAGACTAGCACATTGGGATATTTTTTACCTACCTAAGAACCAAGGAGGCTTGGGAATTACCAACCTTCCAGTTAAGAACATCTGTCTTCTAAGCAAATGGCTTTTTAAGCTGCTTAATGAGGATGTGGTTTGGCAACAACTGCTCAGCAATAAGTATCTTGGCTCCAAAGTGCTCACACAAGTCCAAGGACAGCCAGGAGATTCGCACTTCTGGACTGGTCTTATGAAAATTAAAAATAAATTTCTCAAATGGGGTCTTTTCAAGTACAAAATGGGAAGCAAACTCGCTTCTGGAATGATATTTGGCTGGGTAAATTCTTACTAAGCCAACTTTATCCTTTGTTATACCAGGTGGTGAAACATATAAACATGACATAGTAGCGGAACTAATGAGAAGCATACCTCTTAATTTATCCTTTCGCCGATCGATCACTTGGAACAAACTAATTGAATGGCAACAATTGACGTTGCAACTTGTTTATATCCAACTCTAATGATAGAGACATTTACAAATGGGATCTGGTTGGGAAAGGATAATTTACTGTCCAGTTGATGTACAAATAAATACTAAACTAACCCATCAATATCCTAAATAAGTGGCTTTGGCAACTAAAACTCCCGTTAAAAATAAAAATTTTCTTATGATACATAGGTCGAGGGGTGATTTTGACCAAAAATAACCTGGCCAAAAGGAACTCGAAGGGTAGCCTCAAGTGCGCTTTTTTTAATCATAATGAATCTATCCAGCAACTCTTCTTTGAATATTCTTTAACTAAGACTATCTGGTATATAATCAGAAACAATATTCTTTGTAATTTTTTTCATGGTTCATTCGCTCTTTTGACGTTAGATTCGTTTGGAACGCGAGACTTCTTTCCAATTCCTACTGGGTTCGAGCAGTTTTCGGTAGAGTTTTCTGTCAAATTCATACGAAATGCCATGTTCCAAAACATGTACTTAGCCAAACTGCCTGCATCCAGCAGGGGCTATTCTCTGTAAACAGCAGAGCCCAGGAAATGTTTTGATTGCACTCATTCCCTCTCTCAATTCTCACATTCTTGTCCGTTCAAAAAAAAAATCTCACATTCTTGGCCGCTGATCTGCCTTACAAGTCCGACAGAATTGGCCCCTACGCGCAGCAGCACCGCACTGTGGCGTAAGATTCATTCACAAGGGAGGCCCGTTCTGAACTTCTGCTCAACAGGGACCAGCCTTCCCCTGTAAGTAATATTAATGGTTCATCGCAGCAGCAGGGTCGGATTAGATTAGATCCCCGTTAATCCTGTTTAGATACGCACTCAATGCAGAGTTTAAACTGAAATCCTGTTGAATCCAAATTAACGTGAGATCGATGGGGTACTAGAAAGAAACTAGAAAGAATCAATGTAGGATACTAGGAGGAATAACTTTTTTCCTGACTCTGAACTTTGACATCCTGCAAAATCCTTGCACCCTGGCTTGTATCCTTGTAGTAAGACAAAGGAGCGAAGGACCAATCAGGTCCCTCTCCCTCTTCCCTCTATTGTCTTGTCATTCCAGAGCCCAAAAGCGTGAAAAAATTGCATTTAAATTTCTCACGGGTAGAAAAGTAATTATCTAAAAAGGTTATCTTAGAAATTTGTTTTCATATGGAATTGGAAGTTCATAGACCATTTTTTTCTCGTTGCAATGGAGAGGATTTTGTTTTGTTTCCAAAGATGCCCTTGGAAACGGGGCCCTTTGTACCATGTCCCCTGAAGATTGCGTGATGACCAAAAGGGTGTGTGGTTTCGGACATAGTGAGATACTCCTATATGCTGTCAAAACAAGCAGCTTTTTTTTTTCACATCCCTTGACAGTCCTTGACATTAAAAGGAAAATACAGCCCTTTTTGACCTCCTCACAATCCCTCACACACCACCCATCACACTTCACACACTCATAAAAAAAATCTTTAACCTGCATCATTGCAAGACCCCGTTTGAACCTTTGAGGCCCCTCATTTTGATCTGGATTTGACGCCAATGAATAGGGGGGGATGCAAGTCCAAAAAAGAGCTTATGGTCTTTTAAAAAGAAAAGAGAAAGAGATCTTTCAATTTCAGGATGAGTACGTGATGCACCTAACAAGGAATGGCTCTAGTGGTGACAAATGCTGCGGTGCATGCTTTTCCACATGCATCATGCATGGCAGAGGCCACCTGCGGCTGCCCAGATTCCATAAGCATGTGAGAGGGACTAGAGCTTGAAGTGGAAGATGCTTATTTTAGGTCAGTGGAGCATGGAATTGGGCTGAAAATGTGGTGCCAGATAGTTTACCAGTTGCTTTTTTCTTTGCTGGATGGAACAAACCCAGCTGCTTTTATCTTTGCTGATGAGCTGGCCTAACTGATTCACCAATGCATATATAAGTAAAATATATAAAATGCACTATTCCTACACCAAATCTAATCCTAAGTCTTTCCAACCTATCACTTTTGAACATGCAGGCAAGAATGGCCAATTTTTGCTACAATAATTCAGTTATGCTAAAACAAACTTATCTTGAACTCTAACTCAGTTGGATATCGATCTTGACAGTCTCTTTTTGCATACTTAATTAAAAAATTAACAAATTGGTGCAGAAAACATCGCCCATTTCCCAATAGACTTGTTCATAGTCACAGTTTAGAGGATCCTGTATGCTACGACTGCCGGTTTAGGAGGACCCCAATCAGCCAAAAATGCAGTGCAGTGGTTTGGACCAGGACTGTCACAGCTTTGGCCCCAGATTACAACTGGATGGCTGCTGCTGGGTACGGCAAGAACAGGCAGCATTAATTCTCCAACAAGAACTATGATTTTTCAAAATCCCTACCCCTTTTTTCAGAACCTAAATTCTTCTATTTTGGATCGAATAGTAGTTGCAACTATCGTGATCTTCGATGTCTTTTGCTATATATCTACAGTGACATACCACTGCAAAGAGAAAAATGGCATCACAACTTGTTTTAGTCCAACACCACGTTAGAAAAATGGCAACAACAATGGAATAATGGTCTGTCAATCTGTCTGTTCCTACAGCATGCCAAGTTTGACATGCGTGTACAGGTGAGGTTTTTTAGATTATGAAACAGATAATCACTTTTATATTCCCTTTGCGTTTGCACGTGCTTTATCCTTATTGTCTTGGAAATATATGAGCATGGCATCTAGAGTTGCTTAGACATCTTTCTTTTATCAAAGAAGTGCCATGGGGACCTTTTTTTTCAAATACTGCAACTGTGCTCTTGTGGTTCTGATTACTGAGCATAATCTCTAGGACTAGGACTCGTTTTTCTTCTATATTACAACACTTGTGCCGGCCCATGCGCTTGACAGGATATACATATGATTGTTTTGTACGGAAAATATACAAATACTTGGTGTAATATCATGTGATTAAGATCCTAAAATAACAGGTGGCTAGGTTCTTCTGGAATCTGGCAGCTGAATGACCCATGCAATTTAGTCATGAAGAAATTGTGGAAGCCAACTCTTTGTACCCTAATAAATAGTTGTAGAATCATTAGAATGTAGGCCCCATAAAATAGTATTTTTATGTTTGGAGAGATGCTTCACATGTGAGTTCTTTCAAGAAAATTAAGGACCTAACGTCTTGCCATTTGTTAATCTTTTTGAAAAAAAAAACCATTTCGATAAATGTCATATCAATTTGGCCACATGAATTAAGGTACGGCGTAAAATGACCAACTAATAGAGATAAATACCGTATTTTCTTCATGATTATGAGAGCTATTAGAACAGGTACCTGAAAGACATGTGAGCATGCACCGAATGACCGAAAAGGCACTGGGTGTTAAAGTTATGCGTTTGTGTATGTGTAGAGCCGTTTGCTAACGATCATGTAATCGGGTTGTTAGTGCCTGCATTAGTTACGCTGCAGTCCGCGTCGTGCGGCTCGTGGTGACCATGCACGGCATCGTGATCCGAATTGATCGGATCTCATGTAAACCAGCTGATGCTATATATATATGAAATGATCCAATGTGTGGATCAGTGAATTCTGCCCATTTAATTCTTTACATGGTACCAGAGCCTCAATCCAATCCACGAAAACTTCCACTTCAGTGTCAGCCATGAGCGACACCAGTTCGGCGCAGACGAACAACAGCGCCGGCCCTCTAGTCGCCACCGAGTCTACTCAGACCGGTTTGACGGCGATCCCTGCCTTCAACCAGATGGTAACGGTGAAGCTATCAGGTGACAATTATCTTCTGTGGACAACCCAATTGTTTCCCTGCCTCAGGACTCATCAGCTTTTGGGGTACATCGACGACACTTATGCTCGTCCGGCATCCATCATCAACCAGAGTGGCGCCGATGGCATCGCCCATCCAGTCATCAATCCTGAGTTCAATCGCTGGTACCAGCAGGACCAGCTCGTCATGAGTGGAATTCTGTCCACTCTGACAGAAGGAGTACTCGCGCAAGTGGTGGGATGCACCACCGCGCGCGAAGTCTGGTGCGCCATTGAGAGAGCTTTCGCAGCGAGCTCTCGCGCACAGATCATGCAGATACGCATGCAGCTGGCAACTATTCAGAAGAAAGATCTCTCCGTCAACGAATACTTCCGCAAGGTGAAGGGTCTGGCCGACACTCTTGCCGTGATAGGCAAGCGGCTGGAGGATGATGAGGTCATCGCGTACATGCTGCGAGGACTTGGATCTGAATACGATCCCCTCGTCACTAGCCTCACAACACACGTCGATGCTGTCACCATCAGTGACGTCTACACGCACATGCTCAGCTATGAACTCAGGCTCGAGCATAACAACTCCAGCATTCAAGTGAATCAAGTTAGCAAGACTCAAGGGCGTGGTGCTGGCGGACGGGGTCGCGGCCGTGTTGGTGGCCGCAACACTAGTGGCAGCAATGGCAACCGCAATTCTGGAGGACGCGGTAACCCAAGACTTCCCAACCAGGGCAGTTCAAGTCAAGGTGGACAATTCTGCCAGATCTGCTTCCGCGATAACCATGATGCATCTCGATGCTATCACCGGTTCGACCACAACTACGTCGCCAATGATGCAAGAGTCGCCGCTGCTGTCACGAACAGCTACGCCGTGGACAACAATTGGTATGCGGATACTGGAGCCACTGACCACATCACGCCCGATCTGGAACGCCTGACAATCAGGGAGCGCTACACCGGCAATGATCGAGTTCAGGTCGCGAACGGTGCAGGTTTGTCCATTGCTCACGTTGGTAAATCATCAATTACTGCTGCTCATCGATCCTTAGCCTTAGATCAAATTCTTCATGTGCCTAAAATCAACAGACATCTTCTTTCTATTCATAAACTCATTTCTGACAACAATGCCTACATTGAGTTTCACCCCCAATTACTTTCTTGTTAAGGATCGAGCAACGAAGAACACACTTCTTAAAGGATCCTGTGATGGTGGACTCTACTACATTCCACATAACTCATCTTGCCAAGCCTACTCATCAGTTAGGAGTACTTCTGAACTTTGGCATCGACGGCTAGGACACCCCTCTCCTGCTGTAGTTCGTCAGGTCTTAGACAAAAATAATCTTGCTGTAATACAGAATAATGAGCAGAGTGTTTGTGATGCTTGTCAACAAGCTAAAGCTCACCAATTGCCTTTTAGTCTTTCCATTCACATTTCATCGAGTCCTCTTGAGTTGGTCCATACTGATGTTTGGGGGCCAGCCAAAGTCTTTGTAAATGGCTATCGTTATTATGTAAGCTTTGTTGATGATTACAGCAGATTTTCCTGGATCTATTTCCTGAAACACAAATCTGAAGTTGAATCCACATTTCTTCAGTTTCAGCGACATGCTGAACGTTTGCTGAACAAAAGGATCCTCTCAGTTCAGTCAGACTGGGGTGGAGAATACCAACGCTTGCACAAATATTTTGCTCATATAGGCATTGCTCACCACATTTCTAGCCCTCACACTCATCAGCAGAATGGGCTAGTTGAAAGAAAGCACAGGCACATAGTTGAGACAGGCATTTCACTTCTTGCACAATCCAACATGCCAATCCGTTTTTGGGATGAGGCATTTCATTCAGCCTGTTTCCTAATTAACAGAATGCCCACACCTGTCATCAATGGGGACACTCCTCTTCATAAATTGCTTGGGAAGCAACCTGACTACAAGTCTCTCAAGGTGTTTGGGAGTGCTTGTTGGCCCAACCTGAGAGCCTATAACTCAAACAAATTCAGTTTCAGGTCTAAACAGTGTGTGTTTGTGGGATATAGTGCTAGTCACAAGGGATACAAATGTTTGGATCAACAGACTGGGAGGATTTATATCTCCCGGGATGTGGTCTTTGATGAGGGTGTCTTCCCATTTTCCAAATCACACAATCAAACCAGCAACCCTACACAAACACCTCACCAACCTATCTCTCTTCCCACTGAAACTACTCTGAATCAGTACACCGAAGCCTTCCTGATCAGCCAAAATCCGACAACAAGCAATCCAGCACAGACTACAGCCACTTCTCCATTTGTTTCTATTCACATTCCTTCGAGCAGTCTAGTAGTTGATAATTTTCCTACTGACAGTGGACCTGCCTTCACTAATGCTGATACTGATCCTAATCATGCTGTTGTCAGTGGCTCTGAAAATGAAGGAACTGCTGAAGCCACAGCTGAGGAAACATATCACTCAACAACTGAACAACAGCAAAGCACTGCTCAACAGCAACCAACTCACTCAATGCGCACAAGGCTAAGAGACAATATTGTGAAGCCCAAACAGTACACAGATGGCACTGTCAGATACTCAGCAGCACAGGTTCAGTCTTCAGAACATATCCCTGCAGAACCAAGCTCACACACTGAAGCCATGCAATACAGCAAATGGAGAGAAGCTATGGATACTGAATACTCAGCATTATTGAAGAATGATACCTGGACATTGGTTCCTCCACAGAAGGGAATCAATCTCATTGACTGCAGATGGGTGTTTAAAGTCAAAAGGAAAGCTAATGGTTCAGTGGAAAGGTACAAAGCCAGGCTAGTAGCAAAGGGTTTCAAGCAAAGGTTTGGTGTTGATTACTTGGACACCTACAGCCCAGTTGTAAAGCCAACAACTATCAGAGTTATCATTTCCTTGGCAGTCTCTAGAGGATGGTCCATGAGACAAATTGATATCCAAAATGCCTTCTTACATGGTTTTCTGAAGGAAACTGTATATATGTCTCAGCCTCCTGGTTATGAAAGCACACAAGTGCCAACCAATTACATATGCAAGCTCAACAAGGCTCTCTATGGCCTGAAACAGGCTCCTAGGGCATGGCATTCAAGACTGACTGATAAATTACAGTATCTGGGCTTTACATCATCATAAGCAGACACCTCACTATTCATTCTCAAACAGAAATCCCTGACAATGTATATATTGATCTATGTTGATGACATAATTATTGTCAGCTCCTCACAAGATGCCACTGATCAGCTCATTCAGCAGTTAACGCTGGATTTTGCAGTGAAGGATTTAGGACTTTTGGACTATTTCTTAGGAGTTGAAGTTGTACCTGACAAAGAAGGTGTTGTATTGTCTCAAAGAAGGTATGCTCAGGATCTGCTAAGAAGGGCTAAGATGGATAAGTGTAAACCTATTTCAACTCCTATGGCTTCTAGCGAGAAGCTGACTACAGATCAGGGAACAACACTCACAGGAAATGAATTGTTTCAGTATAGAAGCATTGTTGGTGGTCTGCAATATCTTACTATCACAAGACCAGATCTTTCCTTTGTTGTGAACCGAGTGTGTCAGTTTATTCAGACACCTACAGATCAACATTTGGGAGCAGTCAAGAGAATTCTTAGGTATCTAAAGGGAACAGTTAGCCTTGGACTGCGGATTCAGAAATCAACCACTGATACACTGAATGCATTTTCGGATGCTGACTGGGCAGGGTCACCTGAAGATCGACGGTCTACCAGTGGTTTTGCTGTCTTACTTGGATCAAATCTTGTGTCCTGGAGTTCCAAGAAACAGCAAACAGTGTCGCGATCAAGCACCGAAGCTGAATATAAAGCTATTGCTAATGTGACTGCAAAAGTGATTTGGCTCCAGACCCTACTCAAAGAACTTGGTATTTATCAAGGCTCAGTGCCTGTTCTATGGTGTGATAATCTTGGTGCCACCTATCTGACCTCAAATCCAGTGTTCCACGCGAGAACTAAACATATCGAGGTCGACTTTCACTTTGTCAGAGAACAGGTTGCCCGACAGGCATTGAAAGTTCGGTTCATCTCATCCAAAGACCAGCTGGCTGATGTGTTCACCAAAGCATTGCCCAAGGCTCCATTCACACAAACTTGTCGCAATCTCAACCTGATACAACGAGGTTGTGATTGAGGGGAACTGTTAAAGTTATGCGTTTGTGTATGTGTAGAGCCGTTTGCTAACGATCATGTAATCGGGTTGTTAGTGCCTGCATTAGTTACGCTGTAGTCCGCGTCGTGCGGCTCGTGGTGACCATGCACGGCGTCGTGATCCGAATTGATTGGATCTCATGTAAACCAGCTGATGCTATATATATATGAAACGATCCAATGTGTGGATCAGTGAATTCTGCCCATTTAATTCTTTACACTGGGATCCAGTCCATACACCCGCAAGATCAAGTCATGGACCTTTGTTCTTGTTGGTCAAATGACTGGCAGCTGGATAGGCCATGCCAGTGCGCTGCTGCTCGCCGAGCATTTTGGCTGCCAATTCCAGCAGATCGTCAGCCGAAGAGAGAAAAATCCCCAAGATGATCACGTGACACCAACTAGTGCCGTTGTGTCGCCTTTTCCCTGCCTCTTTCTGCAAGACACAGCGCCCTTTTGGTATGGACGTCCTCCACGCCTTCAGTCTTCGTCCATACTTGTGTTGACAAATTAAACACTGCACCGGATTGTGCTTATCATGTGAAATTCCCAGCTTTACAATGCTGCAGTACATGTAAAGATACTGAAGAGCATGACGTACTGTGTGCATGGAAACAGGAGTTCGGTGTCTTGAGAATACAGGGCATTTCAGATGCATGGTTTGCTAGTACATGATATCTGATGCAGTTGAGACAGGGGAGCAGTCAAATGCCAATGAGATCTCAAAAAGGAAAAAAATGTACTAATAGGAGAGAAGAAGCTTTTCTCTTTTTTTTTGCAAGGGGAGAGAAGAAGCAAATTTACCATGCAAAATACCAAACTCGTGATGCCTGGTGCAGACACGGTAATATCCAGCGAATTTCACGGGAAAACGGCATAATCTTCCAACCAATTCACGAGCCGCAGGTGCACGGCTCACCCAACGATCTATCCATCACATCAGGTCGTTTCTTCTCCATCATCATCCCCAGTAACCAAGATGCTCAATCACACAGCAACGTCCATCAACCTTTGCCGCGACAAAATTTCGACACCGCGATCAGTGCAAACAGCGGCTGAAAACTACAGGTCTACAGCCCCAGATCCGCTATGAACCAAAGCCAAGGAGTACGATCAGGAAGCCGGGAGCAGTGGTCTAGTTTGAGCTCTTCTGCTGTCTCCGCTGTCTGCTTGCGAGAGAAAGAGACAAACCTGCCATGAACCTAAGCATGGAAAGGGACTGAGCGTCGACGTCGTCGTCTCCCCGGCGCGCTCTAGCCCATGCATGATTGGCACCATGGCGTAGGTCGCCTGTTCATGACATGAGATGCATGAACGCACACGTCTTTACGAGACTGGGACCCGCCAAAGAATTGTGGATCCTCCATGACTCAATTTATGCAGATCGCTCTACCAGAGATGTGAGGAGAAAAGATGCATGTGTACCGAGACAATTTTGTATAAACAAGAAAATAGAAAACATAATTTTAGTAAACTCCAAAAAGATTAAAGGACAGTCAATAATGCATGTGTTTCATATATTCATTTTTGACATTAACTGACAGGAGAGCTACCTATTATATTAAAAAGATGAAAAAGCCTAACAGACTAGAGTACAAAAGAATGAAAAATGGCCAAAAGTGGAAATAGAAGCCTATTCTCTCCTAATAAGACGCGCTAAGTGCTATGCACATGCAATAGCCCAAATAGCATCTTCTTCTCTAATTTTATGAATGATCAAGCTTGTGGGCTGCTCTTTACAATCAAATGTTCTTCTTTTTCGCTCTTTCCAAATCTCTCAATAAACTAGGATGATAAATGATTTCAATCCTTGTGTTGGGATGTTAAGGTTGGCGGCCAAAGTTGTTCACCATTGGTGGACCAAAGTGGTGCGCGGTTAGGAATTTGGTTGAATTGTCTGTTATCCCACCCATTGCGCTAGGTGAAGCCATATGTGTTTGGTGAATCTGCATTCAACAAAAAGATGATGGCTAGACTTTGTTACCCTTCTGCACAACAAGCAGATTGCAAGGTCACCGTCTATTAGCCAGTCTATCAGAGGTTCACAACATGTTCTGGTTGGCGAGCCAGATAAAGAATTTGCATTTTAGCGAGGCCCAGACCTTCCAAAACAGCCAGCGAAAGTTCGTATCCGCTGAACCCAAGAATTGCGCTTTGTAAGTCAATGTCGTTGCGTACTCGGTCCTCACCATGTCCAGTGAATTTCCAAAAGATGTCGTCTTGAATATGTCTTTGTGATTGTACCTGCTCAACGACTATCCATAGTTGCACGAAGTCGGCAATATATTGTCACAATATTATCTTGTGCCGCCGGGAGGAATCGCGAGGTTTTGCACCTATGAATTATTCATGATGGCTTCACGGAGTGTTCGCCCTTTTACTCTGGATGCTAAGAACATGTGTGAAGCAATGTCCTTGGCAGTTGTCCTCGAAGCCATTCAGAATGCCAAAAATATGATAGTGCCAAAATATGACGGATGTTTCATATGTTCAGAACTGTACTGTAAGTTGACACGTGAAGTTTATATTTGGCATCAAGAATCATTTCAGTTGGAAGATCACTTCCGCGCTTCACCATATAGTACTAGCTAATATCATAATCACCATCACACTGTACAAATTGGAGTAGGTAACACTGCTACTTACCGACACAAACATTTGTGGTCACTGAAAAGGCTGAAACGCAAGAGAGAGAGTTGAAAGGCACTCACCCAACCTGTGACTGAGCCAGGCATGCACTTTCCCCATTTAACTGAACCCTGCATACTGGGCTGGCAGCCTGAGCATTGCAAATTCTCGCAACGCAGATTTCTCTGCTTTTCTCCCCTTGCTCAGCGTGGCCCTCTGCTGCTGCAGCTGCCGCTGCTGCACCACTGAACAGTAGTGCCTGTCGATAGGTTCTCCTTCGGATTTTAATTGTCCACTGTTATCTTGCCCTTTCTTACAGACTCCATGGCGACTGGTTTGCTGCGTTTTCACCTTGCATTTAACCAGCAAGGGAGGCGGTGGTGGAGCGAGGAATGGAGGCAAACCTCAAGTATACTGCCACATTCAGCCATGAATCTTCTCTTCATGTGCATGCAAATGAAATGCATATCTGGCCTTTCAGAGAAAATTCAGTAGAAAGTTTTTTTTACTGAGAGAACCGTGACAGGGCCTTCCAAGCTGTCCAATTTCACAGTGAGTAAGAAGGAGAATGCTGGATCAATCCCCACAATGAGCAGGAAGGAGAAGGCGGGTAGCGGCCCAGACTGATCCGGTCCGTCTATCGTCTTGATCCGACGGCTCACCAAGCTTTCTCAACCCCGCCAAGCAGAGAGTCGTAGGAAACCATCTCTGTTCAATTTCTACATCTACCTCCTAAATACTGCGCACTGTATACCACTAACTTCATGCCCTTGCCTGTGGCCTGTGAACAAGACAACAGTAGCTCATAAGTATATGAAACATATGAGACAGCCGTATAGAAAGGCATTTTGATATAAAGAAGCATATGTACATGTACCTGTGGTAACAGTGCCACCTCTTGTTTTATACGGAGCACGAGATGGTGAGCATATGCAATGGAATGGCGTTTTTTCCATGCCCAAGCTCGCCACTAGTCAGGGGTTGGTGACTGATGAGATATAAAGCTTTCCTCACCTTATTTTTTCAATAAGGGAACTATATTATTAAGATAATGATATACCGGCCTTTGCAAATTGGCATGCATACGGTCATAAACTTATTACAACTTTTCAGTGATGCGCTGCAAATTCAAAACATAAGAGAGTTCAAAAACAAGCCATTATCATTTGAAAATGAGAAACCAAATTGAAATATGTTTTGGTTTATATGTAAAGAGTGATTGGTGATGTTGTTATTTTGGTTTTTAATTATATGAGCATGTATTTATGCTACAATTAAGTTCTTGACTAATCAAAGTTGCAAAGAAAATGGAGTTAGCATTTTTGTCTCTGAGTTCAGAAAAATTGCACACACCGGATGAATCGATGCTTTGGAAATTGAACGCGTCGGATGGTTTGGCATTTAGATGAGGTTTACATCAAAGCTTTTCAACTTAGAAGCAAAAGTTGAAGTGCACACTGGATGGTTCGGTGCTGGAGCAATATACGTCAGAGCTTTTCTTACAGAGAGGTTACGGGCTATGGTGAACTTACACTCGCCGGATGGTTCGATGCTCAAGGAGTACATGCCAGATGCTACGCTGGAGCATTTTTTACAAATAGATTGCAAATCGGCTCTAGTGGAATTGAACTCACCGGATGGTCCGGTGATGGAAAGCAATGCACGTCGGACTAATTTTTATAGAGATGGTGCATAATGAGGGTATGGTGGAACTGAATGCATCAAATGGTCCGACGATGAGATTTGACAACACCAAAATATCCGGCGTTTATGATTTCTATAGGATATCTCTTTCAACAGAGATTTTGATTTCTTCTCACTGGAGATGGAATTGGAGATATGTGTTTGCTTTTCTTATGCTATGTAAGTGATGGATACAACTTGGCTGCCGATGACGGGATGATCGAGATCAAGCGGGGCACTTTGTACCAAACGATCAAGGAGACCGAGCGAAGTCAAGGATAGTCCTAAGCTGTGTATATGGAGATCAAGAAAAGGGTGATAACACAGATGAAGATGGCATGTTAACAAAGTCAAGCAAAGGGGATATCAGTGCAAGTGACAAGACAGTCCGAAGGATCAGAAGCGGGAGAGACTTATCAGTGGTCAAAATTGTAAGACAGAGTACACGTGTCGATATCGGGATGCTTGCTTAAGACTTAAGCAAGTAGCAGTGAATCACGCTTTGAGAAACGTGCAAGACGGTTTCGCGGTGGCCTCAAAACTATAGACGGATGGAGTGCACGAGTCATCATTGCAAAGCTTGCGTCACGTCGAAGCTAAGTCATGAAAAAGCTACTGATGTTCAATGGACAGAGCGAAAAATAAACTAAAATACCTCGGTGATAGGTAGGAGGTAATTGGAAGAGAAAGATATTTTAGGAATAAGTAAACTTAAAAGTTAAGTTACATTCCTAAGCCTATAAATAGAGGGGTAGGGTTGTGTGGGAGAGGTGAGACACCCATTTGAGTTTTGAGTACTAGGTTTTAGAGGAAATGAGAAATAGTAGAGTTTTTTGTGAGAAAATTATTTTGTAATTCTACTGAAAATAGGGTTGTCCTCTAAATAAAATGAAGTTTTTCTCTCCCCTTGCTTGTGCTCATCTACTTCTACTTTCTTCTATTGGCTCTTTTTTTGTTTCGAGTTATTCAGGATTGGATGATGCTTTTCAGTTAGGATCAAACCAGTCTGGGGCCATGAGCGACAGGCTCTGAATTTGGGTTATGCAATCTCAAGCTCTGAACTTTCAACTTCCACAAGTACATAGAACTATACACTTCAGTATGGAACTATATACCTAATGATTGATACACCAATGTGCTGTGGTCATCAAACTTGCGCCGCACCAATGCCACCAGCGCGGTCCAAGCTTACCCGATAATCTCTGAAGGTTTTGATCCAGGCCCCCCAGGCAGAACGATTGACACCTAATCATGAGCGACAAAGATGCAGACGAAACGCAGCTTACAAAGAAGTAAAGAACTAATCGGACTGTATCACAGTCCACTGCAATGGCAAGTTATGATACACAATCATAGCCTTTATGGCAAGCATGCCTGCATTGTTCAGGAATAGTTGGGCAAATTGTTTTTCTGAGATGCTTCCAGGTGTAAATGGACAGCTGAATGACAACTACAAGCATGCTCAACAGCAACACCCCAGTTGTTGTTCTTAGAACAACGTTATATATCCTAGATGGTGGTATCTAGCAGCATAGGTCCCCAACTCTCCCACAAGCGGATCATGGCAGTAAACAGAACCAGCCATTGTATCCTTCCTAGGGCTCACTGCAGCTACACAGGTGTGCTCCTTTGCGATATAATCATGGGAGCCCTGTAATTACTGACTGAACCTTGCTGTAACCCCACTAATGATTAAAGCGAGATTTTTTCTAGTACCGTTTTGGATGAACGCATCGCATAATTGGATCCGTGATGTACTTTGAGATCGGTACGAGTCGATTATCAGTATGGCAGCACAATGTTCACTTGGTAACCATAATGTAACAAAGCTGTAGTTCATTCAATATCTATGGTAACTTCCAAAGTTCCTTTGCTGCCATATCCAAAGAGAGAAAGATTGGGTGGTCATCCACACACCAATGCAAGCTAACAAGACCACAAGGGCATCAAATCCAATCCAAATAAAGTGTTTCAGGGCATGGCCCTTGACAAGCAGCAGCTCCTACTTTCTCGTCCTAGCTAGCAGCTGAGGGACTGGGGACACAGCAAGGGACCTGACATTGCAGTGGACATCAACACCTACTACGGTCTAGTGACCATCTGTGTGCTCCCTGTAAAATGATGGACAGGGGGACACAAGTGTCACCTCGCCACTACACAGATCCTGCTACGTTCCTCTTCTCCCCTTCTTTACAGAAGGGAAAGCACATGGAAAAGGCAGAATTATTGGGGCATCCATCAGGGCCGATTCCTTCTAACCATTGGGTCTCTGACTCCCTCCCTCCCTGCCTGATTGATGGATTCCTCACCAAACAGCAAAGATGCCAGCATCAGTACACGGGGTTTGGTCACGGCGACAGGGAAAGGAGGAGAGATAGGGAGAGATCTCCTTAGAAAATAACAGCCGTCGAATCAGTAAAGGTGTGGGGGATCTTCGTCCGCTCCTGCAGCGCAGGTTGGACGACGATGAAAGCCGAGGGGTTTCAGCGGGTGAATGACTTGCTTGGGCAATTATTTGGATCACAGACAGGTGAGTGTGGCCACCGAGCCAAGAATGCTTCACCGGATAGGTGGTGTGCATGCACAGTTTAAGAGGAGCTACACCCACATGCAACCTGTGAAACCTAGAGCTAGCTATAGGCTTTTTTGTTTTGTGCAATTCATGTTTTGCTGTTGCACAATGAGCTGGAAATCAAGTAATCTAAATCTTGCTAAGATACCGATCAAAGTCGCCAGTGAGCAAGCTGAGGCACTGACAGGTAAATTAGGGTGGAGTTTGTTTATGGCACTCAACTATTTTTGTATTGTTACGTTCTCGGAGTTTTTCTACTTGAAAATGCACTTTCAACTTAATAGTGGACAGTTGCCATTTTACACCAAAAAAGAAATAAAGTGCTAACAGGTTCATTGGTAGATGTTGAAACTACTTTCCTTTGCAGCAGGGTTTATGGTAATGGTCATTCTTTTCAGCTCTACCAAAATTAGTTGTGGCTTTGTTTAGAATACTGAATGGACTGGTTCATCATATTGATTGAGTTGCGGCTTTGTTTAGACTACTGAAATGGACTGGTTCATGGTATTGACCGGCTAAGGAAAACTTTTTATAAGGACGATGTTTGGAGTTTGAAGCACCGTTTTGCGCCAATACGTGCACTACACAAGCATACAAAATCACATGTTTTTAGAGGGAAACAGTAGAGGAATCTCCTACTGTCAGGGGCAACGCCAGGTTCATGGACCATGGTGCACATGCACCAGGGTCCTTTGAAAATTGCAATGCTATTTTGTGGTGTATTACTTGAAAATTGAACGGTTGCTATATATACAATGAAATGGTGCACCAGGGTTTTGTTCGTTCTAGCTTCGCCCCTGCCTACTGTCATAAAATATATTAATATAGAATAAAGGAAGCACTATATAAAGACCCCTTCCCCCAAGAGGGGACAAAAAAAGAGAAAGGAAGGAAAAGAAAAGAACAGCTATACAAAAGAGGAGAGCCAAGCAGAAATAAGAAGCTTCAAAGACTCTTTCATCATGTGAGATTGAAGATAAACTTCTTTTATAAAGTTATTTTTCCATCCTTGAAAAGTTGGGTTGATATTCCTAAAGATTAAATCATTTCTTTGTTTTCAGATAATCCATGCAACAATGATGAATACTTCCATGAAGAGAAAACCTCTAAAATCCCTCTTGGCTTTCTGCATCATGAGGAAGAACTGCAATTGAAGAACTGCAATTGTTGATCCCAATGGATATCTAGAGCTTGCCAACATTCGGAAGAAAAGGAGCATCCAAAGAATAGATGAAAGGTTGTTTCCTCCACCTTCAAATTACAAAGAATACAACTATAGTCATTTCCCTCAATTTTGAGATTCTTCCTTATCAAAATATTTATATTATTTAATATATCCATGAAAAGAAGCCATGTAAAAACTTTTAATTTTCTACTGCATTCAGATTTCCAAATCCTGATAAAAGGAGAGAGTGTTTCAACTGCACTGAAAGACAGTATAGAATTTCTTGGCTGTGTAAACATTGGAACCCCAAATATAGTACCGTTCATCTTATTGTGTTGGAAGGACCTATAACCGATTGATTTTTTATTGAAGGAAATGTAACTCTTGAAATGCTTGTTCTGATAAAGAGATATGAAAATGTTTTTGAATTCACATATCTTCCCTGTACTCTGCAGCAGAAATATTCTCATTCTTAACAAACGAGAAGAGCCTTCGTAATTGCTCTCTGAGATAAAGATCATTCCATCATTCCAAAGGAAGGTATATCTTTCATCTCCAACCTTGCAACAAGCAATTCCTCTAAAATTATCTAAGAATTTCAAGATATCTTTCCACCAAAAAAACCCTATCAATTGAAGCATGAGGCACTTGGCCATTTGAATAATAAGTCTTCCAAATCAGATTAACCCAAGGAAAATAGGATATGTTATAATTTTTTTGAAGATGCTTAATCAAAAGAGCTTCGTTTTGTATTTTCAGATTGATAATTCCTAAACCACCTTTCATGTACCTTTGGTCTACAAACTTTATTCCAAGCCACTAGAGATTTGCTCTTTGCATTTATATCAGAGCCACACCACAAATACTTCCTTCTTGCTCTATCAATACTTCCAATCACAACTGAGGGAAGCTTGAGAGTACACATTGCATAAGTCGGCAAAGCTAAAAGAACATAATTAACCATTTCTAATCTTCTTGCCATAGTCAGAAAACTAGAAATAGCAGATAACCTTCTCTCTACTTTGTTCATCGAAGGAGTGTGATCCTCTACTTTTGGTTTAGTAGTACCAAGAGACATGCCCATATAAGTGAAAGGGAGGGAGCCTGTGGAACAACCAAAAACACCTGCCAAGTGTGAAGCGTTCTCTTGAATGATGTTTATTGGGACCAAACAAGATTTGTCATAATTAACTTTCAAACCAGTAGAAGTAGTAAATGATTGAAGAATCTCTTTTAGGCAAAACAAGTCTTTTTGAGATCCTCTCATGACCAAAATGGTGTAATCTGCATATTGAACAATGGGGAAATTGTTTTTAGCTGAGTTTTGAAGAGGATTGGAAAGTATACCCATTCTATGAGCCTTGTTCATAATGCATTGAAGCAAGTCTGCAGCAAGCACAAAGAGCAAGGGAGATAAATGATCACCTTGTCTCACACCTCTCTTGCATTTAATTTTTTTTTTCTAGGAACACCATTTAAAAGAACCAAGGAGGCACCTGAGCTAAGAATACAAGCCATCCAATTGACCCATCTTTGATTGAAACCAAGCTGTTTGACGATACTTAGGATTGCAATGTGCTCAACTGTATCAAAATCCTTTTTAAAAAAATCTAATTTCAATATAACCAACTCCTTTTTGGATTGATGATATTGGCGCAAGACAATCTTGGATTGTTATGGATTTAATTAAACCATACTGATTCTTGTGAATGATATAGATGATGATCTTTTGAAGCTTATTGGAGTATTAAGTAAGGGGGCATCTTGGATAAACGGGCCACACATGGGATATGACGTTCGGCGGGGGATATTTTCTAAACCCTAGCCCATCGCGCGACTAGCCCTTGGCTCCTACGACCAGCGCGAGGCTTGCGCGACCAGCCTCCTTGCGATTTAATGTGATCCTACGATCATCCGTTGCTGGTTGTGGGGGTGTCCATACCTAACATATCTAGTCGTATTTATTGATATTTACTCAAGTGTTTTTCTTCCGAGACTTCTCCTCCAGCAAACAATGTCATGATCGACGCTGATGGACAGTGTCCCGTCCTGTAGCATTAATTGCTATAGGGTGGGGTGTTGCGGACCGACTTAGCACTACACGGCATATGGGACAGGGTCTATATAACGACCAGGCAAGTGGACGAGTTTACGGGCGGACTCACGAAAGGCTAGGATGGAACGGCTTGTCAGATAATCTTGTGGTGCGCGGCGAGAGGACAGGCAGGACTACTGAGGTAAGGTAAGGTAAGAGTGAAGGCGTCCAATAGGATGGGATGAGCCCCACAGTACCATCGGCGCAAGGTGCGGCGCGCACGCTTCGCATGATGATGGTATGAGAAAAGTAGATCTAGCTAGGTATGGGTCAGCGGAAAAGGCCTACTTATAACTTCTCCTTCTCTTGTATATAAAGAGGAGAACGAGTCTAGTTGTCGAATATTAGTTCCTGACAATATGTCTGTAAATTGACTGGGTACCTTCGAGAGTAGTGATTAATCACGAAGAGAGACAAAATGGTGTATACAAGTTCAAGCCTTCGATTAGAGTAATACCCTATGTCCTATGAGGGTGTTACTAACTTGTATTAACGATCTCGAGTATAAGCAAGGTGGCTAAGACTATTACAGGGAGTTGATTGGATCTAATCTATCCTAGGGCTAAAGTCATCGAGTAACACCTCTGTTGTTGCCTTTGCTCGTAGTTCCTTGTTCGTGTCTAGTTGTGGTTGTCCTCTCCCCCTAGCCTTTCTGACTTATATAGGGGTGAAGTACTAACTCCTATCCAGCCGTAGTCGATAGGGAGTTATTTTCCTTGACGTCCAAGTAGATATACCAATTTTGAATACAGATTGTATTGGTTTGGGTAACCAATCTAATCCTTCTCAGTATGTACTTCCTTGATTCTGAGTGTATCAGGTACCGCTGATTCGGTTATGCGATATTTGGGGCTGCTGAACATACTTCGTATATACCTTATCTGTATATGATGTACTCCTTATGCGCATATACCTCATAGTTAAATATTCGACAGTAGCACCCTAACTCTACTCTGGAGGAGAGGTTTCCATAAGCAGCTACTCGAGTATTACTAAGTTTAAGCTTGGTCGAGTAAAGTAGATCAGGCTCATGGTCAAAAGAATTGAGTATGGATGGATCCTTTCTAAAGAATCGAGTAAAAGCTCAATCAGGTCGAGCGCCCTGTGGCTAACCGCACTCGAGACTCAACGAAAAAAGATTTAAAGAACTCAACTGATCGACACCTGACTCCGTGTAGAGTTAAAAAAACCTTTTGAAATTTGAAACAACGGGTATGGGTGCATTTAATGTGGCTAGAAGGGTGTGTAGAGATTCGCACATCGTCATCATTCCTTTTTTCGCGCTGATTGAGGCGTTGCAAAGGCGAGAGTGGTTGAAACGATGGTAACTTTTCAGTTTTTTACCCGTAAGGTGGGAGTGGTTGACTATAGGCTCCAGTTTTCCATCAAGAACACATCCTTTCGAGCAAGGTCTTTGATCTCGACGACGCTACTTCCGCTGATGCCATCGACAAGGGGAAAGGATCAACCAACGAGGAGGCCGAGGGGTCTCTTCGTTGGTCGAAGAGATCGTCCCCCTCTTCTCATCTGTTGTCGGATCCATGCCTCTCAAGCGCAAGCGAAGGAGCCCTCGGGTATGCTGATTGAAGTTTTTATTATCTTCTTATTTCATTTCAAATTATTAAGTAAATATCTGAATACATTCAGTTTGGATGAGTGGCCTCTTATTAGGGAACGGCGAGTGTACCAGCCCAATTGCCTCCTCGAGCAATCGCCGCTCTCGAGGACCCGGCCGAAAATGTAACTCTTATCGAGTTATCGATTTCCTTTCGGTCATTCTATTAATGACGAGTTTCATGGATGGCTCTTTTTTTAGGGGACGTCTGGAACGTCCTCACAATCGCCAACTCGAGGGACTGTCATGCCTGATGACTCGACTAAAGAGGTAATTTCAGTCGAATTATCACTCTTTAGTTGGTCATACTTTCACTCGATAATGCATTCTTATTATCTAGTTCTTTGCAGGCTACTGATGACTTGACTTTGCCTGGTCCATGTGTAACTCCTCCACCAGCTCCGTCTACCGGACCAAGAACAAAGAAGGTGACCACAAAAAGGCAAAAGTCAAGCATCATTTCACATTTTCCGGTTTCAAAGATGTTTGTCCTGGACTCTGATCTCGACTAGTCGATTGGCAGTCATTTCTTTTCCGCTTCTCTTATTCTATTGATTGCAGACTATTGACTGAGGCGCAAACCAAGGTTGCCAGCGCCTCAACCAATCATCCGGGGCTAACTTCCCCGATTGACTCGGCCTCGGCTCCAATCAGAGATCCTACCTCGAGTGCGCCCGAAAGAAGACTTGCAGCTCAAGGGAAGTGAAACTTCAATATCAATTCCGACTGATGATCCGTGGGCGGCGATAAAGACTCTTCTCTAGGCTACAAGCACTCAGGTAGTTGCCGCCGAGGCCAACCACCACAAGAAGCTCGAAGCCAAGATGGAAAAAATTGAACGTAAGTCTATTCTTGAACACAAGTGCGCGATTCGATTATTGGGTGACTAGCAAATAATTATTGTTCGGTTTACCTTTTTCAGGCCTTGAGTCCTCCTGCAACAACAAGGAAAAGCTTCTTGCTGACAAAATGAAGAAGGTTAATGACGATGTCAAGTTTCGGGAGAGACTTGGGAATCAAGTGAACACCGCTCGAGCTGAAAAGAAAATGATGATGGCTGAGAGGGATGCTGCTGTCCTGGCTCTTCAAGAGCTAAAGGAGCAGAACCTCGACCTCATGTCACAAGCAGCCTCTGCAAGCGTTGCCACATTGCTAGGTATTCTCAAGAGCTATAACCCCGCGCTCGATACCTCATTGGTGATAGTCGGGTTCAATTGTACTAGCGAGGAGGCCGCAAAACTTGTTGAAAGCGTCCAGCCGGTGGTTCCCGCCTTTGTCGAGTCGTTAAGGCTTAGTCTGCCTAATGATGATAGTGAGGAGAGTCTCTCAGACTGATGGTCCATTTTGCTCTGACACATGTAAAACATATTTTATGATATGAAAATGCCCGCAACAATACTACACTTTGCCAATCTATTATACTTTTATTTGCTATTTACTTGTCGATGAAATAGGATGAGCATAAGTATATGCAATAATTGATAGATACAAGTTGTCATCGTTCTCAAGACCATACAATTACGCATCTGTCAACACCTGAAATCTTAACTAGATAAGCCATTAGATGCGCGGCCCTCGAGTACTCGAGAATACCGTAATAGTGAGGAAAAGACTAATACAGAGCTAGAAAAAGAAAGAGCATATCAAATTTTTTGTGAACTTTTATCAATTTGCGCATTCGATCAGCATACAAACATGAACTCGATAGAGAGCACACGCAAGGCAAACTAGGACTTCAAAACCCTTTTGGCCGTTAGACGTGAGATGTCTGACAATCACTGTGCCATTATGCCTCATGAGGTATAGTTATCCGTCATCGACCTAACACATGTCTCCGTTGGTTCTATTTATCATGATCAACGTAGAGACAGATAAAATTTTGCAAAAAATGTATAAAAGAAATATGGTATTACAATGTAGCCACAGACTCTACAGTTGAGGAAGAAATTACTCGATCAGAGAGTAGAAAAGGACATACTTGTACCATTGATCAGAGAGCAGTGTTATAGCTCAGAACTCTGTACTCGACCGAATCTCATTCTCGACCATGTACTCAATAACTGAGTTGGTCAAAGAGTAAGGCTCATTTTTGACCATGTACTCGACCATGGAGTTAGTCGAAGAGTGAGTCTCGTTCTCGACCGTGTACTCGACCACTGAGTCGGCCGAAGAGTAAGGTTCGTTCTCGACTGAATACTCAAGAATGCAAGCCCCCGAGCATTATGATTTTGACTGCAATATGATTATCAAGTGAACTCGAACCACTGGGCAGGTGGGCATTAAAAGATTCCACTCCCATTTATACTCGTTTTCACCGCAATATTGATCTGATGCGTCGTAATGGCCGCCCATCCATCTTTACAAAGACGAGACAAGCCATAATGCCATCATGACTTCCACCAAACGTGCTACGCGCCTGAGGCGATGCAATCATTTCGAATCTTGACGGCCACACAGTACAACCCGTTTCCCCCGCTATAAATAGAGGGGACTCGAAGCCATTTGTCCATCGTCTCCTTTGCTTCCTTTGCCTATTGCCTCCTAAGACTCATAGAGTTTGAAGTCAAGGCCTCCACTCCATCTCCGCCTCTTGATATAATCCAAGAAGTCCTCTCCCCTAGGCCTCTCACCATGATACCTCATGAGGTCATTATCATCACATACTCCAATAACGAGGACTCGAGTAACGGGCCTCAGAAGGAGAGGGAAGAAGCATCCATCATAGATCGTTGTCGTCCCCTCACTTAGCGTGTTCGTCATTACATCAAGACCTATGCTTCAGCGCAGCGCTCTGCACCGGAGAGGAATGCGGATGGTGTTGATCTCGACCAGATCATTGACCAAGTGGCCATTGAGGTCTTCGGCGGTGGAGCCCCCGAGTTATCGCCGGTGAAGGAGGCACAGTCGCCTTCTCCGTCGACAACCGCCACATCACCTTAGCGCCAGGAAGAAGACCACTCAACATCACCGGTGCCGGTCATCAGCTCTAGCAGGGCCTTCACCTCAGCCACTTTTCCTGGCCCTTATGCTGGTCGGTGGATGATTCTTGGGGTGATCAGCTGCCACCCGAGGGAGGAGTATAAAAAGTTCCTCGACTCGTTCAAAGGTGAATGAGGGTCCATACGTTTCCATACTTTCAGAGGTGGTGGATCTTCACTATTTTCCAGAGCTAGGCGGATCCTTTCTGCTAATTTTGCACTAGTCACACGGATTAAAGGAAAAGGGAAGGATTATGTAATCAAGTAGCTAACCAAATCAAATGTAATTGACTTACCTGTAATCTACCTTTTCTATGAATAAAAATTTCGGAGTTGGTCGATGTTCCACGAGTGCTCGAGTATCTCGCTGTTTGAGTAGATAGCCGTACTGACCGAGGTCGAGTGACTTTGACTACTATGTGGGGTCCTTCCCACTTAGGTGAAAACTTGTGACGCCAGGCCTATTTCTGCACCCTTCGTAGGACGAGATCCCCAGCAGTGAGTTCTCTGGGTTGAATTCTCTGGCTTTGATATCTACGCAATGCCTGCTGATACTTAGCCACTCGAATAGATGCTCGATCTCGGTACTCCTCAAGTAAATTTATGTCATCCGCTCGTAGCTACTCCTGCCCTTCTTTAGAGTAACTTTCTACTTGAGGTGATCTGAACTGCAACTCAGTCGGGAGCATTGCTTTCGCTCCATAAACCAAGAAGAACGGAGTTTCACCAGTGGCACTATTGGTCGAAGTACTAACGGCCCATAGTACGGAGGGAAGTTCTTTCACCCAGCGTTTTGAGTAGGCTTTTAGCCTGTCGAAGACCCGAGTTTTGATGCCTTGTAAAACTATTCCATTAGCAGGTTCGACTTGACCGTTACTCTGCGGGTGAGCTACTAAGGCGAAACAAGTTTTGATACCGAATTCTTGGCAGAACGCAATAAAGGTCCCGCTTCTGAACTGGCTACCATTATCCGTAATTATCCAATGCGGAATGCTGAATCGAGTAATTATGCTCCTCATGAACTTCTTGGCCACTTCTGTGGTTATCTTTCCTACAGGTTCGGCCTTTATCCACTTAGTGAATGTGTCGATAGCCACAAATAGGAACTTGTAACCGCCTTGGGCCCTTGGGAACGGTCCCAGGATATCCAAGCCCCATACGGAGAAAGGCCAAGAAAGATGAATTGTTTGCAGAGCTTGGGCTGGTCGAGCGGTTTATCTTCCAAAATTTTTAACCAGCTTGGAAGCATCCTGGAGGGCAGTCGGCCAATAGAATCCCTGACGACGACCAAGTTGCGAGAAGACGCATGATTACCACACATGCCTCTATGGATATCGAGCAGTATTTGATTGCCCTCTTCCTGAGTGATGCACTTCATCAAGATTTCGTTACTCCCCTTTCGGTAGAGCTTGCCGTTTACCAAAATGTAAAGCATGGATTTACAAGCAATTTTCTCTGCAGACGCATCATCATCAGGGATATCTCAACCCTTGAGATAGGCTTGGTACGGAGTCATCCAAGTCGGGTAGCGTTCGAGTAGTGCAGCATCCGTGTCTGTGGGTTCTACCTCACTGACCTGGCCAGATTGCTGGCCGGGTTGAGCAGCATCTGTTCACTGAACTGTCGGGACAGATGATTTAAGGAGTTTCTCAACGAAGACTCCTATGGGTACCGGTGCTCGAGAAGAAGCGAGTCTAGCAAGTTCATCCGCATCAGAGTTATCACTCCTTTTGATGTGCTTCACTTCTAGCCTTTCAAACTTTTGCTCAAGCTTTCGTACCTCGAGTAAAGAAGCCACCATGTTGTCGTCTGAGTACTGGTACTCCTTTTAAACTTGGTTCATGACTAACTGTGAGTCCCCTTTCACAAGAAGTCATTTAATTCCAAGCGGCGCAGCTATGCAAAGCCCGTTTATCAGTCCTTCATATTCTGCAACATTGTTAGAGGCTTTAAAATTTAATTGAACAACGTACCTAAGTTCATCGCCCGTTGGAGATTTGAGTATAATGCCAGCCCCCGTGCCTGGAGCGTGAGTGATCCATCAAAGAAGAGCATCCATTGATCTTCAACCATGTTTGGCCTTGTTTCTTCAAAGCTTGTCCGTTCCGCGATGAAGTCCACTAACACTCCGAATTTCACGCTTGTGCGTGGTGCATAGCTTACCGCCCATTGCGCGATTCGTCCAATAGCTTCCTGATTGTGTATTACATCCTTCAGTGGGTACGTCGT
Organism: Phragmites australis; assembly: GCF_958298935.1. Taxonomy (NCBI): domain Eukaryota; kingdom Viridiplantae; phylum Streptophyta; class Magnoliopsida; order Poales; family Poaceae; genus Phragmites; species Phragmites australis. Next base: position 9,784,058 of record NC_084928.1, read on the forward strand.
TATGGCGGTGATCCTGTGCGCTTGGAAGTAGTGCCGTAATTTTTGGGAAGACATCAAGACCGCATATATCAGCTTCTGTACTTACGGGTACTGTAGCTTAGCATCGTGTAGAACCTCACTCACGTAGCAAATAGGAATATGGACCTTGGCCTTTCTCTCGGGACATTCCCGTTCGACCACCAGTATCGTGCTTACAACATGTGGGGTAGTTCTAATATACAAAAAGAGCTCCTCTTTTTTGTTAAACGGTGTAAGGATTAATGGAGATGATAAGTACATTTTTAAGTCCTGGAAGGCGCGCTCCGCTTCTTCCGTCCACTCAAACCGATCTTGTTTCTTCAATAGCTTGAAAAAAGGCATCCCTTACTCGCCCATCTTGGAAATGAATCGACTAAAAGCAACAATGCAACCTGTCAATTCTGGACCTCTTTTAGTGTTCGAGGTGACCGCATCTCATCGAGAGCCTCAATTTTACGCGGGTTGGCCTCAATGCCTTGACTTGACACCAGCAAGCCGAGAAGCTTTCCGGATGGCGCGCCAAAGTGCACTTTTTGGGGTTGAGCATCATGCGATACTTCCTAAGGTTGTTGAACGTTTCTTTGAGATCATCAACCAATGTGCTTCCGGTTTTCGATTTGACTACAACATCATCGACGTACGCCTCTACATTGTGCCCGATTTGGGGTTGCAGACAGTTTTAAATACACCTTTGATACGTAGCACCAGGATTTTTTAAACCGAAAGGCAACTTTACATAACAAAATACACCAAAAGGAGTAGTAAAAGTAGTTTTCTCCTCATCCTCTAATCCCATGCTAATTTGGTGATACCCCGAGTAGGCATCTAGAAAACATAACAATTCGTAACCTACCGTAGAGTCGACGATCTGGTCGATGCGTGGGAGAGGAAAAGGATCCTTGGGGCAAGACTTCTTGAGGTCGGTGAAGTCGACGCACATTCTCCATTTGTCATTGGCCTTCTTGACGAGGACGGGATTTGCAAACCATGTAGGACGACGTACTTCTCGAATGAAGCCCGCCTTTACTAGCTTATCGACCTCCTCCTGGATGGCCCGCTTCCTATCTTCTGCAAATCTTCGCTGCTTCTGTACCACAGGCTTGGCATCGGGTTTAACAGCCAGTCTATGCTCGATCACCTCCCTAGGGACCCCAGGCATGTCGGACTTGCCATGCGAACACGTCTTGGTTTGCCTGAAGGAACCTGACGAGCTCGAGTTCCTATTTGGGGTCGAGGTTGGCCCCAACCTTAACCGTCTTGGATGGTTTAGACGGGTCGAGGGGCACTGCCTTGACGCAACCATCAGTCTTTTTGTTGCTGACGCCATCGTGGGTCTTGCCCTTGGTGTCGTCAGATTTGGTAGCACCAGCAAGACTTACGAGCCTAGAGTCTTTGCCCTCAACAACACCTTGCTGCCTTTGATGCTTAGAACTTACGTCCTTAGGAGCGATGGCCACTCGACTGAAGTGTTCGACCATATCCAGGTTTTGCTTGTCGCATATGACCGCTACACGCTGATCTCATTTAACAGTAATTGCCCGTTGGGACCCGGGATCTTAAGCGCTCGGTAGGCATAGTGAACCACCACCATGAACTTCCCAGCATTGGGCGGCCTAGGATCACATTGTACGCTGTCTCAAAATCCGCGACATCAAAGGTCAGCTTTTCTGTGCAGAAGTTGTCGGGCATGCAAAACGTGATCGGCAGCTCGATCTGATCGAGAGGCATGGTCTATGAGTTAGGAGTTATACCGTGGAAAGGCACGACTCCAGCTTTAAGCTCTGACCTCTGGATCCCCATCTTATCTAAGGTTTTGGAGAAAATGAGGTTGAGTGAACTGCCTCCATCGACGAGAGTTCTGGAAACCTTGATGTTAATTATGGTCGGCTGAACTACGACCGGGTATCGACCAGGATGTGGTACCGTGGCCGGATGGTCGGTTTGATCAATGGTGATCGGCTGTTCCGACCACTTGAGATACCGAGTAGGCACAGTCAGGGCCAAGTTAACTTCTCGCTCGACCGCCTTGTACTATCTCTTGGACTCGGATGTGGCGGATCCTCCGAAGATGTGCGCCAAGCCGTGGTCAGCCTCGTGGAACTAGGGCTCATCACCCTCAACATTAGGCTTAACCTGCTTATTACCACGCTCAGCATTTGCCTTGATCTTCTCACCACTTTCCACCACCTCTATTGAGGCCTTTATTGTCCCAAGTGTTACGTGATTTGCTCCTGTCTACCGCGGCTATAGTCTTACAGGGACCCTTCGCTTGTCATCGGGTTTGTTCTTCTTTCCTCCGTTCTTCGAGGACTCGGGTCTGTCCTTGCCAGATTGGAGGTTTTTAGCGCGTACCTGCACTTCCGCTCATTTTGTGCACTTGTTGGCCAACTCAAAAGCTCTTTGACCGTGTGGATTTTCTGAGTAGCCATCTTTCCACGCAAGTCTGTGTCCTGAACACCTCGTTTGAAGGCGATAATTACCGATTCATCTAAGATGCACAGGATCATGTTACGCTTGCCGCTGAACCTGCGGCTGATATCTCGAAGAGATTCGTTGTCACCTTGGTGCAGCTGGTGGAGGTCGTTCTCCGCTCCTGGCCGCTCGAACGTGCCCTGGAAGTTGGTTATAAACTGAGCCTTGAGTTCTGCCCATGAACGAATCGAGTTGGGCGGCAAGTTTAGCAACCAGGACCTTGCGAGTCTATCAAGGGCGGTTAACAGATAATTGGCCATTACTCGTTTGTCACCACCGGCTGCTCGAATTACGGTGGTGTAGATTTGCAACCACTCGTTGGGATTGATCTTCCCGTCATATTTCTGGATCGGATCCGCTTTGAAGTTCTTGGGCCACTGAATCAACCGGAGTTCGCGTACGAAAGCCTCACAGCCCCGGTCAAACTTTTTAGGAGGAGATGGTGGAGGACTGCCACGCCTCTCTCTCTGAGCGGGGGAGTCATATCGACCATCTCGTCCTGTAGATCTGCGGTCGTAGTAGCGGCAATTGTCTTCACGGAGTTCCTCACGGCGGTTTTCGATCACCATACGTAGATCACGCCTTTTGTGAGGAATACAATTCCTTAGATCTTCCTGATACCCATGCATATGGATAGGGCAGCTACAATTTGGCCCACAATATCGTTTTTGGGATCGACCACCTGAGCTTCCCGTCTGGGATTCCCCTACTCGAGAGCATTCTCGCTTGTGGCTCCTCGAGCCGGGACAGTTTCGACTGGGGGGGGGGAGGGGCTGGAGTTGCGGGGATTGTTTGCTCGAGCGATTGGGTTCTGAGCCACATCGAGTAGGATCTTAACTTGATTGACCATAGGAGTCAGTGGATTCACCGGATCCAATTCTGGAAGGGATCTGAGAATCAGATAAGCTCCTTGCACGTTAGCATCTGGAGTACTGAATATGTCACTATCGAGGCTCAGTTGCGGTTGAGCCGATGAAGCCTCCGATGATTGTTCGGAGGGAGCTTGTCCCTTGAGCCGTGGGCTGTTGCGGGCGTAGGTACACCTACTGGAAGTCATCGGAAGAGGCCAGGAGGCATCTGCCTTCCCGTGGTCCGCCGGTGGAGGGCCGTGTCGGGTGCACATATGGCTCCAGATGTGGATGTTCTGCGTGGTAACTTAGCGCTAGTACCATCGGCATCGACTGCTGTTGTTGGATCTCCAAGGATTTCCGTGCCGTTATTGACCACGTTGTTTGGAACTACTGCCATTGGGTCAGCCGATAGGGGTCATCGCCTCTAGCCATAAACACGAATCGATCTATTCGGCTGCTCTGGCTAGTGTTAGAGTCACCGTCTCCACCCTCGTCGCTGTCGGTGTCCATGCAGTGGAGAACATTAGGCTCCGCGAGATCCCACTTGAGATGTCCCACTTCACGGTACGCATCCGATGGTATGGACTCGAGGGTACCAGTGTGGATCAGTCCACCTTGATCATCCCAACGGAAAACTATAGTTCCGAAGATGATTTCCGAGTCGACGGAAGGGGACTCGAAGACGTCCTAGGTCAACTGTCGTAGAAGTCGGTGTCGAAAAATCTGACGCAAGAGTGAGTCTAAGACATGATTAATCCTACAAAACAGAAGAAGGCCCTACCTAACGCGCCAACTGTCGAAGATTAGTTCTCGACAATATGTTCGTAAATTGACTGGGTACCTTCGAGAGTAGGGATTAATCACGAAGAGAGACAAAATGATGTATTCAGGTTCGGGCCTCCGATTGGAGTAATACCCTACGTCCTGTGGGGGTGTTGGTACCTTGTATTAATGATCTCAAGTATAAGCAAGGTGGCTAAGACTATAACAGGGAGTTGATTGGATCTAATCTATCCTAGGGCTATAGTCATCGAGTAACTCTCTATTGTTGCCTTTTGTGTTGCTCGTAGTTTCTTGTTCGTGTCTAGTGGTGGTTGTCCTCTCTCCCATCCTTTTCGCCTTATATAGGGGTGAGGTACCGACTCATATCCAGTCGTAGTCGATAGGGAGTTGTTTTCCTTGACGTCCATGTAGATATACCTGTTTTGAATACAGATCGTATTGGTTTGGGTAACCAATCTAATCCTTCTCGTTATGTACTTCCTTGATTCCGGGTATATCAGGTACCGCTGATTCGGTTCTGCGATATTTGGGGCTGCTGAACATACTTTGTATATACCTTGTTTGTATATGATGTACTCCTTATGCGCATATACCCCATAGTTAGATATTCGAGACTAGTAAAAGGACTCATCTGTAACCAATTTACAAATACTAACAACAAAATACATAGGATATAGGGCTGTTATCCTTCGGAAGGCCTGAATCTAAATAACACATGTGTTCTTGAGTTAATCACAAACACACGCACACCGTAAATGCTGTTCACACGCCCATCGACTGGTACACCCTAAAATCATTGTCAGTGACTAACCCTCAACAAAGCTTGTTTGCAAGAAGTTTAGTGATCAATTTAAGCACAATTTGTGCAACGAGATTGGCCTATAATCCTTAACTGTAGCTGGATTATTGATTTTAGGAATCAAAGTGATGAAGGAGTTATTAATTGCCTAGAATCAATTATACCATTATAGAAATCTGCACAAAGAACATAGAAATATTCCTTGATAATGTGCCAACATTTTTTCAAAACGAGACCATTAAAACCATAAGGACCTAAGGATTTATCAACAGGTATAGCTTTGACCACATTATCAATTTCTTCTTTTGGTGAAAGGCTAAGAAAGATTTTCCAAGTGATCAAAATTCCACACTAAATCATCCAAGTTAAATAACATCTTTGGCTCACCAGAAGAGCCCATTCTATCCTTGAAAGGTCCAAATAAAATAGCTGCCTTTTCCTCATGATCACCGATTAATCTCCCATCCTGCGCTTCAAGAAAAGTAGTAGTATTTCTCTTGAATCTCTTCTAGTTGTTGCCTGAAAAAACTTTGTATTTTCATCCCCAAGACAATCCATCGTAAGTAAACCTTTTTCTCCAATAATTTTTACACTAAAGCAGTCTTAAGATGTGTTTCTTTAAAATCTCCCTAAAATTGCTTTCATGAACAAACAAGAACCATGATGGATTGTGTTTGAAAAACTTAAGTTTGCAAAATAAAATAGTAATGACGAATGTGAATAGTTTACATTGGTAATCAATACTTGCCATGCATACAGTTCAGTTGGACAATTACCTCAGGTATATATGGTGAATAATAGCGTATAAATCTGCTATTATTAGTAGAAGCAGGACCGATAATATGCTTCCTGCGATTAGAGTAGGACATGTCCGGGTTATAATGTCTGTTGCTTCTATATTAGCAGATGCTCAACTCTAGTTTTTGGGAGATATGAGCTTTTGTTACAAGTGCAATACTGAGAATTTTTCTCGGCGTTCTATGAAAAAGATCTGCCAGAAAATTTAGCACGAATGGATCACTGCGGCAACAAGGGTCCTCTCACTGTAGAAGGACAAGACTAGGGGTATGTATATACAGTTAAGGGAATGAATGAAGATTATTTCTAACAAAAAAGAATATTGAAATGCACATGTCAGATCTGTGGCAGTAATCGATCGCAACAAGAGTCTAGAAAGCAGATTAGCAATGATAGGTGCAAATGACTTCTTACTACGGATTCATTTTCTGGTGTTATTTCTCCTAGCTGTAACTAAACTATTTTGTGTTAAGATTCATATATATGGAATCTTTAAAAAAAGAGGCTCAAAAGAGCTTTGACAATAAGATTTCCATTTTACTCTGGATAGACGCCTGCATGTCTAGTAATTTTCCTCGACAGTAATCATATTTAATTATTTACAGAGATGCGTGATGGGTCCACTGAAATCAAGAAAATCACATATCATGTTTTAGTACCTTAAAAATCTGAACCTCGATAATAACAAGGTCAATTCTTGTAAGTACAATGTTTTATTCCATCTAACTGAGAAGTGAGAACAATGGTTCGCAAAACCGAGGTCACCCAATATTTAGCTATGTTACATTTAATCTGAGCCCATCAGACATCATGTTTGGCGCTAATGTTCTTAATACTGAGAGTTTGGATGCAAATATGTCAAGCAATGTGCTTCCTTCAACGAGAGAGTTCTCCAAGCGTAAATAACTTTGCCATCTTGTTATTAATTGTTGATGCACAACCACTTACAAAGCTTCAGGAATCAGTTTCAGCTATTACAGGTAAGTATCCTAATGAAGTAATGAGCAAACCACACGCCGCAACAGTTAAGTGGTTGAGGTACTTCTCGTGCCGTGTCATTTAATTCTCAATTGTGAAAATAATGCAACCAAGACGTAGTTGCAGCTAGCTATACCAGGATCAAATTGCCTGTTGTCAAGCACATGTTAAATGGCATCACTTTCAGGAAGCTGGATATGCTAGCTGTTTGGAGTCTGGTCTCCAATGTAAATATGCATGCCTTACGATTGCTTGTTGTCCGGTTAATGCCCCGATCAGCACGCGCCAAGCGAGCAGCAGACACACGCCTGCAGTAGATTTGACGAACGATCAGTACAGACACGAATCTGCAGTTGATTTGACCGGCACGTTTGCCGCTTGCAAATCAGGACGGGCAGAAGGTACGAACGAGGGAAAAGGACCGGCACAGGAAGCAGCAGTGGATCGATCGATGGCCCACAAGAAAGCAGTGTAGTGCCCATTTCATTTGCGAGAAGCATCGACGGATGATGCGTCCTATCTTGCCATCTGCGAGCAGAGAGAAGATTTGCAGCAGCCGGAAGTTGTGTTCTTGGTTCCTGAACTCTTTTCTTGAGAGGAGATGGCTGGACCTGATTACTGAATCTTGGCTGCAGGAGCAGAAAAATCGACAGGCAAATGCTGTGATTTCTTCTCCTTTCGAATGAGAAAGATCAAAGAGAAACGAGAGAGAAAAAACAAATCAGGAACGATGGGGAGGATTAGGGAAAAGATCAAAGAATCAATGGCGGCCCACTAAAAATTTAAGCCCGGCCCGGGGTGGAGACGCGCAGGCCGAAGGTGTTTACGCTTTTCGCTCTAGAAAGCGTAAACTCTATGAGCCTCCTACATCCGGTTGGGCGAGGCTCGAACCCGACCGCACCCGAGCCAACCGCTTTGCGGTCTCGCTCCTTCCCGCACCTCGCCTCCGGCGAGACGAAACCCTAGCTCGTCTGTCGTCTCCATGGACAACCACGGCCACGCCTCCGCCGGCAAGCGCAAGCGCAGCCGCAAGCCGAAACCGCCGGCCACTGCATCCTCCGATAGCAACTACCAGCACCCCGCCCCCTCCGCCTCTCCCCTCGCCGCCGCAGCCGCCGCGTCAGACTGCCCCGACCCAGAGCCCGCGTCCTCCTCCCCCGCGCCCCGCCGCCGCGGCCGCAAGTCCCGGCGCGTCAGCCACGAGCCCCCCTCCGAGGCCGAGGCCGTCCCCTCTCACCCACCGCGGCGGGGTGGGCCCAAGGGGGTGCCCAACGGCGGGGCGGAGTCCCCCGCGGCGGTGGAGCCGTCGCGGCGGGTGCAGGTGATGAAAGTGGAGGTCCCCGCGGCGGTTGAACCCCTGCGGTGGGAGCAGGTGGTGAAGGTGATGCCGTCGATGGACGCCGTGGTGAAGGTGTTCTGCGTCCACACGGAGCCCAACTTCTCGCTGCCGTGGCAGCGGAAGAGGCAGTACAGCTCTAGCAGCAGCGGGTTCATCATTGGGGGTCGCAGGGTGCTCACCAACGCCCACTCTGTTGAACATTACACCCAGGTCAAGCTCAAGAAGCGTGGCTCGGACACCAAGTACCTCGCTACCGTCCTTGCCATAGGCACCGAGTGTGACATTGGTACGCATGATTGGACTCGCCTCATTGTCTCCCTTTTAGCCTGCAAAGTTTTGTAAATTTGACAGATATACACCTCTGATTGTGAACTAGTTGTAGTTGTACTTGCAATTGTGGAAGCATGATGTCTGCTGTGCTGTGATCACAATATGCCTGTTCATTTTTTTCTCTCAGAAACTTGCTGGTTATGTCTACTATTGGGTTAATTTTAAAAGCTTTCAGAATATTATATAATAATGGAGAAAAGTGGCAAGTATTTTGGAAATATGTTACAATTTCTAGAAACAAAATATTAAAGATCAACAGGCTATATTGGATCAAGTATTCAAGCAATGCTTTGTCAATGCAGCTTCTTCTGACAAATGAACTCCCAAGAAGTGAACTTTTTGTTTAATTTATTAACTACAAGCCAGCTTTCCATTTCAGCAATGTTAACTGTCGAGGATGATGAATTCTGGAAAGGGGTTTCACCGGTGGAGTTTGGGTCACTGCCAGCACTCCAGGATGCTGTCACTGTTGTTGGTTACCCAATTGGAGGAGATACTATTTCAGTGACAAGTGGTGTAGTATCTAGGATAGAAATACTTTCATATGTTCATGGTTCTACAGAACTTCTTGGATTACAGGTATTTTTTTATATTTTGCATACTTTTACATATACATTTCACATTTGCTTTTTATCCATGGAACTATGACTAACCTCCCTTTGAAAACTTCTATAACCCGGATATTACTCATGAACAGATAGATGCAGCTATAAATTCAGGAAATTCAGGGGGCCCTGCTTTTAATGATAAGGGCAAATGTGTTGGTATAGCTTTTCAATCTCTTAAACACGAAGATGCGGAGAACATAGGCTATGTTATACCCACTCCAGTTATCAAGCACTTCATTGAAGACTATGAAAAATCTGGAGAATACACCGGTATCTTCCTGTTCTGTCTTTGTATATAGTCTAAATTTTTGAGACATGCATCAGGGTTGAATATGATGGGACATGAATGGAGTGAATGCTTGTTTGCGTCGGAACATTTTATTCTGTCTAAGTCTTCTACCAGCTTCCATGTCATTGTGATTGTGAAGACTGAAGTTATACTTTATATGTATTTAGTGGGAAAAATGAATAATCCCTCATGACACATGCAGCTCTAGAATTCTCAGACTCTATACACGTATTACAGAGGAATATAACTGATTCCTGGAAGAAAACAGCATCTCAGCTCTGTATACCATCTTATTTAGAAATTAGTATTGTCAACTCTATAGTGCAATGTGACCTTTTGAGGCGTGACGGTAACTTGAGCTTCATCATTAGATTAACATTAACAAATATTCATTTCATTTGAAGATCTGGGATGTTTCCTAGTGGTAAAGAGCAAGGGCTAGCGAGACTGTGAGGCGAGGTGAGTCCAAGCTGCACCCCTGTTCTGAAGGGAAAAAAGGGATACACAACTACAATTTGTCTACTGTAAAAGACCAGGATTTGTCTCAATGACTTAGAGTAAAACCCAGATGGCTAGGCTAATGGCGTTTTGCTGTAGTTGTGTCAAATCTCACTAGTTTGAAAGAAATAGTTATCTCACTAGTTTTTTTTAACCTTTCAACTACACGAGTTGGTCATTCTTGGAACCCCTGCGTCGCTCCTAAGGTGACTCAGGCAGCAGCCCAAACCGTTGCACGCTGCCACCCTCCCCCTCCTCCCCTCCACCTTGCCACTGCCTGAGCATGCTGCCGGAAGCTCGCGCAGCTGCAAGGACGACTGTGGCGGGGATACATCCTGGCTGCAGTCTGTGTGTGGAGGTCCTATGGCCGGTCCTCGCCGGGAGGTGGCTTGCGTTATGGCGGCGCCAGATCTGCACGAGGTGGGCGCGGATCTGCACAGTGCGTTGCTGGATTTGCCGCATGATGTTGCCTGGAGCTGCGGTATTCCTGCGGGAGGGGCTCCAAGCGGTGGTCTAAGAAGAGGGTGGCTCCGTGTGGCCAAGGCGGCGCCCCAGCGTGCCCGCAGTCTTGGAGGTCGGCCTGTGGTGGTGGAGTTTGACGTCGCTGCGGCCTGGATCCGCAATGGTGTCGATCTAGGCGGCAGTCGGCTGCTTGAGGACGACCGAACCCGGGCGACGATGGTCGAGCCGGGCGACGACGGCTGTGCATGGGCATTTAACAGGCGCAAGTAGCGGCTGCGTGCGCCAGAGGAGACAGCCACGCGTGGTGGCCAGAGGGCAGTTGCAGCGGCCTGGATCTGCGCGCTAAGGACCAGAGCATCCTGGAGTGAGCGGCTGGCGGCGCCGATGTCTTACGTGCATACAACATGTGCGGTGGGGAGGTGCGGGGGCTCCAGGCGAAAGCCTTTAGGCAACGACGACGCCTTTGGGCGTCGTTCCCCTCGTTTGAGGCGTTGCCGAGGTGCCCCTGCTTGGCCCACTCTTCTAGAGGGTTATTTGGGTGAAAACCCATATCTGGCTTGCTGGATTAGGCGACGGCTGCGTCTTTGATGTCATGTCCACCATGGAGGCATTGCTTGGGAGTTCTTTTCCAATGTTGGATGTCTACTAGCGTTGGTGTATATTGGCGGCAACGATGACAACTTCCGGTGAAGTCGGAGCTTCTGTCTTGCTGTGGTGCTATATCGGCGCCTTGGGGTCTGCGGGCCTCGCAGTGGGGGGCGGTGGTCCGTTCAGATCACATGCTGAGGTTTTTGTCTCCTTGGAGTTGCGCTCCACGGTGAGTCACGATGGATGGCCATGCTTAGGTGAAGTCGAAGCTGCTACGTCGCGGGCGCGTGATGAGCTTGGCAACGATGACGCGAAACGGGCTTGTTCTTTGAGGATCGTGCGCGTGAGGTGAAGTGATATCGAGGCGAAGGCTGAGGTCCGTCATGGTGAAGTCAGAGCTGTTTTGTTGCAAAGCGATGAGCTTGACAATAGTAGGGCACCAGACCATTTTATGAACCAATTGCAAGCTTTTTATGCCGTGGAGTTGCTGCTGGGGCTCTGATAAGGTTTGAAAGTTTTCAAAACAAAAAAAAAACATGTGAATATGATTCCCACTCCGCCACTCTTGGCAAAGAATCGATTATATGCCTGCAATTCCCATAAGACTGTCAATAGTAGGGCAGCGTTTTGGTGCTTTGTTCTGTTTAGACGGTCCTGGCGAGCCTCCTTGTCTGTGGTGTTGTACTTTGTTTCGCTTCCTGCCCCTTTTTTTTGTTCTTTGTTTCTTCCAATGGTAAGAATGAGCAGCTTCCTGCTATTTCGTCAAAAAAAAAAAAGAGTTGGTCATTCTTCTTTTGGCCTGGCTATCGATCTTTTGATGGGCGAGATCCTTTTTTATATCAATAAATTACTCTTGTGGTCATTTTTCTTTTATTAACTTCAGATTATACATGGTACTCTGATATGCACCCTTTTTACATCTATGCTTGTCTGAGTCTGGTATGCGATTTTCTTATTTTCTTCTGCAGGTTTTCCTATACTTGGTATAGAATGGCAGAAAATGGAAAATCCTGATCTCCGCAAGGCAATTGGAATGAAATCTGACCAAAAGGGTGTTCGTGTACGAAGGGTTGAGCCAACTGCTCCTGAATCTGGATGCCTCCGGCCTTCTGATATTATTCTTAGCTTTGATGGTAATGACATTGCCAATGATGGTACAGGTTAGTCATTCTTCACACGACTGGGGATGTTATTTTCACTTTTTTGTTATCTAACTTTTCTGCAATGGCCAAGAGATTTTGTATTACAACGATTTGTTGGTGACTTGGTCCCTAATTTTTTTTTACTTAGATAGCTTATTATAACTTTTTTCCCATTTATATGACACGCTTGTAGTTAGTGAACCTGGTAATGGTGATTCGATTTCAGTTTCTATATGTGTCTATTCAAATATGTACTCTCTCTGTGTGTTGGAGTCATAAATATCCTTATGGATATGGGATAAGGAAACTTCGCTTAACAACTCTCTCGAGAAGCAGTAATAAGAACATCTTGGATTTGTTATATTCATACCTTTTCATCCAGTTAAAACTTACCATCTCATGTTTCCCAGTTAAAATCCAGCTTATGAGTTAAGGAAAATTGAGTACATGATCGCTTCTTGCTCTTTCTTACTCCTTGCTCATCCAGTTCCTTTTAGGCATGGAGAGCGCATTGGATTCAGCTACCTTGTTTCTCAGAAGTATACTGGTGAGAAGGCACACGTGAAAGTTCTGCGCAAATCAAAGATCCATGAATTTAACATAAAGCTAGCGACACACAAAAGGCTCATTCCAGCTCATATTAAGGGAAGGCCACCATCATATTACATCGTTGCTGGCTTTGTTTTTATGGCCGTATCTGTTCCACATCTTCGATCTGAGGTATGTTATGTTTTCTTCTTCCTATGTCCTTCGGTCTAATGTATATTGTTTTTATGGTCATATCTGTTCCATATCTTCAATCTGATGTTTGTTATGTTTCTTCTTCATATGTCCTTTGGCCTTAGTTATAAAATAATAATCAAGATAGTAGATCCTTGCTTGGTTGTCAGATTTCCTGCTTGCTACTGCATATTCAGTATGATTACTGTTGCAATCCTGGAAAGCTTGATCTTGACTTCACGTATAATGTGCATTCTTGTCTCAAGGCTAGCCATTCACTTTATGGGACAATTATTCTCTAGAGGAGATACTTGTGTTTTTTTTATTGCGTGCTAGACATATTATTATTATTATTTTGGCGCCTGGGGGGGGGGGGGGATCTGTTCTACTAGAGATTTTTTATCTGTGCAGAAGTTATCCGCGTCTTACCAAACTTCTTCAGTTCTGTTCCCGGAGTACCCACCCCTGTGCACTTTGGTTTGCCATAAATGTGCTTGGAATCATGGTTTTGCTATATCCTGCCATGCGAATTGCTGCAGTTTCTTCTTCCACTTTAGATTTGTAAGGTAGAAATTTTGATCCTACGACTAACCAGGGTGCTATCTGTCAGTATGGAAAAGACTACGAATATGATGCCCCGGTCAAGTTGTTGGACAAGCACTTACATGCAATGGCGCAATCACCTGATGAGCAGCTTGTGGTGGTGTCACAGGTCTCTTCTTTCTATATTAATTGGTCATGAAAAATTCTGATCCATCTCGCTTTTCTCTGGAGCTTATTGTACATTTAATACTAATTTTATATTCTGATAAATTTTCAGGTGCTTGTGGCAGATATAAATATTGGTTACGAAGAGATAGTCAATATTCAGGTAACAATGACTTCTATGATGAGGACTTCGTTTGTTTCTAAGAATACCTTATTTGTCATCGAAAAACTCTCTAATCCATCATTTGCCATTGAAGAAGGCTTAATTCCCTCCATACCACTCCTTTTCAAATGCTCTTCCTTTCCTTATATGCCACTGCCGCCAGTCATCCGTAGGACAGCTGCTGTTAAGCCCACAAATTGGCAATTTCTACCCTGCACACCTGGTCTATGACAATTCTGTCCAACTTGCTGCAAGTGGAAGCGTCCTCCTTTTCTACTCAATCCTGACCCCAAATCCTCCTCTTGCAGTCACTCCCATCCCCATATCCTCCCAGCATCAGCGCCCGAGTCTAAGTCTGCTAAGCTCCGTGTTAATCTCCCTCTCTTCCGGTGCTGAGTTCTGATTCCCCAATGCGACCTAGGCTCGACATGGAGAGGAGAGGAAGATATTTGAAGGAAGGTGGCTCGCATAGCCGACATGAGCCGGCCAGCGGCTACGGAGGGAGGCTGCACATACACTAAGCTGGCCAGCAGCGCCACTTGGAGCAAACTTAAGACAAGCGCCATGCGTTTCTCGACCCTTCCTGCTTTTGTTCTTGCCCAGATCATTGCTGCCATAGAAGGGATATGTCCATTCAGTGGCAAATCATGGACCAGCGAGTTATTCGATGTCATTTGACGGCTTTCCCCTAGAATTATACTTAATAACCTATGTGCCTGCACTCCAGGAATGCTTTATTATTCTCCCATTGCATCAATGGATCTGTAGTATGCCCTTCAGTCCTTTTTTGTATGCATGCCAATCTTAACTTGTTGAAGTTTTGAACATTTATTTATTTGTTTATGTTAAGATTGGTTTGTTAAAAGTAGCAACTTGTATTCAATGGTAGCCCATGGAAGCAATATATAGAGTGCACGAGCGAGTACAGGATAAGGACTCTAACAACCTCTACGTAAAGGATAATGACTATATTCCCAACAGCCCCTTCAAATGCAAGGCGTATGCAATAGCGCTGCATTTGAAAGGGGTGACACTAAGTAATAAACTTAGACTAATACATCCAAAACTATCTCTTCAAAGTCATCGTAGAGGACAATCTTTTAATCCTGTCGAATCAAGCCGAAGAAGTGCATAGCGAAGCACACAAGTTGAGTTGTGTTGATGACAATAAAAGAATGCCCTTGGTCAAGAATCGCAACAAAGCGATGACGAGTAGCAAAACAACAGATGTAAATTGTCACTAAAGTTTCGGAAAGATCAAGACGACAAAAGAATGCCCTAGATGAAAAGTAGCAATAGACGACAAACAAAGTCGCCACAAAAGCTACAGGAAGACCTAGGTGGCATGGTTGCATCTAGAACAACGGGAAAAGGATTAGGCAAAGAAAAGACGAATATTTGGCTAACCACAAAAGAAATTGACTAATTGATGAAGGAATATGTGGACTCGCACGATATAGACAAACTTAAATAGAGACTAAGACTTGGATGGACTTAGTGGAATTGCAAAGACGCTAATACGAGGCTAAGGCGCTAGCAAGCAGCAGGAACAAAGAAAAATCCTAGCACATCAGCATGCCAACACACCTAAGACAAATGAAATCGTCAATATAGTTGTAGGAGCAAAGCACAACATAACAGCAACACCACACAATGGGTAACACACCAGTAAACCTAAGCCCAAGCAACAAAAGCCCATGAACCATCGCTTAGATAAGCCCAACTTGTGCAACAAAGCAGGACAGTAGCCCACAGTAGCACTAGTAAGCACCAGCGGAAAGTCGCTCAAATCCAGCTCACTACAATGGATGCGATATCCAGGCCATCTAGCTTGCACATGCACTGGTTCGTGATGCAGAAGGCCCCCTGCTTGGAGTCACGGTGGTTGGTCATGAAGGAGAACCAGATTTAGCGTCTGCACAAAGCCAAGGAGGATTCGACCTGAGAGGTGGCGGGATCGGTGGCCGCCAGCCTGGGAGGCGTCAGATGGTACTGGATGGAGTCGGCCTGTGAGGCGAGTCGACACGTGGTGAGCGTGATGGCCGGCGGACGGACGTTGGCGTAGGCGATCAGTTCAGCGACGGATTGATCCAGCGGTGTCGAACCAAAGGCAGGTGGCTTGGATCGGGCGCTGGACGAAACTGGTTGGCACGAGAGGCGGGGAGCGGATTCAACTAAGCCAACGGGTTGATGCAGAGACCAGTCGGTGGTGGGTGGGGACGTGGCCTTGGTGGTGGTATCTAGCAGTGTCGATGGCGGCTTGGCAACAACATAACCGCAACACCAGCAGAGTCTTGGCGGCATGATCTTGCAATAGTAGAAGGACGACAGAGGGCACACCCTTAAAGGAGACATGGTGGAGGACGGCGCGACGGCGATGGGAGGGCCAGAGTAGCGGCAAGCTGGCGAGAGAGGGAGTTCTGACGATGAGTCCTGCAGAGACGAGCGGTGCAACCCAATCCCGATCTGTTCTGTATGACGGCGGATCCACTACATCGGTGACGAGGTGAAGAACCAACAACGGGAAGGAGTCGGCATTGAGAGAAGTTGACAGGAGAGAAAAAAAAACTAGGGTTTAGGGCAAGTTGCAACGCCTAGAGCAGGAAAATCTAACTCTAATACCATATTAGCAATAGCAACTTGTATTCAATGGTAGCCCATTGGAGCAATATATAAAGTACATAAGGAAGTACAGTATAAGAACTCTAACAACCTATAAGTAAAGGATAAAGACTCTATATTCCTAACATGAAAAAGAGGTAGCGACATAAACATGTTTGTGGACAATATTTTCACAATATTATAAATTTTACTTGTGTAAGATATCAAAAGCCATCAATCAAAATAATACACTGGGGGTCGCATCAAATAAAAGACGGCATCATTTTTGGCTGGAGCGAGTAATTGAGTATATTTCAGCAGTAATACCAGTGTTTATATGAAGTTTAGTATGGCTATTTAAACTCTCTTTTAGTGCTGTTTGTGATTCTTCATCACATGTAGCCAAACTAACATTGCGTGTTTTTGGAGGGCAGAATAATTGGCTTCTTTTAGATTTTATCATTTGGTATTTTGTTGTGTGTATAGGTTCTTGCCTTCAATGGCACACCAGTTAAAAATTTGAAGCACCTAGCGACCATGGTGGAACAGTGTGATGAGGAATTCTTGAAATTTGATCTTGATTATGATCAGGTATCTGGCGTGCAAACAAAAGCTCATTGCCCTTTTTCTTTCCCTGATTTCATTGTGAAATATACTATTCTTTTTTGTTTAATGCTTCTACATATCATCGGCAGGTCGTTGTCCTGGAAACAAAAACTGCGAAGGCTGCGACTCAGGACATTCTGACAACACATTGTATACCGTCGGCTATGTCAGAAGACCTGAGGAAGCAAGATGCTGGCTGATACAATAAAATGATCCTACAATCTAGCTGGGACAGGGACATACTCGATTTTGTCAATCAATACAGCTCCTGTCCCACAAGAAGCGCTGCAGGAATTCCAGTGCTGCTGACGGGTCTGGATGTCGAAGAGCAGAATGTAGTCCGTTTACACCAAAGAAATGGTAGGATAGATTGATTAGATTGGATGGCACATTGAGCTATTGGGAAATGGTGGGATAGATAAAACAAGGTTATACTCTTATTTCATTTATTAAGTCCATAACAGAAAAGTCGTCCTGAATAACGTTGCATATTCCCATTTGCCATGGTTGGTCTGATGATGCTTTCACTTTAGACGTGTGTGGACTGGTTGTCTGCTCTCAATTGAGCCTACTTTTTCTGTATCATGATTTCTTTGTTGTGTGGAGTACTTAAAGTTCTTCCTGGCAAAATCGTATCTTGGGTGGCTTTTGCTCCAGTTTTCTGTTTGGTTGGATGTCGTGGATTGTGTCGACTTCTTGAGCCTTAGTTGCTGCCATATCAATTGCTACGAAAGAGAACCTGGCTTCGAGCTCAAGGGAAGCGGATTTGTTTTGGACCCTCAACGCGTCTCTTTTTGCTGAACTTTTTCCTCGCTTGCTGTATCCCTTCGTTTGGAAGCAAATCTGCCATGCGTTTGTGTCTTTGTGCCTTTTTGGTCCTGTTTGGCATGATTCTGGTTGGTCGCTTGTTTGATTCCGTCGCTTTCGTTCCAGTCGCGTTGATTCAAATTGTACAAATGTTGACAGGTAGTGAAATGCTTGATCTCTACGTAGGCTTTCTGCACGTTCCGTCACTGGTATTGGCCACTACTCGCTCTATCTGGCACGATGTGATAGCGATAAAGCGAATGCATTGTTACTTGGAAAAAGGTTGCTCACGAATTGGGAGCACGATTAGCAAATGTAACGTGTGTTTCTATGTCTTAGGTATACATTTGATCGATTTGTTCATCATAGGATCATCCCCAGATTCGTTAGGATGATTTTATTCCTCATTTTTTTTTATTAATCTTCATCTGCTAGGAACAATTTGGTGATAGATCAACAATATTGAACGATGACCTCGTCGTGGATTCCTGGAACCAAACACCCTTTTAACCAGGGCTGTGAGAGCCGGCAGGGCGTGCAGTGAGCTGTAACAATCTGCATTAAAGACTAGAACATCTCCTTGGCGTGAGCGGCGGCAGGGCGAGCAGCGATTGACGCAGAGCTCCAGGGACGCAGGTGCGCACGCCCTGTGTTCCGGCACTAGCTGCCCCATGCCGCAGCGCCACGCCAGTTGATGATGGGCAGGAGACACCACATGACATGCGCGTGCGTGTGCGCGTGTCTGCGCGTCGCCTTGCCATGCCATGCCACTCGCTGTCGCTGTGCGAGGCGCTTCTGGCGCGCACGCACCGTCGCCACGTGACGCTGCCGCACGCGCACCGCCGGCGCCCTGCCGTTGTCATGCATGCGGCTGCTGTCACAATTAATGCGCCGGCCATGCATGAGGCTGCAGCCCTGGAGCGCCAGTATCAGAGTTAGGAGGCACCGCTGCTTCCTGCAGCATGAAACACATGACGTTTTCGACGGGCTTCTAGTCAAGCATTCGAAACTTTACCTTTTTGAAATAGTTAGATTGCCATCATATATCTAATTTTTTCTTGAAAAGTACTACCTAACTTTATCAGGTTTTATAAATATATGTTAAAAAAATAATGGTTAAAGATATGCTTCGAAACGTGCCACTATCGGTCATGGCTTACCATTTTCCACCGAGTGTGTCCTCGGCTTGTAAAATGATTATGCACAATGTACCAACTTTGGTAAACGGAAAACTCTTAAACCGGGACATGTCGCGTGCAGTGCACAGCGTCACTATGCGAAAAAAGCATGAACGGTAACTGTCATTAATAACAGGTAATACATCCGTCACTTTGAACGTATCACTAATAAGAGATCATTAGTAACAAATAATACACTCATCATCCCAAACGCATCGTCACTAATACGCCGTCAGTAATAGATCACTATTATGACCCATTATAGGATTGCTATATACAGAAATATATCAGTGACGAGTTATATGATCATTATTATAACACAGGGTCATTATTATAACACATTATCACATGCGTCTCTTATATCCTCGAGAGAAACACATCAGTGACGAGTTATAGGGTTACCCCTCACTTATGTGTAGATCATAAGTGACAGTTAATGGTTTTCACCCGTCACTGATGTGCGTCTCCCAATGTGCTAAGGAAACACATCAGTGATGTGTGATGATGTTATACCTGTCACTTATGTGTAGATCATAAGTGACGGGTAATGGTATTGATCCGTCACTATTGACCTCGTTCCCCTAAAGTCATCTTTTCCCTGCAAACAACAACGATGCAGTCATATGCATATCAACAAACACACTTATATAAGAACCCACTTCATCACAGAATCGTAAATATTACAAAGTTCCAATCAATCACAGAATCATAAGTTATAAAGTTACAATAACTTCATATTACATATGACATCAGGACCTAGGGTTTCTACAGTGGAACTCGTCATGTGTAATGATGACTTTAGACATTATGAACTCAGAGATCTTTTGTCGAATCCCCGAGAGTGCACCGTAGTTGAAAAAATAAGCCTCATAATCTTGCATAATTTGACACGTAACCAATACCATATTATCATAGAATTAAATTAATTACTGAAATTAGTTATGGATAATCATGTATTGAACTTACATCAGGGGATTTGATGTTCTTTGCTTGGATCGTGAGTAGGAGCATGTTGTACGCAATATAGAATCTGCAGGCGTTGCTTGGAGGTTGTTGGTAGCACTGTGAAAAAGAAAATTTTCTGTTAGATCAAAAGGAAAAAAATAATAACAGAGTGCATTTGGTAATCTGTTTAGTAATATTTACCGCTAACTCGATCATGTATGTCGGTTTGCAGCCGTCTTTCGCGTTGTAGTCATGATTACCTCAAAGTTACTTGTGAAAAGCACTGCATAAAGATGGATCGATTATGGAACATTTGAATATTAGAAAAGCTAAATATGTAAACTAAGGCAGATAGAACTTACACATCAATGAGTCTTTTTACAACGGTGCAATCACACTCTTGAGGTTTGCCTTTTGACCCTACTGGTCTTCATGAGTCGAGGTACCACACAAAGTTTCACTTGAGGCAAATGACTAGTAAGATCAAATAGCCACCGGTATTATGGGCGCCTAATAGGCAGTCCATTTTAGAATATTGTTGCATTGTTTTAGCCACATAATCCACAGTGTAGTTGCCATGCACTTTGATGACCGAGACTAAAATGGTCTCAGGGTTAAGAAATCTGATGGACTCCTTCGTTTCTTTGATCAAATCATAAACCCACAAGGAAGTAGACGATGTCAGTTAAGAAGTGACGTCACTTATACTATACGACTATGGATTGAGTCTTGGTGTCTCTACAATTCTGCATGTAGTAATTATGTAGGTCCACACATGCTTGTTCCGCCCTTGTTAGGTCCTCTACCGTCATCAAAGGCTTCCCATATTGAAATTTTGTGTGGAAACTAGTCTACGTTTATCCAATGTCTATGGACTTCTTTGTCGGTATAATGACCTTCGACTTCTTTGACAAGTGCTTCTTGGAACCTTTCTTCCCGGCTCCTGTTTCCTTCTTCTTTGGGCTCTTTGGGGAGACGAAATTGGAGTTGGAAGCGAGGCTACCGGATGCGGTGAAGCCGGATTCTCTGGCGGAGGAGAAGGCAGTGAAGCTGTCTTATCTGTAAGTGAGGGGCGCGACGGCGGTGCACTTAAAGCTCGTCCAGACTGAGATACACTGGAGACCACGATATCGCCCCTCTTCCACTGGATCCTTTGACGAAGAGCTTCACCCAGAGTTGTGACTTCATCATGTGTGTGTGGGGGGAGGGGGGAGGAGCTCCAATACGTGATGGGTGGTATTGCTATGTACCATGTCCACCATAAGCACATCATAGCCAGCATGTATCAGGACCATATGTAAGATATCAATGTCTGGAAGCTTATGGCCCCTTGCAACCTCCATTTGATACCCATCAGGCCTGATAACAAGCTTGTAGGGCGTGGTTACTTCTAGTAGGTCCATCGTATCTAGCTTAGTCACGTAGCCTACTAGTTGATTGATCTCCTTAGAGGCGTATCTACTCTTCCGTGCAGTTATGAGGCTAACTGCCACTGGGATGGAAATCTCTATTCCCTATGTTGCAAGGGTTTGCATAAACTTTTTGAATGATGTCTATGTAAATGCATCCACATCAACTAGACTCGGCCTCTTCCTCTTCTTGTACATTCTGAGTTCTTTGGGAAAGCCGTATTTCCAGCCCTGGGAACTGGATACACCTCACACTCGACCTGGGTGCTCTAGGGTTCCCAGCACCACTGAGAGACCATCATGTTTCCTGATCTCGGTGAAAGAACCTTGACTAGCTTCGACTGTCTTTTCTTTTCCTTTTTCTACAATTAACTGGGTTTCACTGTTTCTAAATGTGATTTCTCCGCTTTTGGACAACTCACTCCTTGCACGCAAATATGACTACTATCTTCTCGGGAACTGCAACTAAAGATTCTCGCGGCCTTCTTTTTTGCTAATTTTTCGTCCTCTACATGCCGTTTCATCCTTTTCGCCACGTACCCGATTAGAGTGGTCCTGTGGCTGTACTTGTTCCTAGCCCAAAGCTGTATCTTCTCCTCACTCTATTTTTTAACTGCTCTGAGTTCTTCATCTGTACAAAATCTTCCTAATCTTCCTCTTTCAAGTGCTTGTAGCTCTCGAAGGGAGGCACCCTTTTAGCCAATTACTGATTAACAAGCTTGCTCTTAAAGCTTTAGTGAAGTTTTGTGATCGCTTTCATTGCTGCCTTGACCACGACATTCGTTTGATGCTCACTCATGTTTTCAAGGTACTCCAGATACTACTTGATGATATTATTGAACAAGTCCCTCTTCCCTTCGTCACTGAGGTCATCAAACTTAGTTGTTATTGGCACCCACTCTCGAGAAATGAGCCATACGACACTCCAGAATCTATTCAAGGCATTTTCATCCATAGGAAGAAGAAGTGAATGATGCTAAGAGTGCAATAGAATAGGAATCATTCAAATTCGAATAAAGCAATAACACCAAAATGTAAACAAAACATAGAATATGGGACACGCAATGAAGATGGGATGGAATGTTGCTTGCTCGCATGAGCCAAGCATGCCAACAATGATTGCATTGACTCATCACAATACCTCTTTAGTGGGATCGTAGTCGGGGCTACTTGCCCAACGTTGGCTCTCTCGCTCGTACGGAACAAAGCTCGGGCTGTGCCATGAGCGCTCGCTTTTGCTGTTGTCGGATGAGGATGACAGGTGTGAGCTTTGGCTCCTATCTAACTTTCTGTTTGCATCCACCCCATCTTGTGTAGGGGTGCCCTATAGTGTGAGCATTGTGCTTGTGATTTCTTATATATGTACTCTTCTTCCCATGGTACCTAATCGACCATTAGATTATTATTTACTTAGAAAAACTGAGAATTTGTAAATAATCTGGCTAAATGGATTCCCATATCTACATGCTTTAACTACAATCAACAGTATTCTCACATATTCATGCCCATCATTTTTAAGTCCTCGAAATATAGAGCATCCTCATGATTGAAATAGCGAGACAATTTATTACGTTCAGGAATGCAACATAATCCCAATGAATTAATCCATATTCCACAATCACAGTTCTAAATTCATTTTTTTGGCAAATAAATGCATAAGGAACAATAGTTGTGTCGAATAGGATTAACTGAACCATACTTTCCCCGCAAGCTATTATGCACAAAGCAGATTATAAGAGTATCATATCTGGTTTCCTTTACATCCAATCCTAATCAAAACTCTTTCCATTGTCTTTAGTCCTGGCTTTGTTTAGTTCGGTATGATTAGTTTTCCTATATAATCACAAGTGTATAAATGTCTAAAGGCTAGTGTAGTCCTCACCAATCACTTGGTTGACATTAATTTTCATTAAGATGTCTATATATGCATTTTAGTATACTTTGTATGCTCCTGGTAGTGCAAAGAAACATCAACCATGAAAATAACATATGGAGGTTTGGAAATACTATAACAAGCATCATATATATGGAAAGAAAAATACTTTGTTAGTGAACATAAATGGAAATTTGGTACTCCAATGTGGACATAGCACAACTGCAAAGAGCAACCATTCTTAAAATCTGGAAATTAAACTTAATTTCAGTGGTAATTTATGGAGTAGTAACATTTTAAATTAACCCAACCAATGACTCTAGGGTTCACTCTTTTAAATCTTTCTATAATAGCCACACTATGTAGGAGTCGTCCAAATTAATTGGCTTCCCTAAAAATTGCAAGTAAAAGCAGGTTAATCATGAGGTTCATGTGAATATGTATTTTTCCTAGAATTACAAGGGAGAGGGAGGAATTGGGATTGACGATGATCCTCACCTCGTGGTGGTGGAGCTCAAGGAGAATGCTATGGGGATCGAGGTGGACTGGAGCATGGAGACAAGGGTGATGGGTTGAGCTTAGGGGTGGTTGCTAGCCATGGAGAGGAAGAAGATGGTAGACAGCTCAGCCCTCCTCAGTGGACGGTGTGGATGGCGGTTGGAGAAGCTCCTGGTGGCGATGCCCTCTTGCGGCTCCTATCTACGGCGGCGTGGGTGGGTGGTTGGGAGGAAGGGTGGATGCCGACGGTCTGGTGCTTGGAGGTGGCTCAGGGACAAGGAGGCTTGCGGTAGTCATCTTCCTCCTTGCTGTGGCAATAGCGCGAGGGGTCGATGGAGGAGGCACGACTAGATGCGGTGGAGGACAGAGGGTGGCGACGTTGGGGGCAGGGGAGGGTGGAGGCTGGCGGCCTGATGCTCGGAGGTGGCTCAGGGACGAGGAGGCTGGAGGTGGCGGTGCCAGTTAGGGCTAGGATTTAAGCCAAATGGCATGAAGGAGGGCTGGGACTCAGCCTATATAATGGTCATAGGTGACGGGTGAACCCTGTCACCTGTCACCTATGATCACCACCTGTCACTTATAATAAGTCATAGGTGACGGGTGAAGAGTATCACCCGTCACTTATGACACCCAAATTTGAACGCTGGATGATCAGCTGCAAACATGACTGAGCAATGAAGATCACACCAGACAGAAGTCCACGAGGATGGAAAATTTGCCGGTTTTCAGAAGAGATCATCGGAAGGTCCAGTGACAAGCTAACAAACAGGCCAGACCAATTTGAGCAGACCATGAAGTTTTAAATGCCGAATAATCTGGTGATGATAAAATTGAACTCGTCGAACTATTTTCAAGAGACCAGAGAGAGCTGCTAGAGATCTGAACACCGGATGATCCGCTGAGGAGGAAAAAGAGAGCATCGGACCATCCGGTGAAGAGAAAAATATTTTGCTGAACTAAAATACAAATTTGACATTAATATTACAAATTTCACATTAATATTACAAATTCAAATAACTTGAAACCTAAAATTTAACCTTAATATTAAAAATTTAATATATACAAATTCAAATTTGATATTAATATTACAAATTTGACACTCAAATTAAAATTCGTAATTTTCGTGCTTTCTTGACATGAATCCCTTCGTTATGGTTGAAGCGCATGTATGGAGTTTTCTCGATTGACGAAAGGTGTGGTATGATTGCAGTAGCAAAAGGTGGGATTTTGTCGAATTGATTGAGCTCCTCCTAATTAACGATGTTTGCAACTTCAACGATATGCCTTTTCCTAGCGACAATCACACGACGTTTCTTCTTTGTTGTGTCAGTCACATGAAAGAATTTGCGAACATCTTTAGTGAGTATGAAGGGTTCAGACTTGTATCCGACATGTTTGAGATCAATGCTAGTGAATCCATACTTGTTATTAGTGACGCCCTTCGTCCACTATAGCCAACAGCACCAAAGCAGGACTACTTTGAATCTTAAGTAGTTCAGCTCCTAGATCTCTTGTACTTGATCGTAATATGTGCCCATCTGCATGTCATTGTCATAAGCATCTGTACGGACAACACTATTCTGGTATATGTTCTTCTCATCTTGGGTAACCATGTAAAATGTGTATCTATTTATATCATACCATTGATATGTCATACTTGTATATATAGAGCTTGATGCTAGTTTTTTTTTATTAGAGCACTTGTAGGAGTACTCGATTATTTGATTTGATCTCGGAACCAAGTGGTGAACCTTTGCATATGTTGCCTCGCAACCCAAGCTTCGGTCTGCCTTGGATTCTCTTCAAGTAGTATCTGCTTGTGCTCATCGATATATGGGCACACTTCGCTCATTTGCTGTAGCACGAGAAAATGAGCTTGGTCGTATGCCTTCGGATTATGAGTTATTACCATTTTCTCCAGAACCCCTACAACTGCGAGCATCCCCTCTTGGCGAGACTTAGGCACGCCACTTGGGTTATTTGGGTCAATGTAATCAACAGACCACTCTAATGCCTCTTCTGTCACGTAACTCTGCACGATGCATCCCTTAGGAAAAGCTTAATTCCTTACGTATGACTTGAGAACACACATAAATCTCTCATACGAAAACATGTGATGCAGAAACACGGGACCAAGGTAGTGTATCTCCTTCACAAGGTGAGTAGTGATATGAACCATGAAATCGAAAAAGGATGATGGGAAATACACCTCAAGAATACATAGAGTCTCGAAGTGTCATTTTTCTAGCTTCTCCAGCAAGTTTGGATCGAGCATATTTTGTTCAATTGCATTGAAGAAAAAACACAGGCTCATGATAGCCTTGCCGACCTTAATAGGGAGGATATTCCTAATAGCTACCACAAGCAGTGACATCATCATCACATGGTAATCATGAGACTTTATTATGGCAAAATTCATTTTCAACTCTTTCATCGAAACAAGTCTTGCGATGTTGGACGTGTAACAGAAGGAAACTTTCACACTGTGCAAGAACTCGCATAATTCTTTTTTCTCCTTCTTGGAGTGATAGCTGCTAGGGTAGGTATTTTTCTTTATCCGTATCATGTGCATGAAGCTCCGGTCTTAAGCCTATTTCTTCAAGGTCAGCTAGTGCGTTCTCATTATCCTTTCCTTTCCATTTCATTTGGAGCAATGTACCAATCAGACTCTAGCAGATACTCTTCTTTATATGCATGTTATCGATATAGTGGCGAACATCTAATTTCTCCCAATACTTTACCTCAAATAGTATTGATTTCTTGTTCCACATTCCTTTTTGTTCATCATCCTTGTAGGATCGTTTTCGCTTGCCAAGGACAACATTGACATTCTTAACCTGATTGTAGACATCTTCCCCACTAAAATGCCTTGGAGGAAACACTTTCTCCCTTATAACATCGAATTGCTTGTCCATGTTTTGGTACGGGTGTTTGTTGGAAGGAAACATCGATGCCGCATGTACACTATTTTCATTGAGTTGTTCAACCTCAAATTGCATATGTCATCTAAGCAACGGGGCTAAGCTTCACCTTTTCTTTTGCTCTGACCTGATAAGTTACAAAGCGCTGGCAAATCATTAATGGTGACGAACAATATGGCGTGCAAGGTAAATTACTCTTGCTTGTACTGATCCCAAATCTCAACGCCTTTTGACCAGAGTTTCTTAAGATCATCGACTAAAGGCTTGAGGTACACATCAATATCGTTGCTAGGTTGTTTCAGTCCTGATATCAAGATAGAAAATATAATGTATTTCCGCTTTTTACAAAACCAAGGTGGAATGTTATAGATCGACAATACAACCGGCCAGGTGCTATGTGAGATACTCATGTTACCTAATGGATTCATGCCATATGTGCTCATAGTAAACATAATATTTCTCAATTCTTTAGTGAACCAACAAAATGCGGAATCAATAGTTTGCCACTGAGCGGAATTCGTCAGGTGCCGTATCATTGTGTCATTCTTATGTCCCTCTTTATGCTAACGCACCAATTGGGTCTCCTTTTTGTTGGCAAACAATCGCTTCACCACCTTCCTTGGAGGCCCTTTACTTTTCTTGCTTCCATCCCCATCACCACTATCATTTCTACGCTTATATTGATATGTTTCACAAATGGGGCATTGATCCAGGTTTGTATACTCTCCAGGAAACAAGATACAAAGAACAAATTATCTTCTTCGTGTCGTAAACGCCCTCGGGCAACAAGTTTCCCTCCGGTAGTATGTCCCTTAGCAGATCCAGCAATGCTTATAAACTCTTGTCAGTCCAACCATGGGTTGCCTTCACCTGTAAAGGTTTTAAGTCCCCAAATAGCCGCATGTACTTCTTCTTATAATTAGGATAAATAGACGCCTTGGAATCTCGCACAAATTCCTTGAATTTAGCAAACTCGCTATTATTATACTCGTCGTGCTGCTCGATATCCTGCACTATCTAGTCCACATTCTCCACAAAATCTACGAGATCATTATCATTGAAACCTAATATGTCATTGTCCCTGAGATTATGATCCATATCACCAGGTGTAAGTCCTTGATCCACACTGTCGGCATGGAGGCTCCAATCCATCTCTCCTTCGTTAAGGCTTTCCTTGTCATGTTTGTTCCAATATGTACAATTCTATTCAAATCCACACATGATCAAGTGTGTATGGATATTGTCTGGTTTCAGGAACTTCTTATCATCCCTGCAATCGCGACATGGATAATACATTGCCGTTTTACCCTGATATTTCATACCAGCTAGGCAGCACATATGAAATACTTCACCCCGCTCTGGTACTCCAGACAACTCCGGGTCTCAAGGTGCATCCAACTTCTGTCTGCCACCTACAATGTAAAAACATTCATTCTTTATTAACAATTACCTTAATTGCGTGATTATGCATGTGATTAAAAATTCATACAATTACATTAGATCTGTGGCATCTCACGATATATCAGGCAAACATAGTATCAAATCTAATATCAATACAAATCACTTGTACTAAGATTTTGGATAAATATGCAAAATAGTTGATTACATCTCAAAGCATAAAAATCTACCAAATAGGGGTTAGCGAAGGAAGAAAGGAGGAGATGTAAACCTTCAAAGGTAGTAACAATTCAAACTTCAAATCAACAAGGTATTAGAGAGTCTTTAGTGGAACCGAAGAAAATTGCTAGAAGTTAGCGCCAAGGTTGCACTCTATAACTGCTGGGAGCATAGTAGTTGGCCAACTCTAATAACAGAGCCGAGTCATCAATGATGGGTCATTACAGTACACGCTATTTATGACTTGTCATCAGTGACGAGTCGTAACATCACCCATCACTTATGACTGACCCAGGGAGATCCGTCACTAATACCAAGTTATAAGTGATTGGTCGTAACATGACCTGTCACTGATGACTAGCCTAATAAGATCCATCACTAAGGTCATATGTGACAGGTAACTTTATGACCAGTCACTGATGACCTATCATCAGTGACGAGTCATGGTTCGATCCCGACCCGAGGTTACATAAGTGACGGGTCGTAGAAAAACCTATAACTAAAGGTTATTTACTAATTTTGTGTCTCATTTGTCTGTTCTTCACATAGTGCGTGCAACCCGATGTCGCTGCGGATAGAGATAAAGGAGCTACCAGGGGAGGCGAAGTGTGCCATTTAGGGTTTAGGAATGAGGCACCACCGGCTACATAAATAGTGTGGCATGGGCGTAGTTTGTGGCGGTGGCGAGGGAGGTGGATGTTAGGGTTTATAAATGGGGTGCTGCTAGCCACGGGAATAGGAGGGCAGTGAGCGGAGTTGGTGGTAGGGACGAGTAGCAACAATGTTAGGGTCAGGTAGAATGACGGTGGTGGATGGCGGACGGTAGGTGACATGACAAGGCGATGAGGATGTTACCGGCCATGAATGAAGGAAGGGGAAGGGAGGGCATCGTGGAAAGCTGCATCGCGGGAGGAGGGGGAGGCACTGATGGTAGCAATGGATGACAGTAGAAGAGGCGGAGGCAAGGTAGCAATCAAGGGGTGTGCGAGAATAGAAGACTGGACACCAGAGGACGAAGATGACGCCAGGAAGAAGGCGATAGGCGGATGGGTAACCCGATCCATATCTGTGAATGATACTGGGGGGTAATGTTATCGTGGCAACTTTTAGTGTACTACAACGTCATATTATACTCACGCTTAGACAACGTCCAACAGTTTATATTATAAATAACTAGTCCTCATGATCCATGACTTCTTTTGAGGATCTCAACCATTGTAACAATGTTAATCTGCAAAGGGAACATCTGGCCAGCAGGGCCCAAGAAAGAACAGAATGTTAACTATTTTTAAAACCACATTAAGTTGCCTAATTAAATATTAACATTACAATGTGTGGCTGCCCTTAATTACATATATCTACGGGCAATCATTGTTGGGGCAATCCTTTCTATGCCAGTAAAAGTTCACCAAATAAGGAATTCCACTAAGGTTCAACAGTACACAGGGAATTATTCATCATTATTTTGTAACTGCGTGAATTATATATTTCTCATCAAAAGCTCGAACCTTCGATACAAATTTAAAAAGTTTAGAAGCTAAATGAAACTTTACCCAAACTTTATAGACCACGAAGCAGCTCATCTTTTGAAACGGACACGAACAATAACGCAATTTACAAGATCAAACATGACATAACCTGGAAAAAGTCATATTTTTTGGGGTTTGTTTGAAATTTATGAAACTGCATAGGAACTTTGCGTTAATTTCAAAACAAACAATTGAAAACTTCTATTTTCCAAACACGGCCTTAGCTTAACTTGTATAAGACTAACCCCAAGGAATTCTCTTCAGGGGTCAGATTCTCGTCGTGAAAGGATTTTCGTTTCTTTCAGCGTTCCAACGGCTTCCCTTCACGGTTCCCGTCACGACGGGATTTTTAGGGTCATTCCCTTCAGGACGGGATTCTCTCTCCTTTCTCTTCACGATTCCCCTCGAAAGTAAGCTGTTAGAGATGAGAGAAAATAAAGAGAATGAAAACGAAATAAAGAGAATAGGAACAGGAAAAGGAATCGAGAAGGGAACGAAATGAAGAGAATATGATTAGAGATGATGTAACGAGAAATCTTATTGAAGCACTCATTATGAGATAGGCAGATACCATAAATTTTAGAATCTTACACCATCAAATGGCCAAACAGCATAGCAGACCCCAAGAGCAAATCCCAGGATAGTAGACCCCACTCTGAAGACTGGAGAGGATCCAGATCCCAGGCCATTGTCTGACAGAAGCAGCACCAGGACATCAAGATAAAAGAGAGGAGAGAGATGGCATCTAGCAAGGAGCAGTGAGAACTGTCAGAGACTTCAGATAAGAGAGATACAGAGGAACAGAGGAAGCATGTGACCCCTCTGTATTACTCTCACTCTCTGTCTCTCTTTCCTCGTCTTCAACAAGAAGCCACGACCACACCGTACAGCACAAGAACACACTCACCTTTCGGCTTATTTCCCTTCTACCTTTCGGCTTGGCCATGGCGTCCAGCGCCTCCCGGTTCATCAAGTGCGTCACGGTGGGGGACGGCGCCGTGGGGAAGACCTGCATGCTCATCTGCTACACCAGCAACAAGTTCCCCACTGTAATGCCAATGCGCGCCCTCTTTCGTATCTCTCTGTTCCCGTCCACTTCTTATGGTAAAGATTCGGGATTTCTTGGATTCTTTTGGAAACTGGAGGATTTCCTATTTCTGCCTCTTTGTCTTATTTTGTTGATTTTATTTTTCGCGTTCTTGAATTCTTGGGACCGTGTAGTTTGCTACTACGGAAACAAGAGCAGGTTCATGGTATCTTTGGAGTCAAATTTTGGTCTTTCTTGGGGATTCTCTGAGAAACTCTCTCTATATACATAGCCTGAAATCATTCCTATTTTTCAAGTTCCTTTTGGTTTGTGTTTTGCATTTTGCAGGATTACATACCCACCGTGTTCGATAATTTCAGCGCAAACGTGGTGGTCGACGGCACCACAGTGAATTTGGGCCTTTGGGACACTGCAGGTGAGTTCGGATTCACTTTGATCGTAATCCAGCTTCATAACTTCTACTATTATCTTAGTTTTTGGTTGGTGATCTTGATTATGTGGACATAAAACTGTTTGCAGGGCAGGAAGATTACAACAGATTGCGGCCACTGAGCTATCGCGGAGCCGATGTGTTCGTGCTCGCCTTCTCGCTCGTCAGCCGAGCTAGCTACGAGAACGTTATGAAGAAGGTGCATTTCTTTATCAGTTTGAACTAATTGGTCTGGCAGTTTCAGTCACTGTTTCTATTTTGGATGAAATAGATGACTCATAGCATCAGTTTTTTTTTTTTTTTTACTAATGTCCCTGTTTTTCCTTTCAGTGGCTACCGGAGCTTCAGCATTACGCTCCCGGTGTGCCCATAGTGTTGGCTGGGACCAAACTGGGTGAGTTGTGGGACAATGAAAGCATATTTCCATTTAATTGCATATTTATATGTGAGATAGTGAAATTAGTGGGGTGTAAGTTCTGCCTTGTAGAGTACCTTGACACATTGTTGGTGCCCTAGTGGTGGTTAGGACATATTTGCATTGCTTGGATCGTGTTTTTATTGATCAACAAAGCTAGTAATGATACATCATTCAGAAGTACAACTAATAGACCAGCAACCACAGTTTGATCAGAATGATATTTTGCTTCAATACCAATGTATTGGTTGATATATATCATTTTCGCTGCATTATTTCCAGCAATAATTGGTTGGTTTGATACATATCATTTTTGCCCCATTATGTAGTTGAGTTGTACTGGTGTTTTTCAAAAAAATAAAAGTCCCACAAGATCTACTATTGGGTTTATGTGATCCACTCAGTACCCTCGTTCTCCATAAGTGATAATGAATTGTATTAGTCTTAGTTTTCATATTCAAAATTTGCTCACTTGAGAGAAGATATCTAAAAGGAAGAAAATTGAGTTGAAAGATGGAATAAATTTCCCTCTTCAGAACCCTTGAAGATTTTTTAGTACTCCAAAATGAAAATGGAATGGAGACTAAGACGGTATTTCATTTATCTTTTTATATATTATTTGGAAATATCAAAGCATCTTTTTCATCTGATTGAAGTTTCTTCGTTTGCTAAAAGTAGGGTTTGCATTTCTTCATTATGTTGTTGGTGCAACATCGTTTTGTTGTCTGTTATGCTTTTCTGGAGTTTCTTATATTTCACCTTGTACTTAATAAGTTAATATCATGCATGCCTGCAGCTGTACTATTTGCAAAAGGAGGTGTCTTTATTGAAACTAATTTTTTAGAGTGGATATTAACTTTTATCAACCATGATATTGTACACAGATCTTCGTGAAGACAAGCACTACTTACTTGACCATCCTGGCATGGTACCTGTTACTACACCACAGGTCTTATTTCTTATGCCCATTCTGACTGCCGAGGGCTGGAGAATTATAGTAGCTGAGCTTTGTCCATATTTCAGCCTAGTTTGAGATAGAAATGCTTTTCAGTATCTCATAGTCCTGTGCTTTCCTTTCTGCCGCACCTTGCAGGGGGAGGAACTTCGCAAGCACATCGGCGCAACATGTTACATTGAGTGCAGCTCAAAAACTCAACAGGTCAATTGCTCTTGTTCATTCCCTGTTGATATTTTTCTACTTTTTTTGGGTCTCCAAAGGTGTACCTTTTTGTCCTTGGTGCTGTATTGTGGATGCATCTGTTAACTATAGAATATTTTGCTACTATGTAGAATGTCAAAGCTGTCTTTGACGCTGCCATTAAGGTGGTAATCAAGCCTCAAACAAAGCAGAGGGAAAGGAAGAAAAGGAAAGCACGGCGAGGATGTTCAATATTGTGAGTATAACTTTTCAATAGATGTTTGATCCGACATTAGCCTTCTCTTTGAGATACTTGCGGAACACTTTTGTCCCACCAGGAGATTTCGATTTTAATCTGTTTCTATGAAGCAAAAATGACACCGTGAGCATTGTCTTGAGACCATACTTAATTTTTCGATAATGGAAGCTTTATTAAATCTCATCATTACATCAAGACTATACAACCACATAAGTGTTTGCCTTTGGTCTCTGCATAACCAAGATGCACACAACCTAGAGATCATACTTAATTAAATATGTCCCCAACAAACATACTTAATTACTTCGGCCTAATTAGTTTTATGTTAAACTTCCATTGGGGAAAAATGGTTCTCACCTGACAAAACCACCGTCAGTTTGTAGACCCTCTGTTGAAAGTTTAGGAAATTCCTCCTTTTACGCTACTCGTGGTATGTACTCATGTTCTTTTGCAAAGGCACCTGTTTATTAGTACTTCATAAATCTGCAATTGCTTGGGAAATCATGAACTCACATTCTCTGAACTATGCGTATATAGTGTTCACTGAATGCGTGGAGAAGACAGGCAATCACACAACAATAGATTCCATAGCAATGGGTTACATATATAGGCTCAAGCTTTCCATATCTCAAAGGCCGGATTATAGAAATAGGATCCAGGAGATTAGGAAGGGATTGCCTAATGCAATACGCGTGACAGACGGAAGACATGGCACATATATACGCATAGTCTATCATTCCCCCGTAGTCAGAGCGGGAGTGAAGCGGACGTTCAGACTGGACCTGAAATCCGTGAAGAGCGAAGAAGGCAGTCCTTTAGTGAAGATATCCGCATACTGAGTCGTGGTGGGTACATGAAGGACACGCACAGCCCCAGTAGCCACTCGATCACGGACAAAGTGCAGGTCAATCTCGATATGCTTGGTACGTTGGTGTTGTACCGGATTAGTAGAGAGGTAAACTGCACTAACGTTGTCACAATAGACAAGAGTGACACACTGAAGGGGGCAGTGAAGCTCAGTAAGCAATTGGCGCAACCAACAAGTTTCGACCACAGCATTAGCAACTACCTGATACTCAGCTTCGGCACTGGAGTGAGACACTGTATATTGCCTCTTGGAGGACCAGGAGATGGGATTGTCTCCAAGCAAAACACCATAGCTAGACGTGGAGCGGCGAGTGTCCGGACATCCGGCCCAATCTGCATTAGAGTAGGCGACAAGTGCAGAAACAGAGGTGCGATGGAGCTGCAATCCAAAGTCAAGAGTGCCTTTCAGATACTGAAGAATCCGCTTTACCAAAGCATAGTGTGGCTCTCGAGGATCATGCATATGAAGGCAGACTTGTTGCACAGCATAAGCAACATCGGGCCAGGTGAAGGTGAGATACTGCAAGGCACCAGCAAGGCCCCTGTAATGTGTGGGATCAGCCACAGGGGTGCCGTCAACAGACGAGAGCTTGGCATTAGTATCAACAGGAGTAGTGCATGGCTTGCAATCACTCATGTTGGCCCGAGCAAGAATATCCAGAATATACTGCCGTTGAGAAAGAAAGAGACCGCCATCACGCTGACTCAGAGAGATACCCAGAAAAATGGTAAAGGGGTCCTAGATCCTTCATGGAGAACTCATGCCGAAGAGCATCAATGATCTGTCACAACAGTGTCTTGGAGGAGGTAGTGAGTACAATATCATCCACATAAAGAAGCAAGTAAACAGTGTCACTGCCATGGCGGTAGATGAAGAGCGAAGAGTCAAACTTAGCACCGATGAATCCAATGGATAGAATAAAAGCAGCAAACCTGTTGTACCATGCACGGGGTGCCTGTTTGAGACTATATAATGATTTATTTATGCGGCAGACATGATCAAGCTTGGAGGAATCCACAAAGCTAGAAGGCTGCACACAATAGACTGTCTCTGTGAGGGTGCCGTGCAAGAACGCATTCTTTCACATCAAGCTGATGAATAGGCCAATCATGAGAAAGAGCAACAGTTAGAACCGTTCGTATGGTGGCTGGTTTAACAATGGGGCTAAATGTCTCATCAAAGTCAATGCCAGGCCGCTGAGTGAATCCGCGAAGTACCCATCGAGCCTTGTAGCAATCAAGATAACCATTGGGTAAAAACTTGTGACGAAACACCCATTTACTTGTCACAATATTGGCACCAATCGGACGAGGCACAAGATCCCATGTGCGATTAGACTGAAGGGCTGTGAATTCTTCAGTCATTGCGTCGCGCCAGTTCGGATCAGACAAGGCCCCACGATACATCTTAGGCAAAGGCGACAAAGGGGCAGCGTGGAGGTTCATATGAACTTGCGGCTGACGGAAGCCGGTTTTGCCCCGAGTAACCATGATATGGTCATTCAGGACAAGAGTGACCGAAACTGCTGAAGTGGGGAGATGCTGTTGCGCAGTCGGTACAAGCGTGGTTTGCACAGGTGCCGCAACGGGCGCGGACTGCCCAGGCGCAGTGAGCGTGGCCTGCACAGGCGCGTCCGGCACGGGTGCCCTTGTCGAAGAAGAAGCCTACCCAGATGCGGCACGCAAGGGCGCGTCCTGCACAGGCGTGTCCGACACAGGCGCCCTTGTCGAAGAAGCAGCAACCTGCGGCGCAAAGTCACTAGGGTCATCGAGGCGGGCCGACGCAGGCTCAGCAGCGCCTCGGGCAGGAGGTGGCGATGAGGGACCCTCACCAGAGGCCAGGTTGGACCTGAAGGGGACGTCGGGGGGCAGCTCCGCTGGCAGCAACCCGTGGTGCGAGACCAATTGGGGCAGCAATGCTAGCGCCACGGGGTGTACCTGTAGAGAAGCAAACACCAGCAGGCGGTAGGGGCGTGACATCGAACACCGAGAGGAAGTCAAAGTTGGAGGAAGGAGAATCGGAGTTTGTCGTGGCAAAAGGAAAAGACAACTCGTCAAAGGTAACGTGTTGAGAGATAATGACACGGTTGGAGGAGAGGTCAAGACAGCGGTACCCTTTGTGATCCGCTGAATAGCCAAGGAACACGTAGAGTGTTGAGCGAGGGGAGAGCTTATGGGGGGCGGTGGCAGAGAGGTTGGGGTAACATGTGCACCCAAAGACATGAAGATGGGAATACGAGGGCTGAACACCATACAGTGAAAAGTACGAAGTGGATAATTGAAGCGTCTTTGTAGGATGGCGATTCAAGAGATAGGTCACAGTGTGCACGGCTTCAACCCAGAAGGATGGTGGGAGGGAGGCTTGTATCAATAAGGAGCAAATAATGTTATTGGTCGACCGAATGATGCGCTCAGTTCTACCGTTTTATGGAGAGGTGTAAGGGCAGGATATGCGAAGAATTACACCATGTGTTAGGAAAAGAAGACGGGAGCTAGAGTTATCAAATTCGCGACCATTATCACATTGTACACCCTTAATGAAGGCTCTAAATTGAGTGGCAACGAAGGAAAAGAAATGAGACAAAGTGGAGAACGTGTCAGATTTCAATCGAAGGGGAAATGTCGAGAACGTGTCAGATTTCAGTCGAAGGGGAAATGTCCACAAAAAATGAGAATGGTCATCTAGAATCACAAGATAATACTTGTAGCCAGAGACACTAATGACATGAGATGTCCAAAGATCAATGTATTAAATCAAAAGCTTTAGATACACGAGATGAGGAGCTAGCAAAGGGTAGACATGTATGGCAACCGAGTTGACAGGCATGGCATGTATGGCAACCGAGTTGACAGGCATGGCATAAAGAGTCTTGCTCACTTTTATCACAAGAAATGGCAGCAATGCTTGCTAATTTAGAAAAAGCCTCATGACCTAGATGACCAAGACGACGATGCCAAATAATGGAAGAGGGAATGCCGACCATGAGTGCAAGAGGATGAAACGCCACCAGCCGGAGTGGATAGAGCTGCCCGTAGCTATTGGACCTGACAATCACGGTCTTGGAGTGAAGATCCTTCACAGAAACACCAAAGGGATCAAACTCAATAGAGCAATCATTGTCAAGAGTAAACTGGCGAACGAAGATCAAGTTTTTAATTATGTGAGAAGACACAAGAACGTTACGTAAGTGAAGTGGACGATGAGCAGCATGAAAGGAGGTGGCACCGGTGGATGTGACAGGAAGGAAAGAGCTGTTTCCAACAATAATGGTGGAGGGAGTATCGAAAGAGGGAGGGTGAGAAGTTGAGAGATTACCAGTATCCGAGGTCATATGGGATGTGGCACCCGAATCAAAGTACTAGTCCGTGGTGGCTGGAGGAGTTAGCGTCATCGTATGAAACGAGTTTGCCAGAGCTTGCTGATCCCAACCGGAGCCAAAGGGAGATGACCAGCCCTGCATGGCACTGTAGCCACCAGGGGCCGGCTGCATGGGCGGTAGGAGAGGCGAAGCGCCACTAGCCACATAGGCCTGCTGTGCCGATTGCTGGGTTGCAGTGCAAGCTTGTTGATGACCTGAAGGACATGGCCCAAGGAGTCCAGGAGCCTGGCGGGCATTGGGTGGGACGGACCAGACCTGAAAGGTCCAGGTCCAGGGATTATAGATGGTTGGCAAGCTCGTGTGGCCACCAGACCTGCCAGAGGAAGCGCCGCCGCTGCTGGAGCCATTGGACGCGTCGTTCCGACGCTCGCACTGACGGTTGCGGTTGCCGCTGCAGGAACCGGAGTTGCCGTTGGAGGTGGTGTTGTTGCCGCGTGAACCGGCGCCATGGCCACCAGTTTGGGTGCCAGCAGGAGCGCTTGGAGCGCCGGTGAGGAAGGCGCTGGACGTCGAGGACGACTTGTGCGACATAGTGAGTTCCTCCAGGAGCAGATCGGCGCGAACCTTGAAGAACGTCAGGAATGGCTTCTGGCGCTTGAGGAGGGCTGTCATGTAGGAGAACTTTTCGTTGAGGCCGCGAAGAACATTGAGGACGAGGGTACGATCATGCACCATTTCACTGAGGTCGCCAAGAGCGTCGGCCATGCCCTTCATCTTGCGGCAATAGTCCATGATGGACAGATCCCCTTGGATGAAGTTGCGAAACGTGGCGTCGAGGTAGAGCGCACGGGTTTCCTTGTTCCCGAGGAACTGGTGCTCAAGGCCAAGCCACACAGAACACGCGGTGGCCTCGTAGTTCATGACAAGCTCAAGGAGGTCGGAGGAGATGGTCCCGTAGATCCACGAAAGGACGGTGCGGTCAAGCCACACCCAATCTTCGTTGTCGAGAGCGCCGTTGTCGGAGAGAACATGGTTGTCGAGGGCGTATTTGCCGAGCGTGTTGAGAAGGAGGTTGGACCACTTGCCGTAGTTGGAGGAGTCCACGTCGAGCACGACCGGCACAAGAGTCTTGGTCGTCAAGACGGTGACGGCCTGCGCAGGGAGCGCGGTGCGTGCGATGGCGAGACCGAGGGCACGATCATGTTGGGCGTGTTCGTCCGCTTCACGCCGAGCGCGTTCGTCCGCCTCACGCCGATCGCGTTCGTCTGCCTCACGGTCGTTCGCGTCACGTATTGTTGGTGAGCGGAGGAAGATGATGGCACCACTAGAGGAAGGGCGGTAGGGGTTAGATGCAGAAGCGAGCCAGGCGTGGGAGACGCCGGCTCTGATACCATGAAAGCGTGGAGAAGACAGGCAATCACACAACAATAGATTCCATAGCAATGGGTTACATATATAGGCTCACGCTTTTCATATCTGAAAGGCCGGATTATAGGAATAGGATCCGGGAGATTAGGAAGGGATTGCCTAATGCAATACGCGTGACAGATGGAAGACAAACGTGCATGGCATGTACATATGCATAGTCTATCATTCACCATTCCCTTGGATTCCAGTTTTTGTTGTACACAGCAGAATGATTTTTTTTTTGTGTTTATTGCAGTTGCAGCCGTATCATGCACATAAGGAGACTAGGGTGCTTCAAGTGATCAGGCCTTCTTTGATAATCACATAGGCCTGTACGTGAGACGAACTGATATCACGCATAGTTTGTCTCCAAATTACAAAGTGCTTGGTTCGCTTGCGTACTTGCGCTTGTAATGTGTATATTTACATCCTTAGCAGTTGGCTTCTAGGATGTATATTACTGAAGTATTTTGTTCATGTACCGTTAGCTCATAATGAGCTAGGAAGTTCAATACATCCTGAGAAGTACTGATGTTTCCTTTCATCCCGAGTTCCCGACAAGATAGCAGCCCTTCGACCCCGAATGTTCCTCGTATTTCTACTGAATCTATCTGTTTGTTCAACGGTGGAATTGCTGTCTTTTGTTGATTTCACTTCAATTTGCTGTGTGTATGAGAGCTCGCCGCATCGCAAAAGTGTACAACAATGATACATAAACTTGACTTCACTTGCCCGTGGAGCTCTGTTGTGCATACCATCCTCTGGAGCATTTGGGACACGCGGAACTGCAGGGTCTTCCGGGGAACTGATGAATCGCCCCGCTCAATCTTTTCTCAAGTAGGGATGCAACCAAACTAACTACTATAGTTCATTTCTACTCTAAAACAAAACAAAAATGACAATAAATAACAATTATGTAGAATTAGCAAGGTGCCCGCTCAATTTGTGCGGCTAGACTTGTCATTTTTATATATATATTTTTCTAATTTGAGTTGCAAGTCTGTTTTGTTTATTACTTATACACCTAAGAGCATACACATATGGGGCTTATATATTGACTTATTATGAACTTAAGTATAGTGCAGTTTAGAAAAGTTGCGGCTCGAATATTTAAAATCTGAGCAATAACGTTTCTTAGACATATTTATATTGTAAACATGTTAGTTTGATAACCATTGCAATTATGATGGGAGGCGAACGTGTGTTTTCTAGAGGAACTTTTAGAGAATAATTAAAAATTATGGAATATATGTAAGATTCAAAATGCCAATTCCATTCATATAGTATGTCTATGCTTATTAATATCTTTATATCTAAATTGGCACTAAAACTGTCAACTCTAGAAGTTAGACATATCTGATTGATTTGGATATCTTAATCCAAAATAAAGCTGAATTAGTCGGTGTGAAATCCAGTGGCAACCATCAGTTGAGTGCCTTGTATTAGAGCAAATACATGTGTGACTCCTAATTGCAGATACAATATGGATTCACAATTTTAAGGTAATTCATATAATCAATTACTTGGACTGCGGCCGGAGGAATCCTAAAATGCATTCTTCTCTGAATTTGGACTATTTCATCTGTTGACAATCGAAAAGCCAATCATTAGGATCTTTTGAGACGAAAATCAACAGTTAGCCCCAGCAGCAGTGAGTCTTCTATAATGAACATCTCTTCTTGACTTTCGTTGGCAAAGATCCATGCAAAATCATCTTCACCGGAACAATGCATAATGCAAATTGCCATGACAGAATAATTCAGCTTATATGATGTCTGGAATATCATCCAATGGAGAATAAAGATGACTTCCTGAGCCATAGGAATCATCTAATAATTCGTCCCATATATCTATGGAACTGCTGCTCAGTGATGACCTCTACCACCTCTGGCCTGTTGAAATAGTCTTGAGCTCTGCATGTTTAATTTCCTAGTCTTCAGGTCCTGTTTCGTCAGTCTTCAGTTAGTTCAGGTTCAGTTAGCTTCTTTTCAGTTTCTATGAGTGCTGATCGAGCTGTGATCCAGCGCAAGTATAGCTTAGGTTGTTAATATGTTAGCAAAGGGCGCCGGACGTGCAGGTAGTGTGGGAGATGGCGCACATCAGAGGCAAAAAATCTGAAAACACTGCCAACAGTTCTGGCAGCACAAAACAACTCTGTTCCTAGGGGTTCAATCCAGGTGTCCGCGTAAGTTGTGAGCGAGTTTGATTCCAACATTTGGCATCAGAGCGAGTGATCCATGCATGACCTGTGATGTCGTACCCGTCGTCTCGATCACTGACCCCACCACCGCGTCCTAGGGTTCTCGACAGTGGTGTTGGAGGCAACGTTGGAGGCCGTGACCTAGTGGTATAGCGGGTGGTGAGGGAAGTCGGTGGATCGGCCAACCACCCAACGCTGACAAGATCCAATTATGGTGATTGGGCCTTGGTAATGAAGGTTATGCTTCAGGCTTGTGGTTTTTGGGAAGCTATTGAGTTCGGGGGCACCGAGCTGCAAGAAGATTGGATGGCAATGGAGGCCATCTATCGTGTTGTGCCTCCGGAGATGATTGCCACCCTTGCCATGAAAGCAAGCTCCAAGGATGCATGAGATGCGATAAAAACCATGCGTGTAGGTAGGGAGCGCGTGCGCAAGGCGAAAGCCCGACAGCTTTGAAAGGAGTTTGAAGGGATCGCATTCCACGATGGCGAAACTGTGGATGATTTTGCTATGCGGTTGCAGGGCCTCGCCTCCAATATTGCAACTCTTGGGGACCCGATCGAGGACGACAAGGTTGTTGATTTTTTTTTTATGTGCAGTGCCTCCTAGGTTTGCACAAATTGCCCTGTCAATTGAGACTCCTTTTGAATCTCTCGACCCTCCCTGTCGAAGAAGTGACGGGGAGGATTTAGGTGGTGGAAGAGCGACTTGATCTCACCAGCCAGGAGGGTGCTGATGGGAAGCTTCTTGAGAAACCAAGTTGAAATATGTCTTGGTTTATATGTGATGAGTGATTGATTTTGATATTTATTTGGTTTGATGATCTTTGGTTTTGCATGAGCTTTGATGTGCTAATTCTGGTGAACTTGGAACTTTCGGTTCAAACTCGGAACTTCCGGTTGAATATTCGGTATTCAAAGTTTCTGTCTCGCCGGAGCTTTCGGTGTTTAGTTTCGGTAGCCAACCCGGAACTTTCAGTCCAAAGATAGAACTTCCAGTGCCATGGAAAAACTAAAACTGAGAGCCCCCATCCGGATTGAATCCGGAACTTCCAGGTATCGGAACTTCCAGTTTTGACTGGAACTTCCGGGTACCCAAGTTAAAGTTCAGATGTCCTGTGTTAATGATTCTTTTTGGGGATGTGATTTCAACTGAGGAATTTGATTATGACTACTCTATAATGGAGTTAGAGATATGCATTTGCTTGTCTCATGTTGTGCAGGTGATGGATGTGATTTGGCGGTCAACGGCGGGATGATAGGGGCGAAGCGGAGTGCTTGGTGCCAAACAATCAAGGAGGCCGAATGGAGTCAAGGGGCCCAAGGGATCGGAAGCATGAGAGACTTACCGACAGTCAAGATCGCAAGATAGAGTACACGTATCACCATCAGGATGCTTGCATGAGGTGAAAGCAAGTGGCAGTGAGTCACACTTTGAGAAGCATGCAAGACGGTTTCGTGATTTGGCTTCAAAACCATAGAAGGATGCAGTGCACATGGTATCATCGCGAAGCTTGCATCTAGGTGAAGTTAAGTCGTGAAGACACCACGGTCGTCCGATGGATGGAGGAGAAAATAGATCAAAATACCTTCGGTGGTAGGAGAAAATAGATCAAAATACCCTCGGTGGTAGGTAGGAGTGTACTACAAGAGAGGTGTATTTTGAAAATAAGGAAACTTGGCATCTAAGGAAGCTCCCAAGGCCTATAAATAGAGGGGTATGGTATTGGTAGATGGTGAGCCAACCACTTGAGTTTATATGCTAGGGTTTTAGAGGAGAGGTGAGAGGAGAGCTTAGCCTTTGTAATAGGTGAGAACTTTTTATGAGAAAAATCTTTATAATCTACCTAAAATAGGGTTGATCTCTACAAGCAATTGAATTTATGTTTCCTTTTGTGATTGTGTTCACCTACTTCTAGTTTTCTTCTCTTGTCTCCCTTGCTTTGTTGCAAGTTTTCAGTGTTTCATTGCGATTTTGTTTTTTGATTGAAAGCTGAAAATTTTCCACCTTGTGAAGTCTTTCTTCTTGTCGCTAGATGCATAAAATTCACATACAAATATATACAAGTGGGCCTTGAATTCCCTTTCCTGTAGATCATTAACTTGGAGGATTTCTTCACCCGGTATTTTTGATTCACTTTTGTGTTCTTTGACAAATCCATGAAATAAAGGGTGAAATCTTGATCTTCTTGAAAAGATCTTTTGGTGATCTTCTTGAAAAGATCTTTTGGGCAAAGATTCACCATAGACGTGCTAAGCTATGGCTAAATTTTTGTTGGATTTGGACCATGTTTGATTGGATTTCAAGTTTGGATTTTGGGTTCTCATGCTGCAGTTTTTTCTCTGGAACTGCTCAACTTGGAATTTTCGGAACCTTATTGGAACTTCCAGATTATTTCAAATTTCCATCCCGAGGTTCTTCT
This sequence comes from Phragmites australis, assembly GCF_958298935.1. Classification (NCBI taxonomy): domain Eukaryota; kingdom Viridiplantae; phylum Streptophyta; class Magnoliopsida; order Poales; family Poaceae; genus Phragmites; species Phragmites australis. The sequence continues at coordinate 9,827,094 of NC_084928.1, forward strand.
TCCAATCTCAATCTGGAACTTTCGACAGGCATAAACTTTTAGATCCAACTCGGAACTTTCTGGTTCATTTGTTTCCACTGTGTTTTTGTGTTTTGCATTGTGCTTTGTTGTGATCCATTTTTGAGGTGCGTTGGGTGACAAAATAGGAGAAGGCCATCAATTTGAAAGAAATTGTTCAAGCGCCTATTCACTCCCCTCTAGTCACTGTTCTCGGTCCTACACTTCTCCTAATGGAGGAAGAATGGGTAGCACAAATTAAGCAGCGCCAAGTCCCCAAGGAACTTCAGGTGACTCAAAGCTCAAGGCTGACAATCAGCTACGAAATCGCATGCTGATTAAGAAGCACGATGGGGCCAGCAAGCTGGCAGTAGCCATGATGTGTCCCGTGACAAGTGCCACAACTATGGTAAGGTAGCCCACTGGACCAAGGACTACCGTATTCCAAGGCATGCTCCGTAAGCCCACCTGGTACAAGAGGAAGAGGACAAGCACGCTTTGTTGATGGTCATGGCGTGTGCTTCCTCTATTCCTCTGACTTCCTCACTACCACACCATGCGCCATTGCAAGTTGTTGAAGCAAAGATATTCACTCTTGATGAAGCAAAGGACATCCACAATGAGAGTCAGTGGCATCATGATACCGGTGCCACGAATCACATGATTGGTTCGAGGGAAGCTTTCACTAATCCTGACACCGGCATCCTCGACACCATCAAATTCAACAACCACTCAGTCGTGAGCGTCGAAGGCTAGGGAACCATCTTGTTTTGTTGCAAGACTAGGGAACATCACGCCCTCACTGATGCCTACTTCATACCGAGGCTCACCACGAACATCGTGAGTGTTGGGTAGCTTCACGAAGAAGGGTGAGGGGTCTTGATCGACGACAACATGCTCATGATCTGGGACCAGTGACGCCAACTCCTTACAAAGGTAACAAGATTGTCAAACCTTTTGTACACACTTTGACTTACCATTGCAAGAATAGCGTGTCTCTCGGTGCAACGGGATAACATGCCATGGCAGTGTCATGCCCTCTATGGCCATCTTGGGTTTGAAGCAGTCCGCAAGCTTGTCCGGGAAGGCACAATGCACGGTCTTCCCTAGCTCGAGAAGGCAACATGTCTTTGTGATAGCTGCATCGCCACGAAGCTCAAAAGAACACCCTTCCTGAGCCAAGCCAAGTACTACACCAATAGGCTGCTTGACCTTGTCCATGGCTAATTGTGTGGGCTAATCACTACAGAGACTCCAAGCCACAAGAAGTTCTTCCTTCTGCTCATAGACGACCACAATCTCTACATGTGGCTGGCACTCCTCTCAGCCAAGAGTGATGCATCGACTGCCATAGTCTGGCTCCAAGCTAGTGCCGAGATAGATTTCAGGCGGCAATTGCACATTCTTCACACCAATCACAGGGATGAGTTCACCTCTTTGGAATTCGGGGAGTATTATGCCAATCGGGGTGTCTAGAGGCATCTTACCAGGCCATATTCTTCCCAACAAAATGGTGTGGTCAAGCTGACACAATCAAACAATTGTTGCCATGGCTAGAAGCCTCCTGAAGATGAAGAACCTCCTAAATTTCTTTTGGGGGGAGGTGATAACCACGACGGTGTACATCCTCAACCGGTCTCCAACATGAAGCATGATGGGCATGAGACCTTTCGATGCTTGGCACGGGTGCAAGCCAGAAGTGGGCTTCTTCAAGACCTTTTGCTGCATTGCACATGTGAAGGTAACAAAGCCTAATCCAAGCAAGCTCGATGAGTGCAACAAGCCCATGATTTTCATCGGTTATCAGCCCGAAGTCAAAGCTTATCGATGCTACAATCCCTAAATTGAGCAGGTGGTCATGATCCATGATGTCATGTACCCTTGGTGGTGCTCCTGCTTCGTCGGTTGACACCTTCATCATTGACTACACCGTCAGTGAAGGTGCGCCCAGCCTTGATGCACTAGGAGCATCGACACCAATTCCAGAAGGCCATTACCTAGGGAGTACTTCAGATGGGGGTATGAGGGAAGCTTCATCCATCGCAGAGGTGCTTGATGCTGACCACAGTGATGCATCTATGCAACTGAAAAGCATCGACGATGTGATCGGGCCGGTGTCACCCCAGGGCTTTGCACATCGCTGTAAATGAGTCAATGACATTTGAAGAAGTAGAACAACAAGACTGCTGGCACATGGCGATGCTTGAAGAATTGAAGTCAATAGAAGAGAAGAAGACCTGGGTGCTCACTGATCTTCTTAGAGAACATCGACCCATTGGCCTCAAATAGGTGTTCAAAGTGAAACATGGTGAAGCCTATAAGATTGTCAAGCACAAAGCACAACTTGTTGCAAAGGGGTACGCTCAGAAGAAGGGTGTTGACTTCGATGAGGTATTGTCCTCTATTGCTCACCTTGAATCAGTATGGTTACTGCTTGCAAATGATGCCCATCAATGTTGGTAGGTACATCACATGGATGTGAAATCTACTTTTCTCAATGGTGATCTGCAAGAAACTGTCTATGTTGAGCAGCCATCGAGATTCACTGTAAGACCCCAAACCCGGGATCTCCTATACCTCCTGTATCAGTCCCTTGATCAAGTAACTAATACACACAGTATAACAATCATCACATCATAGTCAAACTTTGTACATAAGGCATTAAGGTTTAGAGTACAAAAGGTTTACAAACTATACGTTATTACAAACTTGGCCTAATGGCCAATAAAAACACAGTGGAAGTAACTACCCAAGCCACAACCAGCTAGGATGCGAATGCAACTTCTAAGTCTACTCTTCATCCTTGCCTTCTCTCTAGCCAAGTCGGCTGCAATTTCATCATCTCAATGATAGCAAGAGTGCATACAAAAGGTACTCAGTAGCCAAATACTACTTCAAATGTTTGAACAGTTAGAAATAGTTTAAAACCAAGTAACAAGTCATATCTGGGTTTTCTCAATCCTAGGAGGGGCTACACCTCACTCCACAGTTTCTATCATCATATCTGGTGTACCTCTGCCACACAGATCCTGATGGATTATACCAGCAACCTCATCACACGGACATCTAGTCCACACACTCACTCATCAAGACACATACATCCAGAGTCTAATCATTAGGATTACTACTTTTGCATGTCCATGATCATGGACACTACTATTCGAATAGTTTTACACTCTGAAGAGGTTGTACATTGTACCGACACGATATGCTCAGCCTTCAAACCGTTGCAAACGGAGCGAATAAAACCGAGACACTTCAATCACCTTTCCTGCCGGGCTTTTCTACGAGACACCCTAAGCACCAGAGGCCTCATACTGAATGCCAGCCCCCTTTTTAAGCCTATGGCCAGTTCTCAAAACATTTAAATAGAGGGACAGGTGGTCACTTAACCCCTCATTGCTCTTAGCCTCCTAGTATGATGCCCAACCTAGTTCGATGAAAGAAAAGTCAAGTCCTGCCCATAACAGGACGCATGGTTGCACGGGGGTGGCTAAACATGACGACGTAATGACTCACTCCATAAATGGCTAGGGTAGGTATCTTATTGCAATGAATACCACAAAAGTAACTTAAGCCTCCAAGAGCATCCTCGATCGGAGGACTACTTTTCCTGTCCTCGCCAAAATAGTTTTCACCTATTTTTACACATCTCCCGTCATATCCCACACAACATCAAGGATTTCACAACCATCACGGAATTCACAACCATCAAGGATCCATGGTATATGGGTTAATTTGATAAATAGTGAATCATTATCTCTGAAGAGATGCATTTCAAGGTGATGTCTCCGAGGAGACGTATTCAATCCTAAGCATGCTAGATATCAAGGTGTCATCCGACGTTAATATAGATAATGATAGGTAATTCCTAGGGTTATATGTATTCTTGATGATAATATTTTAGGCATGACAATTGTTTGATAGGATTAACTACTACAAGCAGTTTGGAAAAGCGCAATACATAGCACAGACAATAATAAATCCAATTTTAGTTGATCATGTAGATTATTTAAAATCATAGGTTCAATATGATCAAGTAGATATGAATTGCCTCCTCTGAAGTTCTCCTTCAAGCCTTGGTTGTAATCAGGATCATCCGGGCTCCTGATGCTTCCTGCACAGCACTCACAAAACTCTGATGGTTCTGCAAACGTGACTACGATCAATAATGAACTATACTAGAGAAGTGTCAAATAACCACATGCACAGTACCCGCTTGGGCCGAATAGGCTCGGATTGGGTTGGGCTTGGGCCTCGACTGCATCGTGTTGGGCTGCACAGTATCCGGTCCACTCAGGTCGGGCCGGTTGGTTTGCGGCAGTGAGAGCTAGGCCGAACCACTAGGGCACGACTTTCTGGTGGCTGGGCTGGGCTGGCAGGCCGGCTATTATCAGGTCGAGCCACGGCCTGGCCTGGTTGGGCCACACTAGTAGGACAAGGTAGCCTCATGGGCATGACGCACCGGTGGGGTTTGAACAATGATGGAGGGGAATGGGTGACGACAAGCAATCATGGCAATGCGTCACCGGGGAACTCGACGGAGTCACATTCCTCCCGGAGTTCCTCAATGAGATGCTAACGACGACCACCTACGCGCTATGGGAACTCACCTAGGGGTTTGCCGACGGCCGGCAGTGACCAGAGTAGTGCTAGACGACGATCGAAGAAGGCGACGGCGGCGCAGAAAACTCGAGCAGCACCTCCCGTATTATATGCGTGATCTACCTGAAAGGAAAAAGGAGCCTAGAGGTCCTAGGCTACATGGCACGATGGCCAGACCACATCCAGAGAGGAAACACATGCCGGCAGTGACCATGGCACGACAGCAGAGGGAAAAACATGATGCTACATGCGGCCACGTGAAGAGAGAGCACTAGGACGGTAGCATGCTAGCTAGGAGGTTGCACGAGGGGATGGGGATGCTCACCGATCTCGAAAGCGGCGAGAAGCTGGACAGCGACCAGTGATGCGACAGAGCAGTGGCGGTGGAGCATCTCGGCTCCTGTCAGGCTCCTAGGCGATGGAGGGTGGCACATGGACAGTGGCGACCTCCTGGTACTCCTTGGAAGCTCGTGGGGGGAGAAATAGCGACGATGGAGCTACAACGGTGTTGTGGTGGCGGCATGGTGGGGAAAAAGAGAAATGGAGGCTGGGCTATTCTATTTATAGAAGGAGAGGGAGCACAGTAAGGAAGCAAGGAGCGAGACGTGGCACGTAGAGGTAGCGGCAGAGAGAAGGTGTGGCGCGGCTTCTCTGCAATGGTGGCAGGACTGCACCGGCCTCGCGTGGGTGATGTCACGAAAGTCTAGCGGCATTAGGCTCTCGGGCAGCATGCTGTGAGGGCAAAGAGAGGGGGGAGAGAGCGAGAGTGTAGAGGGACGAGCAAGAAAGTCACTGGCGTATTGAATGCATCGGCCGTCGCGGTGGCGGGGTGGACAACGCGGCGGCGTCAGGCCGGCGAGGGAGAAGGCGCTGACGGGCCGTCGGATGGGAGACACGTGGACGACACGACGCTCTGGTGGACGCGGGTGAAGCTAGGCTGGCGGTGCGTCTGTGGCCCAAGCGTGGGAGAGTGGAGCAAGGAAAGAAGCTGGGTCGGCTGGGCCGCAGGTTGGGCTGCACAAAGAGAGAGGTAGGGAGATTTAGCCCGGGAAGAAAAAGGAAAAGGAAAAAGGGAAAATATTTTTGGGATAATTCAAAAGAGAGATTTGAATTTAGTTTGGACTTGACATAAATTCAAATAGGTATATTTGAATTATGACTTGTATTGGACTTGGAGATCTGAGAGAAGATTTGAATTCAAATGGATTTGAACTGAAGGGAAACTAGGAGTAGATTCGAATTTGAGAGACATTTAAATTCAAACCTTCACACAAAGAACCATAACAACAATAAACTAAATGCACATGAACAATTCGACGCACAGAAAAGTTTAGTAATTAATTTAGTGCACTTTGGAATATTTAGCCAAGTAATACATTTGAATGTATAAACATATATATATATATATTCAATTGTTTATTTCCTCGATTTTAGTTAGCTTAATGACCAAAATTTTTAAATTTAGAGCCAAATTTGCTATAAATTAATATGTTAAAATTCAGGATGTTACATTCACCATCCACAAACAAGATCACTAGGTGTACATGCTCACGAAGGCACTATATGGACCACGCCGAGCGCCACGGGTGGTGGAGATCTATGTTGATGATTTCGTCATCACTAGTTCAGGCTCTATTGGGATTGGTAAGTTACGTCTGAGATGTGCAACCTCTTTCGGATGAGTGATTTAGGCCTGCTTAGCTACTATATAGGAATAGAAGTGCAGCAGAGTTCACAGGGTATCGTCATTAGCTAGAGTACCTATGCTCACAAGATATTGGAGAGAGCAGGTACGGCTGACTGCAATTCCTGTCAGAGGCACATCTGAAATTGAGCAAGCACATCACTCAGCCATTGTCGGTATCAGTCAGTACAGAAGCTTGATTGGTAGTCTGCTATACTTAGTTAACACAAGACTAGACCTTGCATTTGCTGTTGGATATGTAAACAAGATCATGGAGAAACCAGGAGAAGAAACATGTTCTGGCGCTCCATACTCTGATGGCCTGCTCAACAAGCTCTCCTATGTTGCGTCTTGGTTCTTTGTGCTTCCGGAGATGCTTCCCTCCTCCAGATGAAGACTCTGGCTTCTCATGCTTATGGGGATCTCCTTCTTGTTGAACTAACGTTGTCGTGGTGGTGTTGGATGCAGTGGCTGCAACGATTTGTCTTTGTCGGGCCTTGGCTTGCTTTAGTGGCAGGTCTAGATCATCCAAAAAAAGTAGGGAGCTTATTGGACTTTAGCCTTGACATTCCAATTGATGTTAGATAAAAAAACATGTTATATGTAATATAAAATAAGTAAAACTAATGTGAAGGAATAATGTAAGAACACTCAGAAGGTTCAAGTTACCGATACCTTTAAACAGTGTTAGAAAGCTTGTCAACTCTAGTTATGCGCACAATATTACTATCACAAGTACACTAGTCGTCTATAGCCTTTCACCCAGAGTATTTCAAGGTTATCGTATCCACAAGAATCAACAACTAAACCAAATAGGAGTAACTACGATTCAGTCTCATATTCATATTTCGTCGACCAACTCTTCCTAATTCACATTTTTTATTCTATATTATCCTCATGTCTAGAATCCTAGCAAGAAAATATCCCTCATTTTTAGGTAATTAAAGTGAGATTGACGAATAATATATAAACATAATAGTGTTTATTAGTGTCGCATAAAACGTAAAAGCAACAGGAAGAATTGCTCAGATACCCGTGAGCGAGTTGCCCCATAATGAAACCACCAGTAGTTGCATAGAATCCATTTTCTAACTGGCTTTCGTGCTTTGGTGAGTCACCTGATTCTGGGTTATACATATAGAAAAGCAAAAGTAGAAAAAGACACTAAAAAATTAGCTCCACTCAAGAATGTAATTGCATAAGAGAATGATAGATGTTGTAACGGTTGTGAGAAAGCACTGTAACACCCACAGTCGAATCTGCTTTTTGCGAAGCCCACCTATGGGGTGGGGCCACATATGCATAACACATCTCTTACACTTTCGTACTCGTTTCGTGTAAAAAGGTTAACCCAAAAAGTATTATATTTGGAATGCCAAGACTTATATACTGATCCTCACACACCTAAACTACCAAGGTATTAATAAACCACTCCACAACACACCTGGGTGGTCTAACATCAATACTAGACTGCTAACAAGTTAGGGTATTACATTCACCCCCCTTAAGGGCTGACGCCGCCGACAGCACATCACATGCATGACAGATGACCAGAACCACCTCTCGGTGCAATGGCCATGCCGCGGGCCAATCCACATGCACACTTGCACGTACAACGAGTCTTGATGCTCAGATACTACTTGTAACACTTCACGTCGAAAATCTACTTCTATCCGAGCCCACCTATGGGGTGGGCCCACACATGCATAGCATATCTCTTACACTTTCGTCATCGCTTCATGTAAAAGGTTAATATGGAGGTGATATGTTTGAACAAGGCTTATATGATGACCCTCACCAACCTAAACTACCAAGGTGGTACTAAAGCATCACAAAACACACTAGCTGGGCCAACACCACTGCTAAGCTGCTAACGAGCTAGGGTATTATAAGTGTTGGACTTAATCCTAGTCGTGGGCCTCGAGGACTCGTTTTACGCGGCTCAGAGCCATATTCAAGTTAGAGTCTTAGTTTGAATGTGTTTAGGGCTTCGTAACATGCAGTATGCACGAGTCTACTTCGAGTCGGAATTAAAGTCCAGAATCAGATCGTGGGATGGCATGATTCATGTTAGGATTCGAAGTTAGCAGGTCGCTATAAATATAGAGTTGTAATCCCTGGATTGTATGCTAGATAAGTCAAAAAAAGTCACAAGTTGAGAAAAGTTGAATAGAGTAAAAATTCCTCCAGAAATCTTTCAATCTGCCTCTGGTCTTTGTAATTCTCGTCGAGTAGCATTTTATTTCTCGTCAACTTCTAGCCTTGCTCTCTCGCCACGTGATTAGGCGCATGCGTGGTCGCGACTTGTGGTCAGGCGCTCACGTGCTCGCGTCATACTGGTCACTTGAGCACGGAGTTTCTCGAGCACGTACTGAGCGGCTGGAGTGGTCGTGAGAGTGCTGGTCACGCTCGTTATCCTAGGTGAAAACCAACATCTGGTATGAGAGCCAGTAGGGCGTAGCACTAACTCATGAAGATGTTGATCGTTCCTCAGGGCGAGGCGGTACGGGAGAGTGGCGATGGGCTATTCCTATACACGCAGTTGACGGTGACAAACTACACGAGCTGGGTGATTCATGTGCAGGCGATGATGGAGGATCAAGGCATCTGGGAGGCAGTTGAGCCAGCGGCCGGTGTGGCTGTCGAGGAGAAGAAGGACAAGAAGGCGAGGTCGTATCTCTTCCAAGCACTCCTAGAGGATCTCCTGATGCAGGTGGCATGGAAAAAAACTGTAAAGGAGGTCTGGGACTGTCTCAAGACAAGGTTCGTAGGCACGGATCACGTCAATAATGCACGGTTGCAGACGTTGAAGAGTGACTTCAATGCTATGCGCATTAAGGAGGGAGAGACAGTGGACCAGTATGCCGGAAAGCTCAACGCCATGTCCATCAGGAACGCTAATCTGGGGGAGATGCTTGATGATGCTGCACTGGTCAAGAAGCTATTCGACACTGTGCCGGATCGATTCCTGAGTGTGATTGTCGGGCTCGAGCAGTTCTATGACCTCAACAATTTGCCTTTTGAGGAAGCCATGGGGAGGCTGAAGGAGTTTGAAGAACGTGCTCGCCCACATGCATCCGATAGCAACAACAATGGTGACGGCCAGCTTCTGCTCACTCAGGCTGAGTGGCCCGCGCAGTAGAAGAAGGATGGCAATAACTCCTCGTCAAGAAACAAGAGCAAATACCACCCTCCTGCAGATAGCAACCGCGGGCGGGGTGGTCGTGGACGCAACAAAGGTTGTGGCAGAAGTGGTCATGGAGGGACGTCGCGCAATGACGAGGAGAGTGGCTTGGGTGGCAGTCGTCGCAACAAGAGCCACATGAAGTGCTATAACTGCTACAATATGGGGCACTACGCAAATAAGTGCAGGGCACCTAAGAAGAAGGAGGAAGAGAAAGGCGAGTCTCATCTCACACGTACCGATGACACCAAGCCGGTATTATTGCTCGCAGTGTCAGAGGAGACGGTACCGGGACTGTAGCAAAGGTGGGATGTCATGTTGCTGAATGAAGAGAAGTCGAAGCCAGAACTGCGTGACACATCGGAGGGAGGCTCCCGCTCTGAGGTCTCGTACCTGGACAATGGGGCCAGTAATCACATGACATGTGACAGAGAAGTTCAGAGTGCTGGACGAAGGTGTCCCTAGCAAGGTGAAGTTCGGGGATGGCTCCACGGTACAGATCATGGGCTTAGGGTCAGTCGTGTTCAGCAGCAAGAATGGCGATCAATGGCTGTTGAAGGAGGTCTACTACATTCCAAGACTTTATAGCAATATTATCAGCCTAGGACAACTTACCGAGGTTGGACACAAGGTGATCATGGATGCTGTATATGATAGTAGTCCTACGCGATTGCTGATGAAAGTGAGGCGAACTCTAAATTGCCTCTACAAGATCGAGCTGCATCAAGTGACACTAGTGTGTCTCTTAGCTAGTCTTCAAGACCCGGCATGGCTCTGGACATGTCAACTTCGTAGCTATGAAGCTACTTGTTGACAAAGAGTTGGTGGCAGGAGTGCCGCTTATCACACACCTGAGTCAGCTATGTCAAGGGTGTTTGGTGGCAAAGCGGGGGAGGCAGCCGTTCCCGGCAGTGGCAAATTACAGGGCGAAGAAGCTACTCGAGCTGCTATATGCTGACCTTTGTGGGCCGATCACACCTTCAAATCTCGTCGGTAACAGTTATTTCATGTTAATTGTTGATGACTTTACTCGATGGATGTGGGTGTACATGATCAATTCGAAGGACCAAGCCTGCTCCATGTTCAGGAAGTTCAAGTTGCAGGCCGAGAACACGAGTGAGCAGCGTATCAAGACGTTGAGGACTGATCGTGGTGGGGAATTCCTCTCTGCCGAGTTCACTCGGCTATGCGAGGAGGCCGGGATCGAACGACACCTCACCGCACCATACACGCCACAGAAAAATGGCGTGGTGGAGAGGAGGAACAGGACCGTAATGCCGATGGTGAGGTCCCTCCTCAAGAGCATGAATGTTCCTGGAAGATTTTGGGGGGAGGCAGTGTGGCACGCGGTGTATCTACTGAACCGCTTGCCGACGAAGGCGCTGGATGAATGCACTTCGTTCGAGGCATGGAATGGAAGGAAGCCGCATTTGGCACACCTTCGTGTGTTCGGCTGCATGGCACATGCGAAGGTGACAACACCACACTTGAAGAAGCTCAACGACCGAAGCCAGCCGATGGTCTATCTTAGCGTCGAGGACGGTTGCAAGGCACATCGTCCCTTTGATCCAAGGCGCGGGAAAATTCATGTAAGTCGTGATGTTAAATTCAATGAAAGCGTGGAGTGGATCTGTTGTACAAGTACAGGTGGCGAGGAGCCATTTGATTTCGATGTCGAGGAGGTGATTAGCACTGAGCCAGTGGTGGGCGGCTTTTTGCCACTCGCAGGTGGTCCGGAAAGAGTGCCTACACCAGCGGCACATGGTGATCTAGCTCCTTCATCGACTCTGCTAGTCGGTGAGGTGATGTTGGAAGGGCTAGCAACCAGGACACGTGCTGCGGCACACATGACAACCACCTCTCCAACAACCCCCACCACTCCAGTGGTGCTGCCAGCACCTGAATTGCCAGTGGATGATCTGACCACACCACTGCCGAGCAGCAGCAGCAGCAACAGCACAGATGAAGGCCCTGTGCGTTACAGGCACATCAATGACATCATGAGAAATGCTGCAAGAGTGGATCTCGATGGGGACATGGAAGAAGAGGCCATGCTCGTGGAGACGGAGGAGCCATCTTGCTACCTTGAGGCCACTGGGTAGCAGGTCTAGGAGCACGCCATGGCCAAGGAGATCGAGTCCATAGAGAAGAATAATACATGGACTCTCACAGCACTGCCGACTGGTCACAAGGCGATTGGACTCAAATGGGTTTACAAACTGAAGAAGAACATAGAAGGAGATGTGATCAAGCACAAGGCAAGGTTGGTCATGAAAGGATATGTGCAGCAGCAAGTAACCGATTTTGAAGAAGTGTTTGCGCCGGTGGCTAGGCTGGATACCGTGCGCGTCATCCTTGCTGTTGCAGCCAACCGAGGTTGGCAAGTTCATCATCTGGATGTCAAATCAGTATTCTTAAATGGTGAGCTCGAAGAAGAAGTATATGTGGCCCAGCCGGAGGGATTTGTAGTGAAGAATAAAGAGCATCTTGTGCTCAAACTCAGCAAGGTGTTGCATGGACTCCGGCAGGCGCCACGGGCATGGAACATTTGACTTGACAGAAGCTTGAAATAGATTGGTTTCAGCAGGTGTTCTCAAGAGCAGGCCATATACACAAGAGGATCAGGTCTTGCAGGTGTGATAGTCAGAGTATACGTTGATGACCTCATTGTGACAAGAGAAAGTCCAAAAGAGATCATGGGATTCAAGCAGCAGATGATGAGTGAGTTCGAGATGACCGATCTTGAATTTCTCAATTACTATCTCGGGATTGATGTAACGCAAAAAGATGGGCGAATTACAATCAAGCAAACAACGTATGCGAAGAAGGTCCTTGGTCAATTCGGTATGCTGGATTGCAATCCCACAAAATTCCCCATGGAACAAAGGGCGCAGCTGCATAAGGATCCAGATGGACAGTCGGTGGATGCAATCAAGTATCGACGCATCATTGGTGGTCTAAGGTATTTGCTCCATACAAGACCTAACCTTTAATTTGCTGTCGGGGTGGTAGGCAGATTTATGGAGAAGCCCACGGTGATGCATCAAAAGGTACTAAAGCAGATTCTTCGGTATTTGAAGCGTACCTTTCATTATGGGCTTGTGTATACGAGAGGAGGAACAGAAGAAGTAATCACCAAGTATACTGATAGTGACCTGGCCGGTGACATGGATGACAGGAAGAGTATTGGAGGTATGGCTTTCTATATCAATGATAGTCTGGTGTCATGGAGCTCTCAGAAGCAGAAAACAATAGCTTTGTCTTCGTGCGAGGCTGAATTCATGGCGGCAATGGCGACGGCATGCCAAGCACTGTGGCTTAGAAGTATATTGGGGGAGCTGATAGGAGAAGAGCCCAAAGCAGTTAAATTGTTTGTTGATAACAAATCAGTGATTGCTTTGATGAAGAATCCATTGTTTCATGGCCGCAGTAAACACATTGACACCAAGTTTCATTTCATCCATGAGTGCGTTGAAGGAGGCCAGATTGAGGTGGATTTCATCTGCACGGAGGAGCAGAGAGCTGATGCTCTGACAAAGGCATTGCCGGTTGTGAAGCTGGCGGTCATGCGACATCTATTGGGAGTTCGTGATCTTGGCCCACGTCAGGATTAAGGGGGAGTATGTTGGACTTAATCCTGGTTGTGGGTCTCGGGGACTCGTTTTACGCGGCTCAGAGCCGTATTCAAGTTGGAGTCTTAGTTTGAATGTGTTTATGGCTTCGTAACGTGCAATGTGCACGGGTCTAGTTCGAGTCAAAATTAGAATCCAGAATCGGATCGTGGGATGACATGATTCATGTTAGGATAAAAAGTTAGCAGGTTGCTATAAATATAGAGTTGTAATCCCTGGATTGTATGCCAGAAAAGTCAAAAAAAGTCGCAAGTTGAAAAAAGTTGAATAGAGTAAAAATTCCTCCAGAAATCTTTCAATCTACCTCTGGTCTTTGTAGTTCTCGTCGAGTAGCATTTTGTTTCTCGTCAACTTCCAGCTTCCTCGCCGCGTGAATTCAATAGAATTATTGACTATGCAAGAAGAGCCATTCGTCTGTCTGCTAAAGAAGGAAAAGAAGTGGAATATGTTACAAAATTATTGCCAATGGCTAGAGGGACGGTCAATCAAGCTGATGGAAATCCAATCGAGAGCATTCGAGTCATAAGCGAATATCCAGATGTATTTCCAGAAGATTTGTCAGGTATGCCCCTTGACTGTGACATCGAGTTTGTTATAAAACTAGTACCTGGTATGACTTCTACTTCAAAAAGGCTGTATAGAATGGCTTCTAATCAGTTAATGGAACTTAAGGGACAATTGCAAGAGTTGTTAGACAAAGGTTATATCCAACCTAGTTCGTCACTATAGGGTGCACCAGTAATTTTCGTACCCAAGAAGGATGGTACCCAAAGGATGTGTATGGATTATCGAGCCTTGAATGAGGCAACCATCAAGAATAAATACATGATCGATGACTTATTTGATCAGCTTAGAGGTGCATGTGTGTTCTCCAAGATTGATCTTCTCTTAGGATATCATCAGTTGAAGATTCGAGCTTCAGACATCCCTAAAACTGCTTTCATCACCCGTTATGGACTATATGAGTATATGGTCATCTCTTTCAGATTGACCAACGCCCCTACCTACTTCACGTATTTGAGGAACAAGATATTCATGGAGTACCTGGATAATTTTGTAGTAGTCTTTATCGATGACATCATAGTTTTCTCCAAGAATGAAGAGGAACATGCAGAACATCTAAGATTGGTTCTACAGAAGCTTAGGAATAATCATTTGTATGCTAAGCTGAGCAAATGTGAGTTTTGGCTTGACAAAGTTTCTTTTCTTGGTCATATCATTTCTGACTGAGGAATAATAGTTGATCCCAGAAAGGTGGAAGATGTTTTGAATTGGAAGCCTCCTCAAAATGTCTCTGAGGTCTGTAGTTTCCTTGGATTAGCAAGTTACTACTATCGGTTCGTAAAAGGTTTCTTCAAGATTGCAAAGCCTATCACAGAGTTCCTTGAGAAGGGTAAAACGTTTAAATGGACCCCTGCTTGTGAGGCAATTTTTAAAGAGCTGAAGAAAAGACTAACATATGTGCCAATATTAGTCATGTTAGATACACAAAAGCTGTTCTCCATCTTTTGTGATGCCTCTCGTCAAGGATTATGATGTGTTCTTATGCAAAAGGCCATGTTATAGCATATGCATCAAGGAAACTGAGGAAGCATGAGGAACACTACCCTACTGTAGCGAAAATGGCCCTATTAGGTCATAATTGTGATTTTGGTGATTAATGACAACATAGTCAATAGGACTAACATTTTTGTCAAGAATATATGTTAGTAGGTCTCATGGATGCTATACATGAAGAAGCCACCACACCCGGGACAAAGTTTGGTCGAATTGAAGAAGTCCTAGGAAGATTTGCCTCACTGTATGGTCTGGTGCTATGGATGTTGAGCTCACTGGAGCATATTTGACAAATGGGGAGAGAGGCCTGGATACCTCACCAGAAGTTCCGGTGATTAGCATGTGTGCTCACCAGAGCAATTCTTCTAAAGAAGGGTTCCATGCTGAAGAATGAAGGCTAAGCCTCACCAGATAGTCCAATGATCAAAGCATAGCAACACTAGAGTGTTTCTGTCCAGAAGGCAGAATGGAACAACCCACAGCATAGTCCGGTGATTAGAGGAAGATACACACCACAACATTTCCACCAGAGAAGGTTACAGCCGTGGAAGATCGAAGATCAACATGCGGGAAGGTCCGGTGATGAAGTAAGGCTACACCGGAAAATACACCGGATAATGAATAATGCAAAGAGGTAGAACGAAGTTCAAAGCATCGGATAGTTCGGTGATGAAGTGATGTGCATCGGATACTTACACGGGAGGAATTTACACAGAGATGGTGAAATTGGCTCAGATGCTTAGTATATATTCACCAGATAGTCCGGTGATGGAGATGAAGTATACACCATAGTGTCCGGTGTTCAAAGAGGTTCGAGTGGGGTCCAACAGCTAGTTTATGAGAGTGTACCTCACCAGATGATCCGGTGTTAGTACTATTATTCTCAATAGATCATCCGGTGTGAATAACTTTTTGAGCAATTAGGTTAACGGCTAGTGCGCGGGTTTGAGGCTATAAATATCCCTCCACTTAGTCATTTGAGGCGGCTGGAGTCCTGAGAAGTTCGTGTACACTTGGGAAGACATCCAAGCCACCAAAGTGCTTAAAATGATCATCCAAGGTGATTAAGCACACCATTAGAGAGTGATTAGTACTTATAGGACTAGAGAGTGTGTTGCTATGTGATTGCTACCTAGAGAGTGGATCATGGAGTGATCCAAGGTTGTACCTCTTAGTATGCCAGTACCTTGGAGTCTTGGTGACTCACCGGCAGACTTGTTGACCCTCTGACTTGGTGTGGAGTGGCGACGAGAAGCATGTACGGGGACGTGGAGACCTTGCCTTGGTGGCTTGGTGGCTCATCCGGGTGGAGGTCTTATCTTTATGATTTGGTGGCTCAAGAGTCGTGACTGGGTGCTAACAGGGAGCATATCCTTTGTAGAGCTCCAACGTGGACTAGGGGTGGTATTTATTCCATCGATACCTCAGGATAAAAAGCCCTTGTGCCGAGTTTGCTCTCACTACCTTATTTACGCTTCCGCATTTACTTTTTGTAATTTACCTTCCTAGATAGGTTATAAGCTCTTTTGATTGGTAGAATAAACTCACTAGATAAACCTAGAGCACATTTAGATAGAAATTGATATAGGTTTATCTTGTGTAGTTTTTAGAGCCGAATAGATTCTAAGTGTCCTAATTCACCCCCCCCTCTTAGGACGTCACCGACCCCTTTACCTACACATGATTTAGAGTTAGCCGTCATGGCTTAGTATTTCCGGCAATTGCAATGGCTTCTTTATTTCTTTATGTACAGAAAAATAAGATTGATTTTGAATACTCTAAAAAGGAAGGAGGGGGTGGGGGAGAGAAAAACTTTTGGGGTCGGGCACGGCAGTGGACAAACAGAGGGAAAGAAAGTATGGTGGGGGATATCCAATCAATTAGAATTCAGGTTAAAGAGGGTCTTTATCCTCGTCGTATCCTTTATATGGAAATCTGGGGCCAGGGGGTCATTCCCTTGACTCGTACTGATGAGAAGTTTTTTACTCCATGAGAAATTGAACAAAATGTTAACGAATTGGTCGATTACCAAAACTAGACTTTCTCAATTTAGAGATTTAAGAGCAGAAGAAAAGATGGGAAAATTCCACTATCTCCCAAAAAGAGATGTGGCAATCTTAAAGAGAAAATTATCTACCTTGCAAAGATATCTCGGCGATCTTTCTATTCTACTATAATAGAATAGAAAGAGCGATTCTAGTAATTCAGCATAGAGCAAAGTACAGATATACCGAAAAGGAGAGCAAGAAAGTTCTCCCGGAGAGGAGTGGCCCTCCCTTCCCCTCGATCTGGTTAAAAAAATCTGTTATTTTTGTCTCTGCTTTGCTAATAGATAGAAGTAGTTGGTTTAGCAAATAGGAGAAATCTCAAGATATGGAGACACTATTTGATTGGGAAAAGGTGTGAGATATATTCGGATCATAAGAGTTTGAAGTATATCTTTACTCAACCAGATCTCAACCTCAGGCATGGAAGTGGTTAGAGCTTATCAAGGATTATGACTTGGGAATTAATTATCATCCCGAAAAGGCGAATGTAGTTACCGATGCTTTGACCAGAAAGACTTATCTCAGAATAATGACCGTGCAAGGTAGACGACCTGAGTTGTGCAAAGAGTTTGAGAGATTCAATATCGGATTGTTAAACAATGCAGAAGCCATGGTAATGGAAGTCGATTCGACATTGGAACAAGAAATTCGTAAAGGACAATTCGAGGATGAGAATATTATGGAAATCAAGCAGCGTATTAAGGAGGGTAAAGCCCCAGGTTTTACTGAGGATGAGAAAGGAATGATATGGTTTGAGAAGTGGATCTGCGTCCTATATATCAAACCTATCAAGGAAACTATACTTCGAGAAGCGCATGAGTCTACGTATTCTATTAATCCTGGAAGCACCAAGATATTTCAAGATCTTAAAAATCAGTATTGGTGCTATGGTATGAAGAGAGAGATTGCAGAGTATGTAGCATTATGTGATATATGTCAGAGTCAAAGCTGAACATCAAAGACCCGTTGGACTGCTTCAACCTTTGAAGATACCAAAATGGAAAAGGGAAAAAATTAGTATGGATTTTATCGTTAGATTTCCCCGAACTTAGGATATGATTCGATTTGGGTTATAGTGGTTCGCTTGACGAAAGTTCCTCATTTTATTTCAGTCAAGACCACATACACAAGACCTAAACTTGCTGACTTGTATATCACCCGAATTTTATGTTTGCATGGAGTACCCAAGAGGATAGTGTATGATAGAGGAAGCCAGTTTACCTCCAGATTTTGGCAAAAGCTACATGAGTCATTGGATACCAGGTTAAACTTTAGTTCGGCATATCATCCACAGACCGATGGTCAGACCGAGAGGATCAAATTCTGGAAGATATGTTGAGAGCAAGCGGACGACTCCAACATGCGAGCGAACAACTCCGGCAAGGCTCCGATTGTAACACCCTGAATTTTAGCATATAAAGATATAGCAAAATTCTTTCCAAATTAAAACTTTTTCTAATTATTAAACTAGTATAAAACCAAGGATATATATATTTGATGTATATATACTTGTATGTATATATTCAAATATATTATTTGGCTAAGTATTCCAAAGATCACTAAGTTAATTTCTAAATTAATCGTTGCATAAATTGAGCATATGCATTTTGGTTTATTGTTCTTATGTTCTTTGTGTGACGATTCGAGTGTTGTATGCTTCTCAGTTCGAATCTATTCTAGTTCTTCTCGGTAATTTCCTAATCCAAATCAATTCATAAAGATCGATCTTCCAATTCAACTCAAATCTATAATTCAATTATCCAATTGAGTTATCCCCATTTAATTTTGTTCGACTCGAACTGAATGTCTCTCAAATTCGAATCTCAATATTTATTCTTATCAGCTCAAATACAAATTGAATTCAATTCCTTTGAATTCAAGCCTCACAAATACCGAGGTTTCCAGTTCAATTCTTTCTCCTAATTCAAATACCCTTATTTGAATTAATGCCAAACTCATATTCGAATACTCCTATTTGAGTTTAATCCTATATATTTCAAATCCATTTTCAATTCGAACTCATTTTGAATTATCACAAATCCATTCGATTCAATTGCATTCAAATTGAATCACTTAATCTCAATTTGAATATTTCCAAATCCTATTACCAATTCAAACTATTCAATTTGATTCCTTGCAAATACAAATACAATTCAAATACATCTATTTGAATTATCACACATTTCAATTACAACACCATGCAATTCAAATACACAAATATCTCTCTCTCTCATCTCTCCTTCTCTCTCAGCCCATCCCTCTGTCCTCTCTCTGCAACACCGGCCAAAACTTCCACCGGCCATCACACCATGCCCCATGCCTCTCCCACGCTGATCTTTTCACCGAGGAGGCCAAACCAAGCTTGTCCTCCTTCCCTCAAGCTTCACCTGCAAGCAATCGCACCTCCATACATACACACATGCAGCGGCTCAAACACACACAAGCATACGCATAGCGCAGCAGCAGCAGCTCGTCATGCGCGTCGTTCTGGCCGCCACCGTGTCGCTGCCGCTGAGCACGTAGTAGCGCAGCGCCACCCGCGTGCGCACCACCCCGGCCAGCATCCACTTCTGCTCGGCCGCCGTTCAGACCACCGACCGCTCGGTCGCGCCCCTCGGCACCGTCCTGGCACGCTGAGCAGCCCAGCCTACGCCCGTACGCCACACCGCGTCGCGCTGCGCCGCTAGTGTGCGCGCATTCTCCGGCCGCCGCGTCGTCCCGCGCCCCGCCGGCCCCGCTCGCGTGCTGCCCCGGCTTCTACCGTCGTCACCCTGTCTCCCTTACGCCGACGCGACACCACCGGTGAGCCTCCGGCTTCCACTCTTCTCCCTCGGTCGCGCCGCCCGTGCTGCCATCCGCGCGCCGCGCAGCTCGGCCGCCGTCCGCGCGCCGCGCTCAGTCGCCACCGTGCCCGCGTGCACCGTCTCCCACCCGGTGTGCCGTGCCGCCTCGGCCGCGCCTCCCGGTCGCCCCTCTTGCCGTCTCGCCGCCGAGCTCCCCATCTCGGCCGGCCACCATCCCGCACTGCGTCGCCTTCAAGCCCCGGTCTCCTCTCCGGCCGGCTTCTCCTCTCTCCCCGGCCGCTCGCCAGCCGCCCCGCCCGGCCGACCACCTCCCTTCCGCCGGTGCCTCCTCCTCTCTCGCCGGCGCCGCCGCTCCCTCCGGCCCTTCGCGCTCGCCTCCCTCCGCCTCTCTCTGTTAGCCGCTCGGGCAAAAAGGCCACCCGGCCTTATCCTCTCTCCTCCCCCCCTTCCGTGTGGGCCCCACAGGCCGGCGTGTTCACCGGCCGGGTCCACGGTAGACCATACACCGAAC
Organism: Phragmites australis; assembly: GCF_958298935.1. Lineage (NCBI taxonomy): Eukaryota > Viridiplantae > Streptophyta > Magnoliopsida > Poales > Poaceae > Phragmites > Phragmites australis. The sequence goes on from NC_084928.1 coordinate 9,847,116, forward strand.
TCCCCTTCGGTCTACCGGCCTACACAACGAGCCCACCGATAGCCCACAGCGCTAGGTCCACGGTGCACCACCCTCACACCCACTCTGGTCCACAAATTCCGTAGACCGAGTTCGCGAAACAGTAGTCCTTTTTAATTTCCAGATTTATCTTTTCGGTAAATCTTCCGATAGCCATATCTCCTCCAATTCAACTCCGATTTCGGCGATTCTTTCGCCAATGTTCCTCTAAAATCATAATCTACCTCCATGCCAAATCTTGTAAATTTTGGAGTTCGTTTAGTTTTCTCGTTTGGTAATTTTTGTATTGCGATATTTGATCTAGATTTAGATTTTCTCCTTTAACAAATAAAGTTGAGTTTAGATAATTCCATAAATGTGTTTGAAATATAATCATACGTAAGTTGCTTATATTAATCTCGCTTAAGTGTAGGTTAATCATCATATGAGTTAAAGGGTAGGTTTTAGATTAATCTTTTAATCAATGTTGCAATGTGTTGTTATTTCATGTGATAGGTTATAAGTTAATCTTAGTTCAATTAAGGTGATAAATTAACCCGTGTAGCGGTTAAATAAATAAATACATGTTAATAGAATATGATAGAATAATTTAACATTGGTAATTAATTAATTGAGTAACCTTTTGGTAATTAATTAATTAGATTCAAAGAATAGATTAATCTAATTAATTAATTGCATGTATGCTTTTATGATAGCAATAAATATAACTTAATTAGTGTGGCAATTAAACAACACTAAACATTTAAGATTAATCATTAAATAACCATATTTAGTGCTATAGATTAGAATATTAATCTCCACACTTAAACACAGATAATCGTTTAGAGTTATACTTACGTATATATGTATACATGCTCACATACATATAGACGTAAGTATTACACATATGTTATGTCGATATACGTGCACTCACCTACACGTAGAATCTCTAGCTGTCGTCCTTCGACAGTTAATCTAATAAGAGTTTACCTAGTTAATCGTGATTTGTTCAGGTTTTCTCTTAAGTTGATAAAACAACTAGGTTAATAGCTTAGCCTAGCTTCACTAGATTATCCCGTTATTCTCTGTGTACTAGCTTCGTGTTGATTAGAGTTGCCGATCGTCTTCCGCTAGATTTAGCTTTCGTCGTTTTCTCCGTTGTTCTTCTTCCGCTTTGGTATTCTATTGGTTTTGTTCTGGTGTTCAATTGCTTAGTCGTTGTGTGCTTTTTGTCGTTAATCTGCGTAGGCTCGAAGTCAAGGTTCTAAGCAAGAATGCGAGAAAGGAACTGAAGGCAAGGTCCAACGATGAAGAAGAACCCTGGGAAACTCAAGAGACAAGATCAATCGTGAATTGACCCTTCAAGAAGGCAAGTCCTATTTCCTTGATCATATTGAACCTATGTTTTCGAATAATATATATGATCAACTAAAATCAGACTTATTATCGCATGTGCTATATATTGCATTTCTTTCAAACTACTTGTAGTAGTTAACCCTATCAACACTGCCATGCCATACATGTTATCATCCAGAATACATATCACCCTAGGAATACCTGTTGTTACATATATTAATAATAGACGACACCTTGATATCTAGCATGCTTAGGATTGAATACATCTCCTCGGAGATGTCGCTTTTAAAACACTTCTCTTCGGAGATCAATTTGCTGTTATCAATGATAACTCATATACCATGATTCCTTGATGGTTGTGAATTCCATGATTGTGGTGAAATCCTTGATGTCGTGTGGGACATGGAAGGTGATGTGTAAAAATGGGTGAAAACTGTTTTGGCGCGGGCAGGTAGAGTAGTCCTCCGGGGAGGATGCTCTTGGGGGCTTGAGTTACATGATGGTATTCATTGCCCATGAAGATGCCTAGCCCGGCCGCTTAAGGACCGAGTCTTGCGCCGTCATGCTTAGCCATCCCGTGCAACCATGCGTCCTGTATGGGCAGGACTTGACTTTTTCTTCACTGGACTGAGTTGGGCATCATACCAGGAGGCTGAGAGCAACGAGCAGCCAGGGGTCTATCTGTCCCGCTGTTTGGAGGTTCAGGGACCGGCTTAGGCTTAAAAATGGAGGCTGACCTTCGGAACATGCAGCTCTGGAACTTGGCGTGTCTCGTGGAAAAGCCCGGCAGGAAAGGTGTTTGGAGAGTCTCGGTATGATTCGCTCCTCCGCTTGCAACGGATGGAGGCTGAGCATATCGTATGGGTAAAGCTGTACAACCTCTGCAGAGTGTAAACCTATTCGAATAGCCGTGTCCACGGTCATGGACATGCAAAGCATTGACCTCACTTGAATAGACTCTGGGTGTGTGAGTTTTGATGAGTGAGTGTGTGGACTAGATGTCCGTGTGATGTGGTTCCTGGCTCGATCCGCCAGAAGCTGTGTGGTACTAGAGGTACACCAGATGTGATAAAAAGGGACTGCGGAGTGAGGTATAGCTCCTCCCAGGACTGAAAACCCCCAGATACAACTTGTTACCCTGGTTTTGGTTTTAAAACTATTTTGACAGCTTTGCTATCAGGTCACCTTCTAATGCGTTGGGGACTTGAGGTGATACTCAGTACCAACAGAAGATGCCTGCCTTTGTTTTCAAAAGCTTTGTTACATTTATTTCAAAAAGGTTAACGGTGGAGAATATAACTGGATATCTGCATAAAACCTGCTTTACGTTTAAAACTATGCCATAAAGCCTTATCCTTGAAATATTCATTATGCATCTATCAACCCCTTTGAAGTAGTATAGTACTTGTTGAGTACCTTCCGTACTCAGTCTTGTTGCTTTCAGATTGTTGAGTTGGATATCAACCTCAACCCAGATGAAGTCGAAGAGAAGAAGTCTAAGGTCGCGTCCGCACCCGAGTTGCCTGTGGCATTGGGTTGCATCGTCGTTTTGCTCCGCTGCGCTGTAGGCTCTTCTGCCTGGCTGGTCTGCTGTGGATTCTTGTCCACCAGACCATCTTTTCTCTTTTCAGGTATTTATTTTACTTATTTGTATTCGAAGTATGTATTTGATACCATTCTGTTGAATTCTGTGCGTATCAGCTACTTGATCCAGGGACTGATACAGGAGGCACAGGGGAACCCGGGATCGGGGTCCTGACAGGCATGGTATCAGAGCCGTACTTGGCTGTAGGTCGTAACCTTAGCATGGACGTTACTTATACTTTAGTTTTCTTACAAACTCTTTAAAGGAAAACTCCTTCTTTCCCTATTTACATCTTATTGATCTTACCTTACCTTGGCCCTCTGTTGCAAAACTTGTTGATTCCTCTTTACCCACCTTTTCTTCAAACTTAACGTGGAGAACACTGACAAGATTAAGGCTTACACAAGGAGTTGTGTCAAGCGTGAAGCCTAAACCCTATTCTGTATCGTATCGTAGTAACGAAAAAACTAATTGTGAGTGTTCGCGTTGTAGTGCTGGTTCTTGTTGGTTGTTCATTGCGTGTTTTCTTGGTTGTGTGCTTTTGTTACTCATCTACCAAAAAAAAAATTGAAATGAATCATAACTCATCTTATGCTTGCTATCTTATCCCTGAAGAACAAGAAGCTATTGGATATGTTATCAGAGAAATCAATCTAAGATGATCATCACCTAAAGCTTAAAACCCAAGCCACAAGATGGAAAGCTATAAGCAGCCCATCAACAAAGTCCGTACAAGACAACATCAATCAGACAGACTACAATGTCAAACCAACTGAAGAAGACACTCAAGACAACGAAAGCAATCTAGAAATACAGAAAGTCCCTAAAGGACATAGATTGAATAAGGAACGAGAAAATCCAGATAACAAGAATGAACATCGCATGTCACTGGCACCTATTGCTGGAGACCTTCTCGCAATAATAGCTAACCAAATCCAACTGAAGCAAACTATTGCTCAAGAACTCAGTAACATCAGTCAAGCTCTTGACATAGGAAATGTTGACCAAGACCCAGAAACACCAAGAAGAGGAAATCTAGACTCGATCAATGCCATACGGCTAGTTACAAGAGATGAAAGCTAGAAGATCAACATTTTATGCAGAATAAAGCCTCATGATTCACCTCTAAACAAGCAAATCCAATTTTCTGCAACCAAGATAGTGAAAACCTATGACAGAAAAGAACTTTGAAGACATCAAACCCCAATGAGATCTGCTACAACTGTAAGCAGCTCGAGCAGTTTCATAGCAAGTTGTCCAGTAGTGACTCAATCCAACACCCAAAGGCACACAAAAGCTCTACTTTAATTGCAAGGATTCATGCCACTTTGCAAGAAATTGTCCCCTGAAGTAATTGACTGTTGCATCAGTCTATATCATCAAAGTATTACATCAATAATCAGAACGGTTGTTGGAAGATTATGTAGACCCTTAGAATGGATACCCATAATCGGAAACCCAGAAATCGATAGATATCAGTCCCAATGGATACTCCCGCTAGTTCAACTTGAGATGTTGTTTAGCTTTACCTTGGAATTGTCCTTTTGTTCACCTTCGGAGAGTATTTTCAGTCATGAAAACTCCGATAACTGTGAAAGTCTTTTGAGATCCGTGTATTCGGAACAAGTATCAGAGATATCTTTTGGAAACCCTTATGTCGGAATCCATTAAAGTGGGGTAGTGTTTTAGCAAAACCTACACCCTGGAAAGAAATGACAAGTTATAATCTTGGAATTAAGTGTTTTACCTTCAGTAAGGAAATATAGCCTCTGAAAATTGGAAGTTTACCTTGGTAACCTCAGGAAAGATTGAAGAAAAATCTTGACATCAATAGGCTAACACCTAAACTTACAGAAGTTTGCAAGTTTTCTCCTAAAATAAAGTACTTATAGTATGGAGATGACCATAACCGGAATTACTCCTAGATAAAACTGGATGAACGACCCGATAGCCAGAAGACCCTATCGGATAACCATAAAGGAATCTACCTATGTTGTATCATAAAGAAACAAAGAAGTCAATCAACAATCTTAGACTGAGAAATTTCAAAGGCTTAAACTATGATTTTGGAGCAACATCAGTTTAGTGAGAACTGCAATCAAATCTTAACAGAAGACAAAGTGACAATCCATGAATGGACAAATGACTATAGAGTCGCATACTCTGTGAGACATCCGTAGTCAGAACCACTTTAAGTGGGGTAGCCCCACTTTGACTTGGAAAGTTATCATTTAAGGATACAAACACAAGTATGTGTTGGAATCAAGGATGATTACCATACAAGGACTAGTAAACCACCGCTGATTGGTAGAGATTATGAAATTAGAACCCAAGAGTTATTAATATATCTAATGGATTAAAGGAAAATCATCGATAGAGTTTCGGTAGATAAAAGACAACCCATAGATAATCAAAGTTATCAGTATGATTATAGATGATAATATTGATGTTCTTAAGAGAATAACACCTGAAGTGGGATGATCCCATGAATTATTACTGGACTAAAATTGATTATTGGATATCAAGCATAGTTGATTAAGCGGATATATTCGGAATAAAGTCATGAGATTGGAAACACTAGAATCACTTGGAGTTATGACAATATTCAGTGAAAGCCCATAAGAAATGGTACGATTTGACAAAATAAGTTTACTAATGACAGAGTAGTTCAGAAATGAAAGATAACCAAGGTTAGCGAGATATTGGAATATATTTTGGATATGACAAATCGTCTAGCCAAAAGGGATAACAGATACGTTCAACGAGCATGATGAAGTTTTCAACGTAAAGGTTGAAGTAACAGTTGATCAAGAAGAAGATCCGATAGAAGACAGTATTTCTCTAATTCCTTCTTAAAACCATCCGAATCTCGGGGTCGAGATTCACTTTAAGTGGGGTAGAATTGTAACACCCTGAATTTTAGCATATAAAGATATAGCAAAATTCGCTCCAAATTAAAACTTTTTCTAATTATTAAACTAGTATAAAACCAAGGATATATATATTTGATGTATATATACTTGTATGTATATATTCAAATATATTATTTGGCTAAGTATTCCAAAGATCACTAAGTTAATTTCTAAATTAATCGTTGCATAAATTGAGCATATGCATTTTGGTTTCTTGTTCTTATGTTCTTTGTGTGACGATTCGAGTGTTGTATGCTTCTCAGTTCGAATCTATTCTAGTTCTTCTCGGTAATTTCCTAATCCAAATCAATTCATAAAGATCGATCTTCCAATTCAACTCAAATCTATAATTCAATTATCCAATTGAGTTATCCCCATTTAATTTTGTTCGACTCGAACTGAATGTCTCTCAAATTCGAATCTCAATATTTATTCTTATCAGCTCAAATACAAATTGAATTCAATTCCTTTGAATTCAAGCCTCTCAAATACCGAGGTTTCCAGTTCAATTCTTTCTCCTAATTCAAATACCCTTATTTGAATTAATGCCAAACTCATATTCGAATACTCCTATTTGAGTTTAATCCTATATATTTCAAATCCATTTTCAATTCGAACTCGTTTTGAATTATCACAAATCCATTCGATTCAATTGCATTCAAATTGAATCACTTAATCTCAATTTGAATATTTCCAAATCCTATTACCAATTCAAACTATTCAATTTGATTCCTTGCAAATACAAATACAATTCAAATACATCTATTTGAATTATCACACATTTCAATTACAACACCATGCAATTCAAATACACAAATATCTCTCTCTCTCATCTCTCCTTCTCTCTCAGCCCATCCCTCTGTCCTCTCTCTGCAACACCGGCCAAAACTTCCACCGGCCATCACACCATGCCCCATGCCTCTCCCACGCTGATCTTTTCACCGAGGAGGCCAAACCAAGCTTGTCCTCCTTCCCTCAAGCTTCACCTGCAAGCAATCGCACCTCCATACATACACACATGCAGCGGCTCAAACACACACAAGCATACGCATAGCGCAGCAGCAGCAGCTCGTCATGCGTGTCGTTCTGGCCGCCGCCGTGTCGCTGCCGCTGAGCACGCAGTAGCGCAGCGCCACCCGCGTGCGCACCACCCCGGCCAGCATCCACTTCTGCTCGGCCGCCGTTCAGACCACCGACCGCTCGGTCGCGCCCCTCGGCACCGTCCTGGCACGCTGAGCAGCCCAGCCTCCGCCCGTACGCCGCACCGCGTCGCGCTGCGCCGCTGGTGTGCGCGCATTCTCCGGCCGCCGCGTCGTCCCGCGCCCCGCCGGCCCCGCTCGCGTGCTGCCCCGGCTTCTACCGTCGTCGCCCTGTCTCCCTTACGCCGACGCGCCACCACCGGTGAGCCTCCGGCTTCCACTCTTCTCCCTCGGTCGCGCCGCCCGTGCTGCCATCCACGCGCCGCGCCGCTCGGCCGCCGTCCGCACGCCGCGCTCAGTCGCCACCGTGCCCGCGTGCACCGTCTCCCTCCCGGTGCGCCGTGCCGCCTCGGCCGCGCCTCCCGGTCGCCCCTCTTGCCGTCTCGCCGTCGAGCTCCCCATCTCGGCCGGCCACCATCCCGCACTGCATCGCCTTCAAGCCCCGGTCTCCTCTCCGGCCGGCTTCTCCTCTCTCCCCGGCCGCTCGCCAGCCGCCCCGCCCGGCCGACCACCTCCCTTCCGCCGGCGCCTCCTCCTCTCTCGCCGGCGCCGCCGCTCCCTCCGGCCCTCCGCGCTCGCCTCCCTCCGCCTCTCTCTGTTAGCCGCTCGGGCAAAAAGGCCACCCGGCCTTATCCTCTCTCCTCCCCCCCCCCTTCCGTGTGGGCCCCACAGGCCGGCGTGTTCACCGGCCGGGTCCACGGTAGACCATACACCGAACTCCCCTTCGGTCTACCGGCCTACACACCGAGCCCACCGACAGCCCACAGCGCCCGGTCCACGGTGCACCACCCTCACACCCACTCTGGTCCACAAATTCCGTAGATCGAGTTCACGAAACAGTAGTCCTTTTTAATTTCCAGATTTATCTTTTCGGTAAATCTTCCGATAGCCATATCTCCTCCAATTCAACTCCGATTTCGGCGATTCTTTCGCCAATGTTCCTCTAAAATCATAATATACCTCCATGCCAAATCTTGTAAATTTTGGAGTTCGTTTAGTTTTCTCGTTTGGTAATTATTTGTATTGCGACATTTGATCTAGATTTAGATTTTCTCCTTTAACAAATAAAGTTGAGTTTAGATAATTCCATAAATGTGTTTGAAATATAATCATACGTAAGTTGCTTATATTAATCTCGCTTAAGTGTAGGTTAATCATCATATGAGTTAAAGGGTAGGTTTTAGATTAATCTTTTAATCAATGTTGCAATGTGTTGTTATTTCATGTGATAGGTTATAAGTTAATCTTAGTTCAATTAAGGTGATAAATTAACCCGTGTAGCGGTTAAATAAATAAATACATGTTAATAGAATATGATAGAATAATTTAACATTGGTAATTAATTAATTGAGTAACCTTTTGGTAATTAATTAATTAGATTCAAAGAATAGATTAATCTAATTAATTAATTGCATGTATGATTTTATGATAGCAATAAATATAACTTAATTAGTGTGGCAATTAAACAACACTAAACATTTAAGATTAATCATTAAATAACCATATTTAGTGCTATAGATTAGAATATTAATCTCCACACTTAAACACAGATAATCGTTTAGAGTTATACTTACGTATATATGTATACATGCTCACATACATATAGACGTAAGTATTACACATATGTTATGTCGATATACGTGCACTCACCTACACGTAGAATCTCTAGCTGTCGTCCTTCGACAGTTAATCTAATAAGAGTTTACCTAGTTAATCGTGATTTGTTCAGGTTTTCTCTTAAGTTGATAAAACAACTAGGTTAATAGCTTAGCCTAGCTTCGCTAGATTATCCCGTTATTCTCTGTGTACTAGCTTCGTGTTGATTAGAGTTGCCGATCGTCTTCCGCTAGATTTAGCTTTCGTCGTTTTCTCCGTTGTTCTTCTTCCGCTTTGGTATTCTATTGGTTTTGTTCTGGTGTTCAATTGCTTAGTCGTTGTGTGCTTTTTGTCGTTAATCTGCGTAGGCTCGAAGTCAAGGTTCTAAGCAAGAATGCGAGAAAGGAACTGAAGGCAAGGTCCAACGATGAAGAAGAACCCTGGGAAACTCAAGAGACAAGATCAATCGTGAATTGACCCTTCAAGAAGGCAAGTCCTATTTCCTTGATCATATTGAACCTATGTTTTCGAATAATATATATGATCAACTAAAATCAGACTTATTATCGCATGTGCTATATATTGCATTTCTTTCAAACTACTTGTAGTAGTTAACCCTATCAACACTGCCATGCCATACATGTTATCATCCAGAATACATATCACCCTAGGAATACCTGTTGTTACATATATTAATAATAGACGACACCTTGATATCTAGCATGCTTAGGATTGAATACATCTCCTCGGAGATGTCGCTTTTAAAACACTTCTTTTCGGAGATCAATTTGCTGTTATCAATGATAACTCATATACCATGATTCCTTGATGGTTGTGAATTCCGTGATTGTGGTGAAATCCTTGATGTCGTGTGGGACATGGAAGGTGATGTGTAAAAATGGGTGAAAACTGTTTTGGCGCGGGCAGGTAGAGTAGTCCTCCGGGGAGGATGCTCTTGGGGGCTTGAGTTACATGATGGTATTCATTGCCCATGAAGATGCCTAGCCTGGCCGCTTAAGGACCGAGTCTTGCGCCGTCATGCTTAGCCATCCCGTGCAACCATGCGTCCTGTATGGGCAGGACTTGACTTTTTCTTCACTGGACTGAGTTGGGCATCATACCAGGAGGCTGAGAGCAACGAGCAGCCAGGGGTCTATCTGTCCCGCTGTTTGGAGGTTCAGGGACCGGCTTAGGCTTAAAAATGGAGGCTGACCTTCGGAACATGCAGCTCTGGAACTTGGCGTGTCTCGTGGAAAAGCCCGGCAGGAAAGGTGTTTGGAGAGTCTCGGTATGATTCGCTCCTCCGCTTGCAACGGATGGAGGCTGAGCATATCGTATGGGTAAAGCTGTACAACCTCTGCAGAGTGTAAACCTATTCGAATAGCCGTGTCCACGGTCATGGACATGCAAAGCATTGACCTCACTTGAATAGACTCTGGGTGTGTGAGTTTTGATGAGTGAGTGTGTGGACTAGATGTCCGTGTGATGTGGTTCCTGGCTCGATCCGCCAGAAGCTGTGTGGTACTAGAGGTACACCAGATGTGATAAAAAGGGACTGCGGAGTGAGGTATAGCTCCTCCCAGGACTGAAAACCCCCAGATACAACTTGTTACCCTGGTTTTGGTTTTAAAACTATTTTGACAGCTTTGCTATCAGGTCACCTTCTAATGCGTTGGGGACTTGAGGTGATACTCAGTACCAACAGAAGATGCCTGCCTTTGTTTTCAAAAGCTTTGTTACATTTATTTCAAAAAGGTTAACGGTGGAGAATATAACTGGATATCTGCATAAAACCTGCTTTACGCTTAAAACTATGCCGTAAAGCCTTATCCTTGAAATATTCATTATGCATCTATCAACCCCTTTGAAGTAGTATAGTACTTGTTGAGTACCTTCCGTACTCAGTCTTGTTGCTTTCAGATTGTTGAGTTGGATATCAACCTCAACCCAGATGAAGTCGAAGAGAAGAAGTCTAAGGTCGCGTCCGCACCCGAGTTGCCTGTGGCATTGGGTTGCATCGTCGTTTTGCTCCGCTGCGCTGTAGGCTCTTCTGCCTGGCTGGTCTGCTGTGGATTCTTGTCCACCAGACCATCTTTTCTCTTTTCAGGTATTTATTTTACTTATTTGTATTCGAAGTATGTATTTGATACCATTCTGTTGAATTCTGTGCGGATCAGCTACTTGATCCAGGGACTGATACAGGAGGCACAGGGGAACCCGGGATCGGGGTCCTGACACCGATCGAGCATGCAAAGGGTCCAGCTGAGCGAGGGGAGGCCCCAGCATGCGCGCGGAGGGTTTTGACACGCGAACGAACACCTCCAGTGAGGCTCAGGTCGAGTGCGCAGAGGGTCCTGCTGAGTGAAGGGAGGCCCCGACAAGCGAGTGAACGGCTCCGATGTGGCTCCAGCCAAGCGCGCAAAGGATCCTGTCGAGCAAAGGGAAGGCCTTAGCATGAGAGCGGACGGCTCTGGCAGGCTCCAACCAAGCGCACAGAGGGTCCGACCAAGCGAAGAGGAGGCCCCAGCATGCGAGCGGACGGCTCCGATGAGTCTTCAGCCTAGCGCGCAGAGGGTCCGGCCGAGCAAGGGGAGGCCCCGCCATGCGCTTGGAGGGTCCGTCCAAGTGAAGGGAAGCCCTGATAAGCGAGCGAATGGCTCCAGTGAGGCTCCTGCCGAGCGCATAGAGGGTCCGATCGAGCAAAGGGGAGGCACCGGCATGCGATTGGATGGCTCCAGTAGAGGGTCTGGCCGAGCGAAGGGGAGTCCCTGGCATGTGAGCAGACAGCTCCAGCGAGGCTCTAGCAAAGCACGCAGAGGGTCTGGTTGAGCGCGAAGAGGCCCCAGCATGCGCGTGGAGGGTTTCGGCATGCGACCGGATGGCTCCGATGAGGCTCTAGCCGAGCGCGTATAGGGTCTGGCCGAACGAGGGGAGGCCCCGGCATGCGCGTGGAGGGTCCATTCGAGCAAAGGGAGGCCCTAACAAGCAAGCAGATGACTTTAGCGAGGCTCTAGCCAAGCACGTAGAGGGTCCGACCGAGTGAAGGGGGGCCTGGCATGCAAGCGAACAGCTCTGGCGAGGCTCCGGCCGAGCACGTAGAGGCTCCGGCCGAGTGAAGGGACGCCCCAACATGTCAGAGGCAAAAAAGGATCACGAGATGTCATGGTGCATGAAGTTCTAGGTGGAAGGATAAGAGGCCCATGCTGTATTGACAAAGGCTTTATCTTTTCTTATCCTCTGATCGGACGTGCCCATACCTGTATGGCACGTTCCGACTCGTGTGTCATTTACTCTCTGTGATATTTGCTCCTTTTGCTGTGGAGTAATCTAATTTTTTACTAGCTACCTACTCTCTTTCTCTCTGCCACTATCTGTACGGTGGAGCAACTATAGCCTTATCTCATAGTACTTAAATGGGTCTAATGTCTTTTTCACCATTATTTTTTCTAGCTTGGGAGTAGCCCTTTGGTGCTAATAATAAACAAAAGGTTCTCGTGCCCAAAGCTGACAGTGACCCATCACGTAGATAGGATTAGCAATTGCGCCAATACGCTCGGTTTTTCTAAGCATATTGTAGCCATGCCTGCGTGACGAAAGCACTGCTATTACTATTGTAGCCACGATGTGCGACGTACGCCGCCGCCGCCGCGTGATGCTCGTGGTTGCTGCACGCGCACTAAACCACGCTTGTTCGCGTGGTGACAGCAAGTCGTGGTCGGAGATGGCCTACACGTCGGCGCTTTGGTCGCGGCGCCTGGTGCCGTTTTTCTTGCTTTCTCCTTCCAACAAAGCTTTTTGTTCAATCCCCACAGACAGCGCCATTGTTGGGGGGCACGAAAATGTGCCTCGAACAGAGTACGGCGAGAGCCTCTTCCAACGAGTAGACTCAAGCTTAAAGATGAACTATGTGCCGAAAAAGGAGAGAACGAGAGAGAAGCTAGGTCTATGTAATGGGGGAAATCTGGGGGCCCTCTCCCAAGCCGTTTGAGGGCTTGTTTTATAGAGAGAATGAGCAGAGAAAATTATCATCCTGCCCTTAAGATATTATGTTACAATCATGTGTATAGAGGGTTATTTTAGGTATTTTATCCTTTTACATATGACGTGGTAACTGATGTACTATGATAACTATAGTAATGCTATAATACATCGTCTAAATATCTCAAGGTTAGGGCATTTCCCCAACAGTCACTTTAAATTTAGTGATTTTTTTTTTGAGAAAATAGGCCACATGATCATCATGATCCACAGGATCAAGGTAGAAGGATTGTAAGAGTCACAATCAAATCTGAATACATTAGATGGTGTACTCTTTTTCTCTTGGTTGAGTTTGTCCCACTTGGTTTTCTCAATGTGAGGTTTTTAATGAGACAATATATGCAATGGCAAGATATTTGAGCAGTGCACTCTTTTCTTTTTACTGTTTTTCTCACTAGATTTTCTGAAGGAGCTTTTTACGAGGCATGAGTATGGTGTTAGATAAGTGTCAAAAAGGAAGTGTTATAATATAGGCCCATCGAACGGGCCTATCCTTCTCTCCATATAAGAGGATGTGTTCTCAAGTTGTAAACACAATCATTAATAAAATAGAGCGATAATGGACTATACGTCTTATATTTTCTGTATATTATTTTTTAAAATTCTTGTTTGGTTAGTGTGGGTAAGGTGAATATTACAACAATACAAATCCCTCACCAACGAATCACCACTTGATCTTATTTAACTGGACCCGACATTGTGTAAAAAAAAATGGACACGACACTTAGGTGATCCATATATAATACATGGGACAGATGGTCCTAACCTCTTCCCAATGATAACTCATCTTCTATATGTACATCGAACTACCCAATACAACCATTACCAATTTATGCAGCCATCACTATGCTGGTTAGCTTAGCGCAGTGGCTACCTAGAGATCGATGGGAGCGTACCAGCCACCGGATCCCAGTGGCAAGAAGCCGTCGAGCACCAATCCTGGCTATTTCTTGTCCAAGCCCGTCTGCACTTGGCTTGCCTGCGGCTTCCTCTCCTTGGCTCTCTTCCACCTCCTCTGCTGCTCTCCCGCCAGCACTCAACAGGCGGTGTTCTCTCATCTGCTCCAGTACATCAACAATACTTACTCCTTCGTCGCTTCAGTGTACGTGAAAAATGTTAAAAGTTAAAACCTTCATGGTCACTTGAGTAGAATCTTCATTATATTTATCGTTTTATTTGCATGCAAACTATTCGGAGGTCTTATGCCTTGGCTGCATATGCTGTGCGGTTTGTTCGTGCAGGCCGGAAGGAGGGAAGAGCTGCAACTATTCGGAGGGGAAGTGGGTGTGGGCGCCGGGCCACGCGCGGCGGTACAACGCCACGGAGTGCAACGTGAAGGAGAGCCATGACTGCATTCGCAACGGGCGGCCCGATACGGGCTACCTCGACTGGCGGTGGCAGCCGGAGGGGTGCCCCCTGCCGGCGTTCGACGCCAGGGCGTTCCTCTCGGCTGTGCGCGGCAAGCATGTGGCCTTGATCGGCGACTCGATGGCGCGGAACCAGGCCCAGTCCCTCGCCTGCCTCCTCAGCGCCGCGTTCCCGTACCGCCTCGTGTACCGGGACCCCTACCCGCACCAGAACAACTTCTGGCGCTTGGCGTTCCCGACGCACGACGTGACGCTATCCTTTTACTGGAGCCCGTTCCTCGTCAGGGCCACGGGAAAGCCGGTGAACGACAGCATCCGCTACAACTATGTGCACCTTGACGAGCCCGGCGACCGGTGGGGGGCCGACGCCGACACGATTGACGTGGTGGTGCTCGCCGCCGGTCACTGGCTGTTAAACGGGGCCGTCTACTACAACGGCAGCGAGGTGATCGGCGCCCATAACGCCCCGGAGCTCAACCACACTGGTGTCGGCTACGCGTGGCCGCTCCGGACGGTGTACCGGACGGCGGTGAAGCGGGTGAGCTCCGGCGCCCAGCCACGAACCGTGGTGCTAGTCACCTTCTCACCAGCTCACTTCGAAGGCAACCGGGTGGACAGCCCCACGGCGTGCACGAAAATGGAGCCGTACAAGGAGGGGGAGAAGGAGATGCCATGGATCTTTAAGGAGGTGAGGGGCATCGTTCACGATGAGGCGAGGGCCGCGAAGGCGGCGAATGGTGACGGCGGCGCGGTGAGGATCGAGGTGCTGGACGTGACGAAGCTGGCGGCCATGCGGCCTGACGGGCACCCCGGCGTGTACATGAACCGTGACCCTTTCGCGCACGGCGTGCAGGACAAGATGCTGTCCGACTGCCTCCACTTCTGCCTGCCCGGGCCGGTCGACACCTTCAACGAGATACTTCTGCAGCTCCTGAGGAAGAGACGGTGAAATCAGTGAGTGCGTGCCTCGGTGTGGCATGCTGCACGACTCGTAGAGCGTCGGTTCTTGTGGCACGCTTTGCCTTGCAGGTCGTGGTCGTGGATGCAGCCTTAAAAAATACAACTCCGCATGTTCTTATGAAGTGTAGTTTATTTTAGCTTTTTATTTCTTTTATTTAAGACTTATTTTTTTACCTACCTTATAATTTTTTTATCTATCTTTTTAACGTAAATGTTAATACAAATTAACTGTTTTAATAAGCCATGTATTCACAGAGCCGGTAGAAATTTCATGTTAATGCCGGATCCATCTGGACCGCCCGGTTTAGATGTGCGGCTTCAAGTTATCATTAACTTTTTTTTCATGTGATTGTACTTGGAGCAACTTTCTCGAGAGTGGCTCCAATGAGTTGACGCAATTAATGACTTCGAGGCTGACAAGTTGAGATTCTAGATAAACTAGATGCAAGGGTCAGTCGCATCGGATGGATCTCAGCTTTCTGGATACATATTCTGTTGGCATAGATCTCCATGCATCACATCGTTGAACCAGCAATTAATTTGGTCGTAGATTTGAGTAAAATAAGCACTTTAATACTCTGATCTTTGCAGAGTGCCATTCCGACTGTGGATGGACTTTAAATGTGAATTTGACCATTAATCCTTAAGACATATAAGCCCACGTTTCTCATCAGTGAAATCTTGGAAACCCAAACATACTCCGTCCGATGCGAAACGAACCGTCCAGATCAGGCTCCCGACCCCAGCGATCTTTGCGATTGTACCCGTCACCATGGCCACACTTTCTGCCAAAAAAAAAAAGGCCTAACAAAGCACCAGCTTCAGCATTCCATACCCAAGCAAAATGTGTTGCACCTGCATCCACATTTTGAAACGGAGACTCTCGATAGGATTAAGAGGGGCGGCGAGGCGATTTGACGACATCACTTGGGGTCTATCTTGTGGGGAAGGAATATGAGAGGTGTGCCAGATACATCGCGCAATGCAAAGATATGAGGAGAGTGTGTTTTAGGAGGAAGACGGGTGATGTGGAAGACTGTGGCTGATGTGGTGAGCCACGTGACAAAACCATTATCCACATCATTGAAACCATTGAGAAAGCTGTTTTAGGGGATGGTTTGGTCCGCTATTGAAAATTCAGGGGGTTAAATAGACCAACTAATACATTATGAGGTTAAATAGACAAGAGCAATACTTTGAAGGAGTAAAATATATCTTTTTTTCTTAAATAGAAGTTCCTGTAATTGGATAAATAAATTCCAGAGGTTACTCACAATATTTCCCAAAGGTTACTTAAAAATTTCAACAGTAGCTTATATAAGTTTCATAAGTTACTAACAAAAGCTCATGATTAGTTTAATAAAAAAAGTTCCAAGGGATAAAATAAAAATTTCCCTAATTGGTTGAGTAAAGAAGCAACAAAAATGAAAAATAATATACCAAACATAAAAAATAAAAAATGAAAGAAAGAAGAAAAATGGGCACTAAAAAAGGTAAGAAGAAAAATATAACCAAACCGAAAAGAAAAAAAATGAAACTATCAGGGGCCTAACCATCGACTTAAAAAAGGTGTTGGCCCACGCCATACCTCGAGTAGTGGAGTTTTTTATTTTTATATTTTTTATTAAAAATTTAAATAAATAGATTTTTTATGGAAAAAATTGCAAAACTAAGCACCTACAGGCCTATGAGAGGGCTGCAGCCCTCTGAGAGAGCAGTTAGGCCTCCTTACCGCCTTCTGAGAGGGCGGGTGGCCTAATCGTCCGCTTAGAGGGCGGTAAGCCTTCTAACCACCCTCTAAGAGGGCGGGTAGGGCCTGCCGCCCAGTGGGAGGGCAGTTAGCAGCCTTGCCATCCTCCCAAGGGGATGTTATGGCATATTATTTTGTAAAAGTTAGAAAATTTAGTGTATTTTATCAAAATTTAAAATAGGGACTTTGCAAAATTTAGAATTATAAAGGTTGAAAAGTAGGGAAAACGGTATACTGAGGAAGCGAGAATTTGGAGTAGATTACATAATATTCGGAGGATAAAAAATCAATATTTGTGAACAACTTGTATATGTGAAGCACTCGCAGCATATTACGCGGGTATGAGGTTGCGAACGGCGACAAACATAAGATTAAACATATGGTGAAAAATATTACATGAGACTGTAACCACGATGACACGATGAGGAAAAGAAGGTGGTATGTACGGTTCGCACAAAGATCTACTTATTAGTGCGCCGCTCCTAATCATAACATGTTTTAGGGAGTGGAAATATGTTGCGTTACATTAGATACTCTCTACTGAGTGCATCTAGGATATTTTCCCTTTCAAAGGGCATCGGGACCTGCCGCCTTAGCACGGCGGGCTCTCTCCTGCTTCCTTGCTCTCTCAGCCTCCCGAGTCTGAGCCACGGTATGGTCGTGCGTCTCCTTCCTCATGCGTTCTTCTTCTTGCCACTTCAGGTGAAATTCCTCTTGCTATTGCTCGTACTCCCGACGTGCCTAAGCTTCCCTTCTCCACCTCATGGTCATGTCGACCCACTCCTTCTGTTCCTCATTCTGCTCATTGTCGAGCCATTGAATAAAATCACAGAGCGGTGGAGGGGACTGAACAAATAGAACAAGATGAGCAGTGATTAAAACAAGGTGCGAAATCGACAAATATGTGGCTGATATTTGTTGCTATACCGGTGGATACTCATATGTTCCATGTTGAGGCTTGTCATATTGGTAGTTGGCACACATGAAGAAGCGTAGCCCATAGGTGTATGAGATGTCCTGCGACTTGCGAAGCCTACAACGGTCACCACAGAAGCACATCGATGGTTCAATCCCTTGAGGGATGAAAATCCCCCAATGTTTCTTTAGTGGGCTTGGTGGAGCTGAGGAAGATATTGCATTTAAGAGATCTGAGAAATGAGTGGTGCATCAATGTATGGAGGTTGGGCTATATATGGTGGGGGAAGGCAGGAGCATTGGATGCCCTCTTGAAGAAATGAGTGAGTGGAAGGGCTTAGAGGGTGGCAGGAGCATTTGATTCCATCTTGAAGAATAGGCAAGTTGTGGAATTGATGGTGGATAGAGATTCCATGTGTATTGGTACATGTGTTGCCATTTATTTTGTGGTAAAAGCTGTCCCGTGTTGTCACTTCTTGTCTAAAGCCTGCGCAAGGAGACATGTGTTGTCATTTTATAGTTAAAGTTGAGCGGTCATATCGTTTCTACAGATTATGCCAGGAAAGAGGTGATGTCGTTTAATGGTTGAAGTTCAGTAATGTGGTCACTTCGTGATTAAAGTTAGACTCCCGACAGAGTTATCGAGCGTTCATTTCGTGTATAAGTAGCTTTGTAATATATATTTTTCTAGGTCTGTCTTGAACGGTTCATACATGGGTGAGGACGATAGAAAGTAGCATGTGGTCATGTTGGATTAACAAATGCAACTAGCGTGCCATCACATTGGAATAAGAAATGCAGTTACGACATGCTAAGTGGACCATAAAGATTACGTGCGTCCGAATACGTAAGAGTACATCGTGAATCGAATATGCATATGTAAGTTACAAAAACAAATGTACAATCTTACTACTGTCTCCCCCGTTGCTGTCGGCCATTCCCTCCATCGTGGTCCCACTGCCGCTGCCACTGGTTGACCCTCACGCGACCCCTAGAGTAGGTGAGGGGGTCGGGTGGACCGACCTACCTGGTAGGCCTAGTAGAGAGCACCGGTGTCGAGGCCTCGTCCTGCGTGGGTTGTATTCGAAGTGGAGCACTGGGTACCTAGGACCGCTGGAGGATGTCGTAGTCTGGTGTGCCCCCGAAGAAGTCCCGAATGAGGTCGTAAGCAGGGTCCGGGCCAGCCTCATACTCCTGACTAGGGTATGAAGACTGTGAAGGATCCGCTGGCGTCCATGTGTACTGGATGGAGGGGCCTACGAACAAATAATTGTATTACATATGGAAAATGTGGAAATGAAAGTAGTTGTACAAAATACACAATTGTACCTGCGTGGTATGCCGTTGTAGCAGAAGATGGCCAGGCGGGCGTGCCGTAGTAGGGCTCGAACGGTGCTGGTGGGATCAGGCGCGGGGCAGCTGAAGACGGGCTGGCCTCATCACCAAAATAACATGTGGACAATATTAGATGTAGTGCTGAATATATTGAATACGGGGATGTAGTGTCGCCCAATACCTGAGGGTGGAGGCACAGGGCTCAGTCTACGTGGTTGCATCGAGGCGTGTGTAGGTGCACCTAATATTAGTTTAAGAATCAATGCACCAGTAAGAAACGAATATATTTTAACACCGTGCGAATAAAAAATCCGTGCCTATTTGCTCCGAGCCTACATGACATGGTAAAAGGGGTCGTGTGGGTGCCTACACCGACGAACGGCGGTGCACATCAAGACCTCCGGGACGACTCAACGTGGACCCCACTAGACCTGGGAGGCACTCCAGCGACGTATGTGGTGGACCGGCATGAGGTAAGCTCCAAGGCCCGCACGGTCTTGTCAAAAACCCGCTTGATGAACCCCGCGACATCCGACGCACTGAGGTGCACCCCTTGCCTGAGGCGGTCCATGGTACCAACTGCGTCCCTATAGATATCATAAATGATATCGGCATGTGGAAACAAACAAGAAAAAACAATTTTAATTTACATTCATTGTTACACGAGTATGGAGTACTGACTTGTAAGTTACACATACCGCCAATGCAGCGTCCTCGTCCCAATGGACCGGGTACGCCTCCGTAGTCGACGCGGCGTGGGTCCAGACACACTCTGGAGTGTAGGTGACCCGTGTGCGTGTACGTGGCACGTACCATCATAGGTAGTCGTTGAAGCTCCGCGCGTCGAAGGGACGCGTCTCCTCCACGACATCCTGAAGCGCTTGGGCCCATGCTGAGATGTACGGGGCCAAGCGATCTACCCAGAGGTTGCCACCCTTGCGTGTATACCTGCAAGTGAACCATGTTAAATATAATTGACAGTAAGACGAATGTTACGAAATATTGAATTCTTCATATGTACCTGTGGACGTGCACGGGAATAGTGTGAATGTGGACGAGAGGGAATGCCTGATGGCGGCCAAACTGCTGCATGATGCGGTGCGGTGAGTACTCCTCGACGTAGATGTCGAAGACAAGTGCTGTCTTCGTAAGCCAGTAGTCCTCATCTCGGGTACACAATGGAGACAGACCCAAACCCGCACAGCCTTGGACGACCAAGAAGTTGTATGGCTGCCATATCACGTCGTCCGAACGAAGTCGGTCGAACTGTGACCGAAAATGTCATAAGCGCTGCGAGGCTGCTCATGCGCCCAGTGTGGCTGTGTGACAAACATCGTTAGAATTCATTTGAAATAACATGTGCCAATTAAAGTGTTAACAAAAAGTATGTACTTGGCGATGACACCAAAGCGAGGCCATGGTAGGTGCGTCCTCCTCAGGCTCATCGTACCATTCCTCAGGGTATGGGGAGCAGTCCACCACTGGCCGGCCTATGGCAAACCGCTCGTAGGACCACAGCTGCAGAAGAAGTGGGCACCCAACAAAAGTGGCAAGTGGCTCCTTCTTCATGCATGCGTCGCACAGCGCCCGATACGTCACAGCAAGGACAGCAGATGCCCAACTGAATTGCGGTACCTCCTCGCCATCAACATTCGCTATCAACCCGGTGTATGGCACAAGGGTCCTCGCAACCAGGTGGCCTTGGCTGTTGGTGAACATCACCCAGCTAAACAGCCAAAGCAGATAGGCCTCCAAATGCCTGGACACCGAGTACGCGTTGGCCTGCGGGTGCATGTACGCCGGCTGCAAGTATGACAGGTGACAATAAGGATCATAACTAGATACTCGAATAGTAAATGAGAGGTTGTATTGTACGGTACCTGGAACTGTATGATTCACTTCTTCGTTGCCCCTCGTGCATCGGACAAGAACTCAGGCACGTAGGGGGGTGCGTCGGTCGTCCACTCAACTGGGCCAAAGCGCTGATGCATGACGTTGATCCAGTCAGCATCCATGTCGATGACCCCAACCGCAGCTCCCGCGCAAGGTAAGCCTAAGAGGTAGGCTACGTCCTGCAAGGTCGGGGTCATCTCACCGCAGGGGAGGTGGAACGTATGTGTCTCCAGCCTCCATCGGTCAACCAGCGAGCAGTCAAAATAGAAACAACGCGTCGCTGCCTCAGGGTTCTCCGTCGATCGGGCCTCAACCAAACGACAAAGCGGTAGGAGTCCCGCTGCTGCCAACCTGCACAACAGGTGCATTTTTAGGACAATACTTGTACGTGTGACCTATTTCATTGCACTAACTGCATCGCTTGACCTTAGGACCCGCCTCGGATTCATCCATATCATTGCGAATTCGACGAGTTTGTCGACGGCCTGGTGCGTTCTTCATCTTTTCCAAATCAGGCACCGTTGGAGGGTGAACTCCTCAAGCAGGGGTCCGGAGGGACCCCCTTTGAGATTCGGCCGGGGGGATGATTCTGAATCTATTTTACGAGTGAAATAAATGGGTGTAAATGTGACGCAGGTGGAATGGAATGATCGGATGCAGAATGCAGTAAATGCACTGGAGGTTTTTTAGACAGGTTCGGGCCGCACTGAGCGTAATACCCTACTCCTGTGTGTGTGCTATAAATGCTCTGAGAATGTCTCTCAGAGATGTTGCTGGTTACAAGAATATTTGTCTAGCCTAGAGCTTCGGGCTCCTTGTTCTTCGGTGATCTCAGCTTCTGTGCTTGTACTGGACCTCTATCTTCTTCCTCGGCTTCCTCCTTGTCTGAGAAAATCCCTTTTTGTCCAAAATCCCCCCTTCTCCGGGGAGCCCGCTCCGCCTTAAATACTCGCCGACGGTAGCGTGCCCAGAATGGAAGGGCACGAGTTCCAAGGCACCATAAATGCGAGTTCCAAGGCACCATAAATGGAAAGCAACCATCATGGGCTGCTGCACGAAGTGATGGGGAGGGTTGAAAACACGCCCCCGTCTGGTCTTGTTCTTCATAATGCCATTCTGCAACGGGTGCCGCGGAGAGGGCCCACCGGGCAGCCATTGAACGGCCCAGCGTGCCGCTCGGTCTTGTACACCTGACATAGCAGGGCGGCAGGCGGGGCGCCTTGGAAGGAGCTAGCGCTCTGCGCCAACCCGGACTGGGTGGCGCTGCTGGAGTTCGACGCCCAGGGGCTGGTCGACTGGCCAGGGCGCCGGAACCCCGGGACCATCCAGATCCCCAGGGTGGACGAGGCAGCCGGCGAGGAGGACGCAAGTGATCCAGCGCAGACCAGTGGCCCGGGCGCCGCGGGCGGCAGGCTGCAGGCTAGCGGTGGGTCTGCTGTAGGCAGCAGCCGCCAGGCCGAAGAAGGAGGCACCGCCAGCAGCGGGGCGGCGACAGCGCCGGGGGACAGAGGGAAGCGCCCCTGGACTTTCATTCCTACGCCGACGTCCCCGCCGTTGCTGTCGCCCGGCAAGAAGGAGGGAGGTCGGGACGGCCAATCGTCCAGCGCGGGGTTGTCGACGGGGGCGGCATCTGCGGTTCTGGAACCAGACCTTGATCTGCTTGGGCCTTGTCTGGAGCCCGGAGATCACGCGACGGCCCCGCAGAGGCCCCCGCGGAAGAGGAGGAGGGAGGATTCCGGGCCGGGGCCGTCGGGCCCAGGGTACAAGATCCCGAAATCAAGGTGGCAATATCGGAGACCCAAACCTGCGTAAGTTTCCCCCCTTTTTTCCTGAGCATGCCTTGCCCGGAGAGAGTTCGGAGATTTACCGTGTTTTTCTTTTGCAGGCCGCCTATGGGCGTCGCCGGAGACCAAGGACGGCCGGAGGCATCGAGGCCGGCTCCAGCCCCCGAGCCGAGCACGCCTGAGCCGAGCGCGCCGATGGAGCCAGAGCCACTGAGCGCGCCGACCGAGGCAGAGCCACAGATGCCTGCCTGCCCAGAGCCGATGGCCGCGCCCGAGCAACTGGCGCCGGCCGAGCCCGCCCCGAGCGTGTCGAGCGTGGGGTGGACTACCTCGCCGTTGGCGGTGCCTGCAAGGCAGTTTTCAGGGACCCCAAGCCCGCCGGAGGGGGCTCGCAGGGGACCCAGCGCCTGGCTGGCCTACCGAACCTCTCCCAGTCGTGCTAGGGAGCGCCCGGGAGGTGATCGGGCGGCTGGAGGCGACCGTGGCGGGGGAGATGACGCAGCTTGAGGCCAGCCGTGCCGCCCTTGCCGCGGAGGGGGGGGCGCGTGCTGGAGGAGGAGCGGGAGGCCCTAGAGGGCATTCGCACGGAGGCCGTGCGGGAGCAGGAAGAAGCCGCCCGTCTGGCTGAGGCATCGCAGCAACAGGCCGCCGAGGCGCTTGCCAGAGAGAGGCAGGTGCAGGCGCGGGAGGAGGCAGTCCTGGCCCGCGAGAGGATGGCGGAGGCCTCCCAGGCTGACTTGGCCCGTTAGAAGGGCGAGGTTGAGTAGAGCCGCGAGGAGCTCCAGTGGTAGGAGGAGGAGCTCCAACGCCGGGAGGAGGACATCGCGATCCGCGAAACTGACGTCAGCATTACAGCGATGGACCTGGACACCCGGGAGGAGCTGCTGGTCCGCCGAGAGACGGAGGTTGCTGAGGCGTTGGAGGCCTCAGCTGCTAGGGAGGAGCGGGCCGCCAAGTGGGAGTCAGAGCTGACCACCTGCAAGTGGGCCCTCTCTGCCCTTGCAGAACGGGTGAAGCGGGCTGAAGCCCAAGCGCCCGGCATTGCCTCGGCAAGCGCGACCGGGGAATAGAGCCTCGAGGAGCGGCTACGGAGCATGACGGAGGAGCTCGAGGCCACCAAGACCGAACAGGCCAACGTGAAGCTCATGATGGAAGACATCCTTCGGCAAGCGTGGAGGTCTGTGAGGGTGGCCGGGCTTGGGCGAGTCCAGGTGGAGGCGAAGGGGACGGGCATCGGCCGCCTCGCCCTTGGCTTCAAGGATATCAGCCAATGCCTCGAGGCGCTCCCCCAGGCCGTCCAGGAGCTAGCTGCCCGGGAAGGATGAGGCTTGGCCCAGACGGTGGTCGAGCATGTCCTGGCCTGCTACCGAAGCCGGGACCCGAACTTCCCGCTGGGACCAGCTCGGGAAGGGGTCATCGAAGCTGAAGAGGAGGCTGCCCGGGAAGTAGTTCGGGGCTCCGCCGCTGAGGTGGAGGCCTGCTTCACGCGAGAGGCGCCGCCAATTCTGGACCCGGGGAGCAGCGGCGAGGAGGCCCCGCTATCCTCCGAGGGCTCCGACTTAGATTAGGCTTTTGTAATTTTTTCTTTTTCTTTGACTTGATGTAAATATGGGAGTGATCCCTCAGAATAGCTGTCCCTTCTTGTGAATATAATGGAAGCCTTTTTTGGGGTCGCAACTCCAGTATTCTTCTGAGTGCTTGATGAAGTTTCTGTTCTTTTCACTTGATGCCCCGAGGAGTACTCAGTCAGACCGGGCCCGACCTTTCCCTCCCCGAGAACGAAGTCGCCCCGACCACTCATCGCCCGAGCAGTGAGGCCTTCTCGGCGTGTTCAGCCCCCGAGCCCTCGCGAGTCCGCAACGGCTAAGTCAAAAGACAAAGGCACGAACTTCCTTGCTCGGGAGATAGATCGATCCAGCACGAAGCACGCCATGACCAGTGAACACTTTTCCACTACGCGACCACTCAGCAAGTAGACGGGAGACACGTGCGGGCGGGAATGCGACTAAGAGTCCCCACAGTTTGGTGGTGCCCGGGCTAGGACGGACCAGACCGAGCACCAACAGCCCGCCCCCAGGGTCTAGGCTCCTGACCGCTCGAGCAGCTCGAGCCGTGAGATAACCCGAGAACCCCAGAGGCTCGGTAGTGCCCGGGGCCTTTTAAGCGGATTGAACACCACGACCACCATGAAAAGACTTCGGTTAGACATTGCCGTACGTACGGTACACCTTTCTACTGACCATTCTGTCGTTCCAGGAAAAAGTGGACACATGGCAGGGTTTTGCACGCAAGGAGACCATCTCGCCGTACAGATTAGAGTACGAGGGCCCCCGAGGACAATTCGGGGACAATATATTACTGAATGTAAAATCGTATGAATTTAACCATTCACCGGACAGCTGTCAGCTTTTCGGCTAACCGATCTAGGAGAGGCTTGCGTTCCGGGCTCGGGGTGCCCAGGAACTTGGTTCCCACGGCTGGGGCGCCCGAGCAGTGGGGGCGCAAGGGGGGCCTGGGATCAGGCGATCTCGACCACTCATGCCTAAGCAGTAGGACCACCCGAGGACCCTTAGGGCCGAGCAGCGACCTGGGCACTGAGGCCCTCGCAGTCGAGCCACTTTTGTTTTTGATTGTCGATCTGTGATTTGAGAAAAATAAAGAAATTCTTTGCTTGGTGCGCTCTGTTAGTGCGGTACTCATTATAGACTGCTCTCGTTTTCGACCCGAGACCTCTCGAATGCCCAGACCGACGGACAAAAGCAGGCAGAGGCATAACCCAGAGGTCTTATGGTTCGGTGGCACCCGGGTATGACAGACCAGACCGAGCACCGACAGCCCGCCCCTGGGGCCTAGGCTCCGGACTACTCGAGCGGCTCGAGCGATAGGATTACCCGAGAACCCCAGGGACTTGGTAGTGCCCGGGAGCCTACCACGACACCGAACACCATAGCCTACCACAACAGACGTAAGTCAGCGGTAACTGCCCACGTGCATACCGATCGGGATTCTTTTATCAATGGGGAAAATGAGAGAGCGAACTTTTCTCGCACAATCGAGCATCTCACCAGACAGATTAAACATATGGAATCCAGAAAAATGAAATTTGACATAAGGATTGCACATTGATATACATATTGTATTGACAATTTTTACAAGACTGGGTGACTTACCCGGTTAGTGGTAGCCCCCGGTCAACTTGGTCAGGGGGGAAGCCTCCGGCCTGATTGACCTGAGCCTGCAAATATGGCCATCTACGGGAAGAACTTGCGCAGGTGCTCGATGTTCCACGGGTTGGGGAGCGGCTACCCATCTTCTGCAACCAACCGAAAGGAGACTTCTCGTGGGACACCGATCACGGTAAAGGGGCCTTCCCACATAGGGGACAGTTTATTCCTTCCTTCGCGCGATTGGACGCGTCGGAGAACTAGATCCCCCACCTCGAGAGACCAGGCCCGGATGTGACGCTGGTGGTAGCACCACAGGCTTTGCTGGTAGCGGGCTGCCCGGACGGCGGCACGCCGCCGGCGCTCTTTCAAATAGTCAACGTCATTGCGCCTTTGCTGCTCCTGTTCGCCTTCAGAGTAGGCATGCACCCGAGGGGAGCCTAGAGTGAGCTCGGAGGGAAGGACCGCCTCAACGTCGTACACAAGGAAGAAAGGAGTCTCCCCGATAGCGCGACTTGGTGTGGTCCGATTGGCCCATAACACGGCAGGCAGCTCGTCGATCCACCCTTTCCCGTGCTTTGCGAGCACGTTGTAGGTCCGGGTTTTGAGCCCCTTCAGTATCTCTGCGTTGGCGCGCTCGACCTGCCCATTGCTCCGAGGATGAGCGACAGAGGCGAAGCAGAGCTTGATTCCGAGGTCTTCACAGTAGTCCCCGAACAGGGCACTTGTGAACTGAGTGCCATTGTCGGGGATGATCCGGTTCAAGACACCAAAGCGACTGGTGATACTGCGGATAAACTGGAGCACCGTGTTCTTGGTCACCTTGACGACTGGAACCGCCTCCGGCCACTTGGTGAACTTGTCGATAGCGATGTAGAGGTACTCATAGCCCCTGATTGCTCGGGGGAATGGACCCAGAATGTCCAGTCCCCAGACCGCGAAAGGCCATGACAGGGGGATGGTTTGAAGAGCCTGAGTTGGCTGGTGAATCTGCTTTGCGTGGAACTGGCACGCCTTGCAGTGCCGAACCAGCTCGGAAGCATCCTGGAGGGCTGTAAGCCAGTAGAAACCTTGCCGGAAGGCCTTCCCGACCAACGTGCGGAACGATGCATGGCCACCGCACTCGCCCTCGTGGACCTCAGCGAGAAGCTCGCCGCCTTCTGCCCGGGTGATGCATTTCAGGAGGATGCCGCCTGCGCTAGGCCGGTAGAGATCCCCATCTACTATGACATAGCGTTTGGACTACCGAGCAACTCTTTCAGCAAAGGCATCATCCCCGGGGAGGAACTTTTCCTTCAAGTACCCTCGGATCTCGTCCATCCATGAGGCATCTTGAGAACTGACAGCAAGCGCAGAGCACTCGCCGAACGGCTTTAGGTGCCTGAAGGGCACCTGCAGCTTCTCAAAAGCCTCCTTGGAGAGGAGGTTAAGGCCCGCGCCCCCGTTGATCAGCACCCTGCTGACCTTCACATTGCAGATGGTGAGGGACACTACCAGGGGTAGCCGCCCCACGCCTGCAGTACTGACGGGGTGGTCGGCCAAGCTGAATGTGATCGATGCGTTCGACCATTTCAGGGGCCTTGCGGCCTCTCCGCTCGGGGTCACCGAGCACACCTCGCACCGCATGGTCTTGACACTGCGGTGGGAGGAGGGCGTGTACGTGCCTCCGTCGATGAAGGCGACGGTGTGCTCAGGCTCCTGGAAGCCGAGCTCTGGGTTGTTGGGGGCGGCTTCGTCGTCGCCACCCTGGCAGGGCTCCTCGCGGTCCCTTTGGCGCTGCTCGATGAGGCCCTTGACCGTGCGGCACTCCGTGAGGTCATGCCACCTGGTCTGGTGAATCGAGCACCACTTCCCCGGCTCGGGCCCCGTAGGAGCGGGGGCCCTTGCCGAAGCGGGAGCCGGAGCCCTAGGAGGGGCTCGGGCCGGAGCCCTTGCGGGCACGGGCCGTCTATCGACGGCCGCCCCGCGTGCTAGCAAGTGGTCGGGCTCCTGGGCTGGCCCACGGGAAGGGCCTTGGGCTGGCTCGACGGGGACAGCCTCGTGCCTCCTTTTCTTTTTCTTTTCCCACCTGTCGGAGCGAGAAGGACCTGGTTGATCAGCGGTGGGTTGCTCAGGGCGCGGAACGTGCCACGCCCGAGCTTCCGCCGCCTTGGCGCACTTGTCGGCTAGCGCGAAAAGTTCCGCGGTGGTCTTGACCTTGTGCGTGCCTAGCTTCTCGAGCATCCGCTCGTCGTGGACGCCCTGCCGGAATGCGACAATGACGCCGTGGGGGTTATCCGCGGGATGGTGTTGCGGACCTGGCTGAAGCGTTGAATAAAGCGCCGCAGCGTCTCCCCCTCCTGCTGCTTGGCGGCATGGAGGTCGCACTCCAGACCGGGGCGCGTGAATGTGCCCTGAAAATTAGCCACGAACTGGTGACAAAGATCATCCTAGGAGCTGATAGACCCTGGGGGGAAGTTCATAAGCCAAGAGTGGGCAGAGCCCCTCAAGGCAATATGAAAGTAGTTAGCCATCACCTTTTCGCTGCCACCAGCCGTCTGGACAGCGGTGGTGTATATCTGGAGGAACTCGACGGGGTCGATGGACCCGTCGTACTTCTCTGGCAGCTCGGGGCGGAACTTGGTGGGCCATTTGACCCGGTGGAGCTCACTGGTGAAGGCACGGCACCCGGTACCGTACCCTGCGGCGCAGGCAGTGCCCTTGGGCGGTGAACGCCGGCGAGCCGGGGAGCCCCGGTGATCATGGGGCGGCAAAGAGGAGGCCTGGTCCTCAGCTTCAGCCTCCTGCCGGGTCTCCCGCTGGCGCTTGAGAGTGACGCACGCGTCTTCGATGCCCCTCCGCTCGTTGAGGTGTAAGCGGAGGTCCTGAGTTCCTGAGGTGGCCAGGGGGGCGGCGCTCCGCCAGGAGGCCCCCTGGCCAGCGCGAGCGCCACCCGACGATGGGCCGGTCCTAGCGGCGCCACGCTAGGTGGTGGCGCAGGAACTCTCGGCCAACACCTGGCGGCAGGCCGTGCCGACTAGGGCGGCGACTTCCTGGAGCCAGTGGCCCTCCGGGGTTTCCCCCGCCGCCTGGACTGGCAGATGCCTGAGGAGAGCGTGCGCCACAAGCAGCGCGCTCCCGGGACTGGCCTCGCCAAAGGCGAGTCTACGCCAGAGAGGCGCCCGGCGCTGTCCAGACGCGGACCTGGCGGCAGGAGTTTCAGCCGCCTGCTGGGGGTTGGGTGGTGCACCGGCGATGGCGGCAGCGGCCCTGCTGGGCCCAGCGCCCTGGTCCCCTTGAGAGGGGAATGCCGCGCGTTCAGATCGCGGCTGCTGCTGTGACGCAGCAACGACTGGGGCCTCCTGTGCGAGGGGCTCCAATTCCCCGCTGGAGCTGCAGCCAGAACGCTGGAGGCGATGACCACTGACCATTTTTTTTGCAGAAGAAAACAAATAAACAAATTCAAGGATGCTTCCCCCCTACTTGGCGCGCCAGCTGTCGAAAAGTTAACTCCTGTCGCAGGGATCCTGAGGAACCCCTTTTTAGAGATTCGGCCGGGGGAATGATCCTGAATATGTTCGCTGGAGAAATAAATGGGTATGAATACGATGGCCGGCGGGGTGGAGTGATATAATGCGGAACGGAGTGAATGCACCGGCGTTTAGACAGGTTTGGGCTGCACGGGGGCGTAACACCCTACTCCTGTGTGGATACTATAAATGCCTTGAGAATGTCCCTCAAGGATGTTGATGGTTACAAGAATGTCTTTCTATCTTAGAGCCTGGGGCTCCTTGTTCTTCGATCTGCATGTATCTGTTGGCTTTGGGTGCTCTCAATCTTCTCTTCTCTTTTTTTTTTCCTTTTTCCTTTCTTCTGTGCTGCCGGCGGCTTTAAATACCCGCCGGTAGTAGCGTGCCCAGAGCAGGAGGAGGGCACGAGTTCCAAGACACCATAAATGGAAAAGGCGTCATCATAGCCTCTATGCGAAGTGACCGGGGGCGGAAAATACGCCCCACGCCCGGTCGTCCATCACCATAAATGCACTAGCAACGGGCGCCGTGGGGAGGGCTCACCGGGCAGCCGCAGTGCGGCCCGGTGTGCCCGCGCTGTCTTGTTCTCCTGTCATAGCAGCGTGGTAGACGGAACGCCTCGGCCCTTACGACGTTATCCCGAGACAGGCCGGATGGCACGGGATGGGACCCATGCATTTAATGACCCCACGCCCTCCTGCCAAAATGTGGCAGGAACTGACACTGGGCATGGCGGGAGCAGTTGGAGGTGACAGGCCATGCACGCTCTTAAATGCGGCCTTAGGCCTCTGACTGCTGACACCTCATTAGCGGACCCCTGTCGGGGCCACTGTCAGGGGGCCTTTTGGGTCATCGGGGAACCGAGTGCTCAGGGGTACTGTTCACCTCCCCGAGCACTCTATCCCGGAAATGCCCTTCTTGGTCCTCGGGGAACCGAGTACTCGGGGGTCACTATTCACCTCTTCGAGTACTCTCTCCCGGGCACACTTGTATGGATCTTCAGGGGACCGAGTGCTCGTGGGCCGCCGCACGCAGCCCCGAGCACTCTCTCCCGGAACTTCCTTCAGCGGGTCCTCGGGATACTTGGGCGCCCAGGGGGCCACCGCTCGCGGCCCCGGGTATACTTCTCCCGGTACTTAGCCTTCCAGGTCGTCGGGGGACTCGGGTACTCGGGGGTCACCGTACACCTTTCCGAGCACTTTCTTCCCGGCACTTAGGCTTCGCAGATCATCGGGGAACTTGGGTACTCGGGGACCACCGACTGTGGCCCTGAGCGCCCTCTCCCGGGATTTAATCTTTTTTTTACCTCGCGGAGGAGACTCCGCGGGATGGCGCCATGTGGCGGATTGCTGGCCTGGCCTCGGGATTCGGGGACCCCCGGTTCCTGATTCACCGACAGTACATAATTTCACGCTCACCATAATATATCTGAAAAATTAATTTATCTGCCATCCCTGGAAACATCCGTAATTATAACCAATGTTAAGACCGACGAACTATATTTCTCAGTATCGGAAATAAAAAATTTACCGACACCGATTCATACCTAACAATAGGTTCTTTAATAATACCCCTAACCAAACTTACCTACGAATATTACTCTATACAATCTATATTTAATAGCTATCCTGCCATATCGGAATTAATATTCACAGTATACTAGCATTTTCTAAACCCTACATCCTAGGTCATACCATTATCATACAGTGCTAATTCATATATCACACAAAGCTACCCTACAATTATTACTCTATACAATCTACATATTCAAAACTAACATACTACAAATAATATTATGTATTTCATTGCTATCCTACCATGTCATAAGTAATATTACAATTTTCTGCTAAATACAGCATTTTCTAAACCCTAGGTCATACATGTCTAAAACCTATGTCATATAGTGTTACTGTACTTATTAACAACAATAAATGTATACAAGAACTTACCAGAAAGTGATCCTCAAATCCACGGATCAAATGCAGCAGGGCTTCACCGCGCTCTCTTCCTCTCCTCTCCTCTCTTCCCCTCTCCTCCCTCTTCAGAGCTTTCTCTTTTTTTCGGATTAAAATGAGGATTTGCCCTCATTTTTTGCCCTTTTATAGAGGAGGGGGGAGGGGGGAGGCGGGCAGGCAGCCTCCTTACCACCCCCTGAGAGGGCGGCAGCTGCCCTCTCAGGGGGCGGTAAGGGCGCGGGCGTGGGCGGGCAGGCTCTAGCCACCCTCTGGGGGGCGGTTAGGCCACCTGCCCTCTCAAGGGGCGGTAAGGAGCCCTAACTGCCCTCCCAGAGGGTTGCAGTCCTCTCAAGAGGCTACCGACGTCTAGTTTTATAAATTTTTCTATGAGGAATCTATTTATTTAAATTTTTAATAAAAAAATATAAAAAAACTCTGAGTAGTGGGGTCTCAGGCTGCGGGACGAGCTTCGCGTAATGGGCCCAAAAGCTACATGCACGTAGCCCTCCACTTCTACTGTCTGGCAAATCTTTTTTATTTTTTTTAAATCAAAAAATTGCAAATATATGCGCTGGTATAAAAATTTACAAGTATAGGCTCCTTTCAGTCAACCTATCACCCTTTCATCGTGCGACAGGTGTTTTCAGCATCCTTCCAACAGTGGCATCCACGTCAGACACCACATACCTGTCGCGCAATTGAAAGGACGATAGGTGGCTGAATTTAAGGGTCGTGTTGGCCCTCCTACCGAGCACAATACTCATTTCAATGGTTTGCCACCAGCAGGAGAGAAGAGTGGTGAAAGCTTGCTGGAATCCACCTTTGCCGAAGGTAAAGAGTCTTAACTTAGTTATTTTTTTAAAAAACTAGTTATGTTAGCCATCAGATCTATTTTTTGACATAGGTTATGTATTAGATCTAGTATTTTTCAAGAACCCTAGCAATTTGTTATAATATGTTCTGTTTTTCTAGATATAGCACATATATTTGTGGTTAGTCGAAATAACAGTATAGTTTTGTATTGATTATGGGAAGATATGTCGGATAAGTGATGATTCAAGATTTTTTATAGGAAAGAGAACATTGTTTACGGTCTGCAAGGGGTAGAGATGTCAGGTTTTGGCTATCCTGGACCTGCAGAATGGTTTGGCTGAACATGGAATGGAACTCATCTAGCAATATTTGCAGAGCAAGTGATGCATGAGGTATTTGGGTGCCAACTTCTTTAGACAGTTTAAGAACAAGAACATGTTGAACCTTTTCAAGAGGTTGTGTAGTCAGAATCAGCAACGGAAGTTCGATGCTTATGGAAAACTCTTCATGAGCTTACCATGAAGCAAACAACAGAGCATACATAGAGGCCAATGAGAAGACAAGAGGACATCCCTATTTTTCTTGGTAGCACCCCTTTGGATCCTCCAAAAATGATGAGGATCGGATCATCTATAAAAATGTTCTCATAGTGGATCGAGAATGAGTCGAATGAGAAGTATGCTTTGCTCTATGACACCAATAGAGCAAGGTACGAAATTATGACCACAAACTTAACTGAGGTATACAATTGGATCATGAAATGTGTTAGGGGACTGGCACTAGATGGAGTCGTGGAAGGACCTACAAATGTTTCATAGACTAGTATACAACAACATCAGTGGCAATGAATGATACTTGGTTGATCTATGAGATCAAGTTGACTTGGTACATGGCTGATAATATGAAAAAGGCACATATGCACCGGGTGAAGTCCATAGGGACTATACAACACCGATATGAAATTTTGTTTAGGAACAAATGTCGAGCGAAGGGGGGGGGGGGAGGGTTATTCACGAGTGTGTGCTCACTAATGAAAGTTGCAATTGCACCTGCCAGAAGCTAAGGCTACTGCAGAAGCTGTGCTCCTATATCATTACTACTTGTGCCAACAATGGCTTGATGACTCGATGGTATATCCCAAATTACTTCATGATTGAAGCTCTCATCTAGAAGTGGAACAACAAGCTATATAGGTTTGGGCTTGCGTGTCCGTTCACAACAAATCCTAGACTGAACAAATTATATTTCCCAGACACATACAATATGAAGCATAAGAAGGGACGTCATAAGACCACAAGAATTCATAATGACATGGATGGACTTTGGTCTTCATGTGTCCCAAAGTTGACCTCAATTTCAAGGTATGGTCATCTTTCCTACTCTTCCACACCTACCAAATCCATGTTGTGAACTACACTCGTGTAGGCTGCCATTAAATTGGGGGGAGGGGGTGGATCAGAGAGGCCGAAACAAAAAGAAAGTACGAGATCAGAAGGAAGGAAGCACAACAGATGCAAGTGGCTCTTTGTGTGCGGCAACAGGAACGTCAACGATGAGAATAGGAACTCGATGAGGATCTTCAAAAGCGAGAGGAGGAATGTCGCCTTCGGAAAGACATTTTAAGAGGTAAGATACCGAACTTCAGAAGAGTAAGGAACTACTTTAGAGGCATCAAACTCTCCTGCGTCACTAGGAAGATGAGAAGCGTGAAGTGCTACATGAGAGAATAAGAAAAATTCATGGTCCACACAGTAGAACCTATGTTTGATCACTTGCATTGTAAAATTGCAATAATATACCATGAACTTTAAATTCATCATAGACGTTTAACTTCACCAATCAAATTGTTGACATCCAAATAATCCACAACAATTCCAAACCCTATCCCTAAAATCAATCCTTATTTCATTTTAAAAAAAAAACACCTATTAGAAGGGCAACAGGTAGCACGACCTATCCACGTTGGTAGGCCATGTCGATATGTGGTCCTTCTAATCTAATGGGCGATAGGAGCTTAGATTTGCAATTTTTCAAAACGGCGCATAAATTTGCAAATATTTGATTAAAAAATATTTAAAAAAACTCTGCTGCGTGGGACGTGGACCAGCAACGCGCGGAGACTGTCAAATCCGGGCCTAGGCCATTTCGGCTGCTCCAATACTGGGCAGATATGTGGCCCAAGTGCATCGAAATGATCCAACAAGCTAACGTGAGTTCTGCGGTCGAGCAGCATGTCAGCCCATCCGCCTTTGTACTGTCGGCCTAGAGAGCCGCTCGTGCGTCAGAATAGGAAGCGTGATGATCGTCAGTAGTGTCAGCACATGTCTCTCATTGAGCACAAAGGTCTCCAGGCATTATGATGGCTGCGGTGAGTAGAGCTTGGCTTCTTTGCAATGGATGATCGTCTAGCCTTTGTGCAGTTGAAGCTTCCAAGTTTAGTTGCTTGTTTGGTCTTGAGGCTTGGCTGTGTTTTTACCTGGCTGGTTGTTTTCAGTTGTGATGTCAGGTTATGAATTAAAAAAAGCTTTGTTAGCCTTTTTTCTGTAAGACTTTTATCTGATGGTGTCAAAGTATGTAACAGCCCTGCCAAATAAAGGCTCTCTTTAGTAGAGTTCTAGCTTAATTTTTTTAAACTAGATATTTTTATTTTTAAAAATTTATAGAGTTAGAGCTATATTTACATTGAGTATATTTAGATGAGGTATCTCATTTTCATTTTAGATTAAAAACTAATATTTAAACTATTTATTTTAATCTATAATCTCAAAATCTGACATTAAACTACCAAACTATAGATCGAATCAGATATAGGCGAAGTAGATCCATACCCAACATATCACTGAAATTCCTTACCCGATCCACGCCCACAATGAATCAGGTCGGATATGGGCAAAAACAAATCCATACCCGATCCGTCAACCAAAATTCTTACCGGATCGGCATCCGCAAAAGCCAATGGGCAAAATTTCATACCATGCCTGTGCCTGCAGCAGAGCACCGAAACCCACAGCTCGCCCGCCGGTAGGCAGCCTTGGAACATAACTGGCGGGCGATAGGCAACCTTGGAACAATATCTGCCGTTGTACCCACTGCCCTGCAGCACACATCAATTAGAACACCTTAGGGGCCGTTTGATAGAGCTCTGATTCTGTGGTGAGAGTGATTCTGTGGTGAAAGTAGGGTGGGAGTGATTCTATGGTGGAAGTGATTCTGTTTGTAAAATCGTTTGGTATGCTAGTAGTGGAAGTGATTCCTGAGAGGATATTGTGTTGAAATCGAGGAGAATCAGTCGGGAATCAGATAGAAGCTAGTTTTTTCAGCTCCCACCTCGCTATACAAAACGGGAAGTGATTCCCGAGCAGAATCACTCCCCGATCAGCCCGTTTGGCAGCGCTGGGAGTGATTCCGGAGTGGAATCAGCTCCCAGAGCTCTACCAAACGGGGCCTTAGTCACACCACAAATAATGCATCACAATATATCATCTCATATTATTACAAATAACGAATGGAGCACATAGGTGAACCAAAAAGACATCACCGCCATCTCAAACTTATCCCAGCCACTCCATCCTAGATGACCAAGCGACAAATAACTGCTAACTTCTCTACCAATCCAATAGGAGAGGTGTGAGAAACGGTAACATATTAACGTAGGATAAATTATGACACTTAAAAATTTAAATTAAATTGATTCTAAAACTTCATAAGATAAACCTATATCAATTTCTATCTAAACGTACTCTAGGTTTATCTAATGTGTCTACTCTACTACTAAGAAGATTACAATCTACATTAGTAAGGTAAATTATAAGTATGTAAATACTTAACGTAAATAAAATAAAGAGATAAACTCGGCACAAGAGATTCTTATCCCGTAATATTGATGACATGAATATTACCCCTAATCTACATTAGAGCTCCACAAAAGATATACTCTCAGTCGTTAAGTCTCTTCCGGTCACAGCTCTTGAGCTATCAAGTCACCAAGATAAGATCTCAAGCACGATGATCCATTAAGGTAATGTCTCACCACTAGCATCTCTTCTAGTCACTTACCATCGTGATCACTTCGGAGCTTGAGTCACCAAGGCAAGCGTCTCCATGTCCCCGTACATGTGTCTTGTCACCGCTCCACAACAAGTCGAAGGGTCAACAAGCTTGAGCTAGCAAGGCCCAAGATGACAGCGAATTACCAAGACTCCAAGACGCCAACGTACCACTTGGTTCAAGATAGAATCACTGCTTGATCCCATCTTCAAGCTGCAGCACCTAGCTACAACTCACTCTAGGCCTATAAGCACTAAATACTCTCTAATCTTATGCTTAATCATCTTGGATGATCACTTTAAGTACTTTAGTGGTTTGGATGTCTTCTCAATTATATATGAGCTTTTTCTAGACTCCAACAGCATACCACACCTTCAAATGACTAAGTGGAGGAGTATTTATAGCCTCAAATCTGTCAACTAGTTATTTTTCTAATGACTCAGAAAAGCTGTTAACACCGAATGATTCGGTGAGAACAGTAATATTAACACTGGATCATCCGGTGAGTAAAAACTCAGAAACTAGCTGTTGGAACTCCACTCACTACCTTTGTGAATAACGTATATTTTGGTATGCCTTCAAATCCATCATCGGACCTTTCGGTGAGTTATCTTGAGCCAGTCTAGTCTGTGCAGCCTCTTTGTGTAAAAATGCCCCGGTGTATTCATCCAGTGTTCATTCCATTCACAATGGATCATCCGGTGAGTTAAACATTCTCTTCTTTTTTCTGAAAATGCTCCGGTCCAACAATCTCGGTGCTCACTAGACTATTCAGTGAGTTGATCTTCATTCTTCAGTACTTGCAGTCGTCTCTGCAAGAAATATTTCGGTGCTATACTCTGGTGTGCACAAAACAAGCACCGAACCTTTTGGTGGGTTGATCTTCAGTCTTCAGCACTTGCATTCTTCTATGTAGGGAATACTTCGATGTAACCCAGTGAAGATCACCAGACTACCCGGTGAGATCCTCAGCCTTCTTCTCCTTTGTCAAAAAATACTCCGGTGAAGTCATCTGCCTTCACTTTGCCTCTAGATAAAATACTTCGGTCAGTTCAACACTTGAACACCAGACCATCCGGTGAGGTCAAATCTTCCTAGGACTTTTCTAATTCAATTAAACTTTGTCCCGACCGTGGTGACTTCTTGATGTATTGCATCCATCGACCTACTAACATATATTCTTGACAAACATGTTAGTCATAATGACTATGTTATCATTAAGCACCAAAATCATAATTATGGTCTAATAGGACCATTTTCGCTACAATCTCTCCTTTTTTGGTGATTGATGACAGCACGACCAAAACAAATGACAAATAATAATTAATACTAATCGTAAAGAGCACAAAACTTTATCACATTGCTTGGATGCATGTTCTTACCACTTAGTCCCCCTTTGTTGTGGCTTTCTCTTTCTTCATTGCTATTATCTCTTTTGATCTACCCATGCAAGAGTTTCTCCCTCTCTATCAACCTAGGTATCTCATGTCTTCTTGTATCTTCTTCTTCTTCTTACCCTTTGTCAACTTCAATATTTCTAGACATCTTGTATCTTGCTTCTTGCTTCTTGCTTTAGTCATCAAACTTTTCCCATTTTGTCAACAATCTTAAAAAGGGCTACAAACATATATTGAACTCGAGGAAAAGAGAGCTTCATCATGATACAATGAAATATGAGAAAAAGTCTAGCTACCATTACCTCATTAACTTTAGATGGGGATTTGGGTATATGATGATCATGATTTTCATCAAAGTACCCAATCTTATGTACTTGGCTTCTTCGATTGAACCTTCACTTTATCTTGTGAGCTAAGTCTTCAAATCCTCATAGCCGTCTCAGGCTTTAGGTCTTTTTTGTCCCAAACCAATTGAGGCCCCTTCATATTGGTGATGACTTCCTTGGGCACTCAAATAGGTTGGTTCCACTTCTAATTCTGTCTCCCAAACATATGTGCAACCACCTTATCATTTTTATTTTTCTTTAGCTTTTAGTGGTTGCTCTTGATCTTATTCTTGTAGTTAGACTTGGTGTAGAAATTGGAGGTCTTGTTAGAGACGTTCATGATCATCTTCTTCTCATTAATCTCCTTCTTGACTTGTTTGCATTAGAAGGATTTGTGGTCTTCTTGATGATATTTGAAGCATGTCACAGTGGACCCTTCTGCAAGCTTCTTCACCATGGTTGTACAGTTATCTTGAGGAGTTTGAACATGGTTCTTGCCTTTTAATCTTGCCAAGTTCTTCTTGAGCTTTTCCACTTCTTGCTTGAGCTCATCATTATCTTATGTAATGAGTTCATTAGATGGTTCTACAAGAATATTCTCAACACATATCTCATTGCAAAGGGATGAATATGATATGTCAATTAAACCATTATAAGAAATGCAAGCATCTACCTTAGGATTAATTAAATATAGAGGTAGATTTCTCCAAAGGGGCCTTAGATTAAGATTCAATGCACTCAAATTTTGCCTTAAGCTCATCATGCTGCTTGTTTAGCAAATTAAATTTGCTCAATAATTAATTATAATTAGAAACAAAGGTAGCATGAATGTCATTAAGTGCATTGAATTTTGTAAGCTCTTTTGATTATTTTTTAAGGACCCTTTGTTGCTCATTGATCAAATGAAGAAGTTCATCATAGGAAGGAGAATCCCCATCAGATTCATTATCACTTACATCACTATCCATATATTTGATCTTAAGGCACTTGTGAGATAGCTTACGTGTTGACTTACGTGATGGTAACCCTGAGTAAGAGCTTCTCTCAGAAGAGTGAGTGGCAAAGCTCTCATTACTTTAGTTTGAATTTTTATCTTTACTCAGTCATCGTCCCATATTTGCAAATGGTTTTACTCTTCTCCTTCTCTCCCTCTTGCTCTTAGTCTTCTTCTCCTTCTTGATGCGATCAAGAGTTTTGACCAAGTCTTTCATGAAGATTCATTGATCAATCTTGGCATTGATTTTCTTGATATTTTTCTTCACTTGAGAGATGAGTTTGGTGACTTTAGGATCCATTTCTTCATCACTTGATATGTTTTGTTCATCATCTTCATTGCTCTCTTCTTCATATTCATCTTCATCATCTTCGCTTGAGCTTGACTCTTGCTCTTGCCTCATCATCTTCGTCTTCATGTGTGGGCATAGTATTTGCTTGCTTGTGAGAGTAAGGTTCTTAGCGTCGGATGAGGAAGAGGCTTCTACCCCCATGTTCATGGTCATCTCATGGACAGTAATTTTGCCGAGCACTTGGCTTGGAGTCATCTTCTTCATGTAGTTGTTATTATAGATGATGAAGACTATCAACTTATACTTTGGAAGAAGAGCTTGAAGTATTCTTCTCACAGCTTGAAGTATTCTTCTCAATACTTGATCATCGTCAATTAGTGTCAAACCTAGTCTATTTATTTCATTGATAAGAATATTCAAACAAAGTATATATCTAGCACTTCCATGGGCAAATTATTTGATGCTATTGAGTTTAGTAACAAGCATATGATATTTCTCATTGCGCACATCTTTTGTACATTCATATATTTCAATGAGACTATTCTTAATATCATGTACATTGGTAAGAGAATAAACATGATTAAATGCATCAAGATTTAAAGATGATAAAAGGATACTCTTCACCAATATATCTAATTACCTCTCCTTGTTGGTGATGCCAGATCTCATCCATTCCTTGGTGACTCTCCAAACACCTAGAACTTTAGCTTGCAAAAAACAAGACATTAAATTTTCTAACGGAGAAAATTTGTATCATCAAAAAGTGGAGTACTATGGGTATCTATCCTAACCCCAGACGTCACAACTCTATGATGTTAAGTCTATCAAGAGCATGAGGCTCTGATATCAATTATGAGGAACGGTGATCAAGAGCACGAGACTCTGATATCAATTATGAGGAATGGTGATGTCCTAGGGGTGAATTAGGACACTTAGAAATCTAAACCAAATTTCCATTAAAAACTTTACAAGATAAACCTATATCAATTTTTATCTAAATGTGTTATAGTTTATCTAGTGTATTTACTCTACCGCTCAAGAGGATTGTAATCTACTCTAGCAAGATAAATTGCAGATATGTAAATGCAGAAATGTAAATAAGGTAGAGAGATAAACCAAGCACAAGAGATTTTTATCTCGTAGTATCGATGACATAAATGCCATCTCTAATCCATGTTGGAGCTCCACAAAGAATATGCTACTAGTCGTTAAGTCTCTTCCGGTCACGGCTTTTGAGCTACCAAGTCACCAATATAAGGTCTCAAGCACGATAAGGTACCAAGACACTAAGGCAAGGTCTCACCACTAGTCTCTTCCGGTCACTTGCCGTTGTGATCACTTCGCAGCTTGAGCCACCAAAGCAAGGGTCTCCGCGTCCTCGTACATGTGCCTTGCCATCGCTTCACACCAAGTCGGATGGTCAACAAGCTTGAGCCACCAAAGCCCAAGATGCCGACGAGTCACCAAGACTCTAAGACGCCAACGTACCACTCGGTTCAAGCTAGAACCATTCCTTGACCCCTTCTTCAAGCTGCAATACCTAGCTGCAACTCACTCTAGACCTATAAGCATTAAACACTCTCTAATCTTTGTGCTTAATCATCTTGGATAATCACTTCAAGCACTTTAGTGCCCTATATGTCTTCTCAAGTGTATATGAGCTTCCTCTAAACTCTAGCAATATACCACACTTTTAAATGACTGAGTGGAGGAATATTTATAGGCCCAAACCTGCCTACTAGCCATTGTCCCATTAGCTCAGAAAAGCTATTAACACCGGATGGTCCGGTGAGAACAATAGTACTAACACCGAATCATCAGGTGAGTACGAACTCAGAAACTAGCCATTGGAACTCCACTAACTGCCTCTGTGAACATCGTATATTTCTGTGTACCTTCAAATCCATCACCGGACCTTTCGGTGAGTTATCGTGAGCAGCCAAGTCTATGTAGCCTCTCTGTGTAGAATGTCTAATGCATTCATCCGGTGTTCATTCCATTCACACCAGATCATCCGGTGAGTTAAAATTTCTCTTATTTTATCTGAAAATGCTCCGGTGCAACTATCTATGTGATCACCGGACTATCCGGTAAGTTGATCTTCATTCTTTAGCACTTGCAGTCGCCTCTGCAAGAAATACTCCGGTGCCATATTACAGTGTATACAAACCAAACACCAGACGCTCTGGTTGGTTGATCTTCAGTCTTATGCACTTGCATTTTTTTTTACATAAAATACTTCGGTGTTACCCAGTGCAGATCACCGGACTATTTGGTGAGATTCTCAGCCTTCTCCTCTTTGTTAGAAACACTCTGATGAGTTCAACACACAGAGCACCAAATCATACGGTGAAGTCATTAGCTTTCATTTTGCCTCTAGACAAAATACTATGATGAGTTCAACCCTTGAATACCGGATCATCTGGTAAGGTCAAATCTTTCTAGTATTTTTTCAATTTAATCAAACTTTAGTCCGACTACGGTAGCTTTTCGATGTATTACATTTATGAGACATACTAACATATATTCTTGACAAATATGTTAGTCCAAATATAAATATTATCATTAATCACTAGAATCATAATCATGACAATTGGAAAATTCCTCATTTTCTTTTCCATCATTCTTTCCTTGCCGCTCAACAATATCTTCTACAGTATCTTTGAATTTCTTGCAGTTTGAAATAGAATCAGGAAAGAGTAAGCAGCAAGTCCGCACATGCAAAATGGATCAAATCCCCCCAAGAACGCATCACCAGATCAAAGCCAACCCCAAGAACCGAGAGCAAGACAAGCCCGATGCAAGAAGAGGTAAACAGAGGAAGCCAAGTGACCAACCTGCGAATACCTTCCTGATTCGTTCTCCTTGATCTCTCCCTCCCCCTCAAGCTCAAGTGCTCAATGAAAGCAGTTGACAGAGGAGGAAACGAATCAACAAGCCATAGCCACGAATCGGACTCCCCGAGCGGCAGTGCTGCGCGAAAACTCACCCAAAAGGCATGATTTTTACACCATTTCAGGGTTCAAAAAATCCAAAAAAATAGGGTAATTCAAACCCGATCTGCCCAAGATGAATCCTGGCTCAAATCCGAGCAGAGCGCTGAAATCTGAGGTGAATTGGAGCGCTGATCTTGCGTGTCTAGCTTTTGCGCGACCGGTGTCTGGCGTCCTTGGCTAGTACGAGGGGCAGGGTGCAGCTGCCTGGGGGCGGCCACCGGTCAGGGGGGCGGCGTGCTGGAGAAAAATTGTATAGGACCTGTTGAAGATAGATCCATGTGAGACCCTCTCTTTCTCCACTAGTCGTGTGACACATCAGATACTGTAGCTCCTACATATACTATATATGACACGTGTCGGATACAGAGGAAGGGTCTCACAGGAGACCCGGTCTTATAAAATTTTTCTCCGCCGGCTGGGGCCTAGCGGCGAGGTGCAATTCGAAATAGAAACATGGGACGATTCCAGAATTTGGAATAGATCCGTGGGGATGAGAGAGTTTTGTTTTTGGAAAGAGCTCGAAGCACAAGAGGTCTATCTACTGGGCTTGAGTTTGAGGTCTACATCGTGCGGCAGCTGGGGGTGGTCGCGGTCGCATGGAGCTTCTGTGGCTAGACTTTTAATTAGGAAAGCAAATTTTATACGACTCGATACTATAAAAGATTATCTTATTTATAATGACACATATTCATACTCTCTTCTCTTCAGCTCAGCTATTGGATCATAAGATGATTGATATGAATAAAATCTCACGAGAGTCTTTCTGAACAGTGTCCTATAAGATTTGCTTCTCTGAATCAGTGATATGTATGAGAAGAGCTAGGGTTAAGTTAGAAATAAGTTATTGGGCTAGGCTAGAACTCAAAATATTGGGTGAGATACTTAACGGGTATACTAGTATCCATAAACGGATTATAATACCTATATCTAACCTATGACTATGTGGATATCCTACACGTTGTGTTCGTGAGCAAATTTTCAAACCCGTGACTGCACCTGTTAGGCACGGTACCGCGGTTACATGAAATCGCGGGTAGAACAAGCTCACAAAACTTGGGAAAAAGGTTAGGCACAAGTTCTTCCCTGGATCAGACACGGCACATGCAGCATCCCCGCATCAGGAAACACCTTCATATAATGGAAATCAGGACTGAGATTTATTAGGTTCTGTTTGTTTTCTGCTTCTGGTTCTGCTTCTGCTATTGGTAGAAGCCAGAAGTCAGAACAAACGGGGTTTTAGAGAAGTGGTTTCTGGAGAAGCCAGAAGCCTGCTTCTGAGAAAAATAAACTAAAGCTGAGAAACTCGCTGACATACGCTTTTCTAGGAAGCTATGTGATGAGAAGCTAAAAATTTATTATAAAGATCAACATCCTATTTTCAAAAGCGACTTTTCAGACAAAACAAAAGCACAGATTTTTAAAAAATCAAAAAACAGAAATTCAAACAAATAGACCCTTAATAAGACTTCAGATCAGTCGCTGACATGCACAGCCACTCGTACATGTGTGCACCGCCAGCGGTACCACTGCACGGTAAACAAACTTCAAAGCAATTTTTAACTGGCCCAGACGCATGCATTGTCAAAGACATTTATGTCGGAGTTTCGTGTTAGAGACGTAGTTTAAAAATTTATAAAATAAATAAAAAATTAACAAATAAATAAATATTAAATAAAAAATAGGAGTCTCAAAGATGACGGTAAATTGGTAATAGCATTCTCAAATGCTTGCTGCCTATCCCCCGCAGCTTCAGAAAAGCTACAGTTGTAGTCTCGTCAGAGACGACACCTGGTACAACCACAGAATCGAGGGCTAAAAAATCCTAGTAAAACTAAGAAAAAAACATTTGTCCGTTAGATCATCTCTAATAAATACTTTAAAAATATTTGTTTTGTTAGGCTATCTCTAGTAAAAATAGTATTACGTTATCCTCTAATACTATTATATTATTTTCTATTTTTTCTATCTTCAAC
Organism: Phragmites australis; assembly: GCF_958298935.1. Taxonomy (NCBI): domain Eukaryota; kingdom Viridiplantae; phylum Streptophyta; class Magnoliopsida; order Poales; family Poaceae; genus Phragmites; species Phragmites australis. The sequence goes on from NC_084928.1 coordinate 9,891,269, forward strand.
AGTTACCTTATTTCATAACTTCTATTATTTTTAATCTTTTTTTAAGCTCACAGTCATCTCTCTGAAACATAATACGGGCGCTCCATACCTCCGCATATTTATTGTCGCTCTGCTAGTACAGTAACTCAGCTGCATCACTGTAGCACCAGATGCGGCATCCGCTGGCCCGCCATAATGGCTACCTCAATCGGCAAAACGAGTAAAAACATAGTGGCATAGTGATTTGAGTCTGCTGGAGTTGCCCTTACCCCAAAACGGGATCAATGTTCTTCCTTTCTACATCGTGCGATTCCCACTACCGATCTCGTACCCTAACAAAAGAATCATCCGCGCACGTGCATTTTTATCCAAATCCTATAATTAAGAACATGAGAAACAACTATTCTATAAAAAAATTCTTTTCTGTTATAACATATATCTATTTTTTTATATAACTATTAGATCATAAAATAGATGACGGGATAGTTCTCCTGACGATTTTTCTAACATGTTCTTATACAATTTGCTTACGAGAACATGAACAGAGATGTGAAATGTCACACCCAGCGTAGTCATCGGAGGATGGTCTGGAGCAGGATCTCGTTGAACGTGTCGACCGACCCGGGCATGCACCAGTGCACGCAGTCGTTTTGCACCCCAGCCGCCCGCGCCACCGCTGCCGGCGAACGGGTCGTTGTGCATGTACGGCCCCGGGTGGCCGTCCGGCCGCAGGTTAGCCAGCTTTGTCACGTCCAGCGCCATGAACCGCATGCCGGAGCCGACGTTAGCGGCGTTGGCCGCGGCCGCCACCGCCTCCACCTCCACGACGATCTTCCTCATCACGGTCTCGGTGTAGCCCAGCTCCTTCTCGCTGTTCCTGTACGACCGCTTCTTGGGGCATGCGCCGGCCTTGTCCCAGTTCCCCTCGAAGTGCGCCGGCGAGAACGTGGTTAGCGCAACTACCTTTCTCCTGTGGACACGGATCCTCTGCAGTTTCCAATCGCAACTGCAGAGAGCTACAGTGGAGTGCATTAGGAGCACTCCACAGCCCTTGATTTGGAGATGGATGGATTGGATCAACTGCTACAGCAACGCTACCCGAGGCTACAGTATAAATCCATGATGCAGTAGAATCAAACACCGGTACTACAGTAAACCTTCGGTGAACATTGATTAATTAATGCAGAGAACTGTAGCACAAACTCCTATTACTGTACAAACAGTAATCCTCTACATTAATCCTCATTTATGCAGAGGATCCGTGTCCTCCTCCTGTCATCCGCGCCGCGCCCGTGCCGCCGGGCAACCTCGGCGAGAGTCCTGTCGATCGCGTCCTTGAACACGCCAAAGAAGCCGGTCTCTGTGTGGCTGAACTCGGCACAGTCGTGGCAGCCGATGACCCTGCCGCCGTCGTGGTAGATGCCGGGGATCAGGAACCAGTGGCCCACGGACAGCACGGCCGCGTCGAGCGCGCCCAACTGCGACATCCACCGCTCGTCCAACGCGTCCAGGAACACGTTGTTGTGCCGCACGCCCGCGTGCTCCGCCTTCTCGGCGACCTTCACCAGGAACGGCGACCAGAAGACGGACACGGTCGCGTTGTGCTCCCGGAACACCCACCGCCGGAACTTGTTCTCCTCGCCGTCGCGGTACACGAGCTCCGGCGGGGAGCGGCCGAGCGGGATGAGAGGAGGCACATCAGCGACTCCGCCTGGTTGCGTGCCAGGGAGTCGCCGACGAAGGCCACGTGCTTATTGCGTAGCCAGCGCAGGAACGCCTCCGGGGAGAAGGCAGGGAGGTCGCACCGCCGCGGCCGCCACCGCCAGTAGAGGTAGCCGGTGTCGGGCCGTCCGTGCGCCATACAGTTCTGGCCGTCCTTGATCGTGCCGCACCTCGTGCCGTTGTAGAGAGGCGGCCGCGCGTCGGGCACCCACTCGCCGTCGGAGTAGTCGCACGGCGGTGGCGTCGACACTTCTTCGGCTACTCAAGAGGCAATGCAAGAGTGAAAGATTAGCTCAAAGGAACACCCTTTCTTGCCTAAAGAACTTAAAACGAGTTCCAAGGGTTAATTTTGCGAGTAATTTCAGAAATCAGCTGCCCAAAGTGTGACAGTTAAAAGTATCAAGAAATGGTCACTATTGTTCAACATAAGCATAAAAATTGGAACTAGAATCCATACAAAACTGAAATGTGCTTATGCACAAACCCAATTACGTAGCCAAACCTTTCCAGATACAAGATTTCCACAACACATTGCAAGAATCAAGACGGGAAATTAACGGGAAAACCTAATTGCTTTACTTTGTGGTGGTGGATTCCTCAATACTTCATCTCCTTGGTAAGGAGGAGGAGATGGCGGCGGCAGCTGCTCCCGTGCATCCACCCGAGGTGGGATTACGCTTGGTACCTCCTCTCGTACCTACGGCACCACCACTAGCTTCTCAGATGCGGGCGCAGGGTAGAAGAGCAGGTAATGGAGAAGCGCGAAAGCGACGAGGGCGTAGAGGGCGTAGGTGACAAACTGCTTCTTGGGGAGCAGGAACTGGTGGTTCTGGAGCTGGTACTTCTGCAAGAAGTTGGTGACCATGGCTGCAAGATGTGGTGGTGCTGCCTGTTCAGGAAGAGGAAACCATGGCACAAGCAGTGGGAGGCAGTCAGGCAGAGAGACGCGGTGATCAAGTAGAGGGGAAGAAAGGTACAGGGTCGTGTAGTTCAGCTGGCTTGGCTTGGCTTGGCTTGGCTTGAATGGCCTCTAGTTGCGTCCAACTGGTTGCAACTTGCAGGTGGACGGGGAACAGGGTTCAAAAAACCGTCGGTAACCGCTCAAAAATCGCGGTTACCGACCTTCCCGATCCGATCCGATTTCAAAAATCGCTCGGTAACCGAAATTTGAATTCAAAAAATTCGAAAAAATTAAAAAAATTAAAAAAAATTCAAAAAAAATCTTAAAAAAAACTAGACACAATTCTAAGAACTTCTGTGAAATTTTTTTTTTCAAAAATAATGTCGTTTGCATCATATTCTATAGGGAGAAAGTTTGAAAAAAATGAAAAAAATTGAAGCGTGCGGCTCAATTATTAACTCACGTTAAGGAAAAGTGTAACATGCAAACACATATTTTTCTTGTATAAAACGTATTTTAAGAGAACCTTTAAAATTGATTTCACTTTATTTAGAGTTTTATTAAATTCTCTATGATTTTTACAAAGTTCACAAGCATAAAGTGAATATGTTAAGAAAAATCACTGTAATTAATTTTTTCATGTCTACTATTATTTTTTATACGTAAATCATAATATAAATAAGCTAATGAAAGTGGTTTCACTAATTTTTAAGGTGTGATGGGTCAGTTATGAATTAATCTAGTCGCAACACATTTACACAATCATGAATGTTACAATAACTAATTCATGAGTTCATATATTTTTAAAAGATATAGGATCATGTAAGAAGACTAACAAAATTAGTTTCATGATTTTTGGATTAGCAAAGAGTAAACTATGCATTTACCTTGGTTTAACAAATAAAAATTCTCACAGAAAATTTTGAACTTTTTTATGAGTATAAATACTTTTATCATGTAGATCATGTTACAAGGAAGCCAACAAAATTTGTTTCACTTGATTTGAAGCTCGGATGAATTAGTTATTGATTTTACAAGATTGAACCCTTTTTTAGATTTTTTGTTGAACTGCGCTGAAATTCGATAAAACCGCTCGATAAATCGAGAAAACCGAGCGGTTACCGAGCCAAACCGCTCGGTAACCGACCGAATCAAAAATGCGAGAAAATCGCTCGGTAACCGACCCAAACCGCTCGGTAACCGACCCAAACCGCTCGGTTACCGAGAGGGCAAAAACATGATTTTTTCGCAAAAAATTAAAATTTGCCGAATGAATTTTCTCCGAATTTTTTTGAATTTTTGACCGGTAATCGCGGTTACCGCGGGTTTTCGGTTACCGCCGGAGGTCGGTAACCGACCTCCGGTCGGTAACGCGAACCTTGCGGGGAACAATGGAACATGCCATCGACTCATGTCGTCGCAGCCTCGCAAAGTTGGGTGGGCCGAGGACGGCTGACCGAGCTAATGTGCATCAAACTCAAATGGAGAAGAAGGCTACAGATCCGTATATCAGGCCCAGCCCTAATAAATAGAGACCGAGTGTTAGACCGGAACAGCCTATTTTCTACGAATAGGACGCAGTCGAGGGTAGTTTTGAATCATCACTTAGTTTATTTATTTTTTTAATTTAATTAGGTGGAAGTGAATCTTTTGTTTTTTTTTAAGTTTTGGATCTATTCAATAGCTCAGAAAATACAAAACTTGTATCCCTGTCAGCAAGGCTCAAGTAACCGTGCCACGTATGGTAGGTCGACTCCTGTGTCGAGTCGGACTCGACTAGAAATATTTTTATTTTTATATTTCAAAAATCAAACAGATGTAAAAGTAGATTTCCGTTTAAAATAATTGCAAAACTAGGCTACTGTCGCCTGCTAAAAGGGCAACATGCAACATGTCACCCTTCCAACAGGTAACAGGTTTAAAAAATCTAGGTTGTCTAGGCCGGGCCATGTAGTCCCACTGACCAAAAAAATTCGGGCTGGCTCTGGTCAAGCTGCCTATTTATACATGTAGCAAAAATACATTTAATGTTTCATGCATCTGGCATTGGAGATGCTTAGGGGTTGTTTGATAGGGCTCCAGCTCTATATTTGCTCCACTAATCCATAGTCTACAGTGAAATAGATCCATCAGTGAACCGTTGGCAAAAGTGGGTAATATCCTCTCAACTAGATGGGCTGGTTTATTTCCATAGGGGCGGATCCATATTTGAAACAACGTTTTAACCACTCCATGGAATTGTACAGAGAAATGGGGAGATTCATAGATCAGATTGATCCATAAAATCATGGAGTTGTCATGTTTGGTAGGGCTTTGTTCAGATCCATCGTTGTCGAGCTCGGGTCAAGGGAAAACCCATTCTTAAATTATATATTGTGCTAGGAATAAAACCTAGTATATGTAGACTTCATTGATGATAAAAATAGTACAATGCCATTTAACTTAAACAAAATATTGTTATTTCAAAGAGGATCTTCGAGGACCAAAAATCAAATAAAACTCAGTGGCTAGTATAGCTTCTTTATTCTAGACTGCTCCACAAATGAACAACGTAGAGCGACACCTTAGAAAGCATCTTCTTCAGAAAACTCCTCAAAATCTTCCCCGACTGAGCAGCATGGGTATTATAAATAGTGTGAGTTCTTTTGTACTCCGCAAGTTGTGGTAAATATGCAAATGTTGCTTTATCTCAACAATAAGTGAAAGGACAATGATGCCGCCTAGAGGGGTGAATAGGCGTTTGTACAAAAATTCGTTCCCTTTTGCCGTTGGCCTAAACTTGCAGTGAAAAATAAACTAACGAATTTTTCACAAGTGAAAATCTTAAATATGCTAGGCTCAACTAGTGCATAATCACCCTAAATAAGTGTAGAAGTTACAATTCTAGGGTGACAAAGATTATTCAAAACTAGCAAAAGATATGGAAGGAAACTCTAGTTGAAAATCCTGAAAATAATGTTCACCAGAGGTTCCGGGTTGAAACCCGGAACCTCCGTGTTCAGATTTAATTATACAAAATCCAGACCTTCCAGATTAAATCCGGAACTTCTGGGTTCAGCAGAGAATAAACTCGAAACTGAAATTAAATGACGTATAAGGAGTTCTAGCTTAAACCGAATGAAGTCGTGTATTCCAAATGATGATTCTAAGTAGATCCGCGGAGAACCTACAATCAGTTTCACATGAGTAAGTAGATCGAGCAATATACATAAATGTTGTGCATGAACTCAAGAACAAGGATACAAGAGAGGAGACACAAGATTTGTTTCCCGAAGTTCGGACACCTCCTCTAGAGTTTCCTACATCTCTGTTGAGAAGCTCGGTTACACTTGAGCTGAGTCTCTCTCAACCCTTTTACTTTTCAAGCTCGGTCACACTTGAGCTTGAGTTTCCACTCTTGATTTCTTCTCTTCCGGAGGTGAAATCGATGCCTTCACAAATTTCCCGCGGCACACCATAACCTTGGGTACTCGCCGATGATGCCTAGCAGCCTAGAGGATTGAATCCCCAAGAGTAACAAATGCTTCAAGAACTTCTTGCTGATTCACTCTATTGCTGAAGATGGGATTCAACTCATTTGCACTCGATCTTTCAATCTCTCAATCCAACTCACTTTCCTTCTTAAATCTCACACTAAAATGGAGTGGGAAGAAGTTCTTTTGGCTCTAAAATATTTTTGTTTCGTGCCTAAGCAGCAGCAAACAAGGGTGGAGGTGAGGGGGTATTGATACCCTTCCCCAAAAATTAGTCGTTACAGGCTTTTCTGGCATTACCCGCATACTCCGGGTTCAACCCGAAACCTTCGGATTGGCACTTGAATGCGTAACCGGGAACCTCTGGCCGGAATTCAACTCAAAGGGTCCAGATGAAACATCAGAACCCAAAACATCTGGGTCAACTCGGAATCTCCAGGTAAAACATTTAGACCTTAACTGAGCACCCTTGCTTGGAGTAATGTCCGGAGAATCCGGCAACCCGGAGTATCCGGATCAACCTCGAACATCCGGATAAAACACTTAGTCCTTAACAGACCACCTAGCTCGGAGCTAAACCCGGAGACTCAGGCCAACCCAGAGTATCCGGGTTAACCTGGAACATCCGAGTTCCGCACAACTGGCCCTCTGAAAAAAATGGCAATAACTTTTGATCCCAAAGTTCAATTTCGACGATTTTGGACTCTACGGAAAGCTTATTTAGAGGGCTACACATCCCAACCAAATTCATGATCCCAAACACATTTAATCAAACTAGGTACACTCGAAAATCCAATTCAGACACTTCTACAATTTTTGCACTGGATTCCTAAAGCGAAATCTCACTTTAAGTTGATTAGAAACTCTTGAGCACTGAGACATGACAAATAGCTCACATTGCATCCCTCTTAATAGTGAGGCATACATATACTCAAATTCAAATGTAAAATTCATTTGAACCAATTTGAGCCTTTGAATACCTTCAAACACCTCTTCTTTCTTTCAATCCTTGAGGGTTGCCAACTTCTATATCGTCTTCACTCCATCTCTTCTTGATTCTTCAAATGATTAATGCGAATCACCCATAACTTCCCATAGCCTCGCACGGTATTGGTGCAAAACCCTTCACTCACTCTTCACCACCGCCTTGGTCCTCCGGCGCCAAGCCATTTGCTTGCCCTTCACCACTGGATGATCCATCGCAGCCAAGTCTTGCTTGCCCTTCACGGTCTTGCCATAGAAAACCATTTTGTATCCAATATCTTCAGTAAATTCACTTTATCATATATGAAGTCTAATCTTATTCTTCACTCTTGGCATATTGGATTTCAATTCAACTTATGTCTTCTTATGTATTCTAACCCTAACTCACTCTTAAGCATAAAGCATACAAGTTAGTTCATAAAACTCTATTGATAATGACATACCTTTAGTAACTTGATCTTCACAAGTAACTTAGCATTCACGCTTATCGCCAATCTTATATGAGCTTTTCTTTCTTGAGCCATTTTCTTCTGTTGATTCCTCTTAAAGAAACATTTATGTTATATTTATTGACATTATTTAACAATTAAAAAGGGATTAAATAGCATTAAACTAAGTTAAAAACACATTATCGAAATTATTCTACCGAGAAAAACCTATTTAAAGATTTAACAGAACTATTAAAGATTTTACCAATTTTTTCCTAATAAGAAAAACATTATTTTATGATTTATCGTTTTAATTGAATTACTTTTCTAAAGGAAAAGATTGTTTAATGCGTAATGCTGACGTCATTGCACTAACTGGGCACCGATGGTGCAAACATGTCGGACAAAAGTTGTTGACAAGGTACGCCGAAGTGGTGAGGCTACATCGGATTAGGCCTAATTAAATCTACAACGTCGATCTCGGATCGGACGACCGAGATCAAACCCGTGAAGAGGTACGCGCTACTTCTAATATTGATCGGTCAAACTAAATCGAACGATACGGAAAACAGCGTACCTTGGCTCCGCTCGGTACGACATTGGCAGCGGCGATCTCGTTGTTCCCGGTGGCACATGGCTGGAGTAGAGTGGAAAGGGTGATACATTGCTTGAGCTGCGACGGGGATCAGTGGAAGATGATTCAGAGTTGATGGAGAACTCGTTGGATGACTTGGCCAGTGCTAGGGAGGCTCACACAGGCATGGCGATGGAGGTAGACCTCAACGGTATCTTGGGGTAGGGCGAGGATCCGAGGGCTAGGGTTTCATGTCGGTTACCATGTTTTCCCATCCCCTTTCTTTGCATAATTGATTCGGTCCCTTGATTCATGGTCGATGGTTTCCAATTAATGATTAACCCTAGAGATTATTGTCCTAATTTCGTGTGTGTGGTCATCGGATATTTGGAAAGCCTCGGCTATAAAAGAGGAAGGGGATTGTGGGAGGAGGAAGACGAGTCTGATAGGTGCGTCCACGACAAGAGAGAGACAGAGAGAGGGGGGGGGGAGGTCAGCGGTGCACAAAAAGGAAGATGGTCCACAGTCGAGTCGGCCCAGTGCGGACGCGTGCGAGCGAGGGAAGGAGGGAGAGGAGCGGGGCTTCGACCCAAGAGCAGTCTGGGCAGGAAGAGGGGAGAGAGAGAGGGAGAGTGTGCCTGATGGAGAAAAGCATGGGATGAGGAGAGGAGGTGGGTTGGGCTGATGTCAGGGAAAAGGAGGTGGGCTGAGGTGGTTTAATTCTTTCCCTTTTTCTTTTCTTTTCTCATTTTCAATTTCTAAATCATTTCTTTTCCATTTTTCTTTTCTATGTTTATTTACTCATTTAAAACATATGCTTTAATCATTTGGCTACACTAGATTATTTTCATTAGATAATTTCTTGATTTATTTATTATATTTAATTAAAAGAACCCTAACAAAAAGGAGATTTGCCAACTATTATTTAATTTATTTTGGGAATTTTTATACCATAGCATTTTTGGTCTGTTACAATCGTGGATCTTGGATTTGAAGTCCTGCCAAACACCCACTTACTGTCCAAGTATGACACACAAGTGACAATAGTAGGTAGTACTATCAACTATCAACAACAACCACAAGATGTCTAGAATTCGCAAAGCCCTCTCATAATTTTTTAGTGATCAATGTGAAATCAACACAAAATTCAAATGGCTCATTGGCCCTCTCATAATTAAAGAACTACTACTTGTATGATATGTTTAATAACCGCTATGAGATAAATAAGGCACGCCCAAATATTCCATGTAGTTTACTATGTTCTACACAAAAAATATCCCCAAATTAGAAAAAAATCCTTCAGATAACATAATCCAAGAAGGTTACGTTTGAGACTCCTAGTACACTATGTGAAAAAAGCCATCAGTGATAGGTCCTGCACCCGTCACCCAAAAGGTGTCACTAATGACTAGTTATAAGTGACGGGTAAGGACACAACACCAATAAGATCATAGGTGGCGGGTCGTAACTGTGACCTATCACCTATTAGCGTCTCCCCTGAGCTGTATAGAAAGACATAAGTGACGGGTAAATTAGTTACCCATCATATAAGTGGCAGGTAACATTTTGACCAGTCACTTATAATATTCTATACAGCGAACATATAAGTGACATGTAAAGAATTTACCCATCACTTATCTGAATACATAAGTGACGGGTAACCCATTCACCCGTCACTTATGTCTTTCTCACCAGCACATGGGAGAATACATAAGTGACGGATAACTTCTTTACCTATCACTTATGTGTAGGTTACCCTGCTGGATTGTCCTGCTTCCTGACTACATCCTAGAGCGTAGCAAGGATTTGGCAGCTGTCTTCTCCCTGCAAACAACAGCAACACATCCAAATCCATATCGACGAACACACTTCATTATAGAATCACAAAGGTTACAAAGTTCTGATCAATTCATTATAGAATCACAAATGTTACAATGTTTTGATCAAATCATATTACATAAGATTTACCTTACAACCTAGGGATTCTATAGTAGAACTCGTCGTGTAGGCTGATGATTTTAAACACTATGAACTTGGTGATCTATTATCAAATCACTGGGAGTGCACCATCGTGGAAAAAAAGAGCGCCAAATCCCAGCATAATTTGACACGTAACAAATGTCATGTTACCATGGAATTAAACTAATTACTGAAATTAGTTACGAATAATATCTCATTGAACTTACATGGGAGATTTGAGATCCTTTATGCGGGGCGTGAGGAGAATGTTCCACGCAACATAGAATTCGCAGGCGTTGCCCGACGGTTGTTGGTGGCACTGCTAAACAGAAAATTTAGTGTTAGATCAAAAGGGAAAAAACAGCAATATAGAGCATTTGGTAATCTATTAGGCAACACTTATCGCAAACCCAGTCTTATGTGTCAGTCTACTGCCGTCTTTCGCATTGTAGTTAGGTTGAGCTCGAAGGTACTTGTCATAAGCTCTGCATAAAGAGGGGTCGATTAGGGAGCATTTGAATGTTAGAAAAGTTAAATATGTAAACTAAGTCAGGTAAAACTTACGCATCGAGGAGTCATTTTACAGCACTGTAATCATGCTGTCTAAGTTTGCCTTTTGGTCCTATTGGTCTTGACGAGTTGAGGTAGAACACCAGGTTCCACCTAAGGGAAATAACTAGTAAGATCCAATGGCCACCGGTGTTGTGGGCGTCCAACCGGTAGTCCATTTTGGAATATTGTTGCATTGCCCTGGCCACATGGTCCGTGGTGTAGTCAGGGTGAAGTTGGATGACCGATATTGTAATGGCCTCAGGGTCAAGAAATGTGATGAACTCCTTGTTTTTCTTTGTTTCTTTCATCAAGTGTCTACAGATAAGAACATAGTTAGATTCAAGACTTAGTGATATTAATTAATGAATATCTAGTTTCAAGGGACTTACAATGTGAAGATCCGTAATAACGATACGTCCAAGCCATCAAGGTTGAAGAGGCCGTATAAGCCATTGAAACCCACAATGAAGTAGCCATCGTCATTACTTAATAAGTGTCATCGTTTGTACTGTACAACTATGAATGTGACATTGTTGTCTCTAGAAACCTGCATGTAGTAATTATGTAGGTCGACAGATTCTTTTCCCACCCTTGTTAGGCCATCTACCATCATCATGGGCTTCCCATATTGGAATTTCGTGTTGGCCTGTATCCACACTGCTCCAATATTCGTGGACTTCTTCGCCGGTACAATGGTCTTCGACCTCTCTGATAGGTGTTTCTTAGAGCCTTTCTTCTTGACCTCCTTTTTCTTCTTCTTTGGGCTCTTTAGGGGAGACGACATTGGGGCTGGAAGTGAGGCTGCCGGATGCAAAGGAGAAGGCAGTGAAGATGCCTTCTTTGGAGGAGGAGAAGGCAGTGCAGCTGCCTTTTCTGGAAGTGAGGGGCGTGACAGCGGTGCACTTGACGCTCGTCTAGACTGGGATGGACTGGAGACCACGATGTCGCCCCTCTTCCTTTGATGAAGAGCTTCACCTAGAGTTGTGACCTCATCATTGTGGAGGGGGGGGGGGCTCCAACACGTGATCGGTGGCATTGCTATATACAATGTCCACCATAACCACAGCGTAGCTATCATGTATCAGAAACGTATGTAAGATACGGACATCTGGAAGCATCTGCCCCCTTGCAACCTCGATAAGATACCCGCCAGGCCTGATTATAAGGCTACAGGGTGTAGGCCCTTCTACCAGGTCAATCGTATTCGGCTCAGTCATTGCAGCAGCTACTTGTTGCTTGACCTCCTTGGAGGTGCAGCTACTCTTCCCTGTAGCTCCAGGACTAGATTCCTATGGCATGAAAATATCTATTCCCTTTGTTGCAAGATACCCCATGATGATTGTATAAACTTTTTGAGTGATGTCCTGTGTCAATGCATCCATGTCCACTGCACCCGACCTCTTCCTCTTCTAGTACATCCCAAGGTCTTTGGGAAAGCCGTATTTCTAGCCCTGTGAACTGGATACACCTCACACTTGACCTGGGTGTTCCCAGTTTCCTAGCCCTGTTGAGAGAACATCATGTTCCCTAGCCCCGGTGAAAGAACATTAGCTGATTTGGCTGACTTTTATTTTACTTTTTCCGTGAATGCTTGGGTTTCGCTGTTTCTGAATGTGAATTCCCTGCTTTCGGACAGCTCACCCCTTGCACGCAAATATTACCGCGATCATCCTGGGAATTGGAACCAAGGATTCTTGCAGCTTTCTCTGGCTAATTTTCATCATCTGCCTACCATCTGGCCATTTTCCCAGCATACCCGGTTGTGCCAGTCTTGTGGTTATGCTTGTTCCTAGCCCAAAACTGCTTTTTCTCCTCACTCTCCTTTTTGAACTGCTCTAAGATTTTCATCTGCATAAAAGCATCCCAATCGTCCTCTTTCAAGTGCTTGTACCTCTCGAAGGGCGCCACCCCTTTAGCCAAGTACCAGTTCACAATCTTGCTTCTAAAGCTTCCGTGAAGTTTTGCGATCACTTTCATTGTTACATTGACCACGATGATCATTTGACACTCGCTCATGTTTCCAGGGTACTCCATATACTCCTTGATAACATTATTGAATAAGTCCCTCTTAGCTTCTTCATCGAGGTCTTCGAACTTAGTCATTATCGGCATCCTCTCCCGAGCAATAAGCCCTGCAACCCTCTGGAATCTATTCAGGGCCTTTTCATCCGTAGGCAACCCATCAGCATCGATTCCAATGACAATAACCTTGTCTGTCGACCACTGTGTTTGTGACCTTGCCTTTCGGGTTCGTGCACCACTACCAGCTGTTTGGCTTGGAGACTATGCTTCTGCCATCTAGAGAGAAAACATTACATAAACAAAAAATATTCCTCCATTCAACAATTATAAAATGCATTGACTCATATCAATACCTCTTCGGCGGGATTGTATTCTTCATCACTTGCTCGACGTCGGCTCTCCCATATCGGTGACAGGTTAGGGCTCGGGCTGTGATACTAGGTTTCATTGCTGCCAAAGGAGGACATCAGTTGTGGGCTTGGGCTCCTATCCGCCCCATCTTGTGACAGTGCGGCCTCTAGTGCTATCATCCTCTATGCTTTTGGTTTCTCAGGGGTGACAATCCTCTTCTGTTCTATGGTTTCTTAGAGGAAAGAAAATGAATCAAGGTTAAGAACAGGATCAAGCTAATATATAACTCTAGCTATCCATGTAAAGTATAGGTGCATATCATCTGGCTTTATCTGTATCCTTTGGAGTTGAGGTCTTTCGTGGTAGTATTCTTAGAGGTTTGTTTCCGTATGGAAATCTTACTCATTTGGCCTATGGGGGAGTAAGGACTGCACTGGCCCCCGCACCGATGGAATTGTAAGCTCCATCAATGTATATTGTCCATATATCTTGAGGAGAGGTCCATGGGGGGTCCTATGGGTGCCAGAGTCCATTCAACGATGAAGTATGCTCCTCCATGCAAACAATATAGTATGGAACATATACCTAATTTTCACCACATTTGCTGTTATAGTACAAAATGTCTAAACTGTCTAGTTAGTCAGTCTAGACAGACTAGACACTAGTCGGCGGGTGGCCGACCGTCTAGCGTTTAACATATAGGTAAACATGGTAGTTGGTATTCAAAATTTTGACTCGTTAAAACTGAATATTGTTTGCATTGACTAGGACTTTGATTACCCCAGAATCAGTTAGTCAGAGTCAATGGCGCACAACTTCAGCTAGAAACAGCCGCTATGCATTAGCTATTGTTAAATAGCTCACCGTTTATCTCCTTTAAGGCATCCCGATACTCCCATTCTGCAACAACAATAAGATTGACAGAAGTAGTACAAGAGGACTTGGTGGCTAGCTGGTGGACTTGGTGACTTCTCAGGTTTCCGCAACTGTAGATTCTTGATTTGACCTTTAACTCTCTAAGGGGAAGTGTTAGGACCAAGCTGAGCTCTCTGCCTAGACCGAGAAGCTTGAACCTTAGTTCTAATAAACTTGATGTTGATGTCCTCGCAAATATGATGCATTCTTTTGAGGAATTAGTGTTGTCTATCAACCAATTTCATGGTAATATTCCTAGAGGTTTGTTTCAGAAGGGAGAAGGAGAAGGGAGAAGGAGGAAGAAGTACTTGGAGTACTGGAAAGGGGTAGGCGATGTTGAGCAAGGTAGCTGTAGCGTATGGTAGTGCTGGCGGGCTTGATGACGACAACGAGGGAGACAATGCATGGGGAGGCCGGGGCGCGTTGAGGATGAGGAGGCCAGGGTGGCATGTTAGGGATGAGGAGGCCGAGCGGTGCGTGGGGAGGAAGGGGCGGCGTGTCGGGGACGAGGAGGCTCGGCAGCGCATGGGAAGGCCGGGGTGACGTGTCGGGGACGAGGGAGGTGGTGCCTCGAGTGTGGTACCACGCGGATGAGAGGGCGGATGATAAGGGCATGGCTCCCTCGGATACACACAAGGTGAATTCGCCCCTTATTGTTTATATTTTCTTCATAAAGAATAGAATACAACTAATTTTTTGTGTTATTTTTAGGAATATGGGTGAAGCACCACAACCTTACTCGGACGTCACTCCTCGAAGACCAAGTCTACTTGGACTCAAGGCTGAGCTCTAGTCGTGGTCGGCGTCGAAGTCGTAGTCGTGATCGAAGTCGAGTTCCAGGACAACACGTTAGTAAAATGGGCATAACTCTCTCATACGAAGTCCGTTTTAGGCAATCTTGGACATTCTGTAAAGCTTACGACGAGCCCTTTCCAATGGATATGATCTCGACTAAATATTCATTATAGTTTAGTTAGAGTCAAAGGAATAAGGTGTTGCATCACCGTTTTGAATCCTGCCGGGTTTTGTAATCGTGTGGGAGTCGGAGTCCAGGTTGTGCACGCCTCTCTCCATGGTTGCACAACCCCAGGTCAACCTCCTCACACCCTTCTATATATACACAGTAGCTATCATAGTTTAGGCTTAGGTTTAGCTTAGATTATTCTGTTTAATATAGTTTCATCGTTTATCGGTTTGTTGAACCCTAAACTCGAGTGCTTCATTGGTAATTAGCAATATTTAGATTGCATCTACCTATTCTTGCTTGTGTTCTCAATTCACTTGCAGGAAAAGCCTTCTTAGCGAGATCAACCGCGTCTTGGCACGTTTGATAACTATGGAGTAGTGGTGTAGTGGTTGTGAGGGTTCTTGATCTATTCTTATCGGAGCCTTTGGATCATTAACACCGAAACTCCACCAATTGACTTATCATATTACCTTTCAGAAGATCGGGCATGCCCCCATCAACGGAGGGCGACGGAGAGGCGCTGGGGGCTCTGAGGTGTGGTGGAGATGGGTGGCGGTGAACCCTAGCGAGCTCTTGCAGGAAATGACTTAGACAAATTGAGATGGAGGAGGGCGTGCAGGGAATTGCTATATACATATATGGTCATAGGTAACGGATGAAGATATTCACCCGTCACCTATAATATTGACTCGTCACCTATGACTTATAATAGGTGACGGGTGACATTCTTCACTCGTCACCTATTACTTATGACGCATCACCTATTACTTATAACGCGTCACCTATTACTTATGACGCGTCACCTATCTCTTTGATAGAAATCTTCAAAGTTCAAATTCATAAATTATTATGTGGAAGCAAACACTTAGTATTACAAATTTGAAATTAATATTACAAATTCAAATAACTTGAAACCTAAAATTCAAATTTGACATATTAATATTACATATTTGGCATTAATATTAAAAATTTAATATATATATATATATTCAAATTTGACATTAATATTACAAATTTGACACTCAAATTCAAATTTACCATTTTCATGCTTTCTTGACATGGATCCCTTCTTTATGGTCGGAGCGCAGGTATGGAGTTTTCTCGGTCGGTGAAAGGCATGTTACGATTGCAGTAGCAAAAGGGAGGATTTCATCGAATTGATTGAACTCCTCCTCATCAACGACGTTTGCAACTCCGATGATGCTTCTTTTCCTAGCGAGAACCACATGGCATCTGTTGTGTTAGTCAAATAAAAGACTTGGCGAACATCTTTAGCGAGCATAAAGGGTTCAGGCTTGTATCCGACATGTTTGAAATCAACGCTAGTGAATCCATACTTGTCATTAGTGATGCCCTTTGCCCCATGTACCTAACGACACTGAAACAGGGCTACCTTGAATCCCAATTAATTCAGCTCCTAGATCTCCTCTATTTGACCGTAGTATGTGCCCCTATTTATGTCATTGTCATAAGCATATATATGGACACTACAGTTCTGGTATATGCTCTTTTCATATTGGGAAATTGTGTAAAATATGTATCTATTTATATTGTACCCTTGATATGTCATAATTGTGTATATAGGGCCTGATGCCAGTTTTTTTATCAGAGCACTTGTAGGAGTACTCGATTGTCTGATTCGATCTCGAAACCAAGTCATGAACATTTGCATATGTTGCCTCGCAACCCAAGCTTTGGCTTACCTGGATTCTCTTCAACTAGCATCTACTTGTGCTCATCGATATATGAGCACACTTCGCTCATTTGTTGCAGCATGAGAAAATGAGCTTGGTCGTATGCCTTTTGATCAGGAGTTATTGCCATCTTCCCCAGGACCCTTACACCTGCGAGCCTCCCCTCATGATGAGACTTAGGCACGTCAATTGGGTTATTTGGGTTAATGTCATTAACAGATCACTCCAGTGCCTCCACCATCACGTAACCCTGCACGATGCATCCCTGAGAAAATGCTCGATTCCTTACATACAACTTGAGAATTCCCATATATCTCTCATATGTAAACATTCGATACAGGAACACAGGGCAAGGTGGTGTATCTCCTTCACAAGGTGAGCAGTGAGATGTACCATGATATCAAAAAAGGATGGTGGAAAATACACCTCAAGAATATATAGAGTCTCAAAGAAGAATATATAGAGTCTCAAAGTGTCTTCTTTCTAGCTTCTCCAGCGAGTTTGGATCGAGCACCTTTTGTTCAATTAGATTGAGGAAAAAGCATAGGCTCAGGATAACCTCACGAACCTTTATTGGGAGGATGTTCTTAATAGCTACTGCAAGCAGTGGTGTCATCATCACATGGCAATCATGGGACTTCATCAAGGCGAAATTCATTTTTAGCTCTTTCACCGAAACAAGTCTTGTGCTGTTAGACGAGTAGCAAGAAGGAACTTTCACACTATGCAAGAACTCACATAATTCTTTTTTCTCCTTTCTGGAGAGAGTGATAGCTACTGGGGATAGGTGTTTTTCTTTGTCCGTATCATGTGCATGGAGCTACGACCTTAAGCCCATTTATTCAAGGTCAGCTCGTACGTTCTCATAATCCTTTCCTTTTCCCTTCATTTGGAGCAATGTACTGATTAGACTCTCACAGATATTCTTCTTTACATGCATGTTGTCGATAGAGTGGCAAACATCTAATTTTTTCAATACTCTAGCTCGAATAGTATTGATTTGTTATTCCACATTCCTAACTGTTCATCATCCTTAGAGGATTGTTTTCGTTTGCCAAGAACAACATTGATATTCTTAACCTGATTGCAGACATCTTCCTCGCTAAAATGCCTCGGAGGTAACACTTTCTCCCTTGTGCTATCGAACTGCTTGTCCATGCTTCAGTACGGGTCCTTCCTAGGAAGGAAACGTTGATACTGCATGTACACTATTTTCTTTGAGTTGTTCAACCTCAAACCGCATGTGTCATTTAAGAAATGGGGGCAAGCTAGCTTCACCTTTTCTTTTGCTCTGACCCGACAAGTTATGAAGTGTTGGTAGATCATTGATGGTGACGAACAACATGGCGTGCAAGGTAAAGTACTCTTTCTTATACTGATCCCAAACCTCAACACCTTCCGACCATAATTTCTTAAGATCATCGACTAAAGGCCTGAGGTACACATTGATATGATTGCCAGGTTGTTTTGGTCCTGATATCAAGATCGACAACATAATGCATTTCCGTTTGTTCCAAAGCCAGGGTGAAAAGTTGTAGATCAACAATAGAACAAGCCATGTACTATATGACATACTCATGTTACCGAATGGATTCATGGCATCTGTTCTCATAGCAAACATAATATTTCTCAATTCTTCAATGAACCAACTAAATGTGGAATCAACAATTCGCCACTGAGCGGAATCCGTTGGATGCCATATTATTGTGTCATTTTTACAACCCTCCTTATGCCAATGCATCAATTGGGCATCCTTTCTGTTGGCAAACAGACACTTCAGACGGGAAATTATAGGAAAATACCACACCACCTTCCTAGGAGGCCCTTTACTTTTTTTGCCTCCACCCCCGTCACAACTATCATTTCTACGCTTATATCGATGGGTTCCACAAATGGGGCACTGATCTAGCTATGCATACTCTCCATGAAACAAGATACAATCATGCTTACATGCATGTTTTTTTTTTATTTCTAGTCCTAAAGGACAAATTATCTTCTTCGCGTCGTAGACGCCCTCGGACACCAAGTTTCCCTCTGGTAGCATGTCCCTTAATAGATCCAACAGTGCTTCGAAACTCTTGTTAGTTCAACCATAGGTTGCCTTCAGCTATAAAAACTTTAGGGTTCCCAAATATCCACGTGTACTTCTCCTCACTGTTAGGATAAAGGGACGTCTTTGCATTCCGTACAAATTTCTGGAATTTAGCAAACTGACCATTGTTATACTTGTTGTGCCACTTGACATTCTGCACCATCTGGTTCACATTCTCCACAAAATTCTCAAGATCATTATCATTGAAACCTAATATGTCCTCGTCCCTGAGATTATGATCCATTTCACCGAGTATAAGTCCTTGACCTACACTGTGGGCATGGAGGCCCCGATCCATCTTTCCCTCGTTAAAGCTTTCCTCGTCATGTTTGTTTCAACATGTATAATTTTCTTTAAATCCACGCATGATCAAGTGTGCATGGACATTATCTGGTTTCAAGAATTTCTTATCATTCTTGCAATCGCGACATAGACAATACATTACTGTTTTACCATGATCTTTCATATCTGCCAAAACAGCATTCATAAAATGCTTCACACCGCTTAGGTACTCCATACAAGTCCGTCCAACTTCTGTCCGCCATCTACAATTAATATAAAAATATTCATTCTTCATTAACAATTACCTTAATTGCGTGATTAAGCATGCGATTAAAAATTCCATACAATTACACTAGATTTGTGGCATCTCACGGTAGATCGAGCAAACCTAGTACCAAATCTAACATAAATACAACTCACTTGTACTAAGATTTTGGATAAAGATGCAAAACAATAGATTATAACTCAAAGCACAAGAAATCTACCAATTAGGGTTTAGAGGAGGAGAGGAAAGGGGAGATGCAAACCTTCAAAGACTTAGTACCAATTCAAACTTCAAATCAACAAGATATTAGAGAGTCTCTAGTAGAACCGAAGAAAATCGCCAGTTACTGTACACACAGTACTATTCATAACTGTTCGGCGCATACAGTAGCTGACCAGCTCTTACAACAGGTCTGAGTAATAAGTGACGGGTTATAAGATTACCCATCACTTATTACTTATTATGACCTGTCACTTATTACTGATGCAGGGAGACATATAACTGCCAAGTTATAAGTGATACACGATCCATCACTTATAACTGGTGCAGGTTGACCTGTCACTTATGACCCGGTTATACCCGGTCCTGATCCGATACCATATAAGTGACGGTCGTATAATAACCCGTCACTAAATTATATCTCATTTATTCGTTTTTCACGTATTGGTAGAGTATGCCTCCCGACCCTAATTGAAAGATACATGTTTGTTTTAATACGTAGAATTGCATTTACTTTTCAAATACATGAGAAATTTGTGGTACATTTTATGTACCAAAGGAGAGGAAACATGGCTTTTCTTTGTCAGGTTGCTGCAGATTTGGGGAGTCGACATCATCTATGGAAGGTCCGAGGAATATCATTAAGGTCGGTCCATCTCTTATGTAGATAATCATCTCTCCTTGGTGCAGAGGTTGTGAGTTGAACTTTCATTATAAAAAAAAGTGTCCGGCTTTGTCTGGAAGGATTCCGGAGTGTATTTGCTAAGATTCTTACCAAGAAGACCGTCCACACTTGCGACTTCTGATTATAATAACTCGTACGGCTCTGAAAACTGCCATTATCCCTGGGATCAAATACACGTATTCGTTGGAAGGAAAAAAAAATACAAGGTTCTCGTACAAAGTAAGAGTCTCAAGTTCACATTTGATCTGCTAGAGCAGTACAACGACCGTTTGAAGTCTGGTGGTATTCTTGTGGATGTCAGGGAACGAATAGACCAAGAGTGTGGATACACGAGACGAGAAGAACGATTTAATAGGAAAAATCAGCAGTAGCAAGTAGCAACAGCTAGTCATTTCTCCAGAAAACACTGTTATAGGACTAGATTAATATGTTGCCTGTAATACAGGTCTACAAGATGAGGTGTTGGCGTCTTGCGTGCCTGTGGAAAATTTGATGCACAAAATCAACTGATAGAAGGGATTTGCATGCACAAGTTAAGCTAGTGGATCTTAATAAGGATATTTTAGACCACGATGGCATATGTACCGTCCTAAAATAAGAGAAAATAATTTGTCACATAATATTATTCGTATTTGTGGAAAACAATAATATGTAATTATTCAAGCAGTGCTCGGACACGTCATTGGTCAATACCTTTTCGTATCCTTGTGCAATATTATGAGACGCCTAGAGGACAAAAGTAACGATAACTTCGATCTTTGATGGCCCAATCTTTTAATGGGGTTATAGATGTTTTGTATTTGAGGGAGATCAAGTTATCTGACTAGAAATACACTTGGCCAATGAATTAGACCTACCGACTTTGAGAAACTTGATAAGATTCTCGTGAGTATGTAATGGGAGCTGAAGTACACCAAGGTCACAATTGATGCACTTGATAGATCCCAATCTGACCATATGCCATTATTGCTTAATACAAGAGCGGCTTTTCATTACGGTAAACAACCTATGTTCAAATTCGGAGTAGGGTGGCTAATCCGTGATGGTTTTTAAATGGTTGATAATATATGGAATGCCAAACATTGGAGTACCAATGCCATTGAAAGATGACAAAATAAAATTTGAGCCATTCAACAATATCTAAGGGGATGGGTCAAACATACTAATGACATGATTAAAAAACAAAACAAACAACTCACCGCAAAAATTGATGTCTTGGATACACTACTACAGAATCTATTTAGTGGGACATCTATACAGACTGATCTATAGAGCTGTATATGCAAAGGGTACCGCAGACAGCTCCAAACTAGAACCGTATGAAAAATGACAACAAGCAGTTCTAACGAAGTGGGGCGATATAGTACAAACGGTTATAAATTGGAATAGTATAGACAGTTCTAAACTAAAATCGTCTGTATTGTTCTTTTTTACTGACGACTCTAAACTAAAATCATCTGTACTATAGACAGTAATAGTATAGATGGTTCTAGTTTAGAACTTTCGTACAAATGAAACAGTACAAACAGTTTCAAACTTACAACAGTCTGTACTATTAGTAAACACGGTTCTAAATTTGAACTGTTTGTACTAATAGTATCCCACTTGTTTGTAGCGTCTCTCTATATAGATTATTTTCATAAAATGATCAGCAATCAATAACACATGAGATATAAGAGGGATTCATGCAAGGTTAGAGATCGTGGGTTAGATTCCTAGAAAGCACATACGTCATATTTCGCTTAAAAAATTGCGTAACTTGCAACCGCATCTACATAATAATATAAGGGGTGGTGTGGGTAAGAAAAATATATATTTTTTATTTTTAGCTTTGAAAAACTCAGTATAGACAGTTCCAAATGAACCGTCTGTACAAACCTGATTTATACAGACCCTTTGATGCATATAGTTTTAACAAATGTCCTACACGAAATTTTCGAACCATCAATACAAATCATTTATCTAGTAATGATAAGAAAGCGTAGAGCACTACGCTTACAGCTAGTGAAATAGGGTTGAAACTATGGGACCCTTACCGGGAATCCCATATGCTCATTACAATATTTGTCACATCACAAACATACATAAAACTAAAGATATTTTACAATATTATATGGGTATTCTAACTTTCAAGTAATTTACAAATATATCTGACTAGCTAAAACAAAAATACAAACAAGGTAACCTAGGTCACATACAACTTGAGTGCGAACGTTACTCATATGACGGTCCTTCATCTTCTCCTTCGGCTTCGACAAAATCAATATCCATCTCATTATATGAATAATAGAAAGAAATGAGTATAAAAGGTACTCAGTAAGTCCTATACTATTTTAAAGAGTTGATAGATACATATTGAATAAAAACTTAAAAATAAGGTCATACAAAATAGTTTAAGAAATGAGTTTTATGCAATTACTTACTTGTGTTGATTGCCAATTATTTTGAAACAAAATAACATAGTTTAAAATGAAGGATTTGGTCATGGGAGGGACTACTTCACACTCCACAGTCCCGAACAATAAGATCATGCACACAGAGTAACACTCAGCTTTTAATATTTTAAAATAAAAAAGTTTTACCATACAGACATATAATTCACACACTCACTAAAAAATACTCACGCATTCAGACTAATCAAATGAGATCATCATTTCACATATCCACGACCGTAGACACTTCTATGTAAATAGATTTATAGTATACAACTTCACCCGATCTACTCACCTTCCAACCGTTGAGAACATAGGAGCACAGAGGAGCAAGGGTGCTGTCCGCGGATGAAGAAAATTGGGTGGCCAGAATTGGGATCTCGTGGTGGAGCTTCACTGGCATGGCCTGGGGTTACGACGGCAACAGCCTCACCTTGTGTGTTTATGTGGGGCTCCATTTTGCTTTGCAGGTGGGAGAGGAGACAGGGAGTGGGAGGGAGGCGAGCTCACCAAGGTGTCGGGTGAGGCAGCGGGTTCCGGTGAGCGGTGTGCTCGGTGGTCGTGTTTGGGTCGGAGCGGAGAGGGATGAGGATGGCGATCGAGCCTCTTGCTTTTATAGCAAGAGGAAGGCAGTGCTCGGAAGAAGGCGATGCTTGGGATAAGGTTGAATCGAGGCGGTGCGGCAGAGATGGCAGTGGGGATGAGTATGGTGCTCGGGATTGAGATGGGGCGTGTCTCGGAGATGGACATTCCTTCGTGTTGAAGGTAGGATGGTGGTGTTCTGGAGTTTGCTTACTTCTTCTTGTTCTGAGAGAGAGAGAGAGAGAGAGAGAGAGAGAGAGAGAGAGAGAGAGAGAGAAGAGAAGAGAGAGAGAGAGATTGGGAGAGAGAAAATATAGGGATCAAGAAGGTGGTCGCCGGAACTCTAGATTGAGGTGAGGGGCAGCGCTGTCGATTTATCTTCTCCATCATGTGCGGTAGCAAGTCAGTGATGAGTCTTGGTGGATCTGTGGGAGGATGAAGTGTATATGGCATCATCGTGAAAGCTAGCATCGAGGCGAAGCTAAGTCGTGAATGTGTCATAGGTGTTCGATGGAAGGAGCAAAATATGGACCAAAATGCCTTCGTGGTAAGTAGAAAGCCATTGTAAGCGAGAGGTATTTTGAGAATAAGAAAACTTGGCATCCAAGGAAGCTTCCAAGGCCTATAAATAGAGGGGTATGACTTTAGGGAGAGGGTGAGAAATTCATTTGAGAGCATTGTGATAGGTTTTGGAGAAGAGAAAAAGATAACCTGAGCCTTTGTAATAGGTTAGAGCTTTTCTGAGAGGAAAATATTCTATTATCTATCTAAAATAGGGCTGATCACTATGTTTAATGAATTTTATTTTCTCACATTTGCTCATGTTCATCTCCTTCTAATCTCTTTCTTTTGGTTCTCTTGCCTCGGGTGCAAGTCTTTCTGGCTTTCAAGTTGATTTTTGTTCTGTTTGAGCTGAATGTTTTCACCTTGTTAAGGCTATTCTCCTTGTTGTTAGAGGTATAAAATTCGCACACATATGTGTATAAGTGAGTATTGAATTCTCTTGCCTTCTATTCCATCAACTTGGGGTTTTTTTCTCTAGGTAGCTCGTGTTGAGTCAAAGTTGCAAGCTTTTATGCACAAAGACATATGGAATGATCTTGATTGGAACCTATGAGATCATATACTATCCGTGGAGTCATGTTACCTCGAAACTTTCCTTCTTAAATAGTCCCTCTAGTGTTTTTGCTTCCGTTGATATTTTGAGGTATGTTGGA
Organism: Phragmites australis; assembly: GCF_958298935.1. Classification (NCBI taxonomy): domain Eukaryota; kingdom Viridiplantae; phylum Streptophyta; class Magnoliopsida; order Poales; family Poaceae; genus Phragmites; species Phragmites australis. Next base: position 9,915,564 of record NC_084928.1, read on the forward strand.
TGATCAAATAGGAAAAGGTCATTAGTTTTGAAAGAAAATTCCTATATTCTCGAGGCATATCTCTAGGGTTTCCTATATTTTTGAGGCATATCTCTATGCCTAGGAAGGGAATCCCAAGACGTATGGAAACTTCCTGTAAATACATGGAATGTTCTGTAAATAGGGAAGTTTATCTCTAAGAATGATAAGGAAGGAGTCTAGAAGCAGTATGATGACCCCTCTATAAATATAGAGCTAGGGGACCCTGCGGTGGACAAGTGATCGGGAAGCTATTCAACCTTGCAGAAGCCTTGAACCATCGAGCCTTCTGCATTAGCAACCCTCCATGATTACATGCAAGGAGCCATTCAACTAGGTTTAGATCTATTTAGGCTAGTGAAGACCCCCCTTGTAAATAGTCTTGGAAATCAATACAAGATAAATATGACGTATGACTATTATCCTAAGGGAGGCACGAACCTTTATAAACCGTTGTGTGTGCCTTGTGATTCGTCTATAGGAAATCCCCCCTACTTCATCTACAAGTTCATAGGATCAACGGTTTATAAATCATTGACACCACTATACACAATTATTTGGTTGTCAAACAGGCTCATATCATTTTAGATATCTTGGCATACCTATGCATTATAGAAAATTAAGGGATATAGATTGGAAGGGGGTAGAAGAACATTTGGACAAAAAACTAAGCAGTTGGAAAGGCAAGCAATTGTCTACCAAGGGCTGATTAGTGCTCATAAACTCTATCTTGAGTAGCCTTCCTTTGTTCATGATGTCTTTCTTTGAAATATCATGAGGTGTGCTTAAAAATCTAGATTATTTGAGATCTAGGCAAGGAGACAATCATAAGTAGAAATATTGGCTCGCAAGATGGAACATATTGTGCCAACCAAAGGACCAAGGATGCCTAGATATCATGAACCTCGCAGTCCAGAATACATGCCTAATGGTTATTTTGATTACTAAATGAAAATGGGGGTATGACAAACATTTCTTAGGAGTAAATATTTGAAAACCAAGACCCTCAAACAAGTTGAAGGCAAATAGAAGGATTCTCACTTTTGGTTAGGGCTTATGGAAGTCCATAATGAATTCATAAAATGGAGAACACTCTAAATATAGGATGGGACTCAAATAAGGTTTTGGGAAGATATTTGGTTAGATAACAACCCTCTCAGTGAACTAATCCATCACTGTTCAATGTTGTGAGGAAAAGGCACACCACAGTAACAGAGGTAATGACAACGACACCTTTCAATATGTCCTTTCGTAGACCAATTATACTACGTATGAGATAAGCTAATTGCTTGGTAAGAATTGGGGTCCAAATTAGTAAATATACACTTATCTCAAGAGAGAGACTTTTTTAAGTGGAAGCTACATGTGAATGGACAATTTTCGGTCCGCTCCATGTACCAACATATGACAATCCACATTGGTTCTTTTACACGCCAGTGGCTGTGATGTCTTAAACTCCCTCTAAAGATAAAAAAATCTTCCTTTGATATTTAGGAATAGGAGTGATTCTAACCAAAGATAATCAGGCTAAACAAGATTATAATGGGAGCATGAAATGTTGTTTTTTAATCATAATGAAATTATACAATATTTATCGTTCGATTGCCATTACGCTAGATCTATTTGGAGTATAGTTTGTCAAAATTGCTCTAGGCCTGTAAGTATCACCCATATGATGGGGGATTGGCTAAGAGGTGTTGGTCATGCATACAAGAAAAAGATTATCAGAGTAGTTACTATATGTTGGGTTATTTGATATTGTTTTTAACAAAAAGACTATCACAACCTACAGCACATATTGGCTGCACTACTAGTCAGTGTCGCAGAAAGTAGAGGAGGGAGGATATATGTGTATGGCATATCAAGCATTGGTGTGGTGGCCATGGATTTTTTAATCAAGAATGGATGACGGTTTAGCAGTAGGCTTTGTGTTGAATGATATTTCATACACCATGTTGTCTATATGTTTTATTTATTATACTCCTATTTTTAGCCTAGTACTGATATGATGTAATAATGACTAAGGTTGCATGCAAAAACATTGCACAGGCTGGAACAAGTTTCCATTTTTTTTAAAATATCCTTGTGCAACTTCAACTTTTTATGCTTCCTAGATGAAGTGAAAAAGGCACAACCGACTCTTTCCACATGTATATCCATTAACATCATTTCAAGAAATCATGTATAGTAGTGGGGTTTTTTTTTTCTCTAAGTTTAGCATACGAAGTTGAGAAAGTTAGGAGGTGAAGTTCAGAACCATTTCTTTATTTGTAATAGCATAACTTGATTTCTACCCGAACGAGAAAAAACAAAAACAGAAAAGAAAAATCAATAAGGAAAAATCGCCATTTTGGAAGGTCCATGAAATAGCCATATCCAATAAGAGAACAGGGCAATCTTGAACATTTCCTTTTGACTGGCAAGTAAGGAAAATTGTATTCATGAAAATTCATGCTGACTAGTCGGAGTTCACGTAGAAAAATGAACGGCTTTCATATGATGGTTGACGTTGTTGGTAAGATATTTGACCATCGCTCCCAAGAAGGATCACCGTTTCCTATGTAAAGATCCCCGTAATCACGTAGTATTCACCAATCCTTCAAAATAACAAAAAAAAATTACGTATTGACCAATTGTACTAAGTCAACCATCTACCACTGTCAAAGTTGTGGTTTTTCACCCGACACGGAACATCTAATGATCTTACGGTATGCCAGCAATCTCCCAATTAAGACGCTTAATCGATCCTTAGCTATGCTCATAGTTCCATCTTGGAACTGATAACATCAGCCTATAAAATTGTTTTTTATTCTGAAATTTGATTGTGAACTCTCGTCCTTCCCTCCAAGAAGGAATGAAGGAACCTAGGTTGAACCCCATGTGGGCGGAATGCTAGATGACACTTGCTACCAAACGAGCATCAGTTGGTTCCAAAACAGATTATTTCACTTTATTGTTTCGTTAACATGGCAAGTACATTATCTCTTATTGTATCATGTTGGTGAGGCGCAGGCTTATCTCTCTGGCAAATTAAATTAGTCAAAGGTGTGCGCTCATGAGCCCATACTAAAGTGAACAGAGCACTACAATGCACAGCATACCCTGCCCAAAAGCCATAGCCACGACTAAGAGAAGTTTTGAAATTTTAAAAGCAGAAACCCAGTGCTGGATTTCAACCGGTTTCTACCTTCCGGGTGCTTTGAGATTTGTGTATCTTCTTCAATTTTGCAGGGACGGAGCACTCAAAGCTCAGGTAGCGGCGGTCGTACCGGAGTTGTACTCCTACCGCTACCGTAGCGTAGATGCACCACCGCGCGCGTCTTATCCTGCCACGCCCCGCGCCAAACGCGAGCGCACACGTCGGAGCAGAGCGGTGGACCGGAGCGGGCACGGCGGTCAACGAATTTATACCGTTCGATCCATCCATGCAGCACCATCTCAGTCGCATACCCCACAGCCACCCACCGGCGCGCCCACCGCCCACCGCCGCTTCATAAATCGTTCAACACCACTCGCCGCCGCCACCAACCTCTCTCTCTCTCTCTCTCTCTCTCTCTCTCTGCAACAAGCAGGGACCGAGGACCGATGGGCAACTGCCAGGCGGCGGAGGCGGCGACGGTGGTGGTGCAGCACCCGGGCGGCCGCGTCGAGCGGCTCTACTGGGCAACCAGCGCCGCCGAGGTCATGCGCGCTAACCCGGGACACTACGTCGCGCTCGTCACGCACCGTGCCGCCGCCGAGGAGAAGCACCCACAGATGCAAGCCGAGGAGAAGGGGCGCGGCACGGCGCGGGTGACGCGGGTGAAGCTGCTCAAGCCCCGGGACACGCTGCTGCTCGGCCAGGCCTACCGCCTCATCACCGTCGCCGAGGTCACCAAGGCGCTGCAGGCCAAGAAGGAGGAGAAGACCAAGAGGGCGCAGCAGCAGCAGCAGCCGGTGCTTCAGCCAAAGCAGGCCGGTGGGAGGACCGGTTCCGATGACGACTCACAGGCGCAGCAGGATGACAGTCTTGATCAGGTACTGCTTTGTGATTGCCATCCATTTGGTGTTCAACATCTCCTCTGTTTTCTTCTTCGTCGCAGCTGTTCTTTGCTGACACTACAATGATGATTCGACTAATTAGAGCATGATTAAGATATGTGGTATGCATCAATGAATATAAGTTCTTCTGTTCAATAATACTCTGCAAGTTTGCATCCAAAACATTCTCCAACGAAAAGTGAGATGATATTGCTCGCCTGCTCTGCTTTGAAATTTGTTTGTAACTTTAGTTTCAAATTTTCTCTTTGAGTTCACAAGAGCACTATGATTTTTTGCTTCCAGTCACTAATTAAGTTTTGTTTGACTGAGAAACAAGAGTAGGTAATAGCCTTTAAAAAAGATAAGTGTAGGTAAACCTAGTTAGTACTTAGTAGGCTAACTTTATAATCCTGAGGTAACTTGGGCTATGTAGCTTATTCCAACTGATATTTCTTATTAGCTGCCCACCCTCCTAATTTTATACCTTTATGTGACACTAGTACCTAACCAACCAACCAATTTGATTACAAAGGATATCATCATATTGTAATAGATAATCAAGATACAAGGAATAATTCGAATAATTTACTCCAAACATGATATCATGGGTGCTTATAAATAGTGGATAAACTATTCTCAAACCAAACTAGATAATAATACCTTGGTCACATCTTGCTTTCCTCACACCACACGGAAAATGGTAGGGATGGCAGCTACTCGATTTTTCTACTACCTCCTAATATAAAAAACCCTACAAGTTTGACATTCTGCAATCCAATCAAACTGTCAGATAAACGAAGAATATGAACATGCCTGCATGATGCTGGCAGAAAGGCCAAGAAGCCATGAATTCATTAGTAGTCTTAGCAACCAATTCATTTCTAATGGGCACTAATTCACAGGAGACGTCATTCGCCATCACCATCTATTTTGCATGAATTATAGCAGTCGTCATTTGATCTTATTTTAAACTAGCTCAGCATGATAAAATTATCATCTTCTGATTACTCTACTGCCGCCCATCTGACTGCAATTGTCGCAACAGGACAGGGACGGCCACCGGAACAACTCTAGCTCAGCAGCGCATTCTGGCGCGAGGCACCGCCATTGGCGCCCTTCTCTGCACAGCATCGCCGAAGTCAGTAGCTAATGTGAACGATCTGCGTTCTAGAGTTTATGTTCATCAGAATTCAGCCTGCAGAGGAAGAGTAGCTGTGCCGATGCGATAATCGGTCGATTTCTGTGTTCGACACCGTCAACACAAAAACATGAACACTTATTCTCTGAAGGGGCTTGTAGTTAGGATCGAGCCCATGTAAGAAGTCACAGATCTTACTCATGTCATTTTAGCGAGTTTAAGATCAATTGGGACACTCTGAAATGTTAAGAAGAGATAGAGAGAAGCGTGCTGTACTGTTATTTTCAGACATGATGCAAAGTACATCTCTTTGCAGATAGCTTTTGAGGATCTAGTTTCATATTGTATTGCGTGCTTGGTGCCGGATTGGCAATCATAATATCAGTGCAATGATGCGGCAGGAGCTGGAATCCACTCATTTACGTGTTGGAAGCGAACTTTATACGCTGATTCGCGTTGATGCACCTACTAGCTAGGCCTGCGCATTGCGCATTGTTTCTGCAGATGACGAAGTTGGTGATGAGACAAGGGCTAATGGTCTCCAAATCAGATGCCCACACACAGCTGAACCTAGTACTCGTGCAATGAACAAGGTGGGTACTTGTAAAAATCGTCTAGGTTGGTAGTGTTAGAGTATATGGTATATAATATATAAGGATCTAGTTGTTATAGTAGAATATGATTAGTTATCATCTTATCTTTAGGTTGTTTAATATTCAAGACATGTATTCTATGTATTCGGTCCTCGGGGCTCAATGTAATATATTGACCACATTAATGAATCCTTGTACTCTTTCTTGGTATCACGAGTTTAGGTTCTGATCCTAGGTTTTAAACTCTAGCCGCTGCCAACTTCCGCACTGCGTGCCTCTAGAGAGATCGATCTCTATGATCTCCGTCGGGGCAGCGCCTCTTGTACAAAGGGTTCGCACAGCCAATCGTGTTGATTAGCCGCCCTATAGAGTTTTTTTTTCGATCTCTTGATCGGGATTTTCTCCCTCACCGATCATTAATCAACGTTTCTCTTAGGTTTTTTTCCGATCCAAGATCATTTTGCATCACTCGCCGCCCATCGTCCTCGTGCCTCTACTCAAATCATCATCCACTCCACTAGCACTGATCACGGATACTACTGTGCCGCCGCAACTACAGTGTCCCTAATCTGTTCCCGTCTACCCCGCCCGTTAACACGCCTTCACCAATCTGGACGCCTCTGCCACGACCACCTCACGCGCCCTTGGTCTGATCAGCCGACCACGCGCAGTTCCTCCCAGCCGATTGGGCATGGCTCCCGTCCTCCTCAAGTATGCATGTCTCCACCCGAGTATCGAGGCTACTGCTGCACCACCTTCGGGTCGTAGTGCTGTCGGCCGTGATTTGTACCTCTGCAGTGCCACCACGCCCTCCCGGGTGCGGTCCAGCCGAGCGGAGGCTCTCGCTGTTTCAGCGCGCCACGACACTCCGGCTGACAGACACCGCCTCCCTCAGCACATCATCGCCTCAGTCGTCGATGCACTTGGTCTTTGTCATGTTGTTTGGGTTCCTCGTCGGCTTCTTCGAGCACCGTCGCCACACTCTCTCGAACACTGGCATCGCCGCTCCAGGCTGCTGGTTCCGCCTTCTTCTTCCATCTTCATCCAGCACAACCTCGTCGCCAACGTCCCAGTCTCCTCCTCGATCTCTTCGTCTACTCCGATAACTGCGGGCTGCATTGGCACCTTCTCCTCCTCGCCGCTCTACACACTACGACCATTGAAGCCTTTTATGCTGGTCCATCAGACACTGGCGCATGGTTGGGTTCCCTTCCTTCGCGTGCCTGATACTGGCAACACCGATGCATGCCTTGGTCCCTGAAGTGTTCCTGGGCTTGGCAAACCAGGTGCACACCTCATCCTCAACAGTGTCTACTTCGGCATCAAACCCTTCTCAACGATCGCCTCATCCGCATCGCTGTCTTCTTCCCTGGAACCTCCTAGCACCTATGGCTTCAAGAGCAGTTTTCTCAACCACGGTAACCCCGACTACAGCTACATGGACCACGGCTATCTCACGCACGGCATCCTCGACCATGGCTACTTGCCTTGCTCTCGGCTACCTTGACATCGGCATAAAGGGCTACCATCTGTATGAGCAACTCATCTCAGTCACAGCATTTGCATCATGTTGTTTCGACTACGGGGATGTCATTCATCTTCCTCTCTCGTCTCATCGTTTGTGACGCTCTCGCTGCGGCTGCGGGGGATGTTAGAGTTTTTTTTCATTAAGGAGGCCCACACCCACCCAGCAGCAGAGGTGCTGAGCGAACGGCTCGAGGGCAGCCGTCGGGGATCGAATCCGGATCGACTGCCTAGGATCGGCTGTCAGGGATGTTAGAGATCCGATTGTTATAGCAGAATATGATTAGTTTCTATTTTATCTCTAGGGTTGCTTAATATCCAAGTCATATATATTCTATATATTCGATCTCGAGGTTGTGTATTGACCACATTAATCAATCATGTACTCTTTCTGGCAGAAGACGCAGAGCAGATCAAGAGACATACTAACAGCATCAGTCCATGTTTGTACAACCTGCAAAGATCCTGATTCTGCTGGAGCACCCTAGCCTGAACATTTTCCTTGTGAACTGCCATCTGTTAGTGCAAGCAGTTCACTGCCGTTGCAAGATATTCTAGCTGATCCTGATTTCAGAGTAGCACAACGGGCAGATCGACTATGACTCAGGAAAGATCTCCAGTTTTCTTGTGAGTTGTGATGATCAGTGAGCCACACAAAGCCAGGAGAGGATCGCTAGTGCTCGCCGCATTGACCAACCAAAGCCGCTTTCGCTTTTCTGACGGCCGCACGGCATATGTAACATGCGACACGTTAGCAGCGCACCGAGAGCTTCTTCCTTCTTCTGCCCTCCTGCACTGCACATTTGGGTTTCTTTCTGCAGAAACCGCAGGCGGTCGGTCGAGCAGCCAGCCAGTGCGCATGCAATGCCCGGCTGGCCGGGTGCGCGGTGCGCCCATCCACTGCGCCGCTCTCCTTCCCCACTAGCACACTGCTTGTGCATGTGTGTCCCTGAGCCCATTCCTCGCCGCGGCGGCATATGATTGCAGCCTTTCTGACTCCCTGAGACGTGCGACGATCTGCAGTGATCATGCAGCGCCTCGGCGCTTGCTTTTGAGATGTGACTTTGGCCGAAAGGAACCGCCGCATGCATTGTCTGTCACCTTGGGCTGGGACGAGAGGGGCAGATCGAGTGGCGAGAGCATTCATCGGGGTGTTGGAATTCGCCTTTCTCTCCTTTCCTTTTTTTGCATTGCTCTCTTTGCGTTTCAGAGTGGAGGGCAGCAATGGCGAAAAGGAGCTACTCGGCATGCACGCGGCAATCGGCATGCAGCATGGCAATCGGCAAAGTTACCCGTGGCATGTTCGTGCAGTTTCTGGCTCGCGATTGGTACTACACTATATTTTCTTCTCTCTTTCCGTTTGAAGGTTGTAACGTATCTTGACACCCTGTATTTCCACCGTATAAAAAATAATAATAATCTCTCTATCCTCTCTCTTCCCTATCCTCCCATCGCATCAGCTGTCTGCCGGCACTGGCGCCATATCGCCGCCACTATCCTTCCCTGTCCTCGTCGCCAGCTCCCTGCCCTGTCCTATCGACACGCATCATGAGAATCGCACATGTCGTTGTAGCCACATCACCCCTCACTGTGGTGATATAGAACCGTCTCACCACCGTCATACCTTGTTACCCACGCTTGCCTAAAAAAGGGGTCTCTGGCCACCTCCATCGCCCCTCACCGCCTCTCACTCCCTCGCACCATCCCCTCTCCCCCTCTTTGTTTTCCCCCGAGACCCTATTGTTGCCGACGTTGATTCGCCACCTCCGCCGAGTCAGCCGCCTCCTCTCGTTGGTGAGCCCCCACCTCCCTCCCTTCCTCTCCCTTTTCTCTCTCCTTTCCCCCTCTCTTCTCCCCGGAGCCAATCCAAGCCCTAACTCACACCCACACAACCCGCGTACCTGTGCCACCACTGTCGGTTTCCTCCTTTTCCGCCGGCGAGGTCGCCACCATCGACAGCTTTGGATCCATCGTCCCATCGTTAGTATTCTCCCTCTCTCTCGCTCGCTCTCTTTGATCTCTCTCTCTCTTTGTAGTCGAGCCACCCCCTCCTCCCTCTCTCTCTCTCTCTCTCTCTCTCTCTCTCTCTCTCTCTCTCTCTCTCTCGCCTGACCAGCGAGCCCCACAAAACTAGCCCATGCCACGTCAACCCGGTCCACACACCGAAACCGCCCTCGATCCACAGCCCTGTTCATAGAATAGTGCCATTTTTCGATTTTCTAGAAAATATTAATTCAAAAATCCTTTTCAATTCTCCCCTTTTCTTTTTTGAATTAATTTTCTACCAAACATTCCGAGGCCCATTTATTCTCTATTTCAACTCTAATTTCGACAATTCTTCCACCAAAATTAATTTAAATTCAAGTGTATTTTGCCGTAAAGCTAGGAATAGTCTTTTAGCCAATTTTGGAGTAGTTTTAAATGTAGATAAACATAAGTAATCATGTTTTAGGCTATAAGGGAAATTTTAGTACATTTAATATAATGGTTTAATCTGTGTAGATAATGAATGAATGCAATTTCAGTAGTAACAAGTAGTAACGTAATTGGTGTAGTTAATAAAAAAATGTCTGATGATTAGGTAAAAATGCAAGATAATCATAAATTAGGGAAAGTAACACACATGCACACTTGTACTCATAGAGAACCCTAGTAGTTGTCTCACAGTTGGTTAACCTATATATCTGCTTTAAATTATTTATAATGATTTGATCAAGATTTCTCACAAACCTATCTAATATTTAGTTTTTTTTCCATATAACCACACCTAGTATTCATACTTCATGTTCACACAATAGTGTAAAATAATAACTTGATCTGCCTTTTGGCCGATAACTACACTTAGTCTTCATACTTCATATTCATATAGTAGTAGGTAACAGGAGAGTCTATATATATCCCTCTAGAGCAGCCAAATTTATCTCCCTTAGTGTTCATCCTTTACTTGGAGTTCATGTAGGACTACCTGATCAAATGCTTAATCAACGTTAAGTTGTGTATGTTAGAGGAAAAAGTGTTTGAGGAGGATCACAAGGACCCAGAGTATGATGAAGGAGCAAAAGAAGACTTCAATGAAAGAAAGTCATACATCTTTGATCAGATTCTACCCATGTTTTCAAAACACAACTAGTGGAGCCAAATTTGACCTATAATATCATGCATGCTTAGGATATTAAGTTTAAAATGCTGAGATAGTTATGACCTAGCATGCATATGCCCTGCCTTGAAATTGATTTGCCTAAATTTTGTTGAAACCATAGAAGGTCCCTAACATTAACTATATTGATTGTTTGGATAATTGTTGTAACTACTAGCATGCTTAGGATTGACACACATGAATGCCAAACCATGTTAATTACTTGTGTTAATCATGTTATTGCAAAAAGTGTGAAATGATGTGTGTCCTTGGTGGTGTGAATTGGTTAAGAATGGTGGTGTTAACCAAACTCTAAAGATTGGTTTGACGAGGGTGAGTAAAGTACCCCATGGGGGTGGGGCTACCTTAGGGGTAAGATTCGTCTGTGTTGTGTTTTTGCTGGGAGACATTTGCCTCGGTTGTATAAGAACAGGTTAGTTGTGACATCCTACCTAGAGAAAACCATACAACCACATATCATGTATGTGGCATGACTTGACCTAACCCTTCCGGCTTAACTCAATACCCAAGGCTGATAGTGGTAACGGGAATCAAGAGAAGACTTGGATATTCTGCGTGATGTCTGTGATCAGGTTAGGAGACTCTAAGTGAGGCATGTTTACATGAACCCCTGGTTGTGTGTCCCATATGTGGATATTATGGCAATATTGGGAGAGTGGTTCCTTGTTATGCCAGCTCCATTAGTTGCTAAGGTTAGAGTTTTTGCATATGTTGTGGGTAAAGTGTGCAACCTCTGCAAAGTGTAAAATAATTTAGATAGCCGTGTTCAAGGACAAGGACATGCTATGGTTCGATCACAATGATTAGTTCTATGGTATGAGTACCTCCTTGACATGTGAGTGAGATGTATGCCTATGCTTTGGAAGTATGAGATGTGTGCCTTAAGTTTGAGAGGACCAGGTGCCACTAACTATAAAACTTGGGAACTGATGGGATGGATGAATCTCCCCTAAGGTCAATAACCCCATAAATCTTACCTTAACACCGCTTTCCCCAAAAGCTTTGAGTTAGGCTTTGCAAACTAAACCACTTCATCAAAATTGGTTTTCCTCTAAAACGTAAAGACTATAGCCTCATCCTTGGTTTATCCCTTACACATCTATTCATCCCTTGAAGTTGTACTTATTGAGTATCTTATGTACTCACCCTTGCTTTGTTGAATTCGATGAAGAACCAGAAAACAACTATGCCGATGTTGGCAATGAAGAGTAGAAGATTAAGACTTCATCCGCACTTAAGTTGTCTATAGGTATTAGGCTTACCCATTACTTTCTGTTGTGTTATAAGAACTTTATTTAAGATTCTAAAGCTATGTGATGAGCTATGTGGTGTATGCATTATGTAAGACTCCATTCCAAGTATTGTATTCGATGTATGACTATGATGGATATTCTGTTGGAAATATGTGTATCAGTTACTGATCTAGGGATTGATACGAGGTGCATAGAGGAACCACAAAAGATGGGACCGATAGTATCTTCATGTATTCCACATTGACATTGAAACACATGTCCCTTGAAGACGAAAAAGTTAGGGTCTTACAAGTCACAATCAGGGTTCAAATTTCGCTGACCGTTTTTTCGCCGATGGGTGAAATCACCGAAAATCGTGAAACTTGGGCAAAAATTCAAAAATTTGGACAAATGACCCAATCAAAATTTAAAAAAAAATTGGCCAAAATTTTACCAAAATTTTGGCAGACTGCAACCATTGACCCCGTTTTGACAGCGTAGTTTGACAAAAAAAATGTAAATAATTGTGATATACGTAAAAAAATGTAACAAATTCTGTACGAAGATCAAATGTCCATAGTGGGGCTATCAAAGTCCATAGTCTAACAAGCATCATATGACCATAACAAAAGACAAAGGTCTATAACTCCATATTGGGAAATTAGGAATATCAAAGTCCATACAAGCATCACATGGCTATAACAAAAAATCAAAGGTACATAACTTCATAGTAGGAAACTAAGAATATCAAAGTTCATACAAGCATCACATGACCATAAAAAAAGATCAATGGCCCATAACCATCTTCTTCTTCCTAGCACACTTTATCATTTGTGTGACATTCTCAGCTGGCTCTTCTTCAAATTGCTTTTTTTGGGGCCAAAGTATCATATGCAGTATTACCTATGGAAACAAAGGCACACCCATTAGACTATTTGAGAAACATGAAAACAAAAGGAAAACACGCATAATTAATTGCCATCGTATGCCCTTGGTTTGTCATATTCGTAGTCATCTCTGTGACCATCATTGTTAGTGTCTCCTGTCGAGCTACTATCACCAGACCCAGCATAAGCAGGGCTACCAGGTAGAGTGCCATCATCTGTGTTGTTTTCAGAATCTATGAAGTCATTTTCTTCATCCGTCACAACCATCTTGTCTTTCTTCCTATTATTCCTTCATAGCCTAGCAAGTTTCCTCTTCCTTATCGACTAAGCATTTATTCAAGAGACAAGTCAAACTTCTTCAATTCTTAGATTGTTCAACCATTCCATGATTGGGTTTGATTGATCAAATAATGTGGCATCCATCAACATAGCACATGGATCAATCTCCTTCTCTTCAAAGTGATTTAGGTGTTGCTTCAAATTGTGGCGTACATACACAAACTTCCGTATCTTTTCATAACCAAGCTGGTTCCTCACCTTTGTATGAACCCATGCAAAAGTGCTCCAATTCCACTCACACCCGCTAGATGACACGCACCGTGACATGATGCGAATGGCATAATTCTGCAGCTCCTTTATGTCACCCCCAAATAATACCCATCAATCAGTTACAAAATGAAAAAATGTAATTTATTAATGTAAAGGGCCAAAAAAATTGAAAAATTTATGATTTATTTACGCAAATGGCCATACATGTTTCCATTGTGCCTATTACACCCTTAGGTATACATGAATAGTTTTCTTTTACATGTTCAATTCTGGTCCTTTAAGAGCAACAAAGCATTATTGGAATCTGACTTGCACTCTTGTATTAGTTAACCTATCAAGTATGCTATAAAGGCGTATCACTACAAAGATACAAAGGCATATTTAGATGAGCAGAAGGCAGTACAAGCAGCTACTGATCTCATTGGGGAAGGCTTTATCTTTTTGGTACTTCTCTAAACCAATAATAAATTGTGTATGTCATTACATATGCAATAATCACAGGGATATATTTAATAGGCTAAAGAAAAACTGCTTTGTTCTATAAAATAAGATAAAATTTTAAATTTCATCTAATGATACTCCATCTTTCTTTTAATTATAGGTCACCATTGCTGCTTTAATTTTTGAGGTGCAAAGAAGTGCAAGGTCAGAGGCTAGGAAGGAGGAGGGTCGTAAACAGGAACTTGAGGTAGTGTTTCACTCAGTGTCTCTTCTCTGCATTGAACCCGAGTTTGAACTCATACAATTACAAATGTGCAATGTTAACAGCCCCATACTGGCCTCACTGGGTATCAATCCTATATGGGTTATTTTTTGTCCCTCCAGAGACACAAAAAACATGAAATATAACCTATTGGACCCTATCATGTAAGCAAAAAATATAAACTTGATAGTTGATACTTCATGGAAAAATTTGATAACTAAATGATATGGAGCAACTAGTAGCAAGCATAGGCAATCAATCAAGACAAGGGCATCGCGCTAGTGCTTCAAGTCAAATACTATTTACAATTAGAGGTGGATTCCATGGTGCAGCAGGGGGGTCAAGCCCCCACCCCTACTGTCTGTTGTGCCATGGATCCCCCTTCACCCCCCCCCCCTCCATTTTTTGTAAGAAAAGGAGAAGAGGAGGGAGATGATGTGGAGAAGGAAGAGGAGGAAGAAGAAGAGAGGACTGGAGGAGGAAGAAGAAGATGAGCCCCCCTTTGGGTTGCTTGTTGGCTCTGCCACTGTTTGCTATCGACATCAACTTTCGGCAACAAATCAACAACTAACCGGTCATCATTTCTCAAGAACTTCAAAATCAATTACCTGATGATCTATAATTCCTTAACCGGTTCACATTTCAAAGATGGAGGTGATCATTGACCAAAACAATTCCCTAAATGGAAATGTGAACCGGAGTACCTAGGTCTAGGAGTTTTTGAGTGAGAAACCAGAGTATCTAGGTCTAGGAGGAATTGATGATATCCTGCAGGAAACCAAAGATGGCCCATGCTGCCGCGCCGCCTGTGCCCCGCACTGCGCATTGCCGCGTTGCCCACACCCCGTGCCGCTTGTGCGCCGCACTGGCCGGGTGGTCTAGACGCCGCTGCTCAGGTGGGAACAGGAGTGAGTTTGGCTACTCGGGTGGGGAGGAAAGGGATAAGATCATAAAAAAAATAAAGGGACAATTGCAAAGAAACCACTACTCCTGGTGTTATTGCAAGTTTGCCATTAGAAAATTGCAAAAATGCCATTAAAACTGTCATTCGAGTAGCATCTTTGCAAAAAAAAAAATCAGGGAGGTATTTGCAAATGCCCCAAAAATAAAATAATTCAAAACCGGCTGGATATTTGAGGGAGTAGAGTTGGAATGGGGGTTGTGCTAATGAATTAATTGGGACCAGGTCCATTTGAACTAGACTGAATTTTTTTAATCAAAATGGGCCAATTTCGGTCTAGGCCGAAATTAGCAAAATTCACAAAATTTCGGCGAATATTTTTCCCTAGTCACAACCTTGTCAATTACTCCCTCCAGTCAAAAAGTAGTGTCATGTTTTTGTTATGTGCAATCAACATGTTTAATCTTTAACTATTAATGTCTTTTTGAATATTTTGATTGAATCTTTAACTACTTATCTCCAAAAGTAGTTTCAAAATGACATAACTTTGCTATATTTTGCATGTATTTTATACCAGTAATTAGTTGTCAAAATAGTGTTTGGTGACCATATCAATGTTCAAAGTGACAGTCTTTTGTGATTAGAGGGGTAGTATGTTTAGTGTGTTGTTATAAAATGTTGGGAAGAAAGATAAAGGGCTAACTCATTGCTGCAAAATGAAACACGTGAAGACTAAACATCCTGCACTGCATTTAATCTAACTTTACCAGTGAAAAGAATCGGTACTTTCGAGTACAACGTTGCTAAGCTGGATCTTCGAATGATCACGCATCATCAGATGACACCTGCTAAAGGCAGTACCAACTACAAATACTCTGATACCGTCTATAAGGACGCAAAACGAACAGATTATGCAAGATCTAGTTCTCAGATCTCAGGGTATTATATATTTACATACAGACTCATCATCAAGTCTTAATTAGGGTCTCACTGTCTACAATAATCATTGCAGGCCTTAACAAAAACCATTGTAGGTCTGGTCCGTCAGACAACAAATTTCAGAATTCCTGCAAGAACATTTCACATTTTTTGGACGCGGGTAGCATTGATCGTTCAAATCTTTCATGTCATCTTTTTGTAAATCGGAGAGCTGGCAGCGGTTCGAAATGCGCATCGAGCTGGTGAGCAAATGATGTCTTCGTGACACTGCTTTACATAAAGGCTGGACAGATTTGGTAAAGAGGACCTCTTACCCTGAAAGAACAAGCATTTGCGGTGTGGTCTCGAGAAATTTCAGTCAGTTCATGACATTTGACATGGCCACTATGGTGCAGGTATAACCAACACAGGCAGACTGTTGTTTTTTAATATAAAATCTTATTCCACTCAAGTAGAGATGTGAAAGGAGTAATCAGGTTTAGCTAAACAAACACCTCAACTCATCAGCTGTAGTTAGCAAGAGACAAATGGGGAGGATATATATGCTATTGATTGGCTAGTGGTACCTAACTTGACCAGCCCTGAAGACTACTGCAATTCCAGTCTAAAAGCGTCATACTGAATGCAACCTTTACTTCACTTTTGCATCACTTTTCTGAAACAAATGCACAAGTTGTTGGTCTAATGGTCTCCATCAATTCATCTCCATACGACATGAACTTTTTTTCGATTATACTCGCCACATTATGCTCAAATAAATTATTCTTTTCTGAACAAACTACAAAAGTTATATATATTTCGCCGCTTATGACTTCATGCAGAGCAGAAACTAGTGATGAAAAATAGCATTAAAAAAGAACTGCTCTTGTCACTCTTCTCCGAAACGGCCGTTCAGCTTGCGCCGTTTGCTCGCTGAAGATGAGCATGGCATTGATCTCAGCTGCGGTGAAAGGATCATTGGATGCTTCCTCGTCGTGAGCGCTAGCTTCTGCAGTAACTGGTAGCAACTTCTGATCCCTTCCTATAAATTTTTTTTTCTCATTACTGACAAGGTTACAGAGATCTTCAGTTGATCATGTCATGAGCTAGTCAATCAGTCAGTTACCTACCTCAGTCAGACCAGCGCACCATGAAGCTGCTGTCTCAGGACTGGCGCTGACGCGTGACATGGCTGGTGTCTCAGTCACTGCGAATAGCACGGCGGCTGCCGCCATTGATGAAGGGCAGTGGTTCAGGAACTCGGTTTCTGCTCCATGGCAAGAAATTCTACGATTAGTTTGAAGCTATTCAGGACAATCTGCTTATCAGTCGATTGGGAGACACTATATTTTTGAACTGTTACATCTATAAATGGTGTTTAATTTGGCCGATGATGGGCAATAGGCCCCAATGATTTCCTTCCTATGTAGTACTGATTACTGAGACCCTGACTCTACTGACACCATGTTTTCCTAAAAGAGGGGGGAATAACATAAAGACAACGATGACATTGCGTAGGCATACAGGAAATAAGTTCATCAGAGATACAAAATATCAGCTATTCAGGTTACAAAGGCAAGTTTACTGAGAGCATGTGTGCTAAAGAGAAGCTAAGCGAAAGAGAAATGAGTTAGCACCGGTGCTAAGGGATGTAGGTATAGATGCTAAGGTTAGAATACATGGCATCAATGCTAAGGTTTGCTACTGGTGCTAAACTCCATTTTAGCAACAAAATTAAATATTTTAAATCACTTTAGCACTTATGAATAGATGCTAAGGGATACAACACAAGTAGGTAAAAAAGAGACGAAGCTAACTAACTACCTATAGCGCTTAATAGAGGTGGTAACAGATGTACATGCTCTGATATATTTTTCCTTATCTGGAAAGATAGTAGTACCATGGATTGCATTGAGAGTTATTTGGCATGCTCTCAAGACCAGGCTTCTTGTGCACCTTCCTGATGAATCGGCCTTGCAAGCAAACAGGTCGATGAACGCAAACGGCGTCAGGGACCGGAGCCTCCAATCCAGCTGTGCGAGGACGAGGAGCTCCATTCTTTGAATCGTCCGTGGTTCAAAAATGAATCTTGTGCTCTCAATCTGTTGGCATTGATTAGAAAAATACCCACATGCATAAGAGAAGGGTTGATAAAATTGATTGGAGTTACCTGAAGGTTCAGGAGGGAAGGTACTGATGTTTCCTCCATCTTGGCTGCCAGAGATAAACAAGCCACAGACAGCAACTGGAACGCCCATCCATGATCCTGTATCGTATGGGATCAGGAAAAAGAATGAGATGAGCAATGTGACTGAAATTCCAATGCCATGTACGGCTTATTTATATCTGCGTAGAACTACAGTAAACACAATCGTGCGTAACAATGAAAGATAGCGTTATGACACTCTCAGTTGCAAATGTTGTGCACATTGTGACTTTCAGATCTAACAAGTTTGTGAGAACGTGAGAACTTGTGATAAAGCTGAACCAGCAAGATACTAGTGCAGATAAGTTGGTGAAACGTGAACCAGGCAACCAAAGATGGCCCTATCTGACAAATTATAGCCAATTCCAAATCTAAACAGTGCCCCTGACGATAATAATTCATCATGATCTGGCACATACGAACAGAATAGCATTCAGTCACATGCATGCTTCGTCTACTAATGGCGAATTCCCCTGCGTGCTCTGACAAACTAAAATGGCCTATCTAACCTAGATTCAGCCTAGAGTTCTTTTCAAGTTGCATCTTTTTGCCTAAAGCATTCCTCAGGCTTGTGTTCCAGGCTCCCACCTAGTACCATCTATCATCAGTCAATCCAAATCAGTAGTAATTGACACTCTGGCCCCACATGTCATTAACACATTAGTGAAAGTACTTTGTGATTAATTAATTAATTAAAAACCGGACATAGATTGAGAGGGAGGGGTCACTGACCGGCAGGCGACGGGAGGACAGGAACCGGTCCATGTAGCTCACGGCGAGGTACGCCGTCGCCGGCTGGAAGCCGTGGTACGACCGGGCCTGTAAGAGACAAACACGTCAGGCATACAACAACGGGAAGAAGGTAAGAAGAAAAGGTTCATGGCAACACACTGCCCAGCCCAACCAATGGAGGCCGCGCGCGTCGCCAGCTGCACCTTGAGGATCCAAGAAACGGACTCCGCCCAGCCGGCCGGCCGGTCGCTCGTCGGGCGGTCCGGGCATCCCACCGCCGGCGAGTACTCGGTCTCCCCTGTGACAGACACGTCGGCGTAGTAGTCCTCCTGCACCAGCGGCTCACGAAAACCGGCAGTGTCGTCGGTGCAGTGGCGCCCCGGGCCGCCGTCGCGTCCCAGCTCGCCCGCGTCCTCGCCGCACAAGAGGAGCGCGTCGTCGTCGGAGCACGGCATCGATCCCATCATCGGCTCCTTGCGGCAATGCCCATCTTTGCCCAATACTGATAGCTAGGACTAGGAGTACTACGTGCAGGTATGCTGTGGTAGAGCAGCTGAGTGCAGCGCAGCGGAGAGTGTATGAGAATGGTGATGCGTGGTGTTGTGCTGTACAGTATAGCCATAGCGTATTTGTTTGGCTGCTTGGACCACGTACTATTTTTCTTACTCTTGTATTGACTCTATACTCCGTACAATACTGTGCGCCACAGGCATTGAGAATTCGTGATACGAGAGAGAAGCACAAAGCAGTTCCTCTAATATAATTGCACGCGTGACGCTGCTACGCATGGGGCCGTGTACAGTTACGTCTCACAGGGTCTTATGCTTATTAGCTCGCTCCCGTGAGACGCAATGAGTATATGTCGTTATGTTAGGTGATTTTTCGGATTTTTGTTAACCCTTTCTTTTATAGATATTGTGTCGTAATTAACAGAGGACCCCTTATGAAGAAAAAGTTATAAGGTCCATTTGTACGTATCAGATGAGTTGAGTGAAGTGAAGAGGCCATCATCCGTCAATTTTTCAAGTCAATTTCATTTGAAACAACAGCATTCCGGAAAGGAAAACTGAAAATAATTCGCGTAACATAATAAGGTCATTTCAAGTATGAGAGATCTATCATCTACGCGGTTCTTCATACAAGTGATTTAGCCGTCCTGCCCTCCAAACAGTTTGGCAGCACGAGAGTAGTATGTGAAAGGTAGTAGCAGCTTTATTTTTAAATAAAAGAAGACGCCAAGTTTTCCATAGAAGCCACGTTTTCCAAGACGACTATTACTAGTGGATGTCTTGCAGCATACTTAGACGTTACATTAGGGGAAATCAAATTGAAATGAGCTTTGATTTATATGAGATGGGTGATTAATAAAGTGTTATTTTGGTTTGATGATTTTTTATTGTGTAATTACGTATATGTGTTGCGACTATAATCATGACTAATCAAAATTGATAGAAATAGAGTTGGCAAAGTTATGTCAAGTTTAGGGAAAATTACACTTCCTGAATGGTCCGGTGTGTGGTAATTTGTACACACCGGATGATCCGATGAATACTTAGAGATAGCGTCAGAGTATCTAACAGAGGTACATAAAATAGGCGTCCAGGGCAGTTTACTCACTGGAAGGTCCAGTGTTGAGAGGCTTTCAACACCGGAACATTTAACAAAGATACAAGTTTTTAGTACCAGAGCTGGCGTACACACCGGATGGTCTAGTGTGGACACCGATGAAACACCGAACTGTTTAACAGAGAAGTGCAAAATCATGGTCTGGTGGTGGTCTACTAACCGGATGGTCCGGTATTGAGCCCAGTGGACGCTGGAGCTTTTTCTAGAGAGAGTCCAGAGTTCGAATGAGTTGTACACACCAGATGGTCTGGTGTTTGTATTGGTGTGAGCGTCGAATTATTTGGTGTTCATGTTTTGTGAGCGTAGGATTTTGATTTGAACTAACTTGTGATAAGTTTACATGGTGTTTGGACATACATGTTTGTTTGTCTCATGACGTGTAGGTGATGCATGTAACTTGGCGGTCGACGACGGGATGATCGAGGTCAAGCGGGGTGCTTGGTGCCAGACAATCGAGGAGGCCGGGTGGAGTCAAGAATGATCCTAGCTGTGCATATAGAGGTCAAGCAAAGCTTAGAAGGAAGAATGAAGATGGCGTGTTGACAAAGTGAAGCAAAGGGGATGCTGGTGCAAGTGACAAGACAGCCTGAGAGATCAGGAGCAGGAGAGACTTATTGGCAGTCAAGATAGCAAGGCAGAGTACATGCATTGACATTTGGATGAGTAGTTATGAGTCATGCTTTGAGAAGCGTTCAAGACGGTTTCGCATTTTGACTCTAAAACCGTGGAAGGATGATGTGTATATGGCATCATCGTGAAGCTAGCATCGAGGCGAAGCTAAGTCGTGAGGGTGTCATGGGCGTTCGATGGACAGAGCAAAATATGGACCAAAATACCTCCGTGGTAGGTAGGAAACCATTGTAAGTGAGGGATATTTTGGGAATAAGGAAACATAGCAGCTAAGGAAGCTCCCAAGGCCTATAAACAGAGGGGTATGGATTTAGGGAGAGGGTGAGAAAGTCATTTGAGAGCATTGTGATAGGTTTTGGAGAAGAGGAGAAGATAGGCTTAGCCTTTGTAATAGGTTAGAGCTTTTATGAGAGGAAAATATTCTATAATCTGTCTAAAATATTTAATGAAGTTTATTTTCTCTCATTTGCTCATGTTCATCTCATTCTAGTCTCTTTCTTTTGGTTCTCTTGCCTCGGGTGCAAGTATTTTTGGCTTTCAAGTTGATTTTTGTTCTGTTTGAGCCGAATGTTTTCACCTTGTTAAGGCTATTCTCCTTGTTGTTAGAGACATAAAATTCACACACATGTGTGTATAAGTGGGTATTGAATTATCTTGCCTCTATTCCATCAACTTGAGGGTTTTTCTCTAGGTAGCTTGTGTTGAGTCAAAGTTGTAAATTTTTGTGCACAAAGATATATAGAATGGTCTTGATTGGAACCTATGGGATCATATACTATTCGTGGAGTCATGTTATGTCGGAACTTTCCTTCTTAAATAGTCCCTCTAGTGTTTTTGCTTCCGTTGAGATTTTTTGGTGTGTTGGGTGATCAAATAGGAGAACGTCATCAGTTTTGAAAGAAATTTGTTGAGGCGCCTATTTACCCCCTCTAGTCATCAATCTTGGTCCTACAATTAGTATCAGAGCTAGTTTGATCACTTGTTGACCTTAACTGGTTGTGTGATCCATATGCGACAATGGAGAGAAGTGGTAAGATTTTGTTGTTCGATGGTCGAGACTTTTCGTATTGGAGACTTATCTTCTAAGCCAAGAAAGTGCAATTTAGGAGATAGTTGATTTGAACTATGACATCTCTGTTGCTTGGATGACTCAGGTTCAAATTGAGCAGTATGAGGTCAACAATAAGGTCAGAAATATTTTGTTCACAAGCCTGAGTCAGAATGAGTTTGGCAGGGTTCAGCACCTGAGTACTGCTCGCGAGATTTGGACTACTCTGAGTGTCTTTCATGAGGGCACAAACCAAATCAAGGCTCGACACCAGAGCATGTACAACCAAGAATATCAGATGTTCATGCAAGACACTAGAGAGTCTTTGTATACTATGTTTGCTCATTTTGATCGAATTATGAGCAACCTTAGATCTACTAGGGTCTTGCCCTACTCTGATCATGAGAGGGCGATCAAGCTCCTCTATGCTCTTGATTGTAGCATATAGGAAGTGAAGATCTTGAGCATTGAAGAGTCATCAAGTTATGACGTATTGACTTATGATGAACTCTTCAGTAAGCTCAAGTCAGCCAAGATAGCCAAGATGGCTCGGATAGGTCTCGAAAACTTACTGTCTCAGAACATGGCGTTGGTCTCCGGATCGAATGGTGGCAATTAGTCTGGAACTAGCTTTTCTTGTGCTAACACTTCACCAAGTGGGTGCTTTGTCTTCTTGGTTTCTATCACAGTGGATCAGGTGTCAGGTGGACACACTGGATGATGAGGACCTTATGCTCATTGTGAAGAAATTCACTCGCTTCTACAACAATCGTCAAAACCGGAGGAGGGGTGGTTCTCGTGCCTTCTTTGAGTGTAGTGACACCACTCACTGTTGGGAAACGGGTAGGCTACGCTAACCTAAAACAAAAAAGTTCTACCGCATTCACCTAGAAAATCATGCTAGTAGGAGATCATAGATCATTACCACTTGACGCGCAGTGCAACAAAAGAAGAGTTGGAGTAGACTGATCCAATGTCGTACGCATCAAACTCCTTGAACAACTTCTCGATCAGAACTATGACCACTCCCGCACAGATGGTCATGCTCCTCAACCAACTCCGAACAGTTGGTCGTGCTCCTCAACCAGTTTCTCGACCAGTTCCTCATCAGGTCTGTCGTGACCTCGCCTAGTTCTGAGTTGTCGTGTTGTGCTATTCGACCAGATCCGAGTGATCGTGTTGTGCACTCCGACCAGATCCAAGTGGTCACGTTGTTCTTTGCGATCAGTCCTGAACACGTTGCGATCAACTCGTTGAGAAGATCATCACTGCAATAGTAGTAGCGTGTCTATGGTATCCACACGTACAGGGCAGAAACACCAAGCACCGATGTGCTAGCTCCTTGTGTGCAGCTAGGGTTTTGGGAGATCATATGAAAGGCTACGGCTAGGGTTTCGGAATGGCTCAACCTCTGTACGCCCCACCCCACGCCTCTCCTTATATAGAGCTCACTAATGGGCTCCCACATTGGCAGCCCTTTAGGACTCTAACACCTCATGAATCACAATCCAATCAAACCCATATATGAATCAAATTCGCATGTTTTGTTCCAAACCATTAAGTGTGTGACCCGTTAGGTTCATGTACATACAGCTACAACTCGGAAACCATTTCCAAACCGAAATCAATAGTGGTCCCTAGCAGGATATGTTGACTCCTGAGTATACACAAAAGATCGTATCGACTGAACCTTGATATACATATGCACCGATCCATTTGCCTCACGGTACTAGTCAAGCTCAAGGTGAGATACATGCCACCCTTGTGATAGCTCGACCATTCACTCGATCAAGTAGTGGATTCATCATGATTAACACTTTAATAATATTGGTATGGTCACGCACTTTCTCAATCCACCTACCTTGAGGGGCCAGAGATATCTCTCCTGTTATTAAGGAGGGGCAAATTACATCTGGATCGCTCACAACCCACGACATGTTTCATGACAAACCCGAAAACTACCTTTATAACTACCCAGTTATGGAATAGCGTTTGGCAGCCCCAAAGTATGTCACTACATATTCTAGAAATCAATGATGATCTCATGTCTAAGGATCCTGCAGATATACTATTTGAGATAACAACTGATGGCACATCATAATAACAATCCCAACACTATCTCAAGGTGGGTCTATCCAACATTATGTTCTCCAACATAAATGTATACATTAATGACCTGGTATCTCTATACCTATGATCCATGAAACGTGATCATCAATCAATACATGTGCTGGTCTTATGTATCATCACAATGATATGTGACCAAGAATCGACTAAGAATAACATCATGATATAAACAAAGAGTTTCATGAAGAAGTCACATACTTTCCAATCAAAGTAAACGATAGTCATTCTTGGAATAACACATTATTCAGAAGTACATGAACATAGACGTGTGATACAATCGTCTCTATGGTTGTCTCTAGAGCATATCACCTTCACTCACTTCAGAGAAGACTGCCTCAAGCTCAAGAAGAGGGGAGATCGCGACCACGATCAAGACAAGCACAAGAAGAAGAACAAGAAGCCCTTCTATAAGAAGAACCGCAATAAGATGACCAAGAAGGCGGCCAAGGCAACTTCTAGGGCGTTCATGGCAGCACTTGGTGACATCAACACCTCTTCTAGTGAGGAGGAGAGCTCGGAGGAGGAGGAGGAGGAGGAGGAGGAGCTGCTAGTGAAGGACAAGAAGAAGCACAAGGACTTCACCGGACTCTTGTTCATGGCAGATGACAACAACGACAGCGACTATGAGCTTTATCCCTCTGAGGTATTACCTTCCTATGACCAGCTTTCTGTCTAAGTCGATACCTTGAATGATGCTCTCGTTAGCCAAGATAGGTTACTTAAGAAAGTTGTGTGTGAGTTGAATGAGCTTAGGCCTAAGTATGAGTCTGTTTCTACTGAGCTTGCATTTCTTAGGTCTAGGCCTGATGATGAGGAGTGTGGGAGTTATTTGGTGGTTATGGCTGAACTTGCTGAGCTTTAGAATGTGCATGCCCAAGTTGCCAGTCGGCTTAAGAGTGTCGAGAAGAAGCTCCTTAAGAAGGAGTCTAGATCTACTCTCTTAGACACTTGCAAGAATTACTCTTTGTTTGCAAAGGATGTTGAATTGAAAGATAAGCTCATTAGAGAGCTAGAATCTAGATTGGAGAGTGCTGTGAATTCCAAGGATGTGTAGCCAAATTTCTCCACTTGCAACATCCTTTAGGACAAACTTAGCTAGGTTAGAGGACAAATTCAGAAGCTCTTGACTGAGAATGAGTATCTTCTTTCTCTAGTGGAGAAATGCTCAGGGGACAAGGGAAAAATAAATTTGATCTTGGCCAAGACCAAGATGTGTGTTGATAAGACAGGTTTAGCTTTGGGTTTAGACTTTGAGAGTTACTTACACCAGTCCTGGTAAAACTATTTTCACCTCATCCAATACCCTAGAATTGAAGAAAGCTAAGACAATGCCACACAATCTATGCTAGAAAAGAACAAACCTACATCACAACCTACAAAGAAGAAACCTACACCATAACCCAAGACAGCTCCACAGCCCAAGATGAGGGCCCCTGTGAGAGAGCCTAGAGTGACTGGCAGTCGAGTTCCTGAGAGACGCTATCATTGTACCTACTACTAGAGATATGGTCACCTAGTTAGGTTTTGTTTTTGCCATAGGAGCGATGAGCGGCGTGAGTGGAAATAGAGCACCCGAGACATGTACTGCCTTTCTGGGTGTACATGAGCCTTTTCTTTGCTCCTTCCCACGAGTTTTAGATGCTCTTCAGTTTCCTCCTATGGGTATTTCCGATGTAGATCTTACCATGACTCATATGGTTTTAGATCACATGTAAGATGTTTGATTTCTAACACTTTGGCGGACCACGCTTTCCTCGTCGTGGTTCTCACTCCCAGCATGCTAGTTTTGATTTGCATGCACATGTTTGATTTCTAACACGCTGGCAGACCACGCTTTCCTCATCGCGGTTCTCACTCTCAGCATGCTAATTTTGATTTGCATGCACATACTTTTACTGCTTCAGGGTGAATGACCTAGTACTGGATTCCCAAGAAGTTTATGACTAACATCAGTACTGAGTCATCCATCTACTATTTTTCTCACATGTAGATGGCTGGCGGAGGCCTGGAGAACAAGTGGCTCTTCAACTCTAGTTGTTCGCGCCACATATGAAGGATCGAGATAAGGCCTAGAAAGGGGATGAATATGCGCTTTTTCAAATATTATAACAGAACAACACAGCAGAAACAGATCTTGGATATTCTGATATAAATATCGGAAGTTACAACTTAAACCGGAAGTTCTGATGTATACGATCAGAACTTTCGATATGCCTGAAAAATGAACTTAGTTAGCTCTTCGAGCAACAATAAGTTAAACTATGAAATGCTTCATGCAACAGGGTATGATGCTATTCAATTTGAAGTAAAACTAGCAAGCACAAAGTCTAACTCAAGATAGTAAACGAATTGCTCGAAATTGCATAAGAGATAAGAAATAACCAAAGAGGGAGATGCAACGAATTTGTTCCCGAAGTCCGGATCCTTGAGGGGATCCTACATGTCTGTTGAGGGGCTTGGTCACATTTGATCCAGGTCTCTTTCAACCCTTTTCCTCGCAAGGTTGCACAAAGCACTCCTCGGTTCCACTTGGTATTCCTTCCATTTAGGAGGTGGAATCCGGCCTTCACAAACTCCTCACGGCGCACCACAAGTTAATCAGTGGCTAGTGCATGACTCCTAGCCATCTAAGAGACCTTGATCTCCAAGAGTAACAAATGCACATGAAGCAAAGTTTGGAGATGAAACCTATTGCTCAAAGATGAACTTGAAATCACTTTCACTAGATCTATCACATCAAATCCCCTTCTCAAGATGTAGCACAAGGCAAGGAAGAGGAGAAGTGAACTTTAGGGCTCTAGAGAGGTGTTTTCTTGTCAAGGCAGCAGCAGTTCGGAGAGGATAAGGCAAAGGGGTATTTATAGGGTATCCTCCAAAAACTATCTGTTATGTACTTTTCCAGCCCACATCGGAACTTCCGACCTTAAGATTGGACTTTCGATCTATTCAAAGTAATAGCTACAAATTACTTACCCAAATCGAAATTGGAAATATACACACATTGGAACTTTTGACTAAATACATTAGAACTTCCGATTCAACAAGGAATTTCCTGAGCGCTCAAAATTTTAACATGCCGGATACTCCGACATATATCGGAACTTCTGATATGACCTATCGGAACTTCTGATATCAATAGAACATTTTAAAAACAAGTGTCCATGTTGTGGTTTGTGTCTCTCATTCTAAGAATTGACTTTGAGCATTAAGATCATGACAAAGCTTTCAACGTTGCATCCCTCTTAATAGTACGATATTCTTATACTAAAATTAAAGTAAAATGCTATAACTATAGGAATAACCTTGCACTGTCTTCTTTCTTCATTTTAGGGATCGCCAATGTCGTCTAGCTTTCATCAGGACTTTTACCTATTCAAATACTAATTAAACATATTAGTCCCTTAATCGTTTATCATCAATCATAAAAACCCACATAGGGGGGCCTAGAGGCACTTTCAATCTCCCCCTTTTTGGTGATTGATGACAACATGATTAAAGCTTACAAGAGATTTTAAATGAAATTGTTTTTGAATGCAAGGATATATGGTGAGCTCCTCCTAAAGGTGTGCATTGTATGAAATTTGTTTTTAAAAAATAAATGCACATCTTGAAAGAAAATTTTGTTAAAGCTCCCCCTATATCTTTGCATTCGTGGGTGTGTATGTGTGAACATGTGCTATATTGGCATAAGAGAGTATGAATATATAGAGCATATCATCTCACATATATATAAAAAAAATTGCATATGACATGATAGCTCACACAATATGAAACATAATTAAACAAATGACATATGACATAGCATCCATAATACATAAGAGTAGCACATTACATCACACTAGCACAATAAAGTTCTTACAACACATTAAACAAGGTTCAATACATAAAACAAGTCCGACTGACAATAATGGAAAGGAAACAAAGATCTCCTAAGACATGATTAAGCTTTTCTCTCCCCCTTTGGCATCAAGACACTAAAAAGAATAAAGAAACTAAGATAGTTGTCTACTCATCGCTATCCTCCTCGTCGCCGTCCTCAGCTCCATCAGACTCAGAAGCAGAAGCATGAGTAGGAACTGTATTGGAAGGATCTTCTATCACATTATCATCACTGTCCTCAACCTCAGAACCATCGAGAGAGCAAGGTAGCCGAATATCCAGGTGCCTGTGGATCTCCTTGACTCTTCTAGTGAGCTTCTTCCTAGCATCCCTCTCCTTTTGAACTCTCAAAAAAGTACTCTTGTATAAGAAAAAGATGGACTTTAAGATCCGAAGGGTGGAGGAAGAAGAAGCTGATTCTGGTGGTGGTGACTCAGCACTTGGAGAGGAACGAACACTCTTAATCACCCTTATTTGCAGCCTTGAGTGCTTCAGTTCCTTATGAAATGAGATGTTGGTGACTTTTCAATCGTAAATATGATATAAGGTGCATAGCCACATCCTCTCTTAGGATCAAGAGAGGTAAATCGAATCTCCTCCCAAATAAAGTTAAACACATCAAACTTTGAGTTACCCTTCATTTTTGTAAGCAAGTGCCTGGTATAAGAAAGAATATTGTTGGCATCTCCATCTTTAGGTGCAATTGTTTTCATCACCATCCTATTAAGATAAGAATAAAAAGGAAGAAGACCTTTTGTTTTTCTAAGCTTGTATTCTTCAGCCATATCATACATGAACTGCATCTCTTCTATCTCCATGACATTTCCATTATGGATTTTGTCGGTGTAGCGATGATCGTTTGCAGTGAAACTCAAAAGTCTAACAAACTCTGAATATTTTATCCTGTACCAAGTACCATTTATCATCCAATGGATAGTCCTTGCAGCATCATGATCAACATAATAGGTATCATAAAACTAGGCAATCACTTCTTCACACAAAGGATATTCAAATGACATGATACCCTTCAGATTATGAAACTCATAAGCTGCAATTACTTCATTAAAGATGTCATTATCTTGGCTCTCCATGTAGCTCCAATCAATCCACTGCATAGGAGATGTGGGATACTTCATGGGAAGAATCACTGACTCATAGTAATCTTGCTGAAAGAAGGTCCAGAAACGATTATCAGTGGAGAACCTATCAAACTCAAAAGGATTTGATTCTCTTTGCTTCTTGACAACAGAGGATCTGCCCTTGTAGATGATGCAAAGCCTTGGGTGATTATTAGCCCTATCAGGCACGTGCATCCTCAAGAGTTCAATCTCCTCTTGTGGCTCCATCTCAACATCTTTCTCAGTTTCTGCTTGAGCACTAGAGGTACCACCTCTTATAGGTGGTAGAGAACCACCTCTACCATCATTAGCAGCGGCTGCTTGCTTTCTGTTCTTTCTTTGTCTTGAGCTTTCCAGTTGAGATGAATCAGTTCTAGCTTTGATCCACCTCTCATAAACATTTCTACCTTCCATCACTGAACCTGAGATAGATAGGTATGTGTAAAGACTTGGGATCAAGTGAAAGAAGATCGGAAGAAAATCTAGACAATAGTGTTGAAATCAGTGAAGATTGGAAGTTCTAACTGGATTAATCGGAAGTTCTGACATATGTCCCCGATCAGAAGTTCCAACTTTCACTGTCCAGCACCAAAATGAAGATTCTACGATTTTTACCAACAAGTATTAGGGATGAGTATAGATCCAATATCTAAGGACAACATGCTGTACTTCCACCGAAGGGATTCACAAGAGACTTAAGATTTCAAGAAACTCTAGAAAGAGACGAAAATACCTTGAGGGAGAGCACACACCAGAAAAGAATGTCGATCTAGAGAGGAATTAGAGTCTCCAGCCAAGGGAGAACCCAAATCGGAGGAAGAACCGGAGGTTCCGATGGCTCGAAATGTCCGGTTGCCGGTCGAGCGTGAGACCAAGGTGAGAGGCAACGGTGAAAGTGATAGAATGAGGAGGAAAATGCTTCATCGAGAGTAAAAGGTGTTGTTAACTTCCACACATGAGAAGTTCCGGTCATAGGATCGAAAGTTCCGATATGTGTAAATTTCTAGAAAGACTGAAGATCGGAAGTTCCGATGTATAAATCGGAAGTTCTGATGTATAAATCAGAAGTTCCGATGCGGTCTCTTTCAACCCTTTTCCTCGCGAGGTTGCAGAAAGCACTCCGGAGCTCCACTTGGTATTCCTTCCCTTTTGGAGGCGAAATCCAGTCTTCACAAACTCCTCACGGCACACCACAAGTAAATCGGTGGCTCGTGAATGACTACTAGCCATCTAGGAGACCTCAATCTCCAAGAGTAACAAATGCACACGAAGCAAAGCTTGGAGATGAAACCTAGTGCTTAAAGATGAACTTGAAATCACTTTCACTAGATCTCTCACTCAAATCCTCTTCTCAAGATGTAGCACAAGGCAAGGAAGAGGAGAGGTGAACTTTAGGGCTCTAGAGATATGTTCTCTTGTCAAGGCAGCAGCAATTCGGAGAGGATAAGGCAAAGGGGTATTTATAGGGTATCCTCCAAAAACTAGTCGTTATGTACTTTTTCAGCCCACATCGAAACTTCTGACCTTAAGATTGGAACTTCTGATCTATTCAAAGTAATAGCTACGCCTTACTCTACCCAAACCAAAATTGGAAATATACACATATCAGAACTTCTGACTAAATACATTAGAACTTTCGATTCAACAGGGAACTTCCTGAGCGCTCAAAATTTTAACATGCCGGATACTCCGATCAACATCGTAACTTCTGATCCAAAACATCGGAACTTTCGATTCAACGGAGAACTTCTTGAGAGCTCAAAATTTTAAACGCCGAACACTCTGACATATATCGGAACTTCTGATATGACCTATCGGAACTTCCGATAGCAGTAGAACATTTTGAAAACAAGTGTCTGTATTGTGGTTTGTGTCTCTCATTCTAAGGATTGACTTTGAGCACTAAGATCATGACAAAGCTTTCAACGTTGCATCCTTCTTAATAGTACGACATTCTTATACTCAAATTAAAGTAAAATGCTATAACTATAGGAATAACCAAGCACCATCTTCTTTCTTCATTTTAGGGATTGCCAACGTCGTCTAGCTTTCATCATCGGGACTTTTACCTATTCAAATACTCATTGAACATATTAGTCCCTTAATCGTTTGTCATCAATCATCAAAACGCACATAGGGGGGCGTAGAGGCACTTTCAACATGACCGTAAATTCATCATGATTGTCCAGCCTCACCCCAACAAAGAGACACGAGTACATCACTTTTGAAGATGATCGAAAAGGAATGGTGAAAGCTAAAGGTATGGTAAAGGTGCATTAGAGTTTCACTCTCAAAGATGTGGATTTGGAAGTGTTTTTCAATGCAATATTTCTCGAATTCTTTATTCTTATGGTGCTTTGATTTGTCGGATTTCCAGAGTTGAGAGAGTTTTTGGAGCTGATTTTTTTAGTCTCTTGGTTCTTCTCGTTGTTTGATTGCTCAACCTTCTTCTAAGCATTGGATGTGGCAAGGAGACTAGGGCACATGAGCTTTGATTTGCTTACTCGTTTGAGTGCCCTAGGCTTGATCCGAGGATTGCCTAAGCTCAAGTTTGAGAAGAACCTTGTTTATGCTCATTGTCGACATGGCAAGATGGCTGTCGCCTCCCATCCACTAGTTAATCTGGTGATGACTGAACGACCAGGAGAGCTTCTCCATATGTATATTGTTG
The DNA here is from genome assembly GCF_958298935.1 of Phragmites australis. Taxonomy (NCBI): domain Eukaryota; kingdom Viridiplantae; phylum Streptophyta; class Magnoliopsida; order Poales; family Poaceae; genus Phragmites; species Phragmites australis. The sequence continues at coordinate 9,947,241 of NC_084928.1, forward strand.
GTCCTTCCTAGGTTCGTTTGGTGGGTTGGAAGTTGCACGTTCTTGTCATCGTTGATGATTACTCTCGCTACTCTTGGGTCTTCTTTCTTGTAAGCAAGGATGAAGTGTCCTCACACTTTTAGAGCTTGGCTTGGAGATTGTTCAAGGAACTTACTATGCATTGCAAGCAATTCGCAGTGATAATAGCACCGAGTTTAAGAACTATCTCTTTGATGCTTTCTATCTTAAGCATGGCATTGAGCATCAATTTTCTGCCCCACGCGTTCCTCAGCATAATGACGTAGTTGAGAACAAGAATCAAACTTTGGTTAAGATGGATAGGACGATGCTTGATGACCATAGAATTCCTAAAAAGTTTTGGGTGAAGGTTATTAGTATTGCTTGCTATCTCTCAAATGGAATTTTCTTGAGCTCGATCTTGAATTTGACTTCTTATTAGTTGTGTTTTGGGAGACAGCCAAAAGTTGTGAGGAACTGTCTAAATAGTATTTGAGCTAATCATTAGGACGATCATTTTTCATAATCACACCCACAATAATTAACTGGAATATTATTCCGGTAGTCTCGGCATGTGTTTACTTCCGGGATTGGAACACACGCCTTACAACAAGCACATCATCACAAGACATAATAAAGAGCGAGTAATTAAATTAAGTTACAAGTCTTTAAATAGATTAAACTTTGCAACAAAATACATAACCCGAATATTTGTTAGAGTAGTCACGCAGCGTTATAAGTTACATGACGATAAAAGATGAGTAGTGTCGTTTTCCCTAAGCCATCATCCCAAAATAACAACACACTAGTAGAATGGCACTACTCCTGCCCGTTGCCAACATCGGTGGGCGTAAAGTAGCCAAAAACTAAATCTTCCTCAACTAAAGCGCAAACAAAACACGTGAGTATAAAGTTACTCGCAAGACTTAATCTATAATGAGCACTTATAAATAGCCTAACTACAAGGAGAATGCATATGGGTAATTAGCAAAGATTCGGCCACAAAGATTAAGTAACTTCATATGCAAAAGCGATTTGGACTCAAGTGTAAGCATCTACACCTAACCAAAACACCCTTGTATCCTGAGATCATCAACATAACAAAGCTGTAATTTGTACCATATCAACTCTTTATCAACACCACTAACCACTTCCCAACATACCATCACAACATCTTGATATCGAAGATTCTACGATTGAAATAAATGGACAGAAGCATGGTCATAACCGAGAGCGTGGCAATTTGAATTGATCTTACACCTGTATGAGGTACATCTTTATCCACACGATAAGAAGACCATTCGACTTATGTCACCCTCTAAAGTGCACGCAAGGGTTACCTATGTCAACCTTTTCCAATTGAGCCCTGACTATTTGAACATGCACATATAGATGCGGAGGTCTACTAGGGCTACTCTCAGAGCACCCTAGTTACGCCTAAAGGTGTGTAGGTAACTAGAACTACTCCTCGAGCAAACTAGATACCTTTACAAGCCTATTATGCCACGACACCATAAGCCCACACGCCAAAAGGTCACAGCTGCAAAAAGGTATTCGACTTATCTACCATTATATCAACATATGGTAAGTACGGAAAGTGCTAAAGCCAACTACAACAACAAACGGTGCTTAATCAATTCAAGCGAGCCTATAGCATCCGAGACTCAATTCTCAAGCCATCCCTATTGCTCGCCTGAATCTCATCTCATCCTCACTGACTTACACATCCCATCATCATCATTGTACTTGTGAAATAAGAGTAATCCCTAAGCTCGTGAACGATGGTCAAACCACCTCTCGACTTCTACCGATGACCTAAGCCTTGCTAAGTATGACATATTCATTTTAAGTTAGACCACTGAGTGTTATTCCCAGGGTTACAATGAATCAAGAGATAACAATACCAAGGAAGGGTAATGCAACAATTAGGATCTACTGCCAAAACCCGATATTTAACTAGCCATCATGCAAGGCATACATATAGCATAACTTATCAATTTGACACAACATATAATCCAAAGTAATAGGATGAGTATGCTTAAATTCTTACCTTGGTGCTCAGCTTGATCACAATTCACAGCAATGAAATTGGGATTGCCCTCGATCACGCTCGCCTTACCCTCCGGTCTTTCATTCACTAAAGAAGAACGTGTGTAATGATGAGCATGAAAGAGATGCAATGAGATGTGCTACATGATGCATAATAGCAGTGGATGCATCATAACAACAAGCCAAGAGTACAAGACATACAAAGGAACAAGGCAGTTTGCGAACTAAACTTCACTGGAAAACTAACAGTCATCCAGAGTATCCGGGTTCCATCCGAAACCTCTGGGTTTAGACCCTTCGGGTTGGGCCAAAACCTCTAGGCTGACCTCCAGTTTGGGTTCTTAGCTAATTCTTAACTCAAAATAATCCAAAACATTAGGGCTAGGTCGGTCCCTCCGAGTTTGGACAGATTGTTCGAGTTTTACTCCGAGTGAGGTGCTCAGTTAATTTTAAAATGAATTACCCACAACCTCTAGGTGTACCCGGACAGTCCGGGTTCTAACAGACTAGAGCTACGCAGCGATTTTCCTTGGTCGATTCCGCATGCATGTAAAAACCCATCCCACCTAAATATGCATTAGGACCAAAGTAAGGATTCTAAACATAACATACTCACTAATCAACACTAAAACTCGAGTAGATCTGAAAATGCTCACTCGGAACCTCCAAGCTTAACCCGGAACCTCCGGGTTGTTCTAGAGAACCCTTCGCGAACCAAAGTTTTGGGTCGATTTGATTTGCATGTTAACAACTAACACACCTAAGCATGCACTAGCACTAATACCTTAGTTCTAGACCTACTACACTCACTCTAGCAACCCGATTCACTAATTCCACCTCGAAACACTCCTAAAAACTCCAAAACCTCAAGAACGAACATGTGCTTTGCTACTTCGAGATCACAGCTCCTAACTCGAATCTATCCATCCTAAAAACATGCAGTCCCAACAAAGAAACCTAGGACAACTCACCCAAGGTTTTTGTCATAGTCAAAGACCTTCGGGTGTGGAAGAAATCGAAAGGAAATATCAGAGAAGAGAAGACCACGCTGCTGAAAGTTTCATAACAACAACAACGGTGATGAAAATGATTTGGGAATCACCCAAAACCTCATGAATGCAAGAGATTATTGGGTGGATAGAGAGCTAAGGAGGTGAGAAATGTGGTGGTATAACATGCATTCCTCAATTCCTTGTGCTTGAAGGGGAGATTTGAGGGAGAATGAGAGTTTGAGGGAGAGGGAGAGCAGCAGCTCTTGCTGCCCCTTGCTGTCCAGTTGGGAGTGAGGGAGTGAGAGAGAGTGAGTGGGGAGAGAGGGTTGGGGCTGCTGCCTTGCAGCCGAGTGAGAGAGAGAGAGGGTGAGGTGTGGGGCTGGCCAAGGTGCGTCCCACTCGCAAGAGAGAGAAGTATTTTTTTTCTGCAGAAATTCTATTTCTTCTCTCCCCTTTCTAGTACCTCAAAAGAGAAATTCTAACGCGGGCATTTTCAAAAATGCATAGTAAATATCAAACACTAATTGAAATAACAAAATATCAACAAAGCTTAACAATTAAACATAATGCTAATGATGCATAAATGACATGATATGCTTCATGACATGATTAAGGAAATGGGACATGACAAAAGTTTCTTATTTGAAAGTTTTTGGTTGTCGTTGCTTCATTCTAAAGCACGGCAATCTTGATAAGTTCGAGTCGCATTTTTTCGATAAGATTTTCTTGGGGTATTCTCTTCATACTTACTCTTACAGGGTTTTTAATCTCGACACTAAGACAATTATGGAGTCATGTGATGTGAATTTTAATGAATTAACCCCTTGTGCTAGCCCTGTCTTTGAGTGTGCAGGAGATCAGGAAATGATCAAAAGCATCTTTGTAGATAAGGACCTTCCAGGTCTCGGGGATGATGATGATAATCCATTACTTCCATCTACCACATTTGCTCCCGAGTTGGTTCCTGCCTCTTCTACACCGGCAGAGGGTCCTGCAGCTTCTACTTCTACTTCAGCTGCCTTCGAGTCTGCACCAGATGTGCTTGAGGGGGAGATTGTCTCACAGCGTGAGGCCCCTCAACTCATTCAGCAACGATATCCCTCACAAGAGATGATCGGCGACCTTGGTAAGAGGGTAACAAGGTCCAAATTCACTTCTCATCCTTACTTTACTAATTCTGCTTTTGTTGCTTCCTTTGAGCCCCATGATGTTGGACATGTTTTATCTGATTCAAATTGGGTCAATACCATGCATGAGGATTTAGAAAACTTTGAGAGAAACCAAGTTTGTGTCCTTGTAAAGTCACCGCCTAATGTTCACACCATAAACACAAAATGGGTTTTTAAAAACAAACAGGAGGAGGATGGGTCTATAGTGAGAAACAAAGCTAGACTTGTGGGTCAAGGTTTGGAGAGACCTTTGCACCGGTAGCTAGGCTAGAAGCCATTAAGATCCTCCTTACATTTGCTGCATCCAAAGGGTTCAAGTTTGTCACGTCCTAAATTCATAATCGCATGATTAAGTCCAACTATGCATCATTAGTGTCATGATTAGTTTTGAGGCAATTTATTTTGGAACGCTAGTGCAATTCGTCTAAAGTCAAATGGGTGAGAGAAAGAATTTTGCGAGAGAAAAGAATGAAATTCGCGGTTAAAATGGACCCTTTTCTCTAACATGTGGGTCCACCTGGCTGGCCCCACCACCACACTCCCTCACCTGCTCCCTCACTCTCCCTATGCTCTCTCTCTGACTCCCATGCTCCCGACCGACCACAAGAGCAAGGAGCTCTCTCTCTCTCCCTCCCTCCCAAGCTCTCTCTCCCCTTCTCCCCCAAAATCCCACCTCAAGAGAAGGAATCGAGGTATGAATGTGGTACTCACGTGATCACAAGCTCATGAGCTATCCATCCATCCAATTCATTTATGTTTTCCTGAAGGATTCGAGCCGGTTTTGATGTCTTTTGGTGTTCTTGGTTGAAGCACAAGGAGCATCGGCGTTCTTCCTCTTTCCGAGCTCTTCCTCCTTCAACCGGCGGTCCCCAAGCTCGGCAAAGCATCTTTGGTGAGTATCCTAGGCTTCCATGGCATAGATGCACATTTTGATTGGATGAATCCCGAGTTTGAAGCTTCGATTGCAAAGTTCTTGAGTCATTGAGCTTTGGAGCTAAAATGAGGATTTGGGTGAGTTTTGAGTTAGGAATCATGTTGATAGGTTAGTGAATGAGTTCTAGACTCTATAAACTCTCTCAAACATGTTTTCCTTTGGTTTGGAGAGACTCGCAAATCAAATCGGCTGAGATTTCCCCCTTGAAGCAACCTCTCTAGACAACCCGGATAATCTGGATTGACTCGGATACTTTGGGGAAACCTGGAGAAACCCCATTGAATTGTCCTCAGGAACTATGGCAATTTAGGGTGCAATTCGAGTCTAGAACCCTTTGTATAGTGTATATTCATGTTTGGTGGAATAGAATTAGCATGCGAGTTGAATTGGCCAAGGAAAACACTTTAGAACTCAACTCGGCCAGAACCCAGATAGTCTAGATCAACCCAGAGTTGGGGTATCTAGTTTGCTCCGGTAGTAGTTCTAGATGACCCCCGCATCTATCGACGCATGATCAAATGGTCAGTGCTTATTGGAAAAGGTGGACATGAGTACCCCCTTGTATGGATCTGTGTGATCATGCAAACCGTATGGTTCCTCAAGTCATGTAGGTAAAGGAGTACCCTCTGCAGGGTAAAAAATATTTTGAAATGCCACACTCTCGGTTATGAGCATGATTTTGTCCATTTACAGAAGTCGTAGAGTTACAAATGTAGTTTCGTATGGTTGAGATGTTGAGATGATTCGTTATAGATGTTACTACTATGGTTCCTTTTACATTATGTTCAGTTGATATTTATGGGCTAGTTTGTTACTTTGGTTAATTATAGATGCTCACACATATTTATGTCAAATTTGCTTTCGCATATAAATTTACTTAACCATGTGGCCGTATTCTTTCTAACATCCTAATGCATCATCCTTAGAGTCGGTCTATTTATAAGTTCCCATTATGGATTAAGTCTTGCAAGTACCTTCGTACTCAGCTGCTCTATAGCTTTTGCAGGTGAGGAGGAGTTAGTTTTTGGTTACTTCACACCTGCCGATGCGAGTGGTGGGAATGAGTAGTGCATCCTGCTCTTGGAGGTCGCGCGTTTGGGGTGAACCCTAAGGGCATATGGATTCACCCATCTTGATTAATCGTTAAAGTCGTGATTAAGAAACTGATCGACTTAATGATTAATTAGAATACTGTTTGGACGGTTCCTCACAACATGGTATTAGAGCTTGGTTTAATGAAATAGCCTAAAAATGGTGAGAGCGTTGTTTAGTAAGTGTGTCAAACCCACTAAGCAACCCACTAAAGTCTCCTTTATGCCTCCTCATGATTAATATGTGTGAACTTGCTATATTATTCCCCTAAGTGTAACGTATGATTGAGTGATGCACTTGAATTGTTTGTTTATGCATTGTATGGTTTTCTCATTGTGATGCATTTGTTGATTACGTTGCATTGATGCATCCTGATAGTGGCAAATATCAGGGGCTCAACCGGTGAGAGGTAGGGGCACGGTGTGTTCCATACGGTGATGGTATGGAAAGTGAATATGTTAGCGATAACATATGAACATCCACCATACTATGGTAGATATGGTTGTCTACTCATGTGGTGTTTACATGAGATGTCCCGTAAAGAGAAGGTACGAGAAGTGAATACGTAGGCAACAACATATGAAACGTCGCTTGTGCAGTGAGTTGCACAAGCACCATTCGCATGAATACTTATTCTCTTCGTGCGAAAGGTGATGTATGTGTTTGTGATGATTGTTTGGGGAGACATGTATTCAGGAAAGAAACGTGAAGATAAGGATCGAGCATACTTTCATGTTCCATTGTTCATTTCGCACCATACCTTCAAACATGTATTTTCCTTGATATATGATGCCATAGTGCGCATCACTTGTTTGAATCTAACATAGCAAAAATAGCATTGATCCATTTCAGAATTTGACTTTTTTGCATCTCTTTTATCTTATCACCACAATAGGATGAGGACCCATCAAAATCTTGGAGATCGTCCCAAGGGTTCCAATAAGAATAACCTCGTGTTGCTCCCACCATCGAGCATGATGGACGTGTTGATGCAGATAGACCAAAACCGCTAGGCTCAAACTGCTCTCCTCGAGGCCCTCGTGCGCAACACAGCCCCTCATGGTGGAGGTGGGGCTGGGTGCCGAGATGACTTTGCGGATTTCCTTCAAACTCAGTCGCCCACCTTCACGCGGGCTAAGAATCCTCTGGATACCAACCACATGCTCTAGACTATTGAGCATAAACTCGCTCTCCTTAGGTGCGAGAACCATGAGAAGGCGCTCTTCACCGCCCAACAGCTTCAAGGTGTGGCGGGTGCGTGGTGGTCCAACTTTCTAGCCATGCACCTCTCCAATCAACGGGTGTCTTGGGCGGAGTTCCGCCAGGCATTCCATGATTTCCATATTCCTAAGGGCCTTATGGAGATCAAAGAGGCGGGAGTTTATGGACCTCAAGCAAGGAGGCAGATAGGTGATGGAGTATGTGCAGGTGTTCAATCACCTTGCACATTATGCTCAGCATCAGATCAACATCGATGAGCGGAAGCAATACTGCTTTGTGAACGGCCTCAACTCTAAGATGCAAGACTGGCTATCAGCGTATGAGTTTGCCGACTTCAACAAGCTAGTGAGCACCTCTTTTACGGTGGAGTTCAAGTTGAAGAACCACCAGGAGGAGAAGAAGCGTAAGAGGGTCTCGTCGCCCTCCATGGGCAGGGGTTCTCAACGCATGTGGGCAGAGAGTTAGCCTCCTCCATCTCACATATCGGCCTCAACTACTCCACAGCCAATGTGGATGGTGCATCGCCCATCTTTCTCTGCTCCTCAAGGACAGCCTCCAAGACCCGATGGTTCTCAAGTGAGAATGACAGGTGGCCCGGGTAGCCCGTGTTACAACTGTGGAAGCGTTGGGCACTTCGCTCATGATTTCCCTTACCCAAAGCCAGGAGCCGTGGTGACTACTCCAAAGTCACCACCTGCTCAACTCGCTCCACAGTCCTCCTGAGCTACACACATCCCCAAGCGTGCTCAAGTGCAGCACACCACCGCCGAGGGTGCTCGAGAGGACAACAATGTGCTCATCGGTACGTTATTTGTGAATTCCCACATCATAGTTGTTCTTTTCGATTCGGGGGCATCTCACTGTTTCATAAGGGATAGTTATGTTTTGAGTCATAAGTTGGCTGCCGAGACCCTGCCTTTTTCCTATATCATTGATGGACCCAGAACTAAGTTAAGGACCAACCAAGTTGTTCCAAATGCCAAAATTCTTATTGAGGGAGTTCTATTTCCTGCAAATCGGGTTCTCTTTGATACTAGAGGAGTAGATGTTATATTAGGAATGAATTGGCTAACCAAATATGGTGCTCGGCTTGATTGTGCCAAGAGAGTCATTTCTCTCAGAGGTCCCAAGGGCGATCAAGTTTCTCTTCACCTTAGAGAGGGTGGCCTACACTTGTATGCTCTTAAACTATTCATGGCCATGGATCTCCTGGATATTCCAATCGTCTGTGAATTTCCGGATGCCTTCCTAGAAGAATTACCAAGAATGCCACCTGGCTGAACTGTGGAGTTCTCCATTGAGCTATTGCCCAGTACGGCCATGATTTCAAAGAGGTCCTGTCGGATGCCGCCGAACAAGTTAGTGAAATTGAAGAAGCAAATTCAGGAATTGCTTGTGAAGGGTTTTATTTGTCTGAGCTCCTCACCTTGGGGATGTCCGGAACTCTTTGTCAAGGAGAAGGATGGTACTATGCAGATGTGTGTTGATTATCCTCCATTGAATGCCGTCACAATTAAGAACAAGTATCCACTCCCTCGGATTGATATCTTATTCGATCAATTGACCGGTGTCCGAGTTTTCTCTAAGATTGACTTGAGACTGGGTTACCACCAAATCAAGATCCGACCAGAGGATATTCCAAAGACGGCTTTCTCTACCCATTATGGGCTTTATGAGTTCATCGTCATGTCTTTCATCTTGACAAATGCACCAGCATTATTCATGTATTTGATGAACATAGTCTTCATGGAGGAACTCAATAAGTTTTTCGTGGTGTTCACCGATGATATTCTCATCTAATCCAAGACTGAAGAACAACATTTTCAGCATCTTCGTGCTGTTGTTGGCCTCCTTTGAGATCACCAACTCTACGCCAAGTTCAGCAAATATGAGTTCTGGCTTAAAGAGGTCGCCTTTCTAGGTCATATCTTGTCAGAAAACAGGGTTATAGTTGACCTGAGCAAGGTGCAAGATTTGCTCAGTTGGGTGCAACCCAGCAGTGTCACTGACATACGGAGTTTTCTTGGACTCGCGGGTTATTACCATTGGTTCATCGAGAATTTCTCCAAGATTACTTAGCCTATAACCGAATTGTTGAAGAAGAATGTCAAGTTCGAATGGTCCGAGGAGTGTGAAGTGGCTTTCCAGACTTTGATGTATCATCTCACCACAGCGCTAGTTTTAGCACAATCAAACATTCACAAGAGCGTTGATGTCTATTGCGATGCCTCTCGCTTTGGATTCGGTTGTGTTCTCATGCAAGAACGCGTGCTCGCCTACGCTTCACGAAAATTGAAGCCACATGAGGAAAATTATCCCACTCATGATCTAGAGATTGAAGCAGTTGTGCATGCTCTAAAGATTTGGCGTCATTACCTATTGGGTAAACCTTATCGTATTTACATGGATCATAAGAGCCTCAAATACATTTTCACTCAAGATGATATGAACATGAGATAGCAAAGATGGCTCGAGCTGATCAAAATTATGAACGGGAAGTCCATTATCATCCCGGCAAGGCAAACATTATCATCGATGCACTGAGTCAAAGGGCTCGATACAATTTTCTCTCGCTCTAGCCTACAGTCACCATGCTTTGTGATGATTTCAGAAGGTTTCGACTCGAGATGGTTTCAGAGGGATTTCTTGCCAACTTGGAGATCAAATCCTCCCTCTTCAACCAAATTAAGGATGCTCAGAAGACAAACAAGGGCATGGAGAAGATCTGGGACAAGGTCAAGGAGGGGCAAACCAAATGTTTTGCCCTGGACGATGAAGGTATCTTGTGATTCGAGAAAAGGCTAGTGGTCCCCAAAACTTCAGAGTTAAGGAAGAAGATTTTGGATGAAGCTTATGATTCGCTATTGTCCATCCATCCTGGGAGTACTAAATGTACCAGGATCTCAGGTCCAGATTCTGGTGGACCCACATGAAGTGAGAAATCGTTCGATATGTTGCCGAGTGTGATGTCTACCGAAGGGTGAAGGTCAAGCACCTTAAGCCAGCTAGTACACTCTAGCCTTTACCCATTCCCTCCTAGAAGTAGGAGGAGATCGGTATGTACTTCCCGGATAGCCTAAAACGTCCCACAAGTATGACTTGATTTGGGTTATTGTGGACCAGTTGACCAAGTCAACTCATTTCTTATCCGTCAAGACCACATACGCAGTCAAGAAATATGCAGAGTTGTATCTCACTCGGATTATTTGCCTTCATGGAATTCCGAAAAGATCATCTCCGATCGAGGCACTCAGTTCACTTCTCATTTCTGGAGGAGTCTTCATGAAGCCATGGGAACTAAGCCCTTTCATAGCACTGCATATCGAGATAGAGATAAAGGCTTCATCAGCAGAGATGAGAGCAGGGCCCTTTTGAAAATAAGAAATAAGAGGGGTGATCAACGAATTGACCAGGTGTAAGCAGAGGGAACTGGAGCAGAGCTAAAACAGGCATACCCGTAAAGGAAAGGCAAGATTCCAACTCAGCACCTTTTGTTTTGAGATTTTGAGAAGAGTTGCTCTTTAGAGAGCACAGTACGATGAAAGTTGTAAGCTGTGTTCAGGGGGGAGTTGATGCAAGTTCGGATCATGCATGCTTTCTGTTGTGGAGTCTGGAACTTTCCCTGCGTTTTTTTTTTGGTAGCCGTGCTTTTGGGCCAGAGAGTTTCAACTAGGAAAGTAAGATAAGCAAGAATAAAAAAAAATCTTTGGAATAGCGGAATACAAAATTAATAAGAAATGCAAAAAAGAAGAAAAAGGCACCTAATCTCACCTCCTTCTATACCAGGCTTTCTTCCAAAGAATATCCCACTTTGTTGGCTGGCCTGGAAAATCTTCCTAGCCGTGACTGTCGTTGCGTTTAACGAGCTTGACAAAACTACCTCCCCGGTTCTCAAAACAAGGCAGATTAAGGGAGAATGCCATCTTTTTCGTAGATAGTCTGAGTTCGAGCTACTGGACTAGCTTCGGCTTCTTCCTTCGAGTTAGAGTGCCCTGCCCCGGCTTTTGATGCCGACTATTTCTGAAACAGAAGCGGATGGATGGTGCTCTTTCGTAACTGACGACCTGCCTCCTCCTTCCTCATAACGCAATCCTTTTAGGCAAATAGAGACTTGTTTTTTTTAATGGGAATAGGCTCCGAACATTGCATCGCCAAGAGTCTGAATCGAGCAATGAACTCCTGGGCTTTCTCTGTCGGTTCCTGGATGCATTTCCTCAAGTCGTCAATAGAAAAAACCTCCATTCCGTTCGCTTCGGGAAACAACCATTCTGGGTGGGAATAGTTATTTCCCTCTGTTCACTCCATTGTTTTGCGACTTTCATACATGTCCGGGAGGTAGAGCAGAGGAGAGGACAGCCCTCCTAACCCTAACTACATAGGATAGGAATAGGCAAGAAATAGCTCAGTTCGAGGGGAAGGAGTACTCAATTCTATGGCGATTTCAGATGTGAATGAGGCCGGTCGTCTCCCCTTCCTACAGGTTCCCCAGTGACACATCAACCACGCCCCTTCCTTTTCTCCGATCCCGCAATTTCCGTTTTTCTTCTAGACGAATATGATATTGCGATCTTTTCCCAGAACGCAATTGGTTTTTTTTAAGATACTTCAGGATCTAGGTCCGTCCAGTAGGCCTCTCCCACCCAGCGTAGGAAGAGGTCACTACAACCAGTGCCTTCTTGTGGAAAAAAAAAGTAGTAAAATAAAAGTAGGGGCCACGTAGACTATTCTGAGGTGGGACCCCCAAACTGATGGTCAAACTGAGAGAGTAAATCGAATCCTCAAAGACATGCTACGGGCTTACGTTCTCACGTATGGAAAGAAGTGGGGGATCTACTTGTCATTTGCAGAATTCTCCTACAACAACAGTTATCAGTCAAGCACTAAGATATCACCATTTGAAGCTCTATACATCAGAAGATGTCGAATGCCGTTGAATTGTTCCGAGTCTGGTGGAAGAGCTTTTCTAGGCCCAGATTTGGTCAAAGAGGTAGAAGAGCATGTGCTAACCATTCGTCGGCATCTCCTCACAGCTCAGGCTCGTCAGAAAAGCTATGCCAATCGTCGTTGGCATGAGCTGGAGTTCAAAACTGGAGATTTGGTCTATCTTAAAGTCTCTCCTCTCAAAGCAACACAGTGTTTTTAGATGAAGGGAAAGTTAGCTCTCCGTTATGTTGGCCCTTTCTGGATTATTGGTCGGCGTGGTGAGGAGGCTTATCAGTTGGAGTTTCCTCCATCCCTCTCCGCCATACACAATGTCATCCACGTCTCACAATTAAAGAAATGCTTTCGAGTCTCAACCAATGTCATTGAGGTCGCAATCCAAAAATTGCAGTCATATCTTTCTTATTATGAGCATGCAATTCACATTCTTGATAAAGCCGAATGGAAGACGCAGTGCAAGTTTATTAAGTTTCTTAAGGTTCAATGGAGTAATCACTCCGAAGATGATGCGATGTGGGAACGTGAAGATCAGCTTCGTGCGGATTATCCTGAGTTCTTCACCTACCTGTTAGTGTTGCAGTCGTTCCTATTTCTATCAGCATGCTCACAGCGTGATTTCTCTCACAGCATGGTTCCTAGATTCACCGTACCCTCCCTGACTCGTACCAAATCTTGGGGTGAGATTCTTTTAAGGGGGGATGTTTCTTAAGTCCCAAATTCATAATCGCATGATTAAGTCTAATTATGCATCATTAGCATCATGATTAATTTTGAGGCAATTTATTTTGGAATGCTAGTGCAATTCGTTTAAAGTCAATCGGGCGAGAGAAAGAATTTCGGGAAAGAAAAAAAAAGGAATTTGCAATTAAAATGGACCTTTTTCTCTAACACGTGGGCCACCTTGCGGGCCCCACCACCTCACTCCCTCACCTGCTCCCTCACTCTCCTCGTGCTCTCTCTCACTCCCATGCTCCCCACCGGCCACAAGAGCAAGGAGCTCTCTCTCCCTCCCTCTCAAGCTCTGTCTCCCCTTCTCCCCCAAAATCCCACCTCAAGAGAAGGAATCAAGGTATGCATATGGTACTCACGCGATCATGATCTCATGAGCTATCCATCCATCCAATTCATTTTCATTTTCCCAAAGGATACGAGCCGGTTTTGATGTCTTTTGGTGTTCTTGGTTGAAGCACAAGGAGCACCGATATTCTTCCTCTTTCTAAGCTTTTCTTCCTTTAACCGATGGTCCCCAAGATTGGCAAAGCATCTTGGGTGAGTCTCCTAGGCTCCCATGGAAAAGATGCATGTTTTGGTTGGATGAATCCCGAGTTTGAAGCTTCAGTTGCAAAGTTCTTGAGTTCTTGAGATTTGGAGCTAAAATGAGAATTTGGGTGAGTTTTGAGTTAGCAATCATGTTTTTAGGTTGGTGAGTGAGTTCTAAACACTATAAACTCTCGCAAACATGTTTTCCTTTGGTTTGGAGAGGCTCGCAAATTAAATCGGCCGAGATTTCCCCCTTGAAGCAGACTCTCTAGACAACCCGAATAATCTGGATTGATCCGGATACTCCGGGTAAACCTGGAGAAAGGCCATTGAATAGTCTTCATGAACCATAGCAATTTAGGATGAAATTCGAGTCTAGAAACCTTTGTATAGTGTATATCCATATTTTGGTGGAATAGATTTAGCATGCAAGTTGAATCAGCTAGGGAAAATGCTTTAGAACTCAACTCGGCCAGAACCCAGATAGTTTGGAACAACCCAGAGTGTCTGGCCCAATCCGATGTATCCGAACTCGACCCAGAGGGTCTGGGTAAATAGCCGAGAGCCCCACTTGGAGCCTCATTCAGAGTGTCCAGCCTAATTCGGAGTATCCGGACTCACCAGGAGGTTCCGGGTTATTTCAAAAATGGCTAACCGAGGGCCCTCACCCGAAGGTTCACTGGAGATTCTGGAACCCGGATACTCCGAGTTCAACCCAGAGTCTCCGGCCTCTTGTTACTTTTCCGTCATTGTTTAGATTGCAAGTTTCGTTATTTCTCCATATGTCTTACACCTTTAGCTTGTTGATGTTGAATTTATGAAGGGTAAAACCTATGTTGATGCACTAATTCTCCTATCTTGAATAATTGTTGATATGTATCCTTGTAGCCTAGGTTTAATATGATGTCGTCTAACTTAAAATTTTATTAACGATGCTTAACAAGTGCTTAGGTCCTTAGTAGAAGTTAAGCGGTGAAATACTTCATGGTTCACGAGCATAGGCTTTAATTACTTATACAATGATCATAATGATGGGTTGATGGTGTCGGTTGGATGAGTGAGGTGGATGAGGCGAGATGTGGGCAGTGTTAGGGGTGTTTTTCCTGCCCAGATGTGGAGTTCCCCTGGGTAGGTCGGGAGAGGGACCCGAACACCGTAGACCACTTGCATCGTTTAAGCACTAATCTTTGTTGCAGTTGGCTTTAGAACTTTTCACGCTTACTACATGTCGTATATGGGAACTATAAGCTGATTACCCTTGTAGCTGTAGCTTTTTGGCGTGCGGGTCGATGGTGTCGGGTATGAGGCTGGTTGGGGTATCAAGTTTGCTCCGGGAGTAATTCTAGATGACCCTCGCACCTATCGACGCATGATCAAATGGTCGAGGCTTATTGGAAGAGGTGGACATGAGTACCCCCTTATATGAACCTATGTGGTCATGCAAGCGGTATGGTCCTCAAGTCGTGTAGTAAAGGAGTACCCCCTGTATGGTGTAAAAATATTTCAAAATGCCGCACTCTTGGTCATGAGCATGCTTTTGTCCATTTACAGTAGTCATAGAGTTACGAATGTGGTTTGGTATGGTTGAGATGTTGAGATGGTTCGTTATAGATGTTACTACTATGGTTCCTTTTACATTATGTTCAATTGATATTTATGGGCTAATTTGTTACTTTGGTCAAGTATAGATGCTCGCACATGTTTATGTCAAATTTGCTTTTGCATATAAATTTACTTAACCATGTGGTCGTATTCTTGCTAACGTCCCAATGCATCATCCATGGAGTCAGGCTATTTATAAGTGCCTATTATGGATTAAGTCTTGTGAGTATCGTCGTACTCAGCTGCTCTACAGCTTTTGCAGGTGAGGAGGAGTTGGTTTTTGGCTACTTCGCGCCCACTGATACGAGTGGTGGGAATGAGTAGTGCATCGTACTCTTGGAGGTCACGCGTTCGGGGTGAAGCCTAAGGGCATATGGCTTCACCCATCTTTTGTTGTCTTTAGCTTTTGTTTTCACTGCGTAGTTTCTTGGTTAGGAGTTGAGTAGGTTTTAGTCTCCTCCTAGCTCTCTCTTACTGTAAATTGTATTAACTAGCCGCATGCTTAAGAACTTGTAATATAACATTAATTACTCGCTCTTTCTTAAGCTTTGTTATTATGTTCCATGTTGAAAAGATATATGATCTGATCTTGGCCATAAAACATGTGCCGGGATTACCGGAGTGGCATTCTAATTAATCGTTGAAGTCATAATTAAGAAATTGATCGACTTAATGATTAATTAAAATACTGTTTGGACGGTTTCTCACAAAGTTCTATCAAATGGATGTCAAAAGTACTTTCCTAAATGGTTTCATATAAGAAGAGGTCTATGTCAAGCAACCCCCCAGCTTTGAGCACCTCAAATACTCAAAAAGAGTGTACAAGCTTTTGAAAGCTTTGTATGGACTTAAGCAAGCACCTAGGGCTTGGTATGATAGACTTAAGTCTTTCCTACTAGAACATGGGTATCAGATGGGGTCAGTAGATAAAACCTTGTTCTCTCTCAATAATGGCAATGATTTTCTACTCATTCAGATTTAAGTGGATGATATCATTTTTTTGGCTCTTCTCATACACTTGTAGCCAAGTTTGTAGAAACTATGAGCAGGGAGTTCGAGATACCGATGATGGGAGATCTCAACTTCTTCCTTGGACTGCAAACCAAGCAATGCAAGAAAGGTACCTTCGTCCACCAGACGAAGTACACCAAGGATTTGCTAAAGAAGTTCTACATGAGCAATGTTAAGCCCTTAGCAATGCCAATGGTTACCTTGACCATGCTCGATCTGAAAGAAGATGGAGAGAAGGTGGACCAGCGAGAGTACATGAGCATGATTGGCTCCCTCCTGTACCTAACACCGACAAGACCAGATATTCACTTTATCGTCTGTGTGTGTGCTCGCTTAAAGGCATCACCGATGACATCTTACCGCCAAGTGGTTAAGCGTATTCTAAGCTACCTCAAGCACACTCTCGAGTATGGTCTTTGGTTTTCTTCATCTTCTTCTCTTTCTCTTTGAGGTTTTTCGGATGTTGATTTTGCTGGCTGTAGAATTGACAGGAAGAGTACCTCCGGTACTTGTTATTTATTGTGTACTTCTCTTGTGTGTTGGTCTTCTCGCAAGTAGTCTAGCATTGTGCAATCTCCTGCTGAAACTAAATATATAGCTATTGCTCACAGATTTTATGAATAATTGCTACATTGAGGGACTATAGATTAAACTTCAAGAGTGTGCTACTTTTGTGTGACAACACCAGTGTCATAAGCCTTGCAAATAACCCAATTCAACACTCCAAAACCAAACATATAGATATGAGATTCCACTTCTTGTGAGACCACAATGAGAAGGGAGACATTGAGTTAAGCTATATAGATACCCAACACCAGCTAGCCGATATTTTTACCAACCCTCTCGATGCAACAATATTTGCCTATTTGAAGGGTGAGCTTGGAGTGTGCCATCCATATGGCATTGTGTGAGGGAGAGTTATTCTTGTATATACTCTATCTTACTTTTGTTGCATTTACATTGCATCTTATCATGTAAGATAAACATAGTAGTTGAGCTTTGACTTTTATGTCTTTAGCATTTTTTGGTGCTACTTGAACTTGGACTAAATTGAGTAGCTATGAGGAGCAAAATTTTAATCTTAGGCTCATCTTCATGTTTTGACATGAAACATTTCAAGCAAGCTAGCTTTTCTAAAAGATGAAATTTAGCAATTTTATGAATGTAGACTATGAAATGCTACATTCTTGATTACCATATTTGTAATTGCTTTGGCTTGGTCAATACTTGTCTTAAGGCTACTTTGACGAATATCATGTTCTAGACTTCTTGGTTCAAGATAGTGGATTGGGAAATATTGCACTATATTTTCTATCTTTCTCAAAGGTTTAGCTCATGATAGAACATTGGGGCAACAAGTGTTCCTTGTTTCGCAAAGGCACTACTTAAGTTGATCATGTGAAAACTTGATAATTTATACAAAGTAGACCAATTTTGAGAAATCAAGTTTCTTGTGCTAAAATATAATTTAATACGGTTATCAAAGTCCAGGAAAAATTGCACTTATTGGATGGTCCAATTTATGGTAATTTGGAGACAACACCGAAGTATTTAATAGAGGTGCTGAAAATGGGCATCCAGGGCGGTCTACTCACCGAAAGGTTCATTGTTAAGAGGCTTTCAACACCAGAGCATTTAACAGAGATGTTGGTTTTCAATGTCAGAGCTGCCCTACACATCGGATGGTCCGGTGTGAACACCGGAGGAACATCAGACTATTTAACAGAGAAGTGCAAAATTATGATCCAGTGGTGGTCTACTGACCGGATGGTCCGGTGTTGAGCCCAGTGAGCTAGTGAGGGAGGAGGACAGCGGCGGGGGAAGAGATAAGGTAGAGAAAGGAGGTGAGGGAGAGAGCGTCAGGATCGAACGTGCGGGGAGACAAGGTGGAGAGAGCCGAGCCGCGGATGTGAGGTGAGCCAAAAAGTGATTCAATGAAAATTTCTGATCCACCTCTCTCAGCAGTGCCAGTTCAAATTAAAAACCAACACTAATAATAACTTATCAATGCCGATTGTTTTTTAAAACCAACATCGATATTGATTTCCTTACGAATCGGTAGTGATAAACGCATCAGTGACAGTTCTGACCTAACCAGCACTAATGACCTGGCGAGGATGACAAATTCTGTTGTAGTGACTTTTCTCCTATCAATGACTATGTCTCTAACCACAGGAATTGCACACTACGTGAAAAATAGACAAATGATACACTATTTAAGTGACAGATTGTAATATGACTCATCACTTATGATAAAAATGATGGATCATAGTTGTAACTTGTCACTAATAATGACTCATCGATGATGGGTCATCCTAGGTGAATAATTGGTGACGGGTGAAAACTTGACCCATCACCAATTGCGACTCATCATTGATGGGTCATCCTAGGCCGATCATTAGTGACGGGTCAAGTTTTGACCTATCACCAATAACAAACTCATCAGTGACAAGTCTTCTAAGCTAGTTATTAGTGACGGGTCAACTTATAACCAGTCACTAATGACAGTATTCACTAATATTTGGCTCAGTTTTGGTAGTAGAATAGTTGTGACCCGTCACGTATATACTCTACAGTTCTATACGACATAACTTGACACAACACTAGCCTACTACCGTACAGATGCCAGAATAACATAAGGGTCACAAACTTTAAGTATTATTGAGTCAGAAGATCCATATTTCAAATTGAAAGTGTATTAAAAAAAGCAAGTCAAAAGTGTTTGATCTTCAATTTGACGTGTGTTCAGTTTCAAATTAAAAAAAAATGTTTAATGGGTAGCTTTGAAAGTGCTTCGGATTTCTCTAGAAGAAATAAATCTTGAGTTAAAAGTGTTAATTCTCTGTTGAATTTGCTTTTCATATCTAGCTTGAAGTGAAATATCTTGAATTCAAAGTGAAATATTTTTTATTTTTCTCTTATTTTTTATTACTTAAGAAGCACTAGAATAAGAACTATTGTACATTTTGTTCAAGTTTGATGTAAGGGGTGATGGCTATGGACACAAACGTGTGTTTTAAAAATGGTGCAGAAACTTCTATGGGAAACAACTCAATCTTCTAGGCTGTTTTTGGCTTTGAAAAATTCGTCGAACCTAACAATGTCAGGAAGAAACGGATGTAACTTTTTCTGTATATGTCTGTAGAGTAAATAAAACTTCAAATTCGGAGTCCGTATGTAAATGTTATACCCGTTTTACCAAAGGTGCTCCGGGTCAACTGGTTTGTGTGTCTATTTTACAATGAACATTAGTGATGAGTTATAACTATGACTCATCACTTATGACTACGTGATGGGTCATAACTATGACCTTCGATAAAAAGGTTAAAATATATTTATCTAGCTCCATTCAGAACGCATGTGAGGGTAAGGTGGTAAGGCTACTACACGTGCGAGGGTAGGTCGCGAGTTCGTTTCCATGAAATGCAAAGTATGAAAACAGTATGAAAAATTGCAAGGGACACATGGAGAATGGTGATGGCTCTGAGTTGGGTTGGCTCGGTTGATCTTTTAAACTTTTTTCGTATCAAAAAAGCGTGAAAACTGTTTATCAATCATAAGTGACAGGTCAGAGTCACTTATGACTTGTAATAAGTGATGGGTCAGAGTTACGACCCGTCACTTATGAGCTTTATTAGTGACAAGTGAAGTTTTAACCCATCACCAATGATCTACTTGGTGACAGATCCTTGTCTGTCACTTATTACTAGTCATTAGTTACATGTTCAGGGTGACGAGTCCTGTACCCATCACTCATGAGTCATGACAATTACCCCTTTCACTTATAGCATTTTTTCACATAGTGGCATTCGCTTATGGTCAATAACTTTGAAGATGTGTTTAGGGGATTTTGAGGCGGTGAGGAAGTAGATGGGTTGTATTGTAATCACTGATTTTACTAGTGATGCGCGTTTGCCCGATCTTCTAAAGGTAATATGATAAGTCGAGTGGAGGAGTTTTGACGTTGATAATCCAAAGGCTCTGACCAGAACAGATTGAGAACCCTTGTAACCACTACACCACTACTCTGTGGTTATCAACCGTGCCAAAACACGGTTGACCTCTCCAAGAAGGCTTTTCCTGCAAGCGAATAGAGAACACAAGCAAGAAGAAGTAGATGCAATTTGAATATTGCTAATTATCAATGAAGCACTCGAGTTGGGGTTCAACAAACCGATAAACGGTGAAACTGTCTAAAATTGAATAATCTAAGAAAACTCAAGCCTAAACTATGACGGCTACTGTGTATATATAGGGGGGCGTGAGAGGTCGACCTAGGGTTGTGCAACCGTGGAAAGAGGCATGCAAAACCTGGACTCTGACTCCAACACGATTACAAGACCCGATAGGGTCCAAAACAGTGACGCAGTAGATTATTCCTTCGACTCTAACTACACTATGAGGAATATTTGGTCGAGCATAGATCCATTGAAAAGGGTTCATCATAAGCTATCCAGCTAGTCCAAGAACGCCTCAATTGGACTCCGTATGCGAGAGTTACGCCCGTTTTATTGACGTGCTATCCTGGGACTCGACCACGACCACGACTATGACTAGAGCTCAGCCTCGAGTCCGAGTAGACTTGGCCTTCGAGGGGTGACATCCGAGTAAGGTTATGGTGCTTCTTCCACATTTCTAAGCAATAAAATATCACAAGAATTTAGTAGTAATCCATCCGAGGAAGCATGAACGGTGAGAAATGAGTTCACCTGGTGGTCTAATTGTCGTGCACGTACTCTTGTAATTGGACCTTGTATGATTGAGGAATATTAATAGTATTGATCGTATATGAAGGAGCCATGGGCTCATCATCCTCCCCCTCTTGAATCGAAGTCGTCCTCGACTCAAGCTCATCTTTTTCTCCCAAGTATGACTTCAAATAAGAAATGTTAAACGTGGGACTAACCCCAAAATCTGCGGGTAGGTCTAATTTGTATGCATTATCATTTATTTTCTCAATTATCTTAAATGGTCCATCAGCTCTAGACATCAACTTTAATTTTCTAAATTCTAGAAACCTATCCTTTCTCAAATGCAACCAAACTAAATCACCTGGTTCAAATTTTATTTCCTTCCTACCTTTACTTTCGGCAATCCTATACTTTTCAGTCATGCACTCTATATTTTGTTTAGTTGTTTCATGCAACTTAAGAATAAATTCAGCATATTTCTTAGCATTTAAATTAAGTCTTTCAAAAGTAGGCAAATGTAGAAAATCAATAGGAGCACGGGGATTAAATCTATACACTACCTGGAACGGACTTACCTTGGTGACGGAGAGTACCGACCTATTGTAAGCAAATTCAATATACGGTAAACACTCTTCCCACATTCTCAAATTCTTCTTTAGAACAGCCTGCAACATGATCTATAATGTGCGGTAGACGACCTCTGTTTAACCATCGGTTTGGGGATGACACATAGTAAAAATAGTAGCTTCGTCCCCAATTTATTCCAAAGTGATCTCCAAAAGTGACTCAAAAACTTTGTGTCACGATCCAAGACAATAGTATTAGAAACTCCATGTATTCAAACGATTTCCCTGAAAAGCAAATTAGCTATATTTGTAACATCGTCACTCTTATGATAAGCTATAAAATGTGCCATTTTAGAAAATCTATCCACAGCTACAAATATGCTATCCCTCCCCTTCATTCTCCTAGGTAGTCCTAAAACAAAATTCATATAAATATTCTCTCATGGTGCACTAGGAACAGGGACAGACATATAAAGACCATGTGGATTTAAGCGAGACTCAGCTTTGTTGCAAGTGGAACAACATAAAACATAGCGCTCGACGTCACGTCTCATCTTTGGCCAAAAGAAGTGGGCGACCAGCACATCTTCAGTCTTCTTTGCTCCAAAATATGCTATTAATCCTCCTCCATGCGCCTTCTATAACAACAAAAGATGAACGGAGCTAGCTGGAATGCATAGCTTGTTAGCACGATAGAGCTATCCTTCATTCAGCACATATTTATTCCATATTTTTTCTTCTTTACAATGTTCAAACACTTCTTTAAAGTCTAAATCAGCAGCATATAAGTCCTTAATAGTCTCTAAACTAAAAAATCTAATAATCAAGTTGATATAACATGGTATAATGCCTAGAAAGTGCATCAGCAGTCACATTGTCCTTTCCTTTCTTATGCTTTATGACATATGAAAAAGACTCAATAAATTCGACCTATTTAGCATGTCGTTATTCAATTTAGCCTGACTCCTAATATGTTTCAGCAATTCATGATCAGAATATATAACAAATTCTTTGGGTCATAGATAATGTTACCAAGTTTCAAGCACACGAACTAATGCATACAATTCTTTATTATAGGTAGAATAATTCAGACTTAGTCCACTTAATTTATCGCTAAAATAAGCAATTGGTTTACCTTCTTGAGTTAACACACCTCCAATTCCAATCCTACTAGCATCATACTCTAGCTCAAAGGTCTTACCAAAATCAGGGAATTGGAGTAAAGGAGCATAGGTAAGTTTCTCTTTTAACAACTTGAATGATTTTTCTTGTGCAGGTCCCCATTTGAAAACCACTCCTTCCTTCGTCAATTCATTCAATGGGGCAGTAATGGTGCTGAAATCCCGCACAAAAGTATTGATAGAAACTTGCAAGACCATGAAAGCTTCTCACTTGAGTAACAATCTTCAGAGGTTGGCAAGCTCTTTATGGCTTCAATTTTTCTTCATCCACTTCTATTCCCTGTGGAGTAACAACATAGCCAAGAAAAGAGACTTAATCCATGCAAAAGATGCATTTTCTAAGGTTACCGAACAAACGTATATCTCTCAAAGCATTAAAAACAACATGTAGATGATCAAAGTGTGACTCATGTGAATTGCTATAAATCAATATATCATCAAAGTATACCACCATAAATCTTCCAATGAAAACACGTAAAACTTTGTTCATCAATCGCATGAAAGTACTAGGTGTATTAGCTAACCCAAAAGGCATTACTAATCACTCATACAAGCCAAACTTAGTTTTAAAAGTTGTTTTCCATTCATCTCAAAGTTTCATCCTAATTTTATGGTATCCACCTCACAAATTAATTTTAGTAAAAATTATAGAACCACTCAATTCACCAAGCATATCATCTAACCTAGGGATATGATAATGATATCTTATAGTAATATTATTGATGGCTCTAAAATCAACACACATACGCCAACTACCATCTTTCTTAGGAACCAAAAGAACAGGAACAACACAAGTACTAAGGCTTTCTCGTACGTACTCGCGATCCAATAGATCTTGGACTTGTTGCTGAATTTCCTTAGTCTCTTCCGGGTAGGTCCTATATGCAGCACGGTTTGGCAAAGTTGCTTCCAGAATCAAATCAGTTTGGTGCTCAATCCCTCGAATAGGTGGTAATCCAGGGGTAACTCAACTAGAAATACATCCATAAACTCCTGCAAAAGGCTAGCAACAGCAGGAGGGAAAGAGCTAGATATATTCTCTAGTGAAACTAAGACCTCTTTGCATATCAAAGCATAGCATGACAGCTCATTAGCATAAATTTCAGTAAGGTCAGATTTAGTAGCAAGCATAACACACCCTTTCAGTCTAATTTCATTGGACTTAAAAGTTATTGTTGCTTTCTCCTTTTTGGGTGAAAAAACTTTTTCCGCTACTTACTGATTTTCAGGTTCATTCTCAAACTCTTTTCTCTTATTTTCAGCTATCTCTTGTTCACATTTCACAATTTTAACAGAGGTTAAAGGTAGAAAAGTTATTTTCTTTCCTTTATGCATAAGGGTGTACTTATTACTTCTACCATGTTGCGTTGCATCAATATCAAACTCTCATTGTTGTCCTAGCAAAAGAGAGCATGCTTGCATGGGGACTACATCAAAATCAGCACAATCATGGTATGAACCAATAGAAAAATGCACCCTACCTATTTGCATTACCTTCACCTTACCATTGTTGTTGAACCATTGAATATGATAAGGGTGGGGATGGTTTCTTGTCAGCAAGGCAAGCTTCTTGATCATATCTAAACTTACCAAGTTGTTGCAGCTTCCTCCATCAATAATAACTCGAACATGATAATACTTGACTATGAGAAACATCTGAAACAATTGTGGTGTTGTAGCTGTTCTGCTTGCTCTATTTGAGTGCTTAACACTCGCTGCACAATGAGAGTCCGATAATCCTCCGTGACAGTGGCATCGATCACTTCCTCATGGTCGATATCCTTCTCACGTCCATCCTCTTCGTCTGCATGGATAGCTGCAAGAGCATATTCATCCTCAACATCACTAGCACTTACATATCCACCATCTTCTATTACAATATACGTTCACTGACTTGGACGATCCTTCATGACATAGCCTATTCTCTTGCATCAGTGGCATACAATCCCAGTCGATCGGCTTGTAGAAGTAACTAAAGAAGAGCTCTTGGCTGGACCATCCGCACTTACAGATTTGCTTACCTCGGGAGCGTGTGATGGTGCCGAAGGTACTATTGAACGTGCCCTACTCGAGAAGGAGGCAGTAGACCATGTAGCTGAACGTCGGGCTATTTTGACTTGTCTCGGTGTTGATTTTGAAGTAGTCGTATTTTCAAAATTGCTCCTTGGCCTCTATTGTCGTCCCTGCAATTCTTTTTCTGTCAAACACGCAAGTTGAAATAATCTAGGAACACTATCATATTCCTTGTAATCAACTATGTCCTGAATTTCACGGTGTAACCCTCCATAAAAGAGTGCCATTGCAGCCTCTTCATCCTCAATAATATCACAACGCAACATACTAATTCGTAGCTCCTGATAATATTCTTCTACGGATCTATCACCTTGGTTTAAGCACTGATATTTCTTACACAATTCACATTTAAAAGAGAGTGGAATAAATTTGTTACGCATAGCAACCTTTAAAGTATTCCATGTAATAGGCGCTAACCCATCGATACAAACTCTATTCCACCAGATGATTGCAAAATCTTTAAATTCACTAGTGGCTTGCCTAACTCTATACACTTCAGGAACCAAATGAGCATTAAACTTCTGTTCGACCATTATCTTCCAATCTAAATATTTTTCAACATCATAAGCACCCGCAAAAGATGGTATAGTAAACTTAACCTTAGCAAATGGATCATCATTAACACGTGGGTTATGTTGCTGAAAATTATTACCTCTCATACCTTGACGGTTGAAGTTCAATCGATTCCATTGTTGTGCATCAAAAGCGTATTGTTCTTGCCTCAAAATTTCATCATCTGCGATGGACTCCTCTTGCTCATGGGTTGCGCCATGAGGATCCACATGCCCATAGTTTGGTGGCTGATTAACCACTCGATCAAAATATGTATTGAGCATGGCAATACTATCATTAAGTCGTTGCAATGTAGTGTTTGTCTCCGCAAGCTTCTTATCAATGCCATCATTAATAGATTGTCGATGATCATTCAACACCATTGTGAATTCTTCCCTCAAAACACACTCTTTCGCATCCGATGTTTCCCTACTATATTTAGTAGCAAACAGAAGATAACAAAAGATATTATCCCTATCAACTACTAGATGGTGGAAAGTTAAGTGGACTCACACACTCTCAAGCGTCTTACCACGCCCTTCCAAGTGTTCTTACCAAATACAGTAGTTGGCACAACCGGTGGCTGGTCGTGATACCTTATCGAGTGCAAGTGAGGTAATTGCAAGGGGAGAAATTGTTCTGATCAAGAGAAGATATAGCTTAGACAGGCAATATTTAGTAGCAAGGAATAGAAATGATCGAAATCAGATTAGCAAAGCTGAATAAAAGTCCACAGTACTCGTCACAGTTGTTGGCCCGAATACGTTCCTAGAACTAGCTCAAGCAAGCCAAAAACTATAACAGACACAAGCACAATGGAATGATATTTTTTTCTTTTTAATTCTCGCTCTCTTTTTTCTATACTCTTTGCTTCTTCTTTTTTGGCACTATTTGCTTCTTGCTTTTTTTCTTTTTCTTTTTTTTTTGCGAATGTGACACAAACTCAAAACTCTTCTACTGTCTTTTCTAATACCAGTGAGGTACGTGGGTCAGAAACTTTTTCGGAGAGTAGGGGTATAAAGGTAATAAAAAGATACTCTCTCTCTCTCTCTAAACTTTGGCTACCTCTATTTCGGCTATGGTGGTCGGACCCCAGAAGATGGGCGAATCCGGCTAGGTGGTCGGATCCGAGAAGATGGATGAATCCGACTAAGTGGTCGGATCCGAGAAGGTGGACGAATCCGACTAGATGGTCGCGGTGACTAGGTGGTCGGACCCGAGTGGGTGGTTGGAGTGACTGATCGGACTTCAAGTGGGTGGTCGGAGTGACTGGTCGGGACCCTAAGCGAGTGGTCGGAGTGACTGGTCGGGACCTTGAGTGGGTGGTCGGAGTGACTGATCGGGACCCCGAGTGAGTGGCTGGATCGACTGGTCGGGACCCCAAGCACGGACACAAACTCGGCTATAGCAGACTAGGGCAAGCCGAGTAACTCGACGATTAAATTAGCAAAGACTCGACGCTAGAAACTAGAACATAGTGACTTGACTAGCAATAAAGACACCGACGATAGACTCAAACTCGACAACACAAAAATTGAAAACAAAACTGCAAAGGGCACAAAGTAGTTTGGACAACGGAAAACTAAGATCTATGGGGCAATTTTCTGGATTCTAGGTAATGGAACTAAATGAAACAAAAGGGATAACTAAGATTACCTAACGCGCAACCGAGGCTCTGATACCACTTGATGCGTGTTTGTCCGATCTTCCGAATGTAATATGATAAGTTGATTTATGGAGTTTCGACATTGATGATCCAAAGGCTTCGACCAGAGAAGATCGAGAACCCTTGCAACCACTACACCACTACTCCGTGGTTATCAACCATGCTAAAACGCGGTTGATCTCGCCAAGAAGGCTTTTCCTGCAAGCAAATTGAGAACACAAGCAAGAACAAGTAGATGCAATCTGAATATTGCTAATTACTAATGAAGCATTTGAGTTGGGGTTCAACAAACCGATAAACGATGAAACTTCTAAAACAGAATAATCTTAGCTAAATCGTCTAAACTATGACGGCTACTGTGTATATATAAGGAGGCATGAGAAGGTCAATCTAGGGTTGTGCAATCGTGGAAAGAGACGTGCACAACCTGGACTCCGACTCCGACACGATTACAAGACCCGACAGGGTCCAAAACGGTGATGCAGCATCTTATTTCTTTGACTCTGACTACACTATATGGAATATTTGGTCGAGCATAGATCCATTGAAAAGGGTTCATCATAAGCTTTCCAGTAAGTACAAGAACGTCTTAATTGGACTCCGTATGCGAAAGTTATGCCCGTTTTATTGACGTGCTATCCTGGGACTCGACCACGATCACGATCACGACTTTGACCACGACCACGACTTCGACCACGATCACGATCACGACTTTGACCACGACCACGACTTCGACCACGATCACGATCACGACTTTGACCACGACCACGACCACGACTAGAGCTCAGCCTCAAGTTAGAGTAGATTTCTTTCAAGGGGTGATGTCCGGGTAAGATTGTAGTACTTCTTCCATATTACTAAGCAATAAAATATTATAAGAATTTAGTAGTAATTCATCTAAGAAAGTATGAACAGCGAGAAACCAGTTCATTAGTGATCTAATTATCGTGCACGTGTTCTTATAATTAGACCTTATATGATTTAAAAAATATTAATAATATTAATTATATCTAAAGTAACCAGAAGTTTATCAACTAGTGTCAGTCCGTCCGCTGGTAACAATATTCTTCCCTTTTCACCAAACTAAGGAGGCGAGCACTTTGTCTATTAACAGTTGGAAATCTGCCCTCTTCAAGCGCCAGGTGTTGAGTGGCAGGCCGAGATACTTGATCGGAAACTCGATCGTTTAGTGGGAAGCTCTGTTAGGATTTCATTTAGGTCTAGGCCCGTACATCTGATCAGGACCACCACCGATTTCTAGAAGCTTGTTTGGAAACCAGTTGAGAATTGCAGCCAGAGCCGAAACTTCACACCTCTTTGGGGAGATGAAGAGGACCACATCATCAACATACAGATCCTATAACTCTCGTGGTGAACCCTCTGAAGCGGGTTAGCATGCTTGCCTCCGTCGCAGGTTCAAGGAGACGAGCATGATGCCTTGATCATGAATGCATGCCAGTGTGACCGGTCATCGATGCTACAAGATTTACCATATCTAGTTACACTGTGTAACTTACACATGCCCTGCCACATTATGCAAGAATCTAACCAATCAGTTACGGACTAACACATGGTTTCGCGTACGTGATGAGCTGCAGAAATCTCGACTCCAGATGCACTGCACCACTCGTCAGCTGGGTCTGGGCACCAGCATCAGCAGCAACACGCAGGCGCCTCTCGATGGAGTCACTGACGGCATGCACGGACCGAGCGCGCCAGCGACCAGGGCACGGAACGCGCCGGCATCGGCGCTGCCGCTGGTCACAACACAACCGCGGCCGCGGCATCCGTCTGGAGTCGGGACCGGACCGTCGCTTCCGCCAACTAAAGACACATCAATGCGTGCATGCATGTGTGGTCCAGGTCAGGGCGGATCTGCGCGCCCAGTCCCTGGCCTCTGGCTCCATGCAGGGTGCAGGCGTGCCCGCCCACTTGTCCTGTCCAAATTGAAGTCCGCTCTGCCCGACGCTGTGACTGACCTGTGACGTGAGAGGCTGAGAGGAGAACGGTCGGGGAAAGTGGCGCAGCCGAGGCCGGCGGAGCTGATGGGAAAAAACAACGCCGGGACGCAGCGTCGCTCTGGTCGCCATGTGAAGTACTGAAGCGTGTGTTTACTCGCCGGACCTTGTCCTGATTGGAGTTCTAATTTGGACGTCTATTTTTTCTTAATAAAAAGCCGTCTAGTTCCTTTAAATTGATCTAGTTTTTGTTTACCAGTCAAGATCAGATGGCCACCTGAGTACTACGAGTGATATGTCAGCTCACTGTATCAGAATTATAGCGTGCATACAGGTGGGATCATGTTTATCAGAATTGTAGCCTGCGAGCGAACGTGAAGGCTAAAGTACGCATCATGGCAATGCAAAATTGTCCAAAGTATGCAGTTCTCGAACATAAAATTGTCAGATCAAGTTATTTAAGCACGCCTGCTAATGATCAGGGTGTGAAAACGAGATCAATATCTCAGACAACGAAAAATGACGGCCGCCGGTGGGCGTTAGGGGACGGGGCGGGGGTTTCCTTTGTCTCTGGATTTAGAAGAACTTTTAGGGGAGGACCTAGCAGAGGACACGGGCGCAAGGTGGAGTGGCAAGGTGGTGGGGCTATCACCGTCATAGGCAGTGAAGGATCACTAGATAGGCCGATGTCGGGACAAGAAAGCTCTAAAACAGAGAGGTTAGCGCGATATGTATGACATGTATGGATTCGGCGACGGGGACACTGCTGGAGACAACCGTAGGCAGGGCCGGTCCTGAGATTTCAGTGGCCCGGGGCGAAACTAAAAGCGATGCCCATTGAACATAAATATTAAAATATTTATATATTAATTACAAAGATAATATTTTGGGCGGAGTCCACGAGCATTTACGATAAGCTTAAACACCTTGGAATGCATCCGTTACGGTAAGCTGAAACAAAATTATCATAAATGCTGAACAAAATTATGAGGGATCAGAGTACATGCACGTATGCTTGTGTTAATGCATGCTAGCTAGGTAGAGATACTCATATGCCTATGTACAACTTGTTGTGTGCAACTCTAGTTACTCATCGGTACATGCAACAGTTAACTTGCAACTATAGTAGCTTTGGAGCTATCTACTTGTAGGTGCTAACACCGCAGTACAAACGCTGGACCCATTGATCGCCAAAGCAAGCGGGGACCTTTCCATATTTCAAACATGCGATCTCAACAAGGGTCAGATCCATTTGAGGTGAAGTAGAAACTATAGAGCAGAAAAACCAGTGACAAAAACTCATATAGCAATGGCTGATGCATGTCCTCGATCGAAGCTGCAGGCATGCGGGACGCCTTGGAGTCGTGGTCCCACGGAACGCAAGAAACTAGACTATCTGTACAGAAGAAAACATGAAACAGACAAACAGCCAAATAGGCTAGGCACACAGGTCACTTGAATTTTTATAGACCGAAGGAACCAGACTACTTACGTCCTACCGTAGAAACTACTAAACCTAGCTGCTACTTTAGACATAGTTCTATCTGTTATCGTACGGACTGTCAGGTATGTATATTATACATAGATACATGAAGAGGGGCCCTTCGGTTTTGGGGGCCCAGGGCGACCGCCCCTCTCGACCCCCCTTCAGGGCCGGCCTTGACCGTAGGTGGGTGAGAGGCGGAGGAGCGAGCTAGGAGTTAGGGGAGGACGGAGGTTGAAGAAGCACAGTATGCACGAGTCGAATACATATTCTATGGTTTTGGTTGGTTGACTGAAAAACAGGGTGTTTTTAGGCATCGGAAGTATCATCACCCCACCCTTATTCAAAAGTAGTGTATTTTCCAGTTTTATAAATTGCTTCACACTTTTATTCGTGTTGAGATTAATAAAAAGTAAATATTATAGATAAAAAATTGAAATACTCGTTTTTGAATAATTTCGAGAACTCTGACCTTTGCTTTAGGAGGCGGGCACCCGTATTCGAGCTCCGCCAAGGATGGTGCTCGACCTCTGTCAACTAGAGCACACGCATCAGAGTACACAACGCGTACGCGACCATGAGTCAGCAACCATCGCCGGCGCCTCACAACTTGGATGTACGACCCTGTAATTTTTTTATTTTTTATATTTTTCAAATCAAAAAATTATACAGTGCTTACGCGACCATGAGTCAACAACCATCGCCAGCACCTCACGACTTGGATGTGCCACCCTGTAATTTTTTTATATATATTTTCAAATAAAAAAATTCAAATATATAAGTTCATTTTAAAAAATTGTAATTCTATCCTTCTATCGCTCGTTGGAATGTCGCTTGAGCCCTCGGATTGGGAGAATCACCCATGGTGAGATCTGTGTCGGATACCACACATCTATCGCCCTTCCGAAGGGTGACGAGTGTCTTGCAAGGGCCCCACTAGAAAAGTTGTCACACTTTCAAAGGGCAATAGCTTTTCCTGTATAAGGGTGCGCAGCCACCCACCTATTGGCGCCCTAGAAAGAGAAAGAAAGGAGAGGAGAGTAGAGAAGAGAAAGAGAGGAGAGGAGGGGAAGGAAAGAGCGATGAAACTCTACCATATTTCTTTTGCGATTGAGGTAATAATTCAAATTTTGGTTTTTTTTTTCTACAAACTTGTTAGGATAGTTATCAGATCTAGTTTGTGATATAGGTTAGTTATCAGATCTAGTTTTAACATCAGATGTAGGATTTAGTTATATTAGAGCAATGTTAGCTGATGTAATTTAGGAATAGCTGTATTTAGATATAGGTTTTTAGAGTAACTGTTAGACTAGGTTTTACTAGGATACTTATATTGTTATTAAATCTAGGTTTTTAGAGCAACTATTAGATCTAGATTTTTAGAGTAACATAGAGTAACATTAGCTGATTGTTTTATTATGTTATGCTGTTATAGATCTAGAATATATAGTTGTTGCAAACCAAAATAATAGTACAGTTTTTTGTTGATCATGGGGAAATATGTCGGATAAGTGATATTTCAATTTTTTTTATAAACTTGTTTGGATAGCCATTATATCTTGTTTGTGATATAGTTTAGGTATCAGATCTAGTTTTGAACATAGATTAGACAGCAGATAAAGAATTTAGTGATATTAGAGTAATATTAGTATATCTAATTTAGGGATAGTTGTACTATTTTTAGACCTAGGTTTTCAGATCAACGTAGAGTAATTGTTAGAACTAAGATTTTTAGGGTTGTAGTGGACCGTGAGCATAATTATCATATGAATTTGCAAGTATGGTTGCCAACCACCTAGAGCTGCTTGGCCCACACATGGATGACAAGCACCACTCTTACCTGACCACTATTAAGGTGGATAAGCTTTCGATATTCCAACCATTGGTTCTGGATGATCTCATGAAGTTAGATGAGTATTGGATCTCCAGGTTTGCAATACATTCCTTTCATATGCTTCTATTTGTTACTTGAGGAAGTCTTATACTTACATTATATTTTGTTTGCAGGTTGCGCACAGTTGGGCTTCTCCCACTCAACAGGATGTGGAGGCAGATGTGAGGCTGGAGCAAATAGAGTCCATGAAGCAATTCAGTTTTGACCGGGCTCTACTTGCAGCGCTTGAGGATAGGTGGGGCCCGGAGACACACATGTTACATCTCATATGTGGGGAAATGACGTCTACACTTAAGAATGTCTCGCTCCTGCTTGGCTCACTCTGTGCAGGCCAAGTGATGGGTGCGAGGGACGTAGGTCCCACTTGGTGCGACGACATCAAGGCATGGTTCAGTGCCATCATCCTGAGAGATGGCATCCCTGCATATATGACATTACCCGAGACCGAGACATACTTATCAGACCGAGATCTAAGAAGAGGTGTCTACTCTAGTTTATGTTATGTTACTTATCAGATGTTCCTTCACGTGCTTAATGTTTTTCATTTACTAACTGACAACCAGATTGCATCAACCTCGTGGCGGGCGATGACAATGTTTCTAGCCACTTGGAGGTCTACTTGCTGTGGCTGTTCGGGTGGATCCTATTCACCGCCATCTACGACAACTTGATCTCCAAGAGTTTGATCCCATACACCATGAAGATAGCCGACGCCAGACTGGAGGAGGTCCCCCAGTACAGATTGGCTTCTGCTTGCTGGCTGTGACCTACAAGTGTCCATGTGATGCCTGCACGAAGTTAGATTCAGGAGCCATCTGCTCCAACTACCCGCTACTTCTCTAATTGTGGTTGTATGAGTGATTCACCATTAGCCGACCGGTAGTATACCACACCCCTGTGACATTGTACCGGGCGGTGAGTGTGGACCCTCCATGGGTTCATTATGGTGCCAACAATATTTAAGATCTCTTAAGATCTCGCGTTTTCCTTACGTTGATTCCATTAATTTGGTTGTCTAACGATTCTTCTCTAAGTAGCCGACATGGGCCCGTGCCCAGATGCACAGGGCGTACCCAGACTTCACAGCCCAGTTTGATGACCTCTTGGTTGGCGACGTGAGGTGGACATCATACTCCTACTAGGACGTACTCATACATGCTCCTTTGGAATGTTTTCATTGTGCACGCAGGACATGGACTATTGGATAACAAGGAAGGCCATCGTATTCGACATCTTCATTGAGGATTACATGCCGCATCAGGTGATGCGTTAGTTTGGTTGGTACCAACAGTTCACCTTACCCCCCCCCCTCCCCCTCTAGATCGTGTTTGCTAACATACACAAGTAAAAATTTTTATTCATTGTTTTCAATCTTCATTAACGCACCATATCTCGTGTAATAACTCGTTTTGCAGGATGTCGTGGAAGAGTATGTCGGCAACTACCCTGTGTGCACCACATATTCAGCCGTGGATAGAGCGTTGTGATGAAGTGCTGGAGGACGTCGTTGACGAGGACCAACCACACTCTAACGAGACATTCATGAAGTACCTAGCCTGGTTTCTATCTCAGATGTGGACCCAAGTCACATACACACCATCCAAGGTGCCGACTCACACAGCGCACATGCTGGACACGTACCTGGTGCACAAGGACCAGGCACGATGTTGGCGGTACATTTCTTCGATACCAACAATTGTTGTACACTAAATTTAACTTACAAAGCACTTATGTCAACCTAGGTAACATTTGTTCGCGTAGGGACCTTGTGCAGCAGATAGAGGTGGAGGTTGGCACTAATATCCAGCAGCTAGACTATGGGATAGATGTCACTACCTCCGACATGCGTGGGGTGTTCCATAGGATCTACGAGAAGACGTAGAAGATCACGAACATGTTCACTTGTAGGTCCACTTCGGACATTGCTCATCAACCCCCCCCCCCTCACCCCACTGCTCGGCCGGCTCAGACACCGCATGTTTGGCATCCTCACCCCTCAACGACGCTCACGGCTTGGTCTCACCTGCCTCTACGTTCAACGTGCACTAAGCACCACATCAGCAGCTTCTTCAGGCCCTCTTACACTAGTGTCCGTGCGCACTACGGTGGTAGCTCCTCTAAGCCATCTTACACAGATGTCGATGCGTCCTCATCTCGCGTCCTCCTAGACTGCCAGGTACCTCTATCAAGAATACATTATATACTTCATAAATTTCGCATTCCCAATTGGTGCTAACATGTTTTGTTCCGTAAACCACATGCAACGCTTGATGATTTTGATGACATACATGCGATGACAGAGTACCAGAGCAGGTCATTAGGGAGGGCACCACACACCACATGGCTTACTTTGACACCTTCCTTGGCCCAAGTCATATGCATGACGAGATCGGCCCTCCCAGTTAGGTGGTGTACCTCCCATGGGCATGCAACTAACCTAGGAAAAGTACGTGACACCAGCTCCTAGTGGCCAGCCTTTGTGGACAGCTGCCCCATCAGACCCGCTCATGTATTCAACGAACCACGTTAGAGCACTATATCGTAGGGCATGGAGACCATATGAGCATAGGAGATCGTCTCAAAGCGGGGACACATTTAGGGTATATAGAGTACTTTAGTGACTATATTGTTTCTATCAGATATTGTGCATATCTTATTCTATTATATTAGTATCCTACATCTAGTTTATTTTTCTAGCTTCTGTCCTCTGTCAGCATTTTGATTATTCAATATTTGATTGGAATGGATTGAATATTTGATTACTCGATATTCGACTCAAATGGATTCAAAAAAATCTAAAAAAATAAAATTTTCTATTTCATAATCATTTTTAATTTCATTTAAAAATTAAATAAGTGCAGCTACCTATTGCCAGTTCAACTGGGACATATACCTGTTGGCCATTGAACGGGCGACGAGTACCGAAGCATGTCTACAATGGCGGACCACATCCACTTATCGTTGATTTACAATTTCTAAATGAACGTATATTTGTAATTTTTGGATTTAAAAATATAAAATATAAAATTTCGTGACCATGCGCGTGCCGCCCGTGCCCGTGCCCGTGCCCGTGCCTAGCCATCAAACCCGATTTCTTTTACGTCTCTAATATAGCTATAGTATCTGTTCATAAAACGATGGCCGGCGCCAGCTGCCTGCCATCACATCCAGAGGAATTGAATAGCTGTCCGCCCGCCCGCGCACCACGGATGCCAGGGCCCAGCTGCGCAGCTCTCCGAGTCACGAAACCTGTTGGCAAAGAGGCCCAGCTTCCTCCGCAGGTCACATTGCTCCCGCTTCGGCCCATATCCTCCATCTCGGCTGAAGCCGCCGCTCACGGCCCAACGCTCGCCTCGCCTCCGCTCCAACGCCGCCGAAGCCCTAACGCGCGGCTCAACTCCCAGGCCGCCCCGCCCTCTCCTCTCCTCTCCTCCCCACTCCACACCAAGCACTCCGCCGCACGCAGGACGGCCGGACGCGCGGACTTCCCCACCCCGCAGCTCTCACGCCGCTGCAGCCGTCCGGTTCGTCCCCATCCAGTTCGCCCGATGACGAGGAGCAACGGCGCGAGCGGCGGCGGCGGCGGGCAGCAGCAGCAGGCGTCGGCGCCGGGGAAGCTCCCCCGGAAGCGCTTCTACCGGGCGCGCGCGCACAGCAACCCGCTCAGCGACTCGCACTTCCCGGTCCCGGTATCGCCCGACGAGGTCGACCTCTCACAGCACTACCCACGGTACTTCCCAGCGGACATAGATGGCGGCGAGGAGGAGGCGGCGGCGGCGCCAAGACGGATCCACTTTGCGGACGTGGGGTGCGGGTTCGGTGGGTTGCTCGTCGGGCTCTCGCCCCTCTTCCCGGATACGCTCATGATCGGCATGGAGCTGAGGGACAAGGTGATTCTGAATTTGTTTTTTCCCTTGATTTTTTTTACTGCATAGTTGTTGTTCCAATCTTGATAGGTAGTATTAGATAAAGAAATGCAATTGGCATGATTTACAGTTAACAACACAAGCTTAAAGCAGAAAGAACTTCTACCACATGCTAACTTAAAGATCATGTACATAATTTGTAGAAATCACTTCTCTCGTCCCTTGTATAATGCATACCGTGCAACATTGTGAATGTTTAGTAGACCTATTATTGCAATAGATTCCAGTGAGTTCTTTTATACTAAATTAGGATTCTGCTTCACATACTCCTTTTTTACAAAAAGCAAAGATATTGCTTCAGCTTCATAGACCATGTGTAATTGAATTTGTGCTATTATGTCGAACTTGGATTGAGAATCTCCCTGAGATCTACTGGCTAGTGAGGACATAAGCTAGCTAGCGAACCAGGGTTTGATTCTCACCCAGCTGTAAAAGCAAACCTAAAGGGACGTCTGTCTCCCTAGTAGAGTTTTTTCTTTGAAAAAAAAAATGTTGAACTTGGATTTCTACTTAGGGATGCAATTTTTTTTTCAAGAAAAATCTTTCACTCAAATAGCCTTGTCAAGAATTCAGGTGGCAATATCTGAATTCATTGTTTTGCTTGTCATTTATTCTGGTACAGGTAACTGAGTATGTCAAAGAAAGGATCTTAGCTTTAAGAGCATCAAACCCAGGACAGTATGACAACGTATCTGTTGTGCGCACCAATTCGATGAAATACATTCCAAACTACTTTAGGAAGGCTCAGCTCACAAAGATGTTCTTCTTGTTCCCTGATCCCCACTTCAAGGAGAAGAACCGCCGACGGAGGGTTATTAGTATGCAGTTGCTCGATGAGTATGCTTATGTGATGGAAGTGGGGGGAATCATATATACTATCACTGATGTAGAGGAACTTGGAGAATGGATGCAGTTATGTCTGGAGAAACACCCACTATTTGAAGCTATTCCGGATGAAGAGATAAAAGCGGATCCAGTGGTCAAGTTACTGTCTACCGCCACTGAAGAAGGCCAGAAGGTCGCCAGAAATGGAGGGCAAACTTTCCAGGCTATATTCAGGCGCATCTCCTTGCAAGAAGAATAGATTACTTCGGAGGTCGTTAGCTCCTAGTGCACTTCGCTAGATCGCGTTACATGTATTTGTGTCATTTCTATACATTTGCGTAGCAGAATTTTTGCTGGTGAAAAAATGTATGGAGTACTAGTTTCCATTGCTCTGCAGAGTCAACTCTTTGGCTCTACATTGCAAGACCACAGAGTATCTGAACTCCCTTGAGTCAAATATTTTTCTCAAATTGCCTTGGTACCAGATGCATTTCTCTGATGTGTATGCAATTGTCTAATTACCAGAGAAAATTGTTTATGTTGTCGCATTCGCCCGTAAAAGGTCATTTGTTTTAGTACAAGATGACTAATTATAGTATGATATCTCATACAAATGAAATTGGCTTTGTTGTGAGCTCCAGCTCCTTTTTTGACATAAAATGGAAGACACTAGACAGCTTTATTACACATTGACAGTGTGTGGTAACTCAACTTGTCTTGGAATGTAGTTAATTCGACTACAATCTGCGGCCAGACTGGGTTACAGTGAGATCACTTAACTGAGCTAAACTATTTGGCATAACAACTTTGGATGCACACAGCTGAACACTAACAGGTACAACTTCAGATATCGCCTTTGGCACAAGTCATATCGAAACAAACAGCTAAAACAACTCGAATATCACAGGCAAATTGATTTCGTGTATGCCCATTGCTTATCTCAATTCATGAGGACCAGACTACAAAGCATGTGCAGTTTCAATAGAACATCTGCAGATCAACCTGTCAGGTCACCTGGAGTTTGCGGGCAAGATCATCTGAAACTGATAATTTATTTCTTGTGCTTTTAGCTATATATGGTGTCTTCTACATAAGTTGTTCATGAATCAGGGTTAGCCGGTTAGAACTATGAAATTGTGTTCTGAAAATGAAAGGAACAACCAATCCCGGAACAATTGGAAGACTCATCCATGGCCACGGCTGCTAACATTTGCTCCTTGTCTCAAATATGTGGCAGAGTAAAATAAAAAATCTCTATTTGCTGGGATAAGTTTGACAAGCTATGCCAGATCATATGATTTGAAGTCCCGTCCAAAACATAAGCTTAGATCCAATGGAGTCCTTACATCCTGTAAAGTGTGCATAGAAAACCCCAGACAATTTCAGGGAGTTCAGACATCAATTTTGGTTCTTAAGTAACATAAAAGGAAAAAGGCATTTATCCATGTAGCTAGAAGAGCAAGTATGCATCGAGAGGAATAGTCGTATAAACACCCAAAAGATCAAGTAGTTGTGTAACATGTTTCGTGAAGCAAAATATAAAGACATGAAAATGTAGTCAAAATAGAAGCTCAGCAGTGATAATAGGTAAAAGAAAATTTGGAATTATACTGTGGATCAACAAACACATTAAACCGCAGAGGCATACACCTTGGTTCTTCTTGTCCTATCAGCACCATTGACAAGCAAGACCTTTGCTATGTCTCTATTCCTACTTTGTATGGCTAAATGTAACGGTGTCCATCCATCCTGCATGAAAGGAAAATATTGTAAAAGAAAAATCACACGTCCCTGAAAAGGTTAAGATGATAAGAAAAGTGTACCCAATTATCTTACACTATCAGCAACATTGACATCAACCTTGTACTTAATCAGTAACTTCACGGTCTGCAGGGCACCAGCTTGAGCAGCATAATGTAAGGGTGTGGCTCCATCCTGCCAATCGGCAGACTTAATTCAAGGGCCAACATAAAGGAAAATCTCAGAATTAGAATGACAATTGCATTCTTGCTCCTGAGGGACCAAACCAATGTGACAGCAGTTAATGTTGCTTCAAAAAGTTTTCCAAATTCAAACTGACCTTCACTCTTGTGAAATTATGGAACAAACAATTCACAAGAAGAGATCATGCCAGTTACCGACTTACCCTATCTTGGACATGGGGAATTGCACCTTTTCTCAGGAGATGATTAATGACGAATTCGTAGCTATGAAGTGGATGCCATTTGGGCTGCACCAAAAAATGCCACTTCAGGAGTTAGAGCCATCATCCATTATACCAGAGAAGTAGTTAAATCAATAGCAGAGCCGGCTCTGAGGGGGGTCGAGTGGGCGGCCGCCCTGGGCCCTAAAATCAAGGGGCCTCTCCCTATGTACCTATATATAGTGTACATGCCTAGCAGTCCGCACGACAACAGATAGAACTAGATCTAAAGTAGCAGCTAAGCCTAGCAGTCTGCACGGTAGGGTGTAGGTGGCCTGGTTCCTCTTGTCCATAAAAAATCAAGTGATCTGCCTGCTTGCCTAGCCTATTTGGTTGTTCGCCTGTTTCATGTTTTCTTCTATCTAGACAGTCCAATTTCCTGCATTCCGCGGCACCTGCGAGCAGATAGCTCTAAAGCCATACTATGGCTGCAAGCTACCTACTGCATGTACCGGTAAATAACTAGAGCTGCACGTAACAAGTTGTACATAGGCATGCAGATGCAGCTGATCGAGTGAATATCTCTACCTAGCTAGCATGCATTAATGCAAGCATACGTACGTGTATTCTGATCCCTCACAATTTTGTTCATTTACAATAATTTTATTCCCGCAAGCATTTACAATAAGCTGGAATAATCTGGAATACATCCGATCCGTAACGGACGCATTCCAGGTTGTTCCAGTTTATCGTAAATACTCGCGGACTTTACCTACAATATTGACTTTGCGGTTGATATATAAATATTTTGATGTTTATGTTCAATGAGGCCCCGTTTTTAGTTTTGCTCTGGCCCACTAAAATCTCAGGGCCGGCCTGATCAACAGTTCACAGCCATTTCAAGTCTGGCATGTTTGGATTATTCGATTGCAGTAATAATGCAGGAAATGATCATACACAAAAAATGGTTTCTCAATTCTAAGGCAGTGAGAGAAACTTAACTGATGAAGTTTTTGTGACATCAGGGGTCTCGCTTTGGTCCAAGATAGCCTTTTCTTCTGGCATTAAGAGGAGCTCAATTTCTAGACAAATATAAATAGTGACAGAAGTCTAGAACCGGAAGCAGTAAAACGAGATACTGAAATGCGAACTGCGAAGCATAAACTGCGCGATAATTTCTCACAGAAATCAATTGCACATTGTAGGCTGCATACATTCCCCACTACGACAGGAGAAACCAACAGTGCGCGAAATGGAAGAACAGAGAGCTAAGAGTGTATCAAGAAACGGAAGAGGAGCAAATTTGCCTTGGCAAATCCACCTATACATACCTCTCCAGAGTTCCTGTTCTTGCTGCCGCGCCGCCTCGAGCCTGGAAAACGACGAGGGGGAGGGGAAACGCGAGCTTCTCCTTCGCTCGGCTGCTTCCTCGCCGTCGTCCTCGTAGTCGCTCCCGGAGCCATCGTCCGGCTCCTCCCAGAAGACGTCAGAAGAGACGGCGCGCGGTAGGGCCCGGAGGCCAGCAGACAGCCGCGGCGGAAGTGGAGGCGGGAGGTAGAGAGGCGGCCGAGGGTGGGGAGTGACGACGCGGAGGAGAGGAGCTAAGGAGGCGGCGGCGACGACGGGAGTGGTGGCCGAGGACGCCGTGGCTGCGCATGGGAACATCGCTCGGCTCTTGTCCGGTGCCTGTTCGTGCTCGTCTTCGCAGGCTTCGCTCACCGCCGGCTCCGGGCTCGGATTATACGCGAGGAACTGCAGCCTTTGGATTAGGACTCTACGGTTCGGATGATCGAATCAAACCCCAGCCCAAAACGAAGGGGAATTTTTTTTGTTTTTTTTAAAAAGAAGACAAGGCAAATATTTTTATCTTTCATTTAAAAAGCAGATTACAATAGCGAGTACCTCTTAATCGAAGACATCACCTTAAAAAAAAAAGTAGAACATGAATAGGGTTCGAGTTCTAAACTCAATAGGAGTATTTGCATATGTATATGTGAAATGTTCAGTGGTTAAAGAGTATGTATGTAAGACACACCTATATAGGTGTGTAAGTACATGTGTACATCTAATTTATTTTATAAAGCTTTAAAAGTGAGATACACATAAGAAACATTGTCTTTTTCTTTTGAAGAATCAAATTCCATTAAATTCATGATTCAGCGATATCACTGGCCACCAAATCATGAATATGGAATGATGCAGTATGCGACATAAGCCTACTTCCTCGTGTAGCCATAACGTGTGTTGCTTTATTACATTACCTACAAACATAACCATCGAGAAGCTAATACTCACTTGGTTCAGATATAATAGATATATTTTTTTAACTTGGTTTTCGAAGTTAGATTTTAACTAAGGTTTTCTTATA
This sequence comes from Phragmites australis, assembly GCF_958298935.1. Taxonomy (NCBI): domain Eukaryota; kingdom Viridiplantae; phylum Streptophyta; class Magnoliopsida; order Poales; family Poaceae; genus Phragmites; species Phragmites australis. Next base: position 9,988,835 of record NC_084928.1, read on the forward strand.
AAATATATTATTTATATTTACAAAACCTATAGGGTATAAAATTATTTTGAATTGTGAATCTAGTTATATAATTTTTATACATTGGATATTTTTATAATTTTATTCAATATTAATTAAAGTATACAAAATTTAATTTTTTAAAATAATATATATATATATATATTATTTCTAAACTATAGAGTAAAAATTAGACTTAAAAGGTGTTCAACTCCCAAACCAAACCACCAATCAACGACAGCTCAAAAACCGACAGTTCCAGTGCCTTCTTAACCAATAAAGCATCAGTTTCTAACACAATGTGTCCAATATATACCACATGATATTTTTTTTGTTTACTCCTTGCATGGATGCAAATATGCAATCTGCTCCGCTCATCCTAGCACCGAATTCAGCTTCCCCACACCTAGGGTTTTCCAAAGGTAGATGCAATCTACTCCGCGTACATGGGATATATCTAGCATCGAATCTGAAGCTCTGATTTTGAGATTGGGCTTCGGAGTAGTTTCAGGCTTGAGGTGGATGAACTCGTGTGAAAACTTCACCGACAACGAGGGTGAAGGGGATGAGCTCGATGAAGCCTTCGAGGAGATCCGATTAAAGGAGGAAATTCTTAGATATAAGCCTACATGGCTTCATCCAAGATTCGAATTGGTCGCTCGCAATACGAGAGATCCAGTTGCAATTCTTGATTTGCAACTTCAATGACTTCAGTTGGAACACGAAAGTATTTCTTTAGTTGTGAGACATGGAACACGTTGTGAACAGCGGAGAGGGATGAAGGTAAGTCCAATTTGTAGGACACCTCTCCACACCGAGCAATGATTTGGAAAGGCTCTACATAGCGAGGCGCTAACTTCCCTCGGACTTGAAAGCGTCGAACCCCTTTGAGGTGTGATACCTTGAGATATACAAAGTCTCTAATATCAAACACAAGTTCTCAATGACGGCAGTCCGCATAGCTCTTCTGTCGGGACTATGCTGTGAGGAGACACATACGAATAGTTCGAACATGCTCTTCTGTCTCTTTGACCAAATTCGGGTCTAGAAAAGCTCTTTCACCGGATTCAGACCCATTTCAACGGTGTTCAGTAGCTTTGGCTATAGAGAACTTCAAACGGTGACATTTCAATGCTTGACTGATAACTATTGTTGTAGAAGAACTCGGTGAATGGCAAGTAAATTTCCTACTTCTTCTCATATGTGAGAGCACAAGCTCACAACATATCTTCTAGAACTTGATTCACCATCTTGGTTTGACCATCGGTTTGAGGGTGGTAGGCGGTACTATAGAAGAGCTCGGTTCTCATAGATTCATGAATGGTGATCCAGAAATGTGAAGTAAATTGACTGCCGTGATTGGAGATGATCTTCTTCTAAATCCTATGAAGGAAAAAAAAATCAAGTGAGGTACAACTCCGCATAATGCTTGACCGAATACGTGGTCTTGATAGGAAAGAAATGAGCAGACTTTGTCAAATGGTCCATAATGACCCAGATTGAGTCATATCCATGAGATATCTTCGACAATCTGGTAATAAAGTCCATTCTGATCTCCTCCCACTTCCTAGTGTCTCTCACATGTTGTTTGTTGATGATTTTTTAATCTTGATTCGTGCAAATGGGGAGGATGCTATGCAACTTCAAGGATATTAAATATGTATGAGTTATGCTCTGCACAAATGATAAATATAGAAAAGTCAGCGGTATTATTCAGCAAGATACATTCCCATAAAGGAAACAATGAATGAAAGGTATCGTTGTTTCCCCATGTATGTTGTCAAATCAAAGACAAAAACTTTTGCATATCTGAAAGGTAGGGTGTGGCAAAGAATACAAGGGTGGAAGGAGAAACTATTATCAAGGGCAAGAAAGGAGATCTTGATTAAGGCAATAGTACAAGCCATCCCGGCTTTTGTCATGTCTTTTTTAATCTAACAAAATCCATATGCGATCAGATACATACCTTTGCATGCTAGTTTTGATGGAGCCAGCAAGATAATGAACATAAAGATGCATTGGATAAATTGGGACGAGCTAAGACTACCGAAGAAACAAGATGGTCTTGGCTTTTGTGATATTTATGCTTTCAACTTGATGATGTTTCCTAAGAGCGAAGTATTTCCTGATGGCAATGTCCTTGGAGCTAAACCATGCAATGGTATGTCGTATACACGGAGAAGCATATTGAGACTTGAGAGGGATTGATATGAAGAAAGGTGTGGTTTGGCGAGTTGGAGGAGGCAAGAGCATCAATGTATGGAATGATCCATGGATACCAAAGGGAATAACTAGAAAACCTAGAACACCCCGAGGTGCTAACCTACTCCAATGAGTATCTGAACTTATCAATCTGGCTACTGGTTCATGGGATCGGGAATTAGTAGAACAAACTTTCTGGGCAAAAGACGTTAATATCATCTTAACAAAGCAACACTGTCAACATAGACGGATCAAGAACAAAACAATCTACACTGCAACCACTGACTGGCGGAACTGACATTGCACACCATGTATCATCATTGCCACTCGTTGCACTCCCAACAACGACAACTCATTTGTTGAGAAGGTTGGACAACTACTAACTTTTTGCAAGAAATTGAACATGCGGTGGTGGGGAAGCTTGACAGTAGTAAGATGCCACATTGATCTCCTATCGTCTTTTGCAGCATTGTAGGTTGGATGACACTGACATTGGGAGAGGTTGGACAACATCACTGGGCTCGAGGGGTGTGGTAGAATTATGGTGAGTGACTCGTTGGTGTGGTGGAGGTGTCTTGGCACTTTGAATTTTAGATAGTGTTCGAGGTGTCAACTCTAGATCGCCCCTGGTGGCGATGACGGCTCGGATTTTGGAGGCATTATATATACTCCATCTATTTTAAAATATAAGACCCGGTTTGACTTGGCACGATCATTAAAATTACACTTTGACTACTAATTTCTCTTATAGTATATAGTTCATAGGAACAAAATTATGAACATAAGAAAGTAATTTCATATTCAAATCAAATGATACCATTTTTTAATCACGAAATCTACATAGTGTTACATAGATAGGTCACGAAGTTTTGAATCTTAAAATACATGTGTGCCTTATAAAAAGAAATAGAGGGTACTTTCATTTATTAAAAAAACTAGAAAAAGGTAGACCTAGCATGATACAAGCATGCTGCAAAAAATTCAATCAAAAGCGCAATGTATATTAGGAGGGGGAAAAGGGATAATTTCTATCTTTTTCCCTTTATTTTCAAATTTCCTTTTCATGAGAGCGTGTATTTCTCTTAGGTCAAGTTTATATTAACTTTTTTAATGTCATGGATTTATTAGTTTATGCAAATGTCATAGACCTTTTTGTTTTTTCAAAATCATTAAAACTATTATTTTGACATTTCCCAATGTGTGATATAGAACAGTAGTAGCAGGTAGTAGCAGACAGAGCAAGGGGATAAAAGGTATAAGTTGATGATTTGCCACTGAAAAGATTGATCTTTTGGTTATAATATCACTCATGTCAATGAAATATGAGATTATCTGAGTTAATGATCGTGGATCAGAGTAGTAAATAAGTGAAACCACTTGTTAACTGTGGAAAAAAAAATCTCTGCTACTTAAGAAAGATGTAGTGGTTGTTGTTCCAAGATCAAGCCGGATGTCCTGCCCCCCCCCCCCCTTAATTCTACGCTGAAATGTAGTCCCTCGTCTCTAAGCATCCCGTCCTCCCCAATCCCGCTCCTCCGCACAATCTACATGATGTTGCAACCCTCATCCGCGCCTCCCCCTCTCCCCCTTCTCCGCTCAAATCCCTTGATCAGCCGCCCCAAGCTCGCAACCCTCATATGTCCCCCTCCTCCTCCTTGGTTGAACGCCCGTCGAGACCAGGCAAGGGAGGATCCCCGTCGAGAACAGCCGAAAAAAACCCAGAGAAAACCAAGCGAGTTTGGTCCTTTTTCTGCCCAACTCGCGCGATCTGCATCGGCGTGCTATTTCAAGCGGGATTATGCCCAACTCTTGTGATCTACGGTGAGGTCCAAGTGGTGGTCTAGCGTGATTCGACCAAACTCGCGTGATCTACGGTAGGGTGCTAGTGGCACGTGGCTTCGGGCGGTGCTCGACGCGATCTGCTTCAGGGCCAAGCGGCGGGCTGCAACGGCCCACCACCGGAGAATCGCCACCTGTCCTCTTCCTTCCCTCCCCACCGTGGCATGACAAGGCACCGGTGGAGCTCTCCAATGCGGTTGTTCTGTCTCTTATGTGCGTGGTGCGGGTCTGGAAAGGAGGAGTGGAGGGCACGCCATCGCAGCTGGCGGCTGAGTGGTGATGGCACGTCCCAGCAGCATTCCTCCCCGAGAAATCGCGCAATGGTCGGCCCTACCATGGAAAATCAAGATCTCTACCTTGTCGTCCCGATGGCATGAGTGACCGCATCTCGAGGTATCCGTCGCCTCCACGTCAAGGCCTTCGGCACGTGGTTCTTTTGTCCGTTTCCTATGTTGGGCTAGAAAGGACGAGGGATGCGCTCGTGTGTGCCCCTGTGTGCCACTGCAGCATGAGGTGGAGACGGATGTGCGGTGGTCATGCACCCTGACGACGTCCCATGCTCCACGATGGTGCTTCTTGTCAGCTAGTGAAGCTCAGCCACGCGACTGTTCTGTCTCTTGTGCCCTGGCACAATAGGAGGAGGCCCGCACTCGAGCATGCCCGGCATGCCGTCGCAGCCGAAAGAGCCCATGGATACGGCAGCCAGTGGTCGTGCATCCTAGCGGCATCCCAAGCTCCACGACGGTCGTGTCATGGAAAATCACAACCTCAAGCACATTGTCTCGATGTCGTGAGCAGCCACATCCCGATGCCCCCCTCCACATCAAGGCAGATGCGAGTCACAGGGCAGCACTTCTGGTCGGTTGGTCAAGCGGCGTGTACGACGCCACATGCGACGATGAGGCAGAGATGTGTGAGCTGCTCTGGCGAGTTCCGCATGCAGCGTCGCTCATAAACCTCCATGGTTGCTGCTACGGTCGTAGACCAGAACAAGGTGTCATCAGCCTACTTCGGCGAGTACTCGTTGCGGTGCTCTAGGCGCTCAACGTGTTGTTATTCGACCCGAACACTGGGGTAGGGACCAGGTCCTCCACCTCTCCTCCTCCTCTGGCTCCCACCACGCGATGTCCCCTCCACCATCGCCAACCATCTCTGCCATCACCGCTTCAGCATCATCCAAGAAGAACCCCACGGTGGTGATAGCATGGGCAACGGTTGCTGCCGCATAGCTATAGTGCTACTCCACCACGACAAGGACACAGTCTTCCTATCCTCCACTATTGTCTGATATGTTCTTATCAAGTTGGGTTGATCGGGTCTTTTCAGATGCACTACTGAAACTTCTATACTGGAGTATGTAATTAAAGTGCTAAAAAATAAAGGTGACGATCTTTCCCAATTTGTTCGTTGAATTAGCAATAATGCATTTTAATTCTGTTGAAGAGTATTGTAATGGTTAAGAGATTCACCTTTAGAAACTTTGGATGAGGAGTTTTGGGATTCATTTGTGATAAGCAAGATCATCTTGCTTGTTTTAGGCTTCTTTTCAGGCTTTTAGAGTTGCACATACGAGTATATTTTTGTGTGGTAATTCTCTGCAACTCACCATTGGTCCCTGATTGTGTGTTCATCGAAATAAATAAGTTCTTGCTGAACTTGGTGCTTACTGCTTGCCAAGAGGGGCTTCATGGGAGTGTTAATCGAGATCAACAAGGAGGATAACCTGAATGACACAACTTACAGGTAATAAGGTCATACTGTTAAAATATGCTTATTGGTGAGAGATATATTGTCTACCTGTGAATTTATGGTCTTGATGATTCTGCACCTTTCATTTGTTTCTAAGTGAATGGACCTACACAGTTGGAACCACGAGTCATATAATATGAGTAAAGCCACTTTTAGCCACCTATACACATAATTTCATTAGGTTAGGTTTTCTTTTGTGGGGTTTCATGTCAATCGATTTGTATTCATCTCACTAACTACTGTCCATGATTCTAATAACCCTGCTAGCAGTTTACCACCATTATATAATGTAGAGTACTATGCTGATAAAGACAATTACAGTGCTTCCGGTAGTGAATCCGAGTCGTAATTAGAGATATTTTGTTCAATGAGTTTTTATTGAGAAGTTAGTGGTTGTTAAATTTTGTTCTTGTTGGCTTTAATGATGAAAACCAAATTGATTAATAGAAATTTGTTGATGGAGATTTCTTTATTTGTATGCTTTTGATATTTGCTTCTATGTTGCATACCAGATATTTAGATATATTTCATACTAATCTAGATGATGATGATGCTCTTGTTTATATAGAAAGCAATCTCACTCTAGAGTTTCACAAAATATTTCACATGTTCCATTGTGTAAATTTATATGTTTTGATTGACACATAATTGATGTGCAAAATCTAATTATTTTATGCAAAATATAAATTTCTGTTGCAGCGCACGAATATTTAGCTAGTTAATTGGAAAAAAAAGCCAAGACGGCAAGACCGGTGTTATGTAGAACCACCGCCTTGCCGCGCCGCCCGGGAGAAGAGGAGAAAAAAAATGGTGGCCAGAAACCTCGTCGCCCGCGTCCGGCCCCGCCTCGCGCGGTCCCTCGTGGGCCACCTCCGCCGTGGCTACGCGCCCCGCGCCTCCGCCTCCGCCGCCGCGGCCACCGACGATCTCGTCATCGACGAGGACCCGCCGCGCGCCGCCTCGCCTTCCTCCGCCGCCGTGGCGGCCACCGCGCCCACTATCCTGCAGCCGCGCGTGCTCATCTACGACGGCGTCTGCCACCTCTGCCACCGCGGTGGGCGCGAGGACGAGACCTAGCTCTGGGGTTTTCTCTGGGACCGTTTCGTTTTACGCTAACTGGGCGGACGATTCACGTTTGATGGGACTCATTTGTTGCGTCTGTGGATTTCTCGTGGGGAGAAATTGATCGCGGCTTTGCAATGCAGGGGTCAAGTGGGTGATCAGGGCGGACAAGCATGCCAAGATCAGGTTCTGCTGCGTGCAGTCCAAGGCTGCGGAGCCATACCTGAGGCTGGTCGGCATGGACCGGGAGGACGTCCTGCGGCGTGTGCTCTTCGTCGAGGGGCATGAAGCCTATTATGAGGGCTCTACGGGTTAGTTTCTATGCTCCCGATCAGATTCAGAACAGCTTGTAGCTTGTATGGTATGAACAGACTTGCAATGGGATGCTAGGGTGGTGTTCATTGCATGATATTAAGAATGCTTGTTGTAACTATCAACTGTGATAGGCTATTCTGTGATGTTTGAGACTAGTGACTTGGATTTATGTTACGCGCCTACGTTTGGTGCATAGCATAGCGATTTAGCATCAACGAGATGGAATCACATTTAATCCAAGTGATTTTTTTTGTCTGTTCTGCTAGAGTTTCATGATACCATCATGAAGTACTTCAATTGCTTTGTGATGTTTCAGTAACCTGTTGTGTCGGTGTGACATTGATCATGATTTATGACTTGTGGGTAGATCACCTTTGTGCTTCTTGTTGATGCTTATGATTTGGGTCAGTTGAAGGGTTCATCATGAACTAGCCTGGGGAAGGATAGCAGCTTAGCAAGCCTTATCATTTATCAGTGAACTCATATAATTTCAGCTATTTTTGCGGCATGGAGTTGATTCTATTCTTTGGATCAGTGACAGCCATTCTTGCGCTCCTGTGATAAAATTGTGAAAAGTTTTACAAGTCGCAATTCTTTACAATCTTCATCACCCTGCTGAGGCATCGATTGATCTAGAAGCATGGCGAGATTCCATATGCACGATATGTCAATTATAGATATGGTGATACTGTGAGTCTGTGACGCTAAACTATGTAGGATTTTTTGAAGGATGCTCATTTAGCCACAAAAAGACTGCAATTTGTCCTGGTGTATGTATTTTGAACTGTGTCGTGTTTCATGGTAACTGTTTCTCTAAATAGGCATTCTCTACAGTGATGGTTCTAATAATTTCATATTTTGGTCGCAGCTGCACTGAAAGTTGCATCATACCTACCTCTTCCCTACTCAGTCTTGAGCTCCTTGTTGATCATCCCCGACCCACTGCAGGATGCAGTCTACGACTACATTGCAAAGAACCGCTATGACTGGTTTGGCAAAGATGATGAATGCATCGCCACCAGGGACACACAGATTCTCGAGCGCTTCATCGACCGGGAGGAAATGCTTGGTGGTGGTCCCAGCAATAGCTTCTTTTGATCAGATCTTCGGCTGTGCCGTTTCTCACACTTAACTGTAGGCAAGAGATGTAAATGATCTTCACATCCATCTAGGTACCGGTGTTTAGTTTTCTTGAACCCTGGAACTTCAGCTCCACTTCCTTTAGTCATTAACGGTGATGCACCATACACCCTTGCAAAGGTTTATCAGGTGTATTCCATTTCGCCTGCAAATCTTCAGCTAGTTGATATCAAAAGGAATTAGAATTTTGTTTGTAAGGCATGAAAGTTAAAAGTGCCTTGATGTATGAGATTATCTATTTTCGATCACCTTCTGTCCCATATATATATGGCACTTCGTTGCAAATATTCTGTGCTGTTTAAAAGGATTGAGCTGTCACTTTACCTCGTATGATCTTCTATGCTTCTATGCACTGATTTGCATTTACATGTTACATGTTTTATGTAGGATCTTATGTAGATGATGAGACCATTTATCTTACGATATGAATCCCCAGGCTTGCCTAGATGTTTTACATGTACTTTCTAGATTTAAGGATAATTATATGTGAATGGTGAATAGGTCAGCGGATAAAGGTTAGAACTTGGTATAATTGTTTATTTGAGATCCTTCGTAACGCAAGAGTGCTCAGCTAATGATTTAAAATTATTCACATACGCAGCAAAACAAAACATTGTGTCGATTGAGAAGACAAAGGGATTTTAATAACAGAGACTGCTTCTTTGGGTACTTTCAACAAACTTGGGAGTCCTAAAAGAAAGGGCTTGGGAGAAGCATAGAAAGCCAAGCCAAACAGATCCTACTAGTCACAGGCTCACAGCACAGCAGAAGGAAAGGAGATATGAATGTACAGCTTTACAACATACATTCTCTACAGGAAAGCTCGAAAATAGCTAAAGATTACGCTCATGGGGTTCCAGCCAAGGGAATCCAAGCGTGTCGAACACATCCTTCTCGGTGTTACAGTTAACTATCGCATCCGATCTGCCCGCCTGTAAAATTTACAACAAATGAAACGAAGCCGGTAAAAGGGGATTTTCAATTGGTGATGATGTGAATATATACATACACGCTTTCCACCACTTCCCTGTGTAGCAAGATACAATCCAGTGTCGTCAAGTATGTATCCTTTGGATTCTGCTAATAGTCTTAATCTGCATGTTATAATTATTGAGCTTAGTTTCAAAAGGAAAATGTAGTTTTCCTTCCAAGGCCATGAGAACAAGAGAAGGGCAGATCTTGAGTTTATACCTCCGATTTAGTACATCATTTCCAGTCCATGCAAGCAGCCCAAATGCATATCTGTTCATTGGGTATACCTGTAAACACACAATGACAGTTATCCAAAAACTGGTACAATGTCAGGCATCGTGCATTCATCATTGTCAGTGCCAGCAGCAACAGGAAAATAGATATGTTTAAGTCAATAATTAGAAAGGATCATGACATTTCAGTTCATGTAATTACTACATATAGAAGGGTCACAGTATTGTCAATTATTTTTCAAAAGCATCAGCACCACTGAGGGTGTGCGGCGGAAACCTCCATATACCTTCAAGTCAATACGGTGCCGCAGGTCACGCCCAGGATATGTGCAAAGACCAAAATATGTGTCAACCCCACTATCAGTTCCCTGTATTGGATTTCAGTCAATTCAAGTATCGTCAAAACTTTAGCAGGAAATGAAAAGAAAGATAATACTGATTAGTAGGATTTAGGATTTTAAATTAGCTTATCAATTTAACATATCAGCTATGCAGTTCTTGCTGTCACAGGAACTTCCAAAGAACCGCAAGAGTCACCACTCACAAGGTGGTGGTGTTTAACAACTTACATCAACACTATGTATGCTAAAGATAAGATCCTCCCTCAAAAAGTTAATTTCCTTCAGCCGTTGAACAAACTTGGGTAAAAAACCTACATGACTGAAGAAAAATGTAAAGGTTCATTTAGACATTTCAGTACTTATATTTAAAAATATAAGATAGATGAAGCTGACAAAGTTCCCAAACTCTTTTAGGTTTACCTTTCTCCATCAGGATGAGTTATAACAATATCTATGTCACCACAAGAAGCTTTTCCACGTCTATATGATCCTCCGCAAACAATTATTACCTACAAATAAAAAAACATGCACGACGAATTTCAGTAATAACTAGAAATTGTACTTCAATACTATGTAAAAATCATAAGAATACAAAACTGTAATAGAAGATGTGAAAATGTTTCAATTTCTACAAAAAACGAAAGATCGAGTGACCAAAAGAGGTTTGTAACAGATATAGCGTCAAACTGTGGCTTCAACATTGCCGTTTGAACAGCTTTTATGTGCTGGAGAATGGATTAGTTCCTCAAAATGGTCTGTGTAACTCACCCCAGGCAAGATATCCTTCCCAACATCTTCCAAAAGCTTCTCCATCTCTCTAACCTAGATAAGAGGGGAATATGTATCATATGCAAGGTCCATATAAGAAGCTAGTAACAAATAGACACACAGTAATTTACAAATTACATACCTCATGCCGGGGGATTCTTTGTTTGATATCATCAAAGAATTTCAATCCAATCCTCTGAGCATTTGTAAGTGACTCATCCTTTTGCAGATCATCAAGAGTACGGTGTCCCTTTTCATATAACTTAAGCGCAGTTGCAGGACCAATGCCCCAAACTTCACCGAATAGACTGATGGTCCGTACCTTCAAACTAAATTGTGTTGATATTGACAGAGGTAGTTGAATATGTCCAAATCATGAACTACTTGGTCCATTACCTTTTCATCATTCTCAAAGTGTTCCAGCTTGGAGAGTTTTCCAGTAGTGACTATTTCATTTATCTGCATATAGGGATTGTTGGAGTCAGTTGAGATCATGGATACTGCAAGTCTAATTATAAACATAAGACTCCCAGTTTTTCTAGGAAATGTACTAGTTGACATAGTAATAAAAAATGTAGTCATATGTTTGGCATCCAGAGGTATTTTAATACTATTTTGGCCAATATAGATTGAACAAAGCTCTTTGTCAGGAACACGAAGATTGGACGTGACTTTTATTAAAGGAAAAACCAGAGACGCACAAATGGATTGCTAAGTGACCCATGAAATACTGAAAAACATGAGATATCAGTTTCTTTCACATTATTGAGCCCAAAATGTATTTGTTGGCTTGTTAACCTGTAGTAATAGTGGTACGCGGCGAAAATCACTTTTAGGAAGCAATATTAACAGTAAGAAACGGTAGAATTAAACATACATACATGGTCTTTCAAAGATTTCCCAATAGCAGGGAGGTTTTTGACTTGGTCAGCACTCTCTATTTTGAATGGCAATTTCTCAATCATCGGTATGGCCTTGTAATAGCTAAATGATCTTCTGTCATCTCCCAGGGCTTCAGGGGGAGGGCAAATGATCTGTTAAAGCAATTGACTAATGAATGAGAGGATTTGCATGTAGAGTGCAGTTACCCCTGTATATATCGATAAGCCTTCCGAAAATCTTGGTGATGTTCCTGTTCAAGTCTGCTGGAGCATATATGCTGGGTCCTCCAGAAGAGGCTTCCTGGTCATACAATTCATTAATTAGCACTTGAATATAAACATCCACCATACATATTGAATACTGATGAGGCAATGATGCATAGCTTTCTTTTAACAGTTAAGCCCTCTTGCATTAATTTACTATTGCTTGCCAAAAGGATAAATGGAAAATGTAGCAGTAATCATTCATATATCATACTGAAGTTTGTGAAACTAAGCTCCAAATCTCATTAATAAAGAACATATATCTGTATGTTGTTCACAGTAGACCTGGTACGGAGTTGAGAAAAATGAAGAAGGATGGCGAGAAAACAACATAATTCAGAATAAAGATGGCACACTAGTTTTTCAGATCATACTTATACCTCGATGTCCAATGTACCATGTGAGCCTACGGTATTCACTTGTGCACTTGCATCTAGGCGCCCTCCAGCAGCTAGCTTCTTCTCCCTATCCTCTCCACTAGTACTCTGGTAATCCCCGGGATCCTCAGATGACATCTTGCTCCTTTTCGCAGGCTGCGATGCACCTGAATCTCCGGTGCTAGCCGCCTTCTTCGGCTTAAATTCCTCTTCATAGTTGATCACAAACTTGTACTCGGGCAGCCTCTCCCCGGACTTGAGGCACTCCTCCAGCCACTCGAAGGACACCACACTCTGCAATCAAATGTTCAATCCATAAATGGCAATTTCTGACTCAATACAAAAAAACTCTGCAATCCGGCAACTCAATCCATAAATGTACGAAGCCTCCACAACTCAATCCGGCAAGAGATTACCAAAATGCAGACGGCAGTACGTGCGCACCAGCCTGCACAAAGGAGGCTAGGGTTTGTACATAGTGGGTGAGAGAGAGAGCAGCGATTACCCCGCGGAAGCGGTGGAGCCAAGCGGCGTCGAGCTCCCGGAGCAGCGCCTTGGCGTCCATGGCCAGCACGTGGGTGACCGCCGGCGCGCCCTTGGAGAGCTTCTCCTGGACGCGGCCCCCCATCTGCACCAGCCTCTGCTTCCACACCTGCGCCAACCTCAAAAGGCTTAAGCACACAGCAATAACTCAAGGCGCCGACGAGAGCGGACCGGAGATGCTTGGGGGAGAGCGCGACCTCGAGGCGGCGAGTCTGCACGGAATGGGGGACGACGAAGGCGGAGACGCCGCGGAACATGCCGTCGGGGTCCCGCTCCGCCGCCGCCCGCGCGGGCTTCCGCTTTGGCGCCATCGGAAACCCCTCCCGCCTTGTCCCCTCGCGGCTTCGCTGGGGTTTGAGAGGAATACACAGTAACAACTTAACAAAAGAACATCTCTGAATCTTCATCAGACAGCAAAATCACAAGCCACATTGTCAGATTGCATGCAACCAAATAATGAGCAAACATAAGCGTAATTATTTGGATCAAATAATTTACAAATTACATCATCTGATGTACAACAGCAGCAGCAAAGAATCAAACCCGCACACAAATCCTATATATAACCTCAATGGTATCCTCCTAACATGGGGAGGAGGGGATTATTGCTTGTGAACAAAATCAAATCAATACCTATAGTTTTTCCCTCAAATTTTACAACTCAAGCATTGTATACAGCAAGAAACAAACAAAAGGCACACCAAACTATCAACAGTAGTACCCGATCCATGTCTGTTAAAAACTCTTGCTAACTAACTGTAACCGGCTAACTGCTGTCTCAGGCAGTTTTTGCAGTGTCATTTGTAGCTGATGGCCTTTCTGTGGCCGAGTCCATGTCGTCTTGTGATGGCGCCTCGATGACAGCATCATCCTGAGACGGCTTCTCGCTGGCCACGCCTTCTTCCTCTGATGGCTTGTCAGTGGCTGACTTCTCAAGAGCCACGCCCCCCTCTGATGGCTTGACACTGGCTTCCTCTTCCTCCAGTGGCTTCTCAAGAGGAACAATGTCCTCTGATGACTTTGCATTAGCCTCGTCTTCCTCCAATGGTTTCCCAAGGGCAGCACTGTCTTCTGATGGCTCTGTACTTCCCTTGCTTTCCTCCAATGGCTTCTCAGGGGTTACAATGTCCTCCGATGGCTTGGCACTCACCGCGTCTTCTTCTTTTGGTTCCCCAAGAGCATCATTGCCTTCTGATGGCTCCGCACTTGCCTTGGCTTCCTCCAATAGCTTCTCGGGAGTTACGATGTCCTCCGAGGGCTTCTCACTCACCTCGTCTTCCTCTTTTGGTTCCTTGAGAGCAGCATTGCCTTCTGATGGCTCCGCACTTGCCTCGCCTTCCTCCAATGGCTTCTCAGAAGTTACGATGTCCTCTGAGGGCTTCGCATTCACCTCATCTTCCTCCAATGGTTTCCCAGGAGCAACATTGTCTTCTGATGGTTCCGCAATTGCTTCGTATTCCTCCAATCGCTTCTCAGGAGTTACAATGTCTTCCGATCGCTTGGCACTCACCTCATCTTCCATCAATGGTTTCCCAAGAGCAGCATTGTCTTCTGATGACTGTGCATCTGCCTCGCCTTCCTCCAATGGCTTATCAGAAGTTACAATGTCCTCTGAGGGCTTCGCAATCACCTCGTCTTCCTCCAGTGGTTTCCCAGGAGCAACATTATCTTCTGATGGCTTCGCAATTGCTTCGTCTTCCTCCAATCGCTTCTCAGGAGTTACAATGTCTTCCGATGGCTTGGCACTCACCTTGTCTTCCATCAATGGTTTCCTGAGAGCAGCATTGTCTTCTGATGACTGTGCATCGGCCTCGTCTTCCTCCAATGGCTTCTCCGAAGTTACACTGTCCTCCGACGGCTTGGCACTCACCTCTTCTTCCTCGGATGGCTTCTCCAGAGCTGTGCTTTCTTCTGATGGTTTACTGCTGATTTCTTCATCGCGTATTGAATCCTCAACAACCGTGTCGCTTCCTGATGGTGTTTCTGTGGGTGCACTGCTCTGATGTGGTGCCTCATCAGAAATGCTGCCTTGTACAGGTTCATCAGTAGTTATGCTGCTGTTCAGAGGAGGGCCTACAGGCAGTGTCTCAGTAGCTGAACTGCTTTCTGACGGTTTCTCAAAAACAGCATCGCTTTCAGTTCCCCATGACTTCTCAGTTGAATTATCAGGAGCAGCATCAATCTGAGGCTCCATGTTAGTTGCATCAGTTTGAGACTCTGATGGCATATCGACAGATACATTGCTCTCATGCTCTGATGGCTGTGCTGATAGTTTATCAGCAGCTGCATTGCTTTGAAGCCCAGAAGGCTTATCACTACCCGTGCCACTTTGACTTACTGCTGTCTTCTCAACTGCTTCATCGCTTTGCGTTTCTGATGACTGACTGATTGACTGATCTGCATTGCTTTGCGATTCTGCTGGCTTTTCAGCAGCTATGTCACTTCCAGGCTCTGATGACTCCTTGGCAGTTGAATCACTAACAGGCTCTGGTGGATTCCCAGGATCTTCTTCATGTTGATGTTCCAGAGACTGCCCCATAGCCTCATCCTTCCGATATTCTGATGTTTGCTCTTTTGGAACCTCAGCAGGTGCAACGCTTTGAGATTCTGATGAGTGCTCAGCAGCTGCATCATTTTCTGCTTCCACTATCTGGTCAGCTGCCTTCTCAGCCATGTCTTTAGGTTCTGGTGGCTTCTCAGCTTTTGGATTGCTTTCAGAGTCCGAAGAATTCTCACCAGTTGAAAGTCCTTCATGTCCTGATAATTCCTTGGTTGGTTTGCCGGAAGTCGCATCACTTTCAGGCTCTAGTGTCTTCATGATGGTGGCATCATTTAGAGGTGGCCTCTCAAGAGATATTTCAACACGTGGCGTTTCCTTGGCAATCTCTTCACTTTGAAGTGGTTCCTCATCATCCTCTACAGTTTGAAGTGGTTGCACAGATGGTTTATTGGTTTGTACTGGCTCCACTGCAGCATATTCTATTGATGGCTTCTCAGTGATCGAAGTACTTGGAGGTAGCTTCTCGGCAGCCATGGCACTTTCCAATATTTTCTCAGTCGCTGTCTTCCTCTCCAAGATCTTATGATGGGCTGTATCGCTTTGAGATGGTTTCAACGTGGCTGATACACTTTCTACCTTCTCAGTGATACTGCTTTGAGGTAGCTTCTCAGCACCAGTGTCATTCTGTGACGACTTCCCAATTTTAACAACATTTTCTGATGGCTTCTCAGCAGGCCCAGGGATCTGACTTGGTGCCTTGGTAGGCATGTCAGTTTGCGATGGTTTTTCTGTGGAAACATCACCTTGCAATATATTTGCAGCAAATGACGACGCTTCAGCTGTCTCACTTGTTGCTGATGGCTTATCGGAAGTATCACTGCTCTTCTTTGTATCTTTGCTGAGCTGCAATTTGTTTCCAGTGGCCAAAGTGACTTGCTGTCGTTCCTTAGCAGGTACACTGCTTTGCAACATTTTCTCAACAGCTGTGTTGCTTTCCAGCAGACTCTCGACAACTGTATTGCTTTGCAATGGCTTATTTTTGCTAGCCATATCACTCTCAGGCTGTTTTTCTGGAGCCACACTTCCTTGCCATGACTTCTTCCGAGACATGTAGCTCTGGAATGGCTTTGCGACAGCCACACTGCTTTGTGAGGCTGTCACAACCCCCGAACCACTTTGTGATGGCTTCTCAGTTGCAACATTGCGCTGCCACAGCCTTTTGACAGTTCCACTACTTTCAGTTGTCTTTGCAACAACTGCACTGCTCTGGGGTTGCTTCTCAGTGCCTATGTTGTGTAGCCATGACTTTTTAACTACTACCGCAGTGTTCTCTGATGGCTTCGCATCATCCACACTGGTTTCTGAAGGTTTCTCGGTGGTTTCGGTGTGTTGCTGTGGCACAGGGGCTACTGTACTCGTTTCCGATGGCTTCACATCAACCAGACTGCTTGCAGACGGTTTCTCAGTATCAACATTGCTCTTCAGTGGCTTATGATTGAACACCCTGCGTTCCCAAGGCCTTTTAATTTCTGTAGTGCTTTCTAATGGCCTCATATCAGTGGTCGGTGATGACTTCTCAGTAGGTACACTGTTCTGTGACTTCTCAACTGGGCCACTATTCTGTATTTGCTTCTCAGCAGCCACAATGCGTTGCCATGGTTTTTTGGCCACTTTGCTGCTCTCTGATGGCTTCACATTGTTGCTTTCTGATGGCTTCACATTGTTACTTTCTGATGGCTTCCCATCATCTGCACTGGTCGCTGATGGCTTTTCCAATGGTAAAATGCTCTGTGGTGGATTCTCAGTAGCTACACTCCGTTGCCATGACTTTTTTACTACTGTGCTGCTTTCAGACTGTTTCACATCAACCTTATTACTTGATGATGGCTTCTCAATGGTAACAGTGCTCAGTGATGGCTTTTCAGTGGTTGTACTACTCAGTAACGGTTTATCTGTATGAAGACTGCGCTGCCATATTTTTCTTATGGCTGCACTGCTTCCTGATGGTTTTACATCAACCAAACTGTTCTGCAGTGGCTTTTCTACACTACTTTCCGATGGCTTCTTGCTGACAACATTACTCTTTGACTCACTCTCAATAACTCTTTCACTTTCTGCTGCACTCTGCACTGTTGTAGTGCTTTCAGATGGTTTTGTGACAGCAATGATATTTTGCAATTGCTTTTCAGCTGCAACATCATTTTGTAATGATTTTTCAGCTGTAGGATTGCTTTCCGATGGTTTCTCCATAAGTTCATCACCTTGAACTAGGTTCTTGGTGGCTTCTTCTGTTCCTGGTTCTTTCTCAGTAGCCACTTCTGCATTCGCAGAGTTCTCAAACTGACTGAAATTTCCCTTAACCATAAACAACTGAGAATGGTGGGTCTTGCAATAAAGTTTGCCTTCATGTGTGACATGATTGGATGGGCTGAGTGTACAACCCCCATGGGTGCAACGGAAGCATGATTTATGATAAGAGTTTCCATTAAGACTAACCTGCAAGAAAAATTGGCATGTTGTAAATGTGCTGTTAAATGGTGCCGTGCAAAAGAGGCTGATGAAATTTATTCTATGATACTTTGATAGTTACACACTATGATAGACAAGGTCACTGAAGTCTCAACCACATATTTTTGGCTTAACATGCCATCTCTTTGGCTTGTAGAGAAGAGAGATCAAATTCTTCGTACTTAAGTTTTTTTACTACATGTTACTCGCAAGGTGAAAAACTGCATTAGATTTAGATGTGGTTATCCTGTAATTGTCAGCCAGTATAAATAGCTTAATTGCCACAGCAACTAAGCTTTATAACATCTCGAAGTAGCACAGAGGAAGACTAAATAATACTGACCTTTTCAAGAGCGTACACAGTCTTGTTACAAACTACGCACTTCTCTTGTGTGCCAACAAACATACTAGAGAATCTACTATTTTGCTGGCCCTGCATGTTTGAAAAATATAGAGGGAATGGACATAAATTTGGTGTATATTGTAGCATCAGCCAAACAGTTTAGGTACCAGGCAAATGCTTCAACAACACAAAAGGTGGGACCTAGAGAAGCTCAGAATACCTTAGGTCCATTTGATTTTTCTGACTTAGCTGATCTGGCCACACCTGACATAATACAGTAGATATGTAATATTAGAACAATGCTAAAAAGTGACACCTGGTTCGCTCAAAGAGAGTCTACACCGCTTATTTTGGATACAATGTTGTGGTCGTGTGGATTAACCAGGTAAGGATACTAGAGCTATTACAGTTGTATATGTAATATAATTTCATATTCAACCGCGTGCATAAGAATTGTAATACAAACACAACTATATTTTCAAACAAAAACATATGTATTGTAGCATCTAGGCGTCCAAACTGTGAGGGCAGTTAGGCTAGTTAACATCAACAGTTAAAACATCTGAGTCAAATTGATTGTTTTCAGTACCTTCAAAACTTTTGTCCAAACTGCCGGTTGATTTTAATATCTGGTCATAGTGAGGCTTGCAGTACAAGACACCTTTGACGGAACAATAATTGCTAAACTGCAGAAACAAGAATCAGAAGAACAAAGTTAGTTTGATTAGGTTTCACAGATGTAGCTTTAGCTGCAAACGGATAAAGAAAGTACCAAAGCCCACTAGTATGATGTAGCATAAATGATCATTATTGCTCCCAAAAAAGTAGTTTCGGAATAAAGCTACAGGCTGTACCAAACAATGTGTTCTGAAGGAATAATGCAAGCATATCAAATCGGGTACCGAAACTGCATACATCAGAAAGTCATTTTGTCTTGCACTGCATTATTACATGATTATGTTAACTACCTACAAGAACTATGATAGCAAGGGAAATGATCTATGCTCTCTAAAAGAATACCACATAACATTATTCTCTTTCTTTCTTTTTTTGTTTGGGAGATGGGTTTGTGGGTGGGCCCCACACACACCATGTGCTAGAGAAAGCAAGTACAAATAAATCATGATATAGTTAAACACTCAAACCAATATGACACATCAATAGTCTATGACATGGATTCCTAAAAAAGTTAAATGGATATTACATCCATAAGGATATCCATGAAATCATTCTGTCGTACTACGTTACAATCAAAAGTTATAGTTATCAATTATCATAAGACATTCATCAACATGCGACAGGTAAATGTCCACTCCGCCAATCAGTTAGCACTTGCACTTTCCCATGCAATTGCAAGAGAAAAGGAATATTGGTGGCGCACCCATGAATCCATGATGAACCAACAAAATTTAGAACACTGTACTCCCCACATGGCCACATCAAGAAGGAAAAAAAATGCTTCAAGAATGAAAATCGTTATTCCAGATGAGAAAATGTTTCAGCGATGTCTCAAGCCTTGTGTTTCGTGATTTGTACCCAGATCAGTATCACACAAGTCACAAGAAGTAGCGCACGTGTAGATTCAACGACGAACAACTAATTCCGTGCGGTAACCCTGCACAGTCGCAGTCGACACAATCATCAAACCGAACTTCTCAGCCGGTCCGGTTGACAAGCCCAGACCAGGAAGTACAGAAAGCAAATTATCAATCGAGCAAACAATTCGAAGCAAGCACACAGTAACTAAGTAAGCGAGACACGATGCTCAGCCGGTCCTGGTAAAGCTACGAATCGCAAAAGCTAGTATGCAGTAACAGGTACAGCGTGCCACCTGAGCTCCTGCTTCGCAAGATTCTGGTCATTGGTCAAGAGGATCCGACCCAAGGATCAACCCAGCTAGCAGGGGAGGAAGGAAACGAAGGAAGGAAGAGGGGGGGGAGGGACCTGGAGCGTGCTCTTGCAGTGGTGGCACCGGAAGCAGGGGCGGTGGTAGACGCGGCCGTCGGCGGCGAGCTCCTCGACGGGGTACACCGTCCGCCCGCACGACGCGCACTTCTGCGTGGTGCCGCCCCACGCCGCCCCCGACATCCCCTCGACGCCGTCGCCGTGCGGTTCCGTTCCGCCCTGCTCTCTTTTCCGCGCCCGCGACAGACAGGTGTGGGCGCGTAAAGGACAAGGATCAGAAGAGAGGAGGAAAGCGACGGCGATGGGTGGGGTGGGGTGGGGTGGATGATTGGCGACGGTGGAAGGAGCGGCAGCACAGCTCAGCTCAGCTAAGCTCAGCTCAGAGTCGTGGAGAGAGGCTTTTGTCAATAGAGGGGGGAACTGCTACGGCCACCCGCACCATCTTCACAAGTTTAGCTAGGATTAACAGTTCACCGTGTTCCACAACGGGATATCACCTTAATATAGTTCTTTGTTTACCAGATTTTCTCAAGTTCTTGCTCGCACTCGGTGATAAAAAAAATACAATATTTCTTTGGATTACTTTATAATTTTCATGCACAAATTCAAATGTTTGAAATTTCACTGGCCAATAATTAATACAGCTAATGTAAAGGAAAACGTATCTTAGAAAATATTTGGTGAAACACTCTTCGGTGGAATCATGAAAAACCTCCTAAAAACATATCTAGAAGTTCGGAAGAAATCTCAGAAGAGTCACACATGTAGAGTACTCACACAAACATGCAAAAATTTCAGATCAAACTCGACTCGGTTGGAAGATATGAAATTGACAAGTAGCCACAAGAACGGTGATCCATGAAATGGTATGATAAAAGGTTAGCACCGAATATTTTTCTCAACATATCTACTATTTAAATATAGCATGCAACAAGTAACAGGTGAACTCATATGTTATCCCAAATACTACAAAAGGATGGTTAGTACCATGATCCTATTTGGAATGCAGATTAGAGAAATATTTGTGTTGAACAGTTTGGTGAAACACTGGCATCCATGCATTAAGTAAGCCTTTACCGGTTGACACCTTCCTATAAATTTCATGTGTTTCAAGTGAGACTTTTGGCCTAATTTATAATACAAGTTTTTCTTGGTCCCTTTGAATTTTGAGTCATTCCTTGCAAAACTAATGCGAAGCTCCTACAAAATTCATGTGTGCCAAATGCGCTCTTAACACTGGCATGCTTCCCTAATTCTAATCTTTTGGTATGGACAAGAAACAAAGAGTTGGTTTGAGTTTCAAGGTGTGTTTATTGGGTTCGCTTAGCAGCCCTATCTCACAAGCAGAATGATTAGCACCTGCTCCATTGCAGGGAAACGATCAGCTGACTTCACTCCACCATAAGGCGATGGATTATAGGTGAACAATCATGATTCGAGGATACAATGTTGCTACAGTAGCAGTAAATAGTAATATTGCTATAGCATTTACTCTGTCGTCGCTTCACTACAGTGCTAAGATGCTGTTTATCCGCTCACAATTTATTGTTTACTTTTGGTGTAGTTAGAGGATTTAGATCCCATTGCAGACCCGCCAATCTTCCGTTGAGATTAATACTGATTATGACAGAACCCCATAGTAGAGTACCTAAATGTTACTGAACATCTGTGTTTAAATTTTTTTATCGAATCAAACATCTCAAATCTAAGTCGAATTTTAACACCGAATCAAACATCTCAAATCTAAATTGAATTCTAACACCCATATAAAATTTTAATTTTATTTCACGTGTCTATATTTTTTTTACCGAATCGAACGCTCATATCGAAATTAAATTCTGACCAACTGTATTACTGTAGTGCCCAGCACCCACATGACAAAATAACAAATAGGAGAGTGGTCCTGTGGCTTAAAAAAAGAGAGTGGCCGTACGCTTTCTTCCGGCCTTTCCCGCTGCGGTGGTGGGCCCGCGATTTCCCCCAACCCAATCCAGCCCGCCGCCGGCCACTGCTTCCAGTGCACTCGTCAATTTTTTTCTCTCTAACCAACCTTCTCACCGACGCGCTCGGTGCATTGTCCAAGGGGCCCACCGGTCACCGTCGTTTAGGCGGCGCGAGTTGGCCGCGGTGCATTGGATTTGAGCGCGCGCACGTCCGGTGCGCCTGGCCGTCGATCTGATCTCGTCCCTCCGTCCGTTCGCGGCAGCCGCCAGGTGACCGGACGAGTGGTTTCCAGGTGGATCACCGTGGGGCCTTAGGCTCAAGCCCTTGCTCCGGACTTACGTGGGAGTCCCAAAGCCATGCGGTAGCGGAGTTTCAAAATAAACAGCAGTATATAGTAAGAAAATTCTATATAATCCTTTATCGACAGATCTTTGTAGGATTCTAATCTATATTGTCTTTCGTCTGATCTAATGACTGGCACGTGTAATAAAGAGAATGATAAAAACACGTGTCATATTAGGAGATGAGGTTTTTTTGACCCGATTTTATAGAATTTTTTTTCTGATATGCACTAACATAATAACATAATTGACAACTTATAATTAGATTAATACTATATAAATTTATATATAATATTAAACTATTTACTTGTGATATATCCGGAACATCCTTAACTCTATCAATACGCTCTCCTTCACAAAAATTTTAGTCATAAAGAAAAAAAAGAAGAGAAAAAAGAAGAAAAGAAAAGCCACTGCTTGGTGGCTCGGATCTACCGCTTATGGTTTCGGCGGAAACTTGGGGACGACAAGCGCGAGTGGTTAACGGCTCGGCTGAACGCTAGCTAAATCGTCCTGCTGTTCTGAGTTGGCTCGCGCCTAATCTAATCTGTAAAGCGTAAAGGCTGCCGTTTCTTGGGGGGTCGCTGAGATGGATGGACGTCTTTCAATTTTGTTTTCGATTGCAGTGCAGGTGCGAGGAATCATGGTGCGCGCTTGCACTTGCACTTGCACGGTTATGTCTGGATCATGCTCGCACGAGCGCGTACCGATCCATCATCCGGTGATGCGCCGACGGCCCCGCCGCCGCAGAAAGAAGAGTGGTCGCCGAGGTGGCTTTTTGCTTCAGCTTTCGCTCCACGGGCGCGCCGGATCAGACGCGCGCGGTGTTGTTTCTGTGTTCCGACCGTGCAATCTCTCGCTGCCTGCAGGCGAAGGAAATAGCAGGCACGGGCAGCCGCGAGGGCGAGGAGGCAGCCCGCGCGGCCAGCAGGGATGCACAACGGCGCGGGATCAGCGTCAGGAAGCCAGCAGGCATTGCGGGCTTCCAACCATTTCCTTCGCGTGAGTTGAGGTGTTCCTGTTAGACACATGTCGTGTTCACATATCGTGTTCATACCGACTTACTCCTTATATTAGTTATGTATTCTTACTAGTGTTCGTATTAGTCTAGTATTCATATTAGTTATGATTTTTATTAGTTATAGCTGGCTATATATATATAATCTATTATGACTTATTAAATCAATCAACCAGTTACGTAAATTATCTCTGTTAACATGCTATCAAAGGGTTTCGTTCCTCAACTGAGTTACTAAATCGCTTCCGTCGGGCCGCCCCCGGGAGATCAATCCTCATGATCTCCACGAGGGATGCGCAACCCGTAATTTAGTGTTCGTGTCGCCAATCCAAATATCGGCTACCACCGATTAGAGTTTTTCCCGATCATCTTCAGATTGGATTTTTTTTTTTTCAATTTTTTCGATCATAGATCGGTTTGTGTTGCCCTGCGGACCCGTCGACATTCCTTGGCTTCGGACTTCACCGCCTTGGCTTCAACCTCTCCGGCACCTCCTCTCCTCCGATGGCTTCGTGGCTAGACGCGACACGCCCGTCAGCATGGCCCTCATATGTGGCCTTTCGAGCGCACTGTCCGTCGTTGTCATCACGCTGGATCATCGTCGTCAGCTCGTCGTCCGCAAGCACGAGCCCATCACACCACCGAAAATGAGTATGTTGCTGCATCACCCATCATGGCTGCAGCGCTAGTGCTCGTGGTCACGCCATCATCATCGGGGTCCCCGCCTCTCTAAACAGAGATTCTACCCCATGCTACTCGTTCTCGTCACCACGCTAGCTACCGCTCCGAGTTAGCGCCTTCCTCCAACACCTCCAGGCCGCCGCCGTCACCCTATCGAGGCCGCCGCCTCCGCCAGTCGAAGTCCACAGATGGATCAACCTGATTTTGTGCACGCGTGTGCTTGTGTTGGTGCTTTAGGCTTGCATCCTCCTCCACGGTTCGACTATGATCACCTCGCTCTTGGCTACCTCGGCAATAAAAGGGCTATTATCATCTTAAGCCAATTGTCAGCTTACACTCCAGTATGAGAGGGCTTACGCTACGACTGTGGGGGATGTTCGAGATTGCCTACGTCTTTACTAAGGGATTGCCTTGTCTGTCTCGATCCAGTCTAAACGTCTATGAGTACGTAGACGCTCAGACTGCGAGGACGTATTAGACAGATGTCATATTCACACCTCGTGTTCACACTTTGTGTTCACATCGGTTTAGTGTTTATATTAGTTATGCATTCCCACTAGTATTCATATTAGTCTAGTGTTTATATTAGTCATAATTCTGATTAACCATAGTTAGCTATATATATATAATCTCTTATGACTTATTAAATCAATCAATAGTTACGTGACTTATCTCCGCCAACAGTTCCCATGCTCTCTCTCATCATGGTTCTTCGTACATCTCGAAACAGGCCGCTGGTTCGATCTTGTTGTTATCATGAGCAAACCAGCAACTGCGAGACCAGACGGTGTGAGACGGTTCCAAACAAGGCCTAAAAGGTAAAACTAAAAGAAGAACGTCAAGAGCGAATCAGCTTTACTCGCATACCTTTCCCAAAGATAAACTCCGGTTCATTACATCATCGACATTTCGTGCAACGACGTACGTCGCACGTGCATCGTTCATGTAACCGATTTGAGCTACGACTACAGCCAGGTAAGCGTAAACTGCAATCGCCTGACGATTCCTTGTACAGCTGAAATTTGTATTTTTTGTTTCTGATTTTTCAGGTCATATTTTCGTTCGAAAATTTATGGAGCGCTAGATTATATCATCATCTACACCACAAATTATTTTAAAAAAAATTCATAACTTTTTTTAGTGTTTAATTTTTAAGCTTAATTATGAGCATTGGAACATGGCATTTTTATGATTTTTAAACCTCTCTCCACTGGAATGATGGGAAGTTCTTCTCTTTTAGGGTCCAAGGCGAGATGCAACTATTTTTGTAAATTTCCAAAATGGTCGCATAATTTTACAGTTTTTTAAATTAATATATATATATCCGGAGTGCCAGATGAATGCACCGCCGGCCGCTTGGGGATTTTGCGGCGGGGCCGGGCCGGCAAGCATTTTCTTTGCTTGAGTTCGTTGTGAGCCTTGTGGCCTTGCCATGCTCTCCTATAGTGATTGTACGTATGTATGTAGTAGATCCCAAAACAAGCAGTTGGTTTGTTGTCTATAAATAATGGGTAAAAACCAGCAACTCCAAGCATGAATATGGCATGATCTTGATGACCCAGGCTGTTCGGCTGAAAAACTAATGAAGAACACAGAGAAATTCAACATCACTACTGCCACTAGCATAGCCTTTCCAAAGATAAACACCGAGTACTTTTAATTACATCATCAACCTTTATTCCAACAATTAACATATCATTCCCACAAGGTCATAAACCGTCGATCTTTTTTAGATAATAGAATAAGAGATTATCCCCGTATAAACTGAGCATCTGGTCCAACACAACCAGCTTACTAATCGTAGTCGCACTCTGGCGGCATATGGTTGTTGAACCTTGTCTTATCGGTGCAGAAGTTGTAGTTCATGTACTTCTCCTTGACGCCCTCGTACGCCGCCCGCTGCGCATCGGTGATGCTCCGGTACTCGCCGGCGTTCCACCACAGGGCCGGGGAGTCGCACGGCGTCGCACCGCTGTTGGCGCAGGCGTCGACGTCGAACCCTTTGTACCCCGCCGTGAAGGGCGCCTTGGACCAGTCGACCTTGGTCTGGCCCCCATCCGTCGCCCAGTCAGAGCCGTCCCAGATGCTCGCGCGGATCAGCATCGTCTGCTTCGCCGGGAACTCGTACCCCGGGACGCTTCCCGTCAGATTCCTCAGCACTCTGATGGGCGTGTCGTCGACGAACATCCTGCGGATCGGATGAATTGTACATACAATAATGCGATTTAGCTAGGAGAGCCTTGCAATTTTCTTCGAGGCGTGGCGCGGAAATTAATTAAACTTTTTTGTGTGAAATCCATGCGAAGCTAGATGCACTGGTAGGTAGGTTTAATATAATATATATTTTGGGCTTACACGAGCTGGTAGGGGTTCCAGAGGATCTTGTAGTCGTGGAAGTCGGCGGCGGGGTCGAACCACAGGTGCAGCCTCTGCTCCCTGTCACCGTGGCCGTTGACGAAGACGTTGGTCTGGAGCGTGATGGGCTTGCCGTCCTTGTCGCCCAGGAACTCGAAGTCCAGCTCGTCGTGCTCACCATCATTTTCCGGCTGCGAAGTAAGCTATATATCCAGAAGAAGCACATGATCTTAGCTAATGTTGATCAAATCAGCAAGATGCTTTGATCAGGAAATTAATGAAGAACGTGATTATGTAAGTAACTCAAGTAGTGCCCAAGATGGTGATCGCGCAACATATGTGTGCTGATCGCACTCACGTAGAAGGTTGTCACAACGCCGGCAGTGAACCCGGATGGCAGCTTCATTCTCATGTGGAAGAACCCTGAGCCGTACATGGACTTGGACCGGAACCCAGCACCACCTTCACAATCACGTACGACAAAGTTATTACAAGAACGAAAACTAAACGCGTTGCACTAGCTCCTTCGCCATTCACTGCATATGCATGCAGTACATGCATAGGCAATAACTTCGCGGCAAACATGTATACACACGTACCAGAGCTTTGATCCATGGTGAGATCAACCTCCGTCCCCTGATTGACCAGGTTACCCCACTGCACCACGTAGTTGTCGTCGAACGCCGTCGCCGCCGCCGCCACCACCACAGCCGCGGGCATGAAGCCAGCGACTGCCGCTAGGAAGACGGGGAGGAGGAGAAGCCATGGGCACGCTTTGGACAACGCCATTGCAAGATAGCCAAGACAGGTCTATGCTTCTAACTTCCTTTCTCTCGCGCACAGCACGGTTCTATTCACCTCACCCATCTCGCCCTTTTATAGCTCCGAGAGCATGCATTATGGCAACGAGGGGCGTGTGAAAGTGTGCGTTGTGCACACGCTTGATCTGCTGGCCCTGGCCTGCTGCTGCACGCCTCGGCCGCTTCTCAGCAAAGCCAACTTGATTCGGCCATGCATGTGGACTTGCACAAGCTGTGCAACAGGCATTTCAATTTTCTTTTATATTTTTTTTACCGTGAAAAGATCAAATTTATAAAATTTCATTGAAACTTCGGTTATTTTTCGTCCTAGATCCTATGTATTAGTGAAAGAAAAATCTAAAATGAGATATATTTTATCCCATCCAAAATCCCTAAAATTTTGATGAAATTTTAATCCCTGCGTGCAACTGCATGTATATCTAGGTGTCGCAGTGGTATGTACGTGATGTCGTCTTCGATTTGGGTCTTGCTTGAGCATCACAAACTCTGCATGGCTCTTAATTAGTACTCGTACGTACTAATACATGCAACACATGCATGTATTAACACTTGTCGTCTTTAAGCATATCTTTGGCTTAATTAGGATCGGAGTATACTACTAGTACACGTCTTGGCCAAACGATTGTCGACAAAATGTTATGGGCTCTTCCTTTTTCGCGCGGATATATTAGCTAGCTGTTCTCAGATTTATGTGTACTCCGGCAATGTTTATTGCTTGTGTCCTCTAGTCTCTCGATACGTTTCCAAAATGAAACAAAATAATTGGGCTTGATTCAGGGCGGTGACAGCAACATGAACGTACTTTCAGAAATGGCCGCAGATTGAGAGAGTCGTCGCATCGATCATCAGTTTCCACAAGCTAGCAAGGAGCGGTCGAGGCCACTATTGGATAAGGAATTTTTCCAACCAGACATGGTTCTATGTTTGTAAAAGTAAGGCTCGCTCGTAAGCGAACTATGGTTCTTATGGTGTAACCTGACTACTCGTGTTTGTGTTAGACTCGGTATAGATCCTCATATTTTCTTAGGATTTAATTTTGAGAGAAATAGTATACGCACATATAGATGTGTTTACTGGTCGCTTAATCTCATTTAGACATATTTCCTCTGGTTACAAATGTAGGGCGTTTTAGTTTCCTCAACTATTCTCTAAATATAATTTATTCTCAAACTTCTATACATTTATTTATTTTTCCCCGTCTTACATTTGTTTAATAAATGTTATCATTCTCACAAATGAATGAGTTATCTTTTCCAATACAGAATAAATGAAGAGCAACAAGGTCATTTAATCTATTTTCTTAATCCTTGTGCACAAGTCTAAAACGACTTACATTTATAATTAGAGAGAGTATGTTACATACACCCACGTATGTTAGCTGAGGAATCGAACCAATTCCATATGGGAAACGCAAAGTGATCTCACTGCGTTGATTTTGGTTCCAACGACAGGCAGGCTATCATCGTGTTGACGATCGAGAGGGCAGGAGAATAATCGAAATGGCCACAAGGTGATTGCCGCGCATAGGGTCAGTTTCCAGTTCAAGAACCGACCCATACGACCGCCCGAGGCAAAAATGACATGGCATCATTTTCGCTCATCCTGTCATCCAAGAATGCCCGTCAAGCGGTTATTCGATTCCCATCACAATGTGCCAGCTGAACATGAACTCGGTCAACAGCATTCTACACGGGTGATCTTGCAAACTTGGAATGTAACGCGTGAATCTTTGCGTGACATTCAAGTTACCCTAGCTGTTGTTGTGGACGGTCTGTGCCTAAGCCTACAGGTCTGAGGTATCAACATCATCCCATACACATGGATGGCATGAGCAACAGGTTTAAAATTTAAAGAGCACGGCCAACCACATAACGAAATCCTCAGCATAATTCCGAAATGAACATGCCATCACAATCATGTATGCGAAAAATGACACGAAAACACTTCACAAGAAGACAAGGAAAAGACAAAACAATGTAATATGTGATGTTCATCATTATCCATTCCAACCAATATGAATGGTCAAGTCAAGATTAATGTCTCCAGCAAAATTGCATATAAGCAGTTGAATGGCTAACCTACATAGCTAACTACTTTACCAAAACTTTCTATACAAACATAAAGCATGCTCTTCCCTCATTTTATTGTTTTAACCTACTTGACGAACAATGCCCACATTCCTTGAACATGTGCAGAAAGCATGCCTTCAATGCAGAACCACGTGGCTGGTATTGTGCTCAGAGAAACCAGTGAGATCTAAAAATAAATGTCTATCTCCTTTTCGCTCATCTCGTATACATGATCCCGCGCCTCAGTCAGAGCAACCTGTATCAACTCAAATAAGCCATGAACATTAATTAAATATGCCATCATACATAATGATTGATAGATGAAACTAACCTGTCCAAATTTAGTGAAGAAGTTATTTGCGAGATTTAACGACGTGACTGCAAGATCTTCATTAGCCTTAAGTGCTTGTGCCAATGCAAATGCTCCGTCATCCTGTGCAAAGTATAAAGGATGTTGAGCATAGTGACATCCAAAATGCCACTAACTAATCGAATGAAAAAACACTATGTTCACTTACTCTAATCTCATTAAAACCCAGGTCAAGTGACGTCAAAGATTCATTGATTATCTTGAAACTTCGTGCCAAGCATATAGCACCCTTGAGGAATAGGAGAGTATCAGAGCATGGATCATGTACCAAAGTGCAAACTATAATGAACAAGAAACTAAGATTGCGCATACATCATCTCCAAGTCCATTTGCCCGCAAATCTAATGTTGACAATGTTGTGTTGTACTTCAGACAGTCAGCAATAAATTCTGCACCTGGCACACCTATCTGCATGATATGCAACTTGGCTGAAGAGGCAGGAACATCTAAAAGGTAAAACTGCTCGTACAATTGTACTAAGTTCTGAGGATCACCTGGCACCAGCCAAGCTTAAGGGTTTGGATCTTCCCATGGAACTTGAGGACATCGCATAAAGCCTTTACCCCATCTGAACCAATTGGATTATAGCTCAAATCCAACTACGGAGCACATTTTGAATCAGTTTTAGAAACTATTTGGTAGATTATAAATAGTCTGAATGGTAAGATGACTTACTGTTTTCAGCACTGCATTATCCTTCAAAGTTTCAGCTATTGCACTAACCCCTTTGCTGTGAATGTTATTACCACCCTACAACAACAACAACAACAACAACAAAGCCTTTCAGTCCCAAACAAGTTGGGGTAGGCTAGAGATGAAACCCATAAGATCTTGCAAGTCTAGTCATGGCTCTGGCACGTGGATAGCTAACTTCCACGCACCCCTGTCCATGGCTAGTTCTTTGGTGATATTCCAGTCTTTCAGATCCCTCTTTACAGACTCCTCCCATGTCAAGTTTGGTCTACCTCGACCTCTCTTGACATTATCCGCACGCTTTATTCTTCCGCTATGTACAGACGCTTCTGAGGGCCTGCGTTGTATATGCCCAAACCATCTCAAACGATGTTGGACAAGCTTCTCTTCAATTGGTGCTACACCAACTCTATCACGTATGTCATCATTCCGAACCCGATCCTTTCTTGTGTGGCCACACATCCATCTCAGCATGCGCATCTCCGCTACACTCAACCGTTGGACATGTCGCCTTTTAGTTGGCCAACATTTTGCGCCATACAACATCGCAGGTCTAATTGCCGTCCTATAGAACCTGCCTTTTAGCTTCTGTGGTACTCTCTTGTCACAGAGGACGCCGGAAGCTTGGCGCCACTTCATCCATCCGGCTTTGATTCGATGGCTCACATCTTCATCGATTTCACCATCCTTCTGCAACATCGACCCCAAATATCGAAAGGTATCCTTCTGAGGTATCACCTGCCCGTCAAGGCAAACATCATCCTCCTCGTGCCTAGTAGTACTAAAATTGCACCTCATGTACTCAGTTTTAGTTCTACTAAGCCTAAAACCCTTCGACTCCAAGGTCTGTCTCCACAGCTCCAACTTTCCATTTACCTCCGTCCGACTATCGTCGACTAGCACCACATCATCTGCAAAGAGCATACACCATGGGATATCACCTTGTATATCCCTTGTGACCTCATCCATCACCAAAGCAAAAAGATAAGGGCTCAAAGCTGACCCTTGGTGCAGTCCTATTCTAATTGGAAAATCATTGGTGTCACCATCGCTTGTCCGAACACTTGTCACAACATTATCGTACATATCCTTGATAAGGGTAATATACTTTGTTGGGACTTTGTGCTTCTCCAAGGCCCACCACATAACATTCCGCGGTATCTTATCGTAGGCCTTCTCTAAGTCAATGAACACCATATGCAAGTCCTTCTTTTGCTCCCTGTATCTCTCCATAAGTTGTCGTACCAAGAAGATAGCTTCCATGGTCGACCTCCCAGGCATGAAACCAAACTGATTTTTAGTCACGCTTGTCATTCTTCGTAAGCGGTGTTCAATGACTCTCTCCCATAGCTTCATCGTATGGCTCATCAGCTTAATCCCACGGTAATTAGTACAACTTTGAATATCCCCCTTATTCTTGAAGATTGGTACTAATATACTCCGCCTCCATTCTTCGGGCATCTTGTTTGCCCAAAAAATGAGGTTGAAAAGCTTAGTTAGCCATACAATTGCTATGTCTCCAAGGCATCTCCACACCTCAATAGGGATACCATCAGGGCCCATTGCCTTGCCTCCTTTCATCCTTTTTAAAGCCTCCTTGACCTCAAACTCCTGAATCCTTCGTACAAAACGCCTGTTGGCATCATCAAAGGAGTCGTCCAGCTCAATGGAAGAGCTCTCACCTCCTCCATTGAACAGCTGGTCGAAGTACTCTCGCCATCTATTCTTAATCTCATCTTCCTTCACCAGAAGTCGATCTGTCCCATCCTTGATGCATTTGACTTGGTTGACATCCCTCGTCTTCCTCTCACGGATCTTGGCCATCTTATAGATGTCCCTTTCCCCTTCCTTCGTGTTTAACCGCTGGTAGAGGTCCTCATACGCCCGACCTCTTGCTTCACTCATTGCTCGCTTTGCGGTCTTCTTCGCCACCTTGTACTTCTCTACGTTGTCAACACTCCTGTCCAAGTGTAGGCGTTTGAAACATTCTTTCTTCTCCTTGATAGCCTTCTGGACATCCTCGTTCCACCACCAGGTATCTTTCGCTTCGCTTCTACTTCCCCTCGTCACCCCAAACTCCTCGGAAGCCACCTTCCGAATGCAAGTCGCCATCTTTATCCACACATTGTTTGCATCACCTCCTTCCTCCCAAAAGCCCTCCTTAATTACCCTCTCCTTGAAAGCTTGAGCCGCTTCCCCCCTGAGCTTCCACCACTTCGTTCTAGCGACCTTAGCGCGCTTATCCCGCTGGACACGTATCCGGAAGCGGAAGTCAGCCACCAAAAGCTTATGTTGAGGGACAACACTCTCTCCAGATATCACCTTACAATCTAGGCAAGCACGCCTGTCTTCTCTTCTCGAGAGGACAAAATCGATCTGGCTAGAGTGTTGGCCACTACTAAAGGTCACTAGATGGGATTCCCTCTTTTTAAAGAGGGTATTAGCTACGATCATGTCGTAGGCTAGAGCAAAGCTTAAGACATCCTCTCCTTCTTGATTCCTGCTTCCATAACCAAAGCCCCCATGCACCCCCTCGAAACCTGTGTTAGATGTACCCACGTGGCCATTGAGGTCTCCTCCTATGAAGAGCTTCTCGCCAATAGGTACACTCCTAACCATGTCCTCCAGGCCTTCCCAGAACTCCCTCTTGGTGCTCTCATTGTGGCCTACTTGAGGGGCATACGCGCTGATAACATTGAGAACTAAGTCCCCAACGACCAGCTTGACCAGGATAATCCAATCCCCTTGCCTCTTGACGTCTACCACTCCATACTTGAGGCTCTTGTCGACCAAGATGCCTACTCCATTTTTATTTGTAGTTGTCCCCGTGTACCACAGCTTGAAGCCGGTATCCTCCACCTCCTTCGCCTTCTGTCCTTTCCATTTGGTTTCTTGGACGCATAGGATATTAACCCGTCTCCTCACCGCTGTATCAACTAACTCCCGTAGCTTACCCGTCAGGGACCCTACGTTCCAGCTACCTAAGCGGATCCTACTTGGCTCGGTTAGCTTCCTTACCCTTCGCACTCGTCGAGTCAAATGCGAACCCTTCGCACTCGTCGAGTCAAATGCGAAGACCCTTGCTCATTTTTTACTACACCCGGGCGCCGATGTAGCGCGCCACTAAGGATGCGACGACCCGATCCTTGCCCACTTATCACCGTATCCAGATCAAGATACGGCGCGCCACCAAAGGGGTGACGGCCCGGCCCTTGCTCATTTAACACCACATCCGGGTTCCAATGTGGCGCGTCGCTAAGAGGGTTACGCCCCAACGATTTTCTTTCGGGTTTCATCTCCATAAGAGTGGCTGAGTTTTGTGTTGGCTCGTCAAGCCTATCACAACCCTCCTCCTTTACCCGGGCTTGGGACCGGCTATGTCGAGACAACATAGGCGGAGTTTCAGGGATTCAGCATGCATACAGATCCTCTCAAACGTGGCTTAGGTCCCCATTGAAACACAGGGATATCAGGGGAATTTCCTAGGAGATTTAATTCCCCCAAAGAATTCCTGCTTTGAAACAGGGGACAGTTTAAGTGATATAAGACATAAAAAACAAGTTGTGCTAATGACCAAAAACTATGGGGAATCAATGGTTTACAGATCAAGTAGAGAAAAACATAGTTTACGCATCGAATAAAAAGCAACTCCTCAATAGTTCCCATATGTGGTAATACAAGGTAAATAGAGATGTATATGTAAAACAATGCTCACCAAGTCTATAGTAGAAATTGTTTGATTATGTTTCAGAGCATCAGCAACCTTTTCAGCTCCCTGGTGAAAATCATGTTAATCTATGTCAGAATGAAATAGAAATCAAATGCATAAAATTGAATGAACATGATTATACATTGAATACATGTGAGGAGTCATGAATATACTTATTATATACAGACAAGCTGTTGTAAGCATTGGCCATGTGAATGCACAACTTTTTACAAACATCCTGGAGTAACCGAAAACTGAGAATAGCTTCAAGGCACAATTCCATGCTTACCACCCAACAACACATACATTTAACTTTCTGAAAAGGATCCTAATTGCATCAAGAAAACAAGTTGTCCTAGTCCCATGTTTCTGGATATACTATGAAGTTACCTAGTGAAGTTATGACATCACTATTAACTACAGAGTGAGAGGTATCGAATTATATATGTTAAGTTTCTGAGAAACAGGAATAGCTGGAGAAATTATGGAAAGACTAAAATAACAGCCAAAGCTCTATAATAGAACTTATATATGTGCCGAAGTTCTATACAACATAAACAATAAAACTTTTAATCCGAAGTTCTATAATAACAAATATATTTAGGTATAACCTATACGTCGTTAAATGTTCAAAAAGCTATGGTCAGTACTTATGTGATTAGCCACCTCTAGCTTGATTGTACGTCCATATGTAGACATCATAATATTTTCAGTCATTGGCATATCACGCTAAGGGGAGATAATAAAAGCAACAGTATTACCTCATCGCTAATGTCATTCATGTAGAGACTGAACCACAGTAAAGACTTTGTCCTTTTGATGAACTCAGCAACAGGACGTAAACCTTCCGGGCTAATGTTGTTGTTGCCAATATCCACAACTGTGATCTTGCCTGCAATTGAGCCAAGCATGCACAAAATTATGAATAAACATTCCACTGAGTATAAGCTTGTTGATAGTTTTAGCCACAAAAAAATTACCTTTATGAGCAGATAATGCTGACATCAACTCACGTATCCCCTCATTCCCAATCTCATTACCATGCAAGTGAATTTCCTAGCAAAGGTTTAAGGTCAATCAACCATTTGATGCCTATAATACCATAACAATGCATAGATGAATTAAGGAATAACATAGAGGGACAAAAATCACCAGACAGTCAACAAGATAAATGAGAAAAAAGAAGGATAGGAATAAGAACTTATGGAACAATTTCCTATCAACAGATCACAATCAAACTTAAGGTCCTAAACGTTATTAATAAGCTGTTCGCTTTGGTCACACATGGTATATTGGTATGAAACGAGTTCTACAGATATCAGCTTACCAATATGTCACAGCATGACTTCAAAACTACAATAGGTTTTCCTTAATCTGCGCAAAACTCTTACTAATTTGATCTTTACAAAGCAGCTCCTAGTATGCAAATTCGCTGATTATTTAGTCAATTTTCGCTATTATATGGGTTACTGCTTGCTTTACGCATATATATTTTGAAATCTAACCATATCATGCCATTCATCCTTTAACTTTACACAGACATCTATCCAAACATTCAAAGCTGATAAGTGAAAAATAAGATAATGGATATAGCAAACAATAACATAAAGTAGTAGGAGAGCAAATTGGTCCCATATGAAATATCCAAAAATACAATTACCCTTTTAGTAAGCTAAAAGAAATACTTCTTTATAGCTTAAATATAAGCAAAGATGGAATGGAATCTGGTACGCTTGCAAGTATTTACAAAACATCCCAACAATTGAACTGTGTGGAAGACTGAAAGTATATAATCAAATGTCTACAGTAGTACCCTCAAAGACTTGTTCCCTACAATTCCACGTGCTAGGTTGCATGCACCAAGAGGACCGCCATAGTTGCCACTACAATACATTGAACAGAGTGCACCATTTGTTAGTCAGTAGCCACACAAAATTAACTACTCATCACAGACTGCGTTCACAACTTCATATGCACATTCAGTAATCAGTATAGATCACATTTAAGGCCTCTGGGTTGTGAGTGACTTACTTGAGATACAAGCACCGTATGGCATTATTCTCTAGAAGGGCTTCTGCAATACTTGCAAATCCCTGTTTCAAGGCAGCAAAAGAAAAAGGCTCTCATAATCTTTCAACAATGTAATCATATGGTAATTCCTTTTTTCCCTTTTGTGATTCAAATGCATGTCTTTGCCTCTGTGGATGCTTATACATACGCTATATTCAATTGTATTGTTGCTGAGCTGTAGAATACGTATAGTTTTATTCTTTTTCAGCATACTTGAAATTGCTTTGGCGCCCTGAAAAGAGAAATAAATATTACATTGCAACACAGGGACGGAGGGAACGAGAGCAAGCGAGCAGGGAACACGGCACCTCATCTCCAATATTGGTACTGTTCAGTAGGAGCTTCTGAATACCAACATTTTCTCCCAATATATCTGAAAGACACTGTAAGCATCCATCAGTGTTACATTCAGTCGGGTGCATAAGAAAATTTATTCAACTCAGCCTTAAGGGACATTTGCAACTTCAATTTTCATGGACCATCGTTGGTTTATTATACTTGGCTACTTTCACCCAATGAAACCATAATGTCGGATTAATACTGAAAGAACTGAATGACTAATGAGGTAAAAGACTCCAGTTAGAATTAAGGAAAGTAATCATAATGCAACTCAGATAGTGGTCCACTGGTGCTATAACGAAATAGTGGTCAACCTTGGAAAACATGTTAAAGTAAATTAATAACAAAGTTATCTAACCATACATCAGTATATGCTCGGAGTTGGAAATCAGATAAGATCATATGATTTGCAAAGTAAATCATGCAAACCACAAAACGATGGAATGTAGGGATGATAAGATTGAGAAGACCTTAGCTCCTTCATCTCCAATAGCATTTCCAGATAAATTGAGAGTTTTTAAAGCTGTATTTATCTGAAGAATTCCATCAAAGGCTTCTATTCCCACAGATGTTATCCCATTGCCAGAAAAGTCCACCTCTTGTGCACTCTGAGAATACACACACAACTCATTTTTCAAAGTATTCAAATGAGATTAGGCTGTTATAGTGTGAAAATAATAGGTATGCAAATATGCATATAGATTGGACTCAAACATTGTTTGAGATCTCTGACCTTGTTGTAGGCTAAGCTTTCTGCTAGAAAAAACAGACCCTCATCCCCAAACTGACGACCTGTCAAGCAAGTGAGATGTACTTATTACTCCATACAATGTTGGAGCTTTTGGCCAGCATTTCCTGGCAAAGTATTCTAACTATAGTTCCTTGAGTTACCTGCCATGTTAACAGTTTTCAAAGTCCGAAGTTCTTTGTAGAACTTGTTAAGATTTTTCCTCGACTCTTTTTCAGAGTTGAAGGTAGATGTTGCCAAATTGGAACCAGCAGCAAAGGACCACATGATCCCAGAAGGCGCAGATTCTCCAGAATTTCGGTCCTTTGTCTTCTGTGGAAGCAAACTCTGAACCAGCTTCCATAAGACTGTCCTCTGAAACAGAGAATTAGTAGCCATTCCACACACCGCTCAAGCCTCAAAGCTTCATGTGTGCCACATCACATGATCGTATAATGGAAATAACCTAAAAATATGGCATGTACGCTGATTTATGCACAAATATACGTAGTAACAACATGACACACGCTCACAGTTTTAAATTTGTTTTTGAGGTACAGGAATCAATTAAGTATAGAATTGATCTATATTATTCGTTTGACTAGCCAATAATTCTCACTTGTCCGTTTGATGCCACGCAATTCATATTAGAACAGGGCTTCTACGCATAGGGAATTATGAAAGGTTGCAACAGTAAGCAACGGTGTACATAAGGAGGAAACGGTAATGTCGTACCAAAGCTCAGCGCGAGCACTGCGCCAGCCGGGACGACGTAGGGCGCGACGGCCCTCACGACCGCCGCGACGGGGGGCGCGGTAGCCTCGCCCTGGGCCTCGCGGTATGCCCTCCGGCGCGCGCCCCCGCGGCCGACTCCGTGGGGCCTGTCCTGGCTGTGAACCCCGTCGAGCGCCTCGTGCGCGGCGCGCGGCGCGACGAACGACGACGCGCCCCGCCGGTGAACGAGGCGAGGCGGCGGCTGCGGCGCAGGAGGCCTCGCGCGGGGGGAGGCGTGGCGGCGATGGGCGGAGGGGAAGGGTAAGGGGAGCGGGAGGAACGGCCTGATGGGGCGGGTGGAGGAGAGGAGGAGGGAAGACTCCATTGGACGCGGCGGCTGTGGGAGCTGGAGGAGGAGATGGGATGAGGGAGGGAGGCGGGGTTTGGAAGGGGAGGGCTTTTGAGGGGCCAAGGTGATCATGTCCGTCCGGGTTTTTTTTAACTATGGACGGTAAAAAATAGTCTGCGGATTATAAATTGTGAAGTTATATTATAAAAGTTGAATTATATAATCGGTAAAAGTTGGTAGAAGATGAATTACTTAGATTGTTACCATCTAGAGATTAGATTATACAATTCAGTTTTTACAATTCAGTATATTTGTTTCAGTTTACAAATTATGATCACAATCTGCTATTTGTAAGCTAAAACAAGCAAATCCTCACTCATGTATTCATTTGCTTCGCACGTGCTTATTTACTTGTGTATTGATTAAGTGTGTCTTCTTCATTACAGTGGTGAGGTTAAAATTCATGTTTTAGGAGCTTCAACCTCAAAAGGATGTAGGGGCAACAATGAAGATACTAGCAACTGGAAGGGGACAGGTATCGACGGATAATGTAGCATACAGGTATCGACGGATAATGTAGCATAGGAGATGTAAACATAGCATAGGAGATGCAAAAGAGGGGTGACGGAAAGCGGTAGTAGGTCTGATGATGGTGGTGTAAAGATGATGAAAAAGTATGACCATCAAGAGAAATTGAAGGTGAGGCGAAGGAGGAGGCTAACAACACTAACACTATGAGGCCACAACATTGTCAAACGGCTAGAGGGGTTCACCATCAGGCTTCACTGGTGACAAAAGCATGGTTGACAAGGAAACACATTTGAAGGATTGGGTGCAATGGCTGGAGGAAGAGATAGGTGGGGACCTATATGTGAAGTGAGGATGGAGATAAAGATAGTTAGATCTTGATCTAACAACTGAGGTAGATGACTAAAAATGGTAAATTGTTCAATAAATCAACTAAGGTAGATAACTAAAAGTGGTAAATTGTTTAATAAACCAAGAACCATAATACTGAAACTATCATGGTTGTAGTTGGAGGAGATGGAGCTGAAAGATACATTTTAATATTGAAAGCTCAAGATTTTTTTTATTGAAAGTCAAATTTGTGGGTTGAGTGTTCAATTTGTTGAGATGAAAGTTTAAATTTGTTTAATTTTAAAAGGTAGATTTCCTTTGAGTTGTAGGTGAGTGATTGAATTGGTGAGTTAAAAGTTTTTAATTTGTTCAAGCTGAAAACGTATTTTGATGTGTTGAGTAAAATGTACATATTCTAGTGGCAAATTAGTCTTCACATATGGTTTCTGTAAAGGAACATGCTACCACCACCTAATTACCGATAACTAAGCCATTACAGATCTATGACGAAAAAAACATTACCCCTCAGTTATACAAATCAAAGCAAATTCTAACAAAATTGTGATAAGAACCCTACTATATTCACATCAGTTCATGTTGACAAAGTACATGTTGTCGAACTTGCCAGGCGTCATGACATCGTTGAACGCTGCGATGGTCGGGTCCCGCAGGTAGTTCTTGCATGCGTCCTACAGTCCCTTGGCATGCGTCCTTCATGGTCGGGTCATGCGGCGGCGCCACACCGCCCTTCTTCCCACCGCGGAAGATGCGGTCGGCGAACTCCTTGCAGTGCGCGAAGCCAAGCGTGTACGCACTGGAGAGCGCGACGAGCTCCTGGACGGTGAAGCCCTTGGCGGCGAACATGGCGACGAGGCAAGACACGGTAGAGTTAGCGAGAGGGAGCTCGATGTCGGGCAAGGTTGGCGACGTGGCGAGCGCAATCCAAAATATTCGGGTATCCTACTTATTAAGTTAGATCTGGATATCCTATTTGTTAGGTTAGGGATGTTGTCGGTGAATCAGGAACCAGGGGTCCCCGAATCTCGAGGCCAGGCCAGCAATCCGCCACGTGGCGCCCTCCCGCGGGGGTCATCTCCGCGAGGTAAAAAAGACTAAGTCCCGGGAGAGGGCGCTCGGGGGCCACAGTCAGTGGTCCCCGAGTACCCGGGTTCCCCGATGATCTGCAAAGACTAAGTGACCGGGAAGAAAGTGCTCGGGGAGGTGAACAGTGACCCCCGAGCACCCAAGTCCCCCGATGACCAGGAGAACCGTGTACCAGGAGGGGAGTGCCCGGGGCTGCGAGCAGTGGCCCCCAAGCACTCAGTTCCCCGAGGACCAAGAGAGGGCGTTCTCGGGAGAGAGTGCTCGGGGAGGTAAACAGTGACCCCCGAGCACTCGGTTCCCTGACGACCCAGGAAGCCCCCTGTCAGTGGCCCTCACAGGGGTCCAGTGATGAGGTGTCTGCCAGTGAAAGGCCCGATGCCGCATTTAAAGGCGCGCGTGGCCTGTCACATCCAACTGCTCCCGCCACGCTCGGTGTCAGTCCCTGCCATCCTCTGGTAGAAGGGTGTGGGGACATTTAATGCACGGTTCCCATCCCGTGCCATCCGGCGCGCCTCGGGATAGCATCGCGAGGCCCGAGGTGTTCCGTCTACCGCGCTGCTGTGACAGGCGAACAAGACCAGGCGGGCACGCCGGGCCGCTCTGCGGCTGCCCGGTGGGCCCTCTCCGCTGCGCCCGTTGCCAGCGCCATCATGACAACTGAAGACAGGGCGCGGGGCACGTTTTCAACCCCCGTCACTTCGCGCAGAGGCCATGATGACGCCCTTTCCATTTATGGCACCTTGAAACTCGTGTCCTCTCTTTCGGGGCACGCTACCGCCGGCGGGTATTTAAAGCGGGCGCGGACAAAGACAAGCTCAGACAAGCGCACACAGAACCAACAGAGGCTAAACAGACCCAAGGTAGAGGCAATCCAACACGAATCCAAGCGAACAGAGAACGCTCGAACTCTCAGGTTCTTGCTCAGAGGTCGAAGAACACCTTCGTACAGGCATAGAAGCCCAAGAACCAGGAGCTCGAGACTCTAGGATAAACAGACATTCTTGTAACCAGCACATTCCTGAGAGACATTCTCGGGGCATTTATGTTGGTGATATGCCCTAGAGGCGATCGAGTTTGCGGATTGGATCTGCTAATGGGCTTTAATGTTGATTAAAGGTCCATTAGGGTTTAGAGTCATGATGGGCTTTAATGTTGATTAAAGGCCCATTAGTGTGCTCTATATAAGAAGAGGCAGGGGCCAAGGCACATCGGGTCGTTCCGAGGAAAACATACCTTGCCACCAAAACCCTGGCCGCCTCCTATTCCCGAACTCCCTTCGAAACCCTAGCCGCGCGCGCGGTGCTAGCACACCAGCGTACGGCGATTCCATCCTTGTACGTGTGGATACCGTAGAGGCGCTGCTGCTATTGCGGTGCTGATTTGCTCGGGGTACTCGGGACGTGCTCGGGGGTGCTCGGGACGTGCTCGGGGGTGCTCGGGACGTGCTCGGGGTACTCGGGACGTGCTCGGGGGTGCTCGGGACGTGCTCGGGGTGCTCGGGACGTGCTCGGGGTACTCGGGACGTGCTCGGGGGTGCTCGGGACGTGCTCGGGGTACTCGGGACGTGCTCGGGGGTGCTCGGGACGTGCTCGGGGTGCTCGGGACGTGCTCGGGGGTGCTCGGGACGTGCTCGGGGGTGCTCGGGACGTGCTCGGGGTACTCGGGACGTGCTCGGGGGTGCTCGGGTCGTGCTCGGGGTTCTCAGGACGAACTCGCGAGTACTCGGAAGGTGCTCGGGACGTGCTCGGGACGAGGTTGACGATCGACTACTTGACGCGCACGACGTTGGATTGGTCTGCTCCAACTCTTCTTCCGCTGCACTGCTCGTCAAGTGGTAACGATTCATGATCCCCTACTCGCATGGCTTCCTGGTTGAATACGGTAGAGAAAATTTATTTTGTGCTAGCGTAGCCTACCCGTTCCCCAACAATTTATAGCATTCACACAGGAGTAGGATGTTATGCGCAGTGCGGCCCGATCCTATCTAAAAATCCCCCAGCGCATTTACTCTTTTTCTGTATTAGATCATTCCACCCCACATGCCATCGCATTTACATCCATTTATTTCTCCAGCAAACATATTCAGAATCATCCCCCCGGCCGAATCTCTAAAAAGAGGTCCCTCAGGATCCTTGCAACAGGAGTTAATCCTCCGACAAATGTCCTATGAGCATAATATATATGATGTGTTACTAAAAATATAAAATTAATTGGTGTCATGTGCACCTCTACTTTCAACATGGGTCCACCCCTGTGCGTGTATCCTTCTGTTGTGAGATTTTTAGCGGATTCTTTGTGTGATGTAGAGGTACTACGTACTAAGTGTGATCAGTGGGTGTTTCAGCTTTCTCTTCTCCGCATGTGCCGAGGAGGGAGAAAGGTTCTTGGATGAGGGGTGAGGGGAGCTGAAAATTCTTATTCACACGCGCGCGAGTTCCTGAGATGTCCCTTTTCATTTTTGGATTTTTTTTTCAAATTTTCTCGTTAACTTTTACTTAAAACTTTTTAAAAAAAAATTTCTCGTTAACTTGTCCAAAAAAAATTTCAAAAAAAGTTACAGAAGAATTTTTTTTTCTAAAAACGAAAAGGTGAGAGTTACTACTTATATAGCTCGCGCGCGTAAATTAGAAATCCCGAGGTGGAGGGGTGAGAGTGGCAGGGAATGGTCGTAGGCTGGGTGCTTCAATCTGTGTGGTTTCGTTTTTTTTTTTTTTTTGAGAACGGGAATAAATCCCTCTCTATTACTATGTAACGGAACCAACAATAGAGTATCTTACAGCCAGACAGACGGATAAAACGAGCAAGCTAGAATGCTAACAGAGACGATCAGTACGAACAAAGAAGCTATCAGTTTTCACAAAGCACCACTGATAGGACTAAAGATATATCCAAAAGCAAAATGGGTTACAGACTCGTTGACCAAAATAGATCCGCACACAGGAGAAAAACTTACAGAAATCACTGGGTCTCCTCA
Source organism: Phragmites australis (assembly GCF_958298935.1). NCBI lineage: Eukaryota > Viridiplantae > Streptophyta > Magnoliopsida > Poales > Poaceae > Phragmites > Phragmites australis. Next base: position 10,031,910 of record NC_084928.1, read on the forward strand.
GCATCATCTCCAGTAGCTGGTTCATCTTCATCAGACTGCTCTTCCGAGATAATCAGTTGGTTGCTAGGAAGGGTTCTAGGTGCAGGAAGCTGATGCCCAGCAAGTGCATTCAAAACCGTAAGAAGTAGCCCTTGAGCACCCTGCATAAGATCATCTTTGCCAAGCCCCTTCAGGAGATCTGCCCAGATGTTCAGAAAGGCACACACATGAAAAATAATTTCACTAGGGTCCTTTATCACACGTTTCTCAAAACAAGCACGATTTCTCGCTTTCCAGATGGCCCAGCAAACTGCGGCCAAGCCAACCACATGAAACTCTTTGTTTTGAGGTAAAAAGGTGTTAATCCAGTTATAGAACTGATTGACAGAGTTAGGGATGGAATCAGCACCCAGAAATAGGGCAATAAAACCCCAGCAAGCCTTAGCTACTGGACATAAGAAGAACAAATGCACACAGGACTCCTGTTGGGTGAAAAAATAACAAGTTCCATCACCACACCAATTCCTACTTAACATGTTATCTTTAGTAAGGAGGGCATTCTGTTCTAATAGCCACATAAAAACTCTGATCTTCAGAGGAAGTTTAGCACCCCAAATATGTTTGAAAGATATATCAGGAGAACCTCTCACTAACCAATTATACATAGATTTAACCGAAAAATTGCCATTCCTCTCCAAAGCCCACACAGTTTCATCATCATAGTCATTTAGAATAATTGGGGTTAAAAGACTTCGAATAAAACTCCACTGAGATTGAAGTTCAGTGGAAAGCCATCTCTTAAAAGTCAGAACCCAATTCTTGTGAAAAGCATTGTTAACCAAAATATAACAATCGTCACAGATCTTATATAGAACAGGAAATAAATCACAGAGAGGTTTTGGCATGATCCAAGCATCTTCCCAAAATCTTGTGTTTCTACCATTATTTACTTTGATCTTCCTCCCTTGAAGGTAAAACCTTCTGACCTTAAGAAGGTCATACCAGCACGGGGAGTCACCCTGCTTATGTTTAGCCCCAGCAAAAATACAGGACTGAAGATACTTCTTTCTAATAATCTCCTGCCATAAGCCTTCTTTCTTCTCTACTTTCCACCACCATTTGCAAAGAAGGGCAATATTCATTATAGAAATATTTTTAATACCCAAACCCCCTTTTTTCTTAGGTTTACAAATGACATTCCATTTAACAAGGTAATATTTCTTTTTAGTTCCACCACCCTGCCAAAAGAACTTCCTTCTAGCTTTATCAATATTAGCTATAACAGTTTTAGGAAGTAAGTACATTAACATGTGGTAAGTAGGAACACTAGAGAGACTAGCATTTATCAAAGTGATTCTCCCACCAATGGATAACATTCCACCTTTCCAAGCATCAAGCTTTTTGAAAATTTTCTCCTCCACTCGGATCCAATCAACTATGTGAAGTCTACTAGGACTTACAGGAACACCAAGATAACTAATTGGCAGATAACCAATCTGACAGTGGAACAAATCAGCATAGCAGTTCATGATATCAGAGCCCCCTCCAATGACCAACACTTCACTCTTCCGAAAGTTGATTTTCAAACCAGACATAAGTTCATAAAGGTATAACAAAGCTTGAGATTGTTGGCTTTAGCAACATCATGTTGTAAGCACAAAATGGTGTCATCAGCATATTGGAGCATAACAACCCCTCCATCAACCAAATGAGAGATCAGGCCCCCAACACTTCCGGCTTTCTGGGCAGCATAGATCATTTTGGCTAGACAATCAGCAACAAGATTAAATAGGAAAGGGGACAAAGGATCACCTTGCCTGACTCCTTTGTAACTTCTAAAGTAAGGACCGATTTGGTTATTCATCTTTATGCTCAGTGTGCCATTGTGCACAACATTCCTGATCCAAGATTGCCATTTGTTGCTAAAACCTCTAATATGCAAGCAATGGAATAAAAAGTCCCAGTTGACTTTATCATAAGCTTTTTCAAAATCCAGCTTGAGAAAAATTCCAATTTCATTCCTTCTCTTAGTTTCGTGCATGATCTCATGCAATGCCATAACTCCATCCATAATGTTTCTGTTTTTAATAAAGGCATTTTGACATTTACTTATGAGCTTATCCATAAAAGGTTCAATTCTTAGGGTCAGCACTTTGGTAATCAATTTGTAAGAACAATTTAACAAACAAATTGGCCTAAACTGATGAACTCTATCAGCACCAGGCACTTTAGGCAGAAGAGTGATGACTCCATAGTTGAGTCTACTTATGTCAAGATTACCGAGATAAAAATCCTTGAAAATATTCATCAAGTTCCCTTTAATCATATCCCAGCAGTTTTGAAAAAATTCAATAGGAAAGCCATCAGGCCCTGCAGCTTTGTTTTCTTTCATCTGAAATAGAGCCTTTTTTATTTCATCTTCAGAAAAAGACGCATCAAGAAATCTATTATCTTCAACACTTAATTTCTCCTGTTCATTCCATAAAGCAGGGTCAATGGGACAAAAATTTCCAGCAGCAAGACCAAACAACTCTTTATAATAACTGGTAACATGCTGCAGCAATTCAATGTCACCATAAATTTTGGTATCATCATGCATCAAGTATAGAATATTGTTCTTTCTCACTCTACTAGAAGCAATGCTATGAAAGAATTTGGTATTATTATCCCCCTTCAAAAGCCAATTAGCATGAGATCTCTTAAGCCAATAAAGCTCTTCATCCGTATATATCTTGTGGAGATCAGTGAGAATTTCAATTTTTCGCTTAGCAATGACCCCATTTAAACAGGACAATTCCTCCATTTTTTCAATATCCTCTAATTCACTTTTAAGAAGAGCCTTCCTTTTTCTTATTTGGCCTGCCAGATGGCCACCCCAACCCTTAAGGTGTGCTCTTAATTTTTTCAATTTGGAAATCCAAATATCAAGGCTATTACCATCAACCTTTTCACTCCAAATTTTACCAACTTCCTTCTGAAAAGATTCAACCTCAAGCCAGCAAAGTTCAAACTTGAATTGTTTGCTTTTGTTATTGTTTGAAACAGGAGAAGACACCAAAAGAATATTATGATAAGACATATCTCTAGGGATTTTTTGAACAGACAGCAATGGATACAGCTGTTCCAAGTCATTGTTAACCAGAACTCTATCAAGCTTCTCAAGAGTTGAATTCTCTCTATTATTAGACCATGTAAACATCCCTCCATGCATATGCAGCTCTTTGAGCTCACTCACAAGGATGATAGAGTTGAAAATATGAGAGAAGGTAGAAAGAGTGTTAGGTTTATTTTTCTCAGATGAATATCTAATAATGTTGAAATCACCACCGATCATCATAGGAAGATCAGACTGGGTACAACATTGTGCAAGTTCAGATAGGAACTCATGCTTATGTTCATCTTGAGCAGCTCCATACACATTAACGAGCTTCCATTTACATTTATTCTTCTTATCCCAAAGGACATAAAGTAGAAGAAACTGACCCTTTTGTACAGAAAGAATATCAAAACCGTCATTACGTATACCTGATAACAATCCTCCAGATTTACCCTGGGAGGGAATCCATTCCCAAGAGTAATTAGAAACAGGATCAATTTTCCTAAGAGCAGCCGAAGAAATCTTAGTTTTCATGGTTTCTTGAAAACAAAGAAAGTCAGAATGCCTAGACACAATAAGATCTTTAATACAGGTACTCATGCCCTTTTTATTCAGGCCTCTACAATTCCAAAAATAACCTATCATTTATACTTTTTTGGTTTTTTGGAGACTTCCCTTACAGGCCTCTGTAAGGTTTTCTTACCGGGCACTGACCTCAGATACCCATGTGAACTAGAATCAGAAGTGATCTTTGAACTACCTTTTTTAGTTTTTTTCTTTGTGGAACTAACAAGAATGAAGTCATCAAAGTCAGAAGTAGGTTCCTCCTTAATCCAGCCAATAAGTTTAGGAGATGTGTTATCATCAGCCACTATGTTTAGATCATCTTGACATAAACTAGATTTATTTTTATCTGCTAAAGCACATCTAGCATCTTCTAGGTTCTTAATCAGATTAACTACTTCAAAATCATCCGAACTAAGCAAAACCCCCATATCAGAAGCCTTTTCAACAATATCAACACAAGAAAGCATAGCAAAAGAGTTTTTATCATGAATAACATGAGAAGATTGTCGAGGGGTACCTTCAAGATTTCTCTTTTTGGCCCTCTTAGCAGCTAGATCTGCAATATTGTGGCCCACCAAGTGAGCACAACGAGAGCTGGCTCTAGTTGGCATCACTGTACCCTTCTTTGGGACCACCAACTCGTGAGCCTTGACTTGATTTGTATCTCCCTTTAAGATCTCCTGATTCTCATCTGCCAGCACCTCAACAGCATCCTTCTGCAACGCATCTGTAGGCATTTCTTTGTCCTGCTGAGAGATTGCTATATAGAACAGGACCAAGCAATTCAGGAACTTTAAACTTTGTTGTCTCCCCCCTTTTAGTCTCTTGGACCACATCAGTGATATCCACATCCACTTCATTCTGTATAGCCTCTGGTAGAATCCCAGATTCATGGTTTAACTGTTTTGCCATTGATGAAAGATTTATATCAACATTAGCTAACGCTCCACATCTAACCAAACCAATGGGATGAGCACCTTGTATTTTAGGATCTCCTTCTAACTCTTCATCATCTTGCAACTCATCAGACAAAAGATCATCCTCCTCATCACTATCATCAAGATCATTTAAGGCATCTATTTTTTCAGTGTTCGTAAGAACACTCTCTTTCTTCTCCCCAGCATTTTTCTTTAAAGGATCTAAACCAGAGCCTCCACCAACACCAGATGATAAAAAATCAGTCCTCCCTTCAACAGTTTGAACCATTGCAACATGAGAATGTCCAGCACCCTGCATCTTTGGAGGGGCCGATTGAGATTGGTCATGTACCAACCTTAAAGAAGAGACACTCTTAATATATGTTTTACCACCATTGGTGATAATAGAGGTAGGGATAGCACCTTTGCCCGTATCCGTCTTAGCCTTCTTAGGAGTCCTCTCACTAAGATTAGGCTCGACAACATGTTTTCCTTTGTCAAACTTAGCTGGAACAAGAACTGAATCAGGTTGTGGAGTTTCTTCCACTGGGATCTCTCTTTCAAACAAGAAATCATAGAAAAAAATAGCCATCTGACATAGCCAAACAACCTTTAGCCTTTTCAGGTACATTTTTAACATCTCGGCATCCAATTTTCAGCCTAACAAATTCTTGTTTGTACATACTACCTTTGTCAATTTCTAGAGTAATACCAACCAAAGAGCCCACATATGCCAGGACTGGTTCAGATCTGCATTCATGAGGGATCCTTCTAACCCGAAACCAAGCAACTTGCAAAACACCTTTAGCCCCCACAGCCAGATTCCAACTGGAGACAGTGATTTCAGCTTTAGCCCTTCTCATTCCCATAGAAGTGAAATGAGACCATTCCTCAATTTTTTTCGCATTAGGGAATCTCATACTATATTGTGTTTCTGACCATTTTTTAGCATGACATCTCCATGAGCTACCAAAAATATCTTGGAATTCTTGTTCAATTTGCAGAGTTGTAGCAGAACCCTTAACTACAGTTATCATGGCAAGGCTAGCACGTTCCTTGATAGCAGACGTATTAGGAATATTCTCTATGAAAAAGAAGGCTTGCTCAGCACTTTGTGTACCGCACATTGGCGCAATGAATTCCCATGGTTGATGCTCAGGACAAAATCTAGATCCATGTCCTTCACGGCCACAGCGAACACATCTAATAGACATAACACAATCTCTAGCAAGATGTTCAAAAGAACCACAGCTATAGCAGGCCCCAACATCCAAATTACCCCCCCCCCCCATTCACTTTTTCCCTGAGCAATGATAGATTTCTGAACAACCTGAGACGAACCAGGATCACTTACAGTGTTCAAGGGTGGGTGATGATCAGAAGTAGTAGAAACAGCTTGGAATCCTTCCCCATCATCACGATTTTCTTGGAATCTTTCAGATCTCAGTTCTTGATGTTGATCAGCTCGGCCTCGAGTGATTTTACTAGCGGCAGCCGCCCAAGGATCAGAAGACTGATGAGTGGGGATTGAAGAAGAATTAGGGTTCTGAGAGCCCTGGCTCGGATCTGAGTTGCGAGAGCTAGATCCCACAGGAATCCACGCACGACCTCCCTCAGAGCGCCCAAAGCCACCTCGAGCCGACGTCCGGCCGTCTCCGCGACCAAATCTGCCGGATCCAAAGCCATCTCGCCGAGATCCCCATCCCTGCTTCCCAGCCATGACCACCGGAGCAACACGATTATAGTAGGGCGAGGGGGAAGCTACCACTTGGGAGAACGATCTCGTATCTCCAGTGATAGAACCGCGCCAAACCGAGGGATCGGGCGAAGAAGAAGATGACCAGAAATGGTGAAGCAGTCTACCTAGAGAGGGATGAAATGAAAGAGGCGCAACCGGAGAAGGTCTAGAAGACTCCGATGTTGAAGACGCAGGAATCTCCGCCGACATGGGAAAAGCCGGATTTGCCCCTTCAGAAACTCCCGGCCCCGCTCTCAGAAACCGATGGCGCTCCAATGGCGGCCCAACCCAATCCGTCGGCGCATGACCCAAACAACCGTGGAACATTCGCGAGTTTCTCCATGCCGTGGCCCAGGCACCAGAAGCACGAGACCGGAGCCTTGTGAACGGCACGAAGGTCCGAGCGGCCTGCGGAAGAGCAAAACGACAGGCCTCGATTTCCCTCTTCGAGGAAGCCGAAGGAAGCACGGTGGCCGGCGGCGAACGCCCCATCCATGAGAGAGGTCTCATGGCTGCCTCGCAGCGGTTCATGACCAGAACCAATGGCGATCTTCTTCGTGGCCGTTGTCGCCGTGGTCTTCGCCGTGACCAGAAAATAGGTTTGATGACTCTCTGATCTGTGTGGTTTTGTAACTGCACGAAGCACGCAAATGGAACGATCTGACGTGAAGTGTGACTCCACTGGAGCTGAAATAATGAGATTGATCAAGATTAAGCACGAGAAATTAACACAAGAGACCGGGAGAGGTTTCGTTCGGCGCTCACTTCAGAGTTCGGCCCAGCCGAGTCAATGGCATCTCAAGCCGTGAAGGCAGATCTCTAAATTTTTTTGTTCCAACCTGCATCTCTTGAAATCTCATGAAATTAAAGGAAAGTGTCCATAGGATACCCGTTAAATTTTTATTTTCTAATACTCTATCATATATAATAGCTCTATAACCTAGTAAGTAGGGGATCCAGTTCTGTGCAATTGTTAGTGTGACTGCAACTTAACTGTCATATGTGCTTTCAACGGTCTAGATTAGCATAAACAGTAGCACATGTATTGTAGCAGATCTTTTGAAGAAACTACTGTATTAAAATTCACTGTAACAGACTATTTGAGCCATCAATCTAAAAAATAAACCGATGATAATGAGTACTGTTGAAATATGTGTCGAATATATGTACATAGTAGGTTAGAGATAGACTTTAGTTATAATTGGATGGAAACTAGGATTAGAGTTGTATTCGAACTCCTAATTACGAGCCTTTAAATAGAAGGCATCCGTAATTATACCCCGAGAATGTAGACAACTTGACCGAACCTTGTTAAAAAACATCATGTCATCTTGTATGTTGATCTTGTACTTAGCTTGATAATCCTGATGATACTTCTGCTAAAACCCTAACCAGTACAGTCGCAATAACGAGTACATATGATCCGTTTCTACAAGTAGAACACCGGATTGTTAACAAACTAGCCTGGAACCCATGTCGTTTTTATTCTGGATCCACACTGATCATCAATGAAGGCAGCATTCCTTTACTTGCAGAGGTTTACACAAACCGCACCGTAGCTATATGTACTGTTTCTAAATACCCTAGCATCAACTAGCATGCATGCATCAGCAATGTGCCTAATGAGAGGGGGGGGGGGGGGGGAAATGTTGTATTTACACCAGGGAAGTTTTATTTACAGCAGGCAATCAATGCAATTGACACAATCATAAGCATTTTTGGACAACGAGTATATACTCAGACTACGGTTCACATCATATATAACCTTACAAGCTACAAATGCTCCTCTCGTCGTCACATCAGGGAATGGGACCCTTTTGAATCCAAAGCTAAGAGTGGCCACTGGCCAGTATGGGCTTCAGAATATAAGCTAAAAAAAATTATGTTACATAATTTCTCAATTCTCAGGCTCGCACGTGATCTTTACAGGAAATAATTGGGTACCACAAGAAGGATGGTAGCAGCATGGGGAGTGAAAATGCTCTGTACTTCAGTTGAGTGTTACTATGAAGGGGATCACCTACAAAACATCAAAAATGAAGAAAGGTGAGTTCAACTGCAGATAATGCGTAAACACGATAGAATAGCTACAGGGCATAAAATACATTGCTCAGCATGGCCTTCTCCTGTCAATTTTGAAAGGAATGTTTAACCATTTCTTCCTTGGGAACCGCTCTTTGGTTTTCTTTTCGCTTGAATTATCATCCTCACTCCCGTATCCCTCCATGCAGTGATCCTTCACTTTCTTTTCCTTCTGATGATGCTTTTCTGAATCGCCTTTGGGCACTTTTGAAGGTGATTTCGCTTTATTCCTACTGGAACTCCGTTTTAGAGGTGGATTGTTGGTATAGGAAGCATGGATCTCATTCCTTTCCTTCAGAAGCTCGTCGATCTACAAAAGGCCCTGAGTTAAGAACATTGTAGGAAGTGCAAAATGACTATGCTTAAAAATCAGATATACCATTTGCACTTCTTGTGTGTATTTGCTGGTCATCTCAGTGAACTTTGCCAAAACCTAAAAATCTCAGTATTTGAAAAACAATGCCCTTCAACACCAGATATACAAAGAAAGAACATGATGGGGAAAATAGAAGAAGACTCAAGCACATACGTCTCTATACTCTGACTCAAATTTGGACAGCTCGGCTCGTTTTGTAAGTATCTTTGCCTCCACACTTTGTAGCATCTCCTTTTCGGCAGGGAAAGATTCACCACACACCACCTCTATAGTATAACTTGCGCTCTTAAAGAAATTGTCACCTGAGAGAAGTAATAGAGTTTTAAGAAGTTTCACATTGCCTCAATTAATTAGCACTGCAACAATGAATAAAGTGATATACCATAGACAGCGAAAAAGTGGGTTCCAGGTTTCAGTTCATGTATGTCACATGGTTGAAAGCTATCCAATCTTTTAAAGAATGCACCATCCGAATCCTTTGCAGCAGCTGCCTGAAAGTTATTGGAGCTTATAAAGGGGAAAGATCCACAAAAGAATCACTTGGAGATCAAAAAACCCAACCAATTTTGTAAACTCACTGAGTTATTTTGTTCAAAACGGTACACAGGAAAGCCAAGAAAATACATCCCTGCAGAAGTAACTTTCCCAGTCTTTACACAGTCTTCCTGCAACAGGCTGCACATTAGGTGAAATACATACAAGCCATGACACATAATCTTAACAATTTATTTGCTCGCATCTTGGATGAAATGAAAGTCATCAAAATGAAACGTATTGACTCAACATGGTATTACATTCTTACAGTAACTCTAGTATGATCCTAAAACTTATCAAAGAAGGTGCAATAATGGTGCTATGATGCGCCATGTCTAGAGTCATATAACTGGAACTACAAAATAATAATTCTTTTTTTCTTGCGAGGGTACACAAAATAAATCTTAGTAACATGAATAAACTACCTGAGTTACTTTACTGACAGTAATGTGTAACAGCACTCTTTTTCTCGGTGTGTTGTACAAAAACTAAATTTATATTTATTTATACAAAAATAGGATTCTTACACATTCCTTTTATTTTTATTGGGAACAAGTTAGGAACAAAAGAAAAGGAGAGAAGCTGGTACACATACCTGCAGTGCAAGACTCAGCCCACCATTTTCTTCGAGCTCAAAATAAAGCAACTTAAAATGAAGGAAAGAAAATTTATGAATATACATATAAGGAAAAAAAAGATAAGTATGGAACAATTGATATGTAGTTCAATTGAGAAAATGCCTTGTATGTTAAGTAGTGCATCCATTCCAATAGTTCTTCTAGAATGAGTGCAGTCAAAACTTAAATGCTTTAACAAATTGTAAAGTATTAGATTTGTCTCATAGAAATGATATTAGCGTATTTGCCATTAAAAAAACATTTCCAAATCATTACAGTAGCTTTTATTATTTTTACTATCATATAATGGTCAGAGCTATGCACTGGAGACAGTGTTGATATCTAACATGATATCTACTTTGGAACAGAGGTAGCAAGTCACGCCATAAATTTTATGAACAGCCACATCATATTAAAATGAAAGAAACTCAGCTTAAAGACGATATCTGTTTGTGCAACAATAAAACTAGATTCACCAGAATATGGTATAGAAAAATAACATGGGAACTTTCTCAAGTTTACTAAAGCTTCGCTCACACTTTTGTGGACATACATCCGAAGACCTAGTAAACTCCTGACTTCATAGACAAAAACCAGTATAAGTTACTTAACAACTACCACAAAGCCTGTTACAGAGTTAAAGCTTGAGACATAGCACGGCATTAGTTGCAAAGTAGCCAAATAGCCTGCGCAATCATGCAGCTAGATTTGAAAATAAAATTGTAGTTGCTATAAATATCTAATGCCTGTGCTTTGATTGAAAATATTGTTCTATTTGTTATACAACTAAAACAGCTCTAATAAATCCACATCATTATAGTTTGGCCCTACAAAAAAAAACGGTGCAGATTTCCTCTCAATTAATGAAAGAATTTCCTCTTTTTTCCCCTCTGATTTTAATATTATCGAGATCCGCTGAATCCCACAAATTGTTTTAAATTTGTTTATATAGATAGAGATTCACAACATAACCCTGCACTTCATTCTAAACATGCTCTACAGGGTAGACAGAACATCTAACTCAATCTCCCTATGCCAGCACACCATTTGAGGTCAGCTTAGAAAAAAGGCACGCCAATTGAGGTTCCAACCCATTTCAACCATTGTTGGTACAAGAAATTAATATGCTTTAAATTTTACACATACAATAAGTCGTTGACTTAGTATTCCATGATTAATATAACTCCATGTTAGATAAAGTATCCACATATAGTATCTGGCCATGCAACTGTGTGGATTAGATGCTAGTCTGTTAGTGTCACAAACTCACAATGCAGAAACATACACAATTTTCACCAAACGAAGGACAATTTGCTTATTGCTGAAAATGAATAGCTTTATTCCACAAGAATACAGGTATAAAGCTAGAAAAGGTAAATATTAGTAAAAGCAAACAAAGAATATATGGAACACTAGGACCACATGAAATTTACTTAAATAGTGCAGATAAGAAAAAAAATTGCAGACATGAACAAACCTTGAATTTACTTTTATCAGTTGAGTGCGCGCGACAAACTAGCCCCATTTTAGCTTGTTTTTCTGTTATGTCCACAGAATAGAAATGAGCTGATTGCTTTTCCACCTGGCCACATGCGACAATTAAGCATTTACTTATTAAAAAGGAAAAAAGAACATTGTGGACAACTGGCTGCCAACCTTCCTCTGCACTGACTTTCCTAGCTGGAGCTGAGAAACCATAACCGAACCATTCAATGCCTCCTCCAAAACTGTCGCTGAAACAGTTGTTTTAATTGGCACACCAAGCTTACTACATACATTGCACAAACACAATCAAAACTACAGCGTAATACATGCTAGTAAATAATTAAAAGAATTATTACATCGTTTACAAGTTTTACCTAAAAAGAGCTGCAAACATGGTGTTTACAGTATTGAGACTCGATAGGTCCAGCTCTAATTCCTGGCTATCGGATTCAATGGCCTGAACATAATGCAAAAGTTTCCATAAAATGTTCAAACAAAGGAATAAAACACACCAATTTATGCATGAATTACCTCGAATCCTGATGTATCATACTGCCGCCTCTTATCAGGATCTGATAGGATGCTGTAGGAGAATGTGACTTCCTGGAACATGTCTGATGCAACAGGGCCATCGCCATTCTTATCCGGATGGTACCTGCAATTTACAGGAACCACCGAAATGAGTGCTTCAATCTTACACCACGCTACTGCTATGCAGACAAACCAATGTTAAGACAAAAATGGTTCCAAACCGAGACAGGAAAGCAAATAGAAATGGCTAAACATAGCCGACAAGTTCAGTAAACAAGCACGCAGAATTCGCCTGAAATGTGTCCTGTTCTGCACGAAAGTAGAACGAAATCTGAACGAAATTCGAACGAAATATTTCCACAAAACGCCGAATGGGACCCGAAAAAAACAGCAATAACAAAAGCAGCACAAGTGCCCAAATCTGAGCGAGAGGTGGCGGCCTTACTTGAGCGCCATGCGGCGGAATGCGCTCTTGATCTCCTGGTCAGTGGCGCTGCGCCCTACCCCGAGCACCTCGTACGGGTCCCTCCTCTGCGCCGCCCCACCCGCCGCGGAGGCGGCCGAGTCCCCCTTCCCCGACTTGAACGACCCGAACCTCGACCCCGCCATGTCCGCCCCTCCTCCTCCTCCTCCTCAACCGGCAGCAGCAACCCACCACGAAACCCGAAACCCCCCGCACTGCAGCCGCGCGCTCCCGGATCTCGCCGCGGTGGGTACGGCTAAAATCACACCCGCCGCCCACGGCACTCACGAGAACCTACACGGGGCGGCTGCAACGGTGCTACAGATACAACCCCCCCCCCCCCCTGTCGCCGGAGTCGCGGCGGCGAGATCAACTAGTCGTTGGGAGGCAATGTACTGTGACGTAGCCGCTGACACATGGGCCAACTTCCCGTGGGACCCGCGTGTCAGAGACGAAGTCACCGGGTGCAGGTCCGGATGCGATGTGCGGGTGTGGCGGTTAAGCCTGTAGCGGTAGGATCTGGCGGTGGGCCCGCCGCTGCCGCTGGACGTGAACGGCAGTTGGGCCTTGGTCTGGCCAGGCCCGCATGTCAGAGAAGGGAGATAGTTCCTGCGGCTCTGCTGTTGTTTCCTGCGTTCTGGTCTGCGGGGTCCAGGTGGCAGGTGGATGAGTGACAGGTGGGTCCGGATTGGTTGGATTTAAGATGCTGGGCCCACTGGCTAGTGTCTTATTTAGGTCACTACACTCCACTAAGCTGCGATTGCACACTACGACATGATCTTTTTGTTTACGTGGAGTGTAATTTTGTAATCAATCAGGAGCTTGCAGTTCTTTCTTCTTTGTTTACTTCCCGTTGTCTGCACTTCCACGGTTGCATTGCACTGCACCTGACCTGCACTTGAGGATTCTTGAGAAACAGACAGGAGCTAACAAAAAGAAAAGACACCTTCAAAAGAAAACGAAAAGAAAAGACATCAGTAAAGCACCTTGTCCCAATTTTTTTGCCCAGACATTCTGAAGCAGCAGAACTGAAACTACTATAAATGTAATCTGACTGCACTTCAGTTGATGCCATGTTCATCAATTGAAGCAAAGATGATAGTCGATTATGATTCATTAGAAGCTAAAGATGCACTCCGAAGTGCTGGTTACATCTCAAAAAAAGGCCAAAAAGCGCTCAGCTTTCACACCAGATGTTCCCAGCAACACAAGGCTCCCAGATTAACCTGTGAGAGTGCACTACAGTCTACAACCCAGAGAAGCTTGGAGTTGCAGGCGATCATGCCGGCAGTTACCTTCATGTAAGCACGAAGCAAGCCGCTCACATCGCATGGGAGTATGGTATGGCACATACACATTGCCCTGCTCCAAAGCATGAAGTACCAAGTGCGCATCAAGGGTCCACCTCTTGCCCATCAAAAACTCAAAAACGTCCTTTTCAAGCAGGTAGAACGGCAGAACTCAGCTGAGCTTGCACCCATGGAGACTGAGAGCACTAGGTGAATCGAACACAGCAGAACCTTTTTAACACTGTCAGCTACTCCTTGCTCTGAAAATCACAAGCCATGAGAGACCGCATTGCATGCATTCAAAAGTTGAGGGTACAATGTGCATACAATAGGTCAGTTGCTGAATAGCAAATGCTGTTCATCATTTTTCTTCATTCCATAATCAACAAGATCTTTCGATAAGTCTTCAGTCTCATCCTTCTGCTTCTCATTGAAACTTCTCTAGTTGGTAGTAAGTAGTAACGAGTTTTTACATGTAGGGATGTAGCCTGACACCAAAGAACTGGAAGCTCCACAATCACAAAACCTGAAACATTAGGATGAAACTATGCATTCTGCCTCTCATAGAACCTGCAAGTTGCAGATAAACATATATCCTTTTACCACTAGCATTGTTGGGAGGTTCTAGAACCTCTCCTCAACACAGCAATAGCCATTAATGACGCCTACACAGGAAAATAACATGTCAGTAATGGTCCGATAGATCATTACAACAATTAGATATGCATATTTCACATTGCCATGAGTGATTTTGCAACAATTTAAAAAGTTCAGCATAAGCAAACAGCTATAGTACAAGACATGATTTTCCTTCTATAATGTCCACGACAAAAAAAGGAACCATACTTCCCAAGCACCAATAACTCGAAGTTTGAACTTTGAACACATAATTAAGAAACATTCATGAAATAAAGTCTGAGGCAGCAGATGAAAGCAATATTGTAAAAAAAAGCCCAGTTACATTTCATCAACTCCTTTTAGAATACATACTTTGGAGCACAAAATTTGGTGATGCAAGAACTGTTACCATCGTTTTGGCACTTCCTTTACATCACAATAAGCAAGTATTGAGTCAACCTCTTCCATAACAAGTTTTATGCCTATATTAGCCACCTCCAAAGTGCAGGCATGCAGCAGAAGTGTTACACTTAAAAAATGTCAATGTTAAACAACCAGCATTTGTGCAGTTTTGGAAGGAAAGTAACTTGTTAAGCAAAGTAACTTATATCAGAGAATGGATGATGAAACAATGAGAGTTAACAGCAATACAGAGCATATTGTATTTGATGTATACAATTTCTCAATTTTTGGATGAAGCTTGTTAATCACAAGTCACAAACCATAACTATTGCTGAAGCTTTTCTCCAAGAACACAACAGTAACTTGCTAGAGGACAGGCAGCTTTGGGACCCTTGCTTTTCTCGCCTCCCATCTTTTTGGTACATGATTGGCAAAGCTTCCCATGAGTTACAAGAAGACAATTCAAATCAAACTTCAGGTCATCAGGAATTTTATTATTTAGATGAATGTATGCCTTCTCCCTGCTAACTGTTGCAGGAACCCAACCCAAAGCTTTTGTAATGCAGAGTACCTATTTGCAGAAATATATTCCTTGTTACATATACACGGTGCACACTGAACCAGTGTGTAGAATAGATATGACAATGACAATGGACAAATGAATATTCGTGTACATGAGTATCTACTGGAAAATCATCCTTCTGAAGATGGAACATCAGCACGCATGCCACCTGTCATAAAATGCATATATCAGAAAAGGCATCAAATATGTGCTTGCTTTGTCCAGCAGCCTACCATGACAAGAAGTCATCCAACTAAAAACAAGGCATTAAACAAAACAAGCAGATTGTAGTTCAGCCAATCTAAACATAATTTGCTTCTATCAAGGCTCAGGACTACTCAACCTTTTTCTTAAAACAAAATACTTACTATTTTTAACAGCAAAAAATTCAATCACAAGAAGTGGAGTCTCTTGAGTTTTTTCCCCTTCCCATTTTAGCACCATAGCATAAAAATTATTCCTTTTATGCACATTTGCAGCCTTCATGACAAGCTTTCAGCCACCTGTTTCTGTTGGCCATTCATTGCAAGACCAAATTGATTGTTGGTGGCAACCACTAGCCACATCAATATTTGAGTCACACTAATTTAAACATAAATTGCTTCCATCAAGGAGCAAGGCTTACATTTTTTTCTTGAAATAGGAGACTTACTACTCCTTTTATGCGCATTGTTAGACATTTCAATCACACGCATGATGGGAATTTATCAAGTTTTTATTTTATTTTAAACCATAGCATGAAAAATACTCCTTTTATGCGCATTTGCAACCTTCACACAGAAAACATTGAATTTCAAGCTAAATGCGTAGAGAACAGCCCTACAAAAAATCCTGCATTGCCCTTTAAGCACCATCTCGTGCCTCTCGTCACTCGTCAGCTAACTGCCGTGCAAAGTTCAAGATTCAACAACCTCGCACTAGCCATTCTTTTCAACAAATCAAAAGCAATGTCGTTAGTTCAACATGGCATGCATCAAACGTTGCAAAACTCAAATAACCTGAACAGAAAACTCGATTTACTGAAAACTGAAAAGAAGAAGATAAGAAATCAAACTCACGGTCTTTGGCCCAATACATTTGAACTGCGAGAGCTCCCTCTTCACCTCATCCACAGACAGCTCCCGCAGGTACTCGAGGCAAATCTTGCTACTCCGCTTCCTTACTCCCCTCAGTATCGCCCGTATCCTCGCCGCCTTCGTCGCCGCCAGGCCGCCGCAGCGGATGGAGTCCTCCAGGCTCTTCCCCTCCTCATCCACCACCTCCAGAACGAAACAAGTCATAAAAGGAAGGGATCGTTTAGGCGGGGGAGCTTCTTGGAGGCGCTGGCAGGCAGCCATCGACTCGCCGCTGGTAACTCACCTGGTCCCAGGAGGGGAACGCGGCCTTGAGGGAGGCGAAGGCGCGGCGGGAGATGGCGTCGGTGGTGTTATGGGAGAGTAGGGTGGTAACGAGCCCGTCAAGTACAGTGGGAGGCCGAGGGCCACCGCTATCCTCCTCCGGCGAGCGGCCAAGGCGGAGGAGGCGGAAGGGCGCGAACTCCTCGGGGAAGCCGTGGAAGGCGAGGAGGGAGTCGCGGACGGCGAGGCATTGCGCCGGGGATGGGGAGCCATGAGAAGGGTAGGGTTCCGGCGAAGGGTCCCGCCTCGCCGGAGAGGGGGGAGTCTTTGGCTTGGGCTTGCGCGGCATCTTGCTGTCGCGGCGGCCTCCGGCGAGGCGCGGGAAGTTGACGCAGGAGCAAACTGGGCCGGATTTGGGCTTCAGCCGATGAGCTGGGGAAAAAAGTGAGACCTGAACCTTGTGATGGATCGTGGGCAGGCAATGCCGTCAGAAACGTTTTGGGCCGAGACAGAATAACAGGGACCATTCTCTGAGTTTTTTTATTTTTTATTTTCTAACATTAATATTTACATAAATAGATGTTTGATGAAAAGATTTAAAAAATAAATGTAATCGTTTTCTCATAAGGCGGTTAGGTTCTTACCCTGATAAACCCTGTATGAACAGTACTGCGCTAGAAGTACTGTTTATATAACTGTTTCGCCCTTCCATCTTCTCCGTACAAAACAGTGGTTTTCTGTTGCTCTAAAAATCTTAAAACTTTTTTATGTGTTTTATAATCGATGTGTAAGCCATTTTAATTAGATTCACTAAAAAAGTCTGTGTTAAATTTAAACTAAAATTCTCAAAAAATGATTGCTTTTATAACTTTTATGTGATGGAATAATTTCTAATATATCTTCTTATATGATGGACTAATTTTTAAAATTATTTTCAGCCTTAGGCTATATGGTGAAAAAGTGAGCTCTTTGTAATACTCTATTTTTATGTATTTGTATCATTTTATGTGATATTCTTCTTTTTATTCAATTTGAATTCAAACATATACACCCCTTGACTGCACCTTCAAATTGAATAAACAGAAAAATATCATATGAAATGATAAAAATATATATAAATAGAGTAATACTATTCACACAGGGCTTACCACCCTGTAATGAGGTGGCAAGGATCTAACCGCCTTATCAAAGAGCGGTAAGACGCTATCAAGGTACTAGGGTGCTTACCGCTCTCTCTTTGAGTCTAATAGCTCCATGAGAAAACGATAGCCGTCTATTCTTATAAATCTTTTTATAAAAAGTATATTTATTTAAATATTAATATTAGAAAAATATAAAAATAAAAAACTCCCATTCTCTTGTTTCCGGGCCTATTGCACCATTCGCCCCCAAAAACTACCGTTTGAATGGAGCCTGGACCTAACTGAGCTTCAACTTTTTTGTTTTGGGAAGAGACGAGCTAAGCTACTTTTGCTGCTTTTCCAGCGCACTCGACTCGAGTGTCGAAAGGAACAATTTTTTTTTGTGAGAAATACGATAGCTTTATTACGTTACAATCCATATCAACTATGTCTGCAATACAATCTAGATAACTATATAGGAGAGCATCCATTCACTTGCCTTCTCTAGCAAAAATAATAATAATATAGCTAACAAATCTATAGTCCTGTTTTGGTGAAGACTATTCTTCATACTCTCGATGTCTTGAAATCAGCATCTTTACTTCTCTAATGAGATAGGCAGCTTCTGATCTGTCCATCTCATTGCTTCTCAACGTTCGTAGCATTACCTCGCAATTAGATTGAAGGACAATTATCAAGTTTGTGTGTTTCATGGCAAGTGATAATTCATCGATGCCAGCATACAATTCAACTTCTAATGCATCAAAACCCTAAATAGGTTTCTCCAAGCATAGACCAAGATCTACCTAGTATAGTCTCTTATGGCCACCCTTGCACCACCAGAGCCGTTGAAAGGAGCCATATGTGGAGACAACAATCCATCTTTGGTCTGGGTGAGGCCATGGTTCTATCCTCATGTCCCGCCTTGCTCCAGCAGTTTCTGAATACAATCTGTTAACCTGGGCAATTACATGCTTTCATTTCAATAGATCCATTCCATCATTTTGCTAGATCTGCAACAGTGAATCATGATAGCTGCATAATTATCTCCTTGTAACCTCAGTAGGAGGGCTGGCTTTATCATGAGTCGTGTCATTCCTCAATTGCCAATATCTCCAGATTATCAAGATCATATGTCAACGTTTCTCAATAGAGATGCTGATTAGTAAATCAAACAACCATTCCGGCCCTGTATTTCTAAAACAAATGCTTCCAGATAAAATTCCAAACTTCTCTCATTGCTTCCCAAACAGCACGGTCATTAGGACATATGACCACAACATGGAAGGTGTCTTCATCAGTCAAACCACATCTTGGGCAGGTTGCAACCATTTCAATATAATGTCTCTTCTTATTTAGCATAGTTGGCAATCCTGAAATTAATTTCCAAACACGTATCTTCATCTTCTGAGGCACAAGTGTTTGTCAGATAAGTTTCTACACCAGCCTCTCACCTGACGGTCTTGAACTAGATGCACCCATCGCCCGGTCACAAATATGATCAGCAACAACAAGGTGATATGCACTCTTATATTCCTGTCTTCTCTAGATACCAAACCAAAAATCATCCTCAAGTCTCGGTGATGTTTTTTTTTTCTCGAACACGCAAGAGAGCTGCACGTCATTGTATTAAGAAGGAAAAGTAGCCCAGTTTATAAAGGAAACTGGACCCGAAAAACCTTAACAGCATAGCAAAACAACATGCGGAGCCCAGCTCCCGCGCAACATAGAAACAGAAAAGAAAAAGAAGAAGAAGAAGAACCCCAACCCCCTAGACAACCAAAAGACTAGGCACGGCTAGGCAAACTCAAGCCGGTGACACACCAACAGCATACACTCGGCACCAGACCGCCAAGCGTCATCCTCACCAAACGACGCTGCCCTGCCAGCGCAGCGCCTAGCTAGCACCTCCACTAGAACGAGTCCTGGGACATCGGAGCACCGCCACTGTCTCGAAGCGTCGAAAGGTGAAGGGAATCCCCGTCTAGAAGGGGACAACCAGATAAGGACGACCGGGGACGAAGCCCCGGTCAGCAGCCCCGATCAGCAGCAAATGGCCCACGACCGCTGGGTAGAACAATAATCAATGCCGGCCACCACGGTAATCCCCATCCAGAAGGGGACAACCAGAGAAGGACGACCGGGGACGAAGCCCCGGTCAGCAGCAAACAGCCCATGCCCGCCGGTAGAAGGCAACCACCACAACCACCACCGGCCACCATGGTCGCCAGGCTGTGAAAGCCCGCAGGCGAACCATAAGAAAATCCCCGTCCAGAAGGGGCAACCAGAGAAGGACGACAGCGCTGCAAGTCCGGCCAAAGAGCATTGGAGGCCGCAACCGGCCAAAGTATCATATTGGCTTAAGGAGCAGACCAGCCATAGGAGCCACAGCAACAAGGCCAGCATGGAGCAGCAGGGCATGCTGAGCAGGCTGGATGGAGCAGCAGGGCAGCAGCCCGCCCCCAAATCAGCAAGGAGTGGTACTATCGTGCGGATCGGCCGCACGACAACACGCAGGGCGAGCTCTGGCCTAGAGAGCAGATCCACCGCGCGGCTCCAGCCAGGAGACGTGCAGATCCGGCTTGGAGACGTGGAGGGGATCGGGCAAGAGCTCCACCGCGCGGCTCCGGCCAGGAGACGTGCAGAACCGCCCAGGAGAGTAGATCGGCCGCATGACAACACGCAGAGCGAGCCTCGGCTTGGAGAGCACCGCGCGGCAAGAGCTCCACCACGCAGATCCGGCCGGAGGTAACAACAACGTTGGTGGATCTGACCGGAGCAGGAGGGCGCGCGTAAGGGGCAGGGGAGGGGGAGAGGGGAGGGGGAGGTGGGGAAGGGCTGGAGGGGAAGGGGGGAGACCGCGGCGGCCCGGCTTCGAAGCCGCCACTGGCCGCCGGGGCCAGCGACGGCCGGAACTAGCACGGTTTTGGGGGGGAGTTCGGCTGTGGTCTAGTCGCCCCCCGAGTCGCCAGAGCGGGCGACGTGGGGGAGTTCGCTCAGTGACATTTTAATTTTCATTATCAACTCCATGTCTTCTGACAAGAAATGTTATCTTAATAACTCCTTCCATGCACCTCTTTCATCCAAAAAGCTGGCTACCCGAGTATACCTACAACGTCCTTGATCTGAAATTTGGGCGTTGTGAAGCACCTTGGAGTATCTATGGGTCACGCCATACACCAACTTTCCTTCCATTTCCAATTCTCCAAATGATGCCCTTTTGTAGCAATTCAAAAGGAACATTTTTAACCCCAGAGCATACGATGAAGGAACATTAGCTCCCTCATTCTTGACTTTGGCCGCAGTATCTGTATAACATACGCAGTTGGTTACAACTGACGAACCGTAAGGAGTTGTACCGAAAGTCTCGACTGAACATAGGTTATCAAGAACCGAAGAAACATTGATCTCTAGAATCATTCTCACCTCGCACTCCCTAGCATTTGGAGCCTGATTAAATTTTAATCACCTTCGACTCCTACCTTCTGGCATACATATCCTCGCATATACGTATATTTCTGCAGCAAAGTAACCTCAACTGCTAGCTCAGTGCTCTTGCAAAGGACAGCTCGGAGACAGACGCTAGAATTCTCTGTCCAGAGACTTCAGTGCACAGCCCCAGGCGGTAGCATCAGAATTCAGAGACCGTTCGTTGATGCGTAGATCCGTCTCAGCACGACGAGATGTTGGATCAGAAGAAGAGTATTTTTATCAGCCAGAAAGAGACAGAATGCATAATCTGTTTGTTGTTGGTCAACAGAAAATAGATGCTCCTCCTTATGCCACGAGTTGGATCATTACTCTTCCCGGCACTCCGGTTTTATGTTTTTGCTGCCTTTTCTTTTTTCTTTTATTCGGATGTGTGCATCTGAGCTATGTAAAAATCAGGAGAAAACTCTTTGAGTTTGTATCATCTTGATATGATGATGAGAGTTAATAAATCTTTATTTATATAAAAAAAAAACTAGTATAAGGACTAGAGAAAGGACAATGCAGTCGTAGTACGAGTATCAGTACATAATTAGGCCCAATATTTAGAGAATTAACAACACTTTTTGTCAATTGCAAGTAGCCGTATCCGTCGTTAGAAAGAGATGAGGGAAAGATGCACTCCATGGATCCAGACAAAGGTTTCTTCCTGCACTACATGTACGCAATGCCTGTGAGGACAAGGACCCGATCGAGCAATTGTGTATTCATGTGTGTGGTACGACCAGACAATACACATTCCATAGTTCGCTGCCTCTCTCTGTCGATATCGTAGGCACCATGTGACCGGAATCCGCCCTGACGACAGCAGCCGCTCGCCGGTGAGGTCACTGCTGAACAAGTCATGCATGCAGCTAAGCTAGACCAGCTGTTCGGATCCCTTCAGATTACTCTTTTTCCCAGCTCGAATTATGCCACGAACTGGCCCCTTGCTATTGCCACATTTTTAATCTCAAATTCCTCTGGCTGTTGCAGGTAGCAAGTCACCAGTCACTACCATGCCTCCATTACAAGGGAAGTTATCAAGAAAAGATGGCATGGCATTTCTTTCTGAGGCACCAAGATGCATGAACGATTGTGACACAGTCTTTTTTTTAGAAAGTCTGTAGGGGAGGCTCATACCTTATAATTTTCATTAATAATAACAGTTTTGCTACATATCAATTGTTTGAGATGTTGCAAATGCCTTCAAATAAATTTTAACTACATTTTGCAGGAATTAGAGGTTAGGATTGGGATATTTTTCGATAAAGGAAGATTTTATTACTCTCAGAGAATTACATCCAGGTGATACAATAAGTCTGAGAAACCTTCCGGCCTCTGCAAAAAGTGCACACAGCCAAAACAAAAGACAAAGACACTAAAACCAACATAGACTAGAGATGCTATGACGACCCGATTGGCCATCTAGGCCGCCACCCATACACCTGGATAAAACAATCCTTGACCACCCTCTCCAAATACTGACAAGCCTCCATAACCATGGCCCGAGAATCTGGCTTCTGCAAAATTGCCCAGGTACGGAGCCAGTGTGTACATAGGTAGACAACCTGCAAAGGATATGAAATATATCTTTTGTCAAAAACCATATCATTCCTGCATAACCAAAGCGACCAGCATACAGCCGCCGCCCCTAGCAGGACCTTCGGTTTCAAGTCCTTCCTAATACCATTTAACCAGGTATCAAACATATGAGATACACAGCGTGGTCGGAAAAGTCCTGAAGCCGATTGAATAATAGACCAAACGGTACGGGCGAGACGGCATTCGAAAAAAAGATGTTTAATTGTCTCTTCATGGTGACAAAAACAACATCTCTTACTACCTTGCCAATTCCGCTTAGCCAAATTGTCTTTAGTGAGAACAACACCTTGACATAAGTACCAAAGGAAGATTCGAACTTTGAGAGGCACCTTTAGTTTCCACAGTTGGTTGTTAATATTTGGAATATCACAATGCACTAAGGCAAGATAATGAGATTTCACCGAGAACATCCCACTCGAAGTTAGATTCCAGCGGAACTCATCTTGCTCATGAGTAAGCACGATATTAGCGGAACTCGAGGTTAGGATTGGGATATGTGTCAGGGATTTGAGGATTTAGGGTTTGAGTAGGGATTAACTTGCTCCAACGGTTTTAGAGGGATGGCCAGGGAGGCCGGCTGAATTGGCAGTGGTGGCGGGCGGTTGCCCAGTAAAGATCGGCGGGGGCATCACAAGTCAAGTGGTTAGTGGTGGCGGCGGTTGAGGGCGATGGCTCTAGGATGGTGGTGCCGTCATAGCTGATAGGGGTGGTAGGGGCGAATGGGGTGGAAGAAGTATGCGCCAGAGTCCAAGAAGAACTCGTTGGCAAGGGATGAGACTTTAGATGTGGACCGTTGGATCCAAATCTAATGGTCCAAAAAATTAACTGAGACAAATGCATGATTTCATACACTTAGAAGGAGACAGACCCTAATAATAAAACACAAGAAGTTGTTTGTACAATGCAAGAAACTTGGCAGAAGATTGCTTAAACTCAGGAACAGACTGCCTGAAGAACTTGTAGCTAGCGCAGATCCTGCAGAACCTTGATTGCACACTTGGTTCTGGCTACTGATTCCTCTTTTCTTCCTTCCAAAAAGGTGGTTAGGGAGTCACCCTGAAACCAGATTCCAGTGTGTGCTTCGCTTTCCTGAAATCTTGGCCTTGCACTGGACCATCTGATCATGTCTCAAAACTCAAAAGTTTGATTAAATCTCAAGGGAACATTTTTTTCGAAAAAGTTTAGGAGTACTTCTGATCCGTCGCAGTGATCCATACAGTGTGGCCGAAAAGACATGGAGAAAATCTTAAAGCAAGTTAAAATCTAGAGCTGCTTTGAAACTCAGGAATTTTATAGGAATCAATACAATTTCGTAAGAAAAACGCAAGGTTCGAAAAAAAAATCTCACGTTCCAAATGAGGCCTAAGGAGATTTGTTTGACCTGTTTGGATCGATGGATGCTTCTCTCTCTGTCTGTGGACGTGCCTTGCAGTCTTGGATGCCACGAGCTGCCTGCAACCGTCAGCGTCAGCAAATTCCGTGGCTCTTCGGCAAGTTGTCCAGCTTGAAATTAAAGCAAATTCGAAGGGCCGAAAGACTCGAATTAGTCTTCCGAGACCCGTTAAAACCCCAAACTTTGGGATATGACGCTCAATTCAGTTGCGATTCTGAATTAGGCTTATATATTAGAGAAAATATAGCCATAAACAGTGACAGATCTAGGACATTAAATAGGGTAGGCGGGCTTGAGCCCCTTCCGCTCCCTTCGCCAGTGGATCCACCTCTGGTCGCAAATCTTGGATTGCGAATGGATTGATGATCTTTAAGTCATGAAACTAAACTTTTGAAATTAGTTCGAGGGGTTTTATTTTTTCACACTCTTCCTAAATTTTTGGCGCCTAAAAATAAGATCATCTCTCAGACACCGGTGTGAGCATGTGAGTTTAGTTGACAACGAGGTTAGGGTTTGGAGTGGATGGGTTCACCAGGTGCTGGGTTTAGAGGGAGGTTGTGGCGGCGGCGAGGCACCGGCGATGGCGTCGACGCCACGAGCGATAGGTGGGTTGACGGCAGAAGAGCGCAAAAATGTATTGGTTAGCGTGATGACGGACAGTGGGCGCTAATCCGACGGTGGGAACATCGGTGGAGACGGGAGGAGGTGGACAGCATGGGGGTAGAGATTCACGGGCAAAACAAGAAGAAAAACAGTATGATAGAGACAAGAGGCACAAGAAAAGATGTGAACTGTTAGATTAAAATCGGATGGCTCAGATTCATTGCGCCAAAAAAAAAAAATGGGTCTCACAAATAGCATCCGCCTTATTTTTTCTTTTTAACCGTGTAGCCAATAACGCGTCCGAAGAAGCGATGGCGAGTGACGACTCGCGCTAAAAACCCACGACTCGCGCAACTGCCTAATCACGCAGCAGCGACAGCTGAGACGCTCTTGACCCGAGCCCATGGCCATGCGCACCGGCCAGCCGCGGTGGGGACCGCCGTCCACGGTGACGGCCACTTCCGCCCCTCCCCAACCTGCGTTTTCGTCGTCGTTCACCACCGACCCGCCGGCGGAGTTCCTCTGCCCCATCTCCGGCACGCTGATGGCGGACCCCGTCGTCGTCCCGCCCGGCCAGATCTTCGAGCGCGCCTGCATCCAGGCCTGCTCCGCGCTCGCCTTCTCCCCGCCCGCCGTCACCGCCGACCTATCCTCGTCAGCCTCCTCCTCCTCCCCGCTCGTCCTCGTCCCCAACGTCGCGCTCCGCACCGCCATCCTCAACTGGTGCGACCGCCTCGCGCTGCCCCACCCCGCCCCGCTCTCCCTCGACACCGCCCACGACATCGTCCGCCGCCTCATGCCGCAGCAGGAGGAGCAGCCGAGTTTGCAGTTGAACCGCCCGCCGCAGCAGGCCGCAACCTCCGTTCGCGTAAGGAGACGAAGCACCGGTGCCGAAGACTTCGTGCAGGAGCCCATGCGGACGGGCGGTTCTCTGGAGGAGGAGATCATGGCGGTTCTCGCGGCGGAGGGCGCTAGTCCGGCGGAGCTGGCGGCGGCTATGGCGTCGCTGCGGCAGGCGACTCGGGAGAACAGGGAGGTGAGGGGGCAGCTCTGCACCCCGCGCCTCCTCGCCGCGCTCCGCCCGATGCTGCTGTCCGCGGATGCCGACGTCCAGGTCAACGCGGCGGCGGTGATGGTCAACCTGTCCCTGGAGCCCGAGAACAAGGTCCGGATCGTGCGGTCCGGGGCGGTGTCGCCGCTGGTGGACGTGCTCCGCGGCGGCCACCCGGAGGCGCGCGACCACGCCGCCGGGGCGATGTACAGCCTCGCCGTGGAGGACGAGAACCGCGCGGCCATCGGCGTGCTCGGCGCGATCCCGCCGCTGCTAGAACTGTTCGCGAGCGCCATGGTCGGGTACCGCGCGCGGCGCGAGGCCGGGATGGCGCTGTACCACGTCTCCCTCTCCGGGATGAACCGGTCCAAGATCGCGCGCGCGCCGGGGGCCGTGCGGACGCTGCTCGCCGCGGCGGAGGTGCGGGACCGCGCGAACGAGGCCGATGCCGCCAAGCTGCGGAAGCTGGCCGTGATGATCCTGGCGAACCTGGCCGGCTGCCCGGACGGGCGCGCGGCCCTTATGGACGGCGGCGCGGTGGCCGCAATCGTCAGGCTGATGCGCAATGGCTCCGCCGCGCCGGGGAGCGCGGAGGAGGAGTACTGCATATCAACACTATACGGGATGAGCCGGGGCAGCCTGAGGTTCCGCGGGCTCGCTCGCGCTGCCGGCGTCGAGGCTGCGCTGCAGCCGGTGGCCGAGGGTGACGGCAGGGTGGGGCGGGACATGGCGCGGCGGACGCTCCGGGCCATGTGCGGGGAGGACGACGAGGCGCCGGTTACGGCCGCCGGGCTGCTCGGGCGGCAGTGGGACGACAGGAGCGTCGTGTCGGAGGGGCTCGTGTCCATCCGGCGGCCGCCGCACCGGAGCAACTACGCCGGGCCGTCCGGGTCAAACACCACCCAGTTCTGAAAAAGTCAAAGTCTTCGTTTCTTCATGCTGTTTTGTTCTGTTCCTCAAGTCTCTGGAACTGTATTTGCCATAGCTAGCAATATTGTTCGGTAATTACATCTGGAGTTCTTGTGCTGTATAACTGCAAGGTAAATTCTTTTGTTCGAATTGAAGTGTAATTTTATTGGATTTGTGCAGATGTTAATCCCTTGTCACCGAATTACTACAACTGTAATTGAGATTAGAAAAAAGAATAGTGTTGTGTGTTTGTGACACCAGTATCAGATTGACCTTATGCAGACCTTAATGTTCTTGAGCTTGTCTTCACGCATGCCGTGAAAGAGCTAACATACATTGAGATTTCAGTTGCTTTTCAGGAACAAATATTGTCTTGGTAGCACATTTTGCATGAATAAAACTGTCTTCTTATGACTCAGAAAGGCGCAATGGTGAATTGAAATTCATTTCTGGACTTGAAAATGTTGGTCTATTGGCTCATTTTCTAACCATACAATAGCAATCGATGACGGGGCTGCTGGGCCAACTAGGTAGAAGTCAACTCTGGCACAGATAATCTAATCACATGATTGTTTCTATACTTACATAGAAATTTAAAGTAAGCTGCCAGCTGACAGAATAACATTTCAATCGTGGGTAGCTTGTCAGATGTTACATTTAACTTTCAGCAGCGCAACAAGTTTCACGAATGTTTCAGGTTTCACACAAAGGTTCCAAATTGGTTTCAGCATGTCTCAGCACTCCGAGTTTAAACAAGTTTCAAGTGTATTGCGGCGAAATACGAAAATCCAAGAAGGTACATCGAGTTTCATATTGCCCCAAAAAACCCTCATCCTGGCCAGGCGTCCAAGGTAGGTCTGATTGGCAAAACCTTGGAGAAATCTATTCCAAGGAAAAAGTAAGTTGTACATCAAGAATATGCATAGCATGGAGGTGTGACAAATAATAATATCAACAAACACGACACTTAGTTTATTCGGCGTGTAGAGATGTCTTTACACTTTACAGTATGGATTTTATATTTAAAGATCATACACAAACGATATAATGACCTGTGAAGCATTCTTCCCTCAAGATAACTTCAGTGAGCCCTGGTTCCTGCATAAATCGAAAGCATGTTAAAGGAAATGGTTCTGCAGCAATGCAGAGCTACAAATTGACAGAAGGGTCTCTTTCTAGTAGAGCAGATACACAGTGCAAGCTCAGAATTATAAAGTTGGTGCATGCTCACCTTCCGTATTCAAGGTATTCGGAGGGGGATATAGGTTTAGGACCCCCAAACCAATCAATCAGGAATATGTTTTCGATTTCCAATTTGAAGATCTGGAAGTGATGGTTCCTTGGCCAATCTATCAAACAAAAATAGATGTTTTTTGAGATAAGAGATCACATCATTAACCACTCTACATACTGTATGATTAGAAGTCTGGATTTACCCTTCATTTCAGGATGTTTGGTGAAAAGTGCTGACTTTGCCAAATCCGCTTCAGATGACCGAAGGTCAACTATCTTCAACTGCAAAAACAATAAACGTCACTTCATATCACAATCCATTCTTTTAAAAAAAGAAAAAGAAAGAGTACAACATGGTGGTCTCCACAACACACAATAGTTAGTAAACGATTCAAGTGAATCCGACCTATATTCATTATATGGGAGGAGATTAAAAGGTCTTGTCTTCTCAGCTAATTGCTGCTTCGTTGAATCTCACATGCTATGATTATTTACTCTTTTTAATGCTCATCATCAGAGATAATATGAAAGCACGCAGCTTGGAATACTCGACCAAAAATTACCAGATATTACAACAGAGCCTTTTTGTTTGTCATGATTATAGAAATTGGCACCATCAAGTTGCCAATACCATTATAAGAGTATGCTATTTCTGATGTGGTTAATTTCCCCTTCTCTTTTTGAGATAGGATTTCCCTTCTTTTTCTTGGTAAAACCATGATCCAATCCAAAAGTTTAATCATGAGAAATTCCAAGAGCGTTAACATATAACCGGGAAGTGGGAACACATAAGCCTCTACAAGTATACGACTTATAACCCAAAAATCTAAAGGTGTCAAAAAGCAGCAATAATGATGAGTCAAGCGCATCAGTAAGTATTCATTCTACAGAAACTTCAGCTGTGAAATGTGAAGTTAGAAAATCAGAAATAGAGCATTTTAAGTTCAATCACCACTAAGCAAATAGATTACAGGGAGATAAGCAGCAAGTGAACGATCATATCATCATGGCTGTAATTTGTTAGTACCTTTCCAGTAAGAGTAAGTTTTGCACACGTGGGGTTTTCAGGATCAATCTTCCCACATGTCCCAAGAGGGAACTCGCTAAGGGTAAAGGAGGTCCTTTCATCCTCCAGTGCATCTCTTGCAGTGGGATCCAGAGTTGTCAGATAGAAGTAGGGGATTCCATAGCCCTCACCTGGAACTCCATCGCTATATGAAACTACATTGCTGTTTGTCCAACAACCCGAGAATAAGTTAACGCAAAAAGAGTATAAATGTTGCCGGTTTGTAATAAAGAGACAAGATGAAATACCCGAATGGAGCTCCACTTAGTTCACTCGAAATTGTGCTGCAAACAGAACGTTCAAGTATTAATGAATTGGATAAATAATCTCTGAGCAAGAACCAGACTTGATCAAGTCTACTAAGTTGCAGTTCTGCAATGCACATTGCATGGTAAAATTTTGATTAATATACTGAATTTAGTGATGTGATGCCCTATGGCTACCATAATTGTGAGTTCTCTTTATCCAACTCACATGTCAAGGCAGTGATTTACTCAAAATCATGTATCCTCAAGTCCAAATTAGGGCATCTGACTGCCAAATCAGCCCTAAATTTTCAGTATCGACACACCACTCCAAGCTCTAAAGTACCAACAACACGGTGTGTAATCTTAACAATTTCTCAGGGTTACGAAGCCATGAGCAATTTGTAGCCACTCTCAGCGCTTGCCCCCCCCCCCCCCCCCCCAGCTACGAATTTCGACTCCAAACTCCCAAGCAACAATTTTTCTAGCTAAGCACCGGCAGTTCCCCAATTCGATCAAACTAACACCTGTTGCTAGAACACATGTTGCCAAAGAACTAGCTAGGGCACCAAATCGCAGGCACAAGAACAAGAAGAGAAGCGAAGGGATTGGGTGCGACCTGAGTACGCCCCACGTGTTCTGGGCGGCGAGCCACCTCGCGGTGCCGGCGGCATCGGAGGGGGCTGGCTTGCCGGCGACGATGGGGCGGGCGGAGACGGCCTGCGCTGGCAGCCGGAGGACGAGGAGGAGGGCGGCAGCGAAGGCGAGGTGAGCTGGGGAAAGCATGATGGCTTCTAGGTCGTTTACTCAAGTGGGAGTGTGTCTCGACGTGTAATCGAATCTTTCCTCCGCAGTCGCTGCGAGCTGGGAGGGATGGACGGGACGCGTTTAATTCGGAAAATATTCAAAATTGGACTATATATAAATATATATATATATAAGCGTATTTATTAAAATAGATAATATTTTATCATATTTACAATTTTAGCATTCATATTCGACACATCATTTACTGAAAAATGAAATTTCGGTATATCATACACCGAAAACCACATGCCCGGTCATATTCGGTGCTTATATTCGGCATACCGAATATGGTTACGGTGCTGTATTCGGTACACGGTGTGCCGAATATGACATTTGCCTGCCGTGCAATCACGTAGTGCTTTTGTCGGTCCCCAAAATTATTTGTTAATTTAATTGTCATTTGATGCCGTTGTGTTGTCATTTCATGTAATTGCCAACTTTCAACAAAATTTAAAATTATTTGCTAATTTAATAGTCATTTGATGCCGGTGTGTTGTCATTTCATGTAATTGCCAACTTTCAACAAAATTTGAAATTATTTGCTAATTTAATTGTCATTTGATGCTGGTGTATTGTTATTTTATGTAATTGGCAACTTTTAATAAAATTTAAAATTATTTGCTTAATAATTAACTCATAAATAAAGTTATGTGTCATAATTATTTGATAAACATTAAATAAATTAAATGTAATTAAGTTAACAATACAGTGCATAAGACATAATACAGATGACTACGATAATATAGGGAATAATACACATGTCATTACCAAGTACAAGTGCACTGAACAACTGCACTGGTTTCTCAATGACAATGACGCCGTACGCAATCCCCAGGAGTGTAAGTGTCTGGTGGGTGTGTGGCTCTCATCCCAACGACCTACGCTGGTCTCTACCACGTGTGCCCTTGCTCGTCATCATCATCGTCGTGTCCTATTGGACCCCCACCGAACGTGTATCCAGACTCGCTAACTCGGCCTTGCATGTATCATGATGAAGGATCCTCATGCGGAAGTGTGAACGCCTGTAGTGCTCTGATGGAGTCCGGTGTGCCGAAATCTCACCATGTTGGTACCACTGTGAACCCTCAGGTGCATCGGGATATTGGGGATACCGGCCGCTTACAAGCTCGGTGAAGCTGCCTGCTTGCAATGCAGCAGTATAATCAAAATCTTGTGTGCCGCTCTAGGTAGGCGTCTACTGCATGCAGTCAATGACGTTCTCGTGATGATTTGATACTACATGTGTATGTGTCATCATAGTCTGAGGAGGTTGTGTCCACTGAGGGGGCTGTGAACCCAGGTTGTGTCCTCATTGTAGGCATCATGTCATTTGCAACGTCATCGGAGATGGGGACTGGATAGTAACTTTTGCTCATCCACGGTCAACAAATCGGGAGGTACTCCCAACTCTATAGCTGTAAAAGATGTAGGCAGCATGAAATAGATCTCGTCTTCTTTGACTGCTGGGTTACGGCACACAATTCTTTGTATGTAGTAGCCAGCACAGTAGATCCCTAATTATAAGATATCAGTTCATAAGGATGTAACGCGAGCTGACCTGCTAACCATACAATATGAGGGAGGACATAGTCGCTTGCTGTGTTGCAGAATATGATGTCTCCCACTATGATGCACAAGTATACCTTATAATGCTGCATAATTGTAGCCTCGTCCGCATCCAAACTGTGATAGCCCATGAATCCAGGACATGAAGAGACCAACATCGTTCATGTCATATTACACACCAAACCTACAAGATGCAGAGACTCAATGAAGCATGAATAACACTAGAACATATGAAGTACATTACATAACAAATAATTACCTGGTCTGAATGTAACTCTTCCACTGCTCCTTTACTGGTCACGAAAGTACTAAAAGGGTGCCCCTGCTCGGCAGCTCGGCTAGCATGCCCACGTCCCTCAAAGTTACGGCCATCTCACCAAAAGGAAAGTGAAATGTGTGCGTCTTAAGATGCTAGCTATTGACGAGAGCGAATGGTAGTGTTCCTGCCCGTGCGAGTGTCTCGTGGAATCGAGGGTCTAACTCCTTAATCTTGCACACACTCCTGGCACGTAACGGAACCAACTGCAAAGGTATCCAATATATGTATTGAGTAAGTAACAAGTTATCGTGGCAATTAAAAAGCGCGTATTATCGTTGTACCTGTTGCTATGTGAAAATCATCTTTCCCCTGTGGTTCTCGTCGTACCGCAGCTGAAGAAGCTCGGGAAGACGACCGTGAGCTATGACAATGATTTTAAGCTTCATGTTTCAATAAAAAAACAACGTAAGACAACAGCTATTACTTGTACCGTATATTACATGAACATATATGTAATGCCAGTACGCTTACGATATATTACAAAATAGGTAGAACAACTAATAGATGAATAACAATTTACAATACAAACCATGTCTGCGATTAACTTCATAAAACAAACTAAATTGCAACAACTCTAATACAATACAGTTCGATCATAGCCTCATAGTTTACTACCGGATCGGACAAGTCCTCCTGTTATGGCCAGATTGTTTGCAAATTTTTCACTTACGTAGGCTGTCAACAGCATCTAATTACATAAATACTCTAATTATGTGCTCTAATTTATCGAATTCATTACACCGACTAATCAATTTCATTAATAAAATTATGCAAATAGTTTACGTACTCTAATTTATCAACTTAATATCAGTTAACAAATGTATTTGAACGGAATAAACAATCTACTTACTCTAATTACGTTTACTAATCTAAATATTAATTACATACATAATTTAAGTACTTATTATAACGGAAGGCAGCCCTCTCCTCGCGCTGCTACTCATCCTGACTGCTGCTGCTCCTCCTCGCTACTCCGCTGCTGTTGTCACGTCCCAAGTTCCATAATCGCATGATTAAGCTTAATCATGCGCCAGTAGCGTCATAATTAAATTTGAGGTAAAATATTTTGACACATTAGATTACTTCGTTCTGAGTCAATTGGAAAAGAGAAAGAAATTTGGGGCAGAAAAGAATGGAATTCGTAGTTAAAGTGGATCCCTTTTGTCTAACACGTGGGCCCCACTGTGGGCCAACCACCTCTCTCTCTCCCTCTTGGGTAGCAGCCCCACCCACCTTCTCCCTCACCCGTGCCTCTCCCGTGATCAACTGGCCAAGCAAGGGAGCAGCCCCCCCTCTCTCTCAAGCTCTCTCTCACTCCTCCCTCGAATCCGCACTCTAGAAGTGAAGCCGAGGTATGTATGTGGTATCCACACGATCACGAGCTCATAAGCTATCCATCCAATTCATTTTCGTTTTTTCGAAAGATTCGAGCCGAATTTGATGTCTTTTGGTGTTCTTGGTTGAAGCACAAGAAACACCGGGGTTCTTCCATTTCCTGCCATTTCCTCCTTCTCCTGGTGGTCCCCAACCTCGGCAAAGCGTCTTGAGTGAGTCTCTTAGGCTCCCATGGCATGGATGCGAATTGGTTGGTCGAATCTAAGAATTTGGAGCTAGGGTTGAAGTTCATGAGTTCTTGATGTTTTGTAGCAATAGCTAAGTTCTGGTCGATTTCGGCTTATGCGTGTGGTCCTATGTGGTAGAGGAGGTCAAGATGAGGCTCTAGGTCCAAATCCCCACCCCAAAGGGTGCCGGAATGGTCACCGGCGAGCTCACCAAGTTCCCCCGGCCACATACAGCGGTCTCACCGCGTTTCTTGGCTGTCTGACCGTCGTTCTAGGGGTCCAACCGCCCCTCGAGCCAGTCTGACCGCTAGAAACCAAACCTCTCTGCACGCCGGCGGTCTAACGCGACTCCCAGTAGTCTGACCGTCCCTATTGGCGGTCTGACCGCGGTCAACTCAAATATAACCGTTTCAGCGTAGTTCACTATTTGCTGAAACTTGTAAAATTCATAATAAATTCTCTGTAGCTCCAAAAATTATGAAACCAATTTTGTTGGTTTCATAATAACCTCCTGTACCTGTTAAAAATGTCCCCAGATATTAAATAGTTAATTAAATTTCTAAGATTAATTAATTAGTTTGATGCTTTTTTAATTCACCATTAATTCTTTACAGTCCAAAATTAGTGAAACCAATTTTCTAGTCTCCTTATGACTTGTTCTAACTAGGAAATTTTTTTTCATGCTTTATATGGCATATTTTATGGAAATTTATCATATGCATATTATAGCATGAATTATTGCATTTCACTCATGCTCATCATTGCATGTGCTTTTCTTTAGTGAACAAGGAGCCGGAGCGTGATACGATCGTGCTTGAAGACGACTCTAATCTTCCAAATTTCTACGAGTGTTGCTTGGGAAATTATAGGCAGCCATCTGAGCAGTAAGGCAAGCAACTAAGTATATTGCACCTTTGTTCAATTGAATGAAGTTTAAAATTGATAAATTATACTAGGAGTATCCGCTGCAGGGTGTAAAAATACTTTAAAATACCGCGCTCTCGGTCATGATCATGCTATTGTTTCATCCGCATTGGTCGTAGAGTTTTCGATTATGGATTGTGGTTGAGTACGTGGGAGATGGATGAGTTGGTCTTTGTTTCTTATATGTTCATAATGGTTTCAATTTTTTTATGTTCCGTTGGTTATGGCTAGGTAGAATTATGTTATCGTCGGTTAAGTTAGTTACTCACACATATGTGCCTAGGTTGCTTATGGCTTATATTTAACTTAACAATGTGTTTTTTCCCTTGCTAATGGCTCAATTCATAATCCTTGTAGTCGAGCTATGTATATGGGCTCTATATGGTTTAAGTCTTGCGAGTACCTTAGTACTCATGTTTGTGTTTTTAGGTGCTGCTGGTGAGGAAGAGGTGGTGTTTGGCTACTTCGTGCCTGCCGTTCAGGGTGGCAGGCAAGAGTAGTTCATCCTACTCTCAGAGGTCGTGCTTTTGGGGTGGAGCCTAAGGCATATGGCTCCACTCTCTTTTGTTATATAGGTTTATGTTTCCGCTGCGTAGATATTGTTGTCTTTGTTGTAAATTGATGCAAATGGTTGTATAACTAAAGACTTGTAATATAAATGTTAATTACTCGCTCTTTATTAAGCTATATTGTGATGTATTATAATGGAAAGACATGTGTTCCGATCTTGAGCACAAAACACGTGCCGAGACTAGCGGAGCGTTATTCTGATTAATCGTTGAAGTCATGATTAAGAAAATGATCGACATATTGATTAATTAGAATATTGTTTGAACGGTTCCTCATAGTTACTAATCATCGAACGCTGCTACTCCTCCTCTCCTTGCACTGCTACTCCTCGCTGCACTGCTGCTCCACTCCTGCTAATCGCCGAACGCTGCTATTCCTCCTCTCCTTGCATTGCTACTCCTCGCTGCGCTGCTGCTAATCGCCGAACGCTGCTGTCCTTTTATAGCCTGCACGCAAGGAAAACTAAATTGCAGCAGCTTGCATGCGCGTGACACGGCCAAAAGCAAAACAGCATGCCGGCCATCCGCGCCCAAAGCAAAGCTCCGAATCCAAAAAATGACGCGCCGAAAGCACTGAAAGCGACCGCGACGTGAGTTGATGTGACCGCACGGCAGGCAAAACCTATATTCGCCACACCGTGTGCCGAATACGGTTGATATTCGGCACAAGGTGTGCCTAATATGGGCTACAGTGCCGTATTCGATATACGGTGTACCGAATATGGGTTTTTCGACGTATGGTGTACCAAAAATCCATTTTCGGTAAATGATGCGCTGAATACAAATGCTAAATTTGTAAATACGACACCATGTTATCTATTTCGGCAAATACGCTCATGTATGTTGTCTAATTTTGGATTTTTGCCGTTTAATTCATACTAGCTAAGAGTGTCACTAGTTAAATCATATCCATCATATTTTCATACAGAGGGTTGTCTAAAAAGATTCATCTTTCATTTTTTTATTTCAACAAATTATTCATATTCTACCCCCTATATTTTAGTAATATCGTGTAACCAATCATATATTTGTAACAGTTACATTTGTAACGATTATATTTTCAACGGCTATATTTCGAGAGTCTATATATGTAAGTCCATCCTCTATTCCTGGTTGTATCTCTTCATCCACATATCTGTATCTCCTCTACCGCATCGCAATAAGTCGTCGCAACCACGTCCTGCAAATGCTATTGGATTCATCGTCATCCTCATCCGACGATGACAAATTCATTGTTGGTACAATAAGTATCACGAGTTTGTTCGTTCTCTATTGCTACATCCAAACCAGTATTTAGCCATACCGACACAAATAGATTGTCCTCATTCTCGGAGAATTTTTTTGATCTCTCATTCTTTGAGCTCACAAAGGTGATAGATTCTTCAATTCGCGGTGGTTGCTCCCCAATTGACTAAAATTTTGAGTGTCCTCCCAAGTTGCGCCATCAATTCCCGTATTCAGAAGTTTACATAACTATCCATTAAAGCACCTTGCATTCAAATATCAACAAGTGTCAAATATTTGCTGTATGGGTTCATGCATAAACAAGCAATTTCAGCACAGGTATTTGTGAAACAGGCACTCAGCCGCTCTAGAAATTAATAGCAGGTATTTGTGAAAATATCACTGGAGTTTAGGAATATGGAAGGACAGAGGGAACAAGAGCAAAGAGATTTGGAGATAGAAGAGAGTAGGACCACTTCTAGCTACTCACATATTTCAGTTCGCTAAGTTTGAAAAGGCCAGAAGGTTCGATGGAAGTGAACTGTGCTTGCTGCCTCAGAATTTTGTAGATACTATCACACTTGCACTCAAACAATGTAGGCAAATAATTCTGCAACTCATCATAGGCTAAAAGCATGGGCAACGGTACGTGAAAATGAGGAGGCATATTTCAGCACAGCACAACAAATGTTTCATTGTAAAGGAAAAATCAAGAAATAATACAAGATTCGTATACAAAAATATCTGTAAATGCAAAATTATTGATAGTGAGAAAGCATTCAGTCTTTCCAATAATTGATAAAAAAGAAAGGTAACCTCAGAATTCTGCAGATACTATCACACTCTTTCACTCAAACAATGTAGGCAAATAATTCTGCAACTCATCTGAAGGATCCACAAAACTACCTATCCAATTGGGATGAACCTCTATCCACAAAACTACCTATTCTTCACCAATTACGCACTCTGGAGATCGGTGCAAACTCCATTTCAGGCATTGTTCCTGCTGCACTGGCTAACTGCACAAATATCTGTCAATAATTAGTGTAACAGGCCAATTGCCTGATCTTTCAGCATTGCTCAAACTAGAATGGGGATTCAGATGACACTGCGAATGGAATTGTCTACTTCTTAGACTAACATATTGGAGCATATCCCACCAATTGGCAGCAATATCATGCATTTCGCAGGAGATAAAGTGAGTGGTGGGGAAGGGAGGGTGAAAATGTTGGAATAATCCAACTCCCCTCCACATGGACATGAGAAATTGAGAATGGACAAGTTACAAGCTTAAGTTCTACAACTAAGCCCAAACAAATTGAGCAAACCATGAAAGGATTCTAAATCACCAAAGGTCGAACCGTTCTACAGAATTGCTCTGCAATTTCCGACATGGGCCAGCGAGGGAGGGAGGCCTCAGGTTTTTACCTTGGTGAGGAGTTGCTGCGGCTGGAGCTCAGGGTCGACGACCAACCGCGGGAGCATGCTGCAGCTCCTGGGAAGTGGTGGGCCCTGGTTGTGCCGCTTTGCGATGTACCGCACCAATCACTCAAACGCCCCCACACCGTTGGCGCCCCGCTACCCCAGCATGAGCGTCGCCACCACGGCCAGCGCCTCCTCGTTGATGGCCACGGCCTTGGTGGTGTCTCTCCCGCCTCCGCCGCTACTCCAGCGGCGAGAGGAGGTGGAGGAGCGCTACTGGGTTGCGGCCATGGATCACTTTGCCGCAACTTGACACTCTACCGAGCCTTGAGAAGGAGAGGCGCCTGGAGAGGGGACGATGAGAGGAGGAAGAAGAGCAGCAACAGCAACAACAGGGAGGCAGACGGGTATCCGGATGGTGATGGGAGCACACAAGCGAGCAACGATTGGAGGATGACATGGGATGAGAGACACGCTAGATCTAGTGTGCAGGAGCGAGGGGATAGCGTGCCCGACAAAATAGCATGGATGATGGGGGATCTATTGGAGATGGATCCTTGCTGGTTTTGGCTATCAGGTGGGATGGATGGACTGCCAGAGATGCTCTAAGTTCTTGTGTTGTAACAAAAATATAAACATTGGACACGATAATATCAAGCACATGTCAATGCGTCATAGGAGCACTGCCGAATAAATACGTCGGGAGCGATGTCGTAGTTTGATTTCAGATGTGATCCAAAAAGGATGAGGAGATTATATGCTAATTTTCCTCCTAATTTCTTTCTTTTTTTTTTTTAGTAAAATGAGTCTTATATTCGTAGTCGGTAACAAATCGGGTAGGATGGAGGGCGAGAGTGGATGGGAAAGGTGGACGGATTATTTGAATTTTAGGAGTTTTTATTAAATAGGGGGAGAGTATGGAGAAGATGTGACGTGGGAATCAACTCGTGTTGTATATAGTAGAGATTCCTCTCAGTGGACGATGTAGAGGATTCAGTTCATTCACTTTTCTTCCTCTTCTTCTTCCTCCTATTCCTCTTCTTCTCTCTTTCTCTTTTCTTCTTCCACTCTCTCATCAATGGAAAAAATTGTTTTGGGTGGGGTGGGGTGGGGGGGGGGGGGTTCAGCCATTGGCGGCAAAGAGGTAGGGGAGTTGTTAGGCGAACAAAATTGGTGCTATACTTCGACTAGTAGAGCATATATATCACACCATTTTTTCTTTGGCGTGTGAGACCTAGGTGGCACAAGAGGAATCTTAGCATAATTGTGGCTATGAACCAAACAAAAGTCAAAGTTGGTCGAACTTGTCTAACTTTAGGCGTGCCTAACTGTGACAATGTATGGCTATGAACCAAACATGTCCTAAGGTGCTATTTGAATAATGAGAAAAGTGAGAATGAGAAATGTAGCGCGTGATAAGATCAATCAAATGCCTGATTGAAGGGAACATGAAACAAAATGGGTTTGGGATAGGGATTTCTTAGCTCATACCCTACCAATTTAATCCTAGTAGGAGGGGTGGGCAAGAATTGATCGGTATGGTAGCTCAATTCTAAAATTATATTTTGTGATGGGGCTCTACTTTGCAACCCAGTTTTATAGACCAATCCCACAGGCCACTTCACATTCCACCATGTGTCAGGCTCTAGTTCTTCCTCCAGCTCCTCATCGCCTCTCCACAGTGGTTGGCATCACCTCTCTTTTGTGACTATGCGTGTCATCCTCCCTTTCTTATCTTACCTCTTCTTCCTTCACCTCTCAGCCCAATTATTCCTTGCTACCCCACCTCCTTGCTGTCAGGACCCTGACATCGGGTTCCCCTATGGCTCATGTATCAGTCCTTGGATCAAGTAGCTGATACATACATAATTCAATAGAATAAATCAAATACATACTTCGAATAAAAATAAGGTAAAATAATTACCTGAACGACGTAAAAGATGGTCTGGTGGATAAGGATCCACATCAGGCTAGCCAAGCAGAAGAGCCTACAACACACTGGAGTGAAACGAACGATGCAACCCAATGCCACAGGCAACTTCGGTGTGAACGCGACCTTAGACTTCTTCTCCTTAACTTCATCTAGGTTGAGTTTGATCTCTATCTCAATAATCTGATAGCAGCAAGATTGAGTACAGAATGTACTTAACAAGTCCTATACTACTTCAAGAGGTTGATAGATGCATAACGGGTATTTAAGGATAAGACTTTACGATATAGTTTTAAGCGTAAAGCAGGTTTTATACAGGTATCCAATTATATTCTCTACTGTTAATCTTTTGAAACAAAGGTAACCTAGTAACAAAGATTTTGAAATAGTTTAAAATAAAATAGCCTGGTAACAAAGCTTTTGAAACAATTTAAATAAGGTAACTTGGTAACGAAGTTTTTGAAACAGTTTAAAATAAGGTAACTTGGTAACAAAGCTTTTAAAATAGTTTTAAATCTAGAAAACAGTAACAAGTTATATCTGGAGGTTTTTTGATCCTGGGAGGGGCTACACCACACTCCGCAGTCCCTATCATCATATTTCGTGTACCTCTAGTACCACAAAGCTCCTGGTGGATTGAGCCAGTAACCTCATCACACGGGCATCTAACCCACACACTCACACTAAGACACACTTACCCAGAGTCTAATCAAGGCTGACCATGCCTTCGTATGTCCATGACTGTGGACATGGCTATTCGAATAGGTTTACACTCTATAGAGGTTGTACACTGTACCCATACGATATGCTCAGCCTTCATCTGTTGCAGGAGGAGGAGCGAATCATACCGAGACACTTCAATCACCTTTCTTGTCGAGCTTTTCTACGTGATCCAGCAAGTGCTCCAGGTCTGCGAAGGGATGTCAGGATACCATGAGTCTGGTTCAATAACACCCTTGTAGAGGATGGTTCAATAACACCCTTGTAGGGCTGTCAGGGTACCAACTGGCAGACGCTTGACTCACCGTTGCTCTCAGCCTCCTAGTATGATGCCCAGCTCAGTCAGGAGAAAGAAAAGTCAAGTCGTACTTGTTCAAGACGCATGGTTTCATGGGGGTTGCTAAGAATGACGACGCAAAATTCGGTGCTTAAACGGCTGAGGCAGACATGTTCCATTGGCATTGAGTATCACCTCAAGCCCCCAATGTATGAGATAACCTCCAACTTTTAGAGGACTATCCTGCCTGCCCCTGCTAAAACAGTTTTCTCCTATTTTTACATATCTCCCACCATATCCCACACAACATAAAGAATTTCATAACCATCATGGAATTCACAACCATAAAGGATTAATGGTTTATGAGTTATTATTGATAACAGTAAATCTTATCTCCTAGGAGAGGTGATTTAAAAGCGACGTCTTCGAGGAGATGAATTCAAACCTAAGCATACTAGATGTCAAGATATTGTCTGTTATTAATATAGATAATATCAGGTAATCCTGTGGTGATATGTATTTTGGATGATAACATTTATAGCATGGCAAGTGTTAATAGGATTAACTACTACATACAGTTTTAAGGAAAACAAGATACATAGCACATGCGATAATAAGTCATGTTTCAGTTGAACATGTAAACTACTTGAAAACATAGGTCCAATATGATCAAGGAGATAGGACTTGCCTTCACGAAGGTTAATTCACGGCTGGTCTTGTCATTTGAGTCTTTCGAGTTCTTCATCATCGAGCCTCGCCTTCAGTTCCTTCCTCGCGTTCTTGCTTAGAACCTTGACTTCGAGCCTACACGGATTAATGACAAAAGCATACAACGACTAAGCAATAGAACACCAGAACAAAACTAAAGGAACACCAAAGCGAAGGAGAACGAATGAGGAAAACGATGAAAGCTAACCTAAGAAAAAGACAATCGACAACTCTAAGCTAAGCGAAACTGACAAACAAAGACTGGAGAGATTATCTAGCGAAACTAGGTCAAGTTATTCACCTATTTGTTTTATTAACTTAAGGGAAAACCTAATTAGGTCATTAACAACTAGGTGAGCGTTTATTAGCTTAACTACCGAAGATGACAGTTAGGGTTTCTACGTGTAGGTGAGTGCATGTGTACAAACAAAAACATATGTGTGATACTTACGTCTATATGTATGTGAGCAGGTATACATATATACATAAGTATAACTCTAGATGATTATATGTGCTTAAGTGTCAGATTAAATATTCTAATCTATAACACTATTCCATGGTTATGCACTATATATTCTTAATTACCTAGTGTTGCTTAACTGCCACTCTAATTAAGCTATATTTTATTACTATTGTAAAAATATGCATATGATTAATTAACTAGGTTAAATCACGACATTAATCTAATTAATTAATTAGCAAAAGGGGTATTCAATTAATTAACTACTAACATTAATTATTCTATTATATTCTAATGACATGTATTTATTTATCTAGCCACTACACTAATTAATCTTAGTACCTTAATTAAATCAAAATTAATCTATAACCTAGAGCATGAAATGAAAATCCACTTCTAGACATTTACTTAATAGATTAATTATTTAGTTATTCTAAAAACTACTCTAATTAGCAAAAAGGATTATTTTAGGCTTACGCTAGGTTAACACATGTGACTAACTACGATTATATCCTAAACATGATCATCGAATTATCTAACTTAGCCTTATTTATTGAAAGGCGAAAGTTAAATCTAGGTTAAAGCACTGCAACACAAATTAAATACCGAGCGAGAAAATTAAATGGACTTCAAAAATTACAATATTTGCCAGGAAGATAGATTATGATTTTAGAGGAATATCAGCGGAAGAATCACCAACATCGGAGTTGAAACGGAGGAGATATAACTGTGGGAAGATTTGCCAAAAAAGTAATTTTGGAAAAAGAAAAGGGATACTATTTCACGAACTTGGTCCGCGAGAGTTGTGAACCAGAGGGAGTTTGTGAGAGGGGTCCATGGTGCACCAAACTTGGTGGACTAAGTCTATGGCTTTTGTGGACTCGGTGGACCGAAGCTGGCCTGGGTGGGTGGTCCACCATGGGCCCATGGAAATGGATCGATGGGGCCCACATGCCAGAAGGGGATAAGGCCGGCCATTGTCCGTTCTTGTGGTTCTCAAAGAGGAGGGAGATCGGAGGGAGTGAGAGAGCTCACCTGCGACGGGAGATGGCCGAAGAGAGCTCGGGGAGGGGTGACCGGAGAGAGAGGGAGGTGGTGGGAGGCGGCTCACCGGAGAGGGAGAGAGCGGATGGGAGCTCGGAGGGGATCGCGACTGAGCTCGTTGGCGGCGCACATGCGGGACTGTAGGCCTGGGCGACGAGAGATGGAGGCCGGTCGAAGAAGACGGCGGCATCGGGATGGAGGGAGTTGGAGGCGGTGAAGCTCGCTGGCTGAGCGTGGTGGTCAGCACGGGTCAGGTGGGACAGCGCGCAGGTGGCTCTTGTGGCTACACGTAGGCACGATGACGCATGCGACGTTAGCACGACACACACACATTGGCGTAAGTTGGCGGGGAGGTGTGATGCGGCGCATAGGTCGGCGCGCGTGTGACGATAACATGGCGTGAGCAGAGGGAGACCAGTTCGGGCTGGGCTAGCTGGGCGGCGCGGGCCGGTGCGGTGCGGCGGCTTGGGCTGAGCGGTTGCGCGTGAGGGACAGCATGCACATTGGTGGTGTGTGGCAGCGCGCGACTGAAAGATGATGCAGTGCTGCGCAGGTTGCTGCGGTGGCAAGGGCCGGGATGGAGAGGAGCAGGGAGAAGGGGGCGCTCACCGAGTTGGTTTGTGCACATGGTGGCGTTGAGCACGGTAGTAGCACGGAAGTCAGGGTAGCGCGACTGCGAACAGTGGTCTGGCGCCATGGCAGGCTCGGCTCAGCGGTTGGGCGGCACGGTGATGTGGCTGCAGTGGAGCTACATGGTGGAGCTACGACTGTGTGATGTGCTTGTTTGTGTGCGGTGAAGGGAGAGGAGTTGAACGGAAGGAGGAGAGTAGAGAGAGGTGTTTCCGTTGCTGCTGTGTGTAGTATGCATGTATGTATGCTTATGGGTGTGATCTTTGCAGGGAGGAAGAGAGGAGAAGAGATGGTTTGCTTTTGCTTCCCGGTGAAAGAACAGAGGAGAGAGAGATAGATGAGAGAGAGAGAGTGTGAGCGATGAAAAAATATCTGAGGAGAGAGGATAAAAGATCTAGAGAGAGCATTTGAACATTAAATTCAAATGATGTATTTGAATTTGAAATGGATTTATAATAATTCAAATTGAGTAATTTGAATTTGATTGGATTTGGATGATTCAAATAAATGACTTGAATTGGATTGGGTAGTTCAAATTGTATTTGAATATGAAAATTGTCATCACTTTGGAACGAGGATTCGAATACAAGATTCGAACTTGAACTTTGATTTGAATTGGATTGTATTGAAACAAATTGCGAAAGGATCAAATTGGAAAGCATTTGAATAAATCTCGAATGATTCGAATTGTATTCAGATACGAAATTGATGATGATTTGAAAGAGTCTGGATTTGAGATATTTGGGATTAAATTCAAATAGGAGTATTTGAATTTGGATTTGAAATTGGATTTGGCATTAATCCAAATAGAAGTATTTGAATTAGGAAAACAATTTGAATTGGAAGCCACAAGATTTGAGAGAGTTTGAATTCAATTTGGATTTGAGTTGAAAAGAATCTAAGAATTAGATTTGGAATTGAGAGAGGTTCAATTCAAAAACTCCAGTCAAAAAACCATAAAAACAATTAAACCAAAA
Source organism: Phragmites australis (assembly GCF_958298935.1). NCBI lineage: Eukaryota > Viridiplantae > Streptophyta > Magnoliopsida > Poales > Poaceae > Phragmites > Phragmites australis. Next base: position 10,076,337 of record NC_084928.1, read on the forward strand.
TGCATATGATCAATTTGTTACAACGATTAATTTAGATAATTTAGTGATCTCTAGAATACTTAGCCAAAATAATATATTTAATACACACATACAAGTGTATACATATTGAAATATATATTTCCTTGATTTTATATTGGTTTAATAATCAGAATTTTTTAATTTAGAGTGAATTTTGCTATTATCTAAAATGCTAAAACTCAGGATGTTACACTTGCCATCCTCCTTCTCGACACCTGACATAGGATATTGTCGCCTCTACCGATTTCAAAACTCAAATTTTGGCAACTCTCAACTCGAGTTTTAGCATCTTCCAATATGGAATTAACCGGCTTTCAATGCAATTTCACCGTTTTCAACTCGAATCATGCTAGATTTCAACTCTAAAATCACCAGCTTTCAACTAAAATATCATCAACTTTCATCTTAAATTTGACGCTCTTTTGAAGAAAAGAAAGCTTGATGGTTGCTAGCACTGAAGTCAGGATGGAGGCAACGGTGCAATGACTCGGGTGTGTGGTGGTGTCGGCGCAAGGAGCCAGAGGCAGAGGTGTTCGAAATCAAGCAGCTGGAGGTGGTGCCGATAGTCTAGGTAGTCAGGGCGATGTTGTGGGTAGGGTTGGAGACAAACCAAGATGGAAAACGAGGAAGACAAAGGCAACAGCTCCATGTGTCACTTGGGGCGTTGGTATGTGAGTTCAAATTCTGGAGGTGGATGATGAAATAGTCTTTCCATTTTGAGATTACCCTTTTTGCAATGTTTCTAGGGATGTCATTTCACGGCTAAGATGCGGTAATTGCTAAGTGCATATATAGCTAGGGAGATTATAGTATCCACTAGATATTGAAAGTGCATAGTGTATCATCTTGATCTATGCATAGCAAAACACTAAATTATCTAAATTTATGCATTATGTTTCAAAGTTGATGAAATTAGGTTCTTTTGATTGTGTAGACACCAAGATAACTCCAACCTTTTCTGTAACGACTTTTCATATGTAATAATATTTCTTCAATCAATTTGATATTGGTAAGAAACAACATTTTGTACCCTACTAGTGTGTATTGCTATTACTTTAGGATGCTGCTGAATGCATGTATGCACGAAAAAAGGCAAAAGGGTCTGAATTCGATCAATTAGTCGCTAATGACAAGGTATCTTGCTTTTGTTTGTGTCCATTATTTTTGCGGTTTTATTTGGGTTAATAGCATAGTTGATCCCATATGTTTTCAAAACATAATTTGATAAACATAGAGCCCTTTTCCATTTCAATGGTCTTTTGTTTTTGGACACGGCTAATGCTCGCACGTGCATCGTAAGGTCATTCCGTTCACACACATCTAATCAGGAAAATAACTTAATTAGGCACATTCCTAATCTGGTAAACTACCTGAAAAGCACCCCACATGAGAGAGCAAATGTGCCAGCTCTAGCGCAAACACATCACCTCACGAAGCGAGCTCATCTGTTAATCACAGTTGAAATGCATGGACCAGTGCATTCCATAGTCTCCCACAATAAGCATACTTGAGACATAACAAGTGTTTATTACAGGGAGATAGGAAAATTGAATTGACAAAAGCAAATCATTATCACTTGAAAAACATTTAAATTAATTCAGTGAGCAAATTAGAACAACTATAAAAGCAAATTAGATCGTGTGTGCCATTGGCTCTCACAGGGAGATACGATAAGACGAAAAAGGTCAATTGTTAAGCAATTCTCATCATCACTTGAAAAAGTATTCTTATTAATTCTAAGAGTCATGCGGCGTCGGCGTAGCGAAGAACACGGTGATGTGGGGGGCGAACCACTCTCGTGTCCGTTCTGTTCGTGTGTGAAAAAAAAAACCAAACGAAACAAACAAAAAGCAAATATGTAGAATTTTGGGGAGCAAAATCAGGATATTTAGAAAAGACAAATAAAATATGGGTAGTTTAAAAAGACAAATTAAGATCTTAGACGGAGCAAATTGGTTTAAAATTTGGGAGCAAATCACATCAAAATATTTGAGCAAATCACGATCACATGATGAGCAAATTGATTGAACAAATCAAATGTACATAACATTTGAACGCAAATAGTTGATTTCAAAAACCAAATTAGGATTACTACAAACGAAATCAAAAAGCAATTTGATTTTTTTGCTCAGCACATTTGACTATGTGTATAGGCAAAATTGACTCTGTAGATAGGAAAATTTGACTATGTATATAAGCAAAATCAATATGAACTTAGAAAAGGCATATTGTTTTAAATGAAAAGCAAAATCAACTAAACTGAGAAAGAAAATTTGTTTCAAATTACAAACAATTTTGCATGCTATCGTCAAAATTCCACTGATTTTGCTTATGGCATGGAAAAAATTGGTGGCTCACCACTCCACAGTTGACTCGCCGCTTGCCTCCCGTTGGTCGAGACCTCGACGCATCACCGTAGGGCTTGCTGCCCCATCGTGCCCTCGCTGCACTGCTGCTGGTGTTACCTCCCCGCCGTGGCCTCGACGTGTATCCGCAAGCTGGCTGCTGCACCACCGCGTGCTCGTAGCTCGTTGCCACGGGCTTGTCACCTCGTCGAGGCCTTGCCACACCACCACAGGGTCACCACCCCACAGTGGCCTCGTCAGTTGCAGCCCACTCACCGAGGCCTCGACGCATGGCCATAGGGTCACCACCCCACGGTAGCCTCGCCATGAGATTTCAATAGAGATGAGCGAGAGATGAGAGGGGGAGAGAGAGCCAAGATGAAGGAGGTTTTAATGGGAAAATCGTCATGCATTGAAGATATGTCTTGGGTAGTGGGCCCCACCAAACATCTAGAGCCATCATAGGCAGCGTAGAGTGAATTTTGCAATGGAACTCACATGTCTCTCGGATTTAGATCAGACGGTCCATGATGTGTGCATGCTGAAAGACAAACGTATGTGGAAAACTACTCTTTACCTTAATTTTTATTATGCAACCAAACATGTGACCTTGTGATCTAACTATCGGGTCATGAAGAGCAGAAAGATTTAATAGTAGTTAGTGGGGACTATTTAAATGGTATCATCTTACTACTTCCTAAATGATTTTATACATAGCCCTAACCACCCTTGGACTTTGCCACGTGGAAGCATCATATTCCTATTTTCACTATGGAATGTTGAATTAAAATATTCATCGACTTTTTATTTGCTAATTCTAGAACCTCCCTCCTAAATGTCGTTAAAATATATTTTCTTAAAGGCTTAAAGGGAAATATTTCAGTGCGCACAGGGGTGTGTGCACCCATCGTGCGATGGCACCACACGCTAACGGCTAATGCAGCATGTTAATAAGATAGCATAATATGCACAATTATGTCAGTAGCTATCCAGAATTTGGTGGAAAACAGCTCAGTAAAACCAAAATGTGAGGAATATTGAAAAAATATGGGAGAAATGTGAAAAAATCAGAAATTCTTTTTCATGATATTTGCTATATTTTAGATATTGATAAGCAGGGAAATAGATATTAATAGGAATATGCATGATTAAGGGCATGCTGTTGGTCATGACGTTAGGACATAACCTATTGTGCACTATTATTTGTTATGGCGATGCCCAGTCATTACGTCCAATTCTACTTGCCAGTGTAAAATCAGATAGCATACATGTTTTGCCACCATCATGTTAAACATTGCCTTGAAGTCTTATCTTTTAATAAACTACATTATTGGACCATTTATTAATTGAAATGCCATTTTCTTCACTACTGCTAGATCTATATGTTCAGGAATTGAGTTTCTGTACAATTACAGGCATCTATGTATTCAGATGCACTGCCAGTGTATACAGAACACATCATATGTTACATGAGAAAACATGACCATTCGCTCAAACAGAGCAATTGCATCAGGTGAGATAGACTTTTATCATGAGGAATATCGACTGCAACAGAATGAATATCAACTGCATTCGTGGCTAATCGACAAAGTTCATCCATAAATCGAGCGTTTGCCTCGATTTTTGGTTGCTACGCTAAACCCGATGGTGCCCACTCCACGTGCTTGATATTCGACGCGATTTGATCATTGGCTTATTTACCCGGTATCTACTAGCCAACATTTCATCCTGCTCGAGGAGGAGGGGAAAGAGGTCTATACTGTGCTGAGAGTATGCTTAGAGCCTCGGATGCAACACTACCTTATCCACTCTAGCTGGGCTAAAATAGTCCGAATGCACTATGCATTCGGCCCATTTTGGCATTTCTTTTTTTTTTGTTATTTTTTAATTTTCTAATCTCTTGCCCACAAAATTTGATGTAAATGGTATTTTTTTTAAAAAAAACACAGAAGGTGTCAGAATTGCCATTAATATTTTTAGGATTTTTTTTTAATTTTTTCTAATCAGATTTGAAAATTTTGAATTCAAAATTTGAAATTTACTCGGTTTAGGAATTCAATGCGGCTTGAATTGGTTGCATTTCGTGCATTTCAACTGATATTACTCATATTTATGAACCCCACTCCCATCACTACCTAAATTGTTTAACAAATACTATGCTAGTTGGTATCACATGATTCCATTGGTGCCCATGCTCAAAGAACAAAATAGGAGAACTAGACAATCTATAGTTCATATTGTAAGGATGGGTGACGTTTTAAGAGGAGGTGAATTAGGATACTTAAAATTATTCGATTTTAAAAACTTTACAAGATAAATCTATATCAATTTCTATCTAAATATGTTCTAGGTTTATTTAGTGTATCTATTTTACCATTCAAAAGGTTTGCAACCTACTCTAGGAAGGTAAATTGTAAGTATGTAAATGTGGAAATATAAATAAGGTAGAGAGTAAACTCGGTATAAGAGATTTTTATCATGTGGTACTGATAACATAAATGTCACCCCTAGTTCACATTGAAGCTCCACCAAAGATATGTTTTCGGTCACCAAGACTCTTCTAGTCACGGCTCTTGAGCCACCAAGCGACCAAGACAAGGCTTCAGGCCAGATGAGCTACCAAACCACCAAGACAAGGTCTCACCACTAGTCTCTCTTCCGGTCACTTGTCGCCGTCTTCACTTTGGAGCTTGAGCCACCAATGCAAGGGTCTTTGTGTCTCCGTACAAATTTCTTGCTACCACTCAACACCAAATCGAAAGGTCAACGAGCTTGAGCAACTCCGGCTCAAGGTGTTGGCAAGTCACCAAAACTCTAAGGCATCGACGTATCACTTGGTACAAGGTAGGATCACTCTTTGATCCACTCTATAGGCAGCAATCACCCAGCAACACTTCTGTCTATGTCAAAAACACCAATCACCCCCTAACCTATGTGCTAATTTCCTTGGATGATCACTTTAAGTATTTTAATGGCTTGAATGTCTTCTCAAGTGCCTATGAGTTTCTCTAGACTCCAAAACTTTCAAATGGTCGAGTGGAGGGGTATTTATAGCCTCAAATCTGACAACTAGCTGTTGCTTCAATTGCTTAACTTTACTATATATACCGAATGATCCGGTGTAAACAATATTATACTCACCGAACCATCCACCATATACATCATCAAAAAATTAGCCATTGGAACCCCATTAAACCTTCTGTGAACAACGGATGTTTTGACATGTTCACCAGCTCAATCGCCAGACCATCCGGCGTGTACACTTGAGCTAACCAAGCCACTGACATCTTCTTTGCACAAAATACTCCGACGAGTATATTTTCAGAGTGCCGGACCATCCGACGTGTATCATCTTTGTCTCTTTCTTCTGTCCAAACACTCCAGCGTTGACAGTTTTATACGTCGGACCTTTCGGTGTGTACAGTTATCATAGGTTGAAACACTCTGATGTGTGCAAACTCCTCTGTACCGGACCATCCAGCTTGGTCATTTTTCCTAAAACTTATCCAATTCAATCAATCTTTGTCCTGGCTATATTGACTTCTTCATGTATTGCATCCATAAGACATACTACAAAATATACTTAACAAACATGTTAGTTCCATTAACTATGTTATCATTAATCACCAAAATCACATTACATGTTTTAAGAGTACCATATTCGCTACACATATCGTGTCACATTTTGCCGTCGCTTAGAATTTGCAACTAATAAATTACATAATTTGAATGGCATTGTTGTTTATCCACAATAGTAATGGAGTAAGGTCTTATATGGAGTCCGGACGGACCTTTAGGGGGCTCAAACCCCTATCCGGAAGGAAGCAAATTTTATAAGACTGGGTCCTACGAAAGATCTCATTTCCTGTGATGACACGTATCCTCTTCCTCTCTCTACTCTTCAGCCCAACTGTTAGATCAGAAGATGTATGGCTGAATCAAGATCTCACATAGATCTTTTATAAGAAATTTCTATAAAATTTGCTTCCTATTCGAAGAGGGAGGAGGGACAAAAAGAGAGCTCATCTCAATGTCGGCTTTTGCGTTCGCCACTGCTTGGAGCGTGCATAGTTAATATATAATTGCACAATGATTATGGGCCAATGACTAACAACAATTGTTATTTAGAATTGCACAATGATTGGTACCAAAGAAATCAAAAGACGCTTCACTCTTGGGATCAGGATCAGGATAAGGATAAAAGTACTTCCACCTTTGAAGAAGGAGAGAAAGTAACTACGGGCCTGCAACATCAATTCACTAGTAATCTAAAGCGGTGCAAGCGGAACTTTATGAGATGGAGACTCATTTTGTTAGGCAAAATGATCTTTCAACATGGCATCATGAGGTTCATGTCAGGCACAACACACACTGAGGCTTTTCTTTCCTTCTGTATGAGAAACTAAGGAGAAAAATGTCTTAGTTTGTATACGATGAGGTATTGATAATAGTTGACGCGTCTTGAATTTGGTTAGCATGTGTTTGTGGATGTTTATTTTTGTTTATGTCTAACTCGAGTTGGTGGTATTTAGAATTGGCGAATTCTTCTTTGAACGTAGAAAAATTACACACACTAGAAGTTCCGGTGTTCACCGAAAGTTCTGGTGTGGGCAATCTGTACTTGTCGGACTATTTCTTGTAAAGAGTAATTTCTCAGGTGAAATTAGAGATCAATGCACTAGAAGGTCCGGTGAATGTGGTGGCTACACCGGAGGGTATCATCAGAACATTTTTAGTGTTGACGCAGAAATGAAAGCAAATACTAGATGATCCGTGATGAAAAAAGCTAGGAAACTTATGAGTCAAGTTTTTTAGCCTATAAATAGAGGGGTAGGGCTATAGGTGAGGAAAAATCTTTGTAATCTACCTAAACTAGGGTTGACCTCTGCTACAATGAAGTTTATTTTTCTTCATGCTATTATGCTCATCTCCTTCTAGTTTCCCTCTATTGGTTCCCGTATAAGTTTACAAGTTTTTCTGTTTCCGGATTTGATTTTCGTTTTGGTTTTTGGGCTGAAATTTTTGCACCTTGCTAGATGCATAAAATTCGCATGCACATGCTTATGTGATAGGGTCTTAAATTCTCTTGCCTCTAGACAATCTACTTAGAGAGTTTCGTTGCTCGGTGTTCATCTTTTCTTGTTTCTTTGCAAGTTATGATCTTTCGAGTACTGGGATACATGAATTGATCTTAAATGAGACATATGATTCATATGCCATCTGTAGAGTAGTGTTGTCTTGATTTTATCTTGTTAAAACTTATCTGTATTTTTGCTTTCGCTTGAGTTTTGAGATACGTTGGGTGATCTAAATAGGAGAAGGGCATCAATCCGTAAGAAATTTGTTAAGGCTCCTATTCACCCCCCCCCTCTAATTGCTATTCTCGGTCCTACAATTCGTATCAGAGCCGGTTTTGATCACTTATTGATCTTAACCGTCTTTGGGATCCGTAGACGATATGGAGAGAAGTGAAAAGCTTTCACTGTTTGATGGCTGTGATTTTTTGTACTGAAAGGTGCGCATAGAGACTTATCTCTTAAACCAAGGAAGTAAAATTTAGGAGGTAGTTGATTCCAACTATAAGATCCTTATTGCTCGCACGACTCAGGTTCAAATCGAACAGTATGAGGCCAAAAACAAGGCCAGAAATATTTTGTTAACAAGTCTGAGTCAGAATGAGTTTGACAGGGTTCAACACCTTCATACTGCCCGAGAGATCTGCACTACTCTGAGTGTCTTTCATGAAGGCACTAATAAGATTAAGGTCAGACGCCAAAGGACATACAACAAAGAATATCAAATGTTTGTGCAAGGCTCTGAAGAGTCTTTAGATTCCATATTTGCTCACTTTGATGGAATTGTTAGCAATCTTTGATCAACTTGTGTTTTGCCTTATTCTGACTACGAGAGAGCAATTAAGCTTCTCTATACTCTGGATCATAGCATATGGAAAGTGAAGATCTCGAGCATTGAAAAGTCATCAAGTTACGATACATTAACTTGTGATGAACTCTTCAGCAAGCTCAAGTCCACCGAGATAGCTAAGGCGGCTCGGATTGGTCTCAGAAATCCCCTGTCTTAGAACATGACGTTGGTTTCCAGATCTAGCGGTGGCAACCAGTCTAGATTTGGTGTTTCTTATACTAACACTTCATTTGATGGTTTTGCTTTGTTTTTCTTGGTCTCTATTATAGAGGAGTAGGTGAATGTGCTTGATGATGAGGATCTTGCACTAATCGTGAAGAAATTCACCTACTTCTACAACAACTGCCGAGACCGGAGGAGGGGCAGTTCCTGTGCCTGCTTTGAGTGTGGTGACACCATCCACTTCAAGGCGGACTGTCCCAAGCTCAAGAAGAAGAAAGACCACGACTACGACTACGACAAGTACAAGAAGAAGAACAAGAAGCCCTTCTTCAAGAAGAACTGTGATAAGATGACCAAGAAGGCTGCCAAGGTGGCTTCTAGGGCATTTGTGATAGCTCTCAGCGACATCGATACCTCTTCAAGCGAGGAGGAGAGCTCAGAGGATGATGAACCGCAAGTGAAGAGTAAGAAGAAGGCCAAGGACTTTATAGCCTCTACTTCATGGCGGACGACAACAATGACGACAACAACCCCAACCTGGATCCTTCTGAGGTATTGCCTTCCTACAACCAACTTTCCATTCAAGTCGATACTTTGAATGATACTCTTGGTAGCCAGCATAGGTTACCTAAGAAAACTGTATATGAGTTGAAGGATCTTAGGCCTAAGTATGAGTCTGTCTCTACTAAACTTGCATTGCTTAGGTTTAAGACCGATGTTGAGGAGTGTGAGAGTTGCCTGATTGTCATGGATAAACTTATCGAGCTTCGTAATGTATATGCTCAAGTCGCCAGTCGGCTTGAGAGTGCCAAGAAGAAGCTCCTTGAGAAGGAGTCTAGGTCTACTCTCTTAGGTGCTTGTAAGAATTGCCCTTTGTTTGCAAAGGATGTTGAATTGAAAGACAAGCACTTGAAGGAGCTAGAGTCTAGATTGAAGAGTGCTGAGAGTTCTAAGGATATGCACCAAATTGTTCCACATGCATCATCTTTTAGGACAAACTCAGCTAGGTTAGAGGGCAAGTTTAAAAACTTTTGAATAGGAATGAGTACCTTCTTTCTCTGGTGGACTAGTGCTCAGAGGGCGAAGGGAAAATGAATTTGATCTTAGTCAAGATCAAAATGTGTGCTGACAAGGTGGGTTTGGCTCTTGGGTTGGGTTTTGAGAGGGTGGCTTATAGTGGGAAGAGTAAGACTGTGTTCACCACACCTACTACCCGAGAAGCTGAGAAATCCAAAATCAATACCACAACACAACCCATCAAAAAACTCATTTCTCAACCCACGAAGAAGAAACCCACACCACAACCTAAGAGAGCTCCATAGCCTAAGATGAGAGAGCCCCTAGCGACCACAGTCGAGTTCCCGAGAGACGCTACCACTACACCTACTGCCAGAGAGAGGGTCACTTGGTTAGGTTTTGTTTTCGCCGTAGGAGAGTTGAGTGGTATGAGTGAAAGTGGAGCACCTGGGACATATACCGCTCCTCTATTGGTGTACATGAGCCTTTTTCTCTCTACCACTCATGAGACCCTAGCGCTTTTCAGTCTCTTCCTAGAGGTGTTGCTTGACATGGATTTTGCCAGGACTCATATGGTTTTGATCCACGCATAAGAGGTTTTGAGTCTCAACGCTTTGGCAGACCATATTTTCCTCATCGTGGTACTCACCCTCAGTGTACTAAACCTATTTTATCTGCACATGCTTTTACCACTTCAGGGCAGATGACCCAAGAGGTTTTTGACTAACCTCAGTACTGAGTCATCCACCTCTTATTCTTCTCATATGTAGGTGGTAGGCAGAGGCCTGGAGAACAAGTGGCTCATTGACTCCAGTTGTTCGCGTCACATGACCAGAGATTCATCATGATTCTCCAGCCTCACCTCCGTGAAGCGATACGAGTACATCACAGTTAAGGATGATCAAAAAGGAAGGGTGAAAACCAAATGTATGGTAAGGGTGAATGAGAGTTTCACTCTCCATGACATAGCTTTGCCGGAGTTTCACTCTCCATGACGTAGCTTTGCCGGAGTATCTGGGATACAACCTTATCTCTGTATCTCAGTTGTTAGATGAGGACTTGGAAGTGCATTTCAAACGCGATACTTCTCGAGTTCTCGATTCTTCTGGCGCTTTGATTTGCAAGATTTCTCGAGTTGGGAGAGTTTTTGGAGCTATTTTTTCTGAGTCCCTTGGTTCTTCTCGTTGCTTGATTGCTCAACCTTCTTCTGAGCTTTGGATGTGATATAGGAGACTAGGGCACATGAGCTTTGATTTGCTTACTCGTTTGAGTACCCTAGGCTTGATCCGAGGATTGTCCAAGCTCATATTTGAGAAGAATCTTGTTTGTGCTCCTTGTCGGTATAGCAAGATGGTTGCTACCTCCCATCCACTAGTCAATTTGGTGATGACTAAACGACCGGGAGAACTTCTCTATATGGACACTGTTGGTTCATCTCGAGTTCATTCGGTGGGTGAAAAGGGGTATGTTCTTGTCATCGTTGATGATTTCTCTCGCTACTCTTGGGTCTTTTTCTCACACTTTCGGAGCTTAGTCTTGAGATTGGTCAAGGAACCCCTTGATGCATTGAAAGCAATTCGCAATGATAATGGCACTGAGTTCAAGAATTATCTCTTTGATGCCTTCTATCTTGAGCGTGGCATTGGGCATCAGTTTTCTGCCCCACGCATTCCTTAGTAGAATGGCGTAGTTGAGAGAAAGAATAAGGCTTTGGTTGAGATGGCTAGGATGATGCTCGATGAGCATAGGACTCCTAGAAAGTTTTGGGTTGAGGCCATTAACACAACATGCTATATCTCAAATTGAATTTTCTTGCGCTCGATTTTGAATTTAACTTCTTATGAGTTGTGCTTTGGGAGAAAGCCAAATGTTTCGCATTTGAGAGTTTTTGGGTGTTGGTGCTTCATCCTAAAGCGCGGCAATCTTAACAAGTTTGAGTCGCGCTCTTCTGATGGTATTTTCTTAGGGAATTCTCTTTATAGTCATGCTTACCGGGTTTACAATCTTGACACTAACACTATCATAGAATCCTGTGATGTGACTTTTGATGAGTCAACCCTTTATGCTAGTTTTTGTTTTTGAGTGTGCTGGTGATTAGGAGATGAGCGAGAGCATCTTTGTAGATATCGACCTTCCAACTCTTGGTGATGACAAGGATGATCCACTACTTCCCTCTACCACACTTGCTCCAAAGTTGGCTCCTGCTTCTTCTACTCGAGCAGAGGGTCTTGCAGCCTCTACTTCCACTTTAGCTACTTTTGAGCCTGCATTAGTAGTGTTTAAAGGAGAGGTATACTCACATTGTGAGGCCCCTCAACACATTTAGCGGCAACATTATCCACAGACGATGATCGGTGACATCAATGAGATGGTAACGAGGTCCAAATCTTTTTCTCATGCTCATTTTATTGATTCCGCACTCATTTCTTCTTTTGATCCCCATGATATTGGATATGTTTTATCTGATTTGAGTTGGGTCAATGACATGCATGAAAAGCTTGAAAATTTTGAGAGAAACCAAGTTTGGGTCCTTGTAGAGTCACCCCCTAATGTTCACACCACATGCACAAAATGGGTTTTCAAAAACAAACAGGGGGAGGATGGGTTTGTAGTGAGAAACAAGACTTGACTAGTGGCTCAAGGTTTCACTCAGGTTGTGGGAATAGACTTTAGAGAGATGTTTGCACCCGTGGCTAGCCTAGAAGCCATTAGGATCATTCTTACATTCGCGGCATCCAAAGGTTTCAAGTTGTATCAAATGGATTTCGAGAGTGCTTTCCTAAATGGTTTTATTCAGGAAGAGGTCTATGTTAGACAACCCCCAGGCTTTGAGCACCCTAAATACCCACATAGAGTTCAAGCTTAGAAAGGCTTTATATGTGCTTAAGCATGCACCTAGAGCTTGGTATGATAGGCTTAGTTCTTTCTTGCTAGAGCATGCGTATGTGATGGGACCAGCTGATAAAACTTTTTTCACTCTCAGACGTGATAATGAATTCTTATACACTTGTGGCCAAGTTTGTAGAAACTATAAGCAGAAAGTTCGAGATGTCGATGATGGGAGAGCTCAACTTCTTTCTTAGGGTACAAATAAAGCAATGCAAGTAAGGTACATTCGTCCATCAGACGAAGTACATCAAGGATTTGCTAAAGAAGTTCGACATGAGTGATGTGAAGCCCTTCGCAACACTGATGGATACCTTGACCGTGCTTGATCCAAATGAAGATGGTGAGGAGGTGGACCAGTGGGAGTATAGGAGCAAGATTGGCTCTCTCCTGTACTTGACAGCGACAAGACCCGACATCCACTTCATCATCTGCTTGTGTGCTCGCTTCTAGGCTTCACCAAGGACGTCTCACCTCCAAGCAGTGAAACACATTCTGAGGTACCTCAAATATACTCTTGAGTATAGGCTTTGGTTTTCTACTTCCTCTTCGCTTTCTCTTCTTGGTTTTTCGGATGCGGATTTTGTTGATTGTAGAATTGACTAGAAAAGTACCTCTGGTACTTGTCACTTCTTGTGTACTTCTCTTGTGTGTTGGTCTTCTCGTAAATAGTCTAGTGTTACACAATCTACTACTGAAGCTAAATATGTAGCTGCTGCTAGTTGTTGCTCATAGATTTTGTAGATGGTGGCTACTTTGAGGGATTCTGTGTTAAATTTCAGGAGTGTGCCACTTTTGTGACAACACCAGTGTCATAAGCTTAGCCAACAACTCAGTTCACACTATAGAACCAAACACATAGATGTGAGATTCCACTTTCTAAGAGACCATAATGAGAAGCGAGGTATTGAGTTGAGCTACATAGATACCCAACATCAGCTAGCCAATATATTCGCCAAGCCTCTAGATGATACAAGATTTGTCTATTTAAGAGGAGAGTTTGGTGTGTGCCATCCCTATGGCATTATGTGAGGGGGAGTTATCCTTTGTACATACTCTACCTTATTTTTGTTGTATTTGCATTATATTTCATTATGTAATATAATCATAATAGTTGAGCTTTGACCTGTATGTCTTTAGTATTTACGATTGCTAGACTTGAATTTGGACTAAGTTGAGTAGTTGTGTGAAGCAATCTTTTAATCTTAGGCTCTTCTTGATGCTTTGACATGATACATTTCAAGTAAGCTTGCTTTCCTTAAGATAAAATTTGGTAATTTTATGAATCATGTAGGCTATAAAATGCTACATTCTTGATCACCATATTCATAATTGCTTAGGCTTAGTCAATGCTTGTATTAAGGCTAATCTGATGAATATCTTGCTCTAGGTCTCCTTGGTACACGATAATGGATTGGGGAACATTACACTATGTTTTTTTGTCTTTATTAAATGTTTAGCTCATGACAGAACCTTGGGGGAACATGTGTTCCTTGTGTCACAAAGGCACTACTTAACTTGATCTTGTGACCATTTTGACTTATGTGAATCGAATAATCATGAAAAATCAAGTCTCTTGTGGTAAACTGTGATCCAATACAGTTGTCTTGAGACCTCAAGGTGTTTATCGTACCCAGTCGTGTGACACTTTGCTTGGATAAGAGGCAACTTGAGGATAAAATACAATTCAAAGAAATGTGCCTAACTATTTAATTCTTTTTAATCACTTGATCAATTTAAGTTTTGGTTCATATGTGAGCGTTTGCAAAGCCTATTGTCATGAATGCTTATTTGCCTAGTTTGAGATTGAAGTTGGTTAATTCTTAATGCTTATATTACCTCAACACGAGTGGATGCTTATGTGGTAGTCACTTTTAACATGATTTGGCTATGTGAACTTCAATGCGCCAACCAATTCTTTGGGTTTACCTTGTAAGCTTCATGTTCTTGTGTCCTTATCTCTTTTTGAGCCTCTATGCGATTGTGAGCTCCACTTTCTTCTTTCTGGAGTCCTTTGACGTTTTCAGCCTTTGCAAATGCTTTGTTGTATACTTTTGAAAGCTCATTAGGTTTACATTTTCATGTATTGCATAATGTTTTGTCCTTGATATTTGTATTGCCAAAGGGTGAGAGCATATGGACAAAGATGAGAATATGCACAAATATACTACAAAGGAGGAGAAATAAGAAAATTTGCAACAAACCTCAACAAAAAATGAAAAATGTGCATTCATCAAGAGGGAACATTAGTTTTTGAGTTTTTGAACTTTTCTTGATCTTTTGTGGTTTTGGCTTATCTTTGCCTATCTTTGGCCTTTTGCAATCTGTCTTATGCCAAGTGAATTGTGTTTACTTTTTCTCGAATTTTTGTCACTTGGATGTGCTTCACTTCTTCTATCTTAAATCTTTGTGCTTTGAGGTTTATCAATGCACTCATCAAGGGGGATATTGAGAAACCAAGTGGAGAAGTGCCTTGGTTTTCCTTTGATGAGGCACTGACAACAGTCGATATGTGTTGAACTTGATTAGCTTGTGTTTGTGAATGCTAAATTTTGTTCATGTCTAACTCGAGTTGGTGGTGTTTGGAATTAGCAAATTCTTTTCTGAACGTAGAAAAATTATACACACTGGAAGTTCCAGTGTTCACCAGAATTTCCGGTGTGGGCAGTGTGTATTCATCGGGCTATTTCTTGCATAGAGTAATTTTTCAGGAGAAATTAGAGATCAATGCACCGGAAGGTCCGATGAATGTGATGGCTACACCAGAGGGTATCACCAAAGTATTTTCAGTATTGAAGCAGAAATGAAAGCAAACACCGGATGGTCCGGCGATGGACTTTGAGAGTGTTAGAGTATTTTCTACAGAGAGAAGATTTTTTGGCGCCAAGTTTCATTATGTACGCCGGATAGTCCAGTGCTAAGATTGTGAACACCGGAGAATGCACTAGACATTTTGTTGCAGAGAGGTTGCAGAAGGGTGGTTCGGTGAATTGGCACACACCGGATTATCCGGTAATGGATATGAGATCACTAGAAGCTTTCACCGAACCTTTTCCTATAAAGAGCAAAATTTTCCTGGAACAGGTAATGTTATACTCACTGAATGGTCCGGTGTTCAGGAGCAGAACACACCGGAACATCTGGTGTTCACGTTTTTTGCAGAATGTGCTCTGAGTTGAAGTTTTTTGATTTTGTGCTAACCTGGAGATGTTTTAGAATGTGGAGAAATGTGTTTCCGTTTCATGATGTGCATGTGATGGATGCAACTTGACGATCGATGGTGGGTGATCGGGGCTAATCAGGTGCTTGGTGCCGGACGATTAAGAAGGTCTAGGTGGAGTCAAGGCTGATTCTATTTGTACACATGAAGGTCAAGCAAAGTATGAAACGAAGGATGAAGATGGCGTGTTGACAAAGTCAAACGAAGGAGATATCGGTGCAAGTGACAAGACGACCCGAGGGATCGGGAGCGGGAGAGACTTACCGGCGGTCAAGATTGCAAGATGGAGGATACATGTCATCATCGGAGTACTTGCTTCAGGTAGAAGCAAGTGGCAATTAGTCACGCTTTGAGAAGCGTGCTAGGGTTTCGCGGTTTGGCCTCAAAATCGTAGGGGGACTGGAGGAGTATGTGGCACCATCGTGAAGCTTGCATCGAGATGAAGCTAAGTCGTAAAAGTGTTACAACCGTCTGATGAATGGAGAGGAAAATAGACTAAAATACCCTCGGTGGTCGGTAGAAGTGTACTACAAGTGAGTGATATTTTAGAAAAAAACTAGAAAACTTGGGGTAATAGAGGGATAGGGCTATAGGAGAAGATGAACTAGCCACTTGAGCTCCCTTGTGCCACCTATTTGAGAGCTTACAGCTAGGGTTTTAGAGGAGAGAAAGATGAGTGTTTAGCCTATGTATTGGTGAGAGTTTTGTGATGAAAAATCTTTGTAATCTACCTAGAATAGGACTAACCTCTGCTACAATGAAGTTTATTTTTCTTTATGCTATTGTGCTCACCTCCTTCTAATTTTTCTCTATTAGGTCTCTTGCAAGTTTGCAAGTTTTTGGGTTTTTGGATTTGATTTTCGTTTTGATTTTTTGGCTGAAATTTCTGCAGCTTGTGAGGTCATTTTTCTTATTGCTAGAGGTATAAAATTTGTATACACATGCTTATATGATAGGGTCTTGAATTTCCTTACCTCTAGATAATCAACTTAGAGAGTTTCGTTGCTCGGTGTTCATCTTTTTATATTTTGTTGTAAGTTGTGACCTTTTGAGTGCTAATACACATGGATTTATCTTAAATAGAACCTATGCTTCGTATACTATCTGTGGAGTCGCGTTGTCTCGATTTTTTCTTGTTAAAATTTCTCCCTATTTTTATTTCCGCATGAGATTTAAGGTACGTTGGGTGATCCAAATAAGAGAAAATCATCAATTTTGCAAGAAATTTTATTGTATGTCTATTCATCCTCTTTTAATCGTCGTTCTCGGTCCTACACTCTATATTGAACCTAGAGCAACCTCTTGGTGACATCAGGGGCTCTATGTTAGAGCATGGCATGCTGCTCATCCCAAGGACACCACCGCTGAACCTTAGGTCACCTACTCGCATTCCCTCATCGTCATTTCCATGCTTCTTCGAGAAAAACTAATCAGGCTGGAATAACCAATCGAATTGTTTCGGTAGAAAATTAAAGCAAATTCAACACATTAAAGTCCAGTTCCAAACACTTCACCACGCTAGAAGACCACCTTACCAACGGAGCTTGTTGTCCATATCATCATAAATCACAAGAAAATGGGTGGCAAAGGATAGTTTCAAACAATGACATACTGGGTGAAAGTATCATGCAAAAAAGTAAATGGATTTTTGCAACTTTACATATAAACCATTCCAGTGCTTAGCTTATTTGAGAAACAGCGCCTTGCATCTAGTGATCAAACTACACTACAATGTTCTCATTAAACCCCAAAATTGAAGGAATTTTGACCTCTTTTCTGCTGATTGCATCTAAAATTCTGAAGCAGGCAGCTCTAGTAGTAGTAGCAGCTATTCATCCCGCGTGCGGTTGCAGTACTCATAATTCATAAACAAGAAAAATTCACCCTCCAAATCTTTAGATTAGAGTCCAACGATCCGCTGCAAACAAGAGCTGCAGAGCAGGAGCAGCCACGGCACGAGCAGCATTCGTCGCAATAACCTCCCGATTTACTCACGAACGCCAAGCTTTTCACTGCTCCAGCATGGCCGTCCAGCACGGCCAGACACGTATAGCCCGCCGCCGCCGCTCCCCGCCTCCAGACCCTCACCGTCCTATCCGCCGAACCGCTGCAAACCTCGGCCCCGGTCGCGGCCAGGCACAGTACGGCCTTCGTGTGCCCCCTGAGCGTGGCTGTGGCGGCCACTTGCTCGCCTGCACGCTCCCACACGATGACTGTCTTGTCGCACGCGCCGGAGTAGAGCACTTGCCCCTCGATGCCCAGCGCCAGCGCGTTCACCGCGGACCTGTGGCGCTCCATGGTGCTGACCAGCGCGAGCTTCCTCTGCCCCCGGTGGCGCCTCCACGCCTTGATCGTCCTGTCGGCCGACCCAGTGTACACGTGCCCGTCGGCCGACACGGCCACGGCGTTGATGCTATCGTCGTGTGCCCGCGCGACAGACTCCACACAGCGGAGGCCGGGCAGCCGCCACACCTTGAGGCTTCGGTCCCATGACACGGAGTACATGTGCACGCCGTCTGGGGACAGCGCGAGCGCGGTGACCGCGTCGACGTGGTGCACCCAGGTGCGCTTCCGGTGCCGCCGGACCTCCACGTAGTTCTTCGGGGACAGGAACGTGCGCAGGCAGTCCGCGGCGGTCGGCAGGACGGCGCGCAGCGCAAGGTGGCAGCTCCCGTTCCTCCGACCGGCGTGCCACACTCTGATCTTACCGTCCTGGTGCGCGCTGATGAGTCCGTTGCTGGTGGCGACAACACACTTTATGGAACTATTGGTGATTGCAACCGTAGAGCTGGCCTGCTCAGCCCGTTGCACGTCCATGGCCATGTCCAGGGGCCGCAGCTTGATGTGCCCGTCCGACGAGGCGAAGTAGAGTGAATCGCCTACGACGGCGAGGCCGGATACGTAGGATGAGTCGCCTTTGACAGTGGCAATGCACCGGTAGAGGCATGGGCTCAAGTTTGGGTAGTTTGGGTTCTGGGAATACTGTAAGGAAGGGTGACTTGACTGTGACAAGAATGATGTGGTTTGTTTCTCACACACATCCTGAGCATGGGTTTCTTCTTGTCTACTAGAGGAACTCATGGAACCAGTCATCAGACAAGAGCTCACTGCAATATTGCAATTTGCAATCTGCATGGAAGCACAGAAAGAAGTTTATGATAAGCATCAGTAAGGCAGTAAGTGCTCGTCTTTATAGTAAGTGACCTGAAAGGTTCGTTATAGCTGACGTGCTTCACAAAGGAAGATAAGAATGCAGTGCAGAAATATCCAACTGACAGGTACTTAAGTGGGGGAAAAAGACAGTCTAGAATGCTTTAGATTCTGAGGACAGAATTATTGGTAAAAATGTCTGTGTCAAGATGGCTGCATTGAAAACTAAAATTATGTGCTACATCGACTAGCTTTCACTGGATCATTCATGGAGACTTTCTAACAGGTAAAGGTGATCTCGTGTACTCATTGTTTCTTGCTAAGAATCAGTTTTAGAAATATCTGTCCAGAAATGCATATACACATCAATGGATATACCTAATGTGGATTTTTTTTCGAAGCGATAGCAGGAGCTCTGCTGATTTTTTCATAGATTAGAGGAAAGAAAAAAAAAACAAGAGTCTGAAAACAACCCAGACACACTGCAGACTGCGTTCACGGCTAGCCTCTTAACTAGGAAAGAGACTCAATAGGAGGGCAACCGAGGCCTAGCCAACTAAAGGAGGAGTCCAGAGAAGGCTGCTGGAAACCTGCAAACAAAGGAGGAGTTAATCTTCGAGCACTCCCACAGCTTGCTCCCTCCAAACAGCTCTCCTAACCTCAACCGACTCCTTGATCAAGGAAGCAACCCCCTGAGCTAACAAAGATTGATTTTGAAAAACTCTTCTATTACACTCCTTCCAAATATGCCACCAAAAATAGATGACGATGCCATTGAAGTCTTTTCTGTTGTCATGACCAACATGCTTATTGGCTTGGCGCCACCAAGCGCGGAGAGTCTGACATGAGTCCAACTGAGGAATGTGATGCAGGTAAAAAAAAAAAGTGATTTGTTGCCAAGTTTTCTTGGTGAAAGAGCAGTCTTTGCACAGGTGATTTGCAGTTTCCTCCTCTTGATCACATAGCCGACAAGTTGTAGAATCTCCCCATCCACGTTTAGCCAAGTTGTCTCCCGTTAGAATCTTGTTTTGGAGAAGGATCCATGAATTTTTTTGCATTTGGATTCAGCTTTTGCACTCCATATGTTTGCCATGTTATACCTTCTGAAACTGCCAAGGAATTGAATTTGATACGCACTTTTTGTTGTGTATTCGCCATTTTCGGTCCACCTCCAAAAGATGGAGTCTTGGGAATCCTTAGAGATTGTTAAATCTTGCAGGTGCTCCTAGAGTAGCACCAACTGATCAAGTTCAGATTGGGATTCAATTGGACCAAGCCAATTAATCCAATTTTGGTTTGGGAGAGCATTACAAACAAGTTGTTTCTTTCTTTTAGATTTCTCATAAATACTCGGGGCGATGTTCTTTGGCGCTTGTCCATTGATCTAGCTGGATTGCCAGAAGAGGGCTTTCTTTCCATCCCCTAGAGAAACGATCGTCGAAGCACTGAAGGGGTCCAGGTCTGATTGATCACAGGGCAAGTGCATTTGTGTCCAAGGCCTACCCTCGTCTTTCCAACTAAACCATAACCATCTGATCCGAAGAGCACAGGCAAACTTCTGTAAGTCTAAAACTCCCAAACCGCCTAGGGTCTTTGGCAAACATACCGTGTTCCAGTTTACAAGGCAGTGACCTCCAGTTACCTTCTCCGGCTCATCGCCTCTCCAAAGGAAAGCTCTCCTCAATCGGTCAATCTTTTTGAGCAGCCATTTTTTTAGAGGGAACACAGTGAGGAAGTAAATTGGCTGCAAGGACATGACAGTCTTGACTAAAGTTTCTCTTCCCGCAAAAGAAAGAAACCTGCCTTTCCAACCCAGCAGCCTACTACCTATCTTGTCAATCACCAGTTGAATATCCGATTTTGATAGTCTTCTCTTGTGCAGCGGTAGACCCAAGTAACGGCAAGGAAATTCACATATCTTCCTTGGAAAGTTTTGTAGGAGATTATCTGTGGGAATTTCATCACATCGTATTGGGTATATCTCTATCTTGTGCATATTTGTTTTCAACCTGGAGCATTTTTCAAAGGTTGAGAGGATCTCACTAAGAGCCGTGAGGTTCGAGTGTTTGGACGAGCGAAAATAGCCGCATCATCCGCATAAAGGGAGCATCTCATGCTAGCCCGACGAGGCAAAACCAATTTGATGATGTTCCTTTGGGCCGCAAGCTCAATAAGACGCTGCAAAGGATCTATAGCTAAAATGAACATCATCGGCGAAAGGGGTCCCTTTGACGAAGACCTCTGGCATGCTGAATTGATTGACCCGGCTGTCCGTTGAGAAGGACTCTAGAAGTTGAAGTTCTAAGGAGAGCCGAAATCCAATTTCTCCATCTCAGACAAAAACTAATGGCTTGCATAACTTCAATCAGGTATGGCCAGTTAATAGAGTCAAACACCTTTGAGATGTCAAGTTTGATGAAGAGTGCCGGTTTTTTCAACCTTTGCAGCTCACGGATTACGTTCTGCGCGTAGATGAAATTGTCATGGATGCAACGTTTCTTAATAAATGCACTTTGGCTAATTGACACGATGTCCTTGAGTCTCTTTCCCAACCTGTTTGCTAAGAGTTTTGTTATGATCTTAGAAACGCTGTTTATCAGGCTAATTGGGCGGTAATCTGCCACCCTAACAGCTTCAAACTTTTTCGGCAGTAGAAGGATGTTCGCCTCATTCATGAGAGCAAGGTCAGGAACGTTGAGGCTGTGGAAGCACTTGATTGCTTCAATCATATCCTCTTTTATGATGTGCCAGGAGGATTTGTAAAAGATCCCTATAAAACCATCTGGCCCCGGGGATTTTTCATTCGGCACATTCTTAAAGGATTGCTCTATCTCCTCTTCCGTGAAAGGCTGCTCAAGGTCTGAAAGATCGGTCGCTTGGTAGCCCAGCTCCTCTCAATGGAGACAGTGCTCTCTATGAATGTTTGTGCCCAGCTGGCCTTTGAAATACCTAAGCAATTCTGCCTTCTTTTGTTCCATGTTTAACACTGTCCCTTCTTCCGTATCCAAAGAGTGAATGAAATGCTTCCTCCGTCGCGCATTTGCTCTAATTTGGAAGAATTTTGAGTTTGTGTTTCCCTTCCGAACCCAAGTCAATCTCGAGTGTTGTCTCAGCCGGTTGTGTTCAATTGCTGCTAGCCTGAGTACTTTTTTCTTCAAATATCGTCTAAACTCCTTCTCCTCTAGGGTCAGTGATCTCTGCTCTTGCGCGATGTCCAGTCTAAGGATAACCTCATTTGCAATGGCCAGATGCAACCGAGTGTTTCCAATCAACCTTCGTGCCCAAATCTTCAAAGCTTTTGCTGTTCTATTGAGCTTGACCCATAGTCGCAACAAGGGATTCAGAATGTTAACCGGTTGCTCCCAGGCGGTCTAGACTGTATCCAAGAAGCCTGGCAACATAACCCAAAAGGATTCGAAACGGAAACCTGAATATCTCACCAAATCTTCCTCACCTCGAACTACTAAAGCACAATGATCAGAAGCCGCTGATGAAAGAGCATAGAGGCCTGCTCGAGGGAATAACAGGTCCCATTCCGGAGAGGTGAAACAGCGGTTGATACGGGTCAGGGTAGGGCAGCCTTGCTCATTGCTCCAGGTGAAGTGTCTCCCTTTGAGCAATGCATATACACATCAATGGATATACCTAATGTGGATTTGACTTGCCATGTTGGGAGTACATGCAGCTTCCTTTTCTTTCTTGGCTCTTTTCTCCCCACTTTCCAGCATGCATATTCTTCCACCAAAGGTGAGCTTGCAATGATAACTTGGCTGTAATCTGATCTCCATATGCAGATTTTGGAGTGATTCTTCAGCTACTAATTTCGTTGTAGTAATATATTCTTGTAAATATACTAAAATAAGAGAGGACTTACGCTTTGCTACCAAATCCAGATATTTTACTCTCTTGAATTCCAGGGACACCCCAGTACCAATGCTGCTGTCCTGCATAAAACCAGACAGATACGTAATGCACCCGGCAACAACTACTTCACGAGGCACATCAATTTGGCAATTATCTCACACTAAACACAAATTCCAGTGAAAAAGGGCTATGCAATGCAAAGATGTGGAGGCCGTGTAGCAATGCCTATTCATAATTGAGGAGCGATTCAACAAAACATTCGAACGTAAACTTGTTACGAACAACATAGTATTGGTGGTTTTCTTGAAGAACATTGATAGAAATGTATTGCCACAGCTCATAGCCTCAGTCTTGCTCAGCAACACTTATCTGAAGCACACAGCCACAGAATTAAAGCTGTCAAATTGCAAAGGTTCTGCCCTACAAATCAAAAGGATTCACAGATGTAAAGCCATATCCAAAACACAAGATTAGCTACTTTAAGGTCTTTTGTCTGACAAAAATCGAGCTATCAAGGAGCAAAGTTCAAAATAAATAGCTTGGTTGTGAGAAGAATAAGATACACTATCTTGAGCAGGACCACTTGAGAAGCCCAATCGATATCTCACAACACAAGAGGCAGCCAGCACTAAACATGTTGCATTATCCTTTGTTTATCTTTTTTTCGAACTGACGACATGAGCTCTACCGAGTTTATATTAGAAGGAATAAAAACGCGGACAAAGAAAACAGAAAAACCAGATATCCTCTTACAACCGCCTTAAAAAGGGCCTTGAGGATCATGGCAAGAAAGAAGAAAAAGAAGAAAAAAAACAGCAAAGAGGGTCTGGACACATGGACGCTGAGGAAGAAACAACCTGCTAGTGTGGGGGCATTTTGAGACCTGCTCGCCCCCACTCACCAACAGGTCCTTCCATATAATCCTGGAAAGCTAATCTTCGTTGCTCAATGTCCTCTTTGATTCGTTATGCAACTTTGATCGATGACAGAGAGAAATTCTACGGTTGCATTCCTTCCAAATGTTCCACCAAAAATAGATTATAGCTTCATTAAGATCCTTCCTGTAGCTTTTATGCACTTGTTTGATTGCCGCTTTCCACCATCCTTTGCACCTGTTTGATTGCCGCTTTCCACCATCCTTCGATTGTGGAACGATTTTTGAGGCCTGGAATCCCCGTGATCCTTAGCCAGGTAACAATTTCATCCCAAACTACTATGGTGAAATTGCAGTCTTTACAAAGGTGGTTTGGAGTTTCGTCGCCCTGACTGCAGAGTTTGCAGGTTGGGTCATGAGGCCATCCACGCTTTGTCAAGTTGTTGGTTGTGAGGATTTTGTTCTGTAAAAGCACCCATGCAAAAAATTTGCATTTCGGTTCAGTTTTCGCCACCCAAATTTGCTTCATGTTATGTTTCTTGATTGTTCCCATAAACTAGATTCGGTAAGCCGACTGAGTGGTGTATTGTCCTTGATCCATCTATCTCCAAGTGATATCATCTGAAGTTTCTAGATCTAATGATAATCCCTATAAATTTTCCCAGAGAAGCACAAGCTGGTGTATCTATTGGCTTGTTTGCAGCCAGTCTAGACATCTCATACAACCCTGATTTGGCAGAGCACTTGCCACTGTTTGGTTTTTCCTCTTTGACAAACGGTATAGGTTAGGTGCTATGTTCTTTGGGGCGAGGCCATGAACCCAACTAGAATGCCAAAAGGAGGTTTTTACCCTGTTACCCAGAGTAACCACCGTTGAAGCATGAAAGAGGTCTTTGTCACCTTGGTCACATGGCAAAGGTAAACATGTCCAAGGTCGATCTTCCTCCTTCCATTTGTACCATAGCCATCTCAAGCACAAAGCTCTTGCAAATTTTTGAAGCTCTAAAATACCAAGGCCTCCTAGCGATTTGGGCTTGCATACCGTGTTCTAGTTTACCAGGCAATGTCCTCCACTTACTTTCTCTGGCTCCTCCCCTTTCCAAAGAAAACTTCTTATGCGGTCAATTTTCTTGAGCAGCCATTTTTGAATTGGGAACACCATGATAAAATATATTGTTTGTGTTGAAAGAATTGTTTTTACCAGGGTTTCTCTTCCAGACGGTGTCAAAAATTTTCCTTTCCATCCTGGTAGTCTTCCTCCTAATTTATCAAGTAAAGGTTGGACATCAACCCATCGTATTTTCCTTATGTGCAACGGTAGCCCGAGGTATTTGCATGTAAATTGTCCAATTCTGCCAGGGAAGAGCTGAAGAATTTGGTCCATTGATTGTTCGTCACATATAATCGAGTAGATCTCAGTTTTGTTCAGATTTGTCACAAGGCCGGAGCACTTCCCAAAAACTTGTAGAATGGTGTGGAGGGTTATCAACTCGTCTCGGTTTGGTTGAGCAAAAATTTCCACATCATTAGCGTATAAGGAGCATCTCAATTTTGCCCCCCGCAGGAGGACATGCCTTAGAAGATTTTGTTGCGTTGCTAGATCAATCATTCTTTGCAAAGGGTCAATGGCCAGGATGAACAATATTGGAGACAAAGGGCCACCTTGCCTAATGCCTCTTGCATGTTTAATGGTTCTCCCTGGGGCGCCATTCAACAGAATGCATGAAGAGGAAGTAGACAAAAGCATAGATATCCAATTTCTCCATATTTGTCCAAAACCGAGAGCCCCAAGGACTTCTAGTAAATAAGCCCAATTAATTGAGTCAAAAACCTTTGAGATGTCTAATTCAATGAACAAAGCTGGCTGTTTGGTTCTTTACAGCTCACGTATCATGTTCTGTACATATAAGAAATTGTCGTGTATGCAGCGCTTATTGATGAAAGAGCTTTGTCCATGAAACCAGATCTTGCAGTCTAGGTGCTAGTCTATTGGCTAGGATTTTTGTGAAGATTTTTGACATGCTAGAGATTAAGCTTATCGGCCTGTAGTCCCCTACGGTTGTACATTCATTTTTCTTCGGCAGCAAAGTCATGTTTGCTTTGTTGATCAAAGCCAAATTGGTGGTACGGAGATTGTAAAAACTCTTCATCGTCTCTATTAAGTCTTGTTTGATAATTTTCCAACAATGCTTATAAAATAACCTGATGAAACTGTCTGGCCCTGGTGCTTTTTCAGAAGGCATGGATTTGATTATGTCATATATCTCTTCTTCCTCTAAAGGTGCCTCCAGCTCGTCAAGCTCGGTAGGCTGGTAATTCAGGTTTTCCCAGTTAAGGCAAAGCTCTCTAGGCTTGATAGATCCTAGCTGTCACAAAAAAAATCTGTACAACTCGTCTTCCTTTTGTTCAGCCATGAAAACCTGGCCCGTTTCAGTTTTCAAGGATTGAACGAAAGTCTTTCTTTTACGCGAGGTTGCTCTTAATTGGAAGAATTTGGTGTTTGTGTCAGCTTTACAGATCCGAGTCAGTCTTGAATGTTGCCTAGCTTGCGATTTTATCAATAGCTGCTAACCCCAAAGCTTTCTCTTTGAGGTACTTTCGGTAGGAAAATTCATCTTGGCTTAGTTGTCTTTTCTCCTACGCCATATCAAGCCTAAGAATTACTTCCTGGACTATGGCTAGGCACAATTTTACATTTCCAATAGTCTTGCGTGCCCATAATTTTAGTCCCTTGGTTGTTCTAGAGAGTTCGATATGCATCCTTAGAACAGCAGCAGAGGTGCTCACCGGTTGAGTCCAAACACTTTGCACTCAGCGGTTTTGCTCTATTTGCATTAGGACATCCGCCATGGTCGGCGGTGGGGGTGGCGGAGGATTGTTCTCATTAGAACCCCTGGGAGGATCTCCCAAACTGCCACAGGTTCTCATGCTGTTGTGACGATGAGAAGGAAGAAAGGTGAAGGTTAAATTCCGCCCCAGGTGAAAAATCCAACTCCAACTAATGCTACTTGCTATGACGGATCTTGCTTATTTGGATCCGTATACTATAAATTGATGAAAATGCATGATCAAAGGCATGATGCAAAATGAGCAATGAAACATGAAGGCATGCTCGTTTTCTGAACTACACGTATCTTTCTCAAATGCATCTCACCCCATCAAGTATCATAACTGCACACGTTATACTTAGAGGTATAATATAACAGGTTCATACATATTGGCAAAAAGATGCACAAAGGAAATTTTAGTGAGTTGCTTAGTGAAGTTAACTACTTACTAAACAATGTTCTAATCATGTTTAGGCTACTTCATTAAACCAAGCTCTGATATCACGCTGTGGGGAACCGTTCAAATAATATTCTAATTAATCACCAAAAGGATCATTATTCATAATCACCACCTTGATGATTAACCAGAATATCATCCCGGTAGTCCCGGCACGTGTTTTTGTGCCCAAGGATCAGAACACATGCCTCCCAACGTATACATCACAACATACCTTAATAAAGAGCGAGTAATAAACATTTATATTACAAGTATTAAGCATGCAACTGATTTAAACAATTTACAACAAAAACGAGCTAGGAGGAGACAAAAACCCCTCAACTCCTAACCACAAAAGAACTACGCAGCGAAAAATTAAACTTATGAACAACAAACGAGAATGGCGCCACATGCCCTTAGGCACCGTCTCAACATGCCACCTTCAGAGTAGGATGCACTACTCTTGCCCGTCACTCCGATCGGCAGGCACGAAATAGCCAGAAATAGCCTCTTCCTCAGCAGCAGGAGTACCTGAAAGCGTAGGCATGAGTACGAAGGTACTCGCAAGACTTAAACTATATAGAGTACATATACATAACTCGACTCTAAGAATTATACATTGATCATTAGCAAGGATGAACCACAAGTTAGGTAAAACATATGCACTAAGCATCCTAGACATATGCGTGAGCAGCTAAAACTTAATCCAAACATATGAAAACTACCCTGCAACTAACAACTGAACAAATGTAACTGTAACCAATATGTGTATCAATAAGTAACAATAACCAAAATCACCATCTCCCACATACCGAATCACAAAACATACTCGAAACTCTACGACCGATGCAGATGGACAGAAGCATGCTCATGACCGAGAGCGTGATAGTTTGAACTGTTTATACACCCTGTAGGGGATACTCCTGGACTCACATGACACGAGGACCATCCGGCTTGTACCACCGGCCAAAGTGCACACAAGGGGGTACTCGTGACAACCTTTCCCAACCAGCTCCAACCGTTTGGATAATGCATCACTCGGCGCAGCGGTACTAGAACTACTCTTAGAGCAAACTAGTACCGCTACAAGCCCGCCCGTTCACACTATCGATGTCCAAGTCCAAAAAGCCATAGCTACGAAGGTATCCAGCTCGCCTTAGTATTAGATCAGCATGTCGTGAGTAAGGTAAGTGCTAAAGCCAACAACACCGACGATCGGTGCTTAACCGGCGCAAAGAGGTCTACGGTGTCCGGTTTCCTCTACCAACCTACCCAGGGGAACTCCACATCTGTGCAGGACAAAACACCTCCTAGCACCGTCCACACCTCATCTCATACTCACCACTCATACAACCGTCTCAATCTCAACAAGTGTATGTAATCATAAGAAGGTCATATGCTCGCAAACAACGGGATATGCGGTCGTTCGACTTCTACTGGATGACCTAAGCATGGCTAAACATATAAATCGAACTCATACCTAGACATTGGCAACATTTCAAGGCTACAAGGAATGTAAATACACAAGTATTTAAGGTAGAAGAATGCAATCGGTATAGGTTCTACCCATTAGTACCCGACACTGACTCAGTAAACATGCATACATACATAAGCATATTTCATCAATTTTAAACTTATCCAATTACACAAGAGGGATCAATATGCTTAGTTGCTTGTCTGGATGCACTGGCTCAAAAAGGTGGGGTGCCTCGGGGTCGCCCTCGGCCTCCGGGATTGACGGATCGACGATCTCTAAAAAGGATCAAGGCGTGCAATGCAAAAGAGTATGAATGGAGTGCAAAAAGTATGCCACAAAGCTTAACAACATGCTAGAATCATAAGATATGTGAATCAACGCAAAACTAAACGATCTAAACGAAATCCAAAAAATAATAGCCATCCGGATTATCCAGATTGGTTCGGAGTATCCGGGTTCGGACCCTCCAGGTGACCCTTCGGAAGAGGCACTCGGTTGCTGCTTTTTATTTAACTGGCCCGTAGTATCCGGGCCATCCTCCGGTGAAGGCTCTCGGTTAGCTCTATTCTAATTTGACCCAAAATCTCCGGGTTGGTCTGGACTATCCAGGATATACTGGACACTCCGAGTGAGGTTTCGAACGAAGCTCTTGGCTACACAATCACATAACTACCCAGAGTCTCCGGGTTTGTTCGGATAATTTGGGTGATACAGACTTGGGTTCTTCACGATTTTTCCCACTCGGGTGATTTGACTCACTTTATAAATCTGTGCTACACAAACGTGCATATGCCCTATCCAAAAGGTTCTAAACCAATCTTGCACCTAAACCCTAACCAATTTTGAACACAATTCAACGGACAATTTCTGCTAAACTCGGAGTCTCCGGGTGAGTCCGGAATATCTGGGCCAGCCTAGAAAACTGTTCTTGAGTGGATTTTTGGTTGATTCGAGTTGTGATCTTTTCCAAGCCTAAAGGGGACATGTTAAGGATAGTCTAAGGGTTCTGGAACTTACTCATCAACTATCAACACGACTCTAGAGCTCATTTTTGACCAAAACCCTATTTTTGCTCCAAAAAGCTCATGAATGCCAAGGACTTCAAGAACTACTTGATTCTTCCACGGAAACGAAAATGGATTGGATAGATGAGTAGCTCATGAGCTAGAGAATGCAATGTTACCACATGCATACCTTGAATCCTCCATTTGAGCTTGGATTTTGGAAGAAAAGAGAGAGTGCTTGAGTGGGAGAGGGAGAGAGGGAGGGTTGCTGCTGCTGCAGCTTGGTGGGGACGTGGGGAGTGAGGAGAGGAGAGAGAGAGAGAAGGTGGGGTGTTGCCCACTTGAGAGGAGGAGTGGATGAGTGGGTGGGGCCACTAGTGGGGCCCACATGTTAGAGAAAATGAGTAGTTCCAATGCAATTTCTATTCTTTTCTTCCCCAATTTCCTTTCTCTTATCCAAATGATTTTTAATGAAGTGCATTAGCGCTCTGAATTACCATTATGCAAAATTAAGCACAATGCTTAAGAAGCATGATTTTGCTTAAATGCGTGATTAAGAATTTGGGACGTGACAAACCTCCCCCTCCTTAAGAAGAATCTCGTCCCGAGATTCGGCATGAGTCGGGGAGAGGACGATGAGGCTAGGAACCACGCTGTGAGAGATATCAAGCGGTGAAGCACGGAACCTAATGCAATACTTTTATTCAACATGGTGATGAGTATAGACATGCAAGAGGTCCCAATTGTGCAAAATTTACACAATGCTTACAAGCTCGCAAAGAGCTCAGGATACTCGGAGCGAATTTTATCCTCACGCTCCCAAGTTGCCTCATCCTCGGTGTGGTTGCTCCATTGGACTTTGATGAATTTTATGGAATGACACCGAGTTTTGCGTTCCGCTACATCCAATATTCGGATAGGTCGCTCATAATATGTAAGATCCTGCTGCAACTCTTGAGGTGCAACATCAATGACCTCGGTTGGAACTCGGAGGCCTTTCTTAAGTTGCAACATGTGGAAGACATTAGGCACGGTGGAGAGAGACAGAGGCAAGTCCAATTGATATGCCACCTCTCCACATGGAGCAACAATCTAGAATGGTCCCACGTATCGAGGTGCTAACTTGTCTCGGACTTGGAATCGGTGAACACCCTTGAGCGGTGAAACCTTGAGGTACACATGATCTCCAATTACGAACTCGAGGTCTCGACGGCAACGATCCGCATAGCTCTTTTGCCGGGATTGAGCCGTGAGAAGACTCTTGCGGATATTCAGAACATGATCTTCCGCCTCCTTGACCAAATCCGGACCTAGAAAAGCCCGTTTGTCGGATTCGGACCAATTCAACGGCGTTCGGCACCTTCGGCCATATAGAACTTCAAACGTCGACATCTCCATACTCGCTTGGAAGCTCTGGTTGTATGAGAACTCCGCGAAAGGCAAACATATGTCCCACCTCTTCCCATAAGTGAGGACTCGCGCTTGAAGCATGTCTTCCAAAATCTGATTTACCCTCTCGGTTTGGCCGTCGGTCTGAGAATGGTATGCCATGTTATGACAGAGCTCGGTTTGCATAGCCTCTTGAAAGATACCCCAGAAGTGAGAATTGAATTGTGTGCCTCGATCAGAAATGATCTTCTTTGGAACCCCATGTAGGCACACAATCCGGGTGAGATACAACTCCGCATACTGCTTTGCATTGTATTGGGTCTTCACAGGAAGAAAATGTGCTGACTTCGTGAGTCGGTCCACAATGACCCATATGGAGTCGTACCCATTCGAGGTCTTCGGCAAGCCGGTAATGAAATCCATTTCAATTTCCTCCCACTTCCAGGAAGGAATGGGCAAAGGCTGAAGTGTACCGGCTAGCTTGAGGTGCTCGGCCTTCACTCTTCGGCAGACATCACACTCAGCTACATATCGAGCGATCTCTCGCTTCATGCGAGTCCACCAAAACCGTGGCTTAAGGTCTTGATACATTTTTGTTCTCCCTAGATGAATGGATAGCAAAGAGTCATCACCTTCTTCTGGGCAAACACAGACGTGTTCACCTGGCAACCGTCAGACATGCTCGGGATTCCCAGGGAAGTGATTAAGCATAAACTAACTATTCGGCCCGATGCAAAGCTGGTCAAATAGAAACTCTGATGGTTTCCACCCAATCAGAAAGAAGGCAGTAAAGAGGAAATTGAAAGGCTCACTAATGCAGGTTTTAATTGAGAGGTGGATCACCCCGAACGGCTTACAATCCCTGTTATTGTCAAGAAGTCAAATGACAAATGACGAATGTGTGTGGCTTCATGGATCTCAACAAAGCATGCCCTAAGGGTGCTTTTTCTCTACCACGAATAGATCACATAGTTGACTCCACCTCTGGTTGCGACTATCTAAGCCTTCTCGATGCCTATTCTGGTTATCACCCGATTAGCATGCATCTAGAGGATGGGGAGAAGACCTCCTTTATTACTCCATTTGGGGTTTATTGATATGCTAAAATGCCCTTCAAGTTAAAGAATATTTGTGCCACATACCATTAAGGAATAAAAATAACACACCATGATCAAATCGGCCATAATGTAGAGGCCTACGTCGATGATCTCATCGTCATAACCAAAAAGAAGAAATATCTCATCTCTGACCTATAAGAAACGTTCAATAACCTGCGCAAGAATCGAGTCATGCTGAACCCAAAGAAGTGCGCATTTGGAATTAACGCGAGAAAATTATTCGGATATCTAGTGTCTTACCGGGGAATAGAAGCCAACCCTGATAAGATCAAAGCTGTTGAAGAGATGCAACCCCCCAAGTCAGTGTAAGAAGTGCAAAGACTAACTGGATGCATGACAGCCCTTAGTCGGTTTATTTTTTAGCTCTGAGATCGAGGACTTCTCTTCTTCAAGTTGTTAAGACAACATGACAAGTTTGAATGGTCAAAAGAAACAAACAAGACATTCAACAATTTGAAGAGTTATCTCCCCCCCCCCATCCTAGTCGCTTCCAAACCTAATGAAGATTTACTCTTATACATCGCGGCTAGACCACAAGCTAAGTGGGGTATTGAAGCGCAAGACAAACGAGAGAAAAACCAGCGACTGGTGTACTACATTAGTGAAGTGCTCCACAGTCCTAAAGAATGCTATTCGCAGGTGCATAAGCTATTTATGTGTGGTACTGATGGCCTCTTGTAAGTTACGATGTTACTTCCAGGCTCACAAGATCACTATACCATCAATATTCCTACTAGGTGAGATCCTGCACAACAGAGATGTAATCGGTCGAATCACCAAGTGGTCAATTTAATTCAGAGAATTCGATGTCGGTTTCGTGCCTCGAACAACAATCAAGTCACAAGCACTTGCTGACTTTGTTGCCGAATGGATAGA
Source organism: Phragmites australis (assembly GCF_958298935.1). Lineage (NCBI taxonomy): Eukaryota > Viridiplantae > Streptophyta > Magnoliopsida > Poales > Poaceae > Phragmites > Phragmites australis. The sequence goes on from NC_084928.1 coordinate 10,108,926, forward strand.
ACTATATCAACCTCAGGATGACCGGGACAACCTATCAAATGTATGGACTTTATTCTTCGACAAATCACTCACACTTCAAGACGCATGGGCTGGAATTATATTGATCTCACCAACAAGAGAGCCTGCAATACGCTTTGCATATTGATTTTTTGGCACAAATAACGTAGCTAAATATGAGGATCTGCTCGCCGGACTCTGAGTAGCTTCTGCTCTTGGCATCCGCCGCCTGCTTGTGAAAGGGGATTCACAGTTGGTGGTGAAGCAAATTAGTAAGGAGAATGAGCCTTTGGTTGCCTTGTTTGAGCCGTGTGATCAACTTGCTTGCCTCCTTTGACAAACTTGAGGTATTCCACTCCATTCAATAGCACACGACCGTTAGGCTTGCTCGTGTATTGGTCAAATCCAAGACCTCTCTTTTGCTTATTATCCTTTGCTTGGATGGTCTTGTAAAGTGCATCTTTTGATTTATAGGTTTTGATGCATCCGTATTTAACCAAGGCATTTAGCCTCTCATTCTCCTTTTGTAACGCTTGCAAGGATTCAACATTAGTTGTACAAACATTTACATCAAAGTTGAAACAACGAGAACATCCATTGCTAGTAGATGCACTAGATAGTAAATTAGCTTTACTAGAGTTGGATGAGCCTTTCTTAAGGATATCAATTTGTGTTTCAAGAGTTTTATAATTTTCATCTAAACAAGATAATTTCTCTTGAAGCAAGAAATTGTTACTCTTAAGGTCGGCAATTGAGGAATTGGCCAAATCATAATCATTTGACAATTTCTCAACTTTTTCCTTCTCTTTAGCAAAGAGCTCCTCGAGTTCAAGGTTTCTCTCCTTTTCAAGGATGAGCAAGTCCTCTTGTCTCTCGAGGGTCTCTTCATGACTATCTATTATATCTATTAGCTCCTTTATTTTAGCCATGACATTTTTATTCAAACCTTTAAACAAGTTATCACAATCACTATCATATTCACTATCACTATCTAAAAGCTTGGATTGAGATTTTACCTTGCGGCTTTTAGCCATGAAGCACTTTGGGGAGTCATCATCATCACCACTCATTAAGAGTGATTTTCTTGGTGTTTGCTCATGGATGGCAATGGTGGCGACTCCTTCATCATCGGAGTCGGAGTCGGAGTTTGAATCCCACTCTTCTCCAATGTGTGCTTGGCTCGAATACTTCTTCTTGTATATCTTGTTCTTGTCCTTCTTGTATGTCTTGATTTTATTATCTTCTTTGTCCTTTCCTTTCTTCTTGTTCGGACAATCGACTATGAAGTGATCAACTTCGCCACATTCATAGCATGCCCTCCTTGATGTTCTCTTCTTGGGCATATCTCTCTTGTATTTTGAGTAGCCTCTCTTTCTCATGAATTTCTTAAATCTTTTCACAAAGAAGGCCATTTCTTCATCTTCGGAGCTTTCGTCTTCACTTGTACTTGATTCTTGAGTTTGCTTACTTTTGCTTGTCTTGAATGCAACCTCCTTGTTCTTGGAGGTTGAGCTTTGTTTGGCATGAATCTTCACTTCATTTGCTTCTTCTTCCATGAGCTCATGAGCAAGGATCCTTCCAAGCACATCGCTTGGTGTAAGCCTCTTGTAGTCCCTTCTCTCTCGGAGGAGTGTCACCAAAGTGGGGTTTCTAGGATCAAATGCTCTAAGCAATCTCTTTACCACTTTGTGATCATCAATGTCCTCACTCCCGAGCCCTCTTAGCTTGTTCACAAGCACCATCATCCGAGAGATGATCTTCCATCACAAATCTTCCTAGCTTGCCCTCAAGCAGCTCTATCTTGAATTCTCTTACACTTGTTGTCCCTTCATGAGCAACTTGAAGAGTATCCCAAATTTGCTTAGCTTCTTCAAGTCCATCCACTTTATTGAATTCTTCCGGACTCAAAGCATTAAGCAACACACTTGTGGCTTGAGCATTGCGATGCATAATTTGTTCTTCACTTGAGGTGAGCTCTTGATCTTCCTCCGACAACTCAAATCATGTGCAAACAATCCCAAATACTAGGATGAAGAGAGATTAAATACATTTTCATTTTGTGCCTCCAAGCGGCATAATGTGGACCATCGAAGAATGGTGCACGCCCGGAAGACACGGAGATATAGTTGCTTGAATAATTTAAACAATCATAATTGAAAGGAATTTCACTTCCCTTTCCTTTACCATTACCATCATCACTCTTTGATGGATCATCTTTAAAACCCCTCGGACTTCCGGATGTCGACATTTTAATTTCCTCCAAGCGGTGAAGCATTGTAGGAGGTTAGGCTCTAATACCAATTGAAAGTGCCTAGAGGAGGGTGAATAGGCTTTTCTGAAAATTAAAACTAAAACAGCGGATTAAATCTGCCGGATACTCCGGTGAAGGTCGGATACTCCGGACTAGTCTGGAGTCTCCGGTCTATACAGAAAATCAAGAACAACTACGAATTAAAGAAAGTAGCTAGAATCTATAATTGAAGCTAGGTCTACTAGTTATCACAGGGCTAAAATAATAATTAATACTAGTAAGATGATCACTAGGGCAATTTATATGAAGAATCACAAATTCACACGATTAAGCAAATTGCACAAACAAGAACACGAGAGATTATCCCGGAGTTCGGCCACCTCACAAAGAAGTGCCTACGTCTCCGTTGAGGAGCTCACAAAGAGCCAGGTCTTTTCCAACCCTATCCTCTTCTAGCGACCACAAAGATCAAGCTAGAATTTCCTTACTCAATTCGAAGTTGATTACAAACTTCCTGTGACACTCCACAAAGTTTGGGTGCTCTACGGGCGAAGCCTTGCCTTCTAGAAGCACGAAGCTTCAAGAGTAATGATCACAGCGAATGCTCGAGGAAGAACTCAATGCTCAAGTGGCTTAAACCCTCTCCAAACACAAACTCACTAAATTTTGCAAACTTTGCACTAGAGGTGATTGGAGGGACTTTGAATACTCTTAAAGTGCTCAAAAAGTCTAGAGTTCACCAGCAACAGCAAGCCTTAAATGCCATGGGGTGTGGGAATATTTATAGCCCTCTCTCAAAAACTAGCCGTTACTGTTCTGTCAGACCTGACCGGAGTATCCGGTGAACACCAGAGTATCCGGCCCCAAATCCAAAAACGGCGTCAGAATGGTCACAGAACGTATCAGAACTAGCCGTTATAATTCTGTTAAGTTACCGGAGTCTCCGGTGAACACCGGAGTCTCCGGTCCTGACAGGGCTTTCAAAAAGACTAAGTCCGGAGACTTGCCGGACCCTCCGGCCGCTCCAGGTACCGGAGTATCCGGTGAACACCAGAGACTCCGGTCTTTTTATCAAAAAGATTAAATGCTAACTGAGACACCCCTGCCGGAGTCTCTCTCGGAAACTCCGGTTAAAACTTTTTCTCCTACCGGAGTATCCGTGAACACCGGAGACTCCGGTCTTTTTCAATAAAAATAAAAACTTAACCGAGACTCTCTGGCGGAGTCTCTCTCGGAGACTCCGGCCTCAAAACCCACCAACTACCGGAGTATCCGGTGAACACCGGAGACTCCGGTCTTTTTCCAATAAAAATAAATCGGAACCGAGACTCTCTGCCGGAGTCTACCTCGGAGACTCCGGACTAAACACTAAGTACCGGAGTATCCGGTGAACACTGGAGTATCCGGACTCAGTGAACTTTTGCAGAACTAACCCGGTGTCCGTGGGTGAGTGTGTCTCTCAACTTATTGGTTCTAAAGGATATCTTGAGCATTGAGACACTAATCAAGCAATCAAATGCAACCCTCTTAATAGAGCGGCTATTCTAGACTCAATTTCAAAAACAAAAGAACTTAAATCCTATTGAGTACTCTTAGTTGCTTCTCTTTTCGTTTCGATGGGCGTCAAACGTCATATGTCTTCTCAACTAAGACTTAAACCTGTTCATAACTTAGATAAATATATTAGTTCCTTAATCGTTTTATCATCAATAAGTCAAAACCCACTTAAGAGGCTTAGATGCACTTTCACTAACAGAAGCCAAGAAGAAAGTTACTAACTAGGTTTAGATCTATCTAGACTAGTCATCTCCGGTAACAGACTCAGATCAATACATGACAAATATAACGTACGGTTATTATCTTTAGGGAGGCCCGAACATATAAAAACCGTTATGTGTTACCATTATGATTCGTCTACTCAAAATATCCCTGAATCTTCAACAAGTTTATTAGATCGACAGTTTACCAATCATCTGACACTACTCAATTCTGTTTAGGCTACAATCAACTAGGAAGTTAAAAAGAACGTGCCTATATGTAGCCTTTCAGAAGCATCTATACAAGATCGAGCAAGAAATAAGATCATAATGTAAACTGAAACAGCTCAGTCTTGTGTTTAACTTTTAATTCATGAAACAAACACAAAAGATCAAATGAGAGATACCAACCTAGCAAACTAAGAAAGGTGTTATATGTTAAAAAACAGAAATGCATATATATGACATCACAATAAGCAGCAACTGAAGCCAAATAGCAACAGTTGAACAAAAGAATTAGTCATGTGAGAACAAAGGTTCTATTCTACTTGAGAGAAGTGGTGATGGTACTAATCATTCTGCAGAACTGTCTCCCAAATCTGAGACACTCCTTTTGTAGCCTTCTGTTTTTTCAAAGAAGCTACAGTTGATCCAGCTTGGCTCTTGACATGTTCTCCATGAAAGAGTGAAGCAGACACCACAGCGAAAGATAGAAGGCATCCTTTCTGCTTCTCTTTTTTTTTCTCTCTCTAACTATGAATGATTAAATAGCAGTAGGACAACCATGCAAGACAACTTGCAAACGATTGCAACAGATAAGCCACATGACTGGTGGTACAAGTTGAAGTTGGGCATGGCCTATTTGTAGCAGCTTGCGATAAATCAAGAAGGAATGATGACATCCGGATGAACACAATTAATATTTTCATCTATTGTGATGCTACTTCACATCATTCACTTCAGGGTTTGTGCAGTAATCCACACAAAGAAAAATTAGCTGTAACTCAAGATTTCCACTTATTAGGATTGAAATAACAGTTTGTTTCACTGGAACTTGTGTTGACTGCAATATATTTGTCATATGGATGTGGCCAATGATACGATTCTTCTTTCCTGGTGGGTGGTGCGCGATACAGTTGTCTAGTTTTATGCAGGACAGCAACATTTGTACTATGCTGTCGCTAAAATTTAGGGGGAATGAACTATCTGTGTGTCATGTAACAATTATAAGACCTTGTCTCTTGTAGCATGTTTAATTAGAGTTAAGCATTTTGCTACAAGGAATGCAGTAAGTGGTGATTGTCTGTTAATGGATCTATTTGAAACTTTGGTTTGCCTTGAGATGGTTATACTTGAATCTATACCTGTTCAAAGGCCGGGCTAGGCTGTGCTTTGAAAAGCTCGACGGGAAAACTACAAGCCCAAGCCCGGCCTGAGCCCGACTAACAGCTAGTTTTTTCGGGCAAGGCTTGGGCTTTTCGAGTTTTGGGCCTATTTTGAAGCTTGAGCCCGGCCTGAAAAAATTGTAGGCTGAGAAGGTAAGCCCGACCCAGACCTTGTGCACTAGTTAGGCCGGGTGAGGCTTTTTTGGGCCGAGTTGAGTCGGGCTTGCCAGACCGGACTGCCTATGAGCAGACCTACTTGAATCCTTTCTAGTATGGTTGAGCTAGGGGCAAAAACTAAGCATGCAGAGGTATATTTTTGTACCTCAAACATGGTGGGATATAAGGAGCACTAATTCTGTAGATCTTTAAGCAAAATAACCAAGCATTACTAGAGAAAAAGAAACAGAGAAGAAGATTAACATTGAGGTAGTTTGTTTGTTAACCATAAGCATGATGCTCCCATGTTGATGCAGTTTGCTCACCAATAACAGTGAAAAGCAAGAATATAATGCATGGTTGAAACTAAAAGTGCACTGAGCAGGTATGGATGCCAAATCAATGATAAGAGAGAATCTCACGTACGTGACAAGCATGGCATCATTTAGGTGCTACAGCTACACATGGAATCACCTTTGCTACTAGCGTTCCAGGCAGTTCGGCAGGCAATCCTCAGCATGCACTTGTAGCTGAATATTAAGCCTTTCTCCCACATTGAAAAGCTCAAATTACTAAAGCTGAAAATAAAGCTCGAGACTCATGAGCCAGTTTGACTACCGAGCCGAGCATGAGCCGCCTCCTTAGCTCGGTGGCCTAAAGAGCCGAGCCCGAGCTAGCTCGCGAGCGGCTCGTTGGCTCGCCGCTGGCCCAACCCAAGCCACAGAGCTAAGCGCCTAGCTGGTCAGGCCGCCGTAGCCTCAAGTGGCCCAGCACCCTCGTCCTTTCATCGAGTCGATCTTGCTTTCCTAAAGTCATATTCCCAAAATTCCCATCTCATCTCCCTCATCCCAGAGACGTCGACACATCGCCACCCTCGCTCACATAGACGCTGACTCCTGTCGTCCATCGAGGCACTGATTGCCGTGGCGCCGCCTCTCCGCCCAGCCACTACCGCTCGCTCCTTCATCCTCGTCCCCTCGTGTGTCGACCAGCGTCGCCGCCGCCTGCGCCAGCTGGTCGCGATGGTGCGTGCGGTGGCCGTCGCCGTCAAGGGTAGTGGTGGGGCCACTATGCGGGATGGGTCCCTCCATTCATGTCCTCGTGGCTGCACGTGCTCAGGGCCAAGGTCCTGTGGGGCCAAGAAGTGCTCAAGGCTGTCGGCTGTGACGCCGCGATCGTCTCCGATTCCGCTAAGTGGTTCCTCGCGGGACTCAAGGCGCTCTTCATGTGCGATGCCGAGGTCAACCGCCTCACCGAGGCCATAGAGGAGATTGAGCACCTGGCCAGGTTGGGCTACAATCTCGACCTCTTTGTCAAGGTCCTTCGCTTGGAGGACGCCCGGGCCACCGAGATGGACATCGATGGTCACCCACCGGTCACCGCTGCTCAGCACTGGAACAAATTGGGCAGCAGTGCATACTCCATCGAGGTTGGCGCAGGGCTCCCCGTGCCAGGGGCTAAGAGAAAGCGTGCGTCGACATGATGGAGCTTGATTTCGGCCGATTCCTTGGAGCAGAGGACCCCAAGCCAACCGATCTAGCTCGAGCCTGAAATGAGCCCAAGCTAAGCCTGTATTCCGGCTTGCTTTTTCTATCAACCCGAGCCTAGCTTGGCTCGTTTCCACCCCTAGAAATCACCCAATAAAAAAGAACAACTTTGCCTAAGAAATAATGGCAGCAAATGAAACTATAAATACCTTTGCAATCTGTCTTCAAGCTTAGGAAGTCACATAATTGACATGATGAACAACTATGGAGCTTCCTAAGTGGGTTCTTAAGGCTATTAACAAGTTAACATCTCCAAGAGTCTCTCAATCTCACCCCCTATAGTCAAATTTAAGGAATTTCACCTTAAAACGCAGCTCCAACAACTCCCCAATACCACTTCCAATATTTATCAATCCCCAAAATCACTCATCTCGCTCTCTACTTTTGGAGAGCGCCCCCTCGCTCCCAAAAATACCTGACCAGCCCTGGGCCCACCCCCTCATCTGCACGCGACTGCCAGCGGCAGCGGACTTCCTCGGCGGCGGAGCCCTGCTGCAGTGTCGAGCTCAGGAAAGGAAGACTCTAGCTCGGGCCGCATGCTGGCTTGAGCAGAGGAGCGTCTGCTCTGGACGGCATCGAAGAGGGCCTGGTGGTTGTGGGCTTTCTCGGTGGCGGAGTCGAGTGCCCTGCCATGAGCGGCGTTAGAGCAGACAGCGGTGTGCTCGGTTCACTCGATGGTAGAGGAAACACAGACGCCGGGGAAGGTAGGAGCTCGCAACAGCTGTATGATGTGGATCTAGTCAGAGAAAAGACAGAGGAGGAGGGAAGCTGCTACTTGCCATGGTTCAGCCGAGAGAGCAAATGAGAGAGAGAAGAGAAAGGAGAGCCACAGTAAGAGGATAAGACCGGCCGCTTGGGTTTCTTGACGGCAGGCCGATGACGTTGGTAGACAGCGGGAGGAGGCAGAGACGAGGGGCTTCACAGCACTGGATGGCGTCAAAACGAGTGTAGGCGAGCTCAGCCATGTGGCGCATGCCTTCTGCGTGCGGACGGAGAAAAGAGAGGGGAGAGAGATGACGGCTAGGATCCACTTGTCGGTGACATATAAGAGGAAATATAGGGAATAAGTATTGGGAGTCTGTTGGAAAGGAAGAAAATTTAGAAAGTGAATTTTATTGAGAAGACTCTCTATATGGTGATATTGAGAGTGAGTTTTAGAGAGTCTCTTAGAGATACTCTTACATGGTGGTTTTCTTTGAAAAGGGCAAAAGTGCGCTATGAGGGGAAATTGTTTAGTCTCTTGCCAATGGTATGTGCCACTGGCCAACATTCACATAAGAATGCATCACACAGTTCACATCGCCCTAAATGCTTCAGAAACCAAATACTGAGCCGCAAAACTACCACCAATTCACCCAATTCACTAGAAAGAAGTAAATACCTCCTGTATAGAAATGTTTAGCTGCCCAATGTACCCTCCACCCACAAAGATACGTTCCCACTCATCAGCGTTCTCCTTAAGCCAATGGTATAAGGTCAGCAATGTCACCATGCCACAGTGGGTCCTGGATGCACCAAAAGTACCAACTGATGCCACCATGGTCATGAACCCATCACCCATACCAGAGCATCAGTATTCATACAGGCAGCTGATGCCTGGCAGCATGGTGCTCATCAGAGTTCAGCGAATGCTCCTCCCCAATGAGTGTGGCCAGTGGCAGATGTCTCTATCTCGGGGGCATTTGATTTTTGACCACCCTGTCATTCGGTAGAGTGGTAAATTTACCATTGGGTTCACTATCATAGACTTAAGAGGGTTTATTTGTTATTCTCGGTGAGAAATTGTCACTTCGGTAGAGTGGCAAAAAGTTAAATATTACCTCTATCTCAAGGTCTTGTGGCACTTTGCAATATCAGGTCCCGATGCTTGATGAAGTCTGGACCTCTTAGCCTAAGGATCTACATTTCTTGTGAAGAAAAGGTCAAATTTTATCTGCGACAGAACGTATGACGACATGAGCAAAGCCATAAGTAGGAATTTGGGCATTCCCGGTGAGATGAGCCAAGAATGGAGAAAGAAGCTGAAGCAGGAGATGACAGCATTTAATCAGTTGCCTTGCTGATTATACCAGTTAATTTGTATCCGAATTCTCAGTGCAACACATTATCTACTAATCTAAAAAGAATACATTGATCATTCCATTAGCAACAGAAAGATTGATGTAGCTCTGAACAGATATAGTTATGCCACAGGACTTAACAAAACAAGATATTACTAAAAAGAAACTGAAGCAAGTATATCAACTAGTTAGACAATATAGTCTCTCAAAGTGGAACATGGGTTAACTTTATTTCTCAAAGATCTATTTGAACCCAACAAATTACAATATTGTACAAATGTTAACTCTAATGTATGCAGATCAAAACAAGCGAGATCTCTTCCCACACAGACAGTAAACAATCATTAACCAAGCATCAAAAAGGGAATACAGTATTGAAATGCAGTGCAGAAACACAAACACGATACCGCATTGGTCTGCAGCTCTGTCGATGTCCTCCTCCACTGGGATAATCTACAGCAAAAACGCCCCAATTCCATCTCCGTCACTTGGAACCAGGAGCGTGCAGCGGGATCTCGTCATGGGACTCCACCCCGTTCGCCACCGGCGCAGCTGTAGCGGTGATCCCTTCGTCTTCATTTTCTTCATCCGAATCCAGCGTGAATTGCGACATCATTGTCATCCCCTCCATCCGCACCTCTTTGCCCAGCATCCTGTACCCAACCGGCGGCCGGTTCGTCCTGGAGAGAACGGCTGCGTACGCGGCCGCGCCGGCGATCACAAGCAGCGCGAGGTGGCCGTTGAACTGCAACGTGGTGACGGATCGCGCGCGATGGTAGTCCTCGTGAGTGCGGCACTTTGTAGTCGGCGCGGCTGGCGGCGTGGAGCGCGCAGCCGTGCGCGACGCCGCTGGTGAAGAAGCAGAACTCCATCTGCACCATCCACGTGCCCTCCAGCGCTAGCCCCGCCGCTCGGGCGAAGCGGGGAGTAGCCTCCACCGGGCGGTGCGCGGCGAGCAGCGTGGCGCCGAGGCAGAGTGTGATGGCCGATGGGGACAAGGAGCAGGTCGAAGTACCGGTTCTCGATGCCCGCAGCAGTGGACGGGCGCCGGTGGGCGAAGAGGAGTAGCTCCTGCGCGAAGGCCGCGGCGAGGAGGAGGTCGAGGAGGGGAAGGGGCAGCGGCGCGGAGAGAGGCGCGAAGGGCGTGAGGGGGTAGAGGAGGAAGAGCGCGAAGGGCAGCGGCGAGCGTGGGCAGGGAGAGGTGGTGCGCGGAGAGCAGCGCGGAGAGGAGGCAGAGCGCGGAGAGGGCTGCAGCGAGGAGGTGACGGAGGTGCAGCGGCGTGGAGAGGCGGCGCGGGAGAAGCGGGAGCGGCGGGAAGCGGAGGGGCAGGGACTCGAGCGCGGCGAGGGCGAGGAGGCCCAGCCCGGCGGCCGAGTAGGCGAGGAGGCCCGGCATGGGTGGCAGCTCGCCGCGTGCCGCGCCGCTTGTCGTGGCCGTGGCCGCGGCCGCCGCGGGCGGTCGTTTCGGGGGCGGTGGATCTGAGGGGCGGGAAGGCGAAGGGGGTGGGCCCGGTTGGCAGGCGATCGCATCGGGGGAGAACGACGAGCCACCGGTTGGGCGGGTGGTTGGCATCGCGGCTTGCGACTGGAGGCCAACGTTCGCAAATTAGGTGGAGGGTCGAAATGTGCTCGGCGGTGAATTTTCGGTATTCACGATATTCAGAAATTTTGGTGAGAATTCAGATGAATTTGCTTGGTCAAACAGAGTTGATAGAGGAAAATTCGTCCAAATTGAGTATTTAGTAACCAATCTATTTTCACCGAATAATCACACAAATTCATCGATATCCGACTATATTTACCGAAATGCAATGACTTCGAAACCGTTGGATTTTATCGAAAGCCGACCGAATAGGGAAAAAAACCGAACAAACAAAACGGTGAAAAAAAGTGACAAAATCAGGGAAAATAAGAGAGAAAAATATGGAAAATCAGGGAAACTAGGGGGGAATTCGGAAAAAAAAATTAGGAAAAATTTTAACATAACATTTGCTATATTTTGAATATTGCCAAAGAAACAAATATATATTAATAGCAATACGAGTATGACCATACAATAGTTTCATCGAATATATCTATACATTACATTAGTAGCATCTCAAATTAACAAATATGTCGACGTGTCCATACAAAAGCTAGAAACACAATCACATATCACACAAGATAGCATATTACTAGCATTCATCCATCAATACTTACCAAAGTGACGATCGATGCTTGAAATATAGTTTCCATAGTATCCACGCTATGTGCAACCTATAAGATGAAAAAAAATTAATACAATACCACGGTATGCATAAAAATTAGTTGCAGAAAGTAAATTATTATCGCCTTCAATATCACTAGCTTATATCAGGGCAATTAAATTGGATTGTATTGTACGTCTCGGTGGACATGAGCATTATTCCTCGTATAGATAGCAACTCAGCCTTAGAATCTGCCTAATTTTGTCATGTCCATTCATGAGCATTGTCCTTGCATATGGCATAAAACGCAGTGTCTTGCCACTTATAGACCCACTGAATAGGAGGCTGTGACTGAGCATAGGAGATAAGATAGTGGTACGAATACGATTCAGAACTACTCTCAATGCTATAGTTGTTGAAATAGCTCGCACTATCTTGTGGTCCATCATGCCCACCCTGTGCACACTACGTATGTGCCCCAGGTACGATACGCCTTTGTGAGGATGGGGCATCATGGTCCTGGTCCTGATCCTGTGTGGCATGCGTAAACTGACTCTCACTAGTGAATTACACGGGAACAATGACAGAAGATGGGTGTGAAGGATCATTGCCTCCCTGGCCGTTATCATCACTGTTATTTGTCTTTGAACTACTATCATTAGACTCTTGGTAAGTTAGACTCTTGAAGCCACTATGCGTGCTCTCGTCGTTTTACACTTGTCTTTTGCTCTTACCCTTAATCTTCTTGTTCTTCTTTCGATACACACCTTGTTGCTACCTCTTTCCCGTATGTGTCACCTACCACTTTAGCAGCCTACTATGATAGTGTAGGTTCCCTAGTCTGTCGATGCAAATCATGGGGGTTCACCATATCTGTCACCATGTGAGTTGGTAAGGGTGTGTCACTATTTGTGTCCTCCTCATCAAGCTCTGAGGTAGCATTTGATCTATCGATCTCCATCTAGTCCTGGAGCGGATTATTCTCCTCATTCAATATGAGCTCCATAAGACGCTGAAATGGATCATTATCAACAATCGACCTGATGCATGCAACCAAATTATTCTATATTCTCAGGTTGTAGTTTACATATACCAACTTATGAAGCTTCTTGTAGCTTAACCGGTTACGAACTTTCGTGTGGATGAATGCAAATGTACTCTAGTTCCTCTCACATCCACTAGATGAAGCGCACTGAGACATTAGGTGTCTGGGAAGCATCATTATTATAGGTGTAGACAAATCGAACATAGACCACCATCGCACAACAAGTAGATAAAGTGATCTAATGTTTAGAAAATAGCATATGTAACTGTTAGATATGTCAATGCAATGCATACCAGGTGGATACTTGATGTCACATGACATTCGTGACGCGAGCGGACCAACGAAGGACTGAGACTTTTTCTGATATATTTCAACCTCATGAAGTGTTTCCACGACAGTATTAACATCGATCATCCTCTCGAATGCCTCCAGGAGATCTTCAAACAAGGTTGAACTCATGCTATATGCATAGTGCATGCGGTAATTCAATGCGGCCGCTGCAAGTTGATGATCAAAGCATTAGTACCATAAGCATTAGTACTATAAGAATGTAAGTGGTAAGAGTGTATCACCAGCATTCACGTAGGTCATATGCGTTAGATCATACATTCTACGATCGACAACTGTCATATACTTGTCAAAGGTATCCTTATCATTGTGATACAAGGAATCGTACTCCTGTTTGGCAATGTTGTATCTAAGGAGCACCTCACTCAATGTTGGGATCTTGTATTTGTCGGAGGATGAACTCCTGTCGCAGGGATCCCGAGAGACCCCTTTTTAGAGATTCGGCCGGGGGGATGATCCTGAACGAGCTTGTTTGGGAAATAAGCGGGAAACGGAAAGAAATGCAGTGACTGGTGGGAGATGATCGTCCTAGTGCAAGAAAGATGGGCGCACCGGGATTTAGACAGGTTCGGGCCGCGCGAGGGCGTAACACCCTACTCCTGTGTGAGTGTTATATCTCTCCTTGAAGGGAATTCTTCAAGGATGTATCTGGTTACAGGGGTGAGCCGTCTACCGAGAGCTTGAGGCTCTTGTGTGCTTCTTGAGGGTTGTCGGGGCTTTCTTGCCTTGTTCACCTTGATTTTTCGGTCTCTTCTCTTGATCTCGTTCTCTCTAGCTTCGTCTCCCTCTTTCCTTTTATAGGCGCGCCGACCTCGACTTATCCAGAATGGGAAAGAGGGGGCACGAACGCCAAGGCACCACGGAGAAAGGCGTCATCATTCCGTTTTGGCGAAATGACAGGGGCGGTGGAAAAATGCGGCGTGCATTCGTCCACACGCCACTGCGGATGTCCTCCGGCGTCATTAAGAGGGCTCACCGGGTAGCCACAGAGGTGCTCGGTGCGCCCACCCTGTCTTGTTCTTCTGTCAGGGCAGGGTGGCAGGCAGAGCGCTTCGATTTTGGCAACGCTATCCCGAGGCACCCAGGTGAAACCGGACGGGACCTGTGCATTTAATGGACCCACGCCCCCCTGCCAGAGCATGGCAGGATCTGACACTAGGGCGTGGGCAGCTGAGAATGTCAGGATATCAGGATGTCAGGCCGCGCATACCTATTAAATGCGGCATTGGGCCTTTGACTGGCTGACACCTCGACGATGGGATCCCTTGGGTCGTCGGACGATCTTGCGCGAACCTTCGGGGAACCGAGTCCTCGGGGGCTGCCACGTGCAGCCCCGAGCACTCTCTCCCGAGCACTTGGGGGAGACCTTCGGGGAACCGAGTCCTCAGGGGCTGCCACGTGCAGCCCCGAGCACCCTCTCCCGAGCACTTGGGGGAGACCTTCGGGGAACCGAGTCCTCGGGGGCTGCCACGTGCAGCCCCGAGCACTCTCTCCCGAGCACTTCGGCTGTTTGGATCATCGGGGGAATACAGTACTCGGGGGTAGGCGAGAATCCTTCCGAGCACTTCGCTCCGGTACTTGGACTCTGCGGATCATCGGGGAACTGGGGTGCTCGGGAACCTAGAGGCTACGGCCCTGAGCACCTTCCCCCGGGACTTAGTTTCTTCTTATCCTGCAGGGTGGACCTCGCGGCGTGGTGACATGTGGCGGATGGCCGGCCCGGTCTCAGGATTCAGGGACCCCTGGTTCCTAATACACCGACAGTAGCCCCCGGGTCCATTGGTAGGCGACGGGACGGAGACTGCGAATGGGCCCTTCATCGCGGCCGAGGCCGAGGCTAGCGCAGACGCCATGCGTCACCCTTTCGAGAGGTGGCCCTTGCGGACCCAGGCCTCAAGTATGCCCCAACGGGAAAATGAGTGGACGCGTGTCCACACAACTTCTGAAGGGTATGATGACCATACGGGCGGCACGCGCGGTCGCCGCGCAGATCGAGGAAAATACGCCTGGCAGCCGCTGACATCGCGCGATCGGCGGGAGATTCGCCTGGCAGTTGCGTCGATCGAGGCGACGCTTCGCCGAGCGAACCGTTTGGGCGGCAGTTTTTGAACTTTGAGATATAAAAGGGGGAATGGATCGGTTCGTTCCCCTTTTTACGCTTTCTTGCACTTGTGCTCTTGCCTTCTTTGTGCTCCGAAGCCCTTAGGAAATTCTCAGGCGACCGGAGCATCCTTCCTTCTCTCTCTCTCCACCACCAAGACACCTTCCATCTTTGCCGAGATGACGAGGGTTGGAGGAGGACGCCGGGACAAGGCTTCGGCCAGCATCTTGCCGGAGTCTCGTCTGAGGAACGAGGAGGCGGTGGACAAAATCAGGAAACTGCTGGTGCCGGAGGGGCAAGAAGGTGCTGTGGTGGTGAGGCCGGCGAGCCTGACGCCGGCGACGACCGTCCCTGGGCGGACCGTCCTCTTCACCTCCTTTGTGGCGGCGGGGTTGGTGCCGCCGTTCTCCAGCTTCTTCCTACAAGTGTTGGAGACGTACGACATTCAACTGGTGCACCTAAGCCCCAACTCTGTGGTGGTGTTGGCAATTTTTGCGCATCTCTGCGAAATGTTCGTAGGGGTGATGCTGTCGGCGACGCTGCTTCACTATTTCTTCGTCCTTCGGCCAGTGGGGAAGAAGAGGGGGCACTCCACGGCGGACGTCGCGGGGTGCTGCAACCTTCGGCTCCGGGACAGCCTAGGGGATCGTTACATTCCCCAGGTGCTGCGTAGCAAGTGGGAGGAGTGGCGACGGGACTGGTTCTTCGTCGACGTCGACCCCCATGAGCGCCTTGAACTGCCAGCGGTGGCGGCGGAACCTCAGCGATCGACGTGGGAGGCGCCGCCGCCAGAAGACGCGAGGCTGAAGCCGGTGTTGGAGCGCATTCTGGAGCTGCGCGAGTCCGGGCTGACTTCCGTTATGGTGGTCGTGGACTTCCTGCGCCGTCGGCTGGCGCCTTTGCGAGAGCGGGCCCGGCCGAGCTGGTTCTATACCGGGCCGGAGGACATCACCAGGACCCAGATCGGCGCGAGCTGGGATCTGGGGCAGGCGGAACTGCGGGGGATGACAAGGGTGATCACCGGAACGGAGGACATGGGCCGGACGGAGCTCCCGTGGCCGGAGATGGCGCTCTGCGCCAACCCCAACCGGGTGGCCATTATGGCGGGGCTACCGGAGTTCGATGCCCAGGGGCCTGTGGACCGGCCAAGAAGCCGGAGTCCCGAGGCCTCCGAACTCCCCGGGCTGGAGGAGCTACTTGGCGAGGAGGTCGCTGGCAGCTCGTCGCGGGCTGGCGAAGGGGCCGCCGCAGACGGCAACCGCCGTCCTAGGGAGGAGGGTGCCACCGAAATTGTCGAAGAGGTGGCGCCGGGAGATCGGGGGAAGCGTCCCCGGGCCCTGATCCTGGTGCCAGACTCTCCGCCGTCGCCCACGACAGCAGCGGCATTTCCGGTGCTGGAGCCGCGCCTGGTGCGGATGGGGCCTGCACCGGCGCCTGCGACCCGCATGGCGGAAACCGAGACCCGCACGGCGGCACACGAGGCCCGCACGGCGGCGCCCGAGGCCCGCGCAGGGGTTCAGCCGAGCCCCCAGCGGAAGAGGCGGCGGGAGGAATCCGGACCAACAGCGTCGGACCCGGACTTCAGGCTCCCAGCGGCTAAGTGGCAGTATCGGTGAGTCTCCTTTCTTGCTTTTTCCTGGGCATTTCTGGCCCGAACTAAGCTTCGACATTTTTCATCTGTCTCCCGTAGGCCGACCGCGGGCGCCACTACGACGGAGAAGGCACGGGTGCCAAGGCCAGGGCCGATCCCGCCGGCTGTGTCGACGGAGACGGGCACAGGAACGGCGGAGGCGCCTATTGTCGTGGCGGCCACTGGGAGAGAGGCGGAGGCGGTGGCCGAAAGGAGGACGGAGCAACTGTCCGAATCCTTGGCACCGGCGGAACCTACCCCGGGCGTGGAGAGCCCAGGGCGGAGGACGGTGGAAATGGATGTTTTGGCGGGGCCGGTGGACAGGGCGGCCGATGCGGGAACGCGGCCGCCGTCCGAGTCTTCGGCGCCGGCGGAACCTACCCCGGGCGCGGAGAGCCCGAGGCGGATGACGGGGCAGGGCCTTGTAGAGAGCTCGGACCCCCCAGAGGCACTCTGCGGAGAGGCCTGGGCCCCACCGGCGCTCGGCCAGCCCGCCGATCCCTTCCTGGCCGCCATCGAAGGCTTCCAGGTAGCGGTTGGGCGGCTGGGCGCAGCGGTGGACGCTAAGGCGAGGGAGCTCGAGGCCGAGCGCGCCCGCCTGGCATTGGAGAAGGCGCAGCTGGCGGGCGCCCAGGAGGAGGCCCGTGCGGCGGCCACGCGGGAGCAGAAGCTCCTAGAAGACATCCGTGCGGAAGCCGCGCGGGAACAAGAAATTTTGAAGACCGTGCGGGCAGAAGCCGCGCGGGAACGAGAAGACGCCGCCCGCCTGGCCGAGGCGTCGAAGCAGCAAGCTGCCGAGGCCCTTGCCAGGATGGGGCAGGCGCAGGAGAGGGAGGTGGCAGTTGCAGCTCGGGAGCAGGCGGCGGAGGAGCGGCAAGCCGAGCTGACCCGCCGGGAGGGCGCGGCCGAGAAGACGCGTGCCGACCTCCAGCGCTGGGAAGACGACCTCCGGAAGATCAGAGAAGAGATCCGCCGCTGGGAGGAGGACGTCTCCATCCGGGAGGTGGACAATGAGTTGTCGGCGTCGGATCTCGGTGTTCGGGAGGATTCGGTGGCCCAGCAGGAGGATGCGCTGGCCCGGCGGGAGGGCGAGCTGAATCGTCGAGAAGGCGAACTGAGTCGTCGAGAGGGTGAGGCTGCTGCGGCGGCAGCGGCCACGGCTACCAGGGCGGAGCAAAACGCAAAGCACGAGGCGGAACTGACCGCCCGTGAACGCGCTTTATCCGAGATGGTGGCCAAGGTGAAGCAGGCCGGGGACCAGGGACTTGAGGCGCAGCTGCGGGCCGCCAAGGAGAAGCTCGAGACCGCTTTTGTCTCGCGGGTCAACCTCGAGCATATGCTGGAAGACATACTCCGGCGGATGCGGCGGGCCGTAGAGAAGGGTGGTCTCGGACGGCTCGTTGAAGGTGAGAAGGGCGACGGCCCCGCGCGACAAGTGTTGGGGCTGCAGCAGGTCTGCGAGCGCCTCGAGGCCCTGCCTTGGGCAGTCCAGGAACTTGCCGCCCGGGAGGGACGTGGCTTGGCACATGCAGTGGCCGAGCACGTCCTGGCCTGCTACCGAAGTAGGGACCCAAACTTCCCGCTGGAGCCAGCGCGGGGGGGGAGTGGTCGAGGCTGAGGGAGAGGCCGCCCGGGTAGCGGTCCGGAGTACCGCCGCCATGGTGGCGGCCGGCTTTAGGCGAGAGGTGCCGCCGCCGCCAGCCCCCGGGGACGACTCAGAGGATTCAGCCGACGCTTCTGCCGCCGACTAGATTTTTTGTAGCCTTTTTTCTTTTGTTGTCTCGATAGGAGTGAACCCTTAGAAAATGCCTTGTATATATCCTGTGAATATTAATGGCAACTTTTCCTTGGGCTCGCAACTCCAGTTTCTCTGAGTATTTGATGTTTCTTCTGGTGTTTCACTTTGAAGTCCCGGGGAGTACTCAGTCGGGCCGTTCCTGACCTTCCCGTCCCTGAGGATGAAGTTGTCCTGATCGCTGTTGCTGGCGTAATCGGCCTTCGAGCTCTTGCGAGTCCGCACTGCCTAAGTTAAGAAACAAAGACACAGACTTCCTTGCCCGGGAGATAGATCGATCCTGCTCGGAACACGCCGTGCCTAGTGAACACTTTTTCACCTTGCGACCACTCAGTTAGTAGAAGGGAGACACGTGCGGGCGAGAATGTGACCAAGAGTCCTCGTGGTCCGGTGGTGCCCGGGCTTAAAACGGGCCGGACCGAGCACTGACAGCCCGCCCCCGAGGCCTGAGCTCCGGACTACTCGAGCAGCTCGAGCGATAGGATTACCCAGGGCACCCAAGGACTCGGTAGTGCTCGGGGTCCTTAAAAGCGGACCGAACACCACGACCACCACGAAGGGCTTCGATCAGACATTACCGCACGCGCGGTACTCCCTTCCACAAACCGCTCTGTCGATCTGGGAAAGAGTAGACACGCGGCAGGGTTTTGCGTGCGAGGAGACCACCTCGCCGAACAGATTAAAACGCGAGAGCCCCCGAGAATGACTCGGGAACATAAACTTACTGAAAAACAGACTTGTCTGAACATAACCACTCACCAGACAGCTGTCGGCCTTCTGGCCGACCGATCCAGGAGGGGTGTGCTTCCGAGCTCGGGTGCCCGGGGACTTGGTTCTTTCAACGGAGCGCCCAGGTGCCCAGAGGCGTACGAGGCTCCCGGGGTCGGGTGATCTCGACCACCCATGCCTAAGTGGTAGGACCACCCGAGGACCCTTGGGGCCGTCCAGAGACCGGGGCATTGAAGCCCTCGCGGCCGAACTGCTCGCGATTGCCAGCCTGTGACTTAAGAGAAAATATAGAATTTCTTTGTTTGGTGCGCTCTGTTAGTGCGGTACTTGCTATAGACTGCTCTCATTTTCGACCCGAGACCTCTTGAACACCCGAACAGGTGGATAAGAGCGGTCAGAGGCATAACCCAGAGGTCCTATGGTTTGGTGGCGCCCGGGTATGACAGACCAGACCGGGCACCGACAGCCCGCTCCGGGGGCCTGAGCTCTGGACTACTCGAGCAGCTCGAGCGATGGGATTACCCAGAGCACCCCGAGGCTCGGTAGTGCCCGGGAGCCTGCCACGACACCGAACACCACAGCTTACCATGCCGGACGTAAGTCAGCGGCGACTGCTCGCATGCACACCGATTGGGATTCTTTTATCAGCGGGGAAAATGAGAGAGCGAACTTTTTCTCGCACAACCGAGCACCTCACCAGACAGATTAAACATATGGAATCTAGGAAAATATTTCGACATAGCGATTGCTTATTGAATGTGTAATATTTACAAAGTTGGGTGACAGCGGCTTACCCAAGGGACGGAGCCCTCGGACTGTTCTGGGCGGGGAGAAGCCCCCGGCCTTGCTGACCTGATCCGCGAGCACAACCATCTATGGGTAGAAGCGTCGGAGATGCTCGATGTTCCACGGATTCGGGAGTGGCTGTCCTTCCTCCGTCGCCAACCTGAAAGAACCTGCCCGCGGGACCGTGATCACGGTGAAGGGACCTTCCCACACAGGGGACAGCTTATTCATTCCTTCGCGCGACTGGACGCGTCGGAGAACTAGGTCCCCCACCTCGAGAGACCGGGCCCGGACATGGCGCAGATGATAACGCCGCAGATTCTGCTGGTATCGAGCCGCCCGGATGGCGGCACGCCGCCGGCGCTCTTCCAGGTAGTCCACGTCATCGCGCCTTTGCTGCTCCTGCTCACCCTCAGAGTATGCATGCACTCGAGGGGAGCCCAGAGTGAGCTCGGAGGGGAGGACTGCCTCGGCGCCATAAACGAGGAAGAACGGAGTCTCCCCGGTGGCGCGGCTTGGCGTAGTCCGGTTAGCCCATAGCACGGCTGGCAGCTCGTCCACCCATCCCTTCCCGTGCTTGGCGAGCACGTTATAGGTCCGGGTTTTGAGGCCCTTCAGAATCTCCGCGTTGGCGCGCTCGACCTGCCCGTTACTCCGAGGATGAGCGACGGAGGCGAAGCAGAGCTTGATGCCAAGGTCTTCGCAATAGTCCCCGAACAGGGCACTTGTGAATTGGGTGCCGTTGTCGGTGATGATCCGGTTCGGGACGCCAAAGCGGCTGGTGATACCGCGGATAAACTGGAGCGCCGTGTTTTTGGTCACCTTGATGACTGGGGCCGCCTCCGGCCACTTGGTGAACTTGTCGATGGCGACATATAGGTATGCATAGCCCCCGATTGCTCGGGGGAATGGACCCAGAATGTCCAAACCCCAGACCGCGAAAGGCCATGACAGGGGAATGGTATAAAGAGCCTGAGCTGGCTGGTGAATTTGCTTTGCGTGGAACTGGCACGCCCTGCAGCGCCGAACCAGCTCGGAAGCATCCTGGAGAGCTGTAGGCCAGTAGAAACCTTGCCGGAAGGCCTTCCCGACCAGCGTGCGGAACGATGAATGGCCACCGCACTCGCCCTCGTGGACCTCAGCGAGAAGATCGCCGCCTTCTGCCTGGGAGATGCATTTTAGGAGGACACCTCCTGCGCCACGCCGGTAGAGATCCCCATCTACTATGGCATAGCGTCTGGACTGCCGAGCAACTCTTTCGGCAGACGCCTCATCCCCGGGTAGGAACTTTTCTTTCAAGTACCCTCGGATGTCAGACATCCACGAGGCATCTTGAGAACATTCGGCGGGTGCAGCACACTCGCCGGACGGCGGCGCGCTGACGGGGCTTCCCACTGAGGGCACCGCCGAGGTCCCCTGAATTGAGTTCGAGGTTTCCCCTTCATCCTGTTCGGCAGGCAGGACGGAAGGCCGTGCGAGTCTTTCTTCAAAGACTCCGGCAGGGACGCGCACACGTGAGGAGGCCAGGCGAGAGAGCTCGTCGGCCAGAGCGTTATCGCGGCGAGGAATGTGCCGCAACTCCAGGCCATCGAAACGCCTCTCGAGCTTCCTGACCGCAGTCACGTACGCCGCCATTTGAGGATCCGTGCACTGGTACTCCTTAGACACCTGGTTGACGACCAGTTGGGAGTCCCCTTTGACCAGGAGGCGACGAATCCCGAGCCCCACCGTAGCCCGGAGGCCGACGATGAGACCTTCATACTCCGCCATGTTGTTGGATGCGCGGAACTGCAACTGCACGACGTACCGGAGCTCTTCACCCGTTGGGGAGGTGAGAACCACTCCGGCCCTGCGCCTTTCAGCGAGAGGGAGCCGTCGAAGTGCATGACCCAGTACCCGGGCGCGTCGTGCCCGGGATAGGCAGAGATCTCTTCTGGGACGATGTAGGGAACGGGCGTCCACTCTGCCAAGAAGTCGGAGAGCGCCTGGCTTTTGATTGCCTGGCGACTGACGAAGTGTAGGTCGAACTCTGCCAGCTCTACCGCCCATTTGACCACGCGCCCGGTGCCTTCCCGGTTCCGGAGAATGGGCCCCAGTGGATAAGTGGTAACCACCGAAACCTTGTGCGCCTGGAAGTAGTGGCGCAGCTTCCGGGAAACGACGAGCACGGCATAGAGCAGCTTCTGCGCCTGGGGATATCTTATCTTGGCTTCCCGGAGGACTTCACTGACGAAGTACACCGGTCGCTGCACCCGGCGAGCCCGGACGGCGGCTCCACCCGGGGGCCTGCCGCAGCCCCCAGGCTTGGCGGCACGGTCGGGGCTGGCCGGGCACTCGGGCTCGACTCCCTGATTGGGAGGAGCAGTGTGCTCGGGCTCGACCCCTTGCCTAGGGGGAGCCGCGAGGATAGGTGAGTGGTCAGGGACCTCTGGGAACTGGGACCCAGCACCTAGTCCTGAACACTCGTCGCGCTCCACCACCAGCACTATGCTCACGACCTAAGGTGTGGCCGAAACGTAGAGCAGTAGGGGCTCACCTTGAGAGGGAGCCACTAGCACGGGTGGCGAAGTGAGGTACTTCTTTAGGTTGCGGAAGGCCTGCTCGGCCTCCGGCGTCCAGTCGAAACGACCGGTTTTCTTCAGAAGCTTGAAGAGGGGGAGCCCCCGCTCCCCGAGCTTGGAGATGAAGCGCCCGAGGGCTGCCATGCAGCCGGCGAGACGCTGGACCTCCTTGAGTCGAGCCGGGGGTCGCATCTGCTCGATGGCCCGGATCTTCTCTGGATTGACCTCGATTCCTCGGCCAGAAACCAAGAAACCAAGGAGCTTGCCCGCCGGCACCCCGAAGACACACTTCTCCGGGTTGAGCTTGAGGCGGGTAGTGCGGAGACTGTTGAAAGTCTCGGCAAGGTCCTCGAGCAAGGTGGCGCGGTCTTGGGTTTTGACCACGAGATCGTTGATGTAAGCTTCGACGTTGCGACCAACCTGCGAGTCAAGGGTAATGCGAATAGCACGCTGGAAGGAGGATCCAGCGTTGCGCAGGCCAAAAGGCATTGACATGTAGCAATAAGTCCCCACCGGGGTGGTAAAAGCAGTTTTTTCCTCGTCCCCTACAGCCATGCGGATCTGGTGATACCCAGAGTTTGCATCTAAAAAGCATAAAAGATCGCATCCCGCAGTTGCATCTATAATTTGATCAATGCGAGGTAAGGGGAAGGGATCTTTAGGGCAAGCCTTGTTCAGGTCGGTGTAGTCCACGCACATGCGGAGCTTGCCGTTGGCCTTCGGGACGATGACCGGGTTGGCCAGCCAGTGGGGTGGAGGACTTCTCGGATAAATCTGGCGTCGAGGAGTTTGCTGACCTGCTCGCGGATAAACTCCTGGCGCTTAGGCGCCTACCGTCGGACCTTCTGCTTCACTGGGCGGGCGTCCGGACACACCGCCAAGTGATGCTCGATCACCTCCCTAGGGATCCCGGGCATGTCGGACGGTTGCCAGGTAAACACGTCTGCATTAGCCCGGAGGTAGGCGACGAGCGCGCTTTCCTATTTGCTGCCCAGGTTACCGCCGACCCGGACGACCTGGGTAGCGTCTTCGCCCACCACGACCTCCTTCGTTGGAACAGAGGCGTCGGCGGCGAGTCGGGGTTTGGATGAAGAGGGTCCCGGGCCCCCTGTAGAGCCATTGACCTCGGCCTGCGCTGAGACCAGAGCCATGTATGACTGTTCAGCGCAGGAGACGGCGCCGCCGGAGTCGGCGATCACGGAGATGGAGCCCCCGGGGCCGGGCATCTTAACCGTAAGGTATGCATAATGCACGGCCATCATAAACTTGGCGAGCGCCGGACGCACGAGGATGGCGTTGTAGGGGAGAGGGAGCTCCGCGACGTCGAAGAGGACGCACTCCGTGCGGAAGTTGTCCCGGCTCCCGAACGTTACAGGCAACTCGACCTGCCCGAGGGGGAGGGAGTGCCCGGGGGTCACTCCACAGAAGGGGAGCGACGGCTTTAGGCGCCTGGAGGACACCTGCAGCTTCTCAAAAGCCTCCTTGGAGAGGAGGTTGAGGCCGGCACCACCGTCGATCAGCACTCTGCCGACCTTAATATTGCAGATAGTGGGGGACACTACTAGAGGTAGTCGCCCCACGGCTGCAGTACTGGCGGGGTGATCAGCTATGCTGAACATGATCGGAGCATCCGACCACCTCAGGGGCCTTGCGGCCACCTCGCTCGGGGTTGCCGAGCACACCTCGCGTCGCATGACCTTGATGCCACGGCGCGAGCAAGGTGTGTAGGCGCCTCCGTCGATGAAGGCGACGGCGTGCTCGGGCTCCTGGAAGCCGAGCTTGGCGTTGTCGGGGGCGACCTCAGCATCGCCTCCTCCGCGGGACTCGTCGCGCTCCCTCTGGCGCTGCTCCACGAGTCCCTTGACCGTACGACACTCCGTGAGGTCGTGCCATCTGGTCTGGTGTATGGGACACCATTTACCTGGCTCGGGCCCCGCGGGAGCGGGGGCCCTTGCTGGAGCAGGAGCTCGGCTAGGGGCCGGGGCTCTTGCGGGAGCCGGTGCCCTAGCTGGTGCCGGGGCCCTCGTGGGCACGGAGGCCCGAGGAGGAGCCCTAGCAGGGGCCCTGGAGGGACGTCGGTCGACGCCCGGCCGGCGCTCTTGCCGGCGGTCAGGTTCTTGCGGCACCTTATGAGCAGGGACCTGGGTCGGCTCAACGGGGGCGGCCTCGCGCTTCGTTCTCTTCTTCTTTTCCCGCTTGTCGGAGCGGGAAGAACTTGGCTGGTCGGAGGCGGGGCGTGGAGCATGCCACGCCCTGGCCTCCGCAGCCTTGGCGCACTTATCGGCCAGTGCGAAGAGTTCCGCAGTGGTCTCGATCTCGTGCGTGCCTAGTTTTTCGAGCATCCGCTCGTCGCGGACGCCCTGCCGGAAAGCAACAATAACAGCATGGGGGGCCACTCGCGGAATAGTGTTGCGGACTTGGCTGAAACGCTGTATAAAGCACCGTAGCGTCTCCCCTTCCTGCTGTTGGATGGCGTGGAGGTCGCACTCCAAACCGGGGCGCGTAAACATGCCCTAAAAGTTGGCCTCAAACTGGTGGCACAGGTCATCCCAGGAGCTAATAGACCCTGGGGGTAAGTGCATAAGCCAAGAGCGGGCGGAGCCCCTCAAGGCAACATGAAAATAGTTCGCCATCACCTTTTCGCTGCCTCCGGCCGCTTGGACGGCCGTTGTGTAGATTTGGAGGAACTCGACGGGGTCGATGGACCCGTCGTACTTCTCCGGCAGCTCGGGGCGGAACTTGGAAGGCCACCTGACCCGGCGGAGCTCGGTGGTGAAGGCACGGCAGCCGGTGCCGTACCCCGCAGCACGAGTAGGGGTCTTCGGTGGCGAGTGGCGGCGAGCCGGGGATTCCCGGTGGCCTTGGGCCGGGAGAGAGGAAGCCTGGTCCTCTGCCCCGACCCCCTGACGGGCCTCCCGCTGGCGCTCGAGAGTAACTCGGGCGTCCTCGTAGCCCCTCCGCTCGTCAAGGCGCAAGCGGAGGTCCCGGGCTTCGGACACGGCCAGGAGGGCGGCACTCCGCCTGGAGGCCCCTCGGCCCGTGCGGGCGTTGCCCGTTGAGGAACCGGCTCTGGCGGCACCACGCTGGGAAAGGGTGCGAGGACTCCCGGCCTGCACCTGGCGGCGAGCAGTGCCAACCAAAGCGACGACATCTTGTAACCACCGGCCTTCCGGAGTATTCAGCGTGGCTTGAACGGGCAGGTGCCTGAGGAGAGCATGCGCTGCAAGCAGCGCGCTCCCCGGGCCGGCCTCGCTGAAAGCGAGCCTGCGCCGGGATGGCACCCGACGTGGTCCAGAGGCGGACCTGGCGGCCGGGGTCCCGACCTCTTGCTGGGGGTCGGAAAGTGCATCAGCAGCGGCGGCGGCGGCCCCGCTGGGCCCAGCGCCTTGATTCCCTGGAGCGGGAAAAACCGCGCACGTGGTTAGCGGCTGCTGATGGAACGCAGTAGCGACTGGGTTCTCCCGAGCGTCGGGCAGCACTTCATCACTGGAAGTGGAGCCGGAACGCTGGAGACGGTGCCCACCAGTCATCTTTTCCTGTGAAAAAAAAGCAAACGAACAAATCCAGGGATATTCCCCCCTACCTGGCGCGCCAGCTGTCGGAGGATGAACTCTTGTCGCAGGGATCCCGAGAGACCCCTTTTTAGAGATTCGACCGGGGGGATGATCCTGAACGAGCTTGTTTGGGAAATAAGCGAGAAACGGAAAGAAATGCAGTGACTGGTGGGAGATGATCGTCCTAGTGCAAGAAAGATGGGCGCACCGGCATTTAGACAGGTTCGGGCCGCGCGAGGGCGTAACACCCTACTCCTGTGTGAGTGTTATATCTCTCCTTGAAGGGAATTCTTCAAGGATGTATCTGGTTACAGGGGTGAGCCATCTACCGAGAGCTTGAGGCTCTTGTGTGCTTCTTGAGGGTTGTCGAGGCTTTCTTGCCTTGTTCACCTTGATTTTTCGGTCTCTTCTCTTGATCTCGTTCTCTCTAGCTTCGTCTCCCTCTTTCCTTTTATAGGCGCGCCGACATCGACTTATCCAGAATGGGAAAGAGGGTGCACGAACGCCAAGGCACCACGGAGAAAGGCGTCATCATTCCGTTTTGGCGAAATGACAGGGGCGGTGGAAAAATGCGGCGTGCATCCGTCCATACGCCACTGCGGATGTCCTCCGGCGTCATTAAGAGGGCTCACCGGGTAGCCACAGAGGTGCTCGGTGCGCCCACCCTGTCTTGTTCTTCTGCCAGGGCAGGGTGGCAGGCGGAGCGCTTCGATTTTGGCAACGCTATCCCGAGGCACCCAGGTGAAACCGGACGGGACCTGTGCATTTAATGGACCCACGCCCCCCTGCCAGAGCATGGCAGGATCTGACACTAGGGCGTGGGCAGCTGAGAATGTCAGGATATCAGGATGTCAGGCCGCTCATGCCTATTAAATGCGGCATTGGGCCTTTGACTGGCTGACACCTCGACGATGGGATCCCTTGGGTCGTCGGACGATCTTGCGCGAACCTTCGGGGAACCGAGTCCTCGGGGGCTGCCACGTGCAGCCCCGAGCACTCTCTCCCGAGCACTTGGGGGAGACCTTCGGGGAACCGAGTCCTCGGGGGCTGCCACGTGCAGCCCCGAGCACTCTCTCCCGAGCACTTGGGGGAGACCTTCGGGGAACCGAGTCCTCGGGGGCTACCACGTGCAGCCCCGAGCACTCTCTCCCGAGCACTTCGGCTGTTTGGATCATCGGGGGAATACAGTACTCGGGGGTAGGCGAGAATCCTTCCGAGCACTTCGCTCCGGTACTTGGACTCTGCGGATCATCGGGGAACTGGGGTGCTCGGGAACCTAGAGGCTACGGCCCCGAGCACCTTCCCCCGGGACTTAGTTTCTTCTTATCCTGCAGGGTGGACCTCGCGGCGTGGTGACATGTGGCGGATGGCCGGCCCGGTCTCGGGATTCAGGGACCCCTGGTTCCTAATACACCGACAGTATTGATCAGCGAATCGAAGGAAGATATACAATGGTTGAACGGAATTGACAACCATTTTAAGGTTTTCCCACCATGGTAAGCTGGATAGACAAGAATGTGCATATCTCTCAATGTTAGAAACATGTAGCGAGACTACTGCAACTCACTAGATGACATCCATTGCATAAGCTTATTGAAAGTGCCTAGAGGGGGGGTGAATAGGCTTTTCTGAAAAATAAAACTAAAACAGCGGATTAAAACTATCGGATACTCCGGTGAAGGTCGGATACTCCTGTCTGGTCCGAAGTATCCGGTCTAGTCCGGAATCTCCGGTCTATACAGGAAAACAAGAACAACTATGAATTAAAGCGAGCAGCTAGAATCTAAAGGTGAAGCTATGTCTATTAGATATCACAAAGCTAGAACAACAGTTCATACTAGCAAGATGATCACCAATGCAACTTATATGTAAATTCTCAAATCCACACTATTAAGTAAATTGCACAAATAAGAACACAAGGGATTATCCCAGAGTTCGGCCACCTCACAAAGAAGTGTCTACGTCTCCATTGAGGAGCTCACAAAGAGCCGGGTCTTTTCCAACCCTATCCTCTTCTAGCGACCACAAAGATTAAGCTAGAATTTCCTTACTCAATTTAAAGTAGATTACAAACTTCCTGTGAGGAACCGTCCAAATAATATTCTAATTAATCACCAGGAGGATCATTATTCATAATCACAACCTCGATGATTAACCAAAATATCATCCTGGTAGTCCCGGCACGTGTTTTGTGCCCAAGATCGGAACACATGCCTTTCCAACATGTACATCACAACAAAGCTTAAGAAAGAGCGAGTAATTAACATTATATTACAAGTTCTTAAGTATGCAATAAGTTATCACAATTTACAGCAAAAGAGAACTAGGAGGAGACTAAAACCTGCTCAACTCCTAACCAGCAAAAGAACTAAGCAGCGGAAAACTAAAAGCTATACAACAAAAGGATATAGAGCCACATGCCCTTAGGCTCCATACCCGAACACCGAGTTCGGAGTAGAATGTCCTACTCCTACCCGCCACCCTGATCGGCAGGTACAAAGTAGCCAAACACCGCCTCTTCCTCAACAGCAGCACCTGAAACGCAGGCATGAGTACGAAGGGTACTCGCAAGACTTAAACCATATAGAGCACATATACATAGCTCGACTCCAAGGATTATGCATTGAGCCATTAGCAAGGATAAAGCCACATGGTTATGTTAAACATTAGCGGTAAGCAATCTAAACATCTATGTGTGAGCAACTAACTTAACCAACAACATGATTCTACCCTGCATATACCAACTGAACATAAAGGTAACTGTAACCAACATAAACATAAAACTAGAACCAACATGAGTATATATGTAACCAAGAACCAACTCGTCCATCTCCCACATAACCAACCACAACCACAATCGAAACTCTACGACCGGGTGCAAATGAAACAATAGCATGCTCATGACCGAGAGCGCGGCAGTTCGAACTGTTTATACACCCTGTAGGGGAATACTCCTGAACCCACACAACTCGGGGATCATACGGCTTGTGCCACCCGCTAAAGTGCACACAAGGGGGTACCCGTGTCAACCTTTCCAACCAGCCCCAACCGTGTGGGGCATGCATCGCTCGGCGCGGCGATATTAGAACTACTCCCGGAGCAAACTAGTACCGCTTACAAGCCCGCCCGCTCACACCGTCGATGTCCACGCCCACAAAGCCACAGCTGCGAAGGTATTCGGCTCGCCTTACCATTAGATCGACATGTGGTGAGTAAGGTAAGTGCTAAAGCCAACTACCCCGACGATCGGCCTTAAACGATGCAAGCGGTCTATGGTGTCCGGTCTTCCTCTACCGGCCTACCCAGGGGAACTCCACATCCGGGCAGGACAAAACACCATCCTAGCACCGCCCACATCTCGTCTCATACTCACCACTCATACAACCATCATCAACCAATCTCCAACATTGTGATCATAACAAAAGTAAATAATGCCTATGCTCGCGAACGATGAAACCATTCACCTCTCGACTTCTACCGAAAGACCTATGCATTGCTAAGCATTTCGATTAATTTGTAATCTAGATAACAACATATTCAAGGCGACAAGGGTATGGATAAACAACATATCAAGGTATAGGATATGCAATTCAACATAGTATCTACCCATTTATACCCGACAATGACTCACTAAACATGCAAACATACACAAGCATAATTTATCAATTTTAGACTTCATTCAATTCGATTAAACGGGTGCAATATGCAAACGTAATAGGTTGCTTGCCTTGATGCACTGGTTCACAAAGGTGCGGCACCTCGGGATCGACCTGGGTCTCTGGGATCGATGGATCGACGTGTTCTAAGAAACATAACGCATGCAATGATAAGCATAAATGAAATACAACAATCTAAGCCATAAGGTGCAAATGATGAAATGTCATGAAAATATAGGTTAAAATGTAGGGAAATATTTTTTCTAGCTAGAACAGTTCATAAGAAGACTAGCAAAATTGGTTTCATCCATTTTGGACTGGTAAAGAATTAATGGTGAATTAATGAAGCTTAAGCCTAATTAATTAGCCTCAAAAATTTAATTCGACATTTAATGGCTGGGGATATTTTTAATAGATAGAGTAGTTTATTATGAAACCAAAAAAATTGGTTTCATGATTTTTGGAGTTCGTATGAATTAATTATGAATTTTACAAGTTTCAGTAGAGACTGATGAACAGTGCACCCGGATACTCCGGTGAAGGCCGGATACTCCGGGGTACCGCAGACTCCGGGAGACTCTCCGGCAGCACCCTCTCTGTTATTTTCAGCTGGAGCTCACCGGAGACTCCGGGGAAGGCCGGATACTCCGGGGAAGCTCCAGAATTAGGCTGTTTTGAGGGGAAAAATGCCCGGAATGAATTGCAATCTTCTCCAAACCAAAAGAGAACATGTTTGAGCTAGTTCAAGGGTTCTAGAACTCATTTAACAACTTAGAAACTCCATTCCTAACTCAAATTCATCCAATTCCTCAATTTAGGGTTAAACTCACAAAAACTCATGAATTTCACTCTTTTGCAAAATCGACCAATCGAATCACGAATTCCTGCTATGGGGAGCCTAAGAGACTTACCCACAACACTTGTGAAGGTTAGTGGCCACTGGGTGATGAAGAAAACGGTGGGAAATCGAAGAATTCCGGCGTTCTTCACTTTTCAACCCTAACACCAAAAGACATCCAAATCGGCTCAAATCCTTCGGGAATGAGCAAGCAAATTGGAGGAATGGAATGCTTGTGAGCTTGTGATCGCAATGGTACCACATGCATACCTTGATTCGGCTCCTAGAGCACGGATTTGAGGGAGAAAGGGAGAGGGGCTTGAGAGAGTGAGAGAGGGAGGGGGGCTCCCTTGGCTTGCACGGGAGAGGCACGGGAGTGAGGTGGGGCTGCTGTGGAGTTGGCAGCCGAGTGAGGGAGAGAGAGTGAGGTTTGGGGCCGGCCAGCTGGTGGGTCCCACATGCTAGAGAAAGAGGTCCGTTTCAACTGCGAATTCAATTCTTTTCTCTCCCGAATTCGATTCTCTCATCCGATTGACATGAAACGAATTGCGCTAGAGTTATAAAACAAAATTACACAAAATTAAACATAATGCTTAAGAAGCATAATTATGCTTAATTATGTGATTATGAAATTTGGGACGTGACACTTCCCGTGGCACTCCACAAAGATTGGGTGCTCTACGGACGACGCCTTGCCGTCTAGAAGCACAAAGCTTCAAAGTAAAGATCACAGCGAATGCTCGAGGAAGAACTCAATGCTCAAGTGGCTTAATCTCACTCCAAACCCAAACTCACTAAATTTTACAAAACTTAGCACTAGAGGTGGTTGGAGGGATTTTGAATACTCTTAGAATGCTCAAGGAGTCTAGAGTTCACCAGCAACAGCAAGCATTTAATGCCAAGGGGTGTGGGAGTATATATAGCCCTCTCTCAAAAACTAGCCGTTACTATTCTGTCAGACCTGACCGGAATCTCCGGTGAACACCGGAGTATCCGGTCCTAAATCCAAAAACGGCGTCAGAACGGTCACAGAACGTGTCAGAACTAGCCGTTACAATTCTGTTAAGCTACCGGAGTCTCCGGTCCTGACAGGGCTATCAATTAGACTAAATCCGGAGACTTACCGGACCCTGCGGCTTCTCCAGGTACCGGAGTATCCGGTGAACACCGGAGACTCCGGTCCTTTTATCAAAAAGAATAAATGTTAACCGAGACACCCCTGCCGGAGTCTCCCTCGGAGACTCCAGTTAAAACATTTTCTCCTACCGGAGTATCCGGTGAACACCGGAGACTCCGGTCTTTTTCAATAAAAATAAATACCTAACCAATCGACCTCTGGCGGAGTCTCCCTCGGAGACTCCGGCCTTAAAACTCACCAACTACCGGAGTATCCGATGAACACCGGAGACTCCGGTCTTTTTCAATAAAAATAAAGCGGAACCGAGCACCCTCTGCCGGAGTCTATCTCGGAGACTCCGGACTAAATACTGAGTACCAGAGTATCCGGTGAACACCAGAGACTCCGGACTCAGTGAACTTTGCTAAACAACCCAGTGTCTGTGGGTGAGTATGTCTCTCAACTTATTGGTTCTAAAGGATATCTTGAGCATTGAGACATTAATCAAGCAATCAAATGCAACCCTCTTAATAGAGCGGCTATCCTAGACTCAATTTCAAAAATAAAAGAATTTAAATCCTATTGAGTACTCCTAGTTGCTTCTCCTTTCTTTTCGAAGGGCGTCAAACGTCATATGTCTTCTCAATTTAGACTTAGACTTGTTCATGACTTAGATAAACATACTAGATCCTTAATCGTTTTGTCATCAATAAGCTAAAATCCACTTAGAGGGCCTAGATGCACTTTCACTTATCCCTTCGACGTAGAAAGATTTCAAGAAATAGATAGTTTGTACCAAACCTTGTAGTATTCCACTTTACCAACTCTCCACCAATCGTGGTCTTTATCATTTCATGGAGCTTTGAACGATTGTAAAGCCAGCACGATATAGACCTTGCATTTTGAATGATAATGTCATGGTCTCTAAATTCACCAATTGATTTCAACATTAAATTTATCATGTGCGCCACACAAGGCTACTACACGATAGAGAGATATTCCCTTCTAAGAACCTAATATGACTTCTTATACTTAGACCCATTATCAATCATGATCTGCACAATATTTTGTGCCCCGCATCATTCATCACTGATCTTATCTCTTGAATAATGAATCAACTAAATAAATATGCAATAATTGCGATACTAAATTACTAACTCAGCAAAACAATGTACCTTGTCCAAATACTTGGCATCTTGGCTATAGCCACTCGCATCTACGGACTTGTGAAAAAATATGCGGCCATTGCAATGTAAAAGGAAATTAATATTACTCATATCCATTGGTCCAGTCTAAGAATCACACATTATGATCACACCATACTCTGGTCATTCTAGCTTCCACTTATCAAATATCTTCTTCAATTCTCTCTCGTTCTCATCCAGGTACTTACCATCTATATCCCGGTTAGTTGGAGATGTGACATCCTCTCATGTTATAGAATAGATGGTCATAAGTAAAAAAAAAAGAAATATGACAACAATAAAATTCATTACAAACTTTATCACTTACCCCATTTTTGTGTTTCTCTCACTGCAGCAACAAAGAATGTGTCATCGACCCTTCTACCATGAATACTTGAAGTGTGGAAAAATTTGGACCATGTCAAACCAACAGCTGTATTTGCATTCTTTCGCTTTACACTCCATAGTCCAGTGTCAATCATCTGTTGCATAAGGGCTTTTGTTGTAGCCTTTGACACTTGGTGGCTCTCTAGTTGAAGATGCCCTCCTAATAATCCTCTTTAAAATATTGCCTCCTCCGGTACTTCTACTGCCACCTCCATGCTCGTAGAAATCACTTGCACTCCTCCTAAACTCTTTCTCTTCCCTAGACTGAGCTATGGCACGCTTCACATGTTCCTCTTCCTCCTCCTCATTATCGCTTGTCAAATCTATGTGGGCAGCTTCCTTTTGCCTCCGAAGCCTCTCGTCAGACCTTCCCTTGTTCTTCTCTTTTATCCTATCAAGCTCACACTGAAGTAATTACGCACGTCTGGAGTCACCCTATCACAACTTATAACATTCAATCCATACCCTACCAAATGTTCTTTCAACCTTATGGCACCACCGCCTCTCTTTTCCTTCTTGCAATAGTTGCACCTAAACCCCGGGTACAAGTTGTCCCCGTGCCGCCACACCATATCTCTATCTGCCATCGATTACTGCAAAGCAACATATATCATCCTATTAGCACTACAAAAGTTCACATTTTCTTCAATATTTATACATATACTAGCTTGCAACACTGAATAAACATCGAACAAAACCAAGTATTAGACACTAACCAACGCTATCCAACACTAACCAACCCTAACAAACTAAAAACGGACCTAACAGATACTAACCACTTGGAACCAACCATAACCAAGCATAGCACGCACAAACCGATCGGTAAAAGGTATAAACCGACCGCATACGCGCTAAAACTGACTGGATCAGGCCCTAATGCGTTCGGTTTTGACCTAAGCACCTCCTAACCGATCGGACAAGCTCGATAACCGACCACAAATCGACGAATATCGAGAGGATCTGCACAAATATGGTCAATATGGACCGAATTGAACCCTAACCGAATTACCCAGGACCACAAACTGCTAACCAAACGCATAATGTTAAAAATCGAACGATTTTAGCGGCTAACTGAGCTGTTACCTCGAAATGTGTTACCTCCTCAGGTGCTCGTTTTTTGCGTCTCAGATCACAAGTAACAGTTTAGTCGGTCGGTATGCACCGTCTACGGAACAATTTTTGCCCTTGTGCTCACGGATTTGCTCGGGCAAGCGGCATATCTTGCCAGATGGGCGGGTGGTCGAGGGGGAAAGTTGCTCAGGAAGCGGGGAGGTTCTAAAGCAAAGGGGATAAGTTCTTCCTGTTTTATCCATCCAGCTGGGCTGAAACGGGTCGTTTGTACTGTGTATTCGACTTGTTTTGGCATTTTTAGTTTTTTCAGCCCTTTTTCAATCCATCAATGTTTGAGCAAATAATTCCAGATGCAAATGGCATTTTTTTAAAACTTTTTTGAGATATAGTCTTAGAATGTTCCCTAGTTTTTAATGACCGTTTTTAATTTTTTCAAATTCAACCTGATTTTTTTAAATTTAAATATAGATTTCGATCGTGTTACAAAACCGGACCACACCGAATTAACCGAATTTTACGGTTTTCGTCGAATTTACAACCCTGTGAAGGCCGCCTCGCTTGACGAGCGGCGCGGGTCGCTTCCATGGTGGGACCGCATATCAGCGGCTGCTCATGGCCCCATGTGCTCGGGGAACGACGAGACAATGGGACGCGCCTTCAGGAGAGAACCGTTTTCTCGTTCAGAACACGTATTTTTGGGTAATGCCACACGAATAGAGTAGAGGAAAAAGAAGGATTACCTCGTAACCACGTCACCCGACGTCACAACTCAATCACATCCTAAGCCCCGCCTCAGGCGCGCGAAGCGCCACGCCGCCGCCGCCGCCGCATGGGATGTTGCTCTGCTGCAGCGCCCCCGCCGGCCGCGGCTTCCTCCTCCCTCGCCTCCTCGTCAGTAGGCTCCACAGGACCCGCCACCCCCTCCTCAGCCTTCGCACCACCACGACCGTCGCCTCCGCTGCCATCTCTGCCCCCACCGCCTCCCTCTCGCCGCCGCAGCAGCGCCAGGTCGCGCTGTACGTGGAAGCTCTCCTCGACTGGAACAAGGTCCTTCCCGAAACCCCGAGCTCCCTATCTACTCGCTACCGTCCTCCGCTCGAAACGCTTACCACGGCGACGCGCTGCTATGTGTGTGCGTCTCTCACTCTCTCGCGTCTGTTCAGAGAATGAACCTCACCGCCGTCACCGACAAGGCCGAGGTCATGACGCGCCACGTGGCCGACTCCCTCGCCGTGCTGCCCCCGCTGGAGCGCGCGTACCACGCCCGTTCCACCTCCGGCGGCGGCGACATCGATGCGGTCAACCTTATCGACGTCGGTTCCGGGGCGGGGCTCCCCGGTCTAATCCTTGCCGTTGCACGGCCAAGTAACCACCTTTCTTTTCCAGAGACTGAAGAAAATTTGTGCCTTTGGTTGCTTTGGCTGTTGCAATGTCGATTGTTTTGTTTGTTTCAGGCTGGAGATTTACACTGTTGGAGTCGATGCGGAAGCGGTGCACGTTCTTGGAGCATGCCATTGAGGTTATGGGGTTGTCAAACGTGGAGGTGGTGTGTGACCGAGCTGAGGTAAGATGGTTTTAAGCGTTTTGGTGTGAAATATGATTCAGTACTCATTTTAAGACTGCAAAATTGCGTATCTGATTGTTTTGAAGAAATAATTGCTTTGTTACTCTACTATAGTTAGATATTAAACTCAGTTATGCCGATTCACCAAAGTGATTCCAACATGGAGATTTCTTTTAATGGACATGTTTCTTTGTGCTTCCTTGTGAAGAGATTGATTTGCTGAACACATTTCTAACATTTACTGTGAAACTAGCCATGGCAGTTTTGTTATGTATGATCATTTTACTTACATGGCTTATAGGACAGAATGTTGGCCAAAGTCTTGATTATAGAGAAGCATATGACATAGCAGCTGCAAGAGCTGTTGCAGAACTGAAAGTTTTAGGTATGTGATATTTGGAGTTCTGTTATGGGACCTGTTATAGCGATTATCTAAATTTCTCTTATGCAGCGGAGTACTGCCTCCCATTGATTCGTGTTGGTGGTTTATTCATAGCTGCAAAAGGACATGATCCTCATGTAAGTGTTGGACTCTTGGCTATTTTACTAGCTGTCTGATACTGTTGTACGTTTCAAGAAATTTACCAGCATAGTTTCTGCGAATATATTTTGCTTTCTTGGTTTAGTTCCACTTCTTTCTTTTTTTTTGCTTTAATTGCACTTTTTTGGGACAGGAGGAAATAAAAAACGCTAAAAGTGCAGTACAGAAATTGGGTGCGTCCATGCTCGAACTGTGTAATGGTATGGTACTATGAAGTCCCCCTCCTGACTATGTATTGCAATTCTATTGCTATTTTGTCATTTTTTTCACCATTTTAGCAGTAAATTGTGGAGTGTGATTATCCATGTTGATAGAAGGGCAGACACAACCGTTGACCCAATTCCTTTGCTAATTCTCATGCGTAGTCATGTTGCTGCAATGCCTTCTGCTTCCAGCCTTTCAGGTTGTGATAAACATAGAATTCCTGGTAACATGTTAAGCCTCTATGTTGTCAGTTGAATCAATGGGACCTCATGGTCAGCGGACGGCTGTTATATACTTTAAAGAACGAGCTACTCCAAAAAAGTACCCACGTCTTCCAGGTATGTCCCATGTTCCATCCTGAAAAACATCCCAGTTTAGCAATTTTTGTAATCTGAAACATTCCACTGGTTCCATCCAGGTACTCCGTCTAAGATGCCATTATGAGAAGCGTGACATTGTTGTTGTAGACTTTTTTGCGCGGTTAAAAGCTGAAACTCGCAGTTGATCTAGTCCAGAGATTGTCTACTCAAAGATGTCTACGTTTAGAAGCGTGGAATGGGTTATTAGCGCTTCTGCAACTGTCAGAATTGGAAATGTTCCAGTAGCGCAATATGTTGAGGCTCCCGTTGTATCAACATCTATTCCTTTCATGACACTGTTTCTTGTGGAAAATGGTGAATTGGATATTTCTTGAACAAGACACTAGCAAATGAGGCCTTTAGGATATGTATACAAATGATAATTGGACCAAGACATGGAGCCGTAGTCTTCAACTGCTACGGCTCCAAGTTGTTATTATGCCATTATGAATGCTGCCTTTGTTCATATTTCAAAGACTCTTCTGGTTTCTTTTTAGTTGGACTAGGGCCCCTTCAAAGAATTCATCTTTCTTACATGCCAGTAACATAATCAGACGCTGATTGCTTCAACGCATGCTCATAGGCACTATCATTGCTCTCTCCTAAATATCCCTCCTTGCCTGCTTGCCAAAGCCAACACTAAACAATTGTAACCAAACAGGAGTAAGAACAAAGAAGCTTCATCCCATGATTCCCATCTACCTTCCCAGGAACAAGTCACCACACGTAAGCCCTATCACCAACACAACAACCAATACACGCACAACAAACATGAGATTCATTCCCCAGCTTGACTAAACCAAACTCACCAACAGCTACAACAAGAAAGGGTGCTCTCATCCTAGCCGGCTCTTGCCGGCTGACCAAGTAGTCACCTTTGGACTTGTGACCCTACAAAACATGAGCGGATTGTGTCGCCTCATCCATTCCGCTCACAGCTTCCCCTCTTCTCGAAAGATGGCAATGGGCAACAGCAGATGTCCTCTCCTCTTCCTGCTCGCCACCTCTGCGGTGGCGATGCTTGTCGTCACATCGGTTCCATCGGTGTCTGCCCTGCCATCCGGTTTCGAGGCCATCACATCCAAGCTCCCCAACCCATGGTCAGCGTTCCAAAACCTCACCGGCTGTCATTTCGGTGAGGAGAAGCAGGGCCTCGCCAAGCTCAAGGGGTACCTCTCCCACTTCGGCTACCTCCCTGAGCTGCCGTCGTCATCTGGGTTCACCGACGCATTCGACGTCGACCTGGAGGAAGCCATCAAGATGTACCAGCGCAACTTCGGCCTCAACATCACCGGCGTGCTGGACGCGCCCACGGTGGCCCAGATGATGGCGCCTCGGTGCGGCGTCGCCGATGTGATAAACGGCACGTCCACCATGGGGGCCTCCTCGCACGTCCACGGCCGGAACCTCTACTCCTACTTCCCGGGCTCCCCGACGTGGCCGCGCTCCAAGAAGAGCCTCAAGTACGCGATCACGCAGACCTCCGCGACGTCCATCGACCGAGCGACGCTGAACCTGGTGTTCGCGCGCGCGTTCGAGCGGTGGTCCGCGGCGACGACGCTCAACTTCACAAGGACCGCGTCGGCGTCGGAAGCCGACATCACCATCGGGTTCTTCGCAGGGGACCACGGGGATGGAGAGGCGTTCGACGGCCCGCTGGGCACGCTGGCGCACGCCTTCTCGCCGACGGACGGGCGGTTCCACCTGGACGGGGCGGAGGAGTGGGTGGCCGGCGGCGATGTGTCGATCGCGTCCTCGGACGTGGCCGTGGACCTGGAGTCCGTGGCGGTGCATGAGATCGGGCACCTGCTCGGGCTGGGTCACTCGGCGGAGACGGGCGCCATCATGTACCCGACCATCACGTCCCGCACGAGGAAGGTGCAGCTGGCATCGGACGACGTCGTCGGGATCCAGAGCCTGTACGGGGGCAACCCCAACTTCAAGGGCGTCGCGCCGGCGGCGACGAGCAGCCGGGACATGGACAGCGGCGCGGGTGCGCGCTCCAGGCCGGTGAGCGCGTTGGTTGCCGTAGCCGTGGCCGCTGGGCTCGTGGTAGTAGCGTTGTAGTGAGCGGCGGTTTTTTGGCAGACCATTTTACTTTTACCTTCTGTTGTTTTGGTTGGTAGCTAGAGTAATTTGTTTGCCTGGGGTTAATTCTTTTTTTTTATTTCAGTTGACACGTGTAATTTACTTGTTACATACACATGGATTAGTACACCAATGGTATTCACTATGGCCTCCAGGCCAAACACTCCGAGGACTTCAAGTTATTATCATTCTTATGCTGTGAAATATGGAAAGAGTGAACGTTAAAATGTTCAATCGTGTCGAGCACCTAACAAATAGGATTATCTAGAAAATCAGAGACGATGTAGCACTTTGGATTTTCGTTGATGCACGGCCCCTCGGCTGCCTCATTAGGAGAGAATAGTCCTTATTCTTAGGATTTGGCTGATCTTTTTTACTTGTTTCAGGTCATTTTGTTCTAATTATAATTTTATCCGTCGGACTTCTTCTATTCAATAT
This sequence comes from Phragmites australis, assembly GCF_958298935.1. Taxonomy (NCBI): domain Eukaryota; kingdom Viridiplantae; phylum Streptophyta; class Magnoliopsida; order Poales; family Poaceae; genus Phragmites; species Phragmites australis. Next base: position 10,148,261 of record NC_084928.1, read on the forward strand.
AACCGTTAGCTCTCTTGTTGGTTTGGTTTTGTTTTAAAAAATACATACACCTGGATTATAGAATCGAATCTCGATGGGAAAAAAGTGGCGCGTGAGATGGCACTTTTTGTTGATGCTCGTGTTTAGGGGTTGGTGACATCGAGATCAGAGCGGAATGAGTCCACGTGAAACGACGCGTCATCCATATGCAGTCCGTGTTTCTTGTGCAATCCGGTCTCCGGTGAGTGGTGAGACCGCTCGACCATGCTGATCCTATTGCCGGCACGGGACAGACACCTTGGATTGGATCATTCAGTAACGCCCAATGAGCACTACTTTGCCTTGCTCCTTTTTCTGAGCCAGGATTAGAACCAAGATGAGTGCAGCCGGGCAGGCTTATCTTTGTCCTAAATGTTTGACTAGGGTGTTCAGGAAAGTTAGTTGGGACAATTTTGCATTTAGACCATCTTCAACCATATTCTTTTTATTTCATTCCCTTCTCAATTCACATCCTCGTTCCCATTCTCTTTATTTTCTCTCATCTTCAATAACTTCATTTCGAGGAAAACCGCGAAGGAAAAAGAGAGAGAACCCTGTCATGAAGGGAATAACCTCGAGAATATCTTCGTGACGGGAACCGTGAAGGAAAACCATTAGAGCGCTGAAGGGAACGAAAATCCTTTCACGACGGAATTTTCATCCCCGAAGAGAAACCGTTGGCCGTGGTCTTAGACGCTGGTGAGATCACCGCTGCTAGCCTTCTGCTTGAATGATGAAAATTGACAAAAATCCTACACATTGACTTTGAAAGGGGAATCGATTTCAAGCATAATAATCTTACGGGACATGGTCTCATGTATTTGAGGGCTATATCCTAGTCACGGTTTGACAATGGCATTCTTTTAGATTCCTTAATTTCTCACCTATGAATTATATTAACATAGTTTTATGGTAGGTTATGCCATGTGTTTCGTCATAAATGTGATCTAGCCCTCTGGTGCACGAGGCTAGCTCTTGTAGGATTATTTTTGCGGTTCAAGGTTGGGTGATACTAGGATTTTTCCTAAATATGTTATTCTTTTACTAATTTACAAAAATATACAGCTATTTAAAAGTTTTACAGGAATAAGTCATTCTTGCCTTTTTCATGAGGCGTTTTTAAAAGCCCTTTTATTGGAAAATTTTTACAAAAATCAGCAATATGTCAAGTCTCCCTTGATCTTAACCTTCAAAAGACCATCCAATATTCATGAAAAAATAAAATAAAAGTCGAGTAGAACAGTCTATCATTGATGACTCCACAAAATTTCAACACCAACAACTTGTACAGTGAGAGGGGAAAAAACAAGTTCCAACGTCTGCTGTTTTGAAGGTTAGGACCATGGCAACCCTAATATTTGCTGATTTTTTCAAAACTTTCAAATGGCCGCAATCTTGTCTAGAAGTGAGGGCGCACCCACATGGGTGTATATGGTCGTGAGTGGGGAGTGCGTGCATGAGGGTGGCTGACTTGTACTTAAAAAAGTATACAATTAATAAATAAAAATATATTCACAGAAAAATCGTAAGACTAGTGTACGGTTAGGTCTACATGGACCTTCTTCCCAAGCCTAGACTACTATGGGCCATCATTAACCCATTTAGAACAAAACGGTTTGAGCGAAATTCATAAAAGAAAAAGTTTAGTTTCCTACGGAACTTTCGGAAAAGCAAAAATGAACTTAGGTGTAGTACACATAGATAAATTTAGGTTTGTTTCTACATTCGCACACTTCAAAAAATCATTCATAGTATGTTCATATGTGCAGTATGCCAAGGAAAAAAAACATAAAGTTTATATTTTGCGCAGAAGAGTTCTTTTTTGTTTTGTTTTTTCTTATGGTATACGTACGAACATTTTTTTTACAGTCTTTTGTAGGTATGCATATATTGACACGAGGTTAACTGTATAGTTTGTTTTTGCACTGAACAAATATACAAAGCAAGCGTAAGTGCAGATAATTCCTGCTCATTATTGGAAAACTAACAAAAAAGCGCAGTCACAAAAACACTTTGATACACGTGCAATCAATTTTTTGAGTGAATTGCACAAAGCTACACCTATTATGCCATTTATAACATAAAACTATAATTATTATGTATAGTAACATAAAACTACAAATTTTGTACACCAATGTTATACATAACCCTATTTCTGTTATCTCTGCCGTCGAAATTGACAGTTCACTGGTACTGCTCACCGATACAAAAATAAATTATCTTCTGTTTCTCTAAATATTCTAGAACTTTTTGTGCATATTCTACAATCCATGTGCAACCCATTTTAATTAGATTCACCCAAAAAGCAGATGTAGAATTTAAAGTAAAATTCTTCAAAAAAAACTACTTTGATAAATTCTAATAATTGTTAGGACCTCAAATAAAATTAAAAAAAATAAAAATTCACTAATATTCTTCTTATATCATGGATTATGTTTTAAAATTATTTATAGCCCTAAGTTATACGGTGAAAAAGTGGGTTCCTTTGTAATGCTCTATTTATATATACTTTTTCACCATATAACCTAGGGCAAGAAATAGTTTTAGAAAATCATATAATAAGAATATTAGTGAATTTTATCAGATTTTTGAAATTTTATTTGAGTCCTTAACAATTGTTAGAAGTTATAAAAGTAGCATTTTTTTAGAATTTTAAGTTAAATCCTACACATGCTTTTTAGCTTAATCCAATTAAGATGGATTGCGCATGGATTATGAAATACGTACAAAAATTTCTACGATTGAGAAATAGAAGACTACTTATTTTTGTGTTGATGAACAGTACCTATGAACAGTGAATTTCGATTCAACGGAAAAGAAAATGGAAATGGAGTTATGTGTAATATTGGTGTACAAAATTTGTAGTTTTGTATTACTAGACACAATAATTATAATTTTGTGTTACAAATAGTATAATAGTTATAGTTTTGTGCAATTCACTCTTTTTTTTTAATTCTGTTTTGGTATATTTAGATTAGGCATATGGAAATACCATCATATATAAGTAGACTGCTACATTATTTTTGACCGAAACTTACCAGTATGGTATTATTCTCGTGATTATGTCTAAATACATATGTTAGTTACAGACAATGCGTCCAAGCATCAATGTTAACGATAAGTAAACAATCGATCTTACGAATACAAGATTAGAGTAAGAGATACTCCCTCCAGCTGAATCATGCACAGAAAAACAGAGGTTTATACAGATCTCTCGAAGGATAATAGCCCTATATCATATGTTCTTGTATTGATCTTTGAAACAAATTATAAGGGGGGTCTTGGCTTGTCTAGATAGGATCTAAACCTAGTTGAGGGGTTCTCGTGTGTAGTCTCGGTGAGATGTTGATGTAGATCATGATTGCAGAAGGGACGAGGCTCGTGAAGCACTGATTGCTTCTGTTTGGCTTGTTGTGACTTCTGGATAGATTGTCCTCCGCAAGGTCCCCTGACTTCGTATATATGGGGATTATTGTGTAGCATCCGAACATCTTTCCGAGTAGGATTCTATCATTCTTAAACTTATGGATAAACTTTCTTATTTAAGAGATATCCCAGAACCTACGGACAGTTCCATACATCCAGGGACTCATTTTCTGGATAGAGTCGTATGCTTCGAAAATCTAGGAAACCCTAGGGGCTTCGTATATGAATAGAATAATAGTATACTATAGTTTTATACTAGTTATCGTCAAGCCTCTTATTAGTACGTGAAATGAGGTTCAATAGCTTGGCCCAGCCGAGGGAAACATCCTAACTGGCTATTTTTTTGAGTGATAACTCGGGTCTCCGGGTATGATGTACATCTAATCGGGCATCCGGATATCCTCAGATCATCTAGTCAGGATTTTAGGCTTGTCTGGGTAATTTTGTTAGCTTACAAGAAGGGGCCTCATACGAGTAGGGATTCTAGGTCATCCGTGGGGTATCGTCCCAACTTTTCGGAGTTCTGAAAAGGATGGGGGGAGAAATGGCTCTTTACCTGATGATTTTTTGAAATTTGAAACATTGCAACGGAAAATTCACATGGTGGTGAAAATAATCTTTCTCTGTGATGATGGATAGTATAAAACTATCGTATACGACTATCTTATATGTATACATATCTCCTAGGGTTTCTGGTACTCTCGAGTCATACGTTCATGTCTGGGAAGGAAATCCTTAGACATATGGAAACTGCCCGTATGTATTGGGGTATATTGTACACAGAGAAGTCTATATCTAAGGATAACAGAATCGTGCTCGAAAAGGAGTCCGAAGGCTATATATATATAGTCAGGGGACCCTACGGAGGATAAGTCCATTGAACAAGTCTATAGAAGTCTCAAGCGCACTACGAGCCCTAAGCCTTCTATACTCATGATCTACATCAACATCTCACCGAGACTATAAGCAAGGATCCCTCAACCAGGTTTAGATTCCATCTAGGCTAGCCAAGATCTCCCCTCCCTTGTAATTTACCTCAAAGATCAATACAAGAGCTAGGGCTATTATCTTTTGAGATGCCTAAACTTATATAAGTCTCTGTCTTCCGACGTATGATTCGATTGAAGGGATTATTCCCTACTTTATTCATGTATTCATAAGATCGACGGTTTACTAATTATCAATGGCGCCAGTTAGAAACTATGCGCATTCATTGGGATAGTGCATCGGATCTCCTGGGATTTCATTCCAACTACTCCTGCATTCGTCGAAAGATATCCCTAACATAAAATGCGATAGGATACTAGCACAGAAGATCATAGCTTCGAGTAGTATTCAAAACTACCACGTTGTCTAGTCAAAGAATCATCGAGTCGCCCTAGGCTTTCTTCTATATTATGTGCTTGGGAATAGAAACTTATTCTTTAGTTAGTAAAAAACAAAAAAGAATGTAAATGAAAATGGTGAGAATTCTTGGGAACTTGATACTGAGGAGATATCGATAACCTAACATTCTTAGTGCAATTTGCTTCCTGCTCCGGCTAGGGTAGGATGAATTCGTTACCAATCGGAGAGCTTAATCGGGTCAACCCTAGGTTTGACGTGAGTGGGAGACATCGTAGCCCCCGGGCACTCGAGGACACAAAAAGAAACCTTTGTCACATCCCATGAGTTTGTAACTTAGAACATCATCTCCATGCGAAGGAAGTCACTTTGGCACGCGCACAATATGTTGTCGTTAGCTCTTGGTACATTGCATTCATCCAACCCCGACTAATTATCTGGGAAGAAAACTCAGATAGGCAGACAAAGATAATAAAATAAAAACTACCGATCGACCATTATGAATTGGCTGACCGAGGTAAGATAAAAGAATTGAATGCTCATACTTCTCTTGTCAAAGAACCTCTTGTTTCCAGAAGTTGATTCCCGTGTGACCTTGTTTGGGCGTATCCGGGTGCATGTGATATGTAAAGGTACCCGGATTGTGACTTACCACCGGTGTACCCATGTTACAAGTTCCAGACGTTTAGTTTAGGGAAGACAAAAAAAGAACACAAAGAGATTCAAGCAACTTTACGAGAAATACGAATCTTTACTAGTGTAAACTTACTCTTAGTACTTAAACTTTTGGGGTTGGTCGACGTTCTAAAGATTATTGAAGACTCATCCATCCTCTATTGCTAAGAGACCCAGGGCGAGTAGACTCAACCACTTTGTAGAGATCCTCCCACTTTGGGGATAGCTTGTTGAATTTATGTTGGCTCTGAATAGGTTGTAGAACCAGGTTTCCGGCTTGGAGGGTTTCATTGTCGGACGTCTTTGTCCTAGTAGCTCTAGAGGGATTTAATATTCGATTGATCATATCAGCACTTGAGTCCTTTCTTGTTAGAGATGTTGAAAGAAACGAAAAGGAACTTGAAGCCCTCGGATGCTGACGGGAAGGGATCCTAGAATATCTAGATCCCAAGTCGCAAAAGACCACGACAAGGGGATCGTCTGTAAAGCTTGAGCAGGTTGATGAGCGCATCTGCTATGAAATCAATACTTGACGAATCTTTTTACTGTCTCTCTCACATCATGGACAATTGTATGCCAATATAAGCCTTGTCTAAAAGCTTTTTCGACCAGGGTTCGGAAGGAAACATGAGATTTGCACACCCCTTTATGGATTTCTTCAAGTAGTTTGCTACACTGCTTCTGAGAGATGCACGTCATGAGCACTCTGTGGGCACCTCTTCGATAGAGGGTATCTTCAACCAGGGTATACGTCTTGGCCCAAAGGAAACTTGCTTGGAAAGTGCCTCTTACTCGGGTACAATTCGAACCTGAAGAAACTTGTACATTGGATCTATCCATGTATCTTCGTACTCGAATAGAATTTTAATTCCCGGTGACGTCCGGAGCTGGTTATAGGTCTCTTAGATCACAACTCTTTCACCCATGTCATCTTATGATGTCATGGATGACTTCGAGAGTCTTTCTTAAAAGACCCTGGGATGTCCTGAAGATCTTGAGGTGTCTAGTCGGACAAGACTATCGGCAAGGCAGTTGTGTAACACTTCTAAAAATTCAAAGAAAAAAGTCACAAAATGAACTCAAAGGTTGAATTAATTTTTCCCTTCATTGGACTGTTCCAGGCCAAAGTTTGGCTCACCTCTTTCCTTCTCCCTAGGCCGAGCCCGCTCCCCTTTCCCTCCCTTTGGCCTAACTGGCCCAGCCCGACGCCACCCCCCTCCTTCTCCTTCCCCTCCCTCCACACACCCGAGTTCCTAGCAACCGCTACCACCGCGAAAAATCGCCACCCCGCCTCTGCCGCCTTGTCTCCCCTCCCCTCTCTGCGAGGTCTCTGTGCACAGGAGCCGGCGATGAGCGCCTAGTGCCTGCGCGGACCAAGCCACGTATGGGCAATAGAAGGTCACCACCGACCACGGCCTTGCCTCCCTTTCCTCCTCTCTCTCACTCTCTCTGTGCTTGCACGCGCGTGCAATGTCACCTCACCTACACCTCGACCACTGGTGCAAGTTGACGTCAGCCTCGCCGCATGGCCAAAGCCACACGCCACGACCATACATCCGCCATGATTGCCAGCTGTTGCCATGGCTATCCCCTCTTCCGCTTATAAAAGGCCCTGCCCGAACTCTCACCTCACTCCACTGAAGCCAAGCCGAGCCAAAGGTGCTCTTCTTCCTCCCTCTCTCCCTCTCTCACTGTTTTTCCCTCCAATGACAGCCGCCATTGATGCATAACCAAAGACCACAACCGGCCAATTAGGCCCCTCTGCGAGCTTCACCGGACCACCCTTCACCTCCATCGTCCCTCTGCCTAACCCTCCCCCTCCCTCCCAAGACGCCATGGAGCCACCTTGGCCACCGGCCTCCGCCCTTGTTGCCTGCTGCCAATGGTGCCTCACCGGCCAAGCCGAGCATGGAGATCCTTCCCTCGCACCCCACGCTCACTCTCGGTAACCAAAAATCCTGCCTAGACTGTCTCTCCATGTTTTCCCTATCGGTTGCAGTCGCTCCCAACTCCGGCCAACCTAGATGAACAATATCATTTTTTCTTTTACCCAGATTTAATTTTTGGAAGCTCGTTTCTCCTTTATTTTAGCTCCAATTTCCACAATTCTTCGCTAATATTCATCTAAATTTAAAACCTATCTGTTCTCCTCAGTTTCACAATTTTTGGGAGCTAAATTGTGTGATTGTGTGTATTTATTTTATTTGTTGTATACCGCGCTTTAGAGACCGGAGCGTTCGAGAAAGAGGAGGAGCCGAGAGTGCAAGACTTTGAGTGGACCCCCTCAAGGACTTCATGAAGGCAAGTCTGAATCCTTTTTCCCTCATTGATCATATTGTACCCAGTGTTATCACCATAACCCGTAGCAGCCATTTTTCCACCAAATAATTACATGAGTATTATTTATCGGCACAATTTGAATTGTTGATCTAGTTATGTACTATTGTAAATGAGCCAGCCTGATTGCTATCGTTCCAAATATAACCTTGATAACCCTAGAATTATCGCATCAGCAATATTAATTACACTAAGATGAATCCCTTATTACTAGTATGCTTAGGCTATGTATTACACTGTTATTTTATTCTTTACCATAATATTTTTTGCAAACTGTGTAAAATGTGGTGCTTTGCCGATGTGTGGGTTATTGGAATGGGAAGAGTTACCAGATGGCTAATATCAAAAGAAAACCTATTAGAGCTGAGGCAAATCAGGGTTCCCGTCAGGAATATCTTATAAGCTAAGTGCTGCCTGTGTGGTAGGCTCATTGTGGAGATATTTGCTTTGGTTCGGTTAAGGACCGAGTTGGTGTGACATCTTATTTAGTCTTCATAGTACAGGCACTCGACTCTGTATATGGCAGGGCTTAGTCTAAACCCCACTAGCTAGTCTACTAGACGTCCAAAGACAAAAGTGCAACGAGAAACCATGGAGTAGGTGCAGGCTTGTCGATCTGGTTGGAGGCCTAGTTGCAGGTCAGGGACCACTGGTTAGTTTCTGTAGGTGACAAGTGGGATGATGCTATGGTGGGTAATGGCTTTGTTGAGTTGTACTGCCATGACGATGGTATGTTGCTAAACTTAGCTTATAGCTAAAGTGTACTACGCTGCAAAGATAAAAACTGTTCGAATAGCTATGTCCACGATCATGAACAAACTATGATTCATTCACCATAACTACCATGGGTTATGTGTGTTTCCTTAGAGTGTGAATGGGCAGAGTGTGCCCGTTTTTAGAAATAGGTCCATCAGTATACCACGGGTTGCTATGGACGAAGTGTCCAGCAACATTAAAACTTGGGCCCTGACGATCTTCCACCACGACCGAATCCTCCTTCATTTAATAATGATGATATTTTTTTTCACAAAACTGTCTTATGAAAATGAACCTTTGCATATGTAAATTTGGTATTTCCACAAAATTAAGTTTATAGCCTTACCCTTGTTAATATTATATGCATGTACTCATACCCCTTGATGTAGAGCAAGGGTTGGGACTTGCTGAGTACGTTTGTACTCACGCTTGCTTATGATTTCAGAGGAGGATCTAGACTTCATCGACTTCAATGGTGAGGCTAACATTTAATTTTGGTCGTGTCCGCACACGAGTTGTTTGTGGAATGACATGCCCCATGTTGTGCCCTCTGGTGGTGTGGACCTGGTTGTTCGTGAGCCTTAGTAGAATCCTTTATGTACTATTAGCTTGGTGAATTTTTTTTTACCGTTCCCTTTATTGTATGACCGTGTTATCACCTACTGTAAGACTTGTATTCTACCAGTGACTGATCAAGGGACTAGTATAATAAAGTTTAAGCACCGGGGATGACCCAGGACACTTCAAGTTGTCTTTCTCGAGTTCAATGAATTTCTTTTTTAGCTTCCTCACCTCCGCAAGGTAAGCTGTCATGGTATTATATGAGATTTAATACTCCTTGCCAACTCGCTTCACTACTAGCTATTAATCTCAATTCATGAAGAAGTGGTTGATGCCGAGTGCTGGAGCTACTCAAAGGCTGGTGAGCAACCCCTTGTATTCTTCCGCGTTGTTCGTAACCGGAAAGTCAATCTATAAAACATATAGAAGGCATTCTCCGCTCAGGGAGAGGAGGGTTTCCCTAGCCCTGAGATTTTGAGCATTAGCAATACATCAAAATATAATTCAATACCTCATGTGCCTAGTCGTAGGCGTTTTGGGGCTGGTGCCTCGAAGAGTCACCATCGAGTCTAGGTTGAGGGCGTCATACGTCATGTTCTCTTTCCTTTATGAAAAAAGGGTCTCCTGGGCATCAACTGCCTTGTCGGAGATGTTCATTAGCTCTCTGACTGTCTGAGGGTCATTGATGGTGATATCTTTAGCACACCTGTGATTCCTTGGAAGTTCCCCTAGAATAGATCACAAAGTTGCTCCTCGAGTAGATCGTCTTTGGTGCTTCCATCCCTGATAGTGAAGATTTCTCGAGGGTACACTCCATTAGAAGTGTAGTCTATGTCCATCATGGACTTGTCATCGGAGGACGCCTTCGGGAAGGATCTTCAACAATCCACGTTGTTGGAAGCCACAGGGAATGATCCCGAATTGAGGAAAACGTCACTTGCGCAGACGACTTGGTTATCGGGCGATTCAAGCTCGATATCGTAAACCCTGGCACATTCATCCATAAAACAACTTGTGTCATCACTGGAATCATCGTCAAGGAAGGTGTCTCCTAGATCCACCTAGTCGGTCATCGGATCATCGGGCGAGAGGGCTAAGTTGTCGTAGAATCCTTCGTTTGAGTAGCCGAATTTTGACGCGGTCCTAGGTGAAGTCGGCGATATGGCTCATGGTGAAGATTTGGCATCATTGCTCATGATCTCCACGGACGGCACCAGCTATCAATAATTAGTAAACCATCGATCTTATGAATACGAGATTAGAGTAGTGGGTATTCCCTCTTGTTGAATGGTTCACCGGAAAATAGAGGTTTATATAGGTTCAAATCTCCTGAAGGATAATAGCCCTATGTCTCGTGTTCTTGTACTAATCTTTGAGACAGATTACAAGGGTGTCTTGGCTAGCCTAGATGGGATCTAAACCTAGTCAAAGAGTCCTCGTGTGTAGTCTCGGTGAGATGTTGATGTAGATCATGATTACAGAAGGCTCGAGGCTTGTGGAGCGCTAGTTGCTTCTGTTTGGCTTGTTGTGACTTCTGGATCATTTGTCCTTCGTAGGGTCCTTTGGCTCCGTATATATATGGGAGTTGCCATGTAGCATCCAAACACCTTTTCGAGTAGGATTCTATCATCCTTAAACTTAGGGATAAACTTTCTTGTTTAAGGGATATCCCAGAACATGCAGTCAGTTTCCATATGTGCAGAGACTCCTTTTCCGGATACAGTCGTATGCTCTAAGAATGTAGAAAATCCTAGGAAATTCGTATACATATAGGATAATAGTATATGGTAGTTTTATATTACTCATCGTCAATCAATTATATATGTAAGAACATAAAATAACAAAATCTCAAAGCAGGATAGCGTTTGCAGTAGCTATTTTTTTCCTCGAACGAGTAGGAGAGTTGCGTGCCATTTCATTAAAGTAGAAAGAGTAAATAAGTACAACACCAAACCGCCCACTGTAACCTTAGAAATATGCACCACAAACCAAAAAATAAAAAAACACCGACAAAGGAAACTAAGAAGGGAACCCTATACTACCCAATTAGCAGACTTCGGAGTTCTTTAGCTCCGGTGGCACGCTGCAGTGCGGCTTCATCTACTATTGTCCTTAGGACCGAACTCACATTCGGCACATCACCATTGAAGACATTCGTTTGTGGTGCTTCAAAGTCTCCTAAGCAACGAGCATTATGAGAGAGTTGCTACCCTTCCTATACTGCTTATCGACCATCTTGAGTACTCAACAACACCAGCTAGAGAACATAGCCACTCCCGACTGCAGAGTCACCAATTGCAGTCTGACCTTTCTGTAGGACAGAAAATCACACTTGTCTATTATATATAATTATCTTTTTCTTGAACTTGGCGTGATACCCCGAAGACAAAGACCTAATGCCTTGTTTCTCGTGTTACCATAACATCTAACAGAATTTCTTTCAAAAAAAAAAAAATTAAGTTCTTTCGTAGCACCTAACAGAAAGGGAGTGAAATCCTTACCCTTTTCTTTTCTTTTGTCCTAAATCTATTCCGAGCAAGGGACTTCAGAAGTTGAGAATATCAGCGCCGTATAACACGTTCAGTTTACCTGTCCATCTGTTGGTTACACGGCAGATTGTGCAACGACCGCCGTGTGCTTTTCGCCTTTCGGCGCCCTGCCCCTTGCTCGTTTACTCGACACGCGCTGCCTATTGCCGGACGGCCACCGTCCGCTGGCGCGTCGTGCCGTCGGCCGGAGGTCCAGAACAGAATGGGAATCCTTCTTTCTTTCCACGCCTGAGAAAGCGAGAAGAAGCGAAGGATGACTCCGGAATCCGACCCATGAGCGTGAGACCCCATTCTCCCGTCACGACCTGTCCCCATGCACCGACAACCCAGAGTCCCTGACATGCGGACCATTGTTTCTCTCGGACCCCACGCGTCGGTGACACCGCAGTTGGAAGCTTCCCCGGAGCGCCGCTGCAATGCATGGTCAGCGTCACCAGGTCCGCACCTCCAACTCCTAAGTCGGAGTGGGCCTTCTAGAACGCGCACCGTATGCATCATGGGTGAGGCCATGAAAAGAAAATTTCCACCGGTTATTATGCTTATTATTACGTTTATTTATATTAAAATTCGTATTAAAAGAGTAAATAAAAAATTATGAGAAATATAAAAAAAATCAACATATATATGAGTGTAAAGTGGAAGGAATGAATGACGGAGATAACCCATGTGTCCCGATGAGGCTATGGCAGAGATGGATCATATGTTAAGTAAGAGTAAATAAAAATTATGAAAAAGATAAAAAATCAACAGATATACGAATTTAAAATAAAAGGAATGAAGGATCGAAATAGCCCATATGCCCCCATAAGACTATGACCAAGATAGATCATGTGTCAAATAAGACTATGTGCAACGTATGCATCATGGGTGAGGCCATGGCCGTCCCTCACGAATCTCCCCCTTCTAGATTTCCCTTCCTCTCCACCTCAATCCTGAGCTGTCAACGACCGCGACGTTCTTAGCCTTGGCCTGCCTGCGCCTATAAAACTGGTGGGCCGGAGTTCGGAGACCACGAGAGCGAGCCATCGATCGCCACTTCCTTGCTTCCCGAGGCAGGGCTTGTCTCGTCTCGTCTCGCGCGTATCCGGCCTGTTCTCGTTAGTTTCGGAGAGGCAGGCATGCAGCGGAGCACCTCGTTCGGGACGTCGTGGGCGGACCAGTGGGACTACGGCGGCGACCCGAGCCCGAGGGCGTCGCGTGATCACTTGGGGAAGAGCGGCGGCGTGGGGGAGAAGACCAAGGTGGCGGCGGCGAGCGGGCTGAGAAAAGTGAAGGACGGCACGGCGCAGGGGTTCCAGTGGATCAAGGACAAGTGCCAGAGGAAGAACAGCGGCGGCGGCAAGAAGCAGAAGCAGAAGCAGAGCTCGGAGGTCGCCGGGTGCTGATGATCGTGTTAGGCTGGTCTGGTTGTAGGCGTGTGCATAGGCAGGCTCGGTGATCTCGCTGTTGTCGCTGTAGTAGCTCATCGTGCTTTGCTGAATTTGGCCGTGTTTTTAGCTTTTCAATGTATACAAAAGGTTTTGTTTTCTCCGCCATGCTTGATTTGGTGGCTACTTCTGCTTTGGCGCTGCCTGTTTTACTGGTTTATGGGTTTAATTTGTTGTTTTATTGTGCTGTCCTGATTCGAATCTGGGCTTTCAAACTTGTTACGAAATCGGGACTCAGAGAGGCAAGAATTTAACGCGGAAAAGCCATCTAATACTGAGATAAAAAACTACTAGAAACAAATCTTATTAGGATGATACAATATTACAAGTATAAGGGTGACTCATATATATAAGTGTTTTTTTAGTCGTATTCGATTAGAAATATTGTAGTATTCATCTAGGACTTGTATTTCTAAGGTGTTTGGGTCATTATCCAACAAACATAGATGATTTGTTTGGTTTGAGAGACTAGAAGAACAAGTAATAGGATTATTCAGCCTTTGGGATTGAGGAAAAGTGAAGGAATTTGCAGTTATAACAAAATTACATATGAGTGGCACCCAATAAAAAACCCTCTGAAATTCTTGTGGAATGGGCTCTTCTATAGGAATCTCGAAGATCCTTTCTAAAAAAAATAGGAATCTCCAAGAAAAACAGGCATGATGCCTAACCTCATGTTTCCTTCACTTGTGTCTCACCCTCCTGTGTCTTGAATTCCATGATCCTACGTTTCAAAGAGGTTCTTAGCCTCAGTTGAAAAAGTTAAGGAATTAAAGCTATGTTGATACTCCCACCACTTCATAAAAATATAAAAGACGCGGTGTGGCTTCAGTGCCAGCTCCAAAGTCATATTTTGACCATAAACTTCTGTTATACAGAGTATTATATTGTTTGTAGCAACAAAATCATAGTCATAGCAAGATACTCTCGAATACGGATTCAATGATATCATTTTTTAATCATAAAATCTACATATTGATAGATTAATTGTTAATCAAAATTTACAAAATTTGAATCTTGAAATGCATGCGTTCCTTATTAAAGAAAGGAGGCTGTACATGATGAGTTTTTGAAATGCTACAGAAAGTGTATCGTCGTTTTCAGTGAAATTCCTTTAAAATCTTGCATACGCCTAAAATTTCTTAAAACAAAAGGTCCTAAATTTTTGAACTAAAATTTGGGGTTTGTCATTCCAGAACCCTTCATTCGTTGTACAGCCACGTGATTCACATGCAAGATGTGTATATTCAGTATTATTCCTTATTTGAAATGAAGAAAAAAAAAGAACACAGTCTTGAACACGAGTCTTTTTTTTTTCACACATGGACTTTGTTTTGCTTCGACAAATCATAAGGAGACAAAGGCTACCTACAAGTTTTTTTTTTTTTGACGAAAAGCAGAAGAGCTGCCTTTTATTCATTAGTAGGAACAAAAACAAAAACTAAACAGATCTGAGAACAAAACCAAAACGAAGGGAAAAAAAAAGGAAAGCTAATTAAACATATATGTACAAGCTATACAAAGCTCAGACTTAGCCGCTAAGACAGCTTGGTACCTATGACCACCCAAAGATTGTACTCATTCCTGATGAGAGCGCTTAAGGCATTGATGGAGAGGTAAGTGTTCTCACAAACACATTAGTTCCATTCTTTCCAAAGATGCCAAAAGGTAATGAGCATTAGGCTCTGTAGTCTTTGCCGAAGGACTGGTGGTGATGAGGAAATACAGTGCCTCCACCATTGAGAGAAGGCCTGCGGGCTACCCTGTGGCGAGATGGCTGGTTGGTTGGACCAAGAAGCTACTAGATGCCAAAGTTGTGCTGCAACGGGGCACTCTAAGAAAAGGTTATCCATGGTTTCTAAATTTCAGATGCATAGGGAGCAAAAATATGAGTGGGGCCATCCGCATCGAAGAAGACGATCCATCGTGTAGATCCTACGGTTGATCAAGAGCCAAGCAAAGAATTTTATTCTCGGTGGTGCCCACGGTTCTCAGACCATCATGGAGTAGTCCACTTTAATGCCTCCTTCAAATTGGCTGAGGTATGCTGATCTGGCTGAGTAAAGACCAGACATTATCATCCGCCAAGTGATGGTGTCAAGGGACAAATTCAGCACAACCCGAAGGGAGTGCCAGAGCCGGATGTAATCAGGCAGAGAGTCGGGTCTGATGCGATTTCTGATATCATCAATCCAACGCCTATTTGTCACCGCTGCCCGTACTGAGCGAAGTCGAGGTCGTGTTTCCACAAAGAGAGTTGGTGCAATGTTTCACGGTGCAGAGCCATCAAGACAGTTGCTATTCTAGAAATCAGTTGTGCATCCATTCCCTACTGAGACGATAGTGAAAGCATGGAAGAGTGCGCGATTGATCTCATTATAGGAAAGTTCAAAGCTAAACCAAGGCTTTTTCGGAGTTGTCCAAGCGAACCACAACCATCGCAATCTGAGTGCCCTACCAAATTTATCCAAGTTGAGAATGCCAAGTCCCCCTAGTTCTCTTGGGCAGCAGAACCGGTCCCATGACACTTTATATTTGGCACCATTGACCTCCTCCGTACCTGCCTAGACCCAGTTCCGGATGATCTTCTCAATACACTTCCGAACATAAACCGGTAGATGATGTATGGTCATGACATAGATCGGGAGGGCGGTAAGGATAGATTTAGCAAGAGTCACCCTACCTGCTGGGTTGAAGAAGCACCCCTTCCAACCCGCAACCCGACTAGCTGCATGGTCTAGTAGAGGTTGAAGTTCTACCCAACGTAACTTTCGTAAGGACAGCGGCATCCCAAGATACTTAAATGGAAAAGGCACCAACGAGACCTGTAGCATGGCCAGGGTTTCCTCCAAGTTGATCTCTTTGCAACGGATGGACGTAGTTGAACTTTTGGATAAGTTCGTTCTCAGGCCGGTGACATGTCCAAATACATCGAGAATCTGTTCCGTGAGCTCCAATTCTTCCTTGACTGGAGCCAGGAAAATGGTTGTGTCGTCAGCATAGAGAGAAATTCTCATTCTAGTGGCCTGATGATTAATAGGTGACAATAGATCGACCGCAGTTGCCAACTCGAACAGGCGTTGGAGGGGGTTGATGACGATGATAAAAAGGAAAGGCGAGAGTGTCTCCTCGCTGTAGGCCTCGGTGATGACTAAATTGTTGTCCCGGTGACCCATTAAGGAGAACACACGAGGATGTTGTACTGAACATAATTGACATCCACTCTCACCAACGAGGTGCAAAATCACGTGATTGAAAATAGAAGAAGGTTAGTCCCCTAACTTACATCCGGGCAAAACGCGCTCGGAAAAAGAAGAAGACTCACATAGGCTTTGGTCCGCGGTATTGCCACCGGGACTCTAGGATCTTGAACTCCAGACCCTGTGACTTCGGCTCGGGGTCCGCTTTCCTCCTCTTCGGTGGGGGGCTCTGTCCCCCGGGCCGTTGAGGGGCCGCCGTGGAGCCTGCCTCCGGCGGCGGGTCGGCCCGGGCGCTCGCTATAGCGCCGTCGTGCCAGCCTTGGTCTTCGGGCTCCCGCGCCCTGGACCTTGCCTCCGTCGCGGATTCCACGCCGGACAACTGGTCGCCCCGGTCTCCCTCCTTCACGCCGCCCGCTGACGGCCGCTGCCGTGGAGGCGACGGTGACGATGAAGACGACGGTTGAGGCACGAACGGCCGGGGGTGCTTTCCTTTGTCCCCCGGGGCCGCCGCTCCGCTGCCGGCGGCGCCTCTCCCGCCGGCCTGATGGCTGCTGCATGTGGAAGCCCCACAGCCAGCCTGCGGCCTGCCGCCCACGGTGCCCCTGCCGCCGGCCTGCGTCCGGCCTCCCGTGGCCTCCCTGCCGCCCGCCTACGGCCTGCCACCAGTCCTCCGCTCGCCTACGGCCCCGCCGCCAGTCCTCCGCTCGCCGCCCGTCTCCTCGTCTACCCTGGGAATCTGGATAGTCCCGGGGTTCCGGCGCCCCGGTCGGTCGACCAGACCATGGGTGTCGAACTCGGGCAGCGTCGCTTGCAGCGCCACCCGGCCCGGGTCCGCGCATAGCGCTAGTTGCTCCCGGGGCAGAACCGCCCAGGTGAGGTCTTCCACGCCGGTCACCACCCGTAGCAGAGCCGCCAGCGCCCCCTCGTCCAGGTTCCCGTCCTCGTCGATCTGGGTCCTGGTGATGTCGTGGGGGCCCGTGTACATCCAGCTGGGGCGGGCCCGCTCCCGCAGGGGCACCAGGCGGTGGCGCAGATAGTCCGCCACCACCCCGCCCGGCGCAGGTCGTTGATGCGGTTCAGTACGGGCCGCATCCTCGCGTCTTCCGCCGAGGCCGCTTCCCAGATTGACCTCTGGGGCTCCGCCGCCGTCTCCGGCAACGTGAGGCGGTCGGGGACTGACGTCGATGTAGACCCAGTCGCGCCGCCAGTCGTCCCACTTGCTCCGCAGTATCTACGGGATGTATAGCTCCGCCAGCCCATCCCGCAGCCGGAAGTTGCAGTAGTCGGCGACGTCCGTGGTGGAGGAGCCTCGCTTCTTCCCGGCCGGCCGCAGGACGAAGAAATGGCGGAACAGCGCCACCGACGGCGGCACTCCCACGAATATTTCGCAGAAGTGCGCGAATATCGCCAGAATGACCACTGAGTTCGGACTCAGGTGGATCAACTGGATGCCGAACGTGTCGAGGATCTAGAGGAAGAACGTCGAGAGTGGCGGCACTAGCCCGGCCACCACGAAGGAGACGAAGACGACGATGCGCTCCGGCCGGTCCGTGATGGGCGGGAAGCTCCCTGGCCTCACCACTGAGGCCTCTCGCTGGCCTTCGGGCACCATCAGCTTGTGGACTTTCTCCGCCCCCTCCTCATTGACAATACGTGACTCTGGCAGCACGCTGTCGGGCTCCTTGTCACGGTGGCTGCTTCCTCCTTCGGCATTTTGTCGGTGGTGGGGAGTGTGCTGGAACAGGTGGGGAAGGAGAGCGCTATGGGCTGGAGAAAGAGCGAGAACTCTCGAGCGCAAGGAAGAAGAAGAAGGCAAGAGTCTTAGTCGCAAGGATGGCGTAAAGGGGCAACGGTTCGCTCCCCTCTCCCTTTTATATCGTGGGGATTTCAAACGACGCCTGCCGTGGCGCATTCGGCGAGACGAATTTCCTCGTTCGGCGTGGGCGCCAGGCGAATCTCCCTCGATCTACGCGGTTGCCAGGCGCACTATCCTCGATCTGCACGGTTGCCACGCACGCCGCCTGCCTCGTTATCACGCACCTCGGGAGTCGGTTGGACACGCGTCTGTTCGGCCCCCCGCTGGGCCGTACCAGAAGCCTGGGCCAGAGAGACCAGCGCCTGAAAGCAGGCCACATGGCTTCGGTGCTGGGATCGGCCTCGATGAAGACGAGGGCCCCATCTGTAGTCTCTGAACCATCGCCCGCCGATGGGCCCGGGGGCTGCTGTCGGTGACACAGGAATCAGCAGTGTGCCACGTGGCGCCCTGTCGCGGGATCACCTCCGCGAGGTACGAGAAGACTAAGTCCCGGGAGATGGTGCTCGGGGGCATGAACAGTGGTCCCCGAGTACCCGAGTTCCCCGATGACCCAAGTAGACCAAGTGCCGGGAAGAGAGTGCTCGGGGCTGTGAACAGTGGCCCCCAAGCACTCAAGTCCCCCGACGACCAGAAAAGCCAAATACCGAGAAGGGAGTGCTCGGGGCTGCGAACAGTGACCCCCGAGCACCCAAGTCCCCCGATGACCCAAGGGAAGTCAGTTCCGGGAGAGAGTGCTCGGGGCCGTGAACAGTGACCCCCGAGCACTCGGTTCCCCGAGGACCCGAACAGTTAGTTCCGGGAGAGAGTGCTCGGGGCCGTGAACGGTGGCTCCCGAGCACTCGGTTCCCCGAGGACCAAGAAAGGGCATATCTGGGAGAGAGTGCTCGGGGCTGTGAATAGTGACCCCCCGAGCACTCGGTTCCCCGACGGCCTCAGAAGTCCTTCGCCGGTGGCCCCCACAGAGGTTCAACGGTGAGGTGTCAACTGGTGAGAGGCCCGATGCCGCATTTAAGAGGGCGCGTGGCCTGTCACTTCCAACTACTTCTGCACGCTTGCTGTCAGTCCCTGCCACGGTCTGGCAGGGAGGCGTGGGGACATTTAATGCACGGATCTCATCGCGGGACATCCGGCGCGCCTCGGGATAACATCGCGAAGCCCAAGGCACCCTGCCTGCCGCCCTGCTGTGTCAGACTCGCTCTGACCAAGCGGGCACGCCGGGCTGCTTGGTGGCTGCCCGGTGGGCCCTCTCCGCGGCACCCGTTGAAGAACGGCATGATGATGAATAAGACCGGACGGGGGCGCGTTTTCAACCCTCTCCGTCACTTCGCGCAGCGACCCATGATGGTTGCTTTCCATTTATGGCGCCTCGGAACTCGCACCCTCCCTTTCCGGGCACGCTACCGCCCCAGCGAGTATTTAAGGCGGGGCGGGCTCCCCGGAGAAAGGAGGCGAAGTTAGTGACAGCCAAGTGAAGCGAGTCGAAGGCAGCAGCTCAGTACAAGCGTAGAAGCTGAGATCATCGAAGAACAAGGAGCCTGAAGCTCTAGGCTAGACAAATATTCTTGTAACCAGCAACATCTCTGAGAGACATTCTCAGAGCATTTATAGCATACACACAGGAGTAGGGTGTTACGCTCAGTGCGGTCCGAACCTGTCTAAAAACCTCCTGTGCATTTACTACTTCTGCATCCGATCATTCCATTCCACCTGCATCACATTTACGCCCATTTATTTCACCCACAAAACAAATTCAGAATCATCCCCCCGGCCGAATCTCAAAGGGGTCCCTCCGGATCCCTGCTTGAGGAGTTCACCCTCCGACAACCTCTTTTGGATGAAAGCAATCTGAGCCAGGGAGACAAGCTTGTCCAAATGTGGAGCTAGAAGGAGAGATGGCAAATTTGAAATGAGCTTTGCAAAGCTGTTAATGAGGCTTATGGGGCGATAATCCCCCACCTAAGAGGTGTCGTCTTTCTTTGGAAGTAGAGAGATAAAAGCTCTGTTGATCCGATCAAAATGATGACTATGCATACTATAAAAATTATGGACTGCCGCCATGATGTCTTCTTCGATGAAGTTCCAACAACTCCGGTAGAAACAACCGGTATAACTATCTGGGCCGAGAGCTTTGTCCGGAGGGGAAGCCTTAATGGCCACCCATATTTCGTCCTCAGAGAAAGGCGAGTTCAGGGAGGAAAGATTAGTGCTAGGTAGGCCCAACACTTCCCAGTTCAGAGTCAGATTGCCTTCTACGGGCGAACTGAGAATGGAGGAGAAGTGCCGAAAGATCTTTGTGGCCTTTTCATCTGTCTGTATGGAATGTATATGGTTCTTTCGACGCCTTCCATTTGCACGAAGCTGAATTTTTTTTTGTTGAATTGGTATCGACAGCCATGAGGGACAAAAGCCGGGAGCGTTGATGACACCGTATGCGCTCCACTGCCGCCAATCTTAGGACCCAGACCTTAACCAAGCGCGAAGGTCCCGCTCAGCCTTCGTGAGAGGTCGTGTTTCTTGAGCCAAGTCGAAGGATGCAGATGACCTCTTGAACCATGGCAAATTGGACGTCAAAGTCACCAAAATGTTTGGAATGCCATTGTTGCAAAGCCTTAGCCACCCTTCTAAACTTCATGTTGAGAATGTGATAAGGGTCCGTGAGGTCATGTTCTGCAGACCAAGCCTGTTGGACAACCTCAGTAAAGCCTTCTACATGAACCTAGAAGTCCTCAAAGCGGAAGTGCTAAGGTGGCTGGATATCAGCCATGAAGGTTATGAGTAACGGGCAATGATCCGATGCCGATGAAGAGAGTGGTTGGAGCATTACATCTAAATGTAGGAGATCCCATTCTGGGTTGCAGAACATCCTATCAAGGCGTACTAAGGTTGCAGAAGATTGCTCATTGCTCCAGGTAAACCTTCTGCCTAAAATATTGGTCCATCAATCTTCTAAACAGAACACACACCTGAATCCTGAACTACAGCAGCTCACTCTGAAGTCTGAAAACATCACAAACCTGAAACTATACCTGAACCCACCCTGAAAAAAGAACGTAATTTGCACGCAAGCAACACGAAGATCGAACGGCAAATCATTCTAGTTTTCACTGCACTATAATCCTACTTCCCTGATGCATCTGTGCTATTGTAGTACTTGCACAAGTGTGTGAAGATCACGAAGCTGACGGAGCTTAGGAGAGCCAAGAACCAGTAGTACTTATCGAGGTGCGCTTCCCGAGGATCGTCGGAGAACCATCCGCGGCCGTTGCCGTCACTCGCCGTGGCCATCTCGAGCGCGGTGATCAGGAACGCGCCGAGGAAGCTCCCGAAGCCGAAGACGCTGGTGTTGAGCGCGATGCCGATGGTCCTCATGGTGCTCGGCACCTGCGTGTAGAAGAACTCCTGCATCCCCACCACCGTGAACACGTCGGAGACACCCAGCAGGACGTACTGCGGCAGCAGCCAGAGTAT
Organism: Phragmites australis; assembly: GCF_958298935.1. Taxonomy (NCBI): domain Eukaryota; kingdom Viridiplantae; phylum Streptophyta; class Magnoliopsida; order Poales; family Poaceae; genus Phragmites; species Phragmites australis. Next base: position 10,169,838 of record NC_084928.1, read on the forward strand.
GCTCGGCCGGACGCCGCCGCCTTCCCCGCCAGTGGCCACGCCCACGCGGAGCCGCCACGACTCGACGAGCGCCGCGACGACCATGGCGACGATGGAGAGGACCATGCCGACGCCGATCCGCTGGAGCACCGTGATCCCGTCGCTGCCCCGGGTGATGGCGTTGATCAGCGGGATGATCATCCGGTCGTACATGGGCATGAGCAGGATGATGGACACTGTGATCGAGCTCTGCAGCATCGCCGGCGGGATCAGGAAGGCGCCGCCGACCGTGTGGTCCATCAGCATGCCCTGCTCGGTGAAGAACGTCATCGGCTGCTGGAAGATCACCGCGAACATGAGCAAAACTGCCCAAATTGGCAGGAGGCGGAATACGATCTTAGCCACACTGGGTGCAGCCTCATCCATGGACACCTTTGTATCAGTTGGTTCGGCTTTCAGGGGCTTCTCTTGCAACCTGCAACGTTTCTGATGTTGAAATTAGTAGTGTGGTACTGCCATGAGAAATGTTTCTAGAATCAAGAACCATACTCTAGCTCAGAAATGGCATCGCCATTGTCGTCTCTCGATGGCAGACTAATCTTCCGAGCACCGACATTTGCCAGGATCGATTTCACAACCTTGAAGATGTTAATCGAAGATGGCCTGCCGATGCTCATCCGTTGCTTCAGCATGTAGAGAGGGGTGCCACAGAAGAATGCCGCGACGGAGATGGCCATGACGGCGCAGGGAATGGCGAAGCCGAGCCCCCAGCCGAAGTTGTCCTGGATGTAGGACATGATGGAGTTCCCCAGCAGGCTGCCGCTGCATATGCCGAAGTACCACCAGTGGAAGAACATGCTCTTCACCTTGCCCTTCTCCTCTGCCACCGTGCCGGAACCCGTGTCGTCACCGATGTCGAGCTGATCGGCTCCGAAGGCTTGAAGCGCAGGGTTGTACCCGGCTTGGCCGATTGAGATCAGGTAGAGCGGGAAGAACAGTGAGGAGCACGGCATCCATGTGCGCAGCAGTGCCCACGACGCGAGTCCTACCAGCCCCTGACAAGCAGTGTCGTCAGTGAAAGGTAGTAAGCCACTTAATTCAGAAGAATCATTTATCTAACAACAATTCAAAAGAATATACTGTTATGATGTAAATATGTAATGATAAGTTGGTTTATTGAGATATCGAGGCTATCATTTTTAAATGCAAATATGTCTGGTTCTTATAGAGTATGTCATGTTGTTACTATTGAACTGGAACTGGAACTTGTAGAGTACTATGTAACAAAGTATCTACACTGCACTTGTCTGATCTCCATAGCAATCATGTTTGCCGACTACAATTACAAGGTAGAGAAATGCACATGATTCTGAATTCATATTATTCCAGAATTCTTGAGTAGTAAAACAAGCAGCCGGCGATAGTGAACAGGTAGGAAACAACACTAGGAACATGACCAATCAGAGAGCTCGTCGTCATCAAAGAAGAGTCTACTTACAAGGACGTAGAGCAAGGAGGAGGCGGTGATGGTGGAGTATCGGTCCCAGAAGGAGTCGGCGAGGACGGCGCTGGCGAGCGGCAGCATGAAGTTGACCCCGCTCCATGTGCTGACGCTCTTGGCCGCCGCCGAGGTGCTCATCCCCACGACGTCGGCGAGGTACGTCACCAGGTTCGACGCCACCCCCTTGTACGCGAACCGCTCCACGCCCGCCACCACTGCCACACCACGTCATCTCATCATCATCAGCTCATCGCCAACAAGCTCACCCTTAACTAGGCATGCTCTGCTCTACAGCCAGCAAAGACAGGGCTCGCAGTCGCCATTACCTATGACCAGAACGCATGGCCGGCTCAGCGCTGCGGGCCTCTTCTCCGACATGATCGACGCGCTGCGGCCGGCGGAGGAGACCGACACTGACGCCTCGCTTGGCTTCTGTAGATCACGTACTTATAGCCGGCGATGCAGATGAACAGGGACGGACGACGAGAGCAGGGGACGTGCCTCTGCTTCTGCTCGCCACTATTACACATGGCGCACTTGGTGCGATTAAAGGCAAAAGCTATACAAAGGACATGACACTCCTCCAGGGTTACGCTTCTAAGGCCGGCCAGGACGTGGAATCCACCGCTGCTAACACAAGTGATTAGCCCTCCTGCCTTTTCAAGGAAACAAAAAAGGGCTTTTTTTCCTCCACGGATGTCCACAAGAGAGGCAAAGGAGGAGCCTGAGCAGGGCTGCTACGTACCTGCTAGAGTGCTAGTGCAAGACGCACACAATTGAGTGATTGACACAAACCTTAAAAATTGACCTTTTTCAGGGCCTATGGAACTTGTAGTGCTGTAGGATATATAGGTATATATATGCAGGGATCTCTGTTGAATTGATCTTGGCCAACAAATCCTAACAAACAGAGATAATTGGGGAGTTTGGACTCCATAAGCGCCATGATCAGAGATGCTAACTAACATGTTGGTTGTGGTCCCACCTCCGTTCAGCACCATAAAACTAGATGAGGGGGAGTCCGATAAAAATAAGTAATCAATTCACATAATCAGCCGTCTCTCCCACACCAAAACCCTAACTGATCTTTAAGAGTGCTATTAACGGGGTGAAGACCACTGCCGCTTCATCCACAACTACGTGCCAACGATCAGCTACATCAAGCCAGGGTCTTCTTCCCCACGCCGGCATCTCATCTACATCGAGCTGTTCGTCGCCGGCAATCGCCATCAACTTCTCCCTCAAGCCGGCATGCACTTCATCAGCTCATCCCTCACTAATGGCGTCTCCAAACTCATGTGTTATGCTTCCACTCTCATGTATGTGTTATGATCTAAGGGCTAGCAATTACATGAATTAGATCTGTTTTAGTCTAACATGTCGTTCATAAAGTATAATTATATTTGGCAGAGCTCCTGCTACAAAACTAGGTATCTCTATCTTCAAGAATTTGTGGAGCTCAGGATAGAGTATACGGGAGTGTTTGAGTGAGACATCTTATTTTTATTTTTAAAATAAAAATAAAGCTTAAACCGCTTTATTTTATTCTATAATCTCCATATCTCAGATGAAATTGAAAGCTAGAGCTCTATCAAATAGGTGGCTCTAACTTTGTAGCGCTCTGAGTTATTGTTGTCGAAATGACGCTGTGATGTCGGGGGATTTCTATTTTCAGGCGAAAATGGCCTTGGTTTCTTCGGCTGCTCCGTTCCGTTGTATTCTTCTGGTGAAATTTACGCGTATAGGTTCAAAACGATCGACGAGTGTTCCGAAGAAAGCATGCATGCTGACCCGAATTGACATTTGACAATGGCACTGCATGCCCGGCCATTTGCGCGGTTGCTGCAAAAGGTGCAAGGCAGAGGGCTACAAGGGCAAGGAGTGGTGCAGTTCTTGGTTGAACGATTTGAGGGACCTGGAATTGCACATCTAACGGAGCGAAAAGGCAAAGCGACATATGCTCATGTTCTGCATCTGACAGTATCTGAACATGGGGGTTCATGAGTCCACTCTTTTTCAACTCAAATCTTAGTAAACATGTCAATAATTATCTCTTGCGAGGACCACATGCATAATAGGCTTTATACATGCTCAAAATGTAACAAAGCATATATCCACAGAAATGTTATTATGAAAACGTCCATTTACACACGAGTGCTTTCAATGATAAAACTTATACTATGTCTCTGCAAATATCGGAGTATAAATATGAGGTAGGTGTGTAGTGGTGTGAGTAAGTGCATATCTTCTTGTAATGATGAAAAGGAAGAAAAAGAATGGGAAGGACCAGTCGTGAAGATGAGCTACTATTCGGAGAAATGTGTCCGTATAATGTCATTTACTACAAGTCCATCTCCTGACTTCCTGAGTATGTAGACATCATGTTAACATATGGCTCCTTACAGAAAGAAATATCAACATGTGTCAACAAAAGTATTGGTAGTTTCCGTGGAAGAACTTCAAGTGGTTTATAGCACAATCCTGATTAGTAACCCATCATCAAGGACCAAATGCCAAATTAAAGGGGAGACGTGCAGCGCTGGGTTACTTTTATCAAGTAAGGTCACGAGGAGATAAGAGAGGACAAAGCAGAGGCAGCATTACACTCACATTACCAGAACGATCTGCAGGTGCTTGCCGACGTGGAGTTCACTTCACAGGCATCGATCTTCTTTCTGGCTCCCCTTTCTTCCCTGGTGGAGAATTTCACTCTCCCACGGCGTGGCGCAATATTGTGGAGGGGCATTTGATTATGTATGTGCTTTGGCTTATTTACCATCGCGGTGGCACTTTGGAAAACACCCTTTGGCCATTTCTCAATATGTTAAAAAATTCTTCATTCCAAAAAAAATGTATTTGGAAATCAATATATGTTTTTCGGTTTCAACATATTAGCGAAAGTTATACTACGAGAGATAACAAAATCACTCTTTTATGATGATAAAACTCACTGGGTGTTTAGACGAGGAGGATCCTCCATGCATGCCTTAGTTAAGTTCCTTAAGGCATCCACGACCTCAATGGATAAAGCTTCAAGAAGTACTAAGGCAGGACTTCAAGAATAAAATGCTTCTTAGAAGAAAACTGAAGGAGAAAAGAGTCCACGGAGCTCCACTACCTTTGGGCCCTATTCATGTTCATTATCCTATATTATTCCCTTACGCCGTTTCCACCCTATTTCCCTCCTCTACATCCCCTTGGTATATACCGATCACATGCTTGGTGCCCATGGAATATTCAACAGTCTAATTTAGCATGGTTCAATCATCCTTTCTCCTCTTTTTTTTTTAAAAAAATAAAGTAAATAGTTCCAGCTTCTACATCGTCGGTTTAGATGCACACAATATACATTATTACATCATTGTAACCCACCACCACCTATTATTGACAACAATCTCTAAAGCTTGGCATGCCATACACACTTCCTCCCTTTCTTTCACTTTCTACAACAAAGATTTCTAGCATAAAAGAAGTAATTTTCTTTTTGTCAAAAATCATATCATTCTAACATAACCAAATAGTCGAGCGTAGCTCGGCTAGTTACGACTCCCGGCGAGGAGTCGGACCGCCCGGGCTCAAACCCGGGCGTGCGCATGTTGGGGCGCAGCCCCTGTGCGGCGTGTCTCAGGCTACCATGGTGGCACCGGTGGGGCCCCTTTGTGGTCTCGTTACTCTGAAAAAAGAAAAAAAATATTGAAATCCTAACCAAAATCTTCTTCTTTTGTTTAGAGCCAACACCCAAATTGCCAGTCTCTATTAATTGGGCCATACTCCTAGGTGGAATCAAGCCCAAAGCAATTCAGACTACTCTCTAAAGAATAGATGATGTATATTCTCATTATAGTTGCAAAAACATCACTTTTGATTGCCAATCTAATCTTGTTTTGTTAAATTATCTTTAGTCAAGATCACCCCTTTTCTTGGACACCACATGAAAGTCTTTATTTTCAGGGGAAGATCCTCCCTCCTCTTCACACCAACATTTATAACATTTAAGATGCTGGCAAGGATGTACCTAAGTTCTGGTTGGACAAACCTGATGTATTCTCATGCTTGTGGCATGTTTGGTCGGTGCCTAAATACGACTTGCCAAAATTTGGCTAGCACTAAGAATTTGACACTCATTTGGATCGCTGCCAAAATATTGGTAAGCCAATGCCTTTTGGTCAAATCTCTATCAAATTTCTTGCCAATCTTTGGCCAAGTGTGGGCAACTAAATCATTGACCAAAAAATTGTTTAGCCATTTTTGGTTGGGCTACTTTTGGCTGAAACCAAGTCTCCATTCTTTTAATGGTCTCCTTCAGTTCTCTTCTGCTATCGGTGCGCTCAGGTGTTTCCATGTGGGAAATGACAAAGCCAAGTAGAAGGAAAAAGCGCAGTTGCAAGTTGCAACTTGTAATTGTAAATTCACTCGACACTTGCAAGTTGTAATTGCAAATTCTTGAGGAACAAGTTCAATTCACCCATCTAAATATGTCGCCCACTCTGATTTTTATCCTGAATTGTAATAATGGAAAAAAAAATTTCGGCCGATTTTTGGTTCTATCGGGAGATTTGTTGCTGCATCACGCCCTACAGATCTATAATGACACCGGTGCCCTGCCGAACTTGGAGAAGAAAAGCTCTCGGATGACGGATCTAGAGAAGAGCATCACAGCAGCAGCGACCATAAAGAGAGAGGGGGTAAAGAGACTGATAAGTGGACAAGATCTAGGTGATGTGGCGTAAAATCATGTGACGTGGCATAAACACAGGATTAAAAGATACTAGGAGGGGTAATTTAGCTGATATTAAAAGTTGAGGGGTGTAAGATTTTTGGTATTGCAGTTCACTGGTTTACAAGTTAGGGGTGTCGGATTGGACTTGTTCCAATTCCTGAACCCAGGGAAAACAAGAAGCTACGGTTCAAAAGCACACGCTCGCCGCACATTAGGGATATAAACTGATGAATCTAAGAGTCCTAGTAAGGTACCCATGCGTTGCTACGGTATAAATATTTTCGAACGTGTGTTTTATTATTTCGATAGGATGAAAGAAAAGAAGAATAATATGATTAAAATAGTATATCATTCATAGATTACATAGGCATAGAAATAAATAAATTGTTTTGTGTTGAACATGATATGTATTTACGAGGTGAGGACTTCTTTGTAGACAATATTTTTGGTTAGTGTGCAGGCTGAATCTACGCTAGCATCATTTTCCGATGCAGCAAGTATTTTGATATTTCTCCTAGCAGTTGCTCGCGACAGGGCGACATAGAGCTGACCATGAGAGAATACTGGATTAGGTAGATAGATTCCAACATAAGGGATCATTTGTCCTTGTGCTTTATTGATCGTCATTGCGAAGCTCACTCTGATAGGAAATTGATTCCTCTTAAACTTAAAGGGGAATATTTCATCATCAGATGGGTACAAAGGTATCCTTGGTAGGAATACTCTTTTTCCAGCATGTTGACCTAGCACATTTTTTGCATCGATAGTGTTCCTTTGAAATGCTTGGACTATCAACCTTGTCCCATTACACAAACCATTAGCTGGATCTAGATTTCTGAGCAAAATCACAGGGCAATTGACCTTTAGCTTGAGGATGTGCGGTGGTAATCCATTTGGGGTTAGAGAATTCAAGAATTCGGGAGGGTAGTAGTTGTTTGGATCATCAATTGCAAGATCATAGCTGTGATAGACCATCTCATCACCAGGAAATCGTTCGATAAGCCTCATGTTTATGTCATCGACATTCTCATTCCTTGTTGACAAAATAGCGCGAGATGTGATGTAGTCTGAATTGGATATGTGTGTTGCTAACATAGGAAACACTCTATCAATAAGATTATCAATGTCTGATTCTGCACCAGTGTAAGGCACACATATCTCATCGAGTATCTTTACATAGTCATCTTTCACAGTTTCTTCAGTGCCATTCCCGATACGTAGTAGGTATTTAGAAAACCATGGATCTGATTGAGCCCTCATATTACGAACAAGCCTCAGCTTTTGCATGTTTTCCCATAGGTAAGATTTGCGTAATGTTGCATTTATTATTTGTGCTCTTGTACCCTTTCGCACAACTGGAAGGACCTGCCTGAAGTCGCCTCCAAAAACAATCGTTTTTCCTCCAAATGGTAGATCAGACTTTTCCATGATGTCTCTCAGGCTCTTATCAAGTGCCTCAATTGCTTGCCTTTTTGTCATAGAGACCTCATCCCATAATATAAGTGAAGCCATTCGAAGAAGTTTCGCGGTCTCACTCTGCTTTGTAAAGTTACACACTCCTCCTTCTTGTATGCCCAATGATATCTTAAATCTTGAGTGTGCAGTCCTGCCTCCAGGCAGGATTGAGGCAGCAACACCAGATGTTGCAGTAGCAATTGCTATTTTTCCCTCACTACGGACCTTCGCTAGCAAAGCTTTGTATAGGAATGTCTTTCCGGTCCCTCCAGGACCATCAACAAAGAATGCAGTTCCATTACCGCTGTCAACATAGGATAATATTTTGTCATAAGCATACCGTTGTTCACGATTGAGAGATGACATGACCGAGGCAAATTCATGGTCTACCTCTATAGATCTCTCTTCAAATATTTCCCTTACCTCTCCATACATGGTGTCATGCTCCTCTTCGATCTCAGGAAGAGGGAATGATGATATGTATTTACCCATTGACTGTAGCATATTTCTAATATCCAACAGAACCATTTGTTCAACTACATGTGAGTTCATTTGGTCTCATCGGAAGTCATCAGACATTGCCTCTAGGTGCTTGTTCCATATCCCACGGACATCGTTGGGTTCGCAGAAAACCAATACTGTGGCAAACAACCTTTGGAGAGATGATGGCATATGGAATATTTCAGCCTCTGTTAGGCAATCATCGATGTTATTGTCTGACTCAATAAGACCTCTTTTCTCAGCAGCTTCTCGGAAGGTAGGGTAGACAACACCATCAAATGTCCTTAGATTTTCATATGAAGTAGCACCTGCCACGTGGTTTAGTAGTACCCTTAGATAGTATCTTTCTCCCTCCGCAGGATGCGCTGAGATGATCCTTCCAACCTGTGTGCATTGTTTTCTCTTCTTCCATTTCTTTAATGTAGGGTTCCAAACTGCATATTCTGGAAATTCCCTATATAGTATACTTCGTGCCCACGGGAACTCACAATTCGCCTTAAAATACCCAGTTAACATGGTCTCAGAGGCACTTTGTTGGTCCAAAACCTAACGTACATCCGCGTTATCCCTGTAGGACACGAGATGCATGCCAGGGAGATGAAGTTGCAGCTGGAGCACTGGAGGGAAGATCCCACTAAGATCGAAGGCAAAGATTCTCCACAATGCCTCCTGTGGGGCTACCCATCTAGCTTCCCTGTAATCATCGATCTCATTAATCTCATGATTGTCATTGGCATCATTGATAGAAACAGATACCCTGTCATGACCCTTGTAGATGTATTTGTAAAGGTACTTGACAGCCTTAATGCTTGAACAAACCTCGGCGTTGATGTGGCAGTCATACCTCCTTAGTAGCTTAGGATTATATGGTACAACCCATCTGTTGTCCAAGACATGCCCTCTTACATGTACCTTTTGCCCATCATCCCGTCTTCTGTAGATGGGGTAAGAGTCCTTGCCTTGGAGAGTTGTATCAGTAAACTGGCGTGGATAATAGCTCTTGCATGTGCGATTTTGATTCTTCATACATACATTACCAGGATTTAACGAACCACAGGGACCATGCATCATGTGTTTGACAACCATTTCATGAAGCTCAGGATACCTTTCCTTGGTTGGAAGCTCTGCGGAAATGACAGTGTTGTACTGTTCTGGACATGTAAGCTTATAGCCTGACTTCATGATAAGGAGGAAGTGTACATGCGGTAGACCCCTTTTCTGGAACTCGATGACATGGACATGCGCCGCAACAACACCAAGGATGTGATTATGGAAGAGCTAAAACTTGAGATCATCTAATTTAGCTTTAAATACTCGCACAACAAGATCAGGACGGTCTTGTGGTGTCTGGCCAGGTTCAAGCTCCCTAAGTACTTCTTCCCAGTTAGGGTTGCAAGTCATGGTGAGGAAGATGTCTGGTTTACCGTACTTCTGCACCAAGGCCATAGCATCCATGTATCGTCATCTCATATCCCTCGGGCCACCAATAAATGACGCTGGAAGGACCCATCTTTTGCCCATTGCACTCGCTCGATTCTCCCCTGCAGATACACTATCCACTAAGCCCTGGTAAAGATCTGCACGTATTCTCGATTGGTTGTGCAGAATATAGTTCAGACGTGATGTTTCAAGCTTTATATAGGTATCAACTGCAAATTGCTGGAATAGGCGCTTCCCATGCAAGATGGTGTTGAAAATTCCACGGCGCATCTGGAACTTGTAGCAATAATATTCGCGCATCGTGACGCACAACGTGGTATTAGTGTCTATCAAGAAAAGAGTATACATGATCAGTTAATTAGTAGAAGATTGATAAGTACCATGAGAAAATGGATGTAATGCAACTATATATCACTTAACTAACCTGGGTTATCGGGATTTACGGACTGAGACCTTCGTATCTGTCTAATATCAACACCTTGTTTTGGTATCTCTGGATGACAACCAAGCTCCCCACTCGGGAAAAGGAGAGGATATGACAAAGGGTCATAGCACCCATGATGAGGTCTGATTGAATAATATGTGTCATTATTAGCAAAGAGAGTTATGCTGCGATCAAAATGTTTGTGCAACTCGCTCCCCTCGACCCACACAGTAGCCACCTCTGATGTTAATGGCATGTTATATACTCTTTGGTCTAGTTTGTATTCAATGTTTAGCACAATACGATATTCGTCCATGTCTTCAACTTGTCCTAGGCTCCTGAATGTTTCAGAGTAAGGGTTGTCTCTTAGGATGCCCACCAAACTTCTAATGACACTCCTATCTCTTGCTCTATATGTTTCATCTCGGGCGCATCGAAAACGATGTGATAAGGAAGGATCGTCATCATAGAAGTATAGTTGCAAATGGCTCGAGTCATCATCTCGTTGTCCGAATGAGTGTATATTGTGGTACATTTGTCCATGAGCTTTAAATGTGTACACTCCATCTCTTGCATTTGCGAGTTCCTTGTCATAATCACAATAGAGTGTGGTGAACGAGAAATGACCATTGAAAAATCTAATGCTATCCCGAAAATGTTGTGATTCAGGATCCCCACTTGTGTACAGCAGTCGAAGCTCTTCTGGTGGTTCTGGCATCTCCAGTTTGACTTTCCCATCCTTGCAACAAAATCCCAATGACTCATATTCGAACCTTCTCGCACCACAATGGTGACAGTTTGGCTGAGGTTTCAACATATGAGTGCTATCTGGTAGGTTCTGATAGATAGCTTCTGTTGTATCAATATTGTTGGAGCCAACCATAGAGCCTTTTGTTGCATCGGTAATATTTGTACCCATGACACAATTTGCACGGGGAGTGCTTCGTCTTGCCATGTTTCGTTGGTTCTGTTTATCTCGCCTTGCATGCCTCTGCTCAGGCGTCATATTTGCATAACGTTGCCTAGCACAAGCCCGTCTGCTTGCAACTTGCTCGGGCGTCATGCTTGCACGGCGTGCTCTATCACGTTGTCGCCTTGCTTCTGCACGGTCCACTGTCCTCCCATGAGTGTTTGTCTGTTCTAACTGTGTCTGTTGTTGCTGCTCCAGTGTAGCAATGGCTGGATTTGCCATAAAATCAAGGTTATGTTTCCCGCATATTCAAAGGCATATTTAAGCTAGTAGCATTACTAAAATTCATACTAAGCTTTTACCATTAGAGCCTTCGCCTCGTAATAGCCCCTCTGATGTGAGGGTAATTTGGGTTGAAATTAAAAACGAGGATGGTAGTCGATGTGTTTCATCTTTATCGTTTGATGAACTATCACATGAAGCATATGATGGTTCTTGAATAGAAATTCCAGAAGAGCTATGTGGTATATAGTTGTTGCGAGACCTCTTTCTTGTGCGGTGTCCATCTATAACTATATATAAAAAAAAATTAAAATGAGAGTAGCACATATGTTTTTATTATATTAGTTTAACGTTGTAGCATGGGCTATATAGCTAACATTACAATTAGTCGTGTTAAAATGCATACCTTCTTTTCCTTTTCTTCTTGACTGGTTTCTGTCTTCCGACATTTTGACAATTTGTTGGTAATGTGATATATATACCCTAAAATATGAATATATTATTTGACAATTTAATAGTTCAGAAAATATTTCAGAAACGTATCTTACAGTGCTAGATTCATTATGTTATAAACAGAAAATATTAAATTACATTTTTTTTCACATAGTTCTGCTTAATTGTTTATTTAGTTATGGCATATTAAAGAGTAAGTTATGCATTGAGAATTCCACATACTTTAGACCATCTCAACATACTTTGAACCATCTCAAAGCACTTTTTAATTTCAGTCCCAAATACACATCCATTGAAAAGTAGTCTAGAAATAAGATATATTACAGACATATAAAAACACCATAATTACAAGACATCATTACAAACTATAGGATATATTATAGACATAAAAACACCATAATGAGAAAAGTAGTAGGATATATTACAGACATAAAAACACCATAATGAGAAAGGTAGCTGCCAGTATCCATTGGTATAATTACTTAAACAACACAAAAATCACAATAAAACTAAAAACTTGATAACCGATAGACACATTAACATGTGTGAATAATATCTAGCTATAGTAGTCTTCTAAGAACTATTAGTACTTGTAGCCATCACACTCAAACCACGGTTGCTAGGTACGCCCATCTATTCTCAAGAAATCTGTTAACAAAACGGAGATCCATAGATCCTGTGATCACTGATCTGCGCACGCCTGCATGTCCGAATAGGATTGTTTCAATTAATATTTGACAAAACTGTATTATTTCTTAATTTCTCAGTGAAAATATTTGTGCATGTATTGACTTTTCTTGATGGTGTTAGAAATACTCACTCTGCAGTGCACGTGTAGCGCAATGACTTGGGTTGAATTTAAAAGTTGTATGCTCTGAAGTCTCCAAGCACCCTGATTTCAAAATTTGTTATTAATGAAGTAACTTAACAAGTATAATGGTTAAGTATGCCTTGATTAATAAGAAACCAATTACCGTGTCTCCTGTTATTTTGAAGCATAGTTAACAAGACTATGTCATTGTTAGCATTAGCCAATGTCCAACTACGCACATGTCGGGTCAAATGGTGGGACCAAACCCCAACAACAATCAAGTTGCACCTTTAAACTTAGAAAACTTTTAGTTATTTTTCTGCATATTGTGTTATAGCATTTTTTTTTATCCTGATGCACCTTTTTGTACTAACAAAATTATTAACATAACTCAAAGGTACCTTGTGTCCATGAGTGTGACCTCTCTATAGAGGCTACAACCAATGTGCTCAATTGCTGCCCAATGCACAACTACTCCAGCTATATCTGCACCATTATTCTTGGTCAGGTTTTTTTTGTGTAAATTCATTTTTTCTTTACTTTTTTTATAAGTCTAAAATGGAAAGCTTGAAACTTACCTACAAAAGTCTTATTAGGACGGCGATACACTTCAAGGAATGACATAAGATGCTTTGGGTAGAGCGGAAACTGAATAGGCATGGTATACGGCTCAACCCTAGTGCGATTGTTCAAGACACACTCATATCGATGTCCAATATTTCGAAATTGCAACACCTCCTCCCAGTTAGGATCGAATCTTACTTCATGTAAGGTATAAACACATCCTTCAGCAAGTAAAGCATTGAATCTTTCAACGTTGTTGTTCGATGCAATTGCTTCCATTTTGGATCCCTTTAAAATTTAATAACAACCAATGTTATGTAGTGATGAAAATTTCTTATTACACTATTGTTATTCTCTATATGAATCAATTAATACAAGTGACTTACACAGGTATCCATGAGGATAAAGTGTTGGCTATCACGATAACGAGGCTGGATAGGGAACTTGACATCTATCATAACAACGACACTCCATGATGTCTTCAAGTCCAAAATATCAATGTCATCGAATAATTTGAATATGTATCATAAAAATATATTTTAGCTTTATTTCTTAACAAATCATTTTAGTTTAACAAATCATTTTAGCTTTTATTTCTTAACAACTCACCTAGGAACCACTGGGCGATGGGAAAAATCTGCGTAAGTTCTCTTTCGAGTAACATTTTTTGGCACCATTGAGCTAGCAGCACAAGTTGATGGCTTCGAAAAGTGAAAAATTGTTAAAATATATAATTGGTTGGAAGCAAAATCTTGACGTCTCTTGAAAAACCAACTGACACACATTGTACATATGTTTTTCAATTTTTGATGCCTATCTTTTGAACTGCTCATATAAAAATTGTTTGAACTGCTCATATAGAAAAGTTGTTGATTGTTTTAGTATAGCAAAATTGATTGAACTGCTCATATTAAAAATTGCAAGTACTTATCAACCACTTTGTTTAAGTTAGTTAATTTTAAAATTCTTTTATGATGTGGATACTATCTCAAAAGTTTAATTTATATTCAGTACTATTTGCAAAGAATATGTTTTTGAACTTAGAAAATAACTTTGTACTCAGAAAATTGCTACACGAATTATTCGGTACTATTACTATATAGCAATTCCAAGCATAACAAGGAAGAATAGCAAAGATGTTAACCCAATTACAACCACTTTGTTTAAGTTATTAATTTTAAAATTCTTTTATGATGCGGATACTATCTCCAAAGCTTAATTTATATTCAGTACTATTTGCAAAGAATTTGTTTTTGAACTTAGCAAATAGCTTTGTACTTAGAAAATTGCTACACGAATTATTCGGTACTATTACTATATAATACAGTGTAGCCGAAGTTATCGGCAGAATACAATGTACATTACCAAAGGCATATAATCAAACTTAGGTTATTTTGGTAACTATACGTTATAGCGTACAATGTACCTTACCAAAGGTTATCAAACTAAGTTACACTTATTCTCAATGAACATAAAATGGTACTCACAGGGAAAAGCAAACTCAACTTGTTCTCGGCTGCTCCCTCGTTCAGGTAGGTAGGGTCTCCAGGAGAACTGAATCCATAGAGGCAGGTGTTTAATTTTTTTTAAAGTTCAGGAGGCTCTGCCCCCAATTTCATTAAGGAAACTGATGCTTTTATACAAATTTAAAAAAAAAAATGAGTTGCGATAGAGAAAAAACTATTGCTTCTTGACACAAATCTGTAGGGAAGTATATAAAGTAATAAACATATATGGCAAATGTAGTGATAAACATGTCTTAGTTACTTCCAGTTCAATGATTGGTTATGAGATTTCAGATTAACTATATTACATGCAGTGCAAGCCTCAGCATGGAAGACAACACATGAATAAGTTTTATTCTGCGGGGGTGAAACAAGATATAGTCAATTATAAATGGTGAAAAGAAAACACAAGAGTGTTTATTTACAAATTAACAATTCGTTGGAATTGGGAATTAGAGGCATGATCTACCAGCTGCTGTTGAAATGTAGATCCGGCTTATACTTTCTGCGAGTGAATGAACCATTTAGTGTTGAGAAAAACAATCAAAACAACCATATTATCACTATAACTTTGCAGTTGCAACCTTGTCAATATAACCTGCTTCATTGTTTCTCGGATCCATCATTTCGCTCCATTTCTCTCAGAAGTTAAACAGGTCTTCTTAACTTATTAATCTTGTAGTCATGTGAGGATTTTTTGGAGCCTCCACTGGAAGAACTTTTAAGGCAGCTGAAGGCACAAGGCGGTAGACGATTTAGCTAATGGTTGGCTCTGTGAGCAGCTGACCAGTACCCTGTCAGCACTGAACTCACCTGATGATTTGTTCAACTTTTTCGATAAGCTACGAGGTGAAGTTCACATCACGTGTGTATGTTTTTGAGTTCTTTATTTCCTTTCATAGAGAGGCTTTCAAATAGACAGCTCATAGTCACAGCTTGCTCTGAAATTATTTTTGCCAGGTGTGCTCACTGCACCAGAATATGTGAATATCTAAACTGATAGAATTCTATGAAGTTGCAGATATACTTCATCCTTAAAATATCTTTGGATCTTCCTTCTGCAATATAATCCTAAAAAAGGTATCTGCTGGTGTTACTGTGAAGTTCAGTTTAGACACTTTTGTCCGTTGGTAATCATTTTGTAAAATTAGCATCATTGGTAATAAGTAACTGTAAGTGTTATGATCTGAATCATGTGCTATTTCTAGATTTCCAGTCAGGCCAGGTGCACTGGAGTAGAATGATTCTAATCACTTCATTTAATTAGGCAAGTCTTGATGAATTGAACCTTGTGATTCTCCCAAACATTAATTAATTATGCATGTGGAGCTGCACATGTAACTTAGCAGTAGATTGTTGAAAATCAGATTCCCTTTCTTGTCAACTAATAAATAAAGTTCTAGAAGTACTTAAGAGTTAAAATAATGATGCCTAAAAAAAACCTAAGACAGCTCTGCACCTTTCTCTTGCACGTATGAATAAATGCAGTGCCAAATAGCCTTGAAAAGGCCAAAGCTTGAAACTGTTTTGTATCAATTTGAAAGCTTCAAATAAGAAACTTATGCAAACCTGGCACTGACAACATTGAAAACATCATGGCCTAGCCTCACAATATTTTTGAACTTTCTCTCAATGACTAATTATTTAACCTGATTACTTGATGATACAAAACTTGTGTGTGCATATCTAAACTGCAGATTGATCTACTTGAAAATAGCTTTGAACTCAAAAAATTCAGTACTATTTCCAAAGAATATGTGAATATCTAAACTGATAGAATTCTATGAAGTTGCAGATATACTTCATCCTTAAAATCTCTTTGGATCTTCCTTCTGCAATATAATCCTAAAAAAGGTATCTGCTGGTGTTACTGTGAAGTTTAGTTTAGACACTTTTGTCCGTTGGTAATCATTTTGTAAAATTAGCATCATTGGTAATAAGTAACTGTAAGTGTTATGATCTGAATCATGTGCTATTTCTAGATTTCCAGTCAGGCCAGGTGCACTGGAGTAGAATGATTCTAATCACTTCATTTAATTAGGCAAGTATTGATGAATTGAACCTTGTGATTCTCCCAAACATTAATTAATTATGCATGTGGAGCTGCACATGTAACTTAGCAGTAGATTGTTGGAAATCATATTCCCTTTCTTGTCAACTAATAAATGAAGTTCCAGAAGTACTTAAGAGTTAAAATAATGATGTCTAAAAAAAACCTAAGACAACTCTGCACCTTTCTCTTGCACGTATGAATAAATGCATTGTCAAATAGCCTTGAAAAGGCCAAAGCTTGAAACTGTTTTGTATCAATTTGAAAGCTTCAAATAAGAAACTTATGCAAACCTGGCACTGACAACATTGAAAACATCATGGCCTAGCCTCACAATATTTTTGTTGTTTCTCTCAATGACTAATTATTTAACCTGATTACTTGATGATGCAAAACTTGTGTGTGCATATCTAAACTGCAGATTGATCTACTTGAAAATAGCTTTGAACTCAGAAAATTCAGTACTATTTCCAAAGAATATGTGCATATCTAAACTGCAGATTGATCTAATTCAGTACTATTTCCAAAGAATATGTATTTGAACAATCAGAAAATAGCTTTGAACAATCAAAAAATAGCTACATGTATCTTATTTAAACTGCAGATTGGTCTACTTGAAAATAGCTTTGAACTCAGAAAATTCAGTACTATTTCTAAAGAATATGTGCATATCTAAACTGCAGATTGATCTAATTCAGTACTATTTCCAAAGAATATGTATTTGAACAATCAGAAAATAGCTTTGAACTCAGAAAATAGCTACATGTATCCTATTTTTATCTCCACAGGAGTCTCAGAATGCAGATCCTTTTTGTGACTGTGTCAGATAGCGTATAGCAGTACCATTTACTCCAATCTCATGAATGAAAATATGAAATTAAACCATAGAAAGTATGAAGTGCTAACAAAGAAGGGGGAAAATGAAGGAGCAAGCAAACGTGCCAATCACAGAAAGTATGAAGTGCTAACCAGAGAAGGGGGAAAATGAAGGAGCAAGCAATCGTACCAATCACAGCAATCGTACCAGAAGAAATTATTCGCTAGCCTTCTCCCCTCCTCCTCCTCGGCTACTTTTTTCTATTCCCCGGCGGGCTACCCTACACGGCTAGTAGCAGAGTGGGAACATCTGTAAGAGTGGAAACAGGTATTGCAGAATGGAAGGAGTGGGTAATTTGCAGAATGGAAGGAGTGGGCAAACCTTTTTGTACTGGCGGTTACTACGGAGACGAGCAGTTGCTGCAGGAGCTTGAGACGTGCTGTGTGCATGGTGGTTACCACCATCTGCTTGCTTTGGACCGTCCCGCCGTCGAGCACCACCAGCAAAAACCGGCGTTGCGAGGGGGAGATGGAGGGTCGGGATCGACAACGCGGCGGGCTAATCGCGGCAGCTCTGGTGGCGGCCATGGATGGGAGAACGCGGCGGCCATGGCGCGCAGACGGCGCAGGCGGCGTGCGTGGGAGCTGCGTGGGAGCTGCAACGCGGCGGCCATGGCGCGGGAGACGACGCGGGGTGATTCCGGCGCATCCGTGGGACGGTCGGCGGTCGGCTGCGGCGCGAGGAGTTCGGTAGCTCGTGCGTGATAGGGTTAGCAGACGGCTTCTGCGGCTCGGGGATCTCTAGGGCGTGAACGTTGGGCCGTCTGGATTTTAGTTTTTTTTTTGGGCCTGTGAGGATGTGAGGACGACGCACGATTTTGGCCCAGGATGAGAACGACGCACGACGAAAGAGCTGCTTTAAAAAGAGCTGCTTTAAAGGAGTAGAGATTTATCAACCTTTTTTATTTAACTAATAACACTATTTTTAAATTAAATAAATTTTTATAAAACTAGTAACTAACAAGGATCGGTAGTTATTCTTAAATTCACGGATTCCTTCCCTGCCACTGCTACCCCCAACTAATCTCCCTCGTCTCCGACCTGCTGCTCTGCAGAGCTCGGGCCGCATAAAAAAATAAAATAAAAAATAACCTCGCAATCACACCCGCAGCTTAAACTAATCGCGCTGCGATCGCGGGATCCGACGAACCACCCCGCATCTCCTGCTCCCTGCTCTGCTCGATTCCCACCAAACCCCGCTAGTCCAGATCCAAATCCGGCGCCCCAATGCCCGAGGCGCCGCTGCCTCTGCAGGCGAGGCGGCGGCAGCGCAGGGGGTGGCGGCGCCCGCGGGGGCTGCTGGCGTGGGGGGCGCTAGTGGCCTTCTTTTTCGTCATGAACTGGTGGATGTTCTCCCGCCTCCAGGACCCCGCCGCGCGCCCGCACTTCCGCCTCCGCCGCCACCCGCCCCGCGCCGCGGCGGCCCACGCCGCCAACTCGTCCCTCACTACTCTGGTAATGCCGTGGCTGGCTTCCTCTAGTTACTTATGGGTGTCTCGTGGCTTTGATCCTGTTGGGTTGATGTGGTTAGGCTGCTGGGGGGAATGGAAGTGTGATGACTCGGCAGTTCACAATTCAAAATGTTAGCCTAGGATGTGTGTGCCAGTTCCTTTCATTTCGCAATCTGCCTTGGTTTAGAAGTTATTTTAGGATGAAGGCGGGGAGCTAGTGTTCCAAGCTGCGATAATGTTTCAAACCTATGTAAAAAGCATACACTAAGTTTCCTTAGTACTACTGTTCATAAGATCTTCGATTGCTGGCATCACGTTATCCTGGGCCTAAAGTGTTAGGGTAATGTAATTCTGGAATGCCATGAAAATTACCTTTTATAATAGAAGCTGTTTACTTGTGGTGCTGGATTTAGTGAAGTTTTGCTGAGGCGTGATTCATACTGTTGAAATGTTTGAAGGAAGAGGTGGCTGGAGCTGCAAAAGAGAAGAGGCCTCACAAGGTTATGCTCACCCGTCTACTTGCCTTGGCAGCCCATGCCTTGGGAGAGGTAACATTCATAAATTCAGATAAATGCACGTTGTGTATTTGCAATTAGTTCACATATTGCACATACATGTGCATTGAGATATATCACTGGTAATGTGTAATGCTAATTACCTAGGCAGAAACCAGGCCGGAACCTAAGGATTTGTGGATAGAGCCGATAAATGCTACTATGTGGAGGCCTTGTTCTGACCAAAGGGATTGGGAAGCATCAGGTAATTAGCATGTTAATATGTTATGTTACTCAATATTGCCAGTGTGCATTTATTCTGATACTAATACTTGTTTCCCGCATATTTTGATTCACTAATTTCTTTTTTAACTTGCATATTTTTTAGTGACTGAAGAGGTAACCAACGGTTACATCATGATCAGTGCAAATGGTGGCATAAACCAACAAAGGGTTGCGGTGAGTAGTCCACTAGTTCTAAGTAGATGTGTGGCATCAAGTATATATATTCAACTGGATTCCCCAAAGCTTCTGGCAAAAAATTCTTTTTTATTCTCGCATATAGAGATGATTTGTATGCACTTGTTGCATTTAGATAGATGGCAAAAAAGGACTTTGTTTCTTTTTTTTATCCTATTGTAGAAAGCAGGGTTAGGGTTTTACTTAAACTTTATTAGGGATTACCAATATCACGGTGTCTTATTTTATGGGCTTCACAAATCGAATGGAACTTGTCTTCCAAAGAAGAATTGAGTATGAATTATCCCTTGATTATACCAGCAACGTCCGCTCAACTTTTAATGGAACTTGCCAAGGATGACAACAATCCTTATTTCTATCAATCCCAATTCAAGACTTCTGCTTAATATTGGGCTTAAATGGAGTGATTGACTGTATAGAGCAATGGCTTTCATGGTGGTGCCGTATTGTTTAGTAGTATCAAATATTTTAGTCATATCTATGTCCGGAAATACCCTTTAGTTTTGATCGCTTACTCTGAACAGTTTGCTCAGGAAACTGCTGTTCGCTATTAAGATTTTTGTGTGAGCTGGTAATTATACATATGCCGTTGATATTGATCATTTTTTTGTCCATTAACAGATATGTAATGCTGTTACCATTTCTCGGTTGCTCAATGCAACTCTTGTCATCCCCAAATTCTTGTACAGTAATGTTTGGCTGGACAAAAGGTATACGTTACTGTTTCTTAAAAACAAATTTGTCTTATTTCTGATGTTCAAATAGCTTGTTTCAAGTACTGAATCTTTTGTTCACTGTAAGTGACAAATTAAATTTGATATCTTAGCCAGTTTGGCGATATATATCAGGAGGATTATTTTATCAATTATTTGAAATCTGATATTCGGATTGTAAAGGATCTTCCGGTAGAGTTGCAATCATTAGACTTGGAGGCGGTTGGCAGCCTTGTAAGCAACTGATATCTCAGTTTTGCCTAAAGTTCTGTAGAGGAAAGGAGAAAATTAGTTTTCAAGTTCACTATTGTCTAACTCTTCTGTAGGTTAATGATACAGATGTCATGAAAGAGGCAAAGCCAAGTTTATATGTGAAAAAAATACTGCCAATTTTACTGAAGAACAAAGTTGTTCACTTTATAGGATTTGGCAATCGCTTATCTTTTGACCCAATACCTTCTGAACTTCAGGTATTACTCCCATCAATCACAAGTAAGTTCATTTTGGACATCGACATGGTCATTTGTAACACCATTTCGGTCGCCGATTTATATTATTTGTAATATATCTGTAGAATCTAATAAAATTGTAATATGAAAGTATTTTCTAAGACAAATCTATCATATGGCCTATTTATATATTCACAAAGATATATATTTTTTTTGTCAAAATTAAAAGTTTGACTGCACCCGTTCTAGTATAGCACTTACTACTTTTTACGTTTTGGAGGAAGATACAACACTTACTTTTGACTAGAGGGGTTGCCATATTGCGCTGATTGGTACCATTTGCCTGCACAGCTTCCTTGCAACTCAATCCATTAATTTCTTGAGTTTCGCACTAGGATACTGGAGTAGGAAATGGTTTAGTGTTGTGTTTGAAAATTCTTTTCCCTTTCGACACTGCTTGGACTATGTTTATAATAAGCTTCAATGAAGAAGCTATAATTCTTGGTTATCTAGTCAAAAGTATCATTTTCATGTAAAGTTATGTATTTTTGCAAAGTATAAAAGGAATTGAAAATATAAATAGTGAATACAGTATATATTGTGTGCAACTGGCCAAGTTTCATGCTCTAACTCATTCCAGAATTGGAGAAACAAAAAGGGCACGTTCAGGGAAATGAGATAAAATCATAAGTTTTATCATTCTCTCATTTGTGTGATAAGTGAAAATGCATGTGGTGGTTAATTTGTTCCTTTGTAGTTGAATAAACTACATCAGTGTAAAGTTCTTTAGTGCAACTTATATGATGAACTGATTATTCTCTCCATTTTTAACTGTAAAGATATGAATGACTGGCAGCTTAGTATTCTGCAGATAAATATTTGTTACCTTGCTGCTTTTTGATCCCTTTGTTTTGTTCTTTCCATAGGGAGAATATCTAGTGCATGCTCTGACTGTATATATGCACACTTACTGTTTCACAGAGACTGCGATGCAGATGTAATTTTCATGCTCTTCGTTTTGTACACAAAATACAAGAAACTGGTGCACTTCTTGTTGAGAGGTTACATGGCCCTGGGCCTCATTCGTCATCTTTGGAGGATAATCTTTTAGGTCAGGTTGCCATCAAATCTGTCGGCAATGGGAACACGAGTCATGCATCCAAATATTTGGCTGTCCATCTCCGGTTTGAGATTGATATGGTTGCGTACTCATTATGTTACTTTGGTGGTGGCAAAGATGAGGAAGATGAGTTGGAGGCTTATCGCCAAATTCACTTTCCTGCTCTGACAGAAATCAAGAAGACAACAAAGTATGCATGCAGTTATTTTTCTTCCCGGTTAACATTTACATGACCATAAACAATTTTTTTTCCTGTCTATGTTAGGAAAATGTGTCATGTTAAACCAAAATGTCTTCCTATTATTGATCTGTTGTCGCCTTTTTTCAATCCATCACTGTTTCTGACTGTACCATATCATTTTAGGTTGCCCTCTGCTGCTTTCTTACGGTCTGAAGGCAAATGCCCCCTTGCACCTGAAGAGGCTGTGCTTATGCTTGCCGCTATTGGTTTCAAGCGCAGCACAAATGTTTACATTGCAGGTGCTGAAATTTATGGAGGGAGGCATAGGATGGCTGCCATAAGTCGTCTTTATCCTGCTTTAGTAACTAAAGAAACCCTTCTTTCTCCATCTGAGCTTGAACCATTTAGGAACTTCTCATCTCAGGTAAATTTCTGCAAGATGTTTTATGTGATCTCTTGTATGATTTAGGTAGAAAAGATGTATAGACAGTGTTAGCATGCGAATAGAAAATTCAGGTAGTTGGTACCTACTACTTTGTCCCTAATGAATAGATTCTGTCCTAGAACAAAATAATTATTCTCACATACATAGAGGTTAACATGTGCAATGCCAGGGAAGTGCTAATTTTATATTCAGTTTTCACTATAAAGGTAATTCATGTGGGCAGCAAGCCAGTACCACTTGAGTGGCATAAAGTATAAGACAAGGACTATGTCATTTTCTAATTTACATTAGTATCTTTTGAATTATGGCTACACTTAATTGAATAATTTATTTGTGCACCTCCCATTTGCAGTTGGCAGCACTGGACTTCATTGCTTGTGCAGCTGCCGATGCATTTGCTATGACAGACTCAGGAAGTCAATTCTCTTCTCTTGTTCAAGGCTACCGCATGTACTATGGTGGTGGGGACCTTCCCACAATAAGGCCAAACAAGCGCCGGCTAGCCAGCATACTTGTGAACAATGCCACCATTGAATGGAAGGAATTTGAAACTAGAGTAAGAAAACTCATACAGCAAACTAAGCAAGTTCATGAGAGGCCTGTTGCAAGAAGCATATTTAGACATCCACGATGTCCAGAGTGCATGTGCAGAACAGAGCATTGACACTTTGACAGTTTCTTGTGCCTATACCAATATTTATTGAGAAGAACGACATACCAATGAGACCGCCAAAGCTAGTTCTTTTGTGCTTTGGCTGACATCTGGACATCTCTTGCTCCTGAACTACTATTGTGATCAAATTGAAAAAAAATGCAGTGATTGAGGTCTCACTTGTAGCAGAGAAGCAGTATAACTGACCAGCTTCATCCATTCGCTTACTGCCCTGATCAACTAAACATTTTGTTGGATTTGGATTATTTGGCAGATTCTTGTCTCCTGTGTGATGGAAGTGGATTAAGGACTAAATTTTGCATCTGGACAGCAGTGCTGCCATATTTTTGATAGGGCTCAGTTACTATTCTGTGAATGGAGGTGCATCATCTGCATCTGACCAAAGGAATATTATGTTGGGCAAGCTGACCAACAACTTTCTAGTCTTAAGAGTGCCTCAGTTTTACTCGGATTACCATTCAACAAGTTAGGCTGCCAGATTTCTGTGAACCGAGTATGCCATCTTCATTTTTGTTTGTTATCGCTTGATGGGGCCAGGTGGCATCTCGCCTCCTTTGTTACCATTTTTTAATTATCAAGTAGTGTTGTACCATAAGAGGCGTAGCAATGTTGTAAGTTTATATCAACTGCCAAAGCTTACATTGTCATTGAGAGGAATGCTCCTTTTTGTGCAACCTCTATTTGTGCTCGTCCAAGGGCAAACTTGTATATTCTGTTCTGTTACAATGCTTCTCTGGGGACTATTTTCTTTGCTTTCCTTCGTTTTCTTTGGCAATGTCTGCAAAAGTGTGAATCGAAGTGTCTGGCAAATGATATTCTGAACCACCTCATGTCTGGTGTTGGTACAAGTGTTATTGAAAGGCATATTTTGTAATTTGTATGCAGTCCTGGTGATTGTCTGTTGCTGCTGATATAAAAGAGAGCCTGGCCAGTTAGTCTCGTGTGATGTGCTCCATGGCTACTGTTACAGATCAGCATCGCAGAATTCTAGACGCATATGAATAGTTTAAGAAGCTAATGCTATCAGTTTATGATATCATAAGCTGGTCAATAGGCTTAATCCTTTTCTTTGGGAAGAGCAGCTATAGTTGACTGATGTGGCAAATGGACTTGTTGGCCAAGGCAAAGGAATTGGGCAATGCTATCTTGCAGAAGAGGAAGGTGTTTAGCTGAAACGACTTGCTGCCCAAGACGTTGTATGGTTCAACACGTCTCTTTATTTTGTTCGATTTCTTTTCTTTGAATTTAGATTCAGGAGTCTATTTGGGAATGAGAACACACTGGAACGAAAATCTCCATATCCCGTAACAGTGGTTCTGACAGAATACAAACATAAAAGTTAGTAGCATGACAGAAATAACAAAGATATTACTTAGCATAGAAGGAGTATTTAGATTTACAAACTAAGTGAAAATGGTTTGCATTTTTCCTTAAGTCTCAATATGGTAAACTCATAAACCATATAAACATTTTTCCTTTGCTTTCTGTTTTGTTTTCTTGTTTTGAGTAAGTGCACTTGAACCAGCTAAGTTGTCTGAATTTCGTAAGTCCTCAATTTCAAAATTTCTTTTATGTGACACTACCTAAGTCCATTTCTTTGTCTCGTCTCTCTCTTCTTTCAGTTTCTCTTTCATCATCGTTAGTTCCTTTTCATCATCGTTATTTGATACAATGGATTGTATCAAATAAATGTTTATTCCAGCAATAATACCTTTATTTAATATAAAAAAGTAAATTGCATCGTAGCTTCTTAAACTTGTGAGAGGCTGTGCCACTTAGCTTCCTAAACTTGCCTTTTCTTTTTCTTAACTCCGCAAACCTGTAGCCACTTGCACAATTGGTCTTTTTTGGCGAATCTATCATTTCCGATGCAACTACATTTTTTTTGAATTTCGAAATGAATGGTTCCTGAAAAACAGTGTATCTTTTTAGAATCCGGTACCAAAAGGTGTAATTCTCGGGGACTATGGTTTCTTTAATGGCTTTCAACAAACTAATAGGACCTTGCAGGTCAAATTCTATTAAAACTAGACTAGTTTCTCGAAAACTTACAATCATATTTGAAACTTTTTCCGAAATAAATAAGCAAGAGATGTGCCTATTATATTAAAAAAAAGAAGTTAAAGAATGATGTAAATATACATCTAGACCATATAAGTACGAGTTCTCTTTAATATAAATTTGGATGACTATTTCTTCTTAATATAAAACCACCTAATTTCTTCTAAATTGATTAATTTTTTTAAAAGAAGTTAAAGAATGATGTAAATATACATCTAGACCATATAAGTACGAGTTCTCTTTAATATAAATTTGGATGACTATTTTTTCTTAATATAAAGCCACCTAATTTCTTCTAAATTGATTAATTTTTTAAAAAGAAGAGTTAAGACAAGACGGGTGATACAATCACCCTGAAAGGAAACACTACCCCTATTATCTCACTACGGCAAGAAGCACATCTAAACATGAGACTATACTGAATTACAATCAGGACAACACAACTAGCTAGAAGGATCATCCAAACACACGGGAGACTCTAAGAGAGAATTCATCAATAATATTGTCGGAGAATATATTGATTCATCAAAGATATTACTAATGTAGAAGCACTAAACAGGCAATGATTATACGCTAGTAACACAAAATCCCTTGCGCAGCTGCATCTTTTCTAAAGACAAAGATAATTAATACTTCTAAAGAAATGGAGAATAAAAAAGAAAAAAAAAGCCGTATAAATGTAGCCACGCTGCCCTCCACGTCACTCCTTATGTTACCGCCATGTCCCTCGTACGGCCGCACCACCTACAAAAGCACCCCCACTGCGAATAAATTGCCCCGTGCCGGCGTCCATGAGCTTCCTCGCTGGCCGCCTCGCCGCCGCCAAGGAGGGCTCCTACTTCCTCCAGGAGTCAAAGAACGCCGTCGGTCGCCTCGCTCAGAAGCTCCCCGCCTCCGCCTCCGCCTCCGCGCCCGGGCCGGCGTCCGCGCAGCCGTCGCCCGACGTGCTGCCGGAGATCCTCCGCCACTCCGTGCCCATCAAGGCGACGCCGCCCCTGGCCGAACCCTCCCTCTCGGCGTGCTCCCGCTGGGCCCTCCCACCGGGCGGGGCCGAGGCCGCGGGCGTGCACCCCGACGCGCTCAACCCGCTCCGCTCCTACGTCTCGCTGCCGCAGGCCACCTTCGGCCCCAAAAGGTGCCGCCCTTCGCCCCATGGCCTTTTGCTCCTAATTTTTCGTGCGGACTAGTTCCTAATTTCGGGCGCGCACGTGTACGTAGGCGTTTGTGCTGCACTGGCTAATTTTGTACCCGATCGTTTATGCTGCGTGCTTGGTTACACGAACAATCAATTCTGCAATTGTGCATTTGAGAACATCCATAATGCATATTTTGACCTGAGCAAGTAATTCTTAGTAGGCAGACGGGAAAAAGCACATCTACGGCAATATGCACATTACAGTAGAAACTGTCTAACATTAGATGTTGGGTTTGCTCTCTTATGAAAACGGTTCTCTCGATCAAGATATATTTGTGCCACTCAAATATTCAGCTACATAGAACCATACGGAAGTTAGCAATCTATGAACGGAACCCTAACTTATGCATCAGTATGATAGCGCTATTACTTTTACTATATTTATTATCACTGATACTTTTATAATTACTGTTTTCTCATCATCTTTTTAATTAAATCCTATGGTTTTCATCTCTAACCTACTCTAACTTACTTAGGACAAATGCTTTGTTGTTGTTGTATGATTCATGCAGACCAGAATGCACAACTTGATCGATTGGTTACATGCCTGTAATGTGTGATCTAACAGGAGCAAACTATGATTCTCTCAAATTTTACAATATTCAAATAACTGGCTACTACTAGCATTTAGCACTGATTGAATTAGCCTATATTTATTGAGAATCCTAAATCTCAAGCAGAAAACTGTTTTGAGCTGTCAGCCTGATACAGCTATGGGGATATGAAAGGACTAAATCAAACTACTGAACATGAATTATGAATGTAAAATTGAATTTTAAATTTTTATAGGTCGATACATGCTCGTATTGTCTGATATATCACTAAATAGTTGTGATCATTCAAGCAGGAAACAAGGTATACTCTACACTCTTATATCCATATTTTAAATCATGAATAATGAATAATGCTCTTTTCTAAGTAGCATGTTCCTTCGTGCTCCTAAATTCATAAGTGAGGATCATCTGATACTGTAAAGCGTTTGTGTTTCCCCTCAAAAAGCACTGATTATGGGTCTTCTAGTCTCTAGGGATGCGATCGACTACATGGATGTTGTGCATTTATGCCTATAGGTAAGGGAGCCATATATTTCTAACAGCTGAATCTTTCGTACTAATCAGTAGGCATAGGGAACTCAACTTGGTACCATGTGTTTCAACTTTCTAGCTTCTCTAGCATACTAGCTTCTGGGCTTTCTTGTGATCTAGAATTGCTAACTGAGCATTTCCTATGCTCTTAGGCTCTCAGACATTCCGTCATGCACTTAAGTTGATGCTGTAAAACAGAATGTGGTAATGTCTTATCATTATCTTTCCTTTGTTTATTGTGGTTTTGTTTGCAGATGGCAGCTTCCAAATGAACAGTTTCACTACTCAGCATCAACAGCCAATGACCGGAGACGGGATAGACACCCACCTCCCGTGGACCCTGAGAAGTTGAAGGCTGTAATCGCTGGACACTCACAAAGTATATTTTCTTGCCACAATAGTTTGAATTGTAGTGGTCTTGAAGATCTTTGTTCACATTTTTAGAATTTTACAGTTGGGAAGGCATTTATTGCTGCCACTATTTTGGTGTTCGGAGGAGCAACAGCTGTGCTATGGTACACAGCAGATAAGCTACAGTTGCATTCAGTAAGTCATTGAACTGAACAGCATATCAGAAAAAATATATGGCCTTTTAAGTTCTAACAAAAAGAGAAGACACCTTATCAGATTGTAAAAGATAATGCTAGGTTTATGGCTAGGTATGTTCTTTATCTGTTTTATACTTTTATGTGGACTTCATTGTTTGTGTAGAGTGTTGTAGTTGTGTTGTTTTTGTATCGTTATTTCTTGATTGTCAATTAATTGATTTATGATAAACATATAGTGGCAAATCGCCCCTCTGAAACAATATTGATGTCTCCTTTTAGGTAGATGATGTCAGAACTAAAGGGAAGGATGCAATGCGACCACATGCCGATAGGATCAAAGAACAAATAGCTCCTTTAAGAAGCTGGGTTAGAAAACTTCGTTACTCATCTTGTATTATTTCTGGCTATATACTTACTCATTGTATATCTATCCTTCTGTATATGATACTTCAGTCTTAATCAAGTTCGCATTAGGCCTGCTTATTACTGTGACTATTGATCCGCCTTTCCACGTTCTGTAACCTCAGGCTGAAGAAATGTCCCGAAAATGTCATTTTGAAGGAGATAAAGAAGCTAAGGAGAAGTCCATCATTATTAGAGAGCTTTCAAGAGCACTGGGTGCTAGGACACCGCCAAACTGATCAATGCTGACGGCAGGTTGATGTAAGTCCACGCCATTATCAAGTTCTGCACTTGTTGTATACTTGCTACCTTTTCAATATATTTATGTATAAGCAAACGATGCATATTCGTATATATTGAATAAAGGACAGCCCCTTCTGATGTGTGTAAGGCATATCGTCGCTGAGTTTATATGTCGTCATTTCTGGAGCCGTGTTCAGTGACAAACTTGATACTCTGATACTGTTAGAAGAAACTGTACATGCGTGATCTCTGAGAGGCAGTGGCGGACCCAGAAATTCTAGGTTGGGTATGCAAGATTGTGAGGAGGCGAACTCGCGAAGGGTAATTGAGCTGGTGGGTAACTAGATGCGTGAGTCATAGGCTGATGGGAGTATACGGAAGTGAGGATGGGCTGACAACAGATATCCGATAGAAGATTAAGGTTGTGAGTTTTAGATCCAATTAGCTACGTACTACACAGTATATCTAATATATATTGTATATATAATTGATTTTTCCAAAAAAGTTGGGTATGCAACTGCATACCCATGCACCAAGGTGGGTCCGCCGATACTGAGAGGGCTAGGTTGGACTTCGAATAGGGAGGGTTTGGGGTCCAAATACTTGGGATTTAGTTCAAATTAGGATTAAATCTTTTCAACCAAATCCTAAAAAATTCCTAGAGCAACAACCCTCTTCCAAACGCCATAAAATGAAATGAAAACAGGTGCTTGACTTTGGACGTAGACGGGAGCTTATGAACTATTGTTGCATAAGCTAGCTAAATTACAAGGTGGAGAGAGAACACAAGAAATGACCACGACGTTCCCTGATGCAGGATACAAGCTATAAATCAGCATTGGATTACCTGGACTTATCGACTGCCTGTTTTGTGGTCTCATACTCTATAGTTCGGCACAGAATTGAAATCTTATAGGACCATTTAAATCCAATCTAAGATATTGGAGTCGTTCTATCTCCTATAGGTAAGGCAAAGCTCAACTCTCCTCTTTAATATACCGCTTAAGATATAACGGTTTAGAGAACCCTAACCCAACGATGTCTCCATTTTTTTCAAGAACTTTTTAAACTTCCATCAAGTTTGCTTAAAACTCGCATTAGAGAAATGAGGTTTCACATCTGAAACTCAAAACTCACTCCAGATTTATAGTTTTAGATTTGAAACTTAGTCCTTGATTGGTAGGGCTCCTGCTTTCAGCTTTAACTCAGATCTAAACTTTGTAAGTTAAAAATAAAGTGGTTTAAGCCTCTATTTTTAGTCTAAATAGAAACAATAGCTCACCCAAACATCCGTAGTGTACCTATAAATTCTTAGAGCTTAAGGTCTATCAAAGAGACCCTTAATTCCAAACTATGAGCCTCAGTTCCTAAAACTACGCACAATAGCATCATCAATTCCCTTGTCAAATGGAAGTCATCAACACAAATCTAGCTCCCAGCTGCAGCTTGTCTGAAGCACGATGGTGCCCCGCACTAAGCACAGAGGGTTTGATTGGTTGCTCGGATGGGTTTTTGTATGCATGCATCGTATACTCAAGCTGAGCAGAACCGTATTTGCTGAAAAGAAGAGTATTTGGTTGGCTGTTTCAGTAAGGGCATGTTAAGATGAGTTTCTATTTGGTTGGCCAAATTAAAGACCGTATGAGGGGGGGGGGGGGGTTGTTGGATGTGCTGTGAAGCTGATTGGTTGAGCGAGGTGGTTATGGTGATCTTGCATCTGACTTTTGGTGTGCTTACCCCTCTCACCCTGAGTTTGGATGAGATGAAATTGGCTAAGTCTCTAGAGCACATGTATATAACAACTGCATGAATACTTTTGATTCATTTTTCATATGTTTGATGAGCCTACATGACCTAATTGAGTTGTTTCAAAAATTGTGGACATGTTTCGGTTGTCCTCGTGAGAAATGAATATGAGCGTGTTGGCTATAATTGAGGAATACTGAATTATATCACCGTCATACATAAAAATTTGAAGAAATTAGCTAAAACATCACATAAATGACACCAAGACATAATTAAGGTCCATTTTAACCTACCATATGAAGCATAAGAAAGGTCCATATAGTTTAGCTTACACTTTGAGCATAAGAAGGTAAGCATGAAGTTTATGAACTAGTCCTGACATGAACTAACTCCCAGTATATATACAAAATAAAGGTGTGCACACTACACACCATCATCATATCGGCAACCCACAATATATAGTTCAGGGCACATCATCATCATAACCACAAGCCATAGTGCCATCTACTACACTAAGGTAAGCTAATTAAAGATGTCCACATTTTCATCTTACAAAAATAGTCAGGGCCTGCAAGGGGAGAGTTCTACATCAACCACCAACTAACATGGCAAAAGGTTTGCGGTTATATGTCAAGGCAATCAACCTGAGAAGTAATGGTTGGTGATCCAACCATTCATCCACATGTGGTCGTGCTTGGCACTCAGCTGCACAAAGCCAAGGCGAGAGCCTTATTGTTGTACAACCAGCCGAGAGCAGCAAGGAGTGCCTCCTGGGTGAACCCAGGGGAAGGTCATCATGGCACTGTACACCTCGGAGTGTGACTTAGTGTGGACGGTTGCATTGATGGCACCGACCATCTCCTTCACAACATCGGTCATGTCGGTGAAGACAATGATCTCCTCCGTGATCATGACTCTTTACCTTTTGTTGCCAACTACACTAGAGGAGTCCTTCCCCTTGTCCTCAGTTACAGCTATAAGGACCTCCTTGAGTGGACTAACATTAGGTGAAGGAGTCCAAGTAGGTGGAGCAGGGTTGGTGTCAGTATCCACAGCCTCCCCAAGAACCTCGGCAATGCTAAACCCCCCACTGAGAACAGTGAAAATAGGGTCAGCCTTGTCAGAGCTGTTCACGACATCAGAAGTAGCTCCCAAAGACTCATTGAAGCCCATGGCATACCTCATGGTGGCCTGTCCATTTGAGAAGATGACTGACATTTGGACATGGTTCTCAAGAGGAACGTTGAGGTACTCCGTACTTGGCATCCTTAGGGGTGGCATCCTTGGGGTGATCCTACAACGTAAAAAAGACAAATGGGTTAGAACCTCATATAAATACTAAAATTGGCCAAGGAAAACATAAAGGACTACAACATTTATCTTACCTTGATGTGGCCTTTGTAGTGCTCCTCCTTCAATAGGATGGAGTTTTTGGTGTCATTCCACAAGGCACCATTGAGCTCCTGCATCTTGCAAATCTTTGTTCACCTAGTACGTCACTTGTGCAGGTGGTTATACACCTGATTCCTGGTGACCTCGACACTAGTGTGCTCAGTCACCACCCTTCCAACCATGTTCAGGTGCACATCCTTAAAGTCCTTCTTAGTCCTCACTCCATTCTCGATCAGCTCAACCAGATGGCACAACATGAAGCTGGATATGTGAGATGTCCACTTCAAAGTGGTCCTTAGCCCACCTTCGCCTCCATCAGCACCACCAAGGTCGGCCATGACCTGCCATAAAGGAGATAAACATAACAAGAAACAAATGAGCCTAACAAGACATTAAAATCATAGGCAATGGAACTCACAATTAAAGAACCACATGATATGACTAAAATTGTAAATTATGGCAATCACAATTAATCACAATGAATTAACTCACAATCAAAAGTACAAATTATTACATACGACAATTAGAAGTACACACTACTACAGAAACCGCCTTCAGTGCTGATTCAAAACCACTATCAGTGGAAGTTTTTGAACCAGCATTGCACCTATAGTGTCAGTTCAAAACCGTAGTAGTTCATCATTCATGATTTCATTCAAAAAACACATTATTGCAACAAGTCCATTATTCCACAAGTCTGCAAAATAATTCAAGTTCCATACAAATTCTTCTTATAAGAAGGTGTCGCATGAGGAGGTAAACAGTTAAGATGTTTATGGTATTCTACATCAAAGCTTTCAGGGCATGGAACCAACCCTCTGGAGATATGATATGGTTATTGATGAACTAGGTGAGTTGTTCTTGAATGGCTCCGATCTTGTGCAGTGGTAGCCAATTTATACTTAGCTTCAAGTGCTATCATTAATGAATAAAGAAAAATTAATCCATGAATAGGTTTTGAAATTGGTAAGTATGCACATAAAATGGAAAATTAGTATGTAAAATTACAAACCTCAACATCATTTAGCTCAACACTGTTTCTGTCACCACAAAATCCATGCAGGAAGTTACATACATAGTACGCACATAAATTAGCACCCTGGTCTTGTCTCGCACACGGGAAGTCCGTTCAGACATATAAATCCTTCCTGTATGGGACTAATCGATAGGGATAAAAATAGACGAGAATGGTCGGGAAGACCCCTAACCATTTTTACTTTCATATTTTCTCTCAAAAACAAAATCAAAAATGAAAAAACCAGAAACAGATATAAACTTGGGAATGCCAGAATATCGAAAACGAAGCAATTTGAACTAAAACATGCCGGTATCGGTTGGGAACCGACAATTCAATCCGGGAACACCGACCATACGCTACAATTGCCAATTGCTCCCCTTGTAATCTGATTTCGTCGCTTGCTATAAATTTACATCATTCATTACATGCCCCAGCCATGTTCACCATACGCTGAACTACTTGTACCTATCTTCACCAATCACCATATGTAACAGACACAGGCACAAAACAGGGTGGTGCAACTTCCTGCAAACCGACACCCATGATACTGCCATGTGTTTCATCAATTAGCCCAGACCAGCAGTCTGCCAAAATTTTGATTGCCATGTGCTGGTAAAGTTTTGGCAGCAGATGCCAAAAGTTTGATGTAAAAGTGAACAAGAAATTCAACAAAAGGAGACAAACCACTAATAACTGAAGAACACTAACTACTACTACGGTAATTTTTGGGTAAACCATACCATACATCAGGATATATCACTATATCAGTGCATATTTTAGCAAACTATACCACAAATCATTTTTATTTGGGAAAAGTACTCTTGCCAGCTTAATCCAGCTCAGAACAGCAGCATCAGTGGGATAATCCAATGAGGAACAAACTCTTGCCAGCTTAATCCAATGAGGCAATGACAGTACTGCTCCACCTTGAGTTCCCCTGTATGCAGAAAATGGAAGTTGGAGCACATGAGCACAAACCAAAGATGATTTTCATAAGGGAAATTTGAGAATACGCAACACTATAAGCTGATGTTTTGGGACTTGGGGTATGCGTCACAATCTAGACATAAACTCAAATAGATACATATGTGCTTGCTTCTATTCAAATCTAATATTGTCATAGTCTATGTGAGAAGCATATACGCAAGATACGAGCCACAGAGCTTCATCTTTCTATCTCAGTGCAAGCCCACAAGACATCAGCCAAACTTTACATGGAAGCACTTGAGTCTATGTCTATCTGTTAGAGAGGCAGCCCATTTTCTCGTATTCAGATTATCACTCTTTAAGTGAAATGCCTATATGACTAGAACTGCACTTTACAAGATTCCTGTTATGAACTAATTTAAGAGGACAAAAACAAGAATAGAAGGATGAAGGCATGTCATACGAATTTAAGAGGACAAAAAACAAGAATAGAAGGATGAAGGCATGTCGTACGAGTGCACTATGTTCACAATCTTCTGAACAAAGATTTGGTTTTCTTTCCCTACCATTTCGATAAACAGTATTGTCATAGTGCCATAAGAAATTATTCATTTGTCATAATTGTACAAAAGTATAATAGGTTTTATTCATTGCAGCACTTATCTAGCATGGAATAAATAGTTAAAGATCATCTTAATAACTCAGACATAAAATGTCTAAAATTGCAGTATATCAGTACCTCTAGCGCATTCTCTTGAGAAGAAAGTGGGCGCTCAACACCATTGAGTCCAACGAAAGCAACGTTGCTATCATTATCATCTTCCAATCCACCTAGTTCAATCTCCATCACATTGTTGCCAAAAAAGGCATACTGTGATGCATCAAATCTGCTGTCATCTGCAATGGGAAGATTTCAAGATAAGGCCAACTAACATAAGGTGCACTAGAGATTAAAACCAGCAAGTAACAGAGATTGAGAACAGACGAGGCACCAGGTATACTCTGGTGTCTATTTGGGGCGCTACCGCTGCATTTTGTAGGGTCATGGAAAAATTCTTGTCTTGGACAAAGGTTAGCTTTCTATTGCTTGCGACCAATAAGAGAAAATATAAAGGCAACAACTTCTGGATACGGATGCATTCACAATAGAATGAAAAATAGAAAATAAGACACTATACTGATGCAAATCCCAGTGTATAGTAATCAGAACCGGTGCATGATGTAAGCAATCACCAAAAGCAGAAACCAGAACTGCATTTATGAATAATAAGATGGCACAATCATCAGGTTAGTGATTTTCTGTCAAATAAAACAAAAGGTATCACCCACTGCTTGGATGCTTCACAATATATAGTTTGACAGGTTTGCAACGGTTTGGAGTCATCATATGAGAACTAAAATAACAATCCAAACAAGATGAACTCGTGTGGAGGCTAGGGGCGGCGCGCAGGGCGGGGGCGGGCGAGCGGCAGCTGATGGCTAGGGTTCGAGGTGTTGTCGTGAACTCGTGCTGACGTGACCCGTGCCCAGGTTTGATGCCGATCAGTTGGGTGGAGCTGTTGTGTGCAGTCGGGCTGTGGCATACTGGCATGTGGGATCATATGAAAATGGGATTTCTGCAAGAATATTCCGATTTAAAATGGGATTTCAAAAATACGGTTAGGAAAACAGAAAACCATTTTTGGCTCTGTTTTCGCCTTAGGTTTCCTGTTTACGTCCTGTTTTTGCGTAAGTCCCAAAAATCCAAAAACGGTCAGAATAAATGTAGAAAACGGGACGTGATTTCTCCCGCCCGTTTTCAACCCTACGTATCGAGTACTCTTTTTACAATATCGTGCAAATGCACCATCCATGATTATGAATAGTAATTACTCTTAGTTACAATCGAATGGAAGATTACTAGAGCAGCAACGAAATGATCGAGTTTACTTGTTTAGCAAGTCTACTACATCTTTGAATTTTTCTTGTGGTTTCCTTAGCGAGTCAAAACAAACGATCTTGCTAATGTTGAGCTGGATAACAAGGAGGATCCAGTGAAAATTGCACATATAATAACCATAACCAATTAGTTATAACATAATGTTGCACATAATTAGTAGAACGAAAATGTAGGGAAACACTTACTCAAAGTTATAGGGTAAAAGTATGAATGTGCTGTATTGTAGCTTTAGCATAGTGTTGAATACATAGTCCTCAATGTCTCTTGTGCTTTTTTTTTTGACAAGTTTCTCGTTTACAAGTCTTGGCTCGAGGAATCCTACTGTCTAAACGATGTTTGCTTTGCATGTATGTATCTCCATTTTGCATAAGAAAGAAGTTAGACATGTAATTTAATGGTGCAAGAAAGTATTCCATGAATTAAACATAAGACACTTACAGAGTCAAACATCTAAGCATAGAAACATCGAGGGCGTCTTGGTGGTAAAATTGGTATAAATCAAGGAAATCCAGCAAGAATACGTTGCCCGTCAAGTGAAAATGTTCCTCTTTGAATCTGATGGTGAGCATCTTTGGTAGTATGTACTAGTTGGATCGCTGCATGTACTAGTCATGTAAGCGCCACAATTGATTTGATAGGTGAACTATCTGATCTGTGACTATCAACATGTTCCCCATCTTGAACAACCATCTTACGAATGCACCACCATCTCCTTATCCTTTTTTATCATCTCTGGAAGATTCTGCTTGTAACATCTTCACATGGGCCCTCTTTATGCTCTGTCTTGTCAATGACACTAGCTTAGGATTAGTCTTTTTGGCTTTGTAAGTGAAAAATTGTTGCTTGTCAGGTGAGATTACACTCCTATCATGACTGTCGTCTAGATGACTCAATAATGATTCTACACCAAGTCACTTTTTTTAAGACTTCTGAGGTTGTGTTTGATTATGAGATGGTGTTGGGAGTGCCTTCTTTTTAGTTGCTGGCGAAGGACTAGGGCTTCTTCTAGTTGGTGACGGGGGACGTGGACTTCTTCTAGGTGGAGATGGAGGAGGTGGTGGCTGGTGCTCTCTAGGTGGAGAGGCCGACTCGTCAGTACCCTCTTCCTTTTCAAAGATTATGTAATGCTTGCGCCACACGACGAAACCATGGATGACTTCTCCTAGAGTCTTAATCCCATCCTCTCCGGGGATGTCTGAAAGTGTATCTAGCCCTTATATGTGGTTTTGGTATGCTTTGCTTGACCTCCATGTGTTCAGTTAGAATCACCCTTAACTCCGCCCGACCTCCTTATCGTCCGGCACCAAGCACTCCGCTTGGCCCCGATCATCCCACCGTCGACTGCCAAATTGCATCCATCACCTGCACACCATGAGGCAAGCAAACACATATCTCCAACTCCAATTCCAGTTAGTCAATAATCAATATGCTCAAATAAAATCTCAAATCAATTCAAATCACATCAAAACTCATGCAAAACTGAAGATCATCAAGCCAAATAAACACCAATATCAATCACTAATCACAAGTAAACCAAGGCATAGTTTAACTTAGTTTCTCAATCTCCCCCTTGATGAGTGCTTTGACAACCCTCAAAGCACAAAGATTTTGGTTCGAAGAAATTAAGATAAGCTCATCCAAGTGACCAAAAACTCGAGAAAGAGCAAAATATGTCACTTGGCATAAGAAAGGTTGCAAAAGCCCTAAGAGGGGCAAAGACGAGCTAAAAACCTCAAAATAGCAAGAAAAACTCAAAAATCCAATAACATATGCTCTTTGATAATTGCACATATTCTATTTTTTTCTTTTATTTCTAGATAAATACAATTTTCTTCCTCTTTGTTGAATATTTGTGTATAATATCTTTGGGCATATTTTCTCCCTATTTGGCAATACAAACATCAAGGATACAAGACTATACAAAAGATGTGCAAATGAAATACAAGCCTGCAAAGCTTCACATATAGATCATAAAGCACTTGCAAGGACTAGAGATGTCAAAGCACTAGGAGGAGTAAACAATATAACTCAAAGGCGCATAAAGTCTCGAAGTGAGTTCATGTCACAAGCACCGGGAGTGAAGCAAGTTTTGATCATGATGTTCAATTATTCAAAAGATATCACCACAAAAGCATCCACAATTTCATGATCAGTTCAAATATTAGAGAAACTAGTGCTATGTCAAGTTCAAACTAGGCAACTGTCGGTGACATGGGAACCAGGGGTCCCCGAGTCCCAAGGCTAGGACAGCAGAATGCCACGTGATGCCTTCCCTCGGGGACCATCTCCACGAGGGCCGAGAAGAGCCAGTTCCGGGAGGGATGCTCGGGGCCATGAACAGTGGTCCCCGAGTACCCAGAGTTCCTCGATGACCCGAGAAGAGCCAGTTCCGAGAGGGGTGCTCGGGGCCATGAACAATGGTCCCCGAGTACCTAGAGTTCCCCGAGGACCCGAGAAGAGCCAATTCCGGGAGGGGTGCTCGGGGCCATGAACAGTGGTCCCCGAGTACCCAGAGTTCCCCGAGGACCCGAGAAGAGCCAGTTTCGGGAGGGGTGCTCGGGGCCATGAACAGTGGTCCCCGAGTACCCAGAGTTCCCCGAGGACCCGAGAAGAGACAAATCCGGGAGAGGGCGCTCGGAGCCATAAACAGTTAGTCCCCGAGTACCCAGAGTTCCTCGAGGACCTGAGAAGCCCCTTGTCGGTGGACCCTACAAGGGGCTCAACGGTGAGATGTCAATCGGTGGGAGGCCCGATGCTGCATTTAAGAAGGAGCGTGGCCTGTCACTTCCAACCACTCCCCCCACGCCTGTCGTACTGAGTACGTCATTCCCTGCCACTGCCTGGCAGGAGGTGTGGGGACATTTAATGCGACGGGTCCCATCGCACGTTACCCTGCAGGGCCCATAAAGGAAACGACTTGGAGATATCGCCACTGGGCTCAAGGCGTATCGCCTACCACCCTGCCGTGTCAGATCTGCTTTAACCGAATGGGCATGCGAGGATGTTCGACGGTTGCCCGGTGGGCCCCCCTGCACCTGCTAAAGTTGGGTGTAATGGGCGACGGGACCGGCCAAAGGGCGCATTTTCAACCCCTGTAACATCAACCTGTAGCCCTATAATGGTTGCTTTCCATTTATGGCGTACGGGGACTCGTGCTCGCGTTCTGGGCACTCCAAGCCTCCCCCGGCAGGATAAAAGGGAGGGGGAGCACTTCGAAGAAGGAGACGGCTGATAGAAGTCAAGCTTTGGACAGGGCGACTCGAAGCAAGACCGAAGCTCAAGACTTAGAAAAAAAACCTTGTAATACAGAGATCCAGAGAAAGACATTCCAAGAGTATTAATAGCACATCATACACACAGGAGTAGGGTATTACGCTCCGTGCGGCCCGAACCTATCTAAAATCCCTTGTGCATTTACTCTTACCAGCCGACAATCATCCGTCCCGCTTAGCTCTCATGTACTCGCATTAAATCCACGTATGAGGTAGATCCAGAATCAGCCCCCCGGCCGAATCTCAAAGTGGGTCCCTCAGGATCCCCGCTTGCGGTGTTCATCCACCAACAGCAACCAAGTTCAACCCGACGGGCTATGCAAACACTCACATATCAATCCAATCCTTAGTTTGACAACATGAAAAATAACATTCTTAGCACATTAAAAAGCACAAATTAACTTTCTCATTTGATCATTTAACTATCCTCAAGTGAGTTTTAAACAACCATGGGTTCACTTCTTTGGCAAACGACATGAAGCCTTAAGCCACCATATTGGATTCAATTTTAGCTCAAAACTTGATCATTTATTTTATTAACTCAACATAGGATTCAATATACACAATTTTTCATAAAGCCAAAACAAGTTGTACTTTTGCGACACAAAAGAGTACATGCTCTCTCAAATGTTAATCATAGGCTAAATATTTACATAGACAAAGATCAAAGACCCCAAATCCACTGAACTGAACAAAGTGACCTAGCACAAACTTTTCACAGAACTAACCCTAATTTAAGCACTGATCAAGTTAAAGCAAACACTAAAGGATGGCAAGAGATTAAGTTCATATTTCAAGTTCATTCTTAGAAAAGACAAGCTTGCTCAACAGATTTTATGCCATATTTCAATAAGAGCCTAGGTTTGCACAAATTGTTATACATCCACTACAGTTAGCACAAATTCACAAGTAGTACAATAAAGTGCAAAGAACATATAAGTGAAGCTTGCTAACATGATTATCTTACAAAAATGCGATGCAATGCAAATACAACAAAAGTAAGATAGAGTATGTACAAATGCAACCCCCCTCACACAATGCCATAGGGATGGCACACACCAAGCTCTCCCCTCAAAAAGGTAAAGCTTGTTGCATTTAAAGGCTTGGTAAAGATGTCAGCTAGCTGGTGTTGGGTATCTATATAGCTCAACTAAATATTTTCCTTCTCATTGTGGTCTCTCAGAAAGTAGAATCTCATATTTATGTGTTTGGTTCTGGAGTGTTAAACTGGGTTATTTATTGTCTAAGCTTATGGCACTAGTGTTGTCAACAAAAGAGGCAAGTCTCCAAATGTTTCCATTCGAAGCCCTGTATAGAAGATAGTGTAGAAGACTACTGTTCTGGAATGAGACTGGAGAAAGTCAAGTTTTTGGCCCAGAAATTCTACGAGATGCAGAAAAGCAAGTTCAGATAATTCAAGAGAATCTAAGGATTGCACAATCGAGGCAGAAAAGTTATGATGATAACAGAAAACCAAAGACCATATTCGAGAGTGTGTTTGAGATATCTCTGAATGCGTTTCACTGCTTGGCGGTGAGACGTCCTCGGTGAAGCCTGAAAGTGAGCACACAAGCAGACGGTGAAGTGGATGTCGGGTCTTATTGCCGTCAGGTACAGGAGGGAACCGATCATGCTCCTGTACTCCCGTTAGTCCACCTTCTCGCCATCTTCATCCGGATCAAGCACAGTCGAGGTAGCCATCGGTGTCACTAATGGCTTTTGTAACACCCTAATTTTCAATTTTTTAAATTTCTAAAATTTGCTAGAATTCATTTTGAAGTTTGAAATAATTAGCCTAGGTTAGAATTCTAATTTATAAAATTAAAATCCAAATGGACATAGGTTATATTTGGTTATTGTGCATTCATGTTGTCAATAGACATGTAGGGTTTTTTTGAGCTGTTTTGGCTTTGTTTGAGTTGAATTTGCTTTGAATTCGAATTTCAAATGAATTTAGAAAAGCAAAATGAAAAGGAATAAAATCACCTCTCGGTCCTCTCCCTCTTTTTTCTCTCTCCCTGGCCCAAACCGCCCCAGCCCGGCCGCTCTTCCTCTCTCGCCCTCTCTCTCTGGCGTGGGTCGCGCCTGGCCCAAGCACACTCGCCCGCTCGGCCTGCTCCACCTGCACCAGCCCGGCGTGAAAGAGCCCCTACGCCTTGCCGTTTACTCTGTGTGCCGCAGCCAAGTGGGACCCGGTTGTCGGTATTGTTGTCTCCGAAGCGAATTCAGCAGCGCCGCCGTGTCCAGGTGGATTTCCACCGCAACCTTGGAATCTTGAACCGCCTATATATCTAGCCCGCCCCTCCCCGATCTATTCTCATCCAAAATCGTTGAGTTTCGTGCCTTATCGCCGAGATCTCGAGGTTCTCGTTGCCTTTACCGCCGCGCCTCGGTCATGCTCGCCGCCATTGCTCTAGAGCCTTCCAACACCAGCCAAAGACATCGTCGGACGCGCCTGCGACCCCAGAGCTTTTGTCAACCTCGTCTTCACCATTCAGTTGCTGGAGCCGCCTTCCGTCGAACTCTCAATCCTCTCCGCCATCCCGTTGTTGTCGCGCCACCTTCTGAGCTGTTTCTGCCGTGGTAAGCCCCCAAAACGAGATCCCATTGTCTTCCTCTTTCAGATCCGCCGCTCGCCATCATTTCCCGACACCGGCGATGAGGTTCGGCGACCTCCACGGTCGAGCGCCGCCGTGACTCGCCTCAGTGCTGCCGTATTCTCCTCCCTCAGGCCGCCCAACCCCTCTAAGCCGTCGGATCCAATTCGAATGGTTCGGATTAGATCATTGGATACCCCTTCGTTAAACTATAGTGTGATGCCATGTGTCTGTCTCAATCCAGTCAGCCTCACCTGCCACATCAGCTACCCAAATCAACCGCCACATCAGCATCTAGCCCACATGTCACCTAGTTAGCCATCCAGTCAGCGTCCACGCATTAAATAGGTGTTTTCTATTACAAAAATAAATCTGATAATTCCTGGAAATTGATAGTTTTGCAAGAAATCCATGAACTTCTCTATTTTTTTATAAAAAGAGCCCTATCTTTTTACACTTTAGTCCCTAAACTTTCCTATAATTACAATTAAGTCCCTCTATTTTTACAAAAAGTCCCTAAAACTTTCTGTTAATTACAATCTAGTCTTTTTTTTTATAAATATGTCCTAATCTTATTTTTAGCATATCTTTTTCGTCGTAGCTCCGTTTAAGCGATTCTTGCACCGTTAGATTCGTCTTTCAATGCTCTTTCTTTCTAGATAGGTTTTGTCTTGTTGTTCTTTTGTTTTGTGCTCTGTTATTAGTGTGTTTATATTTGTGTGCTTTGTTGGTAATTATGAGATTAGTCGACAACGCTCCGAATCAATTTGAGGAATATCAAGACCTAGAGCTAGAGTACAGTGAGCAGCAGGAAGGAGAAGGCAAGTGTCCTTGATCATCTTGAACCTATATTTTAAATGTTTTGTTTTACAAAATTCCATGCAATGTCTATCAATTTGATGGGTAGTCATGTATGTTAGGGTTTATCTAGTTCTTCCTTTATATTTCTTGAAGTCTAAGGGGTAGTTGATATGAGTCTCTTAGGTAGATTTGTTTAGCTATGCTTTTGGGATGTTGGGAAGTATCATATACATGTTTAGTGGATATATGCAATGGTGATGATGAACTTGTTAGTAAAATGGAACCCTAGGACTTGGGCAAGGAGTTGACTTGATAATGGTGGTTCATGTACTGGGCT
The DNA here is from genome assembly GCF_958298935.1 of Phragmites australis. Lineage (NCBI taxonomy): Eukaryota > Viridiplantae > Streptophyta > Magnoliopsida > Poales > Poaceae > Phragmites > Phragmites australis. The sequence continues at coordinate 10,212,878 of NC_084928.1, forward strand.
TGTGGATACGTTCCAAGAAATTTGTTGGTTATTTTCCCTGTTGGTTTGATAATGGTGGTTCATGTGGTGGGCCTGTGGATACGTTCCAAGAAAATGTGTTAGGTTTTGTTGGTTATTTCCCTGTTGGATAGTTTTTACCCAAGTGTCACGTATAAGGACCGGTTCGAGGAGCGACAACCCAAAAATATACCATTCAAACATGAGGCCAATATGGGTAAGGCTTAGCATATCAATTAGACACCTGGCTGACATTCGTTGGGGTACCAGGACCTAATTGATGGACAGTGCTTCGTAGTGATCTCCTGGTGGCACACCACCGGCATGTGTTGAGTGTCTAGCTAACACGGCAACATGGATATCACGACTCGTGGCTAAAAGTTGGACAACCTCTACAGAGTGTAAAACTGTTATAACAGCCGTGCCCTTGGTTATGAGAGACTTGGATCCTCACTTGATTAGATGGTTATGGTATAATATAAGGGTACAAGTTGGTTATAGTTTATAGGATGGTTAACCCTGGATGGTTTGTTATCGGGCTGTTGGGGTATATTAACTTAACAACTACTTAATGCTTTTGAACTACATTATCGTTTTCGTTACTCGCACTTACGCAAATATACCATGTGTTAGCCTATTCTTGTTGTAAGCTTAGATATCATTATCTTTCTCACACTTGCTGAGTACTCTATGTGCTCACTCTTGCTATCTCCCACAATAAATATGTTGCTCAGTGAAAGACTTTGAAGACTTTCAAGATGATGACCTGGTGAACTAGGAGTGTGTCTTTTGGTCGGTGCCTGTGGAGTGCTTGGTCGTCAATGCTTTCGTCCCGCTGCCATCGTTTAGTTGCTACCATTTACCTATTAGAGTTATTTAGGTGAAGTCTTTAATGTAAGAGTTAAACATTTGTAAGTTAAAGTATTGCTTTTGTTACTTCACCTGTGATATCCTTATGTGTGTTGAACTTTCTGGGCACATATAAACCACACTTAGTTTTGTACGTTAAAACTGGGTGTGACAGAGGTGGTATCAGAGCTATACTAACTGTAGGACCGCAAGCCTAGTTAGAGTGGTCATTCTAAGGTTTTCCCTAGTTTGCCTAAACCCATATGAGCTTTTTCTTAGTTCTCATACTTATCTCTTGCTATCTTTAAGGTTAGTTCTTATATATTATCTTCTCCTTTATAGATGGTTTGCTAGCTGCTCACCGCTGGCAAGTCAATCGGAGGACATCCACCCATTCTTCAACGTGTTCCAACTGAAGAGGAGATTGATGATCCCACTTTTCGCAGCATGGATCCTATTCTCGACGTCTACAAGAGTGATGATCTTCACACTGGACACCTTGCTCGCTTGCTGTGGGGAATACTTTCAGGACTTGGATATAAGTAGAAGCTAATCTATAGAGGAATTAAGAAACAATACTCTGGATATGTGGAATGAAAGGTAGAAGTCACCATTTGCGACTACAAGCGAAACAAAGATGAAGGAATGGATGTTTGTCGAGTTGTAGGCATTCACTCAGCAATGACCCCAAGAGCAACCTTCATTGTCGGTGTTCAAGATGTAGCACGTCAAGCCATATCCCGTGTTTGAGAACAATACAACAACAAGATGGTCGACTCTCCTTATGCATACTATCCTCGAAGAACTCGTGGGAGTGATGAACCGTTCGTGAAGCACCCTTTCGGAGAACGCCCCAAACTACGTGAACAAGTTGCGCTCACCATGGTCTTGGAAGATGAATTGGACTATGCCCTATGGGAGTTGGGAGATGTTCATCAACGCCTCTCCTTCGTCACTTCACTTCTTGAGGATGAGCATGATGCCAACCAAGGAGAACCTGTAGAAGGTGAAGAACAAGCCATGTCTATCCACTCACCCCCGCGTAAGAGGATCTGCCTCAATGCCCCTGCCATAGAAGACGAAGGATCGATCGAGTCTTCTCCTTTAGGATCCCACACTAGAGAGGAGTCACAGAAGTAGATCGTCTTAGTTTTGCTAGAGTCGAGCGTCGATGTAATCGTCAAGGATAATAATGATAGTGTGAGAATTGTTATGGTGCTAAGTGTGTGATTTGGATCTTTTGTTTGAGTGTCGGTGTGTGCTGTGGAATCACCTTGCCCAAGGAGGAAGTTGAGTTCACCTATCATCGACATCTCAAACTTGCTGTTCATAGTTTCTGCAAACTTGGCCACAAGTGCATGAGAAGAGCCACCAAAAATGATATCATCCACGTAAATTTGAACAAGTAAAAAATCATTGCCATGCTTGAGAGTGAACAAAGTTTTATCAGCTGACCCTATCACATACCCAAGCCCTAGCAAGAAAGACCTAAGCCTATCATACCAAGCCCTAGGTGCCTGCTTAAGCCTATACAAAGCTTTATGAAGCTTGTATACTCTATAAGGGTATTTGGGATGCTCAAAGCCTGAGGGGTTATTTGATATATACCTCTTCCTCTATAAAACCATTTAGGAAAGCACTCTTGACATCCACTTGATACAACTTGAAACCTCAAGATTCCGTAAATGTAATAAGGATACTAATAACTTTTAACCTAACTACTGGTGCAAAGTTCTCTACAAAGTTTATCCCTTTGTTTGTTTTTGAAAATCCATTTGGTGCCTATGGTGTGAACATTTGGGGTGGCTTTACTAGGACTTAAACTTCGTTTCTCTCAAAGTTTTCAAGCTCTTCATGCATTGCATTGATCGAACTGAAATCAGATAAATCATGTTCAACATCATGGGGCTCAAAAGAAGCAACAATTGTAGAATCAGTGAAATGAGTAAGAGAAACAGATTTGAACCTTGTTACCTTCTCACCAAGGTCGCCGACCATCATCTGTGGCGATGTCGTCGCTGAATGTGTTGAGGGGCTTCGCGCTGTAAGATGACCTCCCCTCAAACACCCTGGTGCAGTCTCGAAAGTAGCTGGAACGGGAGCGATCGAACGGGGCCGACGGTAGATTTCTAGCTATTTTGTATCGTATATTTTTTGCCGTTTGCCTACGCGTCGGTGGCTGGAGAGCTAGCTCACGGCCAGCCGAGGTGGCGAGCATGTGGGCTTGACGGCAGTTGGCCGGGGCAGGTATGTCCAAAGCTTGTAAATTGAAATTTTTTCTTGACCGGACTACTACTTCCCTTGCACATGGTGTACCCCATAGCCCCACTGCCTCCTATGCATGTAACCAGCAATGAAGATTTTTTATGAAAGTGGAGTTTTATTAACTCTTGTCGTTACATCAAGTTAATATAATCGTATAAGAGTTTATCACCGGTATCTGCATTACTAAGATGTATATAACCACTGTCTAAGAAACTAGAATGTTACCTGAGACACAAAATAAAGAAAAGATTAATAAGATGAAACACATCTCATCTTAGCTATGCTTAGGCTTGGATGTGAAATCTAGACTATCATCCAAATCGGCACGAGCGAAGAGAGGGTGGGCGCCCAAGGGCCTGGCCTGCTAACAAATTAGAGATCCTATTAACTATATGCTTTAGAACTCATTAATTAATATGGCCATTCTAATCTCTAATTCTTGTATTGAACTATGCTTTAGAATTAGATGCTAATCACATGCTTTAGGACCCTATTAATTAGCATGACCATCTTAATCTCTTTTTTTATATATAACTATGCTTTATGATTAGATTAATTGGGTAGATGTTGGGTTAATCGGGTAGGAGTAAGGTTAATTTTATTCTCCCTCTCAATCATCCTAATCTTTAGTAATGTATGAAACTTTTCGTTAGTTGTGATGGTGAATTGAAGATGTCACAAGAAATCTAATTCTTTTTTTCAATTTTAGTATATTTTGATGATCTTTAGTTGTTGACTTATTTAGCCATAATTAAGAGACTTTGGATGATCGATAGCTTTTATAAGTTAGTTGTTTTAAGTTTCTATTTATGTTGAAAATTTCAATGTGATCATTTATCAAGTTGTTGAACTAATACTTGTGCACCGTAACCAGATCTACGTTAACAAACTCCATCATACCATACTTTTTATATGATAATTGTTATTAACGAGTTAGCTCCCTCTATGGTTGATTTCTAGCTCCGCCCTTTCAAGCCGGATAAACAACCCCTTAGCCACCCGCACTAGCCATGTACATACAGTAGTAACCATCACACCATGTTTCTGCTGATGTAGTGAAGACCCTGAAAGGAGCCGGATCCACCTGCAAACATCACGTACGATGCAAGTACTATACCGCTCCGTACATACCACAAAAGCCAAAAACGTTTCGTTTCAAGATGTGCACGCGTGAACATGCAGGCGCTGGCGAATCTAGCTTCATCTTTCAAGTCTCACTCGCCACTGAGCACGTCACCCTTTTCAGCGTAACCAGGCCGTCCTGCTTTTTACTGCAAGTAGGAGTACTCGTATTACACAACGAGGACACATGCGCACGCGGCGTAGAGGGACGTGACGTGACACGGCCCGTCCGGCCGACGCGATTGCCCACGCCGACCATGCCCAAGCCCGGTGATGTCCTTTCACGGGAACGGTGGCAACGGATCTATCAGTTGGATCCACTATATGAAAAAAAAAATCCTTAATAATAGATGATAATCGAATTATTAGTTATGGGTTATACTTGTCATTTTAAATACATTATTAATGACGAGTAACCATGACTCGATATTCGTAACGGATTGTAATCTTAATCTATCACTAATAATTGATGAAAGTTTTTTATTTTTTGACACGAAAAAAATCAAAAAAAAATATATTTTTTTCATTTGAGCCATCACAATGCAAGGATCATCACTACTCACTATCACCATCCTGACCCATCAGTAATGACTAAATAGTTACGAGTCAGAATCGTGACTCATCAGTAATGACCGAACATTAGTAACGAGTTGTAATCTTGACCCGTCATTACTAACTGATTTAGCTAAATTTCATCGATGTTATAATTTACATATAAAACTTTTCTTCATCCAAATTTGATAAACGACTCAGAGTCATAAGTGAATCTTATGAATTTCTGAATATCTCATACAAACGATCACAATTTGATAGGTGATCTAAAGTGTCTTCGATAAATTGAGCATAATTTTTGCATATAGACTTTGATTTTGACTTTTTTTTGACTCTATGGACATCTACAGAAAAAGTTACATCTGTTTCTCCTCAATTCGTCAGGTTCGACAAATTTTTCGACACCAAATTTGGCATGGAAGATTGAGTTCTCGTCCTTAAAGTTTTTACACTATTTTCAGAACGTGCGTTTGTGTCCATAGCCGTCATCCCTTACATCAAACTTGAGCAGAAATGTATAATTGACTCCTATTCTAATTCTGTTGAGGTAAGAAAAAATAACAAAAAATAAAAAATTATTTGTGAATAGCCTATTCTATTCCATCTATTCTAAAATGAAAGTATATGTAAATCCAACTAGTCCGACTTTCTTTTCTTCAAATTCATGTAGTCTTGATTAATAAAAAGAACAACAATGAATTCAATCTAATTAATTAAAAAGAATAGCAACGAATAACTAGGATAAAATAAATAATTAATTCCAATCCAATTAATTAAAATTAACAACAATGAGTATCTTAAGTGTTTGATAAATTCTAGGTGTTATGAGTACAACAAAGTTTATAACTCTACATTTTTTCTCACAACCTTATTTCATTTTCTCACAACAAAGAAAAATACTATCATTACTGACGGGTCACAACTTGACCCGTATTGTTACCCGTCACTAATAACTCGGGTAGGACGATCCGTCACTGATGGATTTATTATCTGTGACAGATGATAATTTAACCTGTTACTATTATCATTAGTGGTCATATTACAACACATCACTAATGATCACTTATTAGTGATGGATCTATATCGGGTCCTGATCAAATGGTATATTAGTGACGGGTCGTAGTGAGACCCATCACTGTCCCACTACGATCTGTTACTAATTTTGTATCTTTTTTTATCTGTTTTTTGCACAGTACCCGCATGGTTTAAACCCAGCAAAGGCGGAGGCAGGTGCAAAATTCGCCCCGCTAGACTATCGTGCCGATCCTAGGGTTTCGAAATACGTCGGTAACCGCTCGATATTCACAGTTACCGATCAATTCGCTGCGGTTCGCATTCAGAAATCTATCGGTTTTCGCTTAAGCTCAAATTCAAAAACTAAATAAATTAAAAATTTAACGAAATTCAACCGATTTCCACTAAATTACTGTCGAAAACCACAAATATCGAAGAAATCGACGGTGCATGTATTTAGTCTTGAATCGAATTTTGAAACCTTGGTCGAGCCCCGACCCGAATCGGTTTGGAGCCGGGGCTGTATTTGCCCCAGCAAGTGGTCGACGGGCCCTGAAACGAGGAAAGCCAGCCCAGTATACTCCAGACCTCCAGTAGCCCAAGCCCACGGTCCTCAACTTCTCATCAGTCCACGACTCCACGGGCGGGATCCTGTGCTGCTCCCCGCTCCCAGCAAAACCCTCGGCGGGCGGAGGCAAGCCGCAGGCGAATCCTCCCCCTCGTTCCCTCCCGGGCTCCCGGCCTCCCCTGTGCACACTGCGCAGTGCGCTGTGCGGGCAGCGGGCGTGCGGCTTCAGTGCGGCCGGCGGCGGGCCGCGGGCGGCCACTCCTCGTCTCCTCCCCCTTGCATGCGGCTTCTCCTCCCCCTCGCCTGCGGCTTCTCCTCCCCACTCGGCAGCCGGCACTCGGCTCTCGGCATCCGAACCAGATTCCATGAAGCGAAGGTCAGATTCGTCAGAAGGTGTGTACGCGTGAACCAGACAACCAGTGAAGACTTGAAGGCGTGAAGCAAACCACGTCGACTAGGTACAAGGTGTCAACTACTATTATTCTGAGTTTCTGACTTCGATTAGAGATTTTCGTTCAGAATGTTTAACTCAAGATTTTTCCAATCAAACTTGGTACTTGTAACTCAAGATTTTTCCAATCAGAACCTGAAGCAAACATGAGGCATTATTTCAAATTTCGATTGCATTATTTCGTAGTTGTAACACCAGATTCCGAATGATTTTGATTGGATTATTTCGATGAACATGAGGCATTGGCTTAACAGAGGGAATATTGATCAATTCTTGTTCTTGTGATTCTTTTCAGCCTGGAATGCTTGCTGCTTGAGTGCCAACTACCAACAACTTGATTTTGATTATTGAAACCGATTCTGAATTCTGGTATGCCTATATTGTTTGCCTTTGGAAGCTAGATCAACATTGAGCTATATTGTTATTGTTTGCTGGGTGACTTTGAAAGCCATATTGTTTTGCCTGAAAAAAGCTATATTGTTTGCCTGAGAAAGCTGTAGACAGACAGCCAAACAGAAATGTATATCGGGACAGTGAAGCGCGAGCCCAACGCCGACGCTGACGCTGGGGGCGGCGGGAGGGCGGTCAGGAGACGGGAGTCGCGGGACCTTAGCCCTTACGCGAGGCCTGCGGCGGCGGAACCCCCCACCCTCTGGCTCAACTGCCGCCGCCTCGGTCGGATCCTCCACGAGCTCGCGCGCGCGCACCGGTGGCGCGACGCGGCCAGCGTCGTCTCCACGCTCCTACGCGGTACCCGGAGGCCTGGTTCTTTTGAGGAGACCCGCAACATGTTCGTGGTAAGCGCCCGTGCTGGATGAGCAAACCTATGTAGCAATTCCTTTTTGGTTTGGTGTAGTTGGTGTTTCTGATGTGCATGAGGTGCTCGATGAAAGGTCGCCATGGAGATCCATAAGCGGCTTGCTGAGGACAGCGGTGTGCAGCAGGGTAGCAGGAGCCGCTACTACCTCAGGATGCAGTTGTTTGATGTTTGGATGCGAAAGCTGATTTGGTTTCCCTCTTGCCCAAAAGTAAGTTCCGGATTATCCTGTGGAGCTTATGGATGTAAAGTTATTATTGCTTATGGTGCCACTAGGGTTAAAATTAGAAATTGTGACTGAATCTGACCCAACACCTGAGGTTAAAAACTACAGTTTGGTATGATCTGTATTTCAACAAATTAATATCATTTAGAACCTATTTCGTCAAATCTTTTTTTTGGAAGAAAAATGTAGTTTATCTGATTCTACATCACCTGAATACAAAGAATGAGTGATTCTATATCATGAATTATAATGAGATTGCTCTGGCTACATTGTTACCTACATAATGCTCTTTTTCCCCCTTCAAATGCTAATACATGGAAATATATCATGAAATGTTTCACTACCTTCTTAACCATGTCGTTTTGTTTGGCAGAAGCACTTGGTTAAACTCGAACTGGCTCTATTTTATGTTTCACAAGGCAACATCGACAATGCATGCAATGTAACAAGAACGTGCGTCACCTGTACACTCTGTCAACTTTTTTTTTTTCCTTTGAGATGATCAAGCATGAGGTACTTGAGCTATATTTCAGACCTGCCAATTTAGGATTTTTTTTTTCGAAATCTACATACGGACTTCCTGCTATCACCGTAAAAGATTCTGCATTTTTAACTTAGATATTTATCGTGCTAAAAGTTTCCTAATGCCTTATGTGTGGTGGCTGTGTTGTAGCTTTAAGATAATTAGTTACTTGTCACCTTTTGCTTCGGGTTAGTCTATTTTGTTCTTTATTCCTCACGTGACTTACTGAGATCTGGGGACATGATAACTTCTTTCGTTTCTCAGCCTTATCGCCAAAGACGGGCTTCAGACAGAACCAATGTTAAATCTGGTTCATGGTTTGATATCATATGATAAATGGTACTCTGGCTTGCCTAAAGATATGCAAATTGAGGAGTTTGATGTTTATAATGAATCATGCGCTATTTCAATGCTGTCAGATGGCTGTGAAGAAATTGGTCTTCTGGATAATTCAGATGACAATATTATTGATGTTGATTCCAGTTTGCCTGCTTCCTCTTCAGAAAGTTCGATCAATAATGAGAACATAGACACAAAATTGGATAAGAAACCTGGTTTTGTTCATCCTAAGGAGGAAAATGACCTACTTGAATCACAAGTGAATGAAGAGATGATGGATAAAGATTCTCAAAGCATATTTTTTAATACCTCTGATAGTCCTACATGTGGTAAGTATTATATTCATTGTAATTGTGCCTGTGTGTTCTTCGAGATGTTCTCTTATTTTTTGTTTCTGTTAAGGAGTGGGGTACTCTAATCGTTCTACGATACCTGAAGAAAAATGCACACATCATGTAGATGGTAAGATTGGGGACCATATAGAACTATGATAAAGAAATAATGCTTAAATAGTCAAATGTTATGTAGCACCTACCAAAATTGTTTGGTGTGTTGATGCTACTAACCTAAATTTTGATCTTGTTGCATCCAGTTCTGCATGTACCTCCGCATTGGATTCTACCTCCACATTGGTTCTCTAGAATCCATTACCACACCAATTCAAAATTGTTTGATACATGACCTGGATTCTGAAATATCATTTCCATTCCATTGAATAAGTTTATAAAGATTGCTGAGCAAGGGAGCAATAGATTGGGATATTCTTATTGAAATGTGAAGACTCAATGTGTATGAAAAGAAAGGATGAGCAATAACAGAACATGACATATACATTTCCCATAAGCTAAGGCTTTCTACTTCATTTTGGCATGCAGCAAGCTAGGGTTTCTTCTTTTTGTGTGTGCATGTATCTTGTTGCAGTTGGGGTGGTGGGGATTGGGAGCTGCTTATAGTTTCTGTTATAAACTTTTGCGAATATGTGGAAGTTGTAGATTCATCCCCTATCAGATTAGTCCTCAGACAAACTAACATCATTAAACTGAATTACCAGTGTATTCCTTTTACTGATTTTGTGATAATCTTTCGAACTCGTATGTGTACCTCCGTCCTCTGCATGATTGTATCTTAACATATTGCATTTTTCTTATCTGCATTGAAGGATTGGACAAGAGTCTATTGCCTTTACGGCTAAATTTTGCTACTGGGACTTCAAATGATTGTTTTAATTCGTATTGGAAGTACAAGTCAACACCTAATACCTTCTATGGAGATGCAGAAAAATGTCTAAGATTGGCTCTTCATTCAAATCCGCCAGTGATAGCAGCCTTATTGCCACTAATACAGGTATTTGTCCACTGATCTCATCGCACACATATTAGGAGTTGTGATCCTGCAATTCATTCAAACTAAAACCAAATGGCCCTACTAGCTGAACTAGACCAGGGCCGTAGATTCAATTTGTTTGATATGCCATTTTCGTCTAATTTGTGCATTATCTTATCGTTTCATGCCTCCAACCCTTTCTCTCTTTTGCTTTTCACTAAAACCCTTAGCATCATGTAGATTGTAGAGACAACATAAGAGATAGCCTCTCCAATCTATTGTCTCTAAGTTGTTTCTCGACACTAACTCCCACACACTCTGCATGACCATTTGTCACGTGTTGGCGATGCAATCTAGAATCAAATGCAATTTTGTTCTCTTTCACCTGTTTTCTGATTTCTCATGCCCAGGCTATCCCTTGCATGAGAGACGTCCCAATTCTCCACACACCCCCTCTCCTCCACATCACCCACCCATTCACCCTTGTGCAATGAGGCATCACAAATAGACAGCTTATGCTTTAGTTTTTTTGTTACTGGGCACAGCATAATTGGTTACGACTATGTGCATCTTTGATTACCCTATTGACATTACTCTAGTCTTCAATGTCTCATCACTGACCCCCATCAAGCCAACCATGTACTGCATGTTTTGCACGCAAGTTCCTTTTTTTTTTTTTTCCGAAATGTGTTTCCACACATGTTTTAATTTCAGTCCACCCTGTATAGATACATTATGTACATTTCATTTACTTGTATGAATTGTGTTTCACCATTTGGTCAAAAAAAAATTCTTTGGCTAAATTTGCTGTGGGACAGATTCTCCTGCTTGGTGATAAACTGAAAGATGCACTTAACGAGCTTGAGTTGATCTGTCGCAGTTCAACTACAGCCCTCCCTTTTAGGTAAAACAATGTGTTATCTTGAATCTCATTGCTTATTTGAGGTTACATGATATTTTTTCAATCATCCTGGTGTCTGCTTTTTTTCTGTCTATATTGGAAACAAGCTTTTGTGAACCAAGTAGTTTAAGTTAATTCATTTCTTGCTGCAGGTTGAGAGGTAGGCTGCTAGAGTATTTTGACCAAAACCAAGTATCAACCATTTCTTCTTGCTATGAGGAAGCTTTGAGAAGAGATCCTACATGTATCTACTCGATGGAGAGGCTAATCAAAATGCACAGAAAAGGTTTGGGCTGAAATCAACCAGATTGTTCTGCTATTTAATTACAGTACTGCTTGAGTAGCTGAATTGTTCTTTCATAGAACTGGAATAAACTCTTGGCTAGTATGATTGGCTATCTGTTATCGTGTAAGGATTTTCAGGCAAGATCCACAGTTTTTTACTTCACTAAATTGAGGCTTTCTTGCTAGAGGCATATGAAATATTCCAGTTTCAACTAGCCCTTCTTTTTTTAACTGATGCTATTTTATTAGTAATTAGTTGATCTGTCATCGCTCAACTTATATTCATCATTATGTATTTGCTGCCTTAAAAGGAACTTACATACAGAATTTTAGGGGTTATATTAATCCCTAAACAAATGTTATTGGGGGTGGCGAGGGGAGGGTTTCATGTGAATTATTTTGCATGGCACAAAAATATTTTACAAGTGGTGATTATGGAAGTTAACTGCACTGCTTCTCTGCAAAATTAGGATGGGTTTCTGATTTGTAGTATTCTGCATTTAGTTTGCATTTTGGTATTATCGACACACAAGCAATGGTTGCATTCTCTTACCCTTTTGTTGGTTACCCCAGGATACTATAATACCATCCAACTACTCGAGGCAATAACTTTACATTTAGATTCCTGCAATGGGAAAGCTTGCATCTGGGAGGAGCTTGTATCATGCTTCCTTCGGCTTTTTTCGGACCAGTCTGCTGACTATGAGGATTGTATATCATGTACTAATGTCCAAAGAGATAAAGCGTTAAGATCTTTCAGTAAATCTTCTTCGGTCTTTTTTGAGCGACTTACAAGAGAATCATGGAAGGTCCGATGCAGATGGTGGATGCATCATCATTTCAGCCAAAATTCTTATACATCAGAAACCCTGACAGGTAGCTGCTCATTCCTCAAATTTATGTTGCTGAGATATAAAAAAATGACATAATGCTCCACTTCCTCTATTGGGATTAGTTGGGTCAGACATTGAATGTAGTCAGGATTAATATCGATTGCTTCATGCTTTACTATGTCATATTGGAAATAATACCTTTTTTTTTGGCTTTACGGGTGTCTTCATGAAAATGACGAGTTTCTGTATGAAGCCTGTAGTTTGGTATTGGATTAATGGTGCGCCAGTTTGAACTATTTTTTTATTGTCATGCGGAAAGGCTGTCAGCTTATCTGCTAGTTGCTGTTCCTTTGCTGAACACAATGATAACCGCATCATGAAGTTTGTATAGAGCAAGTGGGCCACACAAGATATGGAGCTAAGACTGCTAAACTGGCTATGATATTTTCCTAGCTGAAAAAGAGCTACATACAGACTCTTAATTGAACATAAGACGGGGCTACACACAAATTGTAGTCTGATCTGTACTTCAAATTAGTAATCTAGAGATAGCTGCGTCCCAAAAACTGCCTATAGTAAATGTATGCAGTGGTACAGTACCTCCATAGAAAGTAGGGCTGACATTATGGTCTGAAATTCATGGATTCTTTCTAGTTTTATGCTCAGTATCAACACAATATTTAGATGTGTGTGATGTGATCACAGCTAAGACAGTTTGTGTTTTTACAGGTGATTGCAAGCTCCTTGCAGCTAAGGCAGCCTGCGCTTCTCATTTGTTTGGGCTAGAATTCCCATACGTCAAAGCAGTTGGGGGCTATCTTGCCAAGCAAGAAGCTCTCGATGAACTCTCTTTCTTAGTCAGAAATATGCAGAACTCTGTCAGGCTATTACAGACTTTGGAGAGGCTACCTACTTGATTCATGTTGGTTCAATTTTTTTGCCCTGGCATAGCATTGTTGTTAGTATAATCTTGATAGGATTTTGTAGAGCCCCTAAAATTGAGGTTAATTTTGGCAGGATCAGTAGCTGTGTCACCCGTGTAGTGTGTATACACAAATTTTGGCGCTGGTGATGCTATGTGTTGTTAATGTAGCAGTGAAGAAAGGACATCTGAAACATAAGATTTGGAAATTAACTCCTTTTTTTGCTAGCTAGCCGTCTGAAAAATGTGAATAAAAAAGCTGTAAAGTTATCTTTTAAAAATCAGGGGGGACTTGAAAGAAAATGACTGACACTGCTTACGAGAAAATTGGGAATTCTTTTTCTACAAGTTATAAACTTTTATGTGTGAGAAAATTGGGACTTCTTTTTCTACAAGTTATAAACTTTTATGTGTGAGAAAATGCTACAAGTTATAAACTTTTAGTGTGTCGGAAAAAATTGAGGACATGTTGAGCACGTTTTTCATTAAGGGGAGGAATAGCTAGTTTACAGAACAACATGACGAACACGCCATAGAACAACAACAAAGAAAGAAGGAAAGAAAAGAGGATGGAAGGAAAGAAAGAACTAAGGAACAAGAGGGAGGGCTACGGAGAGCCACAAGTCCCTGGACATTAGAGGTACTCATCGATAGACCATGGAACCTGGCTGCAGCCTAATTCCCGTCTGTCTCGCCCGTATGATCACATTTTGGCCGAGAAAGAAAGCCTTGATGCACTAGAGGCATAGGACGACCACTTCCATACAAATTTATCAGGATTGCTTGAGGAAAGGTGGATGGTCGACATCAATTGCCAAACTTGTAAGTATTGCAAAAGCACATGAATTATTTTTCGATAATAAAAATTTTGGTGCCTCTCATCGTTATATCGAGATGATACAACCGCATAAAAAAAACACCCAAACTGTGAGGGGCCCTTCGATGCCACGTACCCACTGCTTGTTGTGCAACGCCTTATGAACCAAACGACTATTTTGGTTCCGGTAGAACTGATTGTCACGCCAGAAAAGGACCGTCTTGCCATCGTCAATCTGAACTGGTATAGATGTCTTGAACATTGCTGATTTATCTTGAAACGCATCGCCGCCCAGGTTCCGGATGGATCATGATCAGCGATGTTGTAGTAGTCACGCCTAGGTCCAGGATACCAAGGCCGCCCAGTTGTAGCGGTCGACAAACATTCAACCAAGCGACCGCACAATGGCCACCCGAGACGATAAAATCTGACATGTGCAATCTTGGTTTTCTCTGCCCCAGAATACCGTTGAAGAATGAGAAGGCTACATCAGCTCTTGCTTCTTCGGACGGCGTCCCCAAGCTGCAAGGACGCCATGTAGTTTTTCTTACTCCTGAAGCTTGCGTGGAGATGGAAGAACTTGGTATTGGCATGATCTCCCTCGGTTAGGCATGTGATGGAAGGCTGAGTTCGAGGGACGCTAAACTAGTCACTAGATGTACTGATAATATACAGATTTTTACGCTCTCCTGAAAAAAGATAATTTTTACACGTGCTTGTGCTTCGGAGAAAGATTATGTTTACGGACAGCGTCATTCAGACAATTGATTAATCGTCGCGTCAGTTATAATATTCCGTGCGTGTCACGAGCCAAATACGTAGCACGTAATGAATTGAACTCTGGCGGCATCTCACGCTCATGATTAGAGGAAAGCTATTGCCTACTAATCACCTGCAGATCACCTCATTAGTTGCCGACATGCACTGGTACGCACTCCAGCAAATGATCAGTGATCCAGTAGCATGAGTATATTTATATGATTATATCTTCGTTTTGTCTAAAAGTTTGTGATTTTTGCAATCTTGGATTCGGTTCCTGATTGAAAAGTCTGACTGACTCAGGGTTGACAAAGGCTAAAAGGACTCAAATTTAGAGCTCACGAGCCTGGCCAAGAAGCTGCTTGCAGGCTTTCTTTATTTAGGTTTGTGCCGCACGCTTCATCATGGAAATAAACAAAACGCAGAGCAAAATGCCGTATCGGAAGTGAGCTTAGGAGCAGGTGCAAGCAAAATGCTGTATCTGAAGCTGAGGAGGCGAGGACGATCTGATGTTAAATGTGTCGCCTGTCCCCAGCGACGGGCGGCTAGAGGCAGTCCCTGTCGTCGATGCATCGCTCATATGATAAACCGCAGGAGTACACCGTTGCAGTTGCGCGAGACTGCAGGAGAACCAGGCCTTGCTTAAATAATCAGTGGAGGTGGTTGTATCATTTATTTAATTTTGCTCTTTGTGTGTTTTATCAAAAAAGAATTTTTTTCAATGGTAGACGATATATTCGTTGATAGCGAGTAGGACCGACCCTAGAGCGGCCGTCCTGCGCCTCTTCCCATATAGGTATATATGTATATTACTTGTGACCTAACAAAACACAATAGTCTAAATTCCAATCGACTGGCAGCTATAGTTACATGATCGTATGTGGGCTTTGACCTTAGATTGGCTAAAAGAAGCAGCTTTGCTGGTTTGGTTCCTTTGCAGTAGGTTAGCAGCGGCCCAAATTAGGAATCCTCTCGTGCACAGAGAAGTCGAATAGTCGGTAAGATCACTTCCTCTCATACAGTCTTGATCCGCCTCCTACGCCCCCTCTCTGGACGGACAGACGGCCCTATGCTCTGCCTCGCCAAGCACCTCACACCTTCGCCAACAAACGTCGCCACCTCCTCCTCCACCCGCGTCGGCAGAGTCGCGTTATCGCCGACATCCGTGTACGTGGCGCTGGCATTGGTGGGCACGGGTGCCATGCTAGAGCATCTACTCGACTTCCTAGGCACGCCCTCGGGCGCGACCCTCTCCTCCTTCGTGCGCCGCATGGCAAACTGCGTCCTCGCTGGCTGGTGCGGGCGTTCAATCCCCATGGATATACTTTAAGTTTTTATCAGAAATATTTTTTAATACATTGAATATTATCTTTACCATTTATATATTAATTAATTTTTTGATGTTTCAATATAATGGGCCCTGTTTTTAGTTTTTTCCTAGAGCACCAAAATCTCAGGATCAGCTCTGATAGCGAGATGTCTGTGATAATTTCGTCAATCTTCAAACTTTGCATAGATATCACATAAATAGTTGATCAGCTCATCATGAGAAAGGACATAATCATGAGTGCTTTACAATTGGAAGCCAAACAACCATTGCCATGGTTTCAGAAATGAGATTCACCCATCCAAAAGACTATCGTCTATCAATAGTTGCAATATCTCCTCTACAACAAAGTTTCTTGAAGTATGAAATCATCTTTTCCAGTACTAAAGAGTAGAAGTGTGCCTATGCATGGTGCTTGCTGAACCTTGATGCAATTGCTGCACCTTGGAATGCAAAGAAAGAAAGAAACGGTTCAAACAGTGATGCCCTTCGGGGCTTCATCATATAATTCAAGCAAATTAGCCTCTATAATACAAATAAACACATCAAATTAGAACGAAAAAATTACTATACATGATCACTTGACTGCGCATTGATGTCTTCCTGGATCTCAGTGTCAAGAACAAGTACAGAAACTTCCATTCCAAGCTTAATTTCTAGAGCTATGATGGCACTACCAAACTATGAGCTGCAAGCTTGCAACATTCAGTAGGTACCTGAAAATGCTTAGACCTCAAAACAGGCTACTGTGAAGTACACATGAATTAAACGTTTGCAAGATGCTAACTAATGAACAAACCAGACCTACTGGTTTGGTAATTATTTTAAGGCATGAACTCACCGTAGCTCAAGCCAATCTAGTTACAGGAACTCATAAAATGAATTATGTAAATAATAACCAGCAGACCAGAACTAAAATATTTTCCTACATGAGGCCCAAAAACATGGTATTCTAAGGTATTTAAGCTACCTTAAGATTTTCGTCACTAACTCTTGCTGAAACCACACTAAGCTTCTCATATGTTGACCTAACAAAGTGGACTTAAGCTCACATGACCAGAGACAAAAGCAAACAAATATTTTCTGTAGCTAGGATCTCATAGACGTATATATGTCCCCATTTTCTATACTGACCTTAAATTTTATGTTGGTGTGTCTTCAAAGAAATTTCATTACAGGGAGCATACTTGAAGTGAAGGAGAACAAAAAGAATCAAAATCACACTCAAAGAAGTATATTGATTAGCATAGTATTGGACCATTTATATCTCAACCGTGCCATGAAACAATCAATCACCCATCACACAGGACAAATGATATCATCGATTATCGAAAAGCCATTACAAAAGTAACAAACATAACCAGCGAACAAAAATCAGTAGGTAGAGGACTCACCTTGTGGCTAACGAATAGGATCTCCTATCAGTGCTCACTCCACGATGACTTACCACCATTACGGACTGACACGAGCAAAAATAACCCTATGCCAAAAACATTCTATCTCGGGTCTTGTTTATTGCAAATTATAGCCATGAAAGCAATCACATAAAGCATGTTATTTAAAATGCAATTAGTATATATAGAAAAAAGAAATTACGAGAAACACTTACTGAGAATCATATTATATGCCAACCCTTAAAGGAAACGGAAGTGATTTTTCTTGATATATTCAGTTAAAGCAAGCACAGCTATAATTTGGGCTCTATCAAGTATACAGTCATATCTCATTGAAATCATGCCAACACCAGTTGCAATTCGGATCAACAAATGTCACATGGATATGCAAAAGATCATTGATTTTTAAGTTCATTTTGGATCAATTGATTTGCCATCTAAATTCTGAAACAGATGCAAATAGACAAAAAAAAATCACAACACTTCAAGATGCATTTGATCAAAACAGCAGTGCAGCCCTAAATCAGTCAAAAATCAATATGGTTAGTACCTTTATGGAGAGGAGAGGATAACCACAATAAGCTAGGCAACATGTTCATATGACGAACATAGATATTTGTTTGTAGATAAATACATGATCCTTGCCAATTCAACAATTGAACATAGATTTTTGTTTACTTTGTTACAAATGAAACCCGAAATATTTTACAGTGCGCAATCTTATGAATGGAGGCACAAACCCAATAAACAAAATTTGAGAACTAATCTAGCAGTAGGGAACACATCGTAAGAGATGGAGCACCCAGTCAAAAAAATCACAAACACACAAGTTTAAATCTGTGGAGAAAAAAATTGGAAAAATATATCATCTAACAGTAGGGCTTGAATCTGACGTACTTATTACCTGTGCGAGCAGCATCACTAAACTCGATGGACGCCGCTGAGAGCGTCGCCATCCTAGGGTGAAGGCCCTTTCCTAACGACCTGCCAGCCGCGTTTTGATCGTGCACCACGCACACCAAAATCTACTAAACGAGGAGATGAAGTCACGGAGACGATCATCGCAGATGATCGACATGTGGTGTGGAGAGGAATTGAAGCGATGTTTTTTGTACGCACCCTGTTCGAGCGCGAACAGCCAAGGGGAAGAGGAATATTCCGGCCACGCACATGCACGGCGAGGTGGTCACGACGACAGCAACACATGGAGCACCTGCCTACAGGACATGGACTGGAATGCTGGATCGCAACGAACCATGCTGCGGTTGGATGCAGGGAATGCATGCACGTGTAGGGCAGGGAATGGGCATGTCTATCCATGCACGAACTGATTCAGAAGTTTACGTTCGTACACAAGTAGGATTTATTTTTCAAGAGTAATTTTCATGCGATTGTTGTTTGTTATTTTCAATCATTTTTTTACCATGATACCAAGATTTAGGAATCAACATACTTTTGCAATCATTAAACCAATGGTAGAGCTAGGGTTTTTCTGTTAGGGGTGCATTCTAAATTTTCATAAGACTGCAAATTTAATATATGAGTAGAAAATTTACCAAAATATAACACAAATATATTAAAAAGGTCTCACAATATCAAAAATCAAATAAATAAGTTTACAATTTTTGTAAAAATTACAATATAAATAGTTCAAATATGAAATAAGGTCTTACACAAATAGAAGATTACAATACTACAATTAATCTGGCGTTATAGCAATTTTCCCCTGAATTAAACTCAATTTGGAAAATAAAAAGAGTAATTAGAAATCACTAAAAGCAATTTCATGAATTAAAAAAGTTTTTAGAGTGTTCCTTATGTTCCAAATAGCCCTCCGTAATTTTTCGAGAATTAATTGAAGTATTTTGGTATTTCTTTAACCTCGCTTTGATTTTTGGAATTTATTAATCAATTGGAAAACATAATAGAAAGGGAAAAGAACAAAAAAAACTTATAAAGAAAAACCTTTGGACCAAAACTCTAATCCTTTTCTGGGTTGAGCCCAATTCTCTTTATCTTTTTCTCGTTCTTTTCCTAGGTTGTCTTATTTCTTTCTTCTTAGGCCTCCTTTCTTTCTTCTTAGGCTTTCTTTTCTTCTCTAATCTATATACTTTGAAAATTTTGGGCCAAAAATTTGGGTAGTCCTAGGCCTACCCGGACACCCACCTGGCTCCGCCCATGGATTAAACTTGTAGTTGTGTTAGTTGGTTAGAATACTTGCAGTGGAACATACTTAAAAAAGTTTAGCTTATAGTTTAGGAGCATTTTTTAGCCTTTTAAGCTTGTAGTTGTAGGAACATACTTAAAATGAATTTTTCAAGCAATTGAAAGTTAAACACAATTGTTTATTTTTTAGTCATAAAGAGCAATAGCAAAGCTTAAGCTCAGTTTCCTTTTATTAGACATTTATTCACATCTATTGTTGATTTGGTGCTTTCTCATGGATCATGCACCGGCCGCACCGCCTACCTCCTTCTGGTGTTTATTTCTTTAAATCAGATATGCAAGGATACGTGTGTGCCTAGCCTATATACTTGTAGTGTAGAATACAACACATCAAGAGGTAGGACACACGCATACAAAACGTGTATAGATATGTGAGACACCCACCATAAGGTGAAGGTGCATGCAGGATGGTGTCGGAGGACCAGGTCAATGACTCCAAGATGGCTTTGTTATTCAGTTGAATGCCGACGAGATTGGGCGTCATTGGTGACGCCTGGGAAGAAGGGCCTCCTTTGCTTCATTGAAGGAAGCACATGTTGCATGAGGAGCAACATGCCTCTGTTATTATGCATCGTCAACAATATTGGGTTGGTATGAAGAACATTGGTGCACAGAAGATAGCTAGGAAACATCAACTCCATCGAGGGGTGGCACTAAGCCAACATCCATCCATCGGAGTTGTGGTCATCGAAGGTCATCTGTGTGTTGCCAAGGTTGA
This sequence comes from Phragmites australis, assembly GCF_958298935.1. NCBI lineage: Eukaryota > Viridiplantae > Streptophyta > Magnoliopsida > Poales > Poaceae > Phragmites > Phragmites australis. Next base: position 10,233,106 of record NC_084928.1, read on the forward strand.
ACACTTTGTGTTGCCGACATCAAAAAAGCTCCATAGGCACTGGATGACAGTGTAGAGCACACCTCCCGTGGGCACCTTGTGGTGGCCAATGAGGAAGCATGCCCTTCACCGGAGCAGAGGTTCTGAGAGCCAGGATTGATGGCCTAGATCCGAAGGTCCACCGAATAGTGGGGGATGGCGGCAGCACGGGCGAAGGAGGCGTGATGCATGGCACCACCGTGGAGGAGTGTAGTGGGGTGGAGAGTAACTTATTTGGTAGAGATGGGTTGAGGGAAGATGACACGGTGGTGGCAGCGAAGCTTAGATCTGAGCCAAGGTAAGCATGGAAGGGAGGGGCGAGGTGCAAAATTTAGATCTTGTTTTGGAGGTGGTGGGTGATTGCAAGAGGAGCCCGACCAACGAGGGGCGAGTGATGGTGAGGTGGGTATGACGCCATCCGGTGGGTGAGAGGATGGCAAGGGGAAGAGCTAGATGTAGATGACTCACCTCAGAGCGATGAGAGAGTTGGCCGTTGGCGGCCACAAAAATGGCAATGACAACGAGGATCCTCGCAATGTCTTAGAGGAGAGAGGACCGGTGATGAGGCTAACAGTACACCATGCCGGGGACTACCATGCAGGGATTAGAGAAACTAAACTAACTTCTAGCTATTACATCTACTGGAAGCGGGTGGATCCCTATTCCCTCTAGTCACTAGAAAGGTCGCTGGAGGGGACCAGTGGGTTAGCAGTGCTGGAAACCCTAGAGGTCCAAGAGCGAGAACCAGATGTGCTGACCGTTTAAGCTCAAATTATGAGGAGCCAATACTTAATAGATGGCAAATAAAATAGGAAAGAGATGGTCATTTTTCAAGTTTAATTAGCTATTAGAACTAATATGCACTATATTTACCATGGGATTGCAATATTAAATGGTGCTATGTTGTGCCAGTTCATTGATCTAAAGATTATTCACAAAAAAGGTTAATCTAAATTTATGATTATAAGTTTTGGGGCAATACGAAGTTATTTGACATGCTTTGTCATACACAGACGGTTGGCATGCAACCAACATGGAGCTAGAACTAAGAGCATGTACAAAGGTACACATAGTTGTTATGTATAACACCATCCATGTCATTTAAAGACAAATGCTATGGACAACTTCTATAAGCTATATATAACCTATAGTCTATTAGTACCAGGCCATAATAAAATAAAATACTATAGACATTTAGCTTCATTTTGCATGTTACACACAATCTCTTGCTCAAGAGACAACATTGTTCTCTCTCTTCATTAAGACTCCTCCATATCACATGGTGACTCTTACAAACAGTTAATATTATTTCTTTGTAAGTGCCCTAATTGTTCCAGTCCTAGACCCTATTGATATTTATTAGTATCACGAAACCCTTCATCTACCATATATAGTTGTCAAGCTATGAGCTCAAAATATGTAGTATGGTCGTGGTTGTTATGCTATTTTAAAAAGAGAAAAATAAGAGTGGCCTGTTAAAGGAAACACAAAAGAAAACAAATGAGAACCTAGCGCTCTTGCTGGGATGGGATAAAGAAGGAACGTAAATTCATGTGATACCTGTATATGTGTACAGCGCTGCACTGCCGACTTGTTTGCAACCAAATTAACGACCCGGGTCCTCTACACACATGCTTATATTCCGATTCGCAGAGCAAAGCGATAGACGACATATAACTACTTCAGAAATCTGACACTGGTCAATGTAGCTACAGCTAGCCTAGGCCGCTCTATTCAGAGTACACTACAAGGTAAAAGTTATTAGGACATATATCATGTGAAATAATAAAGCAATCTATATCATGCTAATGCTCCCCGACATGTACGTATTGTTACCTATACAACGCAATCATTTGATGCATGTGGCGTGTCATCGGATACACACATGAGCTCTCTCTTCTTTAGGTGACCCCATTGAGAAATGCAGCCATTGTTGTCTTTTGTTCTTGTCCTCTTGAGGGCGTCATGTTAGGTAGAGAGGTTTGAGATATTAGTGTTTAGTAAACTCAGCTTGTTTATCATAGAATCTACTGCTGATGGGGTAGATGAGGTGTGCAAGTTCTTGTTTGGTTAACATCGTTGGTGGCCAGAGGAGCCAACAACATGGTACAAAAGTTATTCATAGTTGCTGCTGATCGAAGGTATACAGCTGTACGGAGTAGCACAGGGAAGGAGCCAGCGCGCTGGGAGGCGGGGGCGCAAAAGCATGAAATGCCTGTGTCAGGTGCGTTGGGGGCTGCGGTTCGAGGATGCCCTGGCCAGCCAGGTGTGGCGCCAAGGACCATGGACCAGGCCACATGTGAATGGACCCTGCACATGGGTTCTGGAAGGACAGCCAGGGGGTACCTTGCCGAAGTCGTTGTGGCCGCCGTTGTTTCCGCTGCTGTTGCCACCACTGTTGCAGTTGTTGTTGCCACCATTTCCACGATTCCCAATGGCGTTGCCATATGAGTTGCCGCCGCTGGTGTAGTTGCTACCGGAGTTGGCCGAGGAGGAGTTTTTTGTTGCCGCTGGCTTGACCGCTACTAGACGTAACGAACGCAGAGGCCGGAGGGGTGTCGGAGCTCTTTATCGTCAGTTCCTCAGGCATAAGCGCAGAGCGGACTTCAAGGAATGGGGGAACCGGGTGCTACATGGAGAGGAGCATCCGCATATGGCAGAAGCGCGAGTTCAACCCACATAGAGTGTTGAAGACGAGGCTCCGATCAGCAACGACGGTGCCCAAGGCGGTGAGGTCTTCGACAAGAGCCTTCTGCTGCTAGCAATACTCAACGACAGACAAAGTGCCCTGCATGAGGCTGTGGAACTCCTGCTCAAAGTAGATGGCGCGCGTCTCGGCATTGTCATGGAAGAGACCCTCGATTTGCGTCCAGAGGGTGTGCACAGATGTCGACAAGTCCATCACCATGGCGAGGAGGACGGGGAGGGGAGAGGGTGTCGTAGAGCCACGATCAGATGAGTGCATTGAGACAGAGCTAGGCCATGTCAGGAGCACCTGTGGAGGGAGCGGGCACGCGGATGTGCTCGTCGAGGGAATATTTTTGAAGAGCGATCTTGAACAACCCGCACCATAGAGAGTAGTTGTTGGAGGAGAGATCGAGAGTGATGAGGATGTGAGTTTTAATGCTAGGGACAGCGACAGCGGGGGGCTAGAGGGAGGCACGGGCGGTGGCGTCTTCTGTGGACACGACACTGGCTGTTGCGAGTGCAGGGCATTGGTCTCGATGGTCATCGCGAGCATCAAGGGAAGGATCAGAATAGTAATCTGATACAATGAAAGCATAAGGAATATTGCGCTTAGCAATTTCATTAGAGGCCATTGGCATATATAGATAACAGAGATGAGTCGCTTAGGAAACCGAGTTGTTACATGTCAAAATGAGACCCAACATATCGCTGATTTATCTCATGAACGCTTGAACTTCGGAGCTTGTTGCTAGCGTTGAACGCGTGCTACATAGGTGCATGCACATGTCGTGCATGGCACTGTTCAGGTGTCGCACATATAATCTAACACTAAGTACCAGTAGTTCAAAGACCTACGGATTTTCTTCAGCTTAAGGCATCTCACCAACTTCAACAACTTTTCGCTCTGACAACTTCAACAAAGCGCAGTGGAAGATGTGCCTAATTTCTCACGTGCGCGATTGAGACTGGAGTGGAGGAATCATGTCAAACATGAACTGATAGTAATGTTGGATGCCCCTTTGCAGTTATATCAATGTACGAGAAAAGGTATGCCGGCATGACAGAGCACAATAGCCTTTTGGCCACCTGATTTTGTTTACATTGATTTTAGAAATGCTACTTATTTGTTGATAGATTTAAGGGGTGAAAATCTGTCGAATTTCGTACCATCGGATTCGTGTGAAGATTTCTGCACACTTCTTCTTTGGCAAGCTTCGCGACCTCTGGCTGTAAAGGGGTCGCCGGGGATGTCGCCAGCCTGGTGGCGGTGGTCACGGGGGCATGACGGCGAGGTGATGGGGGCACCATTAGCTGCGGGCAATGAAAGACAGCCGGTTGGGTGGGAATGGCGGCGGGGGTGTCGTGGTCGCAGTGGTTAGTGGCAGCGACAGTTGAGGGTGACGAGTCCGGTAGCGATGGAGCCGCCAGAGCTGTGGAAGATGAAGTGCGTCGATTGCTAGGTCGGGGTGGCGGCGAAGGTTAGGGTGGTGGTGGAGGAGCTCGTCGACGCCAGGACGGCGAGGGTGAGGCGGTGGGGAGGCAAATACATGGCGGGATGGGTTGTTAGCAACGGCAGTGTGTGGTGGAATGAGAACTTGAATGGAGATCAATGCTAGATTTTCCACCCTAAATCTTTTGATCGATAACTAGACAGATCATATTCTTATTTTGCTCTTTGTCTTGTGCCTCCGCGACACCGGCCATGTAGTAGGATATTTCCTGCGTTACCTTTCTCAGCTTTGCCAAAAGGCGCCGGGTCTTTTAACAAAAGTTGCCTAAACCATACATCTTCGATTATCTTGGAGCAACTTGTAGCACTAGTATTATTAAGCCATGACCCCCTAGTCCGAATACTCCAGTTAGAAGTAGAGCAGTCACAGACTGACAGTCAGGCTACAGACAAAGAAAGTAGCAGGAGAAATCAGTAGGTGCCAACCATGAATACGTGAAGCCTGGAAGCAGACAAGGTTCGCACAGGCGCCAAACCCTTTCAGCTTTCGCCCACTGGAACTGGAATCCATTCGTCCACAGTCCTTGGTACGCTGTGAAAACACGGGCAATGCGCTGCACTCCTCCCATTTCGCTCATGTAAATTTCTGCCGAAAAGGCGTGCACGGTGCAACAGCCATCACATGCGTGTGTGGCTGGTGCCGTGTGCATCTGCAGCGTGCGCTGGTCCTCCCCTGACATGCTCTCGATCGCCCGGCAAGGCAGAGGGCTTTCTTGCTTGCTTTTGCCACTCCAAGGACATGGACGCCTGATATATGTCCAGCTACCTTGCACACTGACCTCAGTTGCTAGAATGCCGGCTTTTCACTGATCCTTGGAAGGTCTGTCCCGTCAACTTGGGCTTTGTATCGATTGACTGAATCGAAATGGACACATCTACCGCAAATGTACATGCTTTAGACTTATGATATATATACCTATTTTTAGTAAAAAAAATATCTAAATATGATTATTTTATTCTATTTTTAGATTTTTTTTATCTAGACTTGTAACACTTACATGTGACATACTTCAATATGTGGTAACAACAGAGAAAGTATTTGATAAAAAAATCAATATGTTCGTATGCTCTTAAATATAGTTATGTAAGTAACTTTATGAAAAATTATAAACGAATTAGAATGAATTCGTGAGCAATTTAAGAAACAAGTTAGGCAATTCAGATATGATGTTTAACAAATTGAATGAACAGATTAAAATAATTCAAACACAATATCAGATCTAATTACTACATATTTTCAATAAAAACTAAGAATAATTTGAAAATAATTTTACTACAAGCAAATTTTAAAAAACAAATTGGTTTAAACTCGTAAATAATTTTGTATACTTTCAGAGCAAAACAGATGTACATAACATAAAACTAAAACATGCACGTGTAGGTTTTAGATTTTACCAAATTGTAAAGGTGGCTAGCTTTTCACACGAGCTGTCCACGACGCAACGCACACTTGTTTTAAGGAACAGGTCTCGTATGTGGGAGGACCCCTGAGGCCTGGTTTCACGTGAAGAGTCACCGGCTACGCACGCACGACGGCACGATAGGGATTTGGGCACCTACGTCTTAGGCTCTTGGATAGTCGGTTGGCCAGGCGGCAAGGGAGCGATCGAACGGGGCCGGTGGTTGGTTTCTTCTGGCCATTTCATATGTTTCTGGCCGTTTGCCCACACGCCGGTGGTTACGCCTAGCCAGTGCAGCGAGCACATGGGCTTGATGACGGTTGGACGGGGCAGGTGTGTCCCAAGCTTGTAAAATGAAAAATTTTCTTGACCGGACTACTACTTCCCTTGACAAAATGTACCCTCAGCCCACTGAGGCCCTCGCACTCATGTAACCAGCAATACAATTTTTTTTAATTTTTTTTATTAAATCTCATCGATATATGAAACTAATATAATCATACAAACTAATATAACCACATAAGAATTTACACTCGATATTTATATTACTAAGATACATATAACCATTATCTTAAAAATTAGAATATTACGTAAGATACAAAATAAAGAAATGACTAATAAGAATAAACATATCTCAACTGCTAAAGTTATTATGTTTAGATTTAGATGTGGAATCTATACTATCATTTAAACTAACGGTCACACGATGCTTCTAGCGATGGAGTAAAGACCGTGAACGGAGCCGGATCCACCTGCAAACATCACGTGAACGGAGCCGGATACTCCACTGCAGTACTTTACTGCTCCGTACGTACCACAAAAGCCAAAAACATTTCAAGATGTGCACGCGTGAACATGTGGCACTGGAGCCGCTTAGGTCATCTTCAGTAGCTGTCTCAAATTTTTATTCTCAAACATACTATTACAACATCTTCTATCATTATCACAGTATTCTTTATTTTTTTCATCTCCAGCGGCTACCTTATTTTCTACCTTCTACTCCTCTTTTTCTCTCTCCGGACCCGCTGTCAGCCTCTGTGAACAGTACAGCTACAGTGTTGCTACAGTAATTTTACAGTGCCATTTTCTGCTTCAGTACTGTAGCACGAGCACCGATTCTACTGCAGTTGCTACAGTACGACCTTCTACCCTCTTTTTCCCTCTCCAAGTCCGCAGTCAGCCTCTGTAAATCACTGTAGCAGCTGAATCTGAAAAATACCACCTCTGTTGGAGATCGCCTAAATTCGTCTTTCAAGTCTTACTCGTCGCTGCGCACGTCCCCCCTTTTCAGCGTAACAGGTCGTCTGGCTTTTTACAAAATTTTTAAATAATATTATTTTATATGAAAATTTTAAAAATAATTGTAGTAAGGAGAATGACGATTAGAGGGGGATAAATAGGCACTCAATAAATTTCTTTCGAAATAGATGATCTTTTTCTATTTCTTATCCAACGCACATCAAAACGCTCAAGCGGAAGCAAAAGAATTAGAGAGACAAAGCAAGAAGACTACTTCCATGGCAACATTACTCCACAGATGGAATATGAACCATAGGTTCCATTCAAGACCTCCATATGTCTTTGTGCATAAAAACTTACAACTTTCAAAGAAACTAGATAAGATGGACATCGGACAAAGTTATTCTCCAAGATGATATTCTAGTGGTAAGGGGACTCAAGATCCGCTCAAATACATGAGTATATAAGTGTTTAAGCCACTAGCATCAAGAAAAACAACCCTAAAAATGTGAAAAACTGCAGCTCAAAGAAAAGATCACCGAGCAAAGAACCTCTCCAAGTTGATGATCTAGATGCAAGGGTACTCAAGACCCATAAGTATACACTCGTATGTGAGTTTTTATGCCTCTAGCAACAAAAATAATGATCTCATAAGGTGCTGAAATTTCAGCCCAAAAACCAAAAAGAAAACCAAAACCAAAAACCGAAAAACTTACGAACTTGCAAGGGAACCAATAGAGGGAAACTAGAAGAAGGGGAATTCAAGCATATGCAAAAACATAAACTAAATTACTCAAAGAGGTCAGCCCTATTTTAAACGGATTACAAAAATTTATCTCTCAAGACTCTCACCTATTACATAGGCTAAACACTCATCCTTCAGTACTCTAAAACTCTAGCTCTAAAGCTCTCAAATGGGTGGCACAAGGGGCTCAAGTGGTTGGTTCCAATCTCTTTCTAGCCCTAACCCTCTATTTATAGATCTAGAAAACTTAGCTATTAAGTTTACTAACTTTTCCCCAAAATACCTCTCTCTTGTAGTGTACTTCTACCTACCATCGAGGGCATTTTGGTTCATTTTCTTTTCCATTCATCAGACGGTCGCGGCGCCTTCACGACCTAGCTTCGCATCGACGTAAACTTCGCCATGGTGCCACATACTCTACCAATCCTCCCACGATTTTGAGGCCAAACCGCGAAACCTTCTGAACGCTTCTCAAAACGTGACTCACCGCCTTGCTTACACCTTAAGCAAGCGCTTCGATATCGACGTGTGTACTCCGTCATGCGATCCTAACTGTCGGCAAGTCTCTCCTGCTCTCGATCCCTCGGGTCGCCTTGTTATTTGCACTGGCATCCCCTTCGCTTGACTTTGTTAACACGCCGTCTCCATCCGCCTTCAATGCTTTGCTTGACCTCCACGTGTTCAGGTAGGATCACCCTTGACTCGGCCCGGCCTCCTTGATCTTCTGGCACCAAGCACTCCGCTTGATCCCGATCATCCCGCCGTCGACCGCCAAGTTGCATCCATCACCTGCACACTATAAAACAAGCAAACACATATCTCCAACTCTAATTCCAATTAGTCCATAATCATTATGCTCAAATGAAATCTCAAATCACATCAAAGCTCATGCAAAACCGATGATCATCAAACCAAATAAATGATAACGTCAATTACTCATCACAAGAAAACCAAGGTACATTTCAACTTGGTTTCTCAATCTCCCCTTGATGAGTGCATTGACAACCCGCAAAGCACAAATATTTTGTTTGAAGAAATTAAAACAAGATAAACTCATCCAAGTGACAAAAACTCGAGAAAGAGCAAAATATGTCACTTGGCATAAGAAATGTTACAAAAACCCTAAGAGCGGTAAAGACGAGTCAAAAACCTCAAAAGAGTAAGAAAAACTCAAAAACCCCAAAACACATCCCTTGTTGAATATTTGAGTATAAAATTTTTGGGCATATTTTCTCCCCTTTTGGCAATACAAACATCAAGGATAACAGACTATGCAAAAGATGTGCAAATGAAATACAAACCTACAAAGCTTCACATATAGATCACAAAGTACTTGCAAGAATTAGAGATGTGAAAGCACTATTAGAAGTAAACAATATAACTCAAAGGTGCACAAAGTCTCGAAGTGAGTTCATGTCACAAGCATCGGGAGTGAAGCAAGTTTTGATCATGTTGTTCAATTATCCAAAAGATATTACCACAAAAGCATCCGCAGTTTCATGATCAGTGCAAAGATTAGAGAAACTAGTGTTATGTCAAGTTCAAACTAGGCAATCAAGTTCAACCTGACGGGCTATGCAAATACCCACATAACAATCCAAGCCTTAGTTTGACAACCAAGAACATTCTTAGCACATTAAAAAACACAAGTTAACTTTCTCATTTGATCATTTAACTATCCTCAAGTGATTTTTAAGCAACCATGGGTTCACTTCTTTGGCAAACCACATGAAGGCTTAAGCCACCGTATTGGATTCAAGTTTAGCTCAAAACTTGATCATTCATTTTATTAACTTAACATAGAATTCAAGATATGCAATTTTTCACAAAGCCAAAACAAGTTATGCCTTTGCGACACAAAAGAGCACATGCCCTCCCAAGGGTTAATCATGGGCTAAACATTTACATAGACAAAGGTCAAAGACCCCTAATCCGCTGAACTGAACAAAGCGGGCTAGCACAAGCTTTTCACAGAACTAGCCTTAATTTAAGCACTGATTAAGCTAAAGCAAATACTTAAGGGTGACAAGAGATTATATTCGTATTTCAAGTTCATTCTTTAGAAAAGACAAGCTTGCTCAACAGATTTTATGTTATATTTCAATAAGAGCCTAAGCTTGCACAGATTGTTATACATCTACTACACTTAGCACAAATTCACAACTAGTACAACAAAGTACAAAGAACATATAAGTGAAGCTTGCTAACATTATTGTATTATAAAATGTATGCAATGCAAGTGCAATAAAAGTAAGATAGAGTATGTATAAAGGTAACTCCCCCTCACACAATGCCATAGGGATGACACACATCAAGCTCTCCCCTCAGAAAGGTAAACCTTGTTGCATCTAGAGGTTTGGTAAAGATATCGGCTAGCTGGTGTTAGGTATCTATGTAGCTCAACTCAATGTCTCTATTCTCATTATGGTCTCTCAGGAAGTGAAATCTCACATCTATGTGTTTGGTTCTGGAGTGTTGAACTGGGTTATTGACTAAGCTTATAGCACTGGAGTTGTCACACAAAAGTGGCACACTCTTGAAATCTAACCCAAAATCCCTCAAGGTAGCAACCATCCACAAATTCTGTGAGCAACAGCCAGCAGCAGCTACATATTCAGCTTCAGTAGTAGACTGCGCAACGCTAGACTACTTACGAGAAGATCAACACACAAGAGAAGTACCCAAGAAATGACAAGTACCAGAAGTACTCTTCCTGTCAATTCTACAGCCAGCAAAATCCGCATCCGAAAAACCTCGAAGAGAAAGCGAAGAGGAAGCAGAAAACCAAAAGCCAAACTCGAGAGTGTGCTTGAGATACCTTAGAATGCGCTTCACTGCTTGGCGGTGAGACGTTCTCGGTGAAACCTGGAAGCGAGCACACAAGCATACGACGAAGTGGATGTCGGGTCTTGTCGCCGTCAGGTACAGACGGGAGCCGATCATGCTCCTGTACTCCCGTTGGTCCACCTCCTCGCCATCTTCGTTCGGATCAAACACGGTCGAGGTAGCCATCGGTGACGCCAATAGCTTTGCATCGCTCATATCGAACTTTTTCAGCAAATCCTTGGTGTACTTCATCTGATGGACGAATGTACCTTGCTTGCATTGCTTGATTTGCAGTCCAAGGAAGAAGTTGAGCTCGCCCATCATCGATATCTCGAATTCTCTGCTCATAGTTTCTGCAAACTTGGCCACAAGTGCATGAGAAGAGCCACAAAAAATGATATCATCTATGTAAATATGAACAAGTAAGAAATCATTTCCATGCCTAAGAGTGAACAAAGTTTTATCAGCTGACCCCATCATATACCCATGCCCTAACAAGAAAGACCTAAGCCTATCATACTAAGCCCTAGGTGCCTACTTAAGCCCATAGAAAGCTTTCTGGAGCTTGTATACTCTATGTGGGTATTTGGGATGCTCAAAGCCTAGAGGTTGCTTGATATAGACCTCTTCCTCTATGAAGCTATTTAGGAAAGCACTCTTAACATCCATTTGATACAACTTAAAACCTCAGGATGCCGCAAATGCAAGAAGAATTCTAATGGCTTCTAGTCTAGCTACTGGTGCAAAGGTTTCTCCAAAGTCTATCCCCTCTACCTGAGTGAAATCCTGAGCTACTAGTCTAGTCTTGTTTCTCACTACAGACCCATCCTCCCCTTGTTTCTTTTTGAAAACCCATTTGGTGCCTATGGTGTGAACATTAGGGGGTGGCTCTACAAGGACCTAGACTTGGTTTCTCTCAAAATTTTCAAGCTCTTCATGCATGGCATTGACCCAACTCGAATCAGGTAAAGCATGTCCAACATCATGGGGCTCAAAAGAAGCAAAGAATGCAGAATCAGTAAAATGAGCATGAGAAGCAGACTTGAACCTCGTTACCCTCTTCTTAAGATCTCCGATCATCATGTGTTGAGGCAATCCCCCTCAACCTGTGCAGGTGCAATCTCGAGAGCAGCCAAAGTGAAAGTAGAGGCTGCAGGACCCTCTGCTGGAGTAGAAGAAGCAAGAGCAAGCCCTAGAGCAGGTGTGGTCGAGAGAAGTAGTGGATCATCTTCGTCATCACCAAAAGTTGAAAGATCATCATCTACAAAGATGTCGCTCATCTCCTGATCACTTGCATACTCAAAGGCAGAACTAACACAGGGGGTTGATTCATCAAAAGTCACATCACAGGATTCCATGATGGTGTTAGTGTCAAGATTATAAACCCTGTAAGAATGACCATAAAGAGAATATCCCAAGAAAATACCATCGGAAGAATGCAACTCGAACTTGTCAAGATTGCCACGCTTTAGGATGAAGCAACGACAACCGAAAACTCTCAAATGTGAAGCCTTTGGCTTCCTCCCAAAGCGCAACACATAAGAAGTCGAATTTAAGATCGAGCGCAAGAAAATCCGATTAGAGATGTAGCATGTTGTGCCAATGGCCTCAGTCCAAAACTTTCTAGCAGTCCTATGCTCATCGAGCATCGTCCTAGCCATCTCCACCAAAGTCCTGTTCTTTCTCTCAACCACGCTATTCTGCTGAGGAACACGTAGGGCAGAAAATTGATGTTCAATGCCATATTCAAGGCAAAAAGCATCAAATACATAGTTCTTGAACTCGGTGCCATTATCACTGCGAATTGCTTTCAATGCACCAGGAAGTTCTGTGAACAATCTCAAAGCTAAGCTCTGAAAGTGTGAAAACACTTCATCCTTGCTCACAAGAAAGAAGACCTAAGAGTAGCGAGAGAAATCATCAACAATGACAAGAACATACCACTTCCCACCTGCCGAACAAACCCGAGAAGGACCAACAGTGTCCATATGGAGAAGTTCTCCCGATCGATCAGTCATCACAAGATTGACTGGTGGGTGAGGAGCGGTAACCATCTTGCCATGCCGACAAAGAGCACACATAAGGTTTTTCTCAAACTTGAGCTTGGGCAATCATCGGATCAAGCCTAGGGCACTCAAACAAGTAAGCAAATCAAAGCTCATATGCCCTAGTCTCCTATGCCACATCTAAAACTCAGAAGAAGGTTGAGCAAGTAAACACCGAGAAGAACTAGAAGACTCAGAAAAATTAGCTCCAAAAACTCTCCCAACTCGAGAAATCTTGCAAATCAAAGCGCCAGAAGAATAGTGTACCGCTGCTAACCTAACACGCCTTATGGAATAAAAATAGATCGAATTATAATAGATGCTCTCTACTAAGTGCACCTAGGATATTTGTCCTTTCACAGGGTATCAGTGCTTTCTACCTTAGTGCAACGGGTCCTCTCTCGCTTCCTTTCCCTCTCTACTTCGTGTGCTTCAGCCGCGGCATGCTCTTTCGCTGCCTTCCTCATACGCTCCTCCTCCTGACGCTTCAGCCGTAGTTACTCCTGATGTTTCTCGTACTCCCAGCATTCGTAAGCTTCCCTCCACTGTATCTCCATATCAACTCACTGCTTCTAGTGCTCATTTTTCTCCATATCCAACCATTTCATTAAGTCATAGATAGGTAGAGTAGACTGGACAAATAAAATAAGACAGGAGATTAGTAAGATACTGCATGAAATCATATGGAAAGTATCATATGAGTGATCTATGTCGCTGTACCTGTGGGTACTCATATGGTCCATGTCGAGACGGGTCGTACTGGTAGTTAGTACACATGAAGAAGTGTCTACCATCTATGATACCATTACTAAATCTATAATTAATTTCCCAACTCGTACCACAAATTAAATTGCACATCTATGATAACATTATTAAATCTATAATTATTTTCCTGACTCGTATATCATAAAGTAAATATTACATACGTATAATAATTACAACCTAATTTTTATTATTTCTACGGACATCTACAACTACCAAATACCTCAAATTAAATTGTACCCCTATGATAACATTACAAATCTATATTTTATTTCCTGACTCATTTATCCTATAGTAAATATTGCATTCGTCTAATAATTATAACATAATATTAATAATTTTACGAAAATCTACAACTACTATATACTTTAAATTAAATTCTACATCTACAAAAATATTATTAAATCTATAATTTATTTCCATACTCATTAATTATTTCTACCAATATCTACAACAACCAAATATCTAATTATAAAAAAAAACAATACTAACAAAAATATATAATTTTTTACCTTATTCCTCCTCTTCTTCCTCCTCCTCCTCCTTCCATTTCTTCCTCCTCTTGCTCTTCTCCTGCTTCCTCCTCCTCCCTCTCCCTCCCTCCTCCTCCCTCCTTATTTTTCCTCTCCTTTCTCCTTCCTCCTCTCCTTCTTCTTCCTTGCTTTTTTCTCTCACTCACACATGCATAGATTGTGGGGGGAGTTTACTATATACATATTGATTTTTACTAACATCAAAACATTTGTGGTGTTTAATGCGAGTAAAACTAGTTTTGTAACCTCAAATATCTTTGTATATATTCATCTTCGGATTAGATGTATACTTAGAACTTTAAATTTTTCAAATATGATCATCTAGTTAGATTGTCATTGATTACCCAAATGGGGGGATTGAAAGTGCATCTAGACTCTAAGTTTGGTTTTGGTAATTAATGATAATACCTATAGACTAACAATATTGTTGAGAATTGCTAGTAGGTTGTTCCATAGATAATGCATGAAGAAGCAATATGCATCAAGATGAATGAGCTCTAAGTGATGCTCGGGTGATGCATGGAGGAGAGACATGCATCAAGATAAATAAGCTCTAAGTGATGCTCATGAGAAAAAGAAGAAACTCAAGAAGATTGACAATAAGTGTGAAGGCCATGTCACTTGTGAAGATCAAGTAACTTAAGGTATAAGATTAATAATTACATTTTATGCACTAACCCATGTGTTTTGTGCTTGAGAGTGAGTTGGGGTTAGGTTCCTTAAGAAGACATGAGTTGAATTGAGATATTCAATATGCTAAGTTGGAATAGCAAAGATTGGAATTTATAAATGATAAAGTAAATTCATTGAAGATACTGAATACAAAGTGGCTTTCTATGATAAGACAGTGAAGGGCAAGAAATACTCAACTACGATGGACCATCCAGTGGTGAAGGATAAGCAAAGAGGCTGATGTCGAAGGACCAATGCGATGGTGAAGGGCAAGTGAAGGTTTTGCGCTAATGGATCGTGCGAGACCATGGGAAGCTATGCGTGATTCACATCAATCACATGAAGAATCAAGAAGAGATGGAGTGAAGATTATATGAAGGTAGGCAACCCTCAGGTTTGAAAGAAAGAAGTGATACTAGAAGGTATTCAAAGGCTAAAATTGGTTCAAACTAGTTTTATATTTAAATTTGAGTATAGATATGCTACACTATTAAGAGGGATACAACGTATAATATTTTGACATGTCTCAGTGCTCAAGAGTATCTAACCAACCCAAAAGTGAGGGACACAAAACACCCACGAACACCGAGAACATGTTTTCAACTTGAGTTTGTGTTGAGAGTTCACTTTAGGAGTCTGGTGCCAAAAGTGAAGTGTCTGAATCAGATTTCGGAGTGTTCCTAATTTTGATCCAATGTGTTTGATCTGGTGGGATAAGTAGCCCTCTGAATAAGATTTTCGTAATGTCCAAAATCATCAAATGGGATATCAGGATCAAAAGTTATTGTCGTGTTTCAGAGGGTCAGTTATGCTGATTTTGGAAGTTCCAGATTGGCCAAAAGTTCCGAATGACATCCGATTTGAGGTTCTCTGTCGTGGTTTGAAGTTTCAACCCGAAAGTTCCAGATTAAACCCGGAAGTTCCAGATTCTATGTTCATTTTGGAGGTTCCGAACTTGATCCGGACAGGAGTCCTCGGGTGGGTCTAATTCGTGTAATCCGGAAGTTTTGGATTGTACTATATGTTGGCTTTAAAGGCTAGTTTTTGAGGGTTGGGTATAAATATCCCCTCACACCCTCTTTGTTGTTCTACTGGTGCCTCCACAAAAATACTCAAAGCCAAAGCCATTAGAGCTCTCCCCTCTCCGATTTAGTGTAAAATTTGAGAAGAAAAGTGAGTTGGGTTAAGAGATTGAAAGATTGAGTGTAAGTGAGCTAAACTCCATTCTTGAGCACTCGAGTTCATTGTCAAGAAGTTTCTCGAAGTATTTGTTACTCTTGGGGATCTAATCCCCTAGGCGGCTAGGCATTGCCGGTGAGCACCTAAGGTTATGGTGTGCCACAGAAAGTTTGTAAAGGCTTTGATTTTGTCTCTGCAAGAAAAGAAATCAAGAGTGAAAGCCCAAACTTAAGTGTGACCGAGCTTGGTGAGAAAAATGGTTGAAAGAAACCCGGCTCAGGTGTGATCGAGGCTCTCAATGAAGACGTAGAAACCTCAAATGGAGGTGTCTAAACTTTGGGAAACAAATCGTATGTCTCGTTTCTTGGTTTGATTGTTCTTGAGTTCTTGCTTTCTATTTATGTATATTTGCTTGATCTATTTGCTCGTGTGAAATTGATTGTATGTGCTCCATGGATCTGCTTGAAATCATCATTTGGAACACACGACTTCTTTTCATTTGAGCTAAAACTCATTAGGCGTAGCTAGATCTTCTTTTTGCTTTGTATAGCCGAAAGTTCTATGCTGAATCAAGAAGTTCTAGATTGAAGTTCCAGAATGAACCCGGAAGTTCCAGATTCTGTATAATCTGCTGCAAAGCTCTGAACCCGAAAATTCCGGATTCTGTATAATCCGCTGCGTAGTTTTAATTTTTTAGGAACGCCTATTCACCCCCTTTAGACGATATCATTGTCCTTTTAGTGATGGAACTAAATGGGGCATCTCTAAGAGCTTCGATCACCATCCTTTACAAGCTGCGGCGTGCCAGGAATGATGCTAGGGATGCATCGTGACCAGATGACCCTAGTAAGGTGGCACACCGTGTGGTCTATCTATTGCAGGAATGGGTTGATCTGAGTGAGGTGAAACAAATAGCACCTAGTCCTACTGATCGATGGTGTGCACCATCAGCGGGCTGGGTGAAAATTAATGTTGATAGAGCTTTTATGGCTGTGGAGATGCATGGTGCTTGCGGGGTGATTTATAGAGGTTAAGATGAAGGCACGTGATTCTGACAAGTTTCGTGTACCGTGGGTACGGCGTTCGGCTAATGAGGTGGCACACTTATTAGCAAACACACGGCTGCTTAAATAAGTACTCTAATTCGTGGTTTAGTTATCCACCGTCATTCTTATTTTCGGTTCTGAACTCTGATTGTTTTGTTGTGGATGAGTAATATATGATGCAGCTGCTCTAAAGAAAAATACATAACGCACATGGAGCAAAGGAACACACGGTCGTTCAGATCGATTGCACATGACGACCACACGTCCAGTTCACGGCTCCACGCTCAGTGGCCACCCGCGCGCTGTCCCCGTCCGTCCGCACGCGCTGTCCCCGTCCTAATTTGAGCCGACCTATACGAGACACCCTGACTCATTTCAAAGAAGAACTTGTAGCGACCGCGGTGGAGTTGCCGGGCAAACGAGATCGAGACGTGCCCCGGCCTCCGCCAAACCGGCCGCGGATGCAGCAGGAGTGTTGTGGTTTTCACTTTTCACGCCTGGCATTGGGCACGTCTGGCCAGCAGGCTCGCGAGGCAGCAAATAGAGATACGAGTAAATACTTAAAGAGTATTTTTTAAGTTATCATTTAGTTTATTTTTCCTTAACTTAATTAAGTAGAATCGATCCAGTAACCAAAAAAAGTATAAAGCTTGCATCCTAGCGGCGAGAGAGAGAGGCTGCCCGGAGGGTACAAAAATGGTGGCCTTTTTTGTACGCTTCTGGCCGTCTGCATGCTCACGGCCAGCCGAGCGCGGCGTCGTGCGCACATGCCCTTGACGGCGGTTGGCCGGGGAGGCGGCGTGATGGTTGGTGAGCAACATTGCGCAAGCTCGTGATTGCGTAGCTATGATGTGTTTTTCCATGGATGCAGCTTTGGCCGAATCCTGCAAGCTCCTGATCCGGCAAAATTAGCTTACCTGGCTTGGCAACAGACTTCAGCCATGCAAGCGATTGCACACAGAAAACGGTCCTCTGTTGAAAATGGTGGTAGCTGTAGCTGCAAACCAAGCGTATCTTTTTTTCCCCACTTGCAGTGGAATGACAGGGGAATTGCTCTATGTCATCGAAGAAGATAGATTATAAAAATACACCTTTGCTAATTGTTATCTGATTTTTTTACATAATTATCAGCCATATAAATGTGAGTTGTTGGATGATGATGTAATGGTCAAAATAATATGGCTGAAAGGTGCTAAATCGTTCTCGATGAAGTCCCATCTTTCCGGTTTACTTCACGCATCTTCATTCACAGTCCGACAGCCCCTACCCAACAAATTGATAAGCCATCTAGAAAATAGAAATGTTTTCAGGACGATTTATGCTCGACCAGTCCCATTTTTCAAAACCGGCTGAAACTTGATAGCAGCATATATCCAGATATGGACGAACATGCCCTTTTATCTCTTGGTAGCAAGCTGACTATCATCACCTGCAATGTGTGATTGGTACTAATGAACCCTAGCATTAGCCAGTGATAATTACAGGACTCGATCACAGAATATTTCGATAAACGCGTCTTAACTACTCGTGTTGCGATGTCTAGATCAATCATTATCGGTAGGGATGCTCTAGCTACAGAGTGGTTGGCATTTTTTTTTCCGTAATATTCTTTTCATTTTAATTTGTTTTCTCCAACTGGATTTTGGTAATGGTGTATGCGTCATAAGTCTCCGGCTCGAGCTCACAAGAATATCATTAGTGTATGCCATAGCTTAATCATCAGTCGCTAGTCTGATCTGTCCTGTGCTCTGGACTGCTTATTGCTAGTTAGTCGTAGTAGTAATAATTAATATAGATTGAAGAATCATGTGGCCTACTGACTGGGCCATGCATCACAAAATTCGATGGATATAAGTTTAAAGCGGATTGGGATCCTCTGCATTAATGGATTAATGCATTAATGGATTAGTGCAGAGGAATATTGTTTGCACAGTAAAATGAGTATGATGATACAGGACTTTATGTTAATTAATCACTATTAACTGTAGAAACAGTTTTCTGCATTAGCTCCTTCCATAGGATACTTTCCGTTGAAAGCTGGTGCTCCACTGTTTTTAGTGGCAAGCACAAACTGCTTCCTTCTGTTCAAAAAGCTCTGTTTTGGATACTCTGAAAATAAATTTGACAGCGAGAGCTTATCATAATAGATTTGTATAACATAACAAAATTACAACATAAGTAAACTGTACTTTTGGACCAGATAAAATGTTTATTTTTTACACTTTACATCGGGGATTATGTCGTGTTTCAATTAACACCAGGGATCATGGTTAATGCTGCATCTTCAGCTATTTTACAAAGGGGAGAGCTATTGGGTATGTTTGGATCCCATGCCACTGCTTGTCTTGCCTGACCGGACAAGAAATTAAACGTTTGGTTGTCTCGTTGTCTCAATACTTACGCTTTCTAAGATTTACTTTGTGAGGCCTAGCAAGCCAAAACCGCTCTTTGATGCTGGCAACCAGCGAGGTGAGCGAGCTCGACGGGTAAGCCAACCAAACACACCGTTGCCTTCTTCCGGTTCTTCAATAATCAAGATTGCTGTGACACATGTACATTAACCGTATCAAATGAAATACACTGAAAGCTCGTACTGCACTGTGCCTGAGCACTGACAGCACACCACACAGCATCTCCAAACATATTAAAATTCTTCCATCTTTTTCTGTACAGAAATTCCGTTTTTTTAAACTTCCATCTACAGAACCGAGAGAGCTTGATGATGCAATGCAGTGTCAGCCACGTAGTTTTCCCGGGCTCCGTTGGAGCAGTTCGTTTTTTCTGGTGGAAACAACAATCAGCCGGTAATAAACAAACAAGTCACGACACTGGAGGAATCACGCAAAAACAAAGCTTGTCACATGGCATTCCATGTGCACTCAAAAACGCATGTAAAACCATGCATCTCCATCTCATGTTTCACCGGCTGGATTTGACACCTGGGAGAGCAATGGAAAAAAAGAGCGATGAGATTTGGAGGCATGTGTAGGTCCACGGAATTACAAGCTCTCCCATTGGTCATGTCAGATCACTGTGTGCATGCATAATTGTTTTTAAGAGAAATATGGTGTATGGGTAAAAATTAATAGTTGTTTGTCAGGATTATCTTAGAAAACAACTGATTTTCCAGGTTGGTTGATCAGAGTTGTGGATAAAGTTTCGAATTTCTAGCCACATGCTCTTCGATCTCGATGCACCATTACATCAGCAACGGGGTGCAGTGATCTTTTTATACGCTGGTGGACGGTGGTACTTTTTTATTATTATTTCCTCGTTTTTCTCAGTGATGTTTAATAGGTTTCTAATTTAAAAATGTTATGGTTTACAATTTGTTGAGAAGTCATTAGATGGAACGGCAGACACTGCTGAGTCATGAGTAGACAAATATCACGCTGAAAAGTATGCCATTTTCTTGTTAGGAAAGATTTATCAAATTTTTGTCATCGTACAAACTTTACTAGCTGGTTGTGCAGTTACCACAAATTCTGGCCTAATAGCTCTCCCCTTCTTCCTTTTACCATTATTTCTCTAGAAATATAACATGACCTACCGATGCAATTTGGCCTTTTTTGTTAGGAAAGTTTTATCTCATTGCTGTCATTACTTTATTTTTCTAGAATGTATCCTAAAAACTTAATTAGCTGGCTGTGTAATTGCAACAAATTCTAGCATAAAAAACTCTTCCTTTTTCTTGTTGTCATTACTTCCAAAAAAAAATGGCATGACCTACAATTACTTCGTGTTGTTGGTGCAAGGTTGAAAGCTATATTTTCATTATTAAAAAAACAGTTGAGGTAAACAAGAGATACAACTACTTATGACCTAACAGAAACTTTTCCAAAGGAAATCACCAACCTAGAATGCTCTCATACTCTCATTCACCAACCGATCTTGCTATGCTACTGCTCCAACTAAAACCAATAAATTCACAAACAAATCTCCAAAAATGAGCGCCAATGATGGGTACAAAGACACCAAAAAAAACATCACCATTTCGGAAATGCCAACGAAATATGCCTAAAAAGATAATAATTAATAAATGAGCAGCGCAGTCCATCTCCCTCTCCCACCCGCCACCTCCTCACTATTAGTACCCGCGACGCCACCGGCCACCACCCACCTGCACCGATCTCACTACGGCTCGGGCGCCGCTGCCGACGCTGCTTTTCGCCGAGCTGTGAAGCTACAGTGGAAGCCATGGGCCCTGCGCCCAGGGAGCCCATGAAGCAGCAGGTGAACCGCTGCCTGCTGCGGCTGTCGGACAGGGACACGGAGGCGATGGCGGCCGCGGAGCTCAACGCGATCGCGCGCGGGCTGGAGGCCGACGAGCTGCCGGGGTTCGTGGCCGCAGTCTCCGACGCGCGGCCCACCGACAGGACGCCGCTGCGGCGGCACACGCTCCGGCTTCTCGCGCTCGTGGCTGGTGAGCACCCGCGGGACGCCGTCGCGCCGCTCGTGCCCAGGCTCGTGGCCGCTGCGCTGCGGCGGGTGCGGGACCCGGACTCCTCCGTGCGCGCCGCGCTCGTCGACGCCGCGCGCGCCGCGGCGGGCGCGGCGGCGTCCCCGCCCGCGGCGCTGGGGCCGCTAGCGGACGCGCTGCTCCACGAGCAGGACCAATGCGCGCAGCTTGCAGCTGCACTCGCCGCCGCGGCGGCCGTCCAGGCCTCGGCCCCCACCGACGACCTCGCCTCCTACCTCCGGGCCCTCCTCCCGCGCCTCCTCAAGCTCCTCCGCAGCGCCGCGTTCAAGGCCAAGCCCGCACTCATCTCCCTCGTTGGCGCAGCCTCGGCCGCCTCCGGCGGCGGAGCCGCCTCCACCGCGGTGCCATGCCTCCGCGACGCGCTCACCGGCGACGATTGGGCCGCGAGGAAGGCTGCCGCCGAGGCGCTCGCCTTGTTGGCCAACGAGCACGGGGACGACCTCATCTCCCACAAATCCTCATGCATTGCCGTCTTCGAAGCCAAGAGATTTGATAAGGTCCGCCTCTTTAGCATACTTGGGATCTTGGATCTTGGCCATGGTATCCTCGTGGATCTGGAGCATGTTGTGATTTTTTTACATTTTCTTGGCACAATGCAGGTGAAAATTGTGCGGGAGTCCATGAACCGGATGATCGAAGCGTGGAGAGAGATCCCTGACGTGAACGAGGAAGTCTGCTCCTCGGATGCACCGCCAGCGTCGCAGGCGAGATCTTCCCTCACAGGTGATGCGACTGTTCTTGAGGTTCTATACTTCTAGTCATGGTTCTCTTTTTTCTAAAAAAAAGGGGGTAAATTTTAGAGCTATGCTTGGTTAGGAGTTTAGACCACACACTGTAATTACATGTAAGTACACATAAAAATGAACATATATTTTTTAAAGGACTGAAATAGTCTGTGTTTAGTAAAACATGCTACCATGAATTGTTTGCTGAAGAAAATATGACAGTTTTTTCGCTTTTTTAATTGCGCACTTCATTTTTCTATGGTCATATCAGCATTACATTTGTTGGATTTAGTGGTCTGAATTAGATCGACCGGGACCCCCTGACTTCGCCTGTCGTCGACGCGTCAGTGACTACGTCACGGTGACTTGATGTTACAAGATCTCGGTCCGGATTAGAGGTGGCAAGACCATCAATGTGTTTTTTTAACACTGGACTTTTTTTGTATTTAACAGAGACTGCAAGCGATCGTCGATACCCAGCTGATTCCCTGGGCTCCAACTCTGTCCCGTCAGTTACAAGGAGGAACTCATGGCCGGCTAGCCGGTCGCCCCCACGCGATGCATCACAGAATGCCAGCAACAGAAAGACCAGCCCTTCTTCCACCTCGAACAGGAAGAATTCGCTTCCTTCAAACCCCAACGCAGACCAAACCAGGAACGATGACTACAAGGTTGATGTTACTGTCGCTCCAGATGCGACCCCGATCAAAATGGTGACCGAGGAGAAGCTCCTGAAGGAGGGCAACGTTAGAGAAAGGCTTGAAGCTCGGAGGATGCTGTTCCAAAAGACTGGTGAGAAGGGGTACAAGAAGTTGGCTGGTCTCAAGTCAGGATCTAGAGTTGTTCCACACAATGGGGATGGTGACTTGGAAGAGACTGCCAAGACTGAGGATGGACCTGAAGAGTTTCAATCAGCTCACAGAGATGAAGACCTGTCGAAGATCAGGATGCAGCTGGTTCAGATCCAGAATCAGCAGACCAGCTTACTTAATCTTCTCCAGGTCATTATCCCTTGTTACATTGCATATCATACTTAATTCATTGATACTCCTAATACTTCAGATTAAATTGATTTTTTTTTTTTTTTTTTGTGCTTAAGAATCTCCCGTGTGCATGAGTACATGAGATGTCCTCACTCCCCAGCGACTAATATGATATAGCATATAGAAGCTAGAACTTGACATTAGTAATGTAACAAAGAAAAATAAAAATTTGCTGCTTCGAAAAAATTTACACGAAGGGAACTTTGGTGGAAGATGACGCATTCCCTCAGACTGTTAAAAAAACAGTCTGAGGTCTTATCCTGCCAGTACCTAATGGACGTTATTTGTACATTGGGGACTGATTTGTGCATTGAAGGGAGGTTCTTATCCTGTTCGTGCATCATGATATTTAATAGTAGGGTATTATTTGGTCTCAGTGTGCAGCATTGACCGTTTGGTATGAATCATACATTCATTCAGTGTCCTGATAGCACTAGTCAAATCAGTCTGCATTTAGACACTAGCAGTGACATGGTGTGGGGAAAACCTGGACCGCAATATGGCATTTACGAGCAATATGGAAGTGTCTTAATCAGCTACTTTGTTGAAACACATCGAATGGATCAGGAATATTGATATTTTCCCCTGCATTTGTAAAGCATCAGCCAATCTTCCAATCACATATCATATAGGAAAATATGTTTTGCATGTGTAGTGTATCTTGTGCTGCCGATTAACAACCATTTTTGGTAATTGTACATGTAAACAATAACTCATGTAAGGGGAAAGTAAAAACTGCCCTCAAGGGCCCATGCCCTCATGTTGTTCTGAAACATTGCTTGGCATCGATTTATTCCCTGTTGTTTATCATAAACTGAAAACACATCTGACACTTCAATTACTTTTGCTCACCAGAAATTTATGGGGAGTTCCCAGAATGGAATACGTTCCTTGGAGACTAGGGTGAATGGGCTGGAGATGGCATTGGATGAAATCTCCCGTGACTTGGCTGCCTCTTCAGGAAGAATTCCAAACAGCGAACCTGACACGAACGCATGCTGCATTCTGAGCCCGAAGTTCTGGAGAAGACATGACGGTGGTAGATACACTTCCAGATACTCCGTCTCCGATATTCCAAACTACTCTGAGGAGAGCAAAACTTCCTACAAGTGGGAGAGGCAGAAGTTTGGAGTTCAAGGCGGGTTTGTCACAAACCCCTTGGCGGAGCCAAACACTTCATCTGTAAGGAGCACAGCGGTTACCCAGGAAGGGAGGAGACGAGACTCGGCTCAATACAAGTGAAGGTAAGGCAGTAGATGCCAAATCAATGAACTCTGTCGTCCATGTGATTAGATTTGGTAGGTAGGCCAATGAAATGTGTTCAGGACATCTTAGAAACTGACAGTAACATAGCAACATAAAAGTAGTTCCTTCCTTGTATAGCACATCAGAATGAAATAATTATGGCGCCAACCCTACGTTATGCAATGCATCTTTGGCACTTCGATGGCACTACCTTCCTATTATGATGGAGCTTCCTTCTCAGTTCGTGCCAACCTGCATTTACAGTCGAATTTGCATGAGCTTGGTATAGCATTGTCTCCTTTTTATTCAGCCACTTGTCAATTAATCTATCGCCCCTTTGCATTTTCTTCAGGATGGGTTAGATGCGACGAAAGCAGTTCATGTGAAGTGAGAACTACCTGCTTTTTAGCAAGATGCGGAGCTTTTGAAGATCCTTCTCCTAGTGCATTTTCGGAGACTTTTCTTCTTTTTTCCAAGGCGAGAGCTGAGATGATACGAAGTACGAGGTTTTATTCATGAGTTGCTCAGGGTTAAGACCGCTGATATACAGCCTAAACTCTAAAGCAAGACCCTGGCTGCGATCTGGATACTCTATCATACAACGGGCCATGAGATTGCTGGTGATGATCTGCTGAGGGTATAATGCATATGTAGAGTTTAGCAAAGAGAAATTGAGAATCTACTCTTATGTTCAGTTTCCTTCGGAGCAGTTCCTTGCATGGATATGTAATCATCGATGTATCTTGCAGTGGTTGTAAATAGCTTGGATACAGTGATTCCTGTGCACGCGAGGTGTTGTCACACAAGTTTTTCTTCAGTATGTTGAGATCATGAAAGTAAAAGGTCCGGTAGTTGTGTTGGGGCCTTGTGGCTCCAAGGGCGTAGGGAAAACTGGAAATGGTTCACCGCCTGCCAAAATTGCTAGACATTTTAGGGTTGTAGGATTGCAAGACCTTTTTGCAGTTTTTACTGCCAATGTGCGGCAAAGGCTAGAAAACTTGTACATAACGTGGTTAACAGATAAGAAAGTATGCGATGCCATCTATCTATCTATACGTATACTAATAACAGACTAAGAAAATTCTCATATTAACAAGAGAGAAAAACAACTGTTGTCTATCCATTAGGATCGAGTTATAACGGTTCAGATTAAACGGTTGGCATTTTTTTTTCTTTTTGTGCGGAAGGTTGGCAATTTATCTTTGCATACAAAAGTGCTGTCTACGGCTTAGATCAAGTATGAATAGAAGTGTGTCAAATATGGTCAAAGGAAAAGTTTGCTAAGTACGCACTCAATCTAACATGGAAAAGGTAAAGATTATTGTTCTTCTATGGATATGGTTAACGGAAAGAAATAAGATACGTGATGGAGATAAGAAGAGATAAACAGCTGAGTTGGCTCAGAGTATTAAGATACTTACAGTGGAGATTAATGGAGTTTATGTTCGAGAAACCCATGCAGAAATCAAGAAGAAGAAGAGATGGGAGAAACCAACGCCAGATTTCCTCAAATTAATCTCTGATGCTTCTTTCAATAAAGAGACGGGCTCTGGTGGGTGGGGATTTGTTATCAGAGATAGTGTTGATCATTTGCTTGATCCCTTACAAGCGGAGGTAATTACATTATTGCATTGGCTTAAAAATGCAATCGAGATGAGCATTGGTAACATTGTTGTTGAGGTGGATGCATTAATGTAAAACATGCGGTGCTTTCTACAGCTATTGATTGATCATCGGATGGAGGCCTTATAGCTGAAGTCAGGAGTTTGTTGCATATGCATTTTATTAGTGCTTCTGTATAGTATAATTCTCGAGAATGTAAACCCAAACAAGTCCGGGACCAATACTGGACACATAATACGGACTACCATGACATGCATTCATTGATGAATTGATCCTTAAGCGAGCTCCTGCTTCATATAACTTGTGCGTATCTACAAATGTAAGGTAAGTCTCAAAGTTGATTATTGATTTTAAATTAATAATTCTTTAGCTCTAAAATTTAATCTTGAAGCAAATGTAAATTTAGAAAATATCAACTTTAAGAATTGAGATTAACAATAAATTTACGAAAGATCAGAAATAAATTAAAATTCGAGTGGTAGTCTAATTAGGAAGAAATCCTTATGTTTACGGAGTCTCCTAGGATTAAGACCTATGCCACTCATGGCCCCCAGGATGGTCGTCTACGAGTACTCGTGCCTCCAAGCATCGGGTTGCCATTGTGTCGCCCCTTCAGGCCTCAACATCATTGCCCATGGTCAACACCCATAGACTACCACAGCGCCTTCCCAGGCATGGTATCATCGCAGGTGGTCTCCTGCCACTACATCGACACAAGAGTTATAATTGCATCACCACTCTCGGACCACAACGTCGCCACTAGTCGCAATCACCATTGTCCCGTGCACTAACGACACTCAGGTTGGAGCTGCACCACCTACTTGGCGCGGCATCGCCACTGGTCGTACACATGCATGGTCATCGTCAAGCTGTTTGGGTCCTTCCTCCTGCGTCGCTGATCCTCTTTGATCACTACTCCACCGCCTAGTCTGTGTATCACCGCCACATTTTTTTTTAGGCTACCATGTGGCCATCTCTATGCCGTCTGGTTCGTCAATCTAGTTTCTATCTCGTACTCTTCACCTCGTCCACAGTAGTGTCGCCATCTATTTTTATTTGCATGCACTCATGCGCTATTTTCTCCTCACCTCAGCTTCAGTCCACTAGGTCATTTGATAATTTGCCAATCTATAAAAGTGGCAATTACCCCCTCTCACTAGCATGTGGGGTCATCTGAGTTAGGGTGGCAAAAGGTTTACCATTAAATCGTAGAAGTGGAAAATTGTTAAATAACCCCATCCACTCCGATGGTAGTCGCTATGTTGTGCGGCCCTCTCACACCACGCATCACTATCGTCGTGAGCCCCCCCCCCCCCCCAAACACTTTCGTGCACTCGGTTATGACAAACCTTTTGTGTACCTTCGTCTATGATGCACACCCGATTCTGAAAAAACTGATGTGGCACCTCTTCCTCGAGAACCTCGACTGCATCGACCTTGGTATTGACATCTCCCTCAACGGCTACCCTAATGCGTCACCATCACTTCACCACACACCTTTGCGCCCGTTACTTCTCCCGCGGCTGCCTCAACTACGATAACCCTGACTTCGGCTACATCGACCACGACTACCTCATGCATGGCTGCCCGCACCATGATTGCACCACACCCCTCGCTCTTAGCTACTTCGACATCGGCTTCCTCTACAGTCACAACGTCCGTGATGCAACAGTGCTCCCATTACGACTGTGGGGTGATGTCAACTCGTCAGTTTCCTACCTTCGGCTTCCTTTCCAGTTTAATCATCTGTTTCGCTCTTACTACGATTACTATGGGATGTTATAGTATATTGGCATATTTGTGTATTTGTTAGTTTACGACTTATAATTCTATGATATCTGCTTTATTTCTAGGAGATGTTTATTGCTCTCCAACCTTATACTCTATATAATTTACGCTCGAGGCTCACCCAATACATCCATCGCATTACGTCAACTTCTTCGGTTTACAAAATGCCGTGTCGAGTACTATCCTTCCTTTACAAATCGTGCATTGGGACTTAAACCTTGATTAATCAGAATTCTTTCACCTTGATTAATCAGAATTCTTTCGACGTTTAGCAAATGTTCTGCTTTGTTTATATGCACATGATGGTGCAAACAACTTATAATCTTGGTTATGAACCATATATTTTTGCATGTGTAGTAATTTTTTACTTCATATTTTTATGTTGGTTCAATAACCCAACCAGTACTCTGTATGTCAATTTGTGAGCTAAACATGCATGCAAGGAGACTAGATATTGTTTGGCAGAGCTCTAACTTCGAAATTTATATATGATGTAGAGTTTATAGGATAAAATAAATTAGTTTAAGTATCTATTTTCTATCTAAAATAAGAATAAAATATCTAAACTAAATACTCTCAATCTATCTGTCGCTCGAGCTCTAAAAGTTTTAGAGCTAGAGATAACAGCTAAAAATTCTTGAAACAGAAGGTCTGCCAAACAACCCGTAATCTATGTGCTCGATGCTTCTGCTTTTAGAGCTAGAGATAACAGCTAAAAATTCTTGAAACAGAAGGTCTGCCAAACAACCCGTAATCTATGTGCTCGATGCTTCTGGCCGGGTAATGGTGTCATGGCCTCGAAGTAGTTCACGTGATTAGGGCTCTTTGTACGAGCTTCGCACTAAAGTTTTTGTACGTATCGCAGGGTTCCTTTCTTATTACAATTTTAACAAGAGCTTTGACTCTTGGGCATGATTACCTTTGTTGCTTATTCGTTTTATTTTGACAACTTTATTTTAGTCACAACGTGATCAATCCAGGCGTCAATTATACTACGAACCTGCAACTATGGTTTGTATGCTACAGTGGCTCATTGGATTCAGATTTTTCTTTGTTTTAAAAAACTAAAAAGTATGAGCTGTAGAATGAAACTTCCGAAACATCTGTGAAAATGCGCGCCTTAGGTGTGAAAATGTTTCAGACAGTAGCAACACAATGTCAAAGTTGGATCATCAGGTTTGGCAAAATGTGGCGACAAACCATACAGGCATACAGCAGCATCAAACACTGGCGAGACATTTGTGAACTTTGTAGCAAGTCCTGATGAACAAGCCCCGGGCAAGAACCCAGGCCACGCCTTGCAGGAATCTTCACAAAATGTTTACAAGCAGAATGTTGTACATATGAAAGCTTCAAAGCAAGAATCATGTACCTAAACTATTTCAGATCTTTGCCAGCAGTCTGATAACACTACAAAAAGAACGATGTAAAATAGAAATATGCAAAACTTTCTCTGGTAGTTGGTTTCTGTTATGATAGCATTAGCCGGAGCACACACAAATGGACGCTACTTCAATTAACTAGCTTCAGTGTGCCCAAATCTTCCAGTCCGTTGAGCATAATAACCAAGAAAATGAAGTGTATGCGCCTTTGTGTACCAACAGGTTGCAACCAAATACCTCAGCTGCGACTGTCAAGACTCCAGAGGTACCATAAAAGCCCCAACATCTCTATATTTAGGAATATTTCCACGATTCACCAACAGAATGAACACATATACATGCAGCAGAGTATCTGTTCCAGCACAATCAGGCTGCCACTATCAACTACTTCAGAGATCCATCTTGGCTGACTGGGGCAGCAGCATCATTGCATCAAGTCCACATACTGTTCTGAAACTACTCTTCTTGCAATGATGGTGGCTGTAGGTCTAACTTGTATGCTTGAATCTCCATTGGTGCGATGAGAACGTTTCCCTCCTGAGCTACATCACCGATTTGCTCAAGATACCCTAGCATTTCAGGGTCATCATGTAAGAGGTTCAGCGAAGTTGCCTTCACATTCACAGCCAACAGATCTTTGAACATGTAGAACAGATTTACAGTTTCTTCCCCAACTGTTGTACACTGTAACCCACCCCTTTTGCAGTACGATGCATCCCAGCCTCTCCTCTGCAACAGAATGGCAAATCTTGGTTCGACTGCTTCAGCATGAGGAAATCTTAGAGGCTGAGGGACCTTCAGGTTCACAATATGTACATCGCAGGGCAAAGAAGCAGCTAATGGAGAGAATGACTGTTGAGGTAGCTTGAAGGATTTTTCGTGAGGTTTCTTGCTCACAAAAGCATGCATTGGGTAGTTCAGGTGTGCCCCCACACGGTGAGAGAGGAGAGATGGTTGAAGAGTTAGTAAACTGTGAGTTTTAGGCAAAGCAGAGACATTAGACTCCCTAAGGAGATGGAATATCACATTCATAGGCCGGTTGTCCAGCACTCCCTGCCCCAGACCGCGACCATCATCTTGAACCAGCCTACGATCCAACATAATCTCTAGCCATCCATTTTTCAAGCTTGCTGCCCCTAATGACTGTTTGGAGTGTACAGAAAAACGATTACCAAGTGAATCCTGCAAGAAGGCAAGTGATGGCATTGGGTAATAATTTCCCTGTAAAGGGATCTTATCATAAGTCTGCCTCCTACTCATCTGAAAGCCATTTAGATCAGAATAGAAGACCCTCTGGTTATCAATATCTGTCTTGTATCTGACAATCAACTCATTGTCGTTAAAAACATGGCCAACAAGTTCAACATGGTACTCCTTCTCAATCAGCATATCCTGTACGGAGTCCCCACAATTGTAAATGCGTGTACTATGTGAGAGAGGTGACTTATGCCACTCTGTCTTTGGAAGAGAATGGGCTTCTTGAACCAATGGCCCTTCACTAAGGATGAAATGTCCTCCTTCCTCAACAATTGAGCGAGCTTCCCCTATTGGTTTAAACAAGTATGCCCCACTTCCATGGCTTCTGTACATACCGATTTCTTCACCTATCTCAGTTTTCTCCCCATCCTTGTGACGAGTTAATGTCTGCAGCACGCCATGACTTACATCAAAAGAAAGAGTGTAATAAGAGTTCTTCATCTCCACTGTTTTGCCTTCCAGCTTTGAGCAATCATATGGTTTGGGGCAAGGAAATTGCTGTGAAGCTGTGAATGCTTTTACCACAGCAGGAGTAGCTTTTTCACAATCCTGCCCAGTAACCACGTAGTAGGTCTCCAAACCCAGTGCAGGAACAGAAGCTCTCCAATAAAGACGGTGCTGGCCAGTTGAAATCTTTTCACCGCTGACAAACTGCCACTTGGGGGAAATTTGACTTTTCAAACAGGTACCATTTGAATTGAGAACAGAAACATCAGGAGTACTTACAACAACCATAACAATCTCGTCCCTTGTCTGTTCTAATGGGTTAAAAAAGGCAACCGACTGTGCCTTCCCTTCATGAGGGTCAAGAACCCTATGCACAGGTTGAACATCATACTTTGACCGTTCCTGCACCGGCTCAAAATGTGATAACAATGTAGGATCTGATCTATCATTGACATCTCCTAAAAGCACTTCGACCGCCCTGGACATAAATAGCTGTAGGTCTTGCAAAGAAGTGTGCATTCGAGTCCCATAATCCACCACAACATGATCCTTAGCTGTGCCAGTTACCCCATCATGATGCTGAAAAAGTGCCAAGTTCCTCCTTGCTGCTGTCAGTTTGTGAGAGAAGCTGATAGGGAGTTTCGAACACTGAAACTTCTGACAGTATCCTAGAACAAATGAACCCAGAATCTCTGAGGCACGGAGCGTCTGTTCCAGTACACGGTCAACAGCTTTGAAGAATGGCCTTGATACATAGTAACCACTCCAGTAATCCTTATTTCTATCAGCGTATGTAAAGAAATCCCCTGAAAGTGTTGGAAAACCTTGCAGCTCAGCAGAACCCAATTCACCAGGCCGTGAATAGTTTATCTTTTCAGCTTCAGTTCTCAGTGTGGAGAAGTAATCCTCCAGGGTACCAAATTTGACTTCAGCTTTAAGATGGGGATTAGAGTTTATGTAATCAAAAAGCTTTTCATAATTGCGGAACTGTGCTTCTGCTTCCTCCATACTAACATATCGGAAATCATCACCCAAAGGAATGAGAAGTGTATTTGTTCTGTACAGGGTTGACTTTTTCCTGTACTGATCTAGAAGTTTTGTTGCTCTCTCTTGCACATTGTCAGGATTTGTTTCAACGGGATCAAATCTCCATGGGCATGATTCATAGCTGAAACCACGCATTCGAGCGAAGTCAAACTGGCAGCAGATAGCTGGTTCTGGTCCACACGTGTGTGGAATGTCATAAGAATAGAAGGGCATCATGTGAACAAATATGTCAGTTGTTTCCTCTATATCCCAGTTCTGCCTCCACAAATATTCAAGATTCTTTTTCATCGCAAGCTCCTTTTTGAGCTCATAGTGTGTTCGCTGAATTAACATGTTATGGAAACCCATTCTCCTCAGCAGATAAGCCATTGTAGATGAATAACCAAATGGGTCGATTGACCAAGAATTTTTAGGAACAACTCCAATAGTATCATTTAGCCACATGTTCCCCTCCATCATCTATGGAAAGAAAATTAGAAAGGTCAATACATTTCATTGTAACTATAAATTGTCCAGGCCATGTACTATAATCATATCCGACAAGTATCAGTTTTGTCTTTATATATTGAAGGTTAGTGCAGATTTGCTCAACTGTTATATGAATGAAAATAGAAGCCAAACTTTGCCCCCATGACCCCATACCAAATCTGGCACTATAGTGCAAAATTAAAACATCAAGTTTACATTAAGAAAAACATGTAGCCTGATTTCAACCAGAAGTAGATTGTATTTGCTCGCTTGGTTAAATTGGTCAAGTTCTGCTTCGACTCCAAAGTTCAAGCACCACTGTGGTACTTACAAGGAAAATTGACAGTAAGTTATTCTGTATTTATTAACTGTAAAGTTGGTCTTTCAAAGTGATTTTCCTTTGAAAAAAAAAACTCGTTTCAGCGGGGAAGACGTCCCCCCTGAAGGAGCTTAAAGATCGGGGCCCACCAAACCTGGCCAGGGCAGGAACCTCACCAGCGCCGCTTCGTGGCAGCCTGGGACCCATCCGTACCGTAACACAGGAGGTGGGTACCATGCGGTGCCAGGGTTCGAGCCTGGGCGGGCGCCGTCTCGACGGACGGACATGCCTTTGAAATAAAAAATATATAATGCATTTTACATTTATTTCTTTGTTAAATTTTTTTGAAGGATTGACTTATTTAGACCAAATGTAAATACAACTGATTGTCCAATACCACCAGTACCCGTTTTCAGTGGTAAAGAGGTGGGAGGCATAAGCCGCTGGCCCAGGTTCAATCTCCGGCTCCACCCCAGTTTGGAAGGAAAAAAGAATGTGTTCTCTTCCTTGGAAAAAAAACATAGACTGGTTCCCACACAAAAACTAGGGGAAAACCAAAGAAAAAAAATCGGCTGCTTAGACCCAACATAGAAGTGACATAAGGCCCCAGGGCATACATTTAATTCTCACATTGAATGGTGTTCTCCAATTGATATGGGGTAGGCATTTAAGGAATTTGTGTTTGTTTGTAACACATGATATTGACACATCTAGCAGGGGTTTCCAAACTGCTGTCCAAATTGAGGAGTTCGTGCATTGGGTTGTAAGTAAAGGTGCATATCGTCCAAGCAGTCTATGCTAAATTAGGTCGAGTATCTTCAAAGATAAGCAAACGTGTATTATTCATAAGTATTATTATACAGGGAGTTGCATAGTTAAAGACACTGGAAAAATCAATAGCATGTTCCATTCCATCTATAACATAGTTAGTCCATATAAGCTCTTTCTATTGTCACCTCAAACCTAGAGTATGATGTTATTGATCTAAACTACTACAACCTAATGTAAATGGACAGCAGAAGAAGGTGCATTGATCCATTTCTACACTAATGAACATTATCTTTTCTTCTAAACTAACTATCCTGCAGTGGGTGGTGTGCTCTTGCTCATTTTTGAGATATAATAAAGAAAACTTGAGGCCAGCTTAAAAACGTGAGCAAAAGTAGAATACTGGTAAATAGTATCAAACCACAGTCTATAGCACATCCTCTTAGCGCCCTTTTTTTATATGTACAGTCCTATGTATTTTTCAACATAGTGGATACAAAATAAGAAAGGGTTAAGAATGCACTTTGTTTATAAATCAGGTGCGGACGGTCATAACATAACACATTTAGCAAAGAGAATATCAAAAACATAAATACTCATTATTTATGTGTACTTGCCTGCTCTATGATGGCAAAATAGTGGGAGTTTGCCTGCATTGAGAAACAAATTGAATTAGATGTTATTTCCTTTTAAAAATAAATAAAATGTGAGGAAATACTTAGCCAGAAAAGATTAAACCAACAGACAGAATACAGCGTTATAAAACACGGTAATTAACATATCTCCAAAGGAGATGTTCATCTATATCCAATAAAAGCACAATATCTGCAACAGATTACTGAACAATGAATGAGCTGATACTAAGGCTAGGTCCAAGTAGCTCACAGCAGAAGCTAAAAATACTACAGGAAAGATACATTAAACATGCCAGTGCAGTTTGTGATCATTTAGCCACAGTCTTGACAGTTGAATCTCCATAGCCAGTGTACTAAGTACTAATTACCAACAATGTAGAATTTAACATTACGAACTTGCAAATTCTAGAGCAACAAAGTATGTCAGTTCATGTAGCATGAAATGCTCAGTTGCCGATAGAATCTGCAAGTTTCCAAAGTGTGAAGTGACCAGGCTGCGCAATATAGCCCCGTGTACACAACAACCTACAACCATACTAGATCCAAATTGATTCCAAGCATAGAAACTACAAGTCTACAAGCCAACGAGATACAAAACCAGAAGAAGTTAGTTCCACTTCATTCATGACTAAAAGTGAAACAGCATCGAACACAGACAGAATCCGTAAGACTCCAAATCACAATATGGGCGGGGAGAAACAGTCAAATACACTGATATAAACACTGCACTACAAGCACAGCACGCCCAAATTGATTCCTAATCACTTAACTTATAAGACAATCAGGTTAAACATTAAATGAAATTCCATGCCATTCATGGTCAGGACACAAAATGGAAACATAGCGTGGCAATAATAAACACAAGCAGGGAAACAGAAAACTATGGCCCACTTCTAAAACCCTATCTAAACCACGAAATTTTCCTTCCCTCTCACCTCATCGTTCATGACCCAGCCGCCGCTCACAATTTCGAGCTGCCCGTCACGGACGAGCTTGGCGAACGCCTCCTGCTTCTTCCGCGGCGCGTCACGCCACCACCTCTCCAGGTACGACATCTCCTCCCAAATGAACTTCCTGCGCGAATCCTACACCACACACGAACTCCTCGTCGTCAACAAGGGGAGGGCACCAAAACCCAACACCAAATCTCGAGTGGAGAGAGCGCGACGACCTTGGAGAGGGATTCGACGATGGTGTCGAGGATGTGGCGCGACTGGCGCTCGTAGTACTCCTCGACGGTGCGGATCCATCCGGGGTCGTTGTGCGAGTGGGGCGCGACGAAGACCTTGAGCTTTTCGGCGTTCCACTCGTCGCCCCTGTAGCCAACTTCCCACCCCTGCTTCCACGCACCGCCGTCGACGTCGAGGAACTGGATCCGGTCGTAGAGGTCCCTCGTGGTGATGTCGACGGGCGCCTCGCGGCCGATCCGCGCGGCCACGGCGGCAGCTGCGGCCTCGGCAGCGGCTGAATCGCGGCGGAAGGCCGGCCTGCGGGTGAGGCGCGCGCGGGGGCGGGCGGGGGAGGACGGCGCGGTGGGGCGGGAGGAGGGGAAGCCGAGGCGGAGGAAGGCGAGGACGAAGAGGGCGACGAAGGCGGCCGCGGCGAGGGAGAGAACGCGGCGGGAGTAGGGGGAGGACGCGGAGTGGGGGGCCCCGCGGCGGCGGGAGGAGGCCGGGGAGGAGAGGGACTTGGAGCGGAGGTGGTGGTGCGACTTCGGCTTGGAGGTGGTGGGGAGGAGCGCGCCAGAGCGGCCCCCGCCGCCGCCGGAGAAGAAGTGCATCACCGCCGGCGAGGCGGGTGGGCGTCGGGGTGGGGAGGGAGTGTCCTGACCTCGCGGTATCGTTCGGAGTGGTTGCGCCGTTTGGCCTGTCCCCGGCGGCCCCGGCGATATTTTGAGTGTAAAAATCCAAAAATAGATAATATATATTATCAAATTTATTAAAATAGATAACACGTTGATGTGTTTATAAATTTTGCATTTGTATTAATCTTAAATACTGAAAACTCGATTTTGGTATCTGAAGAATCAAAAAATGAAAGCCAACATTATTCTTTCACGTCTTGCTTTTGGCGTCTCACGTCTCTGTCACCTTGTCTTATCACCGCCTCACACCCATAAAAATCAATACTTGATTGTGAGATATGCAAAAGTAGAATGATCATTCACAGATAAATTATTTAGTTATTTGTTCGTTGTTAACGTGGGTGTGGTTGTTAAACTATCCTTTATTAGGATTGGATGATTCGAATTTGGATGCAAAGGAAGCGAGTACTTGTAAATTTGTAATCTATGTAATCTGTCACTGTTGTAAATTTGTTGTGTCGGCAGCGACTGCTGCCGCGTATTGTCACTGCGTCTCGTCATCTTGTTAGGTCATACAGCAGCACAAACCGATATCTGTTCTTGTGTCGGCAGAGGCGTGCTACTACTATAAATTTGTTTCGACGTAATTTTATCGATATTTGTTTAGTCACTTACTGTAAATTTGTGTAAGTAATTTTTTAGTGAAGTAATGTTACAAGGATACAAATTCTAATATATCGAACCATAGTAGTTGTGAAGCATAATTATTATATAATCCGATATAGAGGTTACATATGTTGATTAACATTACATGAGACATACGGTTTTTCGACGCTGCGCGAATGGACCCTAACAATAAAGAGATGACGATAATAAGAGCCTCTTTGTTTCGGATTATGGATTGTGTTCCACAATCCAGATTGTGTAAAGAAATGGCTAGATCGTAGAAGTAAATTCTCACAATCTAGATCTAGATTATGGCACAATCCATAATTCACCTTGGATGAGCTTCTATAATCCAGAAGCCAGATTCTCATAATCCAGCGGCAAACAAATAGGCCCTAAACATGGCATAAACGATACGCCTGAAGACTAACTTAGTTGTATGCCGCTGTTAAACCTAACATGTCTTAGGGAATAAAAATAGACCGGATTATAATAAATGCTCTCTATTAAGTGCACATAGGATATTTGCGCTTCCTCAAAGCATCTGGGCCGTTCGCCCTAGCACGACGGGCCCTCTCCCCTTCATTTCCCTCTCTTCTTCGCGAGCTTCAGCCATGGCGCGCTCCTACGCCGCCTTCCTCATGCGCTCCTCCTCCTAATGCTTCAGCCGTAATTTCTGTTGCTGTTGCTCGTACTCCCGGCGTTCGTACACTTTCCTCCTCCACCACATGGTCATATCGACCTACCGCTTCTGGTGCTCATGTTGCTCAATATCGAGCTATTCTATGAAGTCATAGATAGATGGACGAGACTGGACAAATATAACAAGATAGGATATTAGTAAGACAGTGCATGAAATCATATGAAAAGTGCCACATGAGTAATCTACGTCACTATACCGGTGGGTACTCGTATGGTCCATATCAATGCTTGTTATACTGGTAATTGGCACACATGAAGAAGCGTAGATCATAAGTGTAGGAGATGTCCTGGAACTTGCAAAGCCTACAAGGGTCACCATAGAAGCACATTGGCGGTTCGACCCCCTAGGGATAAAAATCTCCTAGTGTTTCTTGGGTGGGCTTGGTGGAGCTAAGGAAGACATTGCAGTTGAGAGAGCTGAGGAATGAGTGGTCTATCTATGGATGAAGGTGGAGTTATTTATGGCAGCTAAGGACAGATGCATGGACTAAGTGCATGGGCTTAACTGGGGGCTGAGCATAGAATTCTCTGTGAAAGCTGAAAAAGTTGTGGCATTGATGTTTGAAAGAGATTCCCTGTGAAAGTTGTTGCTTGGTGTGGTCATTTCATTGTTTATTGTGTTTGAGGGAGAGTTATTGCGATATCAGGATGGGTCTCAGAGAATCATGTCGCGTATGTGTCGAAAGCGTCCGCCAATAGGGAGACAAAGATGCACGCGTCTAGCATGAGGCAGGATAGAGATGTTGTCATTTAATTTATAATGAAAGCTCTGTCGCGTGGTTACTTCATGTCTAAAGCCTGAGTTAGAACAGAGGTGTTGTCATTTCATGGTTAAAGCTAAGTCGTGTGGTCACTTCTTATCTAAAGTCTGACTCACGACATAGGTGTTGTCATTTTATGGTTAAAGCTAAGTCGTGCCTTCACTTCATGTCTAAAGCATGTCTCACGACAGAGGTTTCACCTCTATCTTATGATCACTTCGTGTCTCATGACATAGATGATGTGCTGGTTTCCTCTTATGATTAAAGTTTGTCCCTTAAGGTTGAGAATTTATTGCAGTTGCCTATGACTGCATTTCAAAACCTATGCATGAGCCAATGTTGTAGTGCCTTATATTTACGAAGGGTATCGGATACTCTGGTAAGCTTGGATAGTACATTAATATAATAAACTTACTATCACATTGATTAGACATGAAGTTCATCAATAGTTCGTAACATAGTATGTTAATATAAGATACTAACCATATACACATCGAACTGAACTAATGAAATGGAAAGGTAAACAAAATAAATAGGTATGCATAGCATATGCATAGTTCATAGTGCATAGATGATGAATACCTAGATGCATACGTTTGACGTTGCCCGTGCAAGAGGACCCTAAGGTCCTTGGTAGTTACATGTTGGAGCGGAGCAGTTAACGCATAACAGAATGGTCATGCATGCAATTTGGTCACGACTTGGATTACGTTGTTCTCCTTAAAGAGATCATCATTCCCTTCACACACAACCTGCAATGAGATATTAAGT
The DNA here is from genome assembly GCF_958298935.1 of Phragmites australis. Taxonomy (NCBI): domain Eukaryota; kingdom Viridiplantae; phylum Streptophyta; class Magnoliopsida; order Poales; family Poaceae; genus Phragmites; species Phragmites australis. Next base: position 10,271,700 of record NC_084928.1, read on the forward strand.
GCTATATGGATCGTTGTAGGTGTCCATAGAAAGCCTATACTCGAAGATCCCGTCATAAATTATTGATCCTTGACTGCAATGTTATAGCTCTGCACCAAAGCACAAATCCCTGATTATTTAAGAAACATTAAACAAGTATTGAATATCATAATTAATATGTAACAAAGCTTAATAAATAAGTAATAAATAAAGTTATGTGCTGGAATAATTTTACAAACATTAAATAAATTAATAAAAATCAATGAACAATACAATGAATAATACATAATAAGGATGACTATGACAACAAAGTGGATAATACATGTGTCTTGAACAACTACAAGTGCACCGAACAACTGCAATGTCGATTCAGTGATGATGATGATGCACGCAATTCCCAAAAGTGTACGCATCTAGTGGGTGTGTGGCCCTCATCCTAGCGGCCTACGCTGGCCCCTGCCATGTGTTCCCTTGCTTATTATCATCATCGTCCTATGCTGTGGGACCCCACCAAACATATACCCTGCCCCGCTAACTCTGCCTTGCATGTATCATGATGAAGGATCCGAATGAGAAAGTGTGGACGCCCCAAGAACATGCTCCGATGGAGTTTAGTGTGCCAAAGGCTCACCCTGCTATACCAATGTGAACCCCTAGGTGCATCAGGATATTGGGGGTACTATGCGCTGAGGAGATTGATGAAGCTGGAGGTCTGCATTGTAGAAGCCTAGTCAAAATCATGTGTGTTGCTCCAGTCAGGCATCTACTGCGTGCAGTCAACGATGTCCTCGTGATGAATCGATGTTGTAGGCGGAGGTGTTATCGTAGTCTGATGAGGCTGTGTCCACTACTAGGCCTGCGTGCACTTGTGGGGAACCGTCCAAACAATATTCTAATTAATGACCAGGAGGATCATTACCCATAATCACAACCTCGATGATTAACCAGAATATCATCTCGGTAGTCCCAGCACGTGTTTTGTGCCCAAAATCGAAACACATACCTTTCCAACATGTATATCACAACAAAGCTTAAGAAAGAGCGAGTAATTAACATTATATTACAAGTTCTTAAGTATACAACAAGTTATCATAATTTACAACAAAAGAGAGCTAGGAGGAGATTAAAACCTGCTCAACTCCTAACCAGCAAAAGAACTAAGCAACGGAATACTAAAAGCTATACAACAAAAGGATATGGAGCTACATGCCCCTAGGCTCCATACCAGAACACTGAGTTCGGAGTAGAGTGTGCTACTCCTGCCCGCCACCCTGATCGGCAGGCACAAAGTAGCCAAATACCGCCCCTTCCTCGCCGACCTGTGAACCTGCATCAATTTAAGGGCAGCACCCTGAGTACGAAAGTACTCGCAAGTCTTACACAATATGGGTATATAATATCCCGACTCCAAGGATTATGCATTGAGCTGTTAGCAAGAGTAGGTCACAAGGTTAAGTAAAACATATGCAGTAAGCAACCTGGACATATGTGTGAGCAACTAACTTAACCAACATATATGAAATTATCCTACAACTATCAACTGATCATATGAAACTAAAACCACATTAGTATCAATGTATTACAAGTGCCATCTCGACCACCTCCCACAAATCCGACCCAGAAACCACATATCTGAACCATACAACCGAACCAACCACGAGAACTCTACGACCGAGTGCAAATGAAACAATAGCATGCTCATGACCGAGAGCACGACAGTTCAAACTGTTTATATATCCTGTAGGGGGATACTCCTGGACCCACACGACTCAGGGACCATATGACTTGAGCCACCCGCTAAAGTGCACACAAGGGGGTACCCGTGTCAACATTTCCCAACCAGTCCCAACCGTGTGCGGCATGCATCGCTCGGCGCGGTGATACTAGAACTACTCCCGGAGCAAACTAGTACCACTTACAAGCCCGCCCGCTCACACCGTTGATGTTCAGGCCCCACAAAGCCACAGCTGGGAAGGTATTCGACTCGCCTTACCATTAGATTGGTATGTGATGAGTAAGGTAAGTGCTAAAGCCAACTACCCCGATGATTGGCCTTAAACAATGCAAGCGGCCTACGGTGTCCGGGTTCCCTTCCCGAACTACCCCCGGACTTTCCTTGAGGGTAGATGACACCCCTAACACCGTCCACATCTCGTCTCATACTCACCACTTGACCAACCAACACCAACAACCCAACACGGTAACCATTGTGAAAGTAATTTAACCTACAGCTCGCGAACGATGGGACGATCCATCGCTCGACTTCTACCGAGAACCTATGCATTGCTAAGCATCTCACATCACTTTTAAGCTAGATCTTATCATGAATAAACTCAGGCTACAAGGATATAGATCAACAATAATTCAAGGTAGAGACAATGCGATCAACATAGGTTCTACCCATAAAAGTCCGACATCGACTTCCTATACATGCAAACCTATATATAAGCATAATTTATCAATATTTAGACTATCCGGACTATCCGGACTTTTCTCCGGATACATAAGCAATTCAGGCAAATTTCGGACTATCTGCACTTTGGTGCGGAACCTCTGCACTTGTGCGGACTATCCGCACTTTTATGCGGATACTCTGCACTACCTAGAACTTCTCTGATTTGGGGAAAATTTTGCCAAATCGAAATACGATCTTTTCCAACTAAAGAGGAACATGTTTGAGATAGTTTATGGAGTCTAGAATTCACTCATCAACCTAGCAACTCGATTCTTAGCTCAAATCTCATCTAAATCCTATTCAAAGGAAAGAAAAGAAGCTCTCACTTATCTTATGCTTTCCTAGCTATCGTCCAAAACCTCAAAAACTCATGAACTTTGCTAAAACTCGAAATCGATCAACCAAACTATGAATTCTTGCCATGGAAAGCCTAAGAGACTTACTCAAGATGCTTGTGGAGCTGGGTGACCGTCGGAAAGTGGAGGAAATGGAGAAAAATCGAAGAACTTCGGTATTCCTTGTGCTTCAACCAAGAACACCAAAAGACATCAAATCCGGCTCGAATCTTTCGAGAAAAAAAAATGAATTGGATAGATGAGTAGCTTATGAGATATAGAATACAATGGTACCACATGCATACCTTCAATCCTTCTCTAGAGCTCGGATTTCGGAAGAAATGGAGAGAGGGAGTGAGAGCTTGAGTGGGAGGGGGAGCTGCAGCTGCTGCTGCACGTGTGGGAGTGAGGGAGGAGAGAGAGGGAGCAGGTGAGCTGCTCCTTTTGGAGTGGACAAGGTGTGGGGCCGGGTGGGTCCCACATGTTAGAGAGAAAGAGGTCTGTTTTAACTGCGACTTTAATTCTTCTCTCCCAAATTTCTTTCTCTCATCCGAATGACTTTAAGCGAATCACTCTAGAGTCACAAAACGAATTACACAAAATTAAACATAATGCTTAAGAAGCATAGTTATGCGTAATTATGTGATTATGGAATTTGGGACGTGACAAACCTCTCCCCCTTAAAAAGAATCTCGCCCCGAGATTTGGTACGAGTCGGGGAAGAGCACGATGAGTCTAGGAACCTCACTGTGAGAGATAGAGTCCAATGCACATTTCCATTTAACAAGGCGATGAACACATACATGCGAAATGTTCCAACTGTGCAAAATTTACAACGACTTCCAAGCCTTCAAAGAGCTCGGGATACTCGGAGTGGATCTTATCCTCACGCTCCCAAGTTGCCTCGTCTTCCGAGTGGTTGCTCCATTGGACTTTGATGAATTTGATGGAACTTCACCGCGTCTTGCGCTCGGCTTCACCCAAAATCCTTATCGGCCGCTCGCAATACGACAAATCCGACTGCAACTCCTGAGGTGCAACATCAATGACCTCGGTTGGAACTCGGAGGCTTTTCTTCAGTTGCGACACATGAAAGACGTTATGCACGACGGAGAGGGATGGAGGCAAGTCCAGTTCATATGCCACCTCTCCACGTCGAGCAACAATCTGGAATGGTCCCACGTATCGAGGCGCTAACTTGCCTCGGACTTGAAACCTTCGCACGCCTTTGAGAGGCGATACTTTAAGGTACACATGATCTCCAACCTCAAATGTGAGCTCTCGGCGGCGGCGATCCACATAGCTCTTCTGCCGGGATTGAGCCGTGAGAAGACTCTTGCGGATATTCAGAACATGATCTTTCACCTCCTTAACCAAATTCGGACCTAGAAAAGCCCGTTCACCGGATTCGGACAAATTCAACGGCGTTCGGCATCTTCGGCCATAAAGAGCTTCAAACGGCGAGATCTTGATGCTCGCTTGAAAGCTATTGTTGTAGGAGAATTCGGCGAATGGCAAGCATAGGTCCCACCTCTTTCCATAAGTGAGAACACATGCACATAGCATATCTTCAAGAATCTGATTCACCCATTCAGTTTGACCGTCTGTCTGAGGATGATATGTCGTGCTGTGAAAAAGCTCGGTTTCCATAGCCTCTTGGAAGCTCCTCTAGAAATAAGAAGTGAACTGCGTGCCTCGATCAGAGACAATCTTCTTCGAAATTCCATGAAGGCAAACTATCCTGGTGAGGTACAACTTTGCATATTGCTTGGCTGAAAATGTGGTCTTGACCGGCAAGAAGAAGAAGAATGAAGTCACCGGATAGTCCGATGATCACAGAGATAGTTGCACCGGAGCATTTCCAGGGAAAAGAGGAGAAAGTTTAACTCACCGGATGGTCCGATGCGAATGGAATGAAAACTGGATGGTCCGGTGTGAATGGAATGAACACTAGATGAATGCACCGAAGCATTTTACATAGAGAGGCTACAAAGACGCTGTTTCGCTCGGGATAACTTACCGGTTGGTTTGGTGACGAAGAGATGCACACCAGAGGCTTCACCGGAGCAATTTACATGGAGAAGATGCAAAGGCTCGGATGACTCAAGATAACTAGCTGGAAGGTCCGATGATGGATTTGGGTATATACCGGAGAATCCGGTATTCAAAAGAAGTTTGAGTGGAGTTCCAACGGCTAGTATCCACTGATGTACACATCGGATGGTCCGATGCTTGTACTATTATTGTCATCGGATTATCCGGTGTTCATATTAAAGTTGAGCCGATGGAGCAATGGCTAGTTTGTTAGTTTAAGACTATAAATACCCCTCCACTCTATCATTTGAAGGTGTGGCATGCTGCTAGAGTTCAGGAAACCCCATATACATTTGAGAAGGCATCCAAGCCACTGAAGGGCTTAAAGTGATCATTTAAAGCGATTAAGTACAATATTAGTAAGTGATTAGTGCTTATAGGCTTAGAGAGAGTGTTGCTAGGTGATTGCTTCCTAGAGAGTGGATCAATGAGTGATCTAACCGTGTACCGAGAGGTAGGCCGACACCTTGGAGTCTTGGTGACTTGTCGGCAACTTGTTGACCCTCCGACTTGATATGGAGCGACTGCAAGACACATGTACGAGGATGCAAAGACCCTTGCCTTTGTGGCTCAAGCTCCGAAATGATCACGGCGACAAGTGACCGGAAGAGAGGCTAATGGTGAGGCCTTGCCTTGGTGGCTTATCGTGCTTGAGACCTTGTCTTGGTGACTTGGTAGCTCAAGAGCCGTGACCGGAAGAGTCGTGCCGACCAGGAGCATCTCCTTTGTGGAGCTCCAACATGGACTAAGGGTGGCATTTGTGCCATCGATATCACGGGATAAAAATCCCTTGTGCCGAGTTTTTCTCTCTACATTATTTATATTTTCACATTTGCATACTTGCAATTTACCTTACTAGAGTAGGTTGCAATCCTCTTGAGCGGTAGAGTAGATATACTAGATAAACCTAGAGCATATTTAGATAGAAATTGAGATATGTTTATCTTGTGAAGTTTTTGAAGCCAAATAGATTCTAAGTGTCCTAATTCACCCACCTCTTAGGACATCACCAATCCTCACATCTATCTAGCGTCTCGTAAGGGAGGTACTGGCACCACCTATCGATACCCAAATTGCCTCTGTACACACTTAGGAGAATATACTTTCACGCTGTTCATATATAACAAGAAGCATCTGCTCATCCATAAGTCCGGGTCACGCCAACAAGAGGATGCTATGAGCCATCTAGTCGTAATTTCAGCCACTCGTGTCATACGCCATGGATCCCACTCCATGAGTTCGGCACTGAGGATATTCAAATCACTGATCACCCGGGAGTAGCTTCTATGATCTTGTTGTTGACTCCATCTCACCCTGACATGAATCCATTAATACCCCATCGTAGGTCTCATGTCATCTGCAATATCATCGGAGATGACAACTGGATAGTAGCTCTTGAGCATGCAAGGTCGACAAACCGGGAGGTCCTCCCAACTCTATAGTTGTAAGAGGTGTAGGTAGCCTATAATAGATCCTTTCTTCTTTGATCGCTGGGTTGTAGCACACAATCCTCTATAGGTTGCAGTCAGCACAACATATTCCCAAATGTAAGACGTTGGGTCATAAGAACGTGATGCGAGATGACTCGCTAACCATACAATATGGGGGACAACATAATCATCTACCGTGTTGCAGAACATGATGCCTCTCAGCAGGACGTACAAGTACACCTCATAGCGCTGCATAACTGTAGCCTCGTTCGCATCCAGTGGGCATGGATCGAACGATGGCAGCCCATAAATCCAGGACATGGATATGCCAACATCCTTCATATCATATTGGACACCAAACCTACAAGATGTGGAGGGTCAATGAAGCTTGAATAACACTATAGTATTTGAAGTGCATTATATAACAAATAATGACCTGAAACCCTTCACTGCTCCTTTGTTAGTCGCAAAACTACTAACGGGGCATCCCTGATTGGCAACCTGATCAACATAGCCACGTCACTTAATGTTACAGTATCTTGCCAAAAGAAAAGTGAAACATGTGCGTCTCAAGACACCACCGATCGACGAGACCTGTGAGTAGTGGCTCCTCAATCGACGAGAGAGGTGTCCTGCCACCACCCGCTGTGGGAGCTCCAGCCATCATGAGGCTCATGAAATCGAGGGTCTAACTCCTTAATCGTGTGGATACTCCGGGCTCGCAACGGAAGAAACTGCAAAAGGTATCCAATACATGTATAGAGTTAGTAGTAAATTATTATGGCAATTAAAAAAACACATATAATCATGGTGCCCTGTGAAAATCATCATTCCCCTATGGTTCTCGTCGTACCGCTGCTGAAGAAGCTTAGGAAGACCACCATGAGCCATGACAATGATTTCAAGTTTCATAGTTCAATAAGTAGATGAATAATGAATTAGAATATATTACAAGCTTCATAGTTCAACAAGTAGGTGGTTCAATAAATAGGTGAATTACAAGCTTATGGTTCAATAAATAGGTGAATAACAAGCTTAATGGTTCAATAAGAAAACATTGTTTGTGATGCCAGTACCATACGATATATTACAAAATAAATAGTACAACTAATAGGTGAATAACAATTTAAAATACAAACCATGACTGCAAATAACTTCAAAGAACAAACTAAAATGCAACAAAAATACAATACAGTTCAATTGTAGCCTGATAGTTTACTTCTGGGTCGGGCATGTCCACCTGTCATGGCTAGGTTGTTTGCAAAGTTTACACTTGTGTAGGCCGTCAACAACATCTGCTTCATCCATGTCACCTTGCAGTCTCATGGCTCTAGGCCTTACAGGATCCGTGCGTTGTGCTTGGGGATAAGATACCCACTTAGGCCCGTTGATCGCTTTTTAGCTGCTTCCGATATTAAAGGACCACATCTTTGGAAGCAATGTGCTCCTCAATGCATCGATTGTTAAGTACGGTGATACATACTTGTAGCAAACATGTCATTGTGGAGATTGCAGCGGAACATCTTAGGGCATGTATGTATTTTGGTGATTAATGACAACATAATCAATGGGACTAACATGTTTATCAAGTATATGTTTTAGTAGGTCTCATGGATGCAATGTATGAAGAAGCCACCGTAGCCGGGACAAAGTTTGATTGAATTGGAGAAGTTCTAGGAGATTTTCTCTTACCAGATGGTCTAGTATTTAGGGTGTTGAACTCATTGGAGTATTTTATCTAGAGACAAAGTGAAGGTTGATCGCTTCACTAGATAGTTTGGTGCCTTGCTGTTGAACGCACCGGAGCATTTGTGCAACAGAGGTATTTTGGGGCAAAAGGAGATTCAACCCATAGAATTGTCCAGTGTAGGTGCAAGAGAATCACTAGAGCATTTTTTGTAGAGGCATTTCCAAATGCTGAATAATAAGAACAACAGACCAGATAATCCAGTGATCATATTGTGTACACCAGAGCCTTATCACCGAAGCAATTCTTGCAGAGAAGATGTCAGCTGTTGAGGTTTGTAACTCAACCCACTGGATGTTCCGGTGTTAAGAAGAAGAGCACCGGAGGCTTTCATCGGAGTGTTCTGCATAGAGAAGTGGCGCGGTCGGGTTCAAGACAATTCATCGGATAGTTCGGTGATGTAGTTGAAGAATACACCATAGGATCTGGTGTTCAAGATGACTTTGAGTGGAATCCAACAGCTAGTTTCTGATGGTGCACTCATCAGATTGTTCGGTGATTATACTACTGTTTTCACCAGACAATCTGGTGTTAAGAGCTTTTTTTGAGTCATTGGGTTAACAGCTATTGTGTGAGTTTGAAGCTATAAATACCCCTCAACTCAATCATTTGAAGAGGTGGCTGTCCAGAGAAACCCATATACACTTGAGAAGACATCCAAGCCACCAAAGTGCTTAAAGTAATCATCCAAGACAATTAAGCACAAGATTAGAGAGTGTTTAGTGCTTATAGGACTAGAGTGAGTTGTAGCTAAGTGCTACAGCTTAAAGAATACATCAAGGAGTGATCCTGCCTTGTACCAAGTGGTACGTCGGCGCCTTGAAGTCTTGGTGACTCGTCGGTAACTTAAGCTATAGTTGCTCAAGTTTGTTGACCCTCCAACTTGGTTTGGAGTGTAACACCCTGATTTTTAGATTTCTCAAATTTCTAAAATTTTCCAAGATTATTGAATAGCTTCAACAGTAGTATAGGTTTAAAACTTATTTTCTTAATCAATCAATCAATTAGGTTATTATTTTATGTGCATTGCATGCTGAGTTTTGTTAGGAGGCAGGTAAATGCATTAGAGTTCTTTTTCTTTTCTTTCTCTTTGGTGTTTTGAGTGAAAAATATTTTAAAAAGGTTTTTACAATACTCAGTAGTGAATAAGTTAAGGATTTTAATGGTTGGAAATCAAAATCTTTAAATTCATCATTTATTCAATCCTTGATCATACCTGATTCTTCTCTACTTCAATTCAAATCTTATCCAAATCCTTGTTTAAAGTCAATCTCTCCTCTTTCTCAAGTTCTACCCAAATCCAAATTAAAATTCCTCATCTACTCCTATTCTTGTTCAACCTTATCTTTTGGTTTATCTCAAATTCACTCCAAGCTCAATTCAAATTCAAATCCTATTCAAATTGCTCTGCAAAAAGTTTCTTTTCTAAACCCTAGATATACCTAGAGTGTCTTTGGGCTCAATCTTGCTCAAATCCAAACCCTTAGCCAAGTCTTCTAGATGGCCCAACAAAAGATCCACAAAATCTGTAAATTTTCGCGAGGTCCTGGACAGCCTCATCTTTCCATGACGTTTTGGAGTTTAAAACGGCCTCAAATGCAAATTTTAATAATACCAAAGTTGTAGGTCTCATCGAGAGCTTCGATTTGAACATATGGAAGTCCTCTTTTGGATAATGGAGCTAGGAGTTATGGCCCCTGAAATCAGTGCTGCTCAGATAAGTCCGAGTTCAAATAGTTTATATTGTAGCGCATTTTTGGAAATCAAGATGACGTTTTCAGATGTTCCAATGACTACCAAAGTTGTAGATCTTTTCGAGTACTACAATTTATAATCAAGAAACGTCCAATTTAGAGTCTGGACAAGGGAGATATCATCATCAGAATACAGAGCTACGAAAAAGGAAATCGTAACCGACTCGAACTCGAATCCGATTCGTGTTCGGTTTGGACTCCACCTCAACCAACCACCCCTACCCCTATATATATGAGTTTCACGCCCCCTTCTACCTCTATTCCATGCCCCTAAGCCCTAGAAGTCGTTGTTTCCCTGTCCGTGCGTCGCCGGAGCGCCACCGTTCGCCGGAGCCGCCACCGCCGCCGCCCGTGATGCGCTACGTCGTCTTCTCCGCGAATCCTTCTTCCTCGACCACTAAAGCAATGTGAGGACCTCTTCTTCTCCTCTCTTACTACTGTTTTAGCATCATACTAAGTCCCTAGCCAAACTCTAGCCCCGGCCAAAGCCCAATCTATGCTGCCACGGTCGTCACCATCGCGGACAGCCGCGAGACAGCGGCGCTGTAGCTGATTGGCATCGATGTTCCCGACCGATCAGATGTCAAATCACCAAGACCTTTCACCGGTGCATGTCCCATGATGTTCCCCACGCCCTCACCAACCAGGTCGGCCAGTAGAGCAACCAAACTATCAAAATCAAGGTCGACATACCCGCTGTCCGGTTTCTGGACGTGTTCTGCACGCGCACCAGATTTGCATTTGCGTTCCCCGTCAATCCGAAAGCCGTATGGATGCACCAACCGCGTCATGACGTGTCCCATGGAGTCTTCTACGTTACCTTAGGAGCCCATCCCCGTTTGTGCAGCGACACAACCAGGACGCCATTGCCAACCACAGCATGTCGTAGCCATCACCCGTCTCATCTATGCTGATCATTCTTCCTCTCAGTGGATGATCTACCAAAACCCATGCCATATCATTGTGTTCCCGGGATATATGAACATCCTTGTTCAAACAGTTTCTCAAATTTGATAGCCAATCTCCTAGAACGCGAGTGTCTTCGTTCCTAAATCTGTTCACGGTCACCACCAAACCTAGAAGCAGTCATCGTTGTTTTGCCGCTACCTCGAATGATCCCTTCCAAAACCAACCATACCACTGAGTTAGTATTTCTGCGTTCTACGCTATGCTCCCCTCGTTTCACTGAAACACCACTGAAGCCGATATCGATGTCTGTGGCCACATGCCCGATCGCCATCTTCGACGAAACCCGAACCACCACCGCTACATAGAGTGACCAGTAGTATCTTTAACCTAGAAGCGCAACCTTCCGCCTTTTTGATCCATCATAGGTGGTCGATACTAGATCTCTGCGTATCCCTTCTTTAATCCAAGACGGTACTTGCATAGCATGCCAAGTCAGCGCCACATCATTCTCCTTAGCCTAGCCAGTGAAGTCTAGTCTGCCCTACACTTCTTGAATCTTACGCAATGACGTTGTCAAGCCTAGCGCAATGATTGCACAATAAACTCTTTTCCCATAGGAAGATAACTCTAGTAAATTAGTCTTTCTTTTCAGTCTAATCCATCTCTCAAAAGCTCATTCCCTTTTCATCTTAACTCCGATTTAGACGATTATTGCGTCTAAATGTTTCTAAAATCATCCCTATCCAGCCATAGTGTTTTTAAAGTGTTTTAATGATGTTTGGTATGTTGTTCTTAGTGTTTCCTTTGTGTTGTTTGTCGGTAGTTCTCGCGATTAGTCGATAACGTTTCGGAGCAGTTCGAGGGACTTCAAGACCAAGATTTCAACAACACTGAGCAGCATTGGGAATAAGGCAAGTGTCCTTGATCATCTTGAACCTATGTTTTTAAATGTTTTGTTTTACAAAATTGCATGCAATGTCTGTCAATATGATGAGTAGTCACCTATGTTATGGTTTTCCCTAGGTTTTCCCTATATTTTCCCTTATCATCCCTTGGAACCTAGATGGTTTATGGTTAGGTGTCTTTTGTGGGTAGATTGCTTAGACATGCTTTTGGGATGTTGAGAAGTGTCATAATGTTGACTAATTAACATATGTAACAATGGTCGTTAATGTGTTAATGGTCTAGTAACATGGAACCTTAGGCCTTGAGCAAAGTGGTTTTGATGGTTGTTATGGTTATGATGTTGGTTTAGTATTTGCTCAAGTAATCTAAGTAAGGACCGGTTCGTGGAGCGACAACCCAAGAAGTAACGTACCAACCACGAGGCTGATATGGGTAAGGCGTGACATACTGATTAGAGTCTATCCAATGTGTTGGGTCAGCACAAAAGGGGGCTTCTGGGTAGGAGCTTTGCTTGCGTAAAGCCTGGCGGTGAAACCTAGTGGGCAGACACATACTGGATTAGTCTCTGGTTAGTGAAAAGTGTCATACAGTGATTCTTGGCGGCACACCACTGGCGTGTGTTAAGTGTTTTGCGAACACGGCAACATGAAATTCATTGACTCGTGGGGAAAGATGGACAACCTCTGCAAAGTGTAAAACTGTTATAACAGCCGTGCTCACGGTTATGAGAGACTTGGATCCTCACATGATTAGTGAGTTGTGGTTATGAGTTTGGTTATGGTTATGGTTATAGTTTTGGTTCTGGTACAGGGAGTACTAGATGGTTATAGTTTTGGTTATAGTACAGGGAATACTAGACAGTTATGGTATGCAAGGTGGGGAGCCTTGTATGCTGCGTATTAGATTGTATGGGTTACATTCACTTAATAATTGCTTAATACTTTTGAGTCCAAATATCTTTTCATTACTCGTATTTACACAAATATACCATGTGTTAGCCTATTCTTGATATAAGCCTGCATATCATTATCTTTCCCCCACTTGCTGAGTACTCTATGTGCTCACACTTGCTATTTTCCCTACACCATGCGACATGTATGCTGCTGCTCAGTGAGTGAAGGTGTTGAAGACTATCAAGATGAGGTTGTGACGTTCTAGGCGCGTGTCTCCCGGTCGGTTGCCTGCGGTGTTGTTGAGCACCAGTACTTCTGTTCCGCTGCAGATATCTTCATAGAAGACAATATATGTCGATTGCTGTAAGAGTTTAACTTTTATTTAATAAAAGTATTGCTTTTGTTAATTCACCTGTGACGTCCTTATGTGTGTTGAACATCCTGGGCACACATAAGCCGCATCTGGTTTTGGCCGTTAAAACCGGGTGTGACATGGAGTGACGGCAAGACACATGTACGGGGATGCAGAGACTCTTGCCATGGTGACTTGGTGGCTCATCCAGTTTGAGGCCTTGCCTTTGTAGCTTGGTGGCTCAAGAGTCACGATCGGGTGCCAACTAGAAGCATATACTTGGTGGAGCTCAAACACAGACTAGGGGTGACATTCATGCCATCGATACCATGGGATAAAAATCTCTTGTACTGAGTTTGCTCTCTCTACCTTATTTACACTTCCATATTTACATTCTTGCAGTTTACCTTTCTAGATAGGTTGCAATCTCTTTTAAACAGTAAAGTAGACACATTAGATAAACTTAGAGCACATTTAGATAGAAATTGAGATATGTTTATCTTGTGAAGTTTTTGGAGCCAATTTGATTTAGGTTTCTAAGTGTCCTAATTCACTCCCCATCTTAGGACGTCACCGATCCGTTCAATACTATGATCTGTTATTGCCACCCATGTCCCTGCAATTGGCTAAGACATGCGAGCGTGGGATATGGTGCAGTTTTCGCTTATTGCATGTGCACTTGACCTCGTGAGGCCTAAGTTGATATTGCTGCATGGTGTCCCCTGCGATATACCTTGAAGTATACCTACAGTGGCACATGACCTTGAATTCACTGTTGGCCAGGTCATAGATCCTCGTCTGATGAAAGTGTGCCTTGTTCCTCCTTCTGGATATGATTTCCTCCAGCTTAGGTGCGAACAGCATACTGTAATTCATTGCAGCATTATCACAGTCTTGAAAGTAGTCCGTCGTTCTATAGAATATGAGCTCAATGATGACAAACAATGGGAGACCCTGTACTCTCTTTAAGACATTATTGAACATCTCCACTATGTTCGTTGTCATGATGGTGTACCTAACATGGGATACAATAATTTTAGAAGGCCTATCTGCATAAGAAAAAGTTAAAATATGATCATTAAAATTTAATGTGCTAACCTGACACTGTGAGTATCATGGATTAGGGCCCAATGCTTCACCGGCTTCCCCACTATCCACTGTCTAAATGTAACACATGAATGGCTAACGATAGTTTATCCCCTAACCATTTGCGTTCACAGATAGTCCTCCCATGCTTGTTGTTCTGCCATCATCCTGCGAGTGGTCTCATTTAACTCTCTACATATCTCGTTGAACTTCGGCTGCTAGTTCTGCAGACACAACCCTTTGAATTTCTTTACAAGAGACTTATTGCGGTACTTTGTGTATAGCTTTGCTCCTACGTGTCGCATGCACCATATTGTCTCCACATCAGGCCATGCAATAGAGTAGTTTGTGCTATCATACAGCACGTCCAACATATGCAGAAGACCCTTGTTGCGGTCTGAGATGATGCAAACTAATTCCCTAGTGCCCACAACATGTGTCCTCACCAAGATGAGGAACCACAACCATCTATCATTGTTCTCACTCTCAACCATTGGAAAGGCAAGAGGAATGATCTGATTATTTACATCCATGTCATCACTGTTATAATGGTACTATGGTACTTGCTGTTCAGAAATGTGGTATCCAAGCATACAGCCGTCCTGCAATGTATGAAAGCTTCTGTGCATTGTCCAAAGGACCAGAATAACCTAATTTGGTATCGGTCAGTGGGGTTCTATGACCCATCCTCTAGCTTGATCGGCTCATCCTCCATGACCCAATAAGTCACTTGATTCATCATGGCAATCTTCTGCAGTCTCAGAGCATAGTTGTAAGACTCTCTGAATCTTCCAAATAGCATCTTCAACACCTTCTGCTTCGCTCATCATGTGGTATGGTAATTGGTCAGCATACCCATCTTAGTCCGCACCTCCCCCATAATCGATTTTGGCGACAAACAAATGTCTGTGCCAACAAGGGTGATGAGGAGTTGGGTTGTGAACCTCGCATCAACAGCGTGGCTCACATTCCTAATAACCTCTTCGCTATATGTATGTGAGGTGTGTCTACTGATCACAAAACAGTTCTCATATTTTGGCTTATGTGCTCGTACGAAGTAAGGGCAATTTGGGTGCTTGATACATCTGACCTCATACTCTATAGGGTTAGACCAGACACACTTGTGGTCGCTTCTTACCATTATAGCATAGTTTCTAATAAAGTGGATGACCTCCCCTATTACAAAACTGTTACCCAACCTGGATGTCGGTCTTCTGGTATCCCCAATTAGATAAGGTGTTATACTCAACGACGGTACAATCCAGTAGCCCAGCACCACGAAACTACTGGATCGCGGGCACCGGGTCATCATTGTCAGCAGCTTCTTCATCCTCGCTACCACCGGCTTCATCATCCATGCGTCCTGCATCTACCTCAGAAGGGTCCACTCTAGCCCCCTCTCTACCTGAACCGCCCTCCTTGACATGCCCTCCATCCTTTTCATGCATCATCTGCTGGTCTAATCTTTCCATAGTAGTCACTGCATCACCTTGCACCACTCGTGGCACAATGTTTATGTATATCCCCATATCAAAGTTCTCCTTTAATACCTTGCGTGAGTACAAAGCCCATGCATTGTTCATTCTCATCTCGAACAACGTATGAACAACGACCGAGCTATTTGAAATAAGCCATGGCCACACACCCTCCGTGAAAACAGTATGGGACTACTGGTTCACACGCAAAAGGCTCATAACATGTGATTTCATGCCATCTAGGTCATTAGGTACCTCAACCGAACTCTCTATATGCTGGCAGTTCTGAATCGTTAAGGGCCTCCTATGCAAAACTGCGAGACGTTCTCCATAATAAATATAGAAAGTAATACCATATCTACTAAACAAAGGTATAAGTAATAAAATAACTACTTAGATGTATATATGATACACAACTAATTAAGCCCCTCGATAAATAATAAATAAATTAACAATGCAAATTAAATAATACAATACTTAACAATGCTAAATATTTAAGTAATTAATAAATGCTAATTATATCATTAATATTGAATTCAAATGAAATAGTTAATATTTAAGATTGAACTAAAATATTAATTAAACAGGCTTACACCACTATCCATCCATCATTCACATCACATCATATCCCTATCCACCTCTTTGGCCATGCAGCTATTCAGTGTGCACCACTATCTTGATGGATTGAATTAAAAATATTAATTAAACAGATGCACACCAGTACTAATTAAAAATTTTAATTTGATAAATTTTTAGTGTATTGTGAATTTAATCAAATCTTTCTGTCCTACCCAAGTTTTTTAATCTATCTGATATTTATTTTTTTATTTTTCTCTCTCTTTTTTCTCATTGCATCGACACCCTACTTACACCTATAGAAAGCATGCATGCACTAAGCATCACCCTACGCCACCACTAGCACAAAGTGCCACCAAGAGGGGAGATACCTATGAGCATCTGGGGCCATCACTATGCATGCATCTTTGCTACTGCTACACACTATCTTCCACGGTTCCACTAAATCTAAGTGATTAAATTACATACTCTAAATATATTGGTTAATGATGTTTATATAAATATACTAAGAAAATAATCTAATTACAATGATGAATGGAATTCATGTTATTAAATTAATTAAATAATCTAATTACACTGACTAATCAAATTTGTATAATCAAACTAAGTACTCTAATTTATTAAATTAATATAATTAAACAAATATAATTGAACGGATTAAACAATCTAGTTACTCTAATTACTATTATTGTTGCAAGTATTATTAAATATACAATTTAAGTACTTACTGGAATATGACACTACTGTTCCTCCTTGCCCCAGGCTGATTCTCCTCTCCTCACGCTGCTGCTACTCCTCACCTCACGTTGTTTCTTCTCTCCTCGCGTTGCTGCTCCTCCTCACATCGCGCTGCTTCTCCTTTACTCGTGCTGCTGCTCGTCTCCTCTCTTCTCGTGCTGCTACTGCAGCCTCTCATTTTATAGCAGAACATGATAGAGCAGGAGCTAAAAGCTACAGGGACAACAGCACATGGGCTAAAAAAATCGACAAAAGCAGCACGAGATGAAAGCAGCAGGGACATGCACCAAAAGCATTGACAAGACGCGACGTGAAGCGACGTGAGCACCACGCGGCAAGGTCGGCCTGTATTTCACACCTGAGGTGCCGAATACGGGACCGTTCACTGTATTCGGCACCTCAGGTGCCGAAAACAGTAGGGGCCACCATTTTTTGATTCCTCATGTACCAAAATTGAGTTTTTGGTATTTGAGATGCTAAATACAGATGCTAGATTAATAAATACACTGGTATATTATCTATTTTGATAAATACGGTAGTGTATGTTATCTATTTTTTGATTTTGCCTATTTTGAGCTCAATGGGGTGGGGACCGGGAGAGCTCGTTACGAGTGACATGTGTCACTGACATGTGGGGATAGTTTTAGGTGGGCCAATGATGTAAGTGGGTTGGGATGGTGGCACGGTGAAGCTTCGGTTGGTGGGTTTGGTGTTTTATTGTGGCTGAATTTGCCAGCCATTATGAGTCCAAGGTGAACTGTGAAATGATTCGTTCGTGGGAGGACTATTGCGATGGGGAAATGGCAAAAGGAGCTCTTGACAGGTGTGATTGGTTGCTCATATAGATGAATTCTGGTTCGGTGAATACATATAGTCTTAGGAAGAAGTGTGTTTGTGGTGTGCTTGATTGCCTATATTAGGGACATTCTGACTCTGCCCGTGCATATATTTTCTAGAAAAGATCGTTTGGTTGCTTGCTTGCATTGTTCATTCCTGTATTCGATGATGCAATTATACGATTAGAACCTGGCCCGTGGATACGCCCAATCGAGCTTCTCTTTGGATCCTGGCCTGGTGGATGCATTACATATGCTGCAGTGCTGTAACAGGTCCACTTGTTAGTATCAGGTGCAGGGCCATTGTATTCATATGTGCAGATAACAAAACACCTTCACATGGTCATTGCATCCGCACATGCAAACAACCAAACACTCTTCTTTTCAAAGTTACTGCATCCACTCAGTCTACTTCTACTCATCCAGGATATATGCTGCAGCTCTACGAAAATCCATACGAGTAACCAAACATGCACTGTTCTAGCCTGGTCCGGTGTTTGCAAATATATATCCGCAGCTTGACCCAGCGGATACAGGCTCCTGCATCCGCTTATGCAGATGGACCCACTTATCAGTGTCACAAAATCACTTTCATACGAGCAACCAATCACAATCTCAACTATTGCATCCGCTTATGCGACCTCAAATTCAGTCAGCCAAACAGAAATTTAACTCAGCCTGTCCAAATATATACAAGCAACCAAACACTCTTTTTTCAACAAATATAACTCTGCTCAGACTGCTTCCCTTCAGGCTGCATACACAGTCCATATAGGTAACCGATCACACCCTAAGAGGCGGACATATGCTCTCTAACTAGGACGGCGACAGAGACCTAGCAGTGATGGAAAAGGTATCGGGTGCAAATTAATTAACCTGTCGATCCTTCTTTTGAGAAAATTAGTGTTTATTAGTTGAAAGAGAACCGATAAATACCTTTAGGTTAATTAATTTACCCCTTTAAATGTCATAGGTGGACTACCAATGACTTACATGTCAACTCAAGATGCGAATTGATGGCCAAACTCAACTCAAGATGGCCAAACTAACGCTGCCAGCTAAAAAAATACTTTTGTGAAATGGATATTAAAAATATATTTCTATGATTATTGCCACATTGATTATCCAAGTAAGGAAGCTACATATTTAGCTAAAGAACATGGCTCCAACCAAATTCTGGCTTGTTAATCTGACTGTCACACCCGGCTTTTCAAAAGAATAACCAAGTGCATTCCACATGTATGCCAGGATCAGTTTCATCATACATGCGGTGACATTATCAGTGATATACAGTTCTATATTGAAAAAAACAATTTTATTGAAACAATTACCAGAGTTTTCAAGACAGCAGTGAAAGAACACAAGAGGACTCCTATGGATCTTCTAGGTACACCACAGGCAATCGACTGGAGGCAACGTGACCTAGGACGCTCTGTCTTCATTGTAGTCTTCAACTTCATTGATCTCTATGTAGTCTTCTCCAACTGAGCAGCATTTCTTATTAGAAACAACAAGTGTGAGTATATATCTGTCGGTGAAATGGGAACCAGGGGTCCCCGAGTCCCGAGACTAGGACAACAGATGCCACGTGGCGCCTTCCCTCGGGGACCGTCTCCCCGAGGACCGAGAAGACCTAGTTCCGGGAGGGGTGCTCGGAGCCATGAACAATGGTCCCCGAGTACCCGTAGTTCCCCGAGGACCCGACAAGATACAGTTCCGGGGGGTGTGCTCAGGGCCATGAACAGTGGTCCCCGAGTACCCGGAGTTCCCCGAGGATCCGAGAAGAGCCAGTTCCGGGAGGGGTGCTCGAGGCTATGAATAGTGGTCCCCGAGTACCCAGAGTTCCCCGAGGACCGAGAAGAGACATATCTAGGAGAGGGCGCTCGGGGCTATGAACAGTATTCCCCGAGCACCCAGAGTTCCCCGAGGACCTGAGAAGCCCCTTGCTGGTGGGTCCCGCAAGGGCTCAGAGGTGAGGTGTCAATTGGTGAGAGGCCCGATGCTGTATTTAGAGAGGGAGCATGGCCTGTCACTTCCAACCACTCCCCCCACGCTTGCCGTACTGAGTACGTCAGTCCCTGCCACCGCCTAGTAGAAAGCGTGGGGACATTTAATGCGACGGGTCCAATCGCACGTCACCCTGCGCGGCTTGGAGATATCGTCGCTGGGCTCGAGGCATATCACCTGCCGCCCTGCTGTGTCAAACCTGCTCTGACCGAGCGGGCACGCGGGATTGCTCGGTGGTTGCCCGGTGAGCCCCCCTGCTGCACCCGGTAAAAGGTGGGGTAATGGGCGATAGGACCGGCCAAGGGCGTATTTTCAACCTCCCGTAACATCAAACTGCAGCCCCATGATGGTTGCTTTCTATTTATGGCTCATGGGGACTCGTACCCTCCTTTTTGGGCACACCAGCCTCCCCTGACGGGATAAAAAGGGGGGTACACTCCAGAGAAGGACACGTTTTAGAAGTTGGAGGGGCCTGAAAAAGTTCGGACAAGCCGGAGTACAAGCTTTGACGAATCGAAGAAGAAGAAGCTCTAGCACACAGTTAGAGGTCGGCACTTGAAGACCGAAGCTCTAGACTTAGACAAAAAACCTTGTAACACAAGAGATCCAGAGAAAGGCATTCCCAAAGCATTAATAGCATACACACAAGAGTAGGGTATTACGCTCCGTGCAGCCTGAACCTGTCTAAAATCCCTCGAGCATTTACTCCCACAAGCAGCCGATCATCCGTCCCACCTACATCTCACATACTCGCATTAAATCCACGTACGAGGTAGATTCAGAATCATCCCCCCAGACGAATCTCAAAGGGGGTCCCTCAGGATCCCCACTTGAGGAGTTCATCCTCCGACAGCTGGCGCGCCAGGTAGGGGGGTTTCATCCCTGAATCCACCTTATTTTCTGCAGGAAAAATGGCGGACGGACATCGTCTTCAACGCACCGGCTCAAACTCCAGTGAAGAAGTGGAGCACGTGGCCCAGGAGGCCCCATCTCCTGCTGCTCCTCAGCAGCAGCAGCAATCGGCCCGTACGGCGCCTCCCTGCTTCGGGGACAACGGCGCTGGGCCCAGCCGGGTCGCCACCGCCGCAGGCGTCCCACCCAACCCTCAGCAGGCGGCACATGTCCCTGCCGCAAGATCTACCTCTGGACAGCGCCGGGCACCGTTACGGCGTAGGCTAACCTTCGGTGACGCCAGCCCTGGGAGCGCTTTGCTTGCGATGCTAGCACTCCTCAGGCACCCGCCTGTCCAGGCAGCGGGGGGAAACCCCAGATGGCCGTTGGCTGCAGGAGGTGGCCGCCTTGGTGGGCATGGCCCATCGACAGGTGCTGGCCGAAAGTTCCCGCACCACCTCCCACCGCGGTGGAACAAAATTTGAACCATCTTCAGGTGGCAGCAGAACTGGTTGGGGGGGGGGGCTCCAGGCGGAGTGCCATCCCCCTGGCCACAACGGGAGCTTAGGACCTTCGCTTACACCTCAATTAGCGGAGGGCTATCGAGGATGCGTGCATCACCCTCGAGCACCATCGGGAGTCCCGGCGCGAGGCCGGGGCAGAGGACCAGGCTTCCTCTGCCTCAACCACGCCCTGCTAGGCTGGCTCCAGCGGGAAGGCGGGGTCTCAGCTACGATACCAGGCGAGAACGTGCTCAGCCACTCCTTGGGCCAGTGCACACCCCACCCGAGTCGCCAGCTCCTGGACAGCGGCAGGAAGGGCCTCGAGGCGCCGGGAGATCTCTGCGAACCCGAGGGCGATGTGGCCTATCGACTCCTTATCCAGCGACTGGTCACCCACGAACACACGCCAAGGCCCGGCTGCCTCAACGGAGTATCGTGCCTGCTGAAGGATGTCCTGCATCATCAGCTTCACATTCGTCCACTCTGAGAGGACGATCTCGAGCTCGTCCTTGACGTTCTTCAGTCGGGCCTCGAGGCTGGTGCCGTCAGCGGCGCTGATAGGGATGCCCCTCGTAGTTGGGACCTCCCAGCGTTGGGCGACCACCTCGGTCTGGGCTCGCTCTAGCTGCTCAGCCTGGGCCTTAACGGCCTGCACCTGGGCAGCTAGATCAGCCTCCCGCTTGGCGACAAGCTCCTCCCAGGTGGTGAGTGCTGACGATGCCAAGTCGACATCTGCCTCCCGCCGCACGATCTGCTGCTCCCGGGCGTCCAGCGCCAGCGACGTTATGTCGAAGTCGATCTCACGTAGCGCAACCTGCTCCTCTTAGCGAAGGACGTTGGCACGGCCGCGCTCGAGCTCGGTGTTATGGCGAGACAGGTCCGACTGGGCAGACCGCACGATCTCCTCCCTTTTGTTGGCCGCCTCCTCCCGAGAAACCACCTGCCGCTCGCGAACGAGTAGCTCTGCGGCGTGCCTCCTCAACGCCTGGTCGCGCTCCACCGCGAGCCGCTCCATGCGGCTGGCCTTCTCTTGCGTAGCGACGGCCTCGTCGCGGGCCTCCTCTAGCACCTCCCGCTCCTCGGCCACCTCGTGCATGGATTTCTCGTAGGATGCACGGGCCGAGGCAATGCGGGTCTCAAACAGCTTTTGGGCCTCCTCCAGCCGGCCCCTCTCATCAACTAGGGTGGCGCGCTCTTGTTCGAGCTCAGACCGCTCTGCCACAACGGCCGCCCGATGACCTCCTGGGCGCTTCCCAGCACCTCGGGGAGGGGTTCTGGGGCCTGGCCAGAAGATGGCCAGGGGCTGGGTCCCCTGCGACCCCTCTCTATAGAGGCGCTCAGGGACCCTGACGGCAGCTGCGTCGGCACCACCCTTATCACGACCACCTCCCCGGCGGCTGTTCGCTTCTTCCTCGGAGGGCTCGAGGCAGGTTCGGCCGGGGCTCTCTGCTCGAGAGCGGCCGGTGCACTTGGCTCAGAGCTGGCCGGAGCCCTCGGCTCGAGGTCCGTCGGTGCGCTCGGCCCAGCGACAGGGGCTGGCCTCGGCTGCTCCGGGGGCTTCTGGCCTCCTGCGGAGTCCTTGGGCGGCCTGAAACGAGAACAGATTAGTAACTAGCCAAAATCCAGGCAAAATATGCTCGAGACAGAAAGGGAGCTTACGTGGTTTTGGGCCCGTGGTACAGCCATCGGGACTCTGGGATCCGCAAATCTGGGCTCTGCGGCTTCGGCTCAGGCCTGGGCTCTGCCCTCCTCCTTTTCGGGGGAGGGCAATTGCCCTCAGGCCATTGTGGGCCGACCCTAGCAGCCGCCCCGGAGCCTGCCTCAGAAGGTTGGTCGGTCTAGCCGCCAGCCATTGCACCGCCAGCCGGGCTCTGGCCTCCGGGTTGCCGCGCCCTAGATCTAGCCTCCATCCCGAAGTCCGCTCCCGAAGACTGGCCGCCTCGGCCGCCCTCCGTCACGCCACCTGCCATCGACCGTTGTCGCGGAGGACGGCTGAGGGACGTACGCCCGGTGACGCTTCCCCTTGTCGCCTCGGGTCACCAGCCTGCTGCCTTCGGCGGCGGCACCCCGCCCTCCGTTGTCATCCACCCCGGGAATGTGTATGGTCCCGGGGCCCCGGGCGGTCCACCAGCCCCTGGGCGTCAAAGGCCGGCATTGACGCCTGCAGGGCCTCCCGGCCTGGGTCTACGCAAAGTGCCAGCTCCTCGCATGGCAGGACCGCCCGGGCGAGGTCGTCTACGCCGGTCACCACCTTCAGCAGGGTCACCAAGGCCCCCTCGTCGAGGTCCCCCTCTTTGCCGATGCATGACCTCGTCAAGTCGCTCGGATCGATGTACATCCAGGCGAAGCGGACGCGCTCCCATAGAGGGGCCAGACGGCGACGCAGGTAATCAGCGACCACCATGAGCGAGGTAAGCCCCGCCCGGCGCAGGTCGTCGATACGGTTCAACACCGGACGTATGCGCTCATCCTCCGTAGGGGCCGCCTCCCAGATCGGCCTGTGGGGCTCCGCCGGCGTTTGGGGCAGCGAGAGGCGGTCATGAGGACTGACGTCGACGTAGACCCAGTCCCGGCGCCAATCCTCCCATTTTTCGTGCAACACCTGCGGGATGTAGACGTCGCCGAGTCCCTCCCGTAGGCAGAAGTTGCAGCAGTCGACAACCTCCACCTTATCAAATCCCTTCCTCTTCTCGACCGCTCGAAGGACAAAAAAGTGCTGGAAGAGCGCGACTGACGGTGGCACTTCCACGAACATCTCGCAGAAGTGGGCAAAGATCGCTAGGATCACCACCAAGTTCAGACTCAGGTGGGCCAGCTGGACGCCGAACGTGTCTAGCACTTGCAGGAGGAACGTCGAGAACGGCAGCACAAGCCCGGTGGTGACGAAAGACACGGAGATTACGATCCACCCCAGCCTGCACGTGGAGGGCGGAAAGTTGGCCGGCGTCACCACTGACGCCTCCCGCTGACCAGCGGGGACCATCAACTTACGGACCTTCTCTGCTCCCTCCTCATTCATGAGGCGGGACTTCGGCAGGACGCTGTTGGAGCTTGACGCATCCCAGCGGCTACTTCCTGCCCTCGGCATTTTTTGGGGGTGGGGAGTGTGCTGGAAGAGGCTAGAAGCAAGGTGCGGCGTGGGCTGAAGAGAGAGCTCTTGGTGCGCAAGGAAGAAGAAGGCAGAAGATGGAAACTGCAAGAATGGCGTGGGGGTTAACAGTTCGTTGCCCCTCTCCTTTTTATAACGTGGGGATTTCAAACGGCACATTCCTCAGTGCAATTTGCGAGGCGCATCTCCCTCGATCCGCGCGGTTGCCAGGCGCACCACCCTCGATCCGTGCGGTTGCCACGCGCACCTCCTGCCTCGTTATCACTCCCCTCGGAAGTCGGAAGGGCACGCGTCCTTTCGGTTTCCACCTAGGCCGTACCAAGAGCTTGGGCCAAAAAGACCGCAAGAATTTGGCTCCTGATGACAAGCCACGTGGCACTGATGCTGTGATTGGCCTCGAAGAAATAGGGCCCCATCCACAGTCTTTGGGCCATCGCCTGCCGTTGGGCCTGAGGGCTGCTGTCGGTGATATGGGAACCAGGGGTCCCCGAGTCCCAAGGCCAAGACAGCAGATGCCACGTGGCGCCTTACCTCGGGGACCATCTCCCCTAGGCCCGAGAAAACCCAGTTCCGGGAGGGGTGCTCGGGTCCATGAACAGTGGTCCCTGAGTACCCGTAGTTCCCCGAGGACCCGAGAAGACACAGTTCCGGAGGGTGTGCTCGGGGCTATGAACAGTGGTCATCGAGTACCCGGAGTTCCTTGAGGACCCGAGAAGAGCCAGTTCTGGGAGGGGTGCTCGGGGCCATGAACAGTGGTCCCCGAGTACCCGGAGTTCCCCGAGGACCGAGAAGAGACATATCCGGGAGAGGGCGCTCGGGGCTATGAACAGTAGTCCCCGAGCACCCAGAGTTCCCCAAGGACCTGAGAAGCCCCTTGCCGGTGGGTCCCACAAGGGCTCAGCGGTGAGGTGTCAATTGGTGAGAGGCCCGATGCTGCATTTACTAAGTGTGAAGACACAACTTAAACAAGAAGAACAGCTCATCGAATTCTATCCGACTACCAAACTCACCAGATATTCCATATCCAGCTACCATAACTCACCAGGTAATCCCATTACCTGGCTACTCGACCATCCATACCAGAACCCTGAACCCAACTAATCAAGAAGAAGTCCAAGCCACTCTTGACCGTGAGCACAACTGATCGATCAGTTTTACACTCTGCAGAGTTTGCACGCTTTACCCACAAGTCGTGATTCCCGTTTTGCTTTACACTTCCGGGGTGTAGAGCCGGGGTCTCGATACAAGGCCGTTACAAAGCGCCTCCAAATCTATATACACCCACTAAGGTTTCACCGCTAACAGGGATTCCATCCACTGTAGAGGCCCCCTTTTGTGCCACTTAACCGTCCACTGGTGCGTACAAAACATGAAGGACAACTAATTAATTGGCAAGGTCGTACCCATATAAACCTCATGGTTACGCTATTCAGCCGGGTTACAGGCTTCAAGAACTGGTCCTTAGGACCCCACACAGGAACAGACACATTTCCATCGTGCAACACAACACATGCGCCTTCATGCACCATCCACATACCAACCATCCTGTTAGGATCCCTATACCATGTTACTATAAGATATCATACCCAATTCATGTTGCATAAATATTAGTGAAGATTAATATTTACCCCAACCATGATATCAACTAGCATGTCTACCCTTCATTTCCCATGACTCATCAACGGCGACAAGGATAATCATACAAAATCTAGTAAACTCTAATCATAGGACTCCAAATTAGACAAGCATGCAAGAAGGATAAACAACTAATATAAAAGTCCTAAAATAGGTGTAAGATGTTCAAAGACACTTGCTTGGCTGCTGCTCAGTGATATTCGTAAACTCGGTTCTGGCATATCTCAAAGTCTTGACTTTGCAGATCATCAATTTCCGAACTGTTGCTCTTGGAGATCCTCGTATTGCTTCGAAACGTAGTCGTCTACTCGCAGGAACAACCGACAAAAGAGAAAACACAAATAACTAAGAACAGTACATCAAACAGAGGCATCAAATCATACAAAAAAAACTCTATGGTTGGATAGGATACCAGATTTGGGCGAATTCATACAGTGTTGCTTGGATTTAAATGAAATTCTCTAAACAAGATTTAAATAGATGATTCTATTTGAATAATAATGGCTAGAACAGAATTAACTATAGAAGGCATGGGCTAAAACATCCTAAACAGGAAAGTAAAGATAGAAATAAAGGATCTCCGGAGGGGTTATTTGGGATTCTCACTAAGAGAGCGAGATCAGAGAGCAGAGTAGGGGAGTTTGGCACGGAGAAGTTGGCCGACGGTGGGCTCTCGGCGTCGTTGGTGAGGGAAAAGGCTCGGGGTTGACGAAGATGGTTCAGACGGGGTCACATCGCAGCCATGAACTCATGAAGGGCTCAGTTTCACTTGAGGTACAAAAGGACACGCACACCGGCGAGCTGAAGGCAGTGAAGTGCACGATTAGATGGCGATAGCAACGACGATCACTGATGTTGACATTGGGCAACAATGGTGTTTCAACAAATCAATGAGAGCACGGGCGTAGAATGCGAGAAGACAAGCTCGGTTTTATGGTTGGTCTTGTCAGAGAAGTTCTGAGGTAGCGGCAAAAGAGAGACGAACGATCCCAGGTTCGGAGGTGACCGCGCACAGACACAGAGAAGAAGATGTGCACGTTCTCGGAGATTGGTTGTAGTATTCAAGAAACGGTTTGAATAGAAATATTCATATTTTCTGGAACATAATTCTGCAGTGATGTTTTGGATATGGCTTCACCTGAGAAGGAGATCGATTGGTTAGAACTTTGGCGAGATTGCGCAACGACGTTGGAAGTTAGGATCGCGTTCCTAGTGGCGTCGCTGTAGATGCGAGGGAACCTTCATGTGGCCGCACAGAAGATGTGATGGGACACACCGTGACGCAGTCAGTGCATCCAAATGGCTCCTATATTGACGGGGAATACGGATGCATTCTGGGTGCACGCGCAGAACACGCACACATGGGGGCAGCGGCATAGCGACCACAAAATCGTTGGCATCGGTGCTCTTCTGGCCGAACTACTTTTAGGGATTGTTGAGGATAACCAAGGACATGTCTCTGTCAAAGGGATCGATGATTGGAGCTTCGGTTCACTGGGGAGCACGGCTGACATTCTAGGTACGCAGAACGTGTACGGGATTGGGCAGCAGGGATTGCGATGTCGAGAATGGGGGCTCTGTTGTAGCTTTGGATAAACTGATTTTGGGAGGATGTGGAGGACTATCAGAGGCATGTCTCGGCCAAAGGACTCGTGGATTGGAGTGCTAGTTCATCAGGGAACGTGATTTGAACCCGCGCTGCACGCGCATAATTCCAGACTGGGCAGCGGGCACAATGATCGTGATCCCGGTGGCGTCGGTGCTCTAATGGACAAACGGTTTGGTGAGGGCATGTGGGACATCCAGGGGTACATGCTGGTTCAAGGGAGCAGCGATCCGACCTCTGATCGGCTATGGAACGCAGATGCCATTCGGCGGTCGTGCGGCTGTCTGCGACGGCGACGGCCGTGGCCGCGCAGTGAGGGATTTAGCCGGGCTAGGGGTTCCATTAAGGCTCACAAATGGCATCCATATATGGGAAAAGAGGAGGGGAAGGGGCTGGTTCGGTCCTCACCTTGTTGCAACGATCGGTGACAAAGAATTCGCGGAGACGACGATGGCACAGGTGGCGGCAACACCGGTGGCACAACAGCGAACGGTGGCAGTGGCGACGGAGATCCCGGCGGCTTCTTTGTTCCTCTGGCCGAACTGTTTTGGGACATGGTGAAGAACGACTTGGGTCACATCTCGACAAAAGATGAAGTCATTTGGATGGATGGATCATCGGGAACGCGGATGCCAACCAGCGACGACATGGCTGTCCGCGACGGCAAACGGTGCCTGGCAGGTTGGGGGCAGCGGCTAGGGTTTGGTGGACGTGGAAAAAGGGCAGGGGAGGGTGTTGTGGTCCCTTTTTATGGGGCTAGGGATGTCGGGCTGAGCCAAGGTGGGATCCAAGCCGGTAGTGGCCCAGGCCCAAGTTGTGATCTAATTGTGCGATGCTAATTCGCAGGCCTGTGTTTCAAGGATGATATCTCCATTGTCCGGACTCCAAATTGAATGTTTCTAGACTCTAAATTGTGGTACTCGAAAAGATCTACAACTTTAGTATTCATTGGAACTTCTGAAAACATCGAAAAGATCTACAACTTTAGTATTCATTAGAACTTCTGAAAACACCAACTTGATTTTCAAACATGCATCACAAGATAAACTGTTTGAACTCAGACTTATCTGCGCAACACTGATTTCGGGGCCATAACTCCTAGGTCCATTATCCAAAAGGGGACTTTCATAGGTTCAAATCGAAGCTCTCGACGAGACCTACAACTTTGATATCATCAGGATTTGCATTTGAGGCCGTATTGAACTCTGAAACTGCATAAGAAGATGAGACTAACGACGAGAAGTAACTGGTAGCCGGCTTCAATTGCCATTATGGTCATTTAAGTGGCGGTTTTCACTATAAATTGTTAGGAATTGAAAGAGGATAAATGGATGTCAATACATCTTGATTGAGCACTAACTCGAGCTTTGTTTGCCGGCCTTAGCTGCCAGGCGAAAGGACGACATCGTTTGGAAGTGGATAAAACGATTAGGTACATGCACATGCAAGAGAGCTGGTTTGGGTTGGCTTTAGCGCACATGTGTGCCGTCATGCTAGCAATCCAACGTGATGCAAGGTTGATGGCTTGGTGTTGGTTTGGAACCATAGATTAGAGAGAAAAATATTGAGGAAAAGTAGTGCACGCTGGGTTGGATCAAAATGATACGAGATGAGATTATCCACGGAGGATTTTTGGATAATGTGAAAAAAAAAATAGAACAAGAATTTATCCAACCTTAAAATTCCTTAACCTATTCTAATATTTTATAAATATATTTTTCAGCACACAAAACAAATTCTTTTTAAACTCTAAACAAAATTTTGAAAAAACTTTCAAATTTCAGAAAAAATATTATTTTATTGTTTTAAAATACTCACAACTCAAAATAGGAATTTTGAGGTGTGACACCGACCAATTAGTTTAACAAATGGTATTGCTACAACTAAAACAAGGGCACTTCTTTCTCGTGTTTCTTGAAATTGGCCTGCTAGTCTTTTCTCTGTCTTCTGACGATGCTACGTGGATGCCAACCCATCTTTGATGGTCCATTTCTCAATCTCCTCTGCTGCTGGCACCGCCCATCTATCACCAGCGGCTTGATCACACCATTATCATCTCACTGTACCACTACACCGTCACCAACTACATGTCCGGCCGCCGCCCCTGTTCATCCTCTAAACCGGCACGATAAATCTCCCGAAGCTAAGGTTCTCCCCCTCCGAACCCTACACTTGCCGGCACAGCATGTGAAACAGGCATCGGCTAAGATTTCAGCTATTTTCAAACGATTGAGAGTGAGACTTCATTTGAACAATTGGATGTCGTCAGAATTTACTAAATTTGGTAGGGTCAATAGACCGGAAGAAAAGAGGCTACTTTCGAAGTAGGCAGGTCCCTCGTTTTGGAGAGCAAAAGCTTCGGTGACTTCGAAGTAAGTAGTCAGAACCAAGGTTTAACTTACCGACCGATCGTCGGTTATCGAGCTCGGGCGGTTATAAAAAATTCGCAATTATCGCGATAACCGTTCGAAATTTGGCTGAAATTTGGACAAAATTTATTTGCTAAAATTTGAAATTTGGTCAAAAATTTGTCAGAATCGTCTCTCGGTAACTGGTCGAATCGGACTGGTTACTGAGCGATTTTCTCGATTTATCGAGCGATTTTCTCGAATTTTCCGCATTATCGGTAACCACTCGGTTTTCTCGATTTATTGAGCGGTTTTCTCGATTTTTAATGAAGTTCAACAAAAAACTAAAAAATTAGCTCAATCTTGTAAAATCAATAACTAATTCATCTGAACTGCAAATCAAGTGAAACAAATTTTGTTGGTTTACTTGTAACATGATCTACATGATAAAAGTATTTATACTCATAAAAAAGATGAAAATGTTTTGTGAGAAAATGTATTTGTTAAACCAAGTTAAATGTATAGTTTACTCTTTTCTAAACCAAAAATCATAAAACTAATTTGGTTAGTCTTCTTACATAATCCTATGTCTTTTAAAAATACATAAACTCATGAATTAGTTATTATAACATGCAGGATTGTGTAAATGCGTTGCTACTAGATTAATTCATAACTGACCCATCACACCTCTAAAATTAGTGAAATCACTTTTATTAGTTTATTTATACTATGCTTTATGTAGGAAAAATAATAGTAGACATTAAAAAGTTAATTACAATGTTGTTTCTTAACATATTCACTTTATGCTTGTGAATTTGTAAAAATTATAGAGAAATTAATAAAACTCTAAATGAAGTGAAATCAATTTTAAAGATCCGCTTAAGATACGTACTACGCAAGAAAAATATCTGTTTGCATGTTAAGCTCTTCATTAACGTGAGATAATAACTGAGCCACTTGCTTCAACTTTTTTTATTTTTTTCAAACTTCCTCCCTCTAGAATATGATGCAAACGACTTTTTTGACATTTTTTTCATAGAAGGTCTTAGAATTATGTCTAATTTTTTTAGGATTTTTTGTTTGATTTTTTGATTTTTTTAATTTTTTGAATTCAAATTCGGTTACCGTTCGGTTTCTAAAATCGGACCGGAACGTGTTGAGAGGAAAATAAACCAGCCTGAGGATAATGATTGAAGATCACCATGCAGGTCCCTCCGAAGCCTTGATCTACGGACTCTCTGTTAGAAGCTCGATCCCGGTGTCACCAAGTACGCCATCCTGGTCACCGCCTTCACCTACTACGGGTCCCGACAGGGGCCACGCATGCGACGATGTATGCGCCTCATATGTGGCCTACCGCTGCGGAAGCCGATACAGTAGCCGGCTCCCGAGCTGCCGGAGGACGCTGAGTAGTCCGAGGAGGTCACCGGTGGGGCCTTCTCCCTCACCTTCCCGGCCTCCTCCTGCTTCGCCGCCGAGAATGAGGGGGTACTGTTGGGGGAAATAAACCAACCTGAGGATAATGATTGAAGATCACCATTCAGGTTCCTCTGGAACCTTGATCTTCAGACCCTCTGTTAAAAGCTCGATCTTTGATGTCATCAGATCCCTTCATGGTACCCCTTCGTACCTCCCGAAGCCTCCCAAAATACGGTCTCCCGAAGCCTCGGTCCTACGAAGCCTCGGCCTCCCGAAGCTCCGGCCCTCCAGGTTCCCGCTTCCCAAAGCCTTCACCTCTCGGTTCTTTGCCTCCCAAGGCCCCCGCCTCTGGCTGATCGGGCCGTCTTCCTGAAGGCAGCGGGGTGAGTAAGCGGGCCTTAGGAAAGATCTGCCGGAAGGGGAGCACCGGTCGTGCTTTGCCTGCAAGGAAGTGACCGGCATTAAAGGCCTAGGCTAATGGACACCACTCTGACACCCCGGCGTGATGAAGGCTATCCTGACACCCCTGACAGTGCAGCGCCGAGACGCAATCGATGACCAGCTCACCCCCTTTAGAGGTTAGGCACCACGATAATTACCACGGTGGATATTTATCTCCCCGATAGGGTAGAAGGTAGTTATCCAGGATAAGACCCAGTAATTTGGTCAGGTCCTGGATATTTGTACATTGTGATAACTTGTACGCCAAGCTACACATGACCCTATAAATAGGAGGCCATGGTCCTCTAGGCAAAGGGGGACACAGCGGGGGAGAACGGGCAAAAATAGCAAAAAAGATACAAAGGTTAAAGCACACCAAGTCACGCTGTGATACTCCTTCTAGAGTGATACATTTTTCTACCATCAATATATTCGTGGTGTTCCTTCCTCTCAAACTTCGTCTTCAAGTTTGAGTCTCCTCCTTAGAAGAAACTCTCACCGTACTTGCTGGGGCAAGACGAACTCTTGCTCCAACCGCGCGGCGTCCGTGGGGACACGAACATAGAAGTGCTAAGAGAGGTAGGAATCTACCAAAAAAAACCATCAAAGGGTTAGCTAAAACTGTCATACCCACCGTTGCAAGCATGCAACCATATGCATGGTTGCCTCAGCCATACACACAGTATGCATGCTCCAGCCCCGTTGCCATGTGGGACGGCATTCCTCCGACCTTGGCTAACTCAAAACCCTGGGTCGGTATAGGAACTCCAGACGGCATGGAGGCCTTCCAGCCTCTGCACGACGAAAACCTCACTGCCTCAGGAGAGGATGCAGCCGAAGCCACGGTCAAGCAGGTCGCCTTCCAATGGTTTTGGGCGGTCCAACCCAGGAGTGCTCCCACCTGAACTTGGTCCCCAGATATCCCCTTCGACCACACCTGGGATGCCCCGAGCGAGCCAACATCTTCGGAAAGTCTATCCACCCGGCACCCTCCTTGGGACCCTCAGGCGAAAGAGGGTTCCAAGGAGACTGAGGGCTCCGGGGTGCGCGGACCTTGCCAGCACCTCTAGCGCCGCCCTCGCAGTGCCAAACGCGCATAGGGAACCCCTAGCCCACCTTGTCTAGGGAGGCATAGTCAGAACCACTTTGACCCCAAAGGCCGGTGCACCGGGCAGCCTCGATGGTCTCCCAAGGGGGAAGTAGACCCGGGGGAAACCACAGGCTCCAGGACACACCGCCTTTGGCAACGACCCCAACGACAACTCCAAGCTCCGGCGCCCCTGGAGACACACGGGTGCGTCCTACACAGGCCAGGGTGCGACCACAACACCAACGACTGCCGCACCCTCATGACCTTCCGGGAGGATTACCTCGGAAGGCAAGCAGAATACATGACCGTAGAAAGAGTGGGCAAAGGATGACACAGGGTCCGAAGGCCTGGCGCCAACTCCCAAGCAAATCCCCAACCCCTCAACCCTACACCGCCGCTACCAACCCTACCAACGGGTACCACAACTAGTAACAAGAACCAAGTCGTGGACACATCGTCGCCAGGCTCCGGACGGAGTACCTCTGGAGCTAGGCATCGGCTTAGGGCCGAGGGGGTCACGGACCACCTCTCCCGACTAACCTTCGACTACGCCTCCAACATGCCATCGCCAGGCCCTGGATGGATTACCTTCGAGGCTGGGCAACGGCTAACGGCTAAGGGGGTCAAGCACCGCCCCTCTCAGCCTAGTCACAGGCTTCGAGGCCACCAACCTTACAATAGAGGCCTTATTCCTACAAAGGTATGCCCGCTATTAACCACCAAGTAGTTTACCTAGTAATCCATCCTTCATACGGCCAGGTTAGAGTTTGTTGGAGGCATCCAACCTTACTGCTAGAAGTCTTTTTTTTCAATAGATAGCCACTAGGTAGAAGCAGTAGAACTTAAGTTACATTATCACTTAGCACGAATAGTTATATAACCTAGCTATATTTTATGCTACAACTAGCCTCTTATTGCCAATAGTAGACTGCAAAACTTAGCTAGTATAACCATACAAAATCCCTACATTCTCGCAGACGCATCATGCCTAGGTTGCCTGGGGGGCAGGTTTGCCCAAGTTTCCTGGAAGGCATTGTGCGGTCTCGGAAGTGTAGTTGCCATGTATCAAGTGATTTCCTTGATAGACCGTGTTGCGGTGCCACCCGTAAGACATCTTCGGGTGGCGTGACAAGCCCACGCACCGCGGACATAGCATGCCTAGGTCAACTGGAAGGCAAGACTGCCTAGATGTCCTAGAAGGTATTGCGTAGTCTCGATGGATAGTGAGGCCCACACACCGCGGGCACCGCTTATGCCTAGGTCAACTGCAAGGCAGATTATGCCCAGGGTACCTTGGAAGGCATTTGCATAGCCTCGGGTGCCGAAGCCACTCCCAGGGGGATGTCCCCGGTGGCGGAGTTGCGGTGCTCCGAGGAATGCTGTCGCAAGGAATCCTCGTTGCACGACATACCTACACACCGAGGGCGTAGCATGCCTAGGTCACCTGGAAGGCAAGACTGCCTAGGTTTTCTGTAAGGTATTGTGTAGCCTCGATAGTGTGTAGATGCCGGTTATCAAGGGACTTACTTGGTAATGTAGTTGTGGCGCCCCCGGGGATTTCTCCGGAGGCGTGACAAGCTCACGCACCAGTAAGCATCGCTTGCCTAAACCCAAGGTCACCTAAAAAGGTTTCCCAGAGGGTAGGATTTGCCCTGGTAGGAAGTGCAGCCCATATACCACGGGCGTAGCATGCCTAAGTCACCTGGAAGGTAAGACTGCCTAGGTTTCCTGGAAGGTATTGTGTAGCCTCGATAGTGTGTGGACGCCGCATATCAGGGGACTGCCCTGATGTGAGGATGCGGTGCTCTGAGGAATGCTGTTATAAGGAATCCTCTCTACACAACATGCTTATATACCGTGGGCACCGCTTATGCCTAGGTCACCTGCAAGGCAGATTATACCCAGGGTGCCCTGGAAGGCATTGCACAACTTCGGTCATATAAATGCCACGCGCCAGGGCACATCCTTCGTGGACAGTGCTGCGGTGCACCCTGGGCGTTTCCTTGGGAGCACGGCAAGCCTACACACCGCGGGCATAGCATGCCTAGGTCACCTGGAAGGCAAGATTGTCTAGGTTTCCTGGAAGGTATTGCGTAGCTTCGATAGTGTGTAGGACCTTCGGCATTAATACATACCAAGGAGTCTCACAAAAACCTCCGGTAAAAATGGAGAGCCTTACAAAAACCTCTGAAAAAAACGGAGAGCCTTACAAAACCTTCGGCAAAAACGGAGAGTCTTACAAAAACCTCCAACAAAAACGGAGTCTTACAAAAACCTCCGACAAAAACGGAGAGCCTTACAAAAGCCTCCGACAAAAACAGAGAGCCTTACCAAAACCTCCGGCAAAAACGAAGAACTTTACCAAACCTCCGGTAAAAACAGAGAATCTTACCAAACCTCCGGCAAAAACGGAGAGCTTTACTAAACCTCCGGCAAAAACAAAGAGTCTTACCAAACCTCGGGTAACAACGGAGAGCTTTACCAAACCTCTGGTAAAAACAGATAGCTTTACCAAACCTCCGGTAAAAACGAAGAGCTCTACCAAACCTCCGATAAAAACGGAGAGCTTTACCAAATCGCTGGCAATAACGGAGAGCTTTACTAAACCTCCGCACAATGGAGAGCCTTACAAAACCTCCAGCAAAACGAAGAAACTTCCAAAAACCCCCGCGATGGAGATGTTTTTTTTGGAAACTCCGCCTGGCGAAAAGGTTCTAAAAGGACCTAACGGGAAAAGTACCCCGACATCTTGAAGGCTAATGCCTCCGTGCTGAAGGGATACGAAACCCGCTGGCCTCCAAAGAGCACCACACACAGATCAAAAAGGTATAAAGATCCCCCTCACTACAGGGGAAGGTATACCCACGTGACTCGAACACGTATGGTAAAAGATAAAATCATTACCCTACCATCTCCTTTAAAAACACATTTCATATGTCATGTTATGAGTATTTTACTAACATTTAATAAAAGTCCACACCTCGTGGCACAGGAAACATAGTGGACCCCTCAACTGTCCACTACAGAGACCGCAATTCATGGCAGCGGCTAAGGGCCGAGGGGGTCGTGAACCACC
Organism: Phragmites australis; assembly: GCF_958298935.1. Taxonomy (NCBI): domain Eukaryota; kingdom Viridiplantae; phylum Streptophyta; class Magnoliopsida; order Poales; family Poaceae; genus Phragmites; species Phragmites australis. The sequence continues at coordinate 10,307,390 of NC_084928.1, forward strand.
TCTCCCGTCTAGCCTTCGGCTTCACCTCTGACGCACCGTCGCTAGGCTCCGGACGGAATACCTCTGGAGCCGGGCAGCAGCTAAGGGCCGAGGAGGTTGTGGATCACCTCTCCCGCCTAGCCTTCGGCTTTGCCTCTGATGCATCGTCGTCAGGCTCCAGACGGAATCCCTCAGGAGCCGGGCAACGGCTAAGGGCAGAGGGGGTCGTGGACCACCTCTCCTGCCTAGCCTTCGGCTTTGCCTCCAACGCGCCGTCGCCAGGCTTCGGACAGAATCCCTCCAAAGCCGAGGGGGTTGTGGAACACCTCTCCCACCTAGCCTTCGACTTTGCCTCCGACGCATGATCGCCAGGCTTCGGAGGGAATACCTCCGAGGCTGGGCAGCGGCTAAGGGCCGAGGGGGTCATGGACCACCTTTCCCGCTTAGCCTTCGGCTTTGCCTCCGACGCACCGTCGCCAAGCTCTGGACGAAATACCTCCGGGGTCGGGCAGTGGCTAAGGGCCAAGGGGGTTGTGGACCACCTCTCCCGCCTAGCCTTCGGCTTCGCCTCCGACGCGTCGTCGCTAGGCTCCATACGGAATACCTCCGGAGCCAGGCAGTGACTAAGGGCCAAGGGGGTCGTGGACCACCTCTTTTACCTAGCCTTCGGCGCCTCCAGCACATCATCGCCTTCAACCCGGACAGTTGCTAGGGAACCCAAAGGGTCAAAGACCACCTCCGGAGATTGTCTCCAAAGGTTCCAGCGGGACTTCACTGAATCGAAAATCTGGAACAAATTAGGAAGGAGGCCCTACCAGTCCCAGGCCTGAGGAGTACGCAGTAACCGGGGACGACGAGGTCGCCACTGCTCCACCTGATTCTCCTTAGTTACCCTACGCATCCATCACCACTAGATTCTCAAGGCCACCTCTCCCCCAGAAGAAATGAAATCAGCGATGATCTATATGAAGGCTCGGTGCCCCGGTCGTCAGAAAAACTAGCCATCGCCTTCGAAAGGGACGAAGAAGCACGATTTGGAGGCACGGATGTACGCGTGCATGCGGTCACCCGTTCGAAGGATCCCCTCGCATTCCGATACGGAAGGAGATCCGACCGTTCTCGAAGGTCCACGTTATATTATTAAACAACTAGTACATACAATGGATACAAACTAAAGCAACAGTACAGAAATTTCCACAAATAAGATAGATCCCAATAGAGCAAAACAAGGCGGGAAAGAGTACAAGGTGACTAAGTCCAGCCGTGACATGGATATTTCACGGCTTCACCAAGTACGCCATCCCGGTGACCGCCTTCACCTCCTATGGGTCCCGGCAGGAGCCACGCATGGGACGGCGTATGCGCTTCATCTGCGGCCTGCCGCTGCGAAAGCGGATACAGTAGCCGGCTCCCGAGCTGTCAGAGTACGCTTAGGAGTCCGAGGAGGTCATCGGCGGGGCCTTCTCCCTCGCTTTCCCGGCCTCCTCCTGCTTTGTCGTTGGGCCCACAAACGTCGGCTCACTCTCCCTTCGCAGGAGATCCCAGTCGATCTCCTCATCGTCATCAGAGATATCGATGATCTCGACAGGCATGCCCTCCCCGGCTAAAGGTCAGGCCAGAGCGGCGGGCAACCACCTCCCCTGCAGAGATGGAAGCGGCATCACCACCAGCGCCTCTGCCGATGACCGAAATGGTCCGACTCCTGAAGAAGCCGTCGAGATCATCGATATCTCCGAAGAGGATAAGGAGGAAGACGATGTCATACTCAAGTCAAGGTTAACTGCTCGCTTGTGGGGCTGTGGAGACTCCAACCGGGTAACCCCGGTTTTATACCCGGGCCACGTGACCACGTTGGTCCGGAGGATGAAGCGAGACGAACACCACCATGTCCCCCCATTGAACAACTAGGGGGGGGGAGGCCGTGGCCATATCCGGGTTCCCTCCAATACGTGACAGCGCTCCACGACGAATGCCTCATTTTCTCGCGTGGACGTCTCGTCACATTAATAACCCAAACCACTTTCGGCGTGTGACAGGGTCGTGGGCACAAGACCCTAAATGACCCTTGCATTATCCAGTCAGAACGCGGCAGTGGCACATCTTGTCCTGCCAGGTGAACGTGTGGGATTCTCCAAACCCACACGTAACCACTACTCTAGCGACTTCAAAGGACAGAAAATTGCCATCAGGCATCCTTAATACTATGCCAAGCTGGCGTTGATTTTTCCTCTGCATCCTCTCCCCCCTCCGAAACATCGGGGCCCGAGAATGAGGGGTACTGTTGGGAGGAAAATAAACCAGCCAGAGGATAATTGTCAGTGTATCAGGAACCGGGGGTCCCCGAATCCCGAGGCCAGGCCAGCCATCCGCCACATGGCGCCATCCCGCGGAGTCTCTCCCGCAAGGTGAGAAAAGATCAAGTCTCGGGAGAGGGCGCTCGGGGCCGCAGTCGGTGGCCCCCGAGTACCCCAGTTCCCCGATGATCCACGAAATCTAAGTACCGGGAAGAAAGTGCTCGGGAAGGTGTACGGTGGCCCCCGAGCACCCTAGTCCCCCGACGACCAGGAGAGCTAAGTACCGGGAGAAACATACCCGGGGCCGCCGGCGGTGGCCCCTAGGCACCCAAGTATCCCGAGGACTCACCGAAGGAAGTTCCGGGAGAGAGTGCTCGGGGCTGCGTGCAGCGGCCCCTGAGCACTCGGTTCCCCGAGGATCCGTACAAGTGTGCCCGGGAGAGAGTGCTCGGGGAGGTGAACAGTACCCCCGAGCACTCGGTCCCTCGAGGACAAGAAAGGGCGTTCTCAGGAGAGAGTGCTCGGGGAGGTGAACAGTACCCCCGAGCACTCGGTCCCCCGAGGACAAGAAAGGGCGTTCTCGGGAGAGAGTGCTCGGGGAGGTGAACAGTACCCCGAGCACTCGGTACCCCGATGACCCAGAAAGCCCCCTGGTCGAGGCCCCCGAGGGGCCCACCAATGAGATGTCAATCAGTCAAAGGCCCGAGGCCTCATTTAAAGAGCGTGCATGGCCTGTCACCTCCAACTGCTCCCGCCGCGCTCAGCGTCAGTTCCTGCCATGTTCTGGCAGAGAGGCGTGGGGTTATTAATTGCACGGGTCCCGTCCCGTGCCATCCGGCCCGTCTCAGGATAATGTCGTAAGGACCAAGGCGTTCCGTCTGCCACGCTGCTGTGGCAGGGGAACAAGACAGGGCGGGCACGCTGGGTCGCTCTGCGGCTGCCCGGTGGGCCCTCTCCACGGCGCCCGTTGCCAGGGCATTTATTGTGACGGATGACCGGGCGTGCGACGTATTTTCCACCTCCGGTCACTTCGCCCAGAGGAAATGATGACGCCCTTTCCATTTATGGTGTCTCGGAACTCGTGCCCCCTCCCGTTCGGGGCACGTTGCGGCTGGCGGGTACTTAAAGCAGCCGGCGGCACAAAAGAAAGGGAGAAGAGAGCGGAACACATAGCTGAATGCATCTGGAATAGATCCTTAAGCTCAGAAGAACACAGCGCAAGAGAAACACGGCTGAGAAGTGAGCAGCACGAGACAGGCTGAAGAACAAAGAGCCTCAGGCTCTAAGATAGACAAACATTCTTGTAACCAGCAACATCCTTGAGGGACTTCATCAGGGCATTTATAGTATCCATACAGGAGTAGGGTGTTACGCCCCCGTGCGGTCCGAACCTGTCTAAATTCTGGTGCATTTACTTCATCTTGCACTAGGCCACATCACCACCACCGACCGTTGCATTCATTCTCATTTATTTCTCCGACGAACATATTCAGGATCATCCCCCCGGCCGAATCTTTAAAAAAGGGTCTCTCGGGATCCCTGCGACTGGAGTTAATCCTCCAACAATAATGATTGAAGATCACCATCTAGGTCCCATCGGAGTCTTGATCTCCGGACCCTCTGTTAAAAGCTCGATCTCCGATGTCATCAGATCCCTTCACAGTACCCCTTCGTACCTACGAAGCCTTCCTTTGGCTTCGCCGGCTCGACCTCCCGAAGCATCCCAAAACACGACCTCCTGAAGCCTCGGTCCTTCGAAGCCTCGGCCTCCCGAAGCCCCAGCCCTCCGGGGTCTCGCTTCTCAAAGCCTTCACCTCTCGGTTCTATGCTTCCTGAGGCCCCCGCCTCGAGCTAATCAGGCCGTCTTCCCAAAGGCAGCGAGATGAGTAAGCGGGCCTTAGGAAAGATCTGTCGAAAGGGGAGTACCGGTCGTGCTTTGCCTGCAAGGAAGTGACCGGTATTAAAAGCCTAGGCTAATGGACGTCACTCTAACACCGCGGCGTGATGGAGACTATCCTGACACGACTGACAGTGCGGCGCCGAGCCGCAATTGGCGACCGGCTCACTCTATTTAGGGGGTAGGCACCACGATAATTACCATGATTGATATTTATCTCCCCGATAGGGTAGAAGGTAGTTATTCGGGATAAGTCCTAATAATTTGATCAGATCCCGGATATTTATATATTATGATAACTTTTATACCAAGCTACACATGACCCTATAAATAGGAAGCCATGCTCCTCTAGGCAAAGGAGACACAGCGGGTGAGAATAGGCAAAAACAGCAAAAAGATACAAAAGTGAAAGCACACTAAGTCACGCTATGATACTTTTTTCAGAATAATACATTTTTCTACCATCAATATATTCGTGGTGTTTCTTCCTCTTAAATTTAAATCTCTTTTTTTTAATAAAAAACTCTTATCGTACTTACTCAAACAAGAAGAACTCTTCATTCTCTAACAGAACAGTAAGATTAGTAACAATTAACAGTTTACCCTCGATAAATTGAACCCACGCAGAGTCGGGCGGGCGAAACAGCCACCACCCCACTCGCCTCCGCGATAACCCCCGAGCGCGAGCAAGCCAAGACCACAAACACAGGAAGCGCGCAGAAGAGGCTGAGGCGCAGAGCTCTCGGCCATGGAGGTGGCCGCTCGCCCCCTTCCCCTCCTCTCCACTGCACCCGCCCACCGCCTCCGCCTCCTCCTCCTCCCTCCTCGCCCCGTCTCCGGCCGCCGCCTCCGCCCCTCCCCTGGACCCCGAGGTACCTTCCCCTCCTCACCCGTCTCACGAGACGCCTACCTGTTCGAATCTATCCATTCGCAGTATCGATTTCTGAGGTGGTGCGGGTCACATACGTGGGGCGTATGGTGCGGTTGCAGGTTTCGGCTGCGTGGGTGATGGCTGGGGAGGAAGGCATTCTGCTCGTAAGAAAGGATTCATCATAATAAGCAGCTCGTCAGGTTCAAGCATTCAGTACTGTAATACTTCTGTTGTTTCGATTCGGTAGTTGGTATGAAATTTGTGTTAGAGTTCGACATTGTAATGTAATTTTTCTGTGTTCTGCAGCATCAGTAGAACCCGCAACTCAGGAAGTGGGCGCAGAGGGTTCTTCAGGGGAATGGAGCGGGGATGCCATTCGCCGGAGGTTCCTTGATTTCTATGCTGCCCGTGGCCATAAGATCCTCCCCAGCTCGTCGCTTGTGCCTGACGATCCGACTGTGTTCCTCACCATCGCGGGGATGCTTCAGTTCAAGCCTATATTTCTTGGCAATGTGCGTCTTATGGATTGCATATCGTGTTCAGAAAACGCTTGTATGTTTGTGAAACGTGGCACTGCATTAGAACAAACAAGAATGATTTATGAATACCTGCTTACATCATTTTAACGTTTTGAATGTGGTCGACAAAATGGGAAATGTTTCACAAAATGGATAAGTATCAATGTATCGTTACCCATATGGACATCTTATTTACGGGGTTTTGGATGTGGGGGCTTGTTTGGGAATTTCTGAGATGAGCTACATCCTTAGAATTCAGAAAACGTCCCTCACTCCCTCTTAGTTCAAAGTTGTTCCTTGTCTTTTTTGCTGGAAAATTGTTAGCTGGTAAACAATCTGTTATTGTCTTTGCTCAAATGCCTACAAGTTTTATGCAAATGATAGTTCTATGTGAACAACCAAGAGGTGGAACATTACGATTGCGAGGACATTTTCTAAGTATTTACTCATAATCGGTTACTAGAATCAATAGAATAAGCTATTGTCTTATGCTAATTGTGAGTATGATCCTACATTTCTTTTTCTAGAACTGCAACGACAATTAGATTTTATCTAGGATCATAGAATCTTGACTTTAAGACTCAGATTAAGATTCTGACAACCTTGGCTACAACATGCAATTCTGAAGTCCTTATATTGCTATTTACAGGAACCTAGGCGTGTGCCATGTGCCACTACCTCCCAGAAATGCATACGAACAAATGATATTGAAAATGTGGGACGCACTGCTCGACATCAGACTTTCTTTGAGATGCTTGGGAACTTCAGTTTTGGCGATTACTTCAAGAAAGAAGCAACCGCATGGGCATGGGAGCTGGCAACCAAGGAGTATGAACAATTCCTTTATTCTCCATGGAGCATGATCTCCGTATTGTTGAATTTAAGCTGTTGATCTGAAAGGTTTACCATGTGTCTGCATATTGCCATAGAGATGCCATTCACACTCATATGCCTCTAGAATCTCAGTGTTGTCCTAATGCATTATTATTCAGGCATCAGTTAGTCTTAAACCGCTCTTTAGAACCACACCATCAATGCTATTACAAGTTTAGAACATGACAGGGTGATCAGTATTACTGCAGTTCTGTTTGATCAGTACTACACATACATTTTTAGTATATTTGATTTTGCAAGTTTTTGAGCCTGTAGTTTTCATTCTCTTTATTTAGATATGGATTACCCACAGAAAGGCTGTGGATTAGTGTTTTCGAAGATGATGATGAAGCATTCTTCATTTGGCACAATGAGGTTGGCTGTCTAAAACTTTCATATTTCTGTAGTCTTATATTGCATTTTTTTTGCTTAGCTGTTATCACTATAAAATTTATAATAGGTTTCAACCACATCTCACTTCCAATCCTAAGAGTACTAGAGTGGTGTGCACGATTTGGCATTAATTAAAACATTTCAGGGTCTAGACTCTTTGAAAGCTTTACATGTTCGTTTTGTCTCACAACTGTAAACCGTAGTAAAAGGAAGAGTAGAAACCCATGGTTACGATTCATTAGTCATGTTTCGTTGTCAAAACATGCATATTCTGTTCAAGAGGTGCAAAGGATTATATTTGGTAACATGGCGGATGGCGTGTGACCTCCAAAAGATATTCTGTTCCTTGTTAATTAGTCAGTAAGTCTTGCAGTGTGAGTGATGGATTCTATTTCTGTTCATTCTATGAAGGTTGGTGTACCAAAGGAGCGGATAAAGAGGATGGGTGCAGATGATAACTTTTGGACTAGTGGCGCAACTGGACCCTGTGGACCATGCTCTGAAATTTATTATGATTTCTATCCCGAGCGAGGATCATCAGATGCGGTGTGTAAAGATTATGTGGAATTAGTGGTTAATAAATTTACAGCATTATTTTTGTTTTTTCAACAAAAGATTCTCCAATAACTGAAATTAGTGATATCCATATAGTTGTATGCAGGATTTAGGCGATGATAGTCGATTCATTGAATTCTATAATCTTGTCTTTATGCAATACAACAAAAAGGATGATGGATCCCTAGAACCACTGAAACAAAAGAACATCGATACAGGAATGGGACTTGAGCGTATGGCACGCATTCTTCAAAAGGTATTACCTGCCATTTGTCTATCAGAAAATGATTCATATCATCCTTTTTCTCTTAAGCTGTAATCTAACTCAAAATTGTTGTCCTATATCATAGGTTCCAAACAACTATGAGACAGACTTGATTTTCCCAATTATAGAAAAGGCAGGTAGCATGGCGATGGTGTCCTACGCTAAAGCTGATGATGCCACAAAGACAAATCTTAAAGTGTGTTGATGTAGTACTTGCTTCATGACACATAAGGGGGATACGTATAACCTTTGATATTTTTCTTTTTTTCTTCAGATAATTGGAGATCATATGAGAGCAGTTGTTTATCTCATATCAGATGGGGTCATTCCCTCGAATATTGGGAGAGGATATGTTGTTCGAAGGCTTATAAGAAGAGTAGTTCGGATGGGTAGATTGATAGGTATAAAAGGTGATGGGCATGGAAATTCTGAAGGTGCATTTTTACCTTCACTAGCCGAGGTAGTGATCAGCCTTAGCACTGAGATAGATCCAGATGTTGAATCACGACGGAAATCTATTCTTGGAGAACTTCAAAGGGAAGAGCTGCGATTTGTCCAGACTTTGGAAAGAGGTGAAAAGTTATTGGATGAACTTCTAGATGAGGCGCTATTAAGTGCTGGTAATAATGGAAAAAAGCCTTCCCTATCTGGAAAAGATGTTTTCCTTTTGTACGATACATATGGTTTTCCAGTAGAGATTACAGCTGAAATAGCCGGTGAACGAGGTGTTACTGTTGATATGAAGGGATTTGATATTGAAATGGAAAACCAAAGGAAACAATCTCAGGCTGCTCATAATGTAGTGAAGCTTTCTGTAGGAAATGGGACCGATATAGTCAAGAGCATCCCCGATACTGAATTTTTGGGATATGACTCTCTCTTTGCCACTGCTGTTGTTAAAGGTCTCTTGGTTAATGGAGACCCAGTGAATGAAGTTTTAGAAGGTTCTGAAGTAGAAATATTATTAGATCGGACGCCATTCTATGCTGAATCAGGTGGTCAAGTTGGAGATAATGGTTTCTTATATGTGAATGGAGGGGAAGATGGAAAACAAAAGGCAGTCATAGAAATCAAAGACGTCCAAAAATCTCTGGGAAATATATTTGTGCACAAAGGCACAATTAAGCTAGGGTCAGTAGAGGTTGGCAAGGAAATCGATGCTTCTGTTGATACAAAATTGAGGCAGGGTGCTAAGGTATGAAATTGGTGGCAGTGTATTTGCTTCTTATGGTTGACCTTTTTTATTTCAGTACTCATTTGTTTTATTTGAAATAGCATTAACTAGAGTTCTGTTTTGATTACATAACTTTCAGTGGTCTTTAAACAATAAAAACAGGAGTACTTTATGTAGATAGTTAATTTCATCGGTTTCATGCCTTCTGACAGCATTGCTTGTATCGCATGTAACATGTCTGGTTATAAGCAAATATGTCGTTAGAACTCAGACATGAACTCTTAATGGCCTCCATTATCAGGTCTCAGTGCTATACTTCTTATTTAACTTCTTTCTGTTTCCCATACTGTGTAGGCCCATCATACTGCAACACATCTACTACAGTCCGCTCTTAAAAGTGTTGTTGGTTCAGAAACTTCACAGGCTGGTTCCCTTGTGGCTTTTGATCGTCTCCGGTTTGACTTCAATTTCCATCGCCCCCTTTCTGAAGAGGAATTACTGACAATTGAATCACTTGTAAACCAATGGATTGGCGCTGCAACACAACTTGAGACAAAAGTCATGGCTTTGCAAGATGCAAAAATTGCTGGTGCCATTGCTATGTTTGGAGAAAAGTATGGTGAACAGGTTGGTTTCTTTTAAAAAACTAATATTCCAGAGGTTATATTACATTGACATAACCACAAAGTCATGAAAGTTCAGCATGTTGCATCTGAATTTAAATGAGCATAGGTTCCTAAAAGACTTGTGCGTGGTGCTTTTTTTGCTCTCCAAAAAACTGAATTGCACAAATCGTAAAGCAGCATTGTTAGTAATAGAGTAGTGGGTGTTTGCAAATCTGGCCCTCAATTATATCTAAAATTCATGCCTTTTCCTTTTTCCTTTTTTGAGCAGAAGTGCTATTCAAACACTGCCAATACTTGGCCCTACAGTAAGATAATTTTTGCTCTTTTGGTCTGATAGGTCAGAGTCGTTGAGGTCCCTGGGGTCTCGATGGAACTTTGTGGTGGAACTCATGTCAGTAATACTGCTGAGATTCGTGGTTTCAAGATAATCTCAGAACAGGGAATAGCTTCTGGAATCAGAAGGATTGAGGCAGTTGCAGGTGATGCATTTGTTGAGTATGTTTGTGCTCGCGACAACTATATGCGACACTTATGCTCATCCCTTAAGGTATGATGTTACTCTTTGTTATAAAATTTGCTTTCCCTTCTAATTTATCCTGTTTGTGTTGGTGAGCTGGGCAGCTGTACTTTGTGCATCTGATGGTCTTCAGCATTTGACTTTTTTAAGTATTTTGAAACGCGTTAAAAATTAAACTTGCATGCCTCACTGCTGATGATAGGCACGTGTGTTAGCTTAGACCCTATTACCTTGTCCCAGGTGGGTAGAGTGATTGAAAGTACGGTGGCAAGCTTTGCTGAATATGTAACTGTATTCACAGTTTTCGATATATGCTTTAACTATGTGACTCATTTGCAGGTTAAAGCTGAAGATGTGAATGGCAGAGTAGAAACAATTCTTGAAGAATTAAGAACAACCAGAAATGAAGTATCATCTCTACGCAGCAAAATTGCAGTGCTCAAAGCAGCATCTCTCGCAAGTAAAGCAACAACCGTTGCGCCCCATAATGTCAGGTACTTGCTTCAGTGTATCGCCATTTTCACACTCCGTAGTACTGTATGTCCAGTCTTTTAAAGTGTCATGTGCTACAAAACAGTAACTATCACTTGTAAGTCCGCAAAGATGAGCTGACCTAAAATCTGTCTTCTGTAGGATTATGGTTGAGAACATGGGTGATGTGGATGCCGATGGGCTGAAAAGCGCCGCCGAGTATCTAGTGGAAACCATGCAAGACCCTGCTGCGGTGATTTTGGGATCAAGTCCAGGGGATAGTAAAGTTAACTTGGTTGCTGCCTTCAGCCCTGGAGTTGTCAAAATGGGGATGCGGGCAGGGAACTTCGTGGGTGGCATAGCCAAACTCTGCGGCGGAGGTGGTGGCGGTAAGCCTAACTTTGCGCAAGCTGGTGGGCGGAAGCCAGAAAACTTACCAGATGCCCTTGAGAAGGCCCGAGCTGAAATTGTTGCTGCAGTATCATCAGACTCCAGCTGATTCTCTGCTCCATACTTGATAGCATTATACAGATAGGAAATGTAACAGACTATTGCAATTAGCAAGCAAGGAGAACATTTTTGGACCCCTTCCTGGTAGTGTACGCTCTTGTGCAGATGAAGGAACAATTTTTGTTGGTTGTAAGTAGGCGGCAAACCAAGATTTTTTTTTTTCAATTTGTCATACTGTAAAAGTACAGACTTATCAGTCACACGAATACACTATCTCTTTTTTTTTTTTTGAAAGGAAAACACAGCAGTGGAGGCCCCTACTGTTAGATTTAAAAAAAATGAAAAAGAAGAGGATAAGTACAGGAATAGATAAAGGTCCCACATGCCGTAGGAAAGAGCCCATATCAAGGGCAGAGGTGGTGACATAACAGCCCACCCAAAAATAAGAGGGAGTTTAGGTTCTAGCTGTGAATTTCTCAATCCATTCTAAAATTTTAGTCTAAGTATCTTCCTTTATTCTATTTGGCTGAAGTAAAACTTCATCAACTAAACTCCTCTTCTAAAAACGCAGCGAAGTTGTCTTCTTCTCAAAAATCACACGGTTCCTTTGCCTCTAGATTCCCCGAGCAGCTATGATGAACACATCCATAAAGAAAGGCTTATTGAAGCTCGCTTTGGCATTGGTCAACATACTGAAAAATGGTAACTGTAAAATTCATTGTATTCCAAGACATTCCTAGCAATCTGAAGGCACACTCAAAGAAGAGATGCAGGGCAGTTTCCTCCTGATGCTCCCTACAAAACACATAGTTATAGTTGTTACATTTAATTTTGTAATTCTTTCTTCTAAGGATATTGTGTTCAACCTGTCCATGAGGAGAAGCCATGTAAGGATTTTGAGTTTGTTGCAACATTTAGATTGTCAGATCCACAAGAAAGGTTGTGGGGGGTTTATGTATTTGTAAGGTTGTGGGGGTGGTAGATCCCCAGATGTACTCCCATGAATCCTTGCCACCTTGCTCAGCATGTAATTGGGTGCTCTGTAGAATTTCTTGTAACCGAAGGTATTCATCATAAGCTTGCATTGTCAATGGTGCGTGGAATTGATCTTCAATCGATGAGATTGTCAAAAAAAATTGCTACTGAGATTACTTTATCCTTGGCAAATGTGAATAATCTTCGGAAAGAGTTCTTGCATAAGGTGCCCATTCTATAAGTCCATCCAAAACAACATTGTTGCACCATTTCCAAAAGAGTAGGTTGGCATTCCTCTGAACATGTCACTTGATCTGAGAATATCTTTCCACCATAAGGAGCCCTTTTCAGTTGTAGCATGTGGGACTTGTCCAACAGAGTATTATGTAGCCCAAATGAGCTTAAGCCACAGCACTTGCTTCTGATTGTAGAATTTGTCAAGGTGTTTGAGTAGGAAAGCTTTATTTTGGTTGCCTAAATCTATAACTCCCGAACCCCTTTTGCTCTTAGGCTTGGTGACCTTTTCCATGCAACAAGCGGTTTGCTTTTGGCATTGATGCCTGATCCTCTACATAAGCAGTGTTTCTTAGCCCTATCAATGTATTCAATTATAGCCATAGGAATTTGAAGGACACATGATGTATGTAGGTAATGAGGAAAGCATTGAATTTACTAACCGTAGCCTACTCGCTTGTGACAGCATACATGATGTTGCAGCGAGCCTCCTCTCAGTTTGATTCATCAAGGGGGCATAGTCCTACACTTTTGGTTTTGTTGTCCCTAATGGTAAACCTAGGTAGGTGTCGGAGAGTGAACTCCTGTCGCAGGGATCCCGAGAGACCCCTTTTTAGAGATTCGGCCGGGGGGATGATCCTGGATAAGCTTGTTGGGAAATAAGCGGGAACGGAAACAAATGCAATGGCTGGTGGGAGATGATCGCTCTGATGCGAGAAAAAGGGGTACACTGGGGTTTAGACAGGTTCGGGCCGCACGGAGGCGTAACACCCTACTCCTGTGTGAGTGTTATATCTGCCCTTGAAGGGGATTCTTCAAGGAGGTATCTGGTTCTAAGGGGAGAACTGTTTACAAAGAGCTTGAGGCTCTTATGTTCTAGCTTAACTTGGGCTGGTTCGAGTGTCCGTCAATCTATCTTTGACCTGGTTCGTCGGAGATTGTTGGTTGTCTGGTGGTCGGGGGCTGTCGTTCTTCCTCTTTTTCACACCCCCTTCATGTTCTCCATCCTTTTCTTTTATAGGTGCGCCGACCTCAACATATCCTGAATGAGAAAGGGGGGACGCGAATGCCAAAGTCCCACGGAGAAAGGCGCAATCATCTCATCTTGGTGAAGTGACAGGGGCGGTGGAGAAATGCGGCGCGCATTCAACCTCCAGCCGCTACGGAAGCCTCGGGGCGCCATGAAAGGGGCCCACCGGGCAGCCTCAGAGGTGCCCGGTGCGCCCACCCTGTCTTGTTCTTCTGTCAGGGCAGGGTGGCAGGCCGAGCGCTTCGATTCTGGCAACGTTATCCCGAGGCACCTGGATGAAACGGGACGGGACCCGTGCATTTAATGGACCCACGCCCCCCTGCTAGTGCATGGCAGGGTCTGACACTGGGGCGTGGGCAGCCGAGAATGTCAGGATGTCAGAATGTCAGACCGCGCGTGCCTATTAAATACGGCATTGGGCCTTTGACTGGATGACACCCTGACGACGGGACCCTTCGGGTCTTTGAATGATCTTGCGCAAACCTTCGGGGAACCGAGTCCTCGGGGGCTGCCACGTGCAGCCCCGAGCACTCTCTCCCGAGCACTGCGGTGGGGCCTTCGGGGCACCGAATCCTTGGGGGCTGCCACGTGCAGCCCCGAGCACTCTCTCCCGAGCACTTCGGCGGGACCTTCGGGGTACCGAGTCCTCGGGGGCTGCCACGTGCAACCCCGAGCACTCTCTCCCGAGCACTTCGGTGGGACCTTCGGGGAACCGAGTCCTCGGGGGCTGCCACGTGCAGCCCCGAGCACTCTCTCCCGAGCACTTCGGTGGGACCTTCGGGGCACCGAGTCCTCGGGGGCGGCCACGTGCAGCCCCGAGCACTCTCTCCCGAGCACTTCGGTGGGACCTTCGGGGCACCGAGTCCTCGGGGGCTGCCACGTGCAGCCCCGAGCACTCTCTCCCGAGCACTTCGATGGGACCTTCGGGGCACCGAGTCCTCGGGGGCTGCCACGTGCAGCCCCGAGCACTCTCTCCCGAGCACTTCCTTCTTGGTATTTGGGCTCGGCGGATCATCGGGGAACTAGGGTGCTCGGGAACCAGAGGCGACGGCCCCGAGCACCTTCTCCCGGGGCTTAGCCTCTTCTTACCTTGCAGGGTGGTGACATGTGGTGGATGGCCGGCCTGGCCTCGGGACTTAGGGACCCCTGGTTCTGAATACACCGACAGTAGCCCCCGGGCCCGTTGGTAGCCGATGGGACGGAGACTGCGAATGGGCCTTTCGTCGCAACCGAGGCCAAGGCTGGCGCGGACGCCATGTGGCAAGCTTTCGAGAGGTGGCCCTTGCGGACCTAGACCTCAAGTACGTTCCAACGGGAAAATGAGTGGACGCGTGTCCACACAACTTCCGAAGGGTATGATAACCATACGGGCGGCACGCGCGGTCGCCGCGCAGATCGAGGAAAATACGCCTGGCAACCGCTGACATCGCGCGATCGGCGGGAGATTCGCCTGACAGTTGCGTCGATCGAGGCGACGCTTCGCCGAGCGAACCGTCTGGGGCGGCAGTTTTTGAATTTTGAGCTATAAAAAGGGGGAATGGATCGGACCGTTCCCCTTTTTTACGCTCTCTCGCACTTGCGTTCCTGCCTTCTTTGTGCTCCGAAGCCCTCAGGAAACTCCCAGGCGACCGGAGCGTTCTCCCTTCTCTCTCTCTTCACCACCAAAAAACACCCTCCATCCTGACGAGATGACGAGGGTTGGAGGAGGTCGCCGGGACAAGACTTCGGACAGCATCTTGCCGGAGTCTCGTCTGAGGAACGAGGAGGCGGCGGATAAGATTAGGAAGCTGTTGGTACCGGAGGGTCAGGAAGGTGCCGTGGTGGTGAGGCCGGCGACTCTGACGCCGGCGACGACCGTCCCTGGGCGGACCGTCCTCTTCACCTCTTTCGTGGTGGCGGGGCTAGTGCCGCCGTTCTCCGCCTTCTTTCTGCAAGTGCTGGAGACGTACGGCATTTAAATGGTGCACCTAAGCCCCAATTCCGTCGTGGCGTTGGCGGTCTTCACGCATCTCTGCGAAATGTTCGTGGGGGTGATGCCGTCGGCGACGCTGCTTCGCCACTTCTTCGTCCTTCGGCCGGTGGGGAAGAAGAGGGGGCACTCCACGGCGGACGTCGCGGGGTGCTGCAACCTTCGGCTCCGGGAAGGCCTGGGGGACCATTATATTCCCCAGGTGATGCGCAGCAAGTGGGAGGAATGGCGACGGGACTGGTTCTTCGTCGACATCGACCCCCACGAGCGCCTCGAATTGCCAGAGAAGGCGGTGGAACCTCGGCGATCGACGTGGGAGGCGCCGCCACCAGAAGATGCGAGACTGAAGCCGGTGCTGGAGCGCATCCTGGAACTGCGCGAGGGCGGGCTGACCTCAGTCATGGTGGTTGTGGACTTTCTGCGCCGTCGGTTGGCGCCCTTGCGAGAGCGGGCCCGACCAAGCTGGTTCTACACCGGGCCGGAGGACATCACCAGGACCCAGATTGGCGCGAGCTGGGATCTGGGGCAGGCGGAGCTGCGAGGGATGACCCGAGTGATCACCGGGACGGAGGACATGAGCCGGGCGGAGCTCCCGTGGCCGGAGATGGCGCTCTGCGCCAATCCCAACCGGGTGGCCATCATGGCGGGGCTGCCGGAGTTCGATGCCCAGGGGCCCGTGGACCGGCCACGAAGCCGGAGTCCCGAGGCCTCCGAACTCCCCGGGCTGGAGGAACTACTTGGTGAGGAGGTCGCTGGTAGCTCGGCGCGGGCTGGCGACGGGGCCGCCGCAAGCAGCAGCCGCCGTGCCAGAGAGGAGGGCGCCACTGAAGTCGTTGAGGAGTTGGCGCCGGGAGACCGGGGAAAGCGTCCCCGGGCCTTGATCCTAGTGCCAGACTCTCCGCCGTCGCCGACGGCAGCGGCGGCATTTCCGGTGCTGGAGCCGCGCCTGGTGCGGATGGGGCCTACATCGGCGCCCGCGACCCGCACGGCGGAGACCGAGACCCGTGCGGCGGCACCCGAGGCCCGCACGACGGCGCCCGTGGCCCGCGCAGCGGCTCAGCCGAGCCCCCAGCGGAAGAGGCGGCGGGAGGGGTCCGGACCGACGGCGCCGGACCCGGACATCAGGCTCCCAGCGGCCAAATGGCGGTATCGGTGAGTCTTCTTTCTTGCTTTTCCATGGGCATTTCCGGCCCGAACTAAGTTTTGACAATTTTCACTTGTCTCCCGTAGGCCGGCCGCAGGCGCTGCTGCGACGGAGAGAGAGCAGGCGCCGGGGCCAGAGCCGAGCCCGCCCGCTGCGCCAACGGAGGCCGGCACAGGAACGGCGGAGGCGCCAATTGACGTGGCGGCCTCTGGGAGAGAGGCGGAGGCGGCGACCAAGAGAAGGGCGCCGGCGGAACCTACCCCGGGCGCGGAGAGCCCGGGGCGGATAACGGTGGAGGCGGATGTTCTGCCGGGGCCGGTGGACAGGGCGGCCGATGCGGGAATGCGGCCGCCGTCCGAGACCTTGGCTCCGGCGGAGCCTACCCCGGGCAGGCAGAGCCCGGGGCGGATGGCGGTGCAAGGCCCTGCGGAGAGCTCGGCCCCCCTGGAGGCACTCTGCGGAGAAGCCTGGGCCCCACCGGTGCCCGGTCAGCCCGCCGATCCTTTCCTGGCCGCCATTGAAGGCGTCCAAGTAGCGGTTGGGCGGCTGGGCGTAGTGGTGAACGCCAAGGAGGGGGAGCTCGAGGCCGAGCGCCCGCCTGGCACTGGAGAAGGCGCAGCTGGCGGGCGCCCAGGAGGAGGCCCGTGCGGCAGCCGCGCGGGAGCAGAAGCTCCTAGAAGACATCCGCGCAGAAGCCGCGCGGGAACGAGAAACTCTGAAGACCGCGCGGGCAGAAGCCGCGCGGGAACGAGAAGACGCCGCCCGCTTGGCCGAGGCATCGAGGCAGCAAGCTGCCGAGGCCCTTGCCAGGATGGGGCAGGCGCAGGAGAGGGAGGTGGCAGTCGCAGCCCGGGAGCAGGCTGCGGAGGAGCGGCAAGCCGAGCTGGCCCGCCGGGAGGGCGCGGACGAGAAAACGCGCGCCGACCTCCAGCGTCGGGAAGACGACCTCCGGAAGATCAGAGAAGAAATCAAGCGCTGGGAAGAGGAAGTCTCCATCCGGGAAGTAGACAACGAGCTATCGGCGTCTGAACTCGGCGCCCGGGAGGATTCGGTGGTCCAGCAGGAGGATGCGCTGGCCCGGCGGGAGAATGAGCTGAGACGCCGAGAAGGCGAACTGAGTCGCCGAGAGGGCGAAGCTGCTACTGCGGTGGCCGCCGTGGCTACCAGGGCGGAGGAGAACGCGAAGCACGAGGCGGAACTGGCCGAGCGCGAACGCGCCTTGTCCGAGATGGTGGCCAAGACGAAGCAGGCTGCCGCCTCCACCGCGGCTGGCGGTTCTTCCGGTCCGGCCGGGGACCAGGGACTCGAGGCACAGCTGCGGGCCGCCAGGGAGAAGCTCGAGACCGCCTTTGTCTCGCGGGTCAACCTCGAGCATATGCTGGAGGACATACTCCGGCGGATGCGACGGGCCGTGGAGAAGGGTGGTCTCGGACGGCTTGTCGACGACAAGAAGGGCGACGGCCCCGCACGACAAGTGTTGGGGCTGCAGCAGGTCTGCGAGCGCCTCGAGACCCTGCCCTGGGCAGTTCAGGAACTTGCCGCCTGGGAGGGACGTGGCTTGGCACGTGCCGTGGCGGAGCACGTCCTGGCCTGCTACCGAAGCAGGGACCCGAACTTCCCATTGGAGCCGGCGCGGGAGGGAGTAGTCGAGGCTGAGGAGGAGGCCGCCCGGGCAGCAGTTAGGAGTACCGCCTCCGTGGTGGCGGCCGGCTTCAGGCGAGAGGTGCCGCCGCCGCCAGCCCCCGGGGACGACTCGGAGGATTCAGCCGACGCCTCTGCCGCCGACTAGGCCTTCTGTGCCCTCTTTTCTTTTGTTGTAGATGTAGGAGTGAATATTAGGAGTGAACCCTTAGAAAACGCCTTGTATATGTCTTGTGAATATAATGGCAGCTTTTCCTTGGGCTCGCAACTCTAATTTCTCTGTGTGTTTGATGTTTCTTTTGGTATTCTGCCTGGAAGTCCCGGGGAGTACTCAGTCGGGCCGTTCCCGACCTTCCCATCCCCGAGAAATGAAGTTGTTCCGATTGCTGACGTTGGCGCAGCCAGCCCTCAAGCTCTCGCGAGTCCGCACTGCCTAGGTTAAGAAACGAAGACACAGACTCCCTTGCCCGGGAGATAGATCGATCCTGCTCGGAACACGCCGTGCCTAATGAACACTTTTTCACTTTGCGACCACTCAGTTAGTAGAAGGGAGACGTGTGCGGGCGAGAATGTGACCAAGAGTCCTCGCGGTCCGGTGGTGCCCGGGCTTGAAACGGGCCGGACCGAGCACTGACAGCCTGCCCCCGAGACCTGAGCTCCGGACTACCCGAGTAGCTCGAGCGATAGGATTACCCAGGGTACCCGAGGACTCGGTAGTGCTCGGGGTCCATAAAAGCGGACCGAACACCACGACGACCACGAAGGGCTTCGGTCAGACATTATCGCAAGCACGCTACTCTTTTCTGCAAACCGCTCTGTCGTTCTGGGAAAAAGTAGACACGCGGCAGGGTTTTTGCGTGCGAGGAGACCACCTCGCCGAACAGATTAAACCGCGAGAGCCCCCGAGAGTGACTCGAGGACATAAATTTACTTAAAGCAGATTTATCTGAATATAACCACTCACCGGACAGCTGTCGGCCTTCTGGCTCATCGATCCAGGAGGGATGTGCTTCCGAGCTCGGGTGCCTGGGGACTTGATTCTTTCAACGGAGCGCCCGAGTGCCCAGAGGCATACGAGGCTCCTAGGGTCGGGTGATCTCGACCACCCAAGCCTAAGTGGTAGGACCACCCGAGGACCCTTGGGGCCGACCAGAGACCGGGGCATTGAAGCCCTCGCGGCCGAACTGCTCGTGATTGCCAGCCTGTGACTTAAGAGAGAATATAGAATTTCTTTGTCTGGTGCGCTCTGTTAGTGCGGTACTTGCTATAGACTGCTCTCGTTTTTGACCCGAGACCTCTCGAATACCCAAACCGGCGGACAAGAGCGGACAGAGGCATAACCTAGAGGTCCTATGGTTCGGTGGCGTCCGGGTATGACAGACCAGACCGAGCACCGACAGCTCGCTCCGGGGGCCCGAGCTCCGGACTACTCGAGTAGCTCGAGCGATTGGATTACCCAGAGCACCCCGAAACTTGGTAGTGCCCGGGAGCCTATCACGACACCGAACACCACAGCCTACCATGCCGGACGTAGGTCAGCGGCGACTGCTCGCATGCATACCGATTCGGGATTCTTTTGTCAGCGGGGAAAAAGAGAGAGCGAACTTTTTCTCGCACAACCGAGCTCCTCACCAGACATATTAAACATACAGAATCCAGAAAAAGTATTTTGATATAGCGATTGCTTATTGAAAAACTTAATGTGCAATATTTACAAGGTTGGGTGACATCGACTTACCCCACGGGGCGAAGCCTTCAGACTGCTCGGGCGGGGAGAAGCCCCCGGCCTTACTAACCTGAACCGCGAGCACGACCATCTACGGGTAGAAGCGTCGAAGATGCTCGATGTTCCACGGATTCGGGAGTGGCTGTCCTTCCTCCGTCGCCAACCTGAAAGAACCTGCCCGGGGGACCGCGATCACGGTGAAGGGACCTTCCCACACAGGGGACAACTTATTCATTCCTTCGCGCGACTGGATGCGTCGGAGAACTAGGTCCCCCACCTCGAGAGACCGGGCCCGGATATGGCGCAGATGGTAACGCCGCAGACCCTGCTGGTACCGAGCCGCCCGGACAGCAGCACGCCGCCGGCGCTCTTCCAGGTAGTCTACGTCGTCGCGCCTTTGATGCTCCTGCTCACCCTCAGAGTATGCATGCACTCGAGGGGAGCCCAGAGTGAGCTCGGAGGGGAGGACTGCTTCGGCGCCGTAGACGAGGAAGAAAGGAGTCTCCCCGGTGGCGCGGCTTGGCGTAGTCTGATTGGCCCACAGCACGGCTGGTAGCTCGTCTACCCATCCCTTCCCGTGCTTAGCGAGCACGTTATAGGTCCGGGTTATGAGGCCCTTTAGTATCTCCGCGTTGGCGCGCTCAACCTGTCCGTTACTCCGAGGATGAGCGACGGACGCGAAGCAAAGCTTGATGCCGAGATCTTCGCAATAGTCCCCGAACAAGGCACTAGTGAACTGGGTGTCGTTGTCGGTGATGATCCGATTGGGGACGCCAAAGCGGCTAGTGATGCCGCGGATAAACTGGAGCGCCGTGTTTTTGGTCACCTTGATGACTGGGACCGCCTCCGGCCACTTGGTGAATTTGTCGATAGCGACATATAGGTATGCATAGCCCCCGACTGCTCGGGGGAATGGACCCAGAATGTCCAAACCCCAGACCGCGAAAGGCCATGACAGGGGAATGGTATGGAGAGCCTGAGCTGGCTGGTGAATCTGCTTTGCATGGAACTGGCATGCCCTGCAGCGCCGAACCAGCTCGGAAGCATCCTGGAGAGCTGTAGGCCAGTAGAAACCTTGCCGGAAGGTTTTCCCGACCAGCGTGCGGAACGATGAATGGCCACCGCACTCGCCCTCATGGACCTCAGCGAGAAGATCGCCGCCTTCTGCCCGAGAGATGCATTTCAGGAGGATACCTCCTGCGCTACGTCGGTAGAGATCCCCATCTACAATGGCATAGCGTTTGGACTGCCGAGCAACCCTTTCGGCAGACGCCTCATCCTCGGGTAGGAACTTTTCTTTCAAGTACCCTCGGATGTCAGACATCCACGAGGCATCTTGAGAACATTCGGCGAGCACAGCGCACTCGCCGGACGGCGACGCCCTGACGGGGTTTCCCACTGAGGGCACCGCCGGGGTCCCCTGAATTGAGTTCGAGGTTTCCCCTTCATCCTGTTCGGCAGGCAGGACGGAAGGCCGTGCGAGTCTTTCTTCAAAGACTCCGGCAGGGACGCGCGCGCGTGAGGAGGCCAGGCGAGAGAGCTCGTCGGCCGGAGCATTGTCGCGGCGAGGGATATGCCGCAATTCGAGGCCGTCGAAGCGTCTCTCGAGCTTTCTGACTGTATCCACGTACGCTGCCATTTGAGGATCCGTGCACTGGTACTCCTTGGATACCTGGTTGACAACCAGTTGGGAGTCCCCTTTGACCAGGAGGCGACGAATCCCGAGCCCCACCGCAGTCCGGAGGCCGGCGATGAGACCTTCATACTCCGCCATGTTGTTGGATGCACGGAACTGCAACTGTACGACGTACCGGAGCTCTTCACCCATTGGGGAGGTGAGAACCACTCCGGCCCCTGCGCCTTTCAGTGAGAGGGAGCCGTCGAAGTGCATGACCTAGTACCCGGGCGCGTCGTGCCCGGGATAGGCAGAAACCTCTTCTGGGACGACGCAGGGGACGGGCGTCCACTCTGCCAAGAAGTCAGAGAGCGCCTGGCTTTTGATTGCCGGGCGACTGACGAAGTGTAGGTCGAACTCCGCCAGCTCTACTGCCCATTTGACAACGCGCCCGGTGCCTTCCCGGTTCCGGAGAATGGGTCCCAGAGGATAAGTAGTGACCACCGAGACCTTGTGCGCCTGGAAGTAGTGGCGCAGCTTCCGGGAGGCGATGAGCACGGCATAGAGCAGCTTCTGAGCTTGGGGATACCTTGTCTTGGCCTCCCGGAGGACCTCGCTGACGAAGTACACCGGTCGCTGTACCCGGCAGGCCCGGATAGTGGCCGCACCCGGGGGGCTGCCACAGCCCTCGGGGTCGGCGACATGGTCGGGGCTGGCCGGGCACTCGAGCTCGATTCCTTGGCTGGGAAGAGCAGTGTGCTCGGGCTCGACCCCTTGCTCCGGGGGAGCCACTAGGACAGGTGAGTGGTCGAGGGCCTCTGGGAGCTGGGACCCAGCACCCGGCCCTGAGCACTCGTCGCGCTCCACCACCAGCACTATGCTCACGACCTGTGGAGTGGCCGAAACATAAAGTAGTAGGGGCTCACCTTGGGAGGGAGCCACCAAAACGGGTGGCGAGGTAAGGTACTTTTTTAAGTCGTGGAAGGCCTGCTCGGCTTCCGACGTCCAGTCAAAACGACCGGATTTCTTCAAAAGCTTGAAGAGGGGGAGCCCTCGCTCCCCGAGCTTGGAGATGAAGCGCCCGAGGGCTGCCATGCAGCCGGCGAGGCGCTGGACCTCCTTGAGTCAAACCGGGGGTCGCATCTGCTCGATGGCACGGATCTTCTCCGGATTGACCTCGATTCCTCGGCCAGAGACCAAGAAACCAAGGAGCTTGCCCGCCGGCACCCCGAAGACACATTTCTCCGGGTTGAGCTTGAGGCGGGTAGAGCGGAGACTGTTGAAAGTCTCGGCAAGGTCCTCGAGCAGGGTGGCGCGGTCTCGGGTTTTGACCACGAGATCGTCGATGTAGGCCTCGACGTTGCGGCCAACCTGCGAGTTAAGAGTGATACGAATGGCGCGCTGGAAGGATGATCCAGCGTTGCGCAGGCCGAAAGGCATTGACATGTAGCAATAAGTCCCCACCGGGGTAGTAAAAGCTGTTTTTTCCTCGTCCCCTACGGCCATGCGAATCTGGTGATACCCAGAGTTTGCATCTAGGAAGCACAAAAGATCACATCCCGCAGTTGAATCTACGATTTGATCAATGCGAGGTAAGGGGAAGGGATCTTTAGGACAAGCCTTGTTAAGGTCGGTGTAGTCCACGCACATGCGAAGCTTGCCGTTGGCCTTCGGGACGATGACTGGATTTGCTAGCCAGTCGGGGTGGAGGACTTCTCGGATGAATCCGGCGTCGAGGAGCTTGCGGACCTGCTCGCGGATAAACTCCTGGCGCTCTGGCGCCTGCCGCCGGACCTTCTGCTTCACCGGGCGGGCGTCCGGACGCACAGCCAAGTGATGCTCGATCACCTCCCTAGGGATCCCGGGCATGTCGGACGGTTGCCAGGAAAACACGTCCACGT
The DNA here is from genome assembly GCF_958298935.1 of Phragmites australis. Classification (NCBI taxonomy): domain Eukaryota; kingdom Viridiplantae; phylum Streptophyta; class Magnoliopsida; order Poales; family Poaceae; genus Phragmites; species Phragmites australis. The sequence continues at coordinate 10,330,508 of NC_084928.1, forward strand.
TAGCCCGGAGGAAGGCGACGAGCGCGCTTTCCTATTTGCTGCCCAGGTTGCTGCCGATACGGACAACCTGGGTAGCTTCTTCGCCCACCTCGACCTCCTTCGTTGGAACAGAGGTGTCGGCGGCGAGTCGGGGTCTGGATGAAGAGGGTCCCGGGCCCCCTGAGGAGCCATCAACCTCGGCCTGCGCTGAGACCAGAGCCATGTATGATTGTTCGGTGCAGGAGACAGCGCTGCCGGAGTCAGCGATCACGGAGATAGAGCCTGCGGGGCCGGGCATCTTAACCGTAAGGTATGCATAATGCACGGCCATCATAAACTTGGCGAGCGCCGGACGCCCGAGGATGGCGTTGTAGGGGAGAGGGAGCTCCGCGACATCGAAGAGGACGCACTCCGTGCGAAAGTTGTCCCGACTCCCGAACGTGACAGGCAACTCAACCTGCCCGAGGGGCAGGGAGTGTCCGGGAGTTACTCCACAGAAGGGGAGTGACGGCTTTAGGCGTCGGGAAGATACTTGCAGCTTCTCGAAAGCCTCTTTGGAAAGGAGGTTGAGGCCGGCACCACCGTCGATCAGCACTCTGCCGACCTTAACATTGCAGATAGTGGGAGACACAACCAGAGGTAGCCGTCCCACGGCTGCAGTACTGACGGGGTGATCTGCCATGCTGAACGTGATCGGAGCATCCGACCACCTCAGGGGTCTTGTGGCCTCCTCGCTCGGGGTTGCCGAGCACACTTCGCGCCGCATGACCTTGATGCCACGGCGCGAGCAGGGTGTGTAAGCGCCCCCGTCGATGAAGACGACCGCATGCTCAGGCTCCTGGAAGCCGAGCTCGGCGTTGTTGGGGACGACCTCGGCATCGCCTCCCCCGTGGGACTCGTCGCGCTCCCTCTGGCGCTACTCCACGAGTCCTTTGACCGTACGACACTCCGTGAGGTCGTGCCATCTGGTCAGGTGTATGGGACACCATTTACCTGGCTCAGGCCCCGTGGGAGCGGGGACCCTCGCTGGAATAGGAGCTCGGCCAGGGGCCGGGGCTCTTGATGGAGCTGACGCCCTAGCCGGTGCCGGGGCCCTCGCGGGCACAGAGGCCCGAGGAGGAGCCCGAGCAGGGGCCCTGACGGGGCGCCGATCGACACCCGGCCGACGCTCTTGCCGGTGATCGGGCTCTTGCGGCTCCCTGCGAGCGGGGACTTGGGCTAGCTCAACGGGAGCGGCCTCGCGCTTCCTTCTCTTTTTCTTTTCCCGCTTATCAGAGCGGGAAGAACTTGGCTGGTCGGAAGCGGGGCGAGGAGCATGCCATGCCCTGGCCTCCGCAGCCTTGGCGCACTTATCGGCTAGTGCGAAAAGCTCCGCAGGGGTCTCGATCTCGTGCATACCTAGCTTCTCGAGCATCCGCTCATCATGGACGCCCTGCCGGAAAGCAACAATAACAGCATGGAGGGCCACTCGCGGAATAGTGTTGCGAACCTGGCTGAAACGCTGTATAAATCGCCGTAGCGTCTCCCCTTCCTGCTGTTGGACGGCGTGGAGGTCGCACTCCAGACCGGGACGTGCGAACGTGCCCTGAAAGTTGGCCACGAATTGGTGGCACAGGTCATCCCAGGAGCTGATAGATCCTGGGGGTAAGTTCATAAGCCAAGAGCGGGCGGAACCCCTCAAGGCAACATGAAAATAGTTTACCATCACCTTTTCGCTGCCTCCGGCCGCTTGGACGGCCGTCGTGTAGATCTGGAGGAACTCGATGGGGTCGATGGACCCGTCGTACTTCTCTGGCAGCTCGGGGCGGAACTTGGAAGGCCACCTCACCCGGCGGAGCTCGGCGGTGAAGGCACGGCAACCGATGCCGTACCCCGCAGCACGAGCGGGGGTTCTTGGTGGCGAGAAGCGGCGAGCCGGGGATCCCCGGTGGTCGTGGGCCGGGAGAGAGGAAGCCTGGTCCTCTGCCCCAACCCCCTGTCGGGTCTCCCGCTGACGTTCGAGAGTGACTCGGGCATCCTCGTGGCCCCTCCGCTCGTCAAGGTGCAAACGAAGGTCCCGGGCTTCTGACACGGCCAGGGGGACTGCGCTCCGCCTGGAGACCCCTCGGCCCGTGCGGGTGTTGCCCGCTGAGGAACCGGCTCGGGCGGTACCATGCTGAGAAGTGGTGCGAGGACTCCCGGCCTGCACCTGGCGACGAGCAGTGCCGACCAAAGCGACGACATCTTGCATCCACCGGCCTTCCGGAGTGTTTGGCGTGGCCTGAATGGGCGGGTGTCTGAGGAGAGCTTGTGCTGCAAGCAACGCGCTCCCTGGGCTGGCCTCACTGAAAGCGAGCCTGCGCCGAGGCGGCACCCGACGTGGTCCAGAGGCGGACCTGACGGCCGGGGTCCCGACCACCTGCTGGGGGTCGGAAAGTACGTCGGCAGCGGCGCCGGCGCTGATGAGCCCAGCGCCTTGATCCCCTTGGGCGGGAAAAACCGCACGCGTGGATGGCGGCTGCCGCGGGCACGCAGCAGCGACGGGGCTTTCTCGGTCGTCGGGCAGTGCTCCGTTACTGGAAATAGAGCCGGAACGCTGGAGACGGTGCCCACCGGCCATCTTTTCCTGTAAGAAAACGTGAAACAAACAATCCAGGGATACTCCCCCCTACCTGGCGCGCCAGCTGTCGGAGAGTGAACTCCTGTCGCAGGGATCCCGAGAGACCCCTTTTTAGAGATTCGGCCGGGGGGATGATCCTGGATAAGCTTGTTGGGAAATAAGCGGGAACGGAAACAAATGCAATGGCTGGTGGGAGATGATCGCTCTGATGCGAGAAAAAGGGGTACACTGGGGTTTAGACAGGTTCGGGCCGCACGGAGGCGTAACACCCTACTCCTGTGTGAGTGTTATATCTGCCCTTGAAGGGGATTCTTCAAGGAGGTATCTGGTTCTAAGGGGAGAACTGTTTACAAAGAGCTTGAGGCTCTTATGTTCTAGCTTAACTTGGGCTGGTTCGAGTGTCCGTCAATCTATCTTTGACCTGGTTCGTCGGAGATTGTTGGTTGTCTGGTGGTCGGGGGCTGTCGTTCTTCCTCTTTTTCACACCCCCTTCATGTTCTCCATCCTTTTCTTTTATAGGTGCGCCGACCTCAACATATCCTGAATGAGAAAGGGGGGACGCAAATGCCAAAGTCCCACGGAGAAGGGCGCAATCATCTCATCTTGGTGAAGTGACAGGGGCGGTGGAGAAATGCGGCGCGTATTCGACCTCCAGCCGCTGCGGAAGCCTCGGGGCGCCATGAAAGGGGCCCACCGGGCAGCCTCAGAGGTGCCCGGTGCGCCCACCCTGTCTTGTTCTTCTGTCAGGGCAGGGTGGCAGGCCGAGCGCTTCGATTCTGGCAACGTTATCCCGAGGCACCTGGATGAAACGGGACGGGACCCGTGCATTTAATGGACCCACGCCCCCCTGCCAGTGCATGGCAGGGTCTGACACTGGGGCGTGGGCAGCCAAGAATGTCAGGATGTCAGAATGTCAGACCGCGCGTGCCTATTAAATGCGGCATTGGGCCTTTGACTGGATGACACCCTGACGACGGGACCCTTCGGGTCTTTGAATGATCTTGCGCGAACCTTCGGGGAACCGAGTCCTCGGGGGCTGCCACGTGCAGCCCCGAGCACTCTCTCCCGAGCACTGCGGTGGGGCCTTCGGGGCACCGAGTCCTTGGGGGCTGCCACGTGCAGCCCCGAGCACTCTCTCCCGAGCACTTCGGCGGGACCTTCGGGGTACCGAGTCCTCGGGGGCTGCCACGTGCAACCCCGAGCACTCTCTCCCGAGCACTTCGGTGGGACCTTCGGGGAACCGAGTCCTCGGGGGCTGCCACGTGCAGCCCCGAGCACTCTCTCCCGAGCACTTCGGTGGGACCTTCGGGGCACCGAGTCCTCAGGGGCGGCCACGTGCAGCCCCGAGCACTCTCTCCCGAGCACTTCGGTGGGACTTTCGGGGCACCGAGTCCTCGGGGGCGGCCACGTGCAGCCCCGAGCACTCTCTCCCGAGCACTTCGGTGGGACCTTCGGGGCACCGAGTCCTCGGGGGCTGCCACGTGCAGCCCCGAGCACTCTCTCCCGAGCACTTCGGTGGGACCTTCGGGGCACCGAGTCCTCGGGGGCTGCCACGTGCAGCCCCGAGCACTCTCTCCCGAGCACTTCCTTCTTGGTATTTGGGCTCGGCGGATCATCGGGGAACTAGGGTGCTCGGGAACCAGAGGCGGCGGCCCCGAGCACCTTCTCCCGGGGCTTAGCCTCTTCTTACCTTGCAGGGTGGTGACATGTGGTGGATGGCCGGCCTGGCCTCGGGACTTAGGGACCCCTGGTTCTGAATACACCGACAGTAGGTGAAGGACAAATGTCCCAATTTACAGCCAAAAACCCTACCTAGTTGTTCTGCCTTATTTATTGATGTGTTGAGAGGAACCTGACAAGATTTACTGTAGTTGACTTTGAGCCCAGTAGATTGCGTGAAGGATTTTAAGATACCCTTTAAGCACAACAGGTCTTTTTGTGAGGTTTTTATAAAAAGAATTGTGTCATCTGCACATTGGATTTTTGAGAAATCATTGGTATATAGGCATATAGCTGGAATTGGGAGACCAAGAATTCCCAACTCATGAGCCATGTTTATCATGTACTGAAGAAGTTCAGTGGATAAAACAAAAGGCAAAGGAGATAAGAGGTCTCCTTGCGTGACCTCTCTCTTGCAGTGAAATGGTTGGCCAGGAACTCCATTGAGCAAAACAGCAGAAGTTCATGAGCTGAGGATTCTCCGCGTCCAATTAACCCATGTGCCCCCAAGTGTGATAGCATGACCAGAATTGTACTATGTTCAATGGTGTCAAAAGCTTTTTCAAAATCCAGCTTGATAATTACAATCTCTCTTTTGGAGTGTTGACATTGATAGATGTACTCAAAGGCCTAGGCTAAGCAATCCTGTATGGTCATGCTTTTGATAAAACCATACTGGTTTTCATGAATAATAGGTATGGTAACAACTTGTAAGAGGTTAGCCATGAGTTTTGTGATTATCTTCATGACACGGTTTAGGAAAGAGATTGGTCTAAAATCATTTACCCCTATAGGGTTGTTGTTTTTTTGGCACCAATGTAATGAATGATGCATTGAAGGCATGCAATTCAAGAGTTCCATTGAAGAAATCACCACAATTTGTGTAGAAATCTTCTTTAATTATATGCCAACACTTTTGAGAAAAAGGCCATTGAAACCATCAGGCCCTAGAGCTTTGTCAATAGGAATTTGCATCACAACTTTATCAATCTCTTCTGTATCGAAGGGAGCTGAAAGTTGATCAAGGTTGTTGTGTTTCCTCACTAGGTTATGTGGTTTGAAATGCATCTTGGGCCGAGATGAGGTACGCATCCTTGCTTTGTAGGCTTCCAAGAGGATGGTGGCCTTTTCATGATGATCAGTTGTCACACCCGGTTTAAAGACCAAAACCAGATGTAAACTATATGTATGCCAGGATCAGTTATTCATACATATAGCGACTTCATTAGTGTAACAGACACAGTATTTCTTATTACAACGCTAGAATATTACAAAATGACCACCCACGGGTCTAAAGAAAAGAACACCACAGCGGAAAAAGGGAACGGCGCAGCTCCAAACCAACAGGCAGCCGACCGAGAGGTCCCACAAGCCTAGAACTCGGCATCAACCTCGGGGAAGTCATCCTCAGGAAAATCTTCAAATGCGTCACCTTCTGAAACAGCAAGCGTGAGTATTTCCAATACTCAACAAGTGGGGGAAAACAAATGAATCTAATATGGTGGCTTGAGACAAGGTTTTCCTAATCTAGGGTTTCATTTGCATAAAAGCTGGTTTTTAGCCCTGAACTACGGAAACAAATTTTTATTTTAACCGAGAAAAGATGTACCAAAGGTTTTCTTTAACCTCCGGGAATTCAACCCAATTCCCAGACCAAGAAAAACACCCACCCCGACTAATCATGCGAGGGTCCAGGCTGCTCATAACCGTGAGCACGGTTGAATATTCAGTTTGACACTCTGCAGAGTTTGTGCACTTTACCCACGAGTCGTGATCTTCTCTGTTGCCGGCACCTGATGGTACCTTACACACTTCCGGGGTGTGCGCCAAGAGATCACTACGAGGCTTTTCCAGAGAGTCTCCCAGAATGCACTTGCCCACTGAGGTTTCACCGCCGTACATAAGTGGAGTAACCCTCCACCCCAGAGGCCCCCTCTTGTGCCGGGTAGAATCGGGAAGTAACCCTTCCTTATCTACACATCCGATTGGCTCATACAACCCTGGGAGAACATCTAGTTACTAGGCCAAGCCGTACCATATTGGTCTCGTGGTTGCCTTGTTTGCCATGGGTGTTCGCTCCACGAACCGGTCCATAAAATGGTCTGGGCAAGACCTCCAATAACCCCATAAGGGTATACTACCCAACAACCAAACAACCAACCATGTCGGGAAAAGTACTCCTTTCTTGCCCAGAACCCCAATTATCTCCGTTGTTAACTCCCTTAACAACATTAATTTTCCATGATATTCTTCCTATATCAATTTTTAGTTCATAACTCAAGATTCATCATCCTACACGCTACATGTTCATCTAAAGCATGGCTAAGCAAAAACATGATGATCTTGTATGGATAAAGCATCTATATCCAACACTAGTATTTGCTATACTACCCATTTTTGTAAAGCATCATGCATATTTTGAGAAAGACTACTTGATGTAAAAGCTGGGTTTGCAACATGGTCAAGACACTTGCCTTCGTCGAAGTGTTGCACAGGTCCTTCAAAATCTTCTTCTTGAAAATTGCCGAACTCCTGGACTGAATCGTCTACACGAGCACACAATCTAACATGAGAACAGTACACCAAACATTCCTAAAACTATAGAAAAACCCTATAAACAGATTCTACACGTCGCTACGAGAATAAGAGCGCAAAGATCGCCTAAATCGGAGCTACGAGCAAAAAGTTATGAGCTTTTGAAGTTCCAGGGGTGTTTCTGCAAAATTTCCTTATTATCAGAGAAAAATCTGAATTATTTTTATACTGGAAAACAGGATTTATGACGTCATAAACAATATTGGTTTATTCTTCTATTAGAAAGGAAATGGAACAGGTTCATGAGACCATGGACCAGGGCCGGTCGGCCGGTCCATGAGTCCACGGTGGACCGAAGTTCAAAAGGCGAAGAGGTTTTAATCCTGGCCGTAGAAGGGAGATCGACGGCCGAGGATGGTCCGGGCTCGGTCCGAAGGCGCGAGCGGTGGCCGACGGCGGCGGGGTGATCGGAGCGCGACCGGAGTTGGCCGAAACGGGCTCCGGCGGCCGGGTTGGTCCGATGAGCGGCGGAAGGGAGAGAGGGGAGACCGGTGAACTCACCTCGAGCTAAAGGGGTGGCCGGAGGGGCGACGGGGTGACCGGGCGACGACGAGGGCGGCGACAGCGGTCGGTGCGGCGGCGGGGAGGGCTCTCCGGTGGCTAAACGGTGATGCAGACCCACGGGATCGGCTCCGGAGGCACCTGCGGAGCCCAAGGAGCGATTAGCTCGGCTGGAGACAGTGCGAACGAGAAGAACGACGGCGGCGGTGCATCTCACCGGAGCCGAAGAAGAAAAGGGCGGCGACGGCGTTCCGAGCGGAAAAGCGTGGTGTGAGCGAGTGTGTGGTGTGCGGATTCTTGCCGGGAAGGTAGAGGGTGGCTTAAATAGGGGAGATGGTGGCCGGAGTCGTCGGAATTTGAAGGGGAGAGGAGTGGCAGTCATGGCCTTGATGGCCGGCGGTTTCCACTCGGAGTTGAGCACTAAAACGGCTTTAAATGGAGGGGAAAGGAAGGGGGAGGGGCAAGTGCACGCGATGGAGGTGATTCGGGGCGGGGAGATGAACAGGGAGGCCGTAAATGAAACCGGTGGTGGCGGCGGCATTTAAGCAGGGAGGCGGGCGGATGGAGGAAGAAGAAGGAGAGCCGTCGGCTGAGGTTCGGCGCGCGGCTCCAGCTCGGCTCAGCGGGTCCACACGGCAGAGGGGGGTTGACGGAAGAAGGCCGGCTGGGGGGGCGGCTGCAGGCCGGCTCGGCCGATGGGCCGGCGCGGGGGAAGGGAAGACAGCCCACGAGAGGAGGAGAAGGGGAGGGAAAATGGGCCGAGGGAGAAAGAATCGGCCCGAGGGCATTTTTCCTTTTAGAATTTCTTTTTCCAAATGAATTTCATCAAATTTTCCAATGGGGTTTTAAAGCGGCGAAACCTAGCGAAATTTTGCAAACTTTTTTTTTCCACCCAATAAAACCTTATTGCATCTACAACGGCATGAATGCAACAAACAATAAACCTAGGCCAAGTTAAATTTTAGAAATTAATTTCCTATTGAGCTAAGTTGCAACACCTGAGTTAATTCTAAGAAGGTTTTAAATTATTGCAAAAATTTGAATTTTGGGTGTTACAAACCTACCCCCCTTAGGATGAATCTCGCCCTCGAGATTCGGGTTGATCTTCAAATAACTGCGGGAATTCTGCCTTCAGATCGTCTTCTCGCTCCCAGGTTGCCTCATCTTCTGAGTGATGACTCCATTGAACTTTGCACATTCTAATAGCCTTTCTTCTCGTTGTTCGCTCTGCAGTATCCAGAATTCTGATAGGATATTCTGCATGGGTCAGGTCTTCCTTTGGGTCCACTTCTTCCAGGGACAACTGTTCTTCTGGCATCCTTAAACATTTCTTTAATTGAGACACATGAAATACATCATGCACGTCAGCCAGTGCAGATGGCAGTTCCAACTGATAGGCTACCTCTCCACGTCTAGCGATTATCCTGAATGGTCCAATGTACCTAGGTGCCAATTTTCCTTTGACCTTGAACCTGCGGAGACCTCTGATAGGCGAGACTTTCAAATACACCATATCCCCCACTTCAAAGGTCAATCCTCTCCGTCGATTATCCGCATAACTCTTTTGTCGGGACTGTGCGGCCTTCAAGTTTTCCCGTATGGCCTGAACCTGTTCTTCTGCTCTTCTAAGAATTTCTGGCCCAAACACTTGGCTTTCTCCAGTTTCGTTCCAATACAGCGGAGTTCTGCACCTTCTACCATACAAAGCTTCATATGGAGACATTTTGAGGCTGGCTTGGTAGCTGTTATTGTAAGAAAACTCTGCATATGGTAAGCTTTTATCCCAACTCTGCTTGTACTTCAAGGCGCAGGCTCTTAACATATCTTCCAACACTTGGTTGGTCCTCTCTGTCTGTCCATCGGTTTGGGGGTGATATGCGGAACTGAAGTTTAGTTTAGTGTCCAAAGATTCGTGTAGTTTCTGCCAGAAGCGAGAGGTAAATTGGGTACCTCTGTCCGACACAATCTTTTTGGGTACCCCATGTAGACACACAATTCTTGACATATACAACTCGGCAAGTTTCGCACTTGAATATGTTGTCTTGACTGGGATAAAATGCGCAACCTTCGTTAAGCGATCCACCACTACCCAGATAGAATCGTAGCCTGCTTGAGTGCGGGGTAACCCGACGATGAAATCCATACCAATTTCTTCCCACTTCCACTCTGGAACTTTCAAGGGTTGCAATAATCCTGCTGGCCTTTGATGTTCTGCCTTTACTCTCTGACAGGTGTCGCACAAAGCCACATATTCTGCAACATCTCTCTTCATACCATACCACCAATAATACTCTTTCAGATCCTGATACATCTTAGTGCTCCCGGGGTGAATGGAATGTGCAGAATCGTGTGCTTCTCGCAAAATTAAATCCTTCAAAACTCTCTGGTTGGGTACACAAATCCTTTTCCCAAACCATACTGTTCCTTGATTATCTTCCGAGAAACCCGGTGCCTTATCTGTTTTTATGAGTTCTTTGATCTCCTTTATTTTCTCATCTTCCCATTGTCCTTTTTGGATGTTTTGTTCCAATTGTGACTTCATTTCTATTACTGTTGCATCCATGTCGGCAATAAAACCTAAATTTAATCTCTCAAATTCCTTGCATAATTCCGGCTGACTTCCTCGCAACATAGTCATATTGCAATATCCCTTCCTACTCAGGGCATCTGCCACAACGTTTGCTTTCCCAGGGTGGTAATGTATTCCCACATCATAATCCTTGATTAGTTCCAACCATCTACGTTGCCGCAAATTAAGATCCGGTTGGGTGAAAATATATTTTAGGCTTTTATGATCCGTATATATTTCACATCGGTTGCCAATGAGGTAGTGCCTCTAAATCTTTAGGGCGTGAACCACTGCGGCTAATTCCAAATCGTGGGTTGGATAATTTTCCTCATGTTTTCTTAACTGCCTAGATGCATATGCTACCACATGACCTTCCTGCATAAGCACACATCCCAACCCTTGTCGAGATGCATCACAATACACCGAGAACGTCGTCTGGGTGTCTGGCATGATAAGAACTGGCGCGGTGGTCAACTTTTTCTTCAATTCGTTGAAACTGGCTTCTCGAGCGGCTGTCCATTTGAATTCTGCTCCTTTTCCTAGTAGTTCTGTCATTGGTTTCGCTATCTTGGAAAAACCTTCTATAAATCGGCGGTAATACCCTGCTAAACCCAAGAAACTGCGGATTTTCGAAACATTCTGCGGGGTTTTCCAGTTTAGTACATCCCTTACTTTGGACGGATCTACGGACACACCTCCCGATGAAATAATATGACCAAGGAAGGGTACTTCCGTCAACCAGAACTCACACTTACTCAATTTGGCATAAAGTTGGTTCTCCCTGAGTTTCTGTAATACCATCCTTAAGTGTTCCTTGTGTTCTTCCTTGTCCTTGGAGAAGACCAGGATATAATCAATAAACATTACGACGAACTTGTCCAGAAACTCCATGAAGACTTTATTCATTAGGTACATGAAGTATGCTGGCGCATTTGTCAAGCCAAAAGACATTACCGTGAACTCATAAAGGCCATATCGGGTGACGAACGCGGTCTTTGGAATATCCGAAGCGCGAATCTTCAACTGGTGGTATCCGGACCGAAGATCAATCTTGGAGAAAATACACGCCCCTTTCAACTGATCAAACAGACCATCAATGTGAGGCAGTGGGTATTTGTTCTTGATAGTTACTTCATTGAGAGCCCGATAGTCAATACACATCCTTTGCGTTCCATCTTTCTTGGGTACAAAGATGACCGGAGCTCCCCAGGGTGAAGAACTAGGGCGGATAAACCCTTTGTCTAACAGTTCTTGGATTTGCTCCTTGAGCTCTGTCAACTGATTGGCATCCATTCTATATGGTCTCTTATATATAGGTGCAGTTCCTGGCACTAATTCAATCACAAATTCTATTTCACGATCTGGCGGCATACCTGGAAGATCATCGGGAAATACGTCCGGGAATTCGTTCACCACATTGATCTCTTCGATAGGAATACCCTTCATTTGATTTAGTGAGCCTTCCTCTGTCGAGGGTATAGCTGCAACAAACTCGACCTGCGTGCCTTCTTGTTTAGTCAGTCGAACTGCTCTTCTGGCGCAGTCTATGATTCCCTTATATTTTGCCAGCCAGTCCATTCCCAGTATGACATCAATCCCATTGGATTCCAGAACTATAAGGTTGGCTAAGAAATCTACCCCCCTTATACAAAGGCTTAGCTTTGAGCATATATACTTTGCCCTCATCTCTCCTCCAGGAGAGCTAATAATCATTTGCTGCTTCATATTTACAATTGGCAGATTATACTTTGCAACATATCTTGCAGTGATGAATGAATGTGATGCTCCTGAATCAAATAAAACTGATGCTGGGTTTGAGTTGACAAGGAACATACCAAGCACCACATCTTGCGCCCCTTGGACTTCTTCAGTAGTGACATGGTTGATTCGCCCACGCGCGTAATTCTGTTGAGCCCGGTTGGTTGGAGCTGGTGCTGGATTCCCATTGCGGCCCGGAGCTTGATGTTGTCCCTGCTTTGGAGCATTCCCATTGCCATACTGCACGGGAGAGTTGCTGGGTTTCTTCCTTGGGCATTTATTGGCATAGTGCCCTACTTCACCACAGACGAAACATGCCTTTCCGGTGGAAGGTGCCTGATCACCAAACTTCTGTTGAGGCGTCGGGGGTTGGGTCTGACGAGGGGCTTGGAAATTTGAGCGCTGAGCTTGCATTTGTAGCTTGTTCTGGTTCTGGTGCTGGTTCTGTTGGCGGAACATGGGTCCTTGTTGAGGTGGGTTATAGCGGGGTCAGAAGCGACTGCTTGAGCCTTGGCCTTGAGAAGACATCTTTCTCTTATGCTCCATCTGGCGGCGTTTGTGTTCCACCACCAGGGCTTTATTTACCATAGCCTGGAAGCTTGCGAAATCTTGGGGAAGCAATGCATATTGGATACCATCATTCAGGCCCTCTAGGAAGTGTTCCTGATTTTTCTCATCTGTATCGACATCCTCGGGGGCATACCTTGATAGTTGTGTGAACTTTGCCACATACTCACTTACAGACATAGCTCCCTGCTTAAGCTCATGAAATTCCTTCTTTTTGAGTTTCATTGCCCCAGCTGGTATATGGTGAGTGCGGAAACTGGTCTGAAACTCCGCCCATGTGATGGTTTGTGCGTCTTCATGGGCATTGACGTATGCGTCCCACCAATCAGTCGCGGGCCCTGAAAGTTGGTGTGAAGCAAACAAGACCTTTTCCCTGTCGTTGCACTGAGCTATTAGGAGCTTCTTCTCCGTGGCGTTCAACCAGTCATCGGCATCCTTTGGTTCCATAGCCTATGAGAATACTGGGGGCTTGGTTCTCATAAACTCTCCCAACTTATTCTGCGGCGGAGGAGGAGGGGCTTGCATGCGCACGGGGGGCCTGCTGCATATTTGCCATAGTTTGAGCTAGTCCTTGAAGGATTTGCGTTTGCATGGCCATCATTTGCTCCATGTTGAATTGAGGTGGTGGAGGAGGAGGAGGCAGTTGCTGGTTGTTGTTGACTTCGTTGTTGACGGCGCGGGGGTTTCTCCTGGTGTTCACCATCTGCTGGTTGCCAAGGTATGAGCGGGGAACGGAGGAAAAAGCCAAGACGACAAGATATGACTGAGACAGGAAGAACAAGAGCAAAAAGACTCCCAACTATTTATTATATTATAAGATAACTGATGCAATGTGGAGAAAGAGCATCCACCTTACATCGACAATCACAAAAAGATCCAACTCATAACATGATCACAAAACAGACACGACGACACCAGGACTAGACAACACAAACGGTCTAGACGACTTATTAAACTGGCTTTAGGTACTCTCCTAAGCATGCGACCCGGCAGATGGTTTGGCAGTTGACTGGTCGTCGTCCTCCGAAGACTCCTCACTGGAAGGATCACTGCGGCTCGGCCTCTTGGGAGAGGGCGAGCGAACGGACTGGTCCTCTGAGTCGGAAGAGCTGGACATCCCATTGAGGCTCTTCTGCAGCTCCCTGATCTGTGCTTCGGCATCACGAAGGCGCTTGCGGGTGTCCTGAAGTTCGTCCATGGCTTCATCCAAGTCCTCGTGCAGTGTGGTGGCCAGCAGCACCTGCTCTCGAGCCACACCGCTGTGCTCGTGGGTGGTCGCCTTCACCTTGATGTCCCGGCTTCCACGCTCTCGACGAGGGAAGTAGTCGTAGGAGGTCCCCCTCAGAGCACTCCTGTGGCGCTCACAGACACGAGCCAGTGCCTGCCTTGCTGCGTCTCGGATCCCCACCTCGAAGCTTGCATGGACGGCTATGGCTTTGTGGATGCCCACAATCTCATAATTGTCATCGCCTTCCGGAGAACCGTAGAGGCACACCTCCACTGTCCACTCCTCACGTCCTGGACAAATCTGGCGAAGACCGTGGTAGACAGGCGCCTTGGTGTACCCTAGACGCTGCAGCATTTCCACCAATATCATTGGTGCCTTCCCTGCTTCGAATCCCTTGGAATGGTACAGCTTCTTGCTTCCGTTCTTAGGGATGGTGACTCCACGGCTAGGTCCAGCAGAGGCGTTGGGTGCAAAGGTGGCCGGGGCACGGGGAGGAACATAGCCGCCTGTGGTCTTGCGGGAAGTCTGCTTGACACGAGCCATCTACAGTTTGGAAACAAGAGAGAATCAGAAAACATTTTCAATAAAGCAGTAAAATGAAGCTCAAGGGTAAATGAAGATTTTGCAAATATAATTTTTTTATAAATAAATCCTTATTACGCGACCATTTCTAGCTAGGCTTGCGACCTACGGTCAACACGGCTCTGATACCACTTCTATCACACCCGGTTTAAAGACCAAAACCAGATGTAAACTATATGTATGCTAGGATCAGTTATTCATACATATAGCGACTTCATTAGTGTAACAGACACAGTGTTTCTTATTACAACGCTAGAATATTACAAAATGACCACCCACGGGTCTAAAGAAAAGAACACCACAGCGGAAAAAGGGAACGGCGCAGCTCCAAACCAACAGGCAGCCGACCGAGAGGTCCCACAAGCCTAGAACTCGGCATCAACCTCGGGGAAGTCATCCTCAGGAAAATCTTCAAATGCGTCACCTTCTGAAACAGCAAGCGTGAGTATTTCCAATACTCAACAAGTGGGGGAAAACAAATGAATCTAATATGGTGGCTTGAGACAAGGTTTTCCTAATCTAGGGTTTCATTTGCATAAAAGCTGGTTTTTAGCCCTGAACTACGGAAACAAATTTTTATTTTAACCGAGAAAAGATGTACCAAAGGTTTTCTTTAACCTCCGGGAATTCAACCCAATTCCCAGACCAAGAAAAACACCCACCCCGACTAATCATGCGAGGGTCCAGGCTGCTCATAACCGTGAGCACGGTTGAATATTCAGTTTGACACTCTGCAGAGTTTGTGCACTTTACCCACGAGTCGTGATCTTCTCTGTTGCCGGCACCTGATGGTACCTTACACACTTCCGGGGTGTGCGCCAAGAGATCACTACGAGGCTTTTCCAGAGAGTCTCCCAGAATGCACTTGCCCACTGAGGTTTCACCGCCGTACATAAGTGGAGTAACCCTCCACCCCAGAGGCCCCCTCTTGTGCCGGGTAGAATCGGGAAGTAACCCTTCCTTATCTACACATCCGATTGGCTCATACAACCCTGGGAGAACATCTAGTTACTAGGCCAAGCCGTACCATATTGGTCTCGTGGTTGCCTTGTTTGCCATGGGTGTTCGCTCCACGAACCGGTCCATAAAATGGTCTGGGCAAGACCTCCAATAACCCCATAAGGGTATACTACCCAACAACCAAACAACCAACCATGTCGGGAAAAGTACTCCTTTCTTGCCCAGAACCCCAATTATCTCCGTTGTTAACTCCCTTAACAACATTAATTTTCCATGATATTCTTCCTATATCAATTTTTAGTTCATAACTCAAGATTCATCATCCTACACGCTACATGTTCATCTAAAGCATGGCTAAGCAAAAACATGATGATCTTGTATGGATAAAGCATCTATATCCAACACTAGTATTTGCTATACTACCCATTTTTGTAAAGCATCATGCATATTTTGAGAAAGACTACTTGATGTAAAAGCTGGGTTTGCAACATGGTCAAGACACTTGCCTTCGTCGAAGTGTTGCACAGGTCCTTCAAAATCTTCTTCTTGAAAATTGCCGAACTCCTGGACTGAATCGTCTACACGAGCACACAATCTAACATGAGAACAGTACACCAAACATTCCTAAAACTATAGAAAAACCCTATAAACAGATTCTACACGTCGCTACGAGAATAAGAGCGCAAAGATCGCCTAAATCGGAGCTACGAGCAAAAAGTTATGAGCTTTTGAAGTTCCAGGGGTGTTTCTGCAAAATTTCCTTATTATCAGAGAAAAATCTGAATTATTTTTATACTGGAAAACAGGATTTATGACGTCATAAACAATATTGGTTTATTCTTCTATTAGAAAGGAAATGGAACAGGTTCATGAGACCATGGACCAGGGCCGGTCGGCCGGTCCATGAGTCCACGGTGGACCGAAGTTCAAAAGGCGAAGAGGTTTTAATCCTGGCCGTAGAAGGGAGATCGACGGCCGAGGATGGTCCGGGCTCGGTCCGAAGGCGCGAGCGGTGGCCGACGGCGGCGGGGTGATCGGAGCGCGACCGGAGTTGGCCGAAACGGGCTCCGGCGGCCGGGTTGGTCCGATGAGCGGCGGAAGGGAGAGAGGGGAGACCGGTGAACTCACCTCGAGCTAAAGGGGTGGCCGGAGGGGCGACGGGGTGACCGGGCGACGACGAGGGCGGCGACAGCGGTCGGTGCGGCGGCGGGGAGGGCTCTCCGGTGGCTAAACGGTGATGCAGACCCACGGGATCGGCTCCGGAGGCACCTGCGGAGCCCAAGGAGCGATTAGCTCGGCTGGAGACAGTGCGAACGAGAAGAACGACGGCGGCGGTGCATCTCACCGGAGCCGAAGAAGAAAAGGGCGGCGACGGCGTTCCGAGCGGAAAAGCGTGGTGTGAGCGAGTGTGTGGTGTGCGGATTCTTGCCGGGAAGGTAGAGGGTGGCTTAAATAGGGGAGATGGTGGCCGGAGTGGTCGGAATTTGAAGGGGAGAGGAATGGCAGTCATGGCCTTGATGGCCGGCGGTTTCCACTCGGAGTTGAGCACTAAAACGGCTTTAAATGGAGGGGAAAGGAAGGGGGAGGGGCAAGTGCACGCGATGGAGGTGATTCGGGGCGGGGAGATGAACGGGGAGGCCGTAAATGAAACCGGTGGCGGCGGCGTTTAAGCAGGGAGGCGGGCGGATGGAGGAAGAAGAAGGAGAGCCGTCGGCTGAGGTTCGGCGCGCGGCTCCGGCTCGGCTCAGCGGGTCCACACGGCAGAGGGGGGTTGGCGGAAGAAGGCCGGCTGGGGGGGGGGGGCGGCTGCAGGCCGGCTCGGCCGATGGGCCGGCGCGGGGGAAGGGAAGACAGCCCACGAGAGGAGGAGAAGGGGAGGGAAAATGGGCCGAGGGAGAAAGAATCGGCCCGAGGGCATTTTTCCTTTTAGAATTTCTTTTTCCAAATGAATTTCATCAAATTTTCCAATGGGGTTTTAAAGCGGCGAAACCTAGCGAAATTTTGCAAACTTTTTTTTTCCACCCAATAAAACCTTATTGCATCTACAACGGCATGAATGCAACAAACAATAAACCTAGGCCAAGTTAAATTTTAGAAATTAATTTCCTATTGAGCTAAGTTGCAACACCTGAGTTAATTCTAAGAAGGTTTTAAATTATTGCAAAAATTTGAATTTTGGGTGTTACATCAGTGGCTACTCTACCATCTTCACTTTCTAGGCTTGTGATGGTGTTTATCCTGTATCTCTCTGTTGCAGCTGCATGAAAGAATTTTGTGTTTTCATCTCTAAATTTGGTCCATCTCACTATGTATCTTTTTTCCAATACTACTTTTTGTACTGCAGTAGCTTCAAAATATGTTTTTTCAAAATGTTTCAGAAATTACTCTCCTGCGGTACAAGGATCTTTGTTCTTCTAGCTTATCTAGGACTGTAAGAGTGCTATCACAATCTTTGATCACATTATTGAGCTGAGATATGTCTTTGCTCCATTTCTTGAGAGCCTTACTGAGCAATTTCAATTTGGCAGTGATTCTAGTAGCACTGTTATTAGCTCTAACATTGGTAGACCAACTGCTTTGGACCAACTCAAAAATCCAGGGTGGTCAGTCCAAAAATTTTCAAATCTGAATACTTGGGCCTTTGGAATCGAAGTGCCAATTTGAACTTTGCATGGGATATGATCTAATAGAGGTTTTGCCAATGGAAGAAGTAATGTATTGGGGAACTCACTGATCCAATTGGAGGAAGTAAAGCACCAGTTAATCTACTAAAGAAGTGGGTCTTCCTACATGTTACTCCATGTAAATTTTCTGCCTTTGAGAGGGGTCTCAAGCAGGCCTAAGTTGCTGATGATTTCATTGAATATAGATATATCATTCATATTTCCACCTTCCTTGTTTCCATCTGATAGAGACCTGTAGAAGTTGAAGTCCCCCATGATCATCCAATTTTCATCCTCCTCAATCTGAAGATTGTTCATCCAGATAACAAAATCATCTCTTTCTAGTCCTTGACAAGGTCCATAAATAGTAGAAAGCTTCCAAATGTTTCCATTATGCACTGAAGTGAATCTGATAGTAACAGCGAACTTATTAATCTCAACAATATCCACTGAAAAGATATTGTTGTTCCAAACCATGAGGATACCACTAGAATTCTCCACGGAAGGAGAATATGCAAACTGACATAATCTTTTCGGGGCTAACTTCCTAATAAACGAATGATCAAAGTGTTCTTGACCTTAAATCTCCTTCTAACATACACCTGGGTGATGGCAGGTTTGATGAACTACGCTGCCTTCTTGCTGCAGCAGTTTGCAGCCATCGTAGAGGAAGTTTGCATGCTAGTCAACTTGGCTTGTTCTGTCAGAGCATTCACTTCAATGCCAATGATTTCTGCTATGTCCAAATGTAGTGTTGTACAAGAGAAACAGGAATGGGGAGGGAGATGATACATCTACTCACACCTTGAGGCCGCTACACATAGTTACCAATGACTCTTCTTAGATTATCAGCCAGAAAATGAGCAATGGCATCAAGTTGGTCATTATTTCCTTGCTACTTTTGTCCCACTATTTGCATGTCATGAGTATGCTAACCCTTGTTGCTTTTGCTCTTGCTGGGTTGGTTGTCATCTAGGGGGATGAACCCAATTCTTGGCTGCGGGGTGTTTGATGCTAAGTTCTGCATTTGTTGCTGACTTTCCACAGGCTCAATTAGCTGTTGTTGTTAGGTACTCGGAGAGACAAAAATTGCCATGCTGAAATTAGTTATGCGCCTCATATTATGGGGTTCGGATTGTAACTGAAACACAAACGAAGGCACTAAGGTTTGTTGCAGGCCTCTTGAAGCTATCATAGAAGGAAGGAAGGTCACACGTATCAGCTTTTGTGGTTCCTCCTGTTGGAGCAGTTCAGTTATGAGTCTTTTGAACTAGCGCTGATTGATTTGGGAACCAAAGTGAGAATTGTTTGAACCGGGGTGTGTTGCACTATTGCAAGTGATTGGGCTTCTCTCTCAGTACTTGCTCCTTGATAATGGGTCTTGTCCATAGAGGAGGAAGATGAGCAAACATTAGCCTTTTGCCTCCATTTCAGCCTTGTTTTGAGTTTTCTTCTAAAACAATATTTTGCCCGATGCCCATAATTGAAACAACTTTGACATCTCACTTCTTGCAAACAATCCCTAACGAAGTGACCCAAACCAAGATAGATATAACAAGTGAGTTGAGAGGCAGCTGAACCCTTGAAGCACCATGGTTGTAGGGAGGAGGCACTAGTGGGGGGTGTAGAGCACGGGAAACTATTATGCGCCTTAGGTGTTTGGCTACAAGGGGTGGCATGCGCATCTGTCCCATGAGAGTGAAGCACGTGCTTCAGCTTCTCGAAGATTTTGCTTGCTTGAACAAGGTTGCATTGGTCCAAAAATCCCCCCCCCCCCCTAACTTGAGTTTCAAATTTCCATACCACCAATCTTGATTGTCCGAGAGTCCAGAATCGGAGAGGATTTTCTGATCGAAGAATCTTGGACAAGCTTGCTGGCAAAAAGAACCCTCTTGCTGTAATGATTTTTTCTGGAAGGTTTCTTTGTAAGGGACCTTAGTCCATTGTTTCTCTTCCTCTGCATTCCAAGCATTATGTTCCCTCTGCCAGTTGGCGCCGCCATCTCTCCAAAGAAGAAAATAAACATCAAAATGATTTGTAATGACCCTCCTGAGAGAGTAAACATGGAATCCAATTTCTTTGGATGCTACAGAGAAACAGAAGTGCCTGTCACTCTCATAGTGAACATAAAATTCAGCTGGTGTCCCTCCTAGAATCGAATGCAAAGCCAAGCTCACAGATTCTTCAGTCAATCAAAATGTAAATATGCGGTAGTATGCGAGGAGGAAGAAGCATCCATGTGTGAAGGAGGAAAAATGATGAACTGAGGAGTGGAAATGAGCTGCAACTTCTGCTTGAAAATTCTTTCCAACATCAAAATATCAGTCCTTTGTGAGGACAGGATCGGTATTCATCTTTCAGCTTCAGATTGTGGCCAGCAAGAGCTTGGTCTTCTCCCTAAAGGGGTGGCAGCCAAGCAGGCCAAAGAGGTAAGCAACAACAATGGCAAGCGATCGGCATCCGTCAGCTGCAGCAGAAACTGCAAGGGCCAGTGATGGCAACAGGGGAGACCTTAAATCTCCCCTGCACTACCAGCTTCCTCCCAGCGCTAACCCATTTCCACTAGTGGCGACCAACAGGAAGAGGGAGAGGGGCCTGCGGTTAGAGACGGGGCTTCCAAGCGGAGACCGAGGTGGTGTCGTTGGGCGGTCCACCAAAGGAGAGCGGAGGATGAATAGGCGATCTCGACCAAGCACCAGCGCTCCACCGCGCAAATAACCCAACACCACATGGGAGCAGCAGTGTAATACTCTGTAGTTTATTGAATTATTGAAAGCTGATTTGTGCCACTATGCTAGCTATAACCTATATATAGTGTCAGGTGTACGTAGTCATGAGCTTGTTGCAGCTCTCTAAAGTAGAATCAACTGGTTATGACTATCATCTATTTCTCATACCTTGCATACATATTGAAATAGAAGCACATGTCTTTGATCATGAGTACATACACCTCACACACGCATACTCACACCTACCACCTGCATTTCTCACATCCTTGAGATCCTAGCCTTAAGGTTGTGACCAAAGAAAATGTCTGCTTTCTGAGAGGGAAGCATTTTGATGTAGGAGGTAAAATCAAAAGTGCAGAAATTCTTCTACACCCCCTATTACTGTTAGTTTGTATCTATTAAAACATTCCAGAAGAATTTTATAGAAGATACAAAATCTTTTTAGAAATTCTAAATAGATCCTTCGACTTTTCTAAGCCAAGGGCAATTTATAGAAGAACTAATCAGCTTAAGGAAAAATCACATGGACATAGCCCGAGACATAACCAGCCCAAACCGACCTACACAATGGCCCATGGGCAAGCCCATATCATTATCAAGGGTTTAAATACAAGAATACCATATTTCCAGTAGCAAAATAATTATTTCTAATAATTTTTCTACATGTTTAGCCTAAAAAACCAACAGATACCACTAGCCAAATGCCCAGATTACCCTTCCTTGAAAACCTAGTTTTCCATGACACATCACAAACACAAGTGTCAAGTTACCATGCCATTAAGACATGCAAATGGTGATGTGTCAACCTACAAATTATCCTAAGCATGCAAATTCCAAAACAATCGCCACAGATTATGGCAGTTTGCAAGCATAAATAGAAGGATAAACCCCCTTGGCCGGTCACCATCCTCATTTGGTGAAGGCCAAGGGTGAACTCATCCCTCACCCTCTCTTCTCTTTCTATTGACTTGATCATGGCTAATGTTTAAGCTATGCCTTGATAGGATCAAGAGTAGAGGAGGGGAATCAAGGTAGGTAGACTATAAGCATCATCCCACATCACACTCATCCTTGCATCTACTTCCTTGTGCTTATACTAGCACACATGCATGTTTGATTAAGTGCTTATACTAGCAATGAATAGGATTTGAAATGCAGCATAAAGATTATGCCATATCACCTTGCCATGTATTAAGGATCACTAAAACTGAGCTATAGTTGATCATGAACAACTAGCATGAGTAGGCCAACATAAAGATCATAAAATGGCTATCAAATTAACAAGTGATTGGCATATGTGAATGTACTTAAGATGCCTAGAGGGGGGTGAATAGGCTTTTCTGAAAATTAAAACTAACCAGCGGATTAAATAGATGCCGGATACTCTGGTGAAGGTCGGATACTCCGATCTGTCTGGAGTATCCGGTCTAGTTTGGAGTATCCGGTCTAGTCTGGAGTCTCCGGGCTATCAGGAACTTGAGAACAACTAAATTCTAAAAGGTGATACTTGTTCTAATATTAGCACAAAGCTTAAACAAAAAGATATACTAGCAAGATGATCACAAAAACTAATTGTATGGGAAAAATCCCAAAACTACACAACTAATTAGAATTGCACAAATGATGAGACAAGAGATTAACCCGAAATTCGGCCACCTCACAAAGAAGTGCCTACGTCTCCGTTGAGGAGCTCACAAAGAGCCAGGTTTTTTCCAACCCTATCCTCTTCTAGCGACCACAAAGATCAAGCTAGAATTTCCTTACTCAAGTCGATGTCGATTAAAAACTTCCCATGGCACTCCACAATGATTGAGTGCTCTATGGGTGACGCCTTACCGTCTAGGAGCACAAGGCTCCAAGAGAAATGATCACAATGAATGCTTGATGATGAACTCAATGCTCAATTGACTCAACTCCACTCCAAACACAATCTCACGAATTTGGCGCAAAAACTAGGCACTAAAGATGTTTGGATGGCTTTTAAATGCTTTTGGAAGGCTTTATGAAAGTGGAGCTCAGCAGCAACAGAAAGCCTTTAAAGCTTGGGGGTGTGGGAGTATATATAGCTCACTCTCAAAAACTAGCCGTTACTGTTCTGACACACCTACCCCAGAGTATCCGGTGAACACCGGAGTCTCCGGCCTAAAATCCAAAACGGTGTCAGAACGGTCTCAGAACTGTGTCAGAACTAGCCGTTACGGTTCTGTTAAGCTGCCGGAGTCTCCGGTGAACACCGGAGTCTCTGGCCCAGAATTAGCTACCATCGAGACAAAGTTCGGAGACTTGCCGGACTCTCTAGGTACCGGAGTATCCGGTGAATACCGGAAACTCCGGCCTTTTAAAATAAATACTAATCAAGCGACCCTTGGTGGAGTCTCTCTCGGAGACTCCGGCCAAAAACATTTTCCTACCGGAGTATCCGATGAACACTAGAGACTCCGACCTTTTTCTACCAAAAATAAATGCTTAACTGAGCAACCCCTGGCAGAGTCTCCCTCGGAGACTCCGGCTTAAAAACTCACCAACTACCGGAGTGTCCGGTGAACACTAGATACTCCAGACAATTAAAAATTCAGAACTGAGGCTCTTCTGGCGAAGTCTTTCTCGGAGACTTCGGCCAAAATACTGAGGACCGGAGTATCCGGTGAACACCGGAGACTCCGGACTCAGTAAACTCTGTCAATAAGCCCGGTGTCCGCGAGTGAATGTGTCTCTCAACTTATTAGTTCTAAAGGTTATTTGAGCATTGAGACACCATGAAAGCTAACAAATGCAACCCTCTTAATAGTACGGCTAACCTAGACTCAATTTCAAAGATAGAACAATTTAAAACCTATTGAGTACTACACATTGCTTCTCTTTTCGTTTTGAGGGGCGTCAATCGTCGTGAGTCTTCACAATTGAGACTAAGAACTGTTCATAGCTTCGATAAACATATTAGTTCCTCAATCGTTTTGTCATCAATAAGCCAAAACCCACTTAGGGGGCCTAGATGCACTTTCAATCTTCCCCTTTTTAGTGATTGATGACAACACGATTAAAGCTTACAAAAGATAGCTGAATGAAAAGGATTTTGAATTCTAGAAGATATGGCGAGCTCCCCCTAAATGTGTGCATTGATTGAGAATCGAGTTAAGCTCAAATGCACATATTAAGAGAAAATTTTTGCAAGAGCTCCCCATATATCCTAGGATCCGTGGGATGCAAGATTGGGTAAACAAGAGTATTCAAGATGCATATGACAAGATATATATCATACTCAATCTAATGAATAAGGTACGACAAGCATCACACTAACATGAAAAGTCTTACAAATTTTAAACAAATCACAAAGTTCAATACAAACAATAGATAAGTCTCAATGTCCAACTACGATGAAAAGATAGAGAGTTCAAAGATGAAAAGGAAGGAAACTAAGAAATTGACATCTCTCCCCCTTTGGCATCAAGCACCAAATAGAGGAGAGGGACTAATCGCTGCTTTCTTCGTAGATATCATCTCCGTCGTCGTCATTCCCACCTCCATCATTGTTGCCATCGTGAGAGGAGCGCGTTGTAGGGAAGTCTTCGGCATCGGAGGAGTCATCGTCATGTGGTGCTTGAGAGCTCTCAGCAGCCGCTTGGGCTTCATCATACCAAGCCCACGGATTCTCAAATTCAATAGGTGCACTCTCTGCTTCGTTTGAAGCGATAGGAGAGCAGGGCGGCTGAAGGTTCATTGAGGCATACATTGCCTTTTGGCATTTTTCCATCTTCTTCAGTCGGACATTTTGCTCTCTAATCTGAATGGCATTATGAGTACACACATTAAAGATGGCCTTGAGAGCACTCTTTATAAAAGATGATCCTCGTGGAGGAGCACGTCTTGAGGCAATTTTCCTTGTGCTCGGGGGGACACGAGGAGGAGATGGCGAAGGAGATGGAGCTTTGATATTTAGAAGCCTCATCTGATATGGCTCGTGTTTGATCTCTTTCACGAATGTCTTCTTGGATACACGCTCGATGATTGACATGATGTAAGGAGCGTACCCATAACTCTTGACATGTGATTTTGAAGTGAATACTATTTCTTCCCACAGAAAATATGCAACGCTAAAGGGTGCATGATCATTGGACATAGCTGCGAGAAGGTACCTTGAGATGCTCTGCACTGTGGTTGCATCCCCGCTTTTAGGTGCCAATGTGAGTCAAAATAGTGAGTTCAAACATCTGTAGAAGGGCCTCATACCGGTGAGTTTTCCAAACTCAACTTTTCCATGATTAAGATACATAAAGCCTAGCTCTTCCAAAGTGAGTTGATGCTCGTTGTGAATCTGATCCTTATGGGTATCACGAGTATCAAACCGAAAATGGTGAGCAAAACCTCTAAAGCTCACCTTGTATTGTTCTCCTTCAATCATCCAATGCATGAAAGGGTTTTCTGACCCATCGAACCAGACTATAGCATAGAACTGTGCGATGACTTCTTCGCACCAATCATATTTGAAAGCCATGATATTCTTCACCTTCTTGTGCTCACATGCAGCTATAACTTCATTAAACATAGGATCATTCTTCTGTGCCATATAGTTCCAATCTATCCATTGCATGTGGGTTATATGCTTCTTCTTGGTGAGAATTACCGTCTTGTAGAAGTCTGCTTGGAAATCATTCCAGGAACGGTAGTCCGTGACATTCTTCTCATAATCAAAAGGATTTGTCTGCCTCTCAGAGTTCACCTTTGACACATGTTCATGTAGTTGACTGTCTTCTTCGGAGTATCAAAAGGTGAAGCTGTTCTGAGAGGTCTATGAAGTTTTAGAGGTCCAATCACATTATCTTCCTCTTGCTCCTCTTCATGATCTTCTTCAACTGCATCAGATTCAGAGTTGCTCCCCATAGCAATGCCTTTGCCTCTCTCTTCCCGAGAAGGCATGCTACCTCTACCCCTTCCTGCTGTCACAGGAGCCAATCCCCTTCCACATCCACTCTCGCAACCTCTAACAGCTTGATTTGTGGTCCTGCCTGGAACAAAATTAGTTCTTTGCGATCCTTCAACAAAAGTCTCTTCTTCAATACAAATGCCTCTTCCAGTGGCTTGTGGTGATTTTACTTTCTTAACCACCTTCCGAACTCGTTCACCACTTGCATGTCCGCTGCCACTATCCTCTGATTGAGCCGGTGCACTTTGCTCTTGTGCACGAGGATCGCTTCTTTGTTTCTTCTTTCGCTCAAATGTGTGACCTTTCACATATCTATCTCCGGCCATGACGAGATTCCTGAGATATAGAGAAATAAGGATTTAAGAAGTTGCAGATAAGCTTGATGACAGGGCTGATTATGAAAAACTGATAGATACCGGAGTATCCGGTGTTCACCGGATACTCCAGTCAGCCCGAGCCAGTCCCAAAAGTTTAGGGTTTTGGGAGATTTGACCAATAAGAGATAAAACTGGTGGAGAAACAAGTTCTAAGATGTATAAATAGCTAGTCTACCAAAGGAAATTGATCCTAGAGGAGGGCATTGAGAGATCGGGAGATTTTTTTTCTTCGAAAAAGTACCTTTTAGGGCAAAAACACTCCGGTGGTTTGATGAATAGGGATGTCTGGAGTTTCTGACCTTGGATTCGAGTGAGAAATAAAGAGGGATGATGAAACTCCTTGGTTGCTCTTGAAAATCGCCGGAGAGGATCACTTGAGGTGAGAGGGGTTGAGAAAAGATGTGTTTGAGGAATAAGAATAACTGTTCAGGTAGAGAGGGGATATAAGAATCTGGAGAACCCGGAGACTCCGGTGTAGACCGGAGACTCCGGACCTGATACATTACCGGATACTCCGGTGAAGACCGGACTTTCCGGGAATTGGAGTCTGGACAGGAATCAGCAGATACATGAACAGTATCAGGTACCAGCTACTCCGGTGAACATCGGACATTCCGGCACCTGGAACTGTGATAGAATAGAGAGAAGGCTGAAATTTGAGGAGGAATTTTTCGGGAGATGAGGGTTGGACATATAAGACTATTTTACCACTTGTGATCAGCCAACAAGCATCATTACATAACCATGATCACAAGTAGCAAATTATGATCAAAAGATCAAAAAATCAAATAATTTTGAAAATAGCACTCAAAAATGCAATTTTCGCAAACTCCTAGCTAAGAAAGCTATAACTCTATAACAATCAAATGTATGCAATAGTTCAAGCCATGTTTCGAGAATCTAGGATATTTAATTCACTTCTCAACTCGCAAAACCTTTGCTCGTCTAGTGGCTTAGTGAGGATATCGGCTAGTTGTCTTTTGGTTCTCACATGGCGAATGTCGATATCCCCTTTTGTTGCATGGTCTCTCAAGAAGTGATGTCTAATATCTATGTGCTTGATTCTTGAGTGTTGCACGGGGTTGTTAGCTATTTTGATGGCACTCTCATTATCACACAAAAGTGGAATTTTGGACGTGTTGTGGCCATAATCTCTTAGTGTTATCCTTTTGAGGTATATCGCTCTATGATAGGTTCTTTACTTTATCTTTGTGCATCTAGGTCCGATATCATGCTTAGTGTGTGCATGTGTGCAAGATTTCAAGCCACTCCAAAAGAGTGCCATTTAATGGCCGTTAAGAGGATTCTTCGATATTTAGTTTATACACCTTACCTTGGCTTATGGTATCCTAAAGGGTCATCGTTCGACCTTATCGGCTATTCGGATTCCGATTATGCCAGTTGCAAAGTGGATAGGAAGAGCACCTCAGGGACTTGCCAATTCTTGGGTAGGTCCTTGGTGTCTTGGTCGTCCAAGAAATAAAACTCCGTAGCCCTATCCACCGCCGAAGCCGAATATGTTGCCGCGAGAGCTTGTTGTGCTCAACTCCTATGAATGAGGCAAACATTGAGAAATTATGGCCACAACATGTCCAAAATTCCACTTTTGTGTGATAATGAGAGTGCCATCAAAATAGCCAACAACCCTGTGCAACACTCAAGAACCAAGCACATAGATATTAGATATCACTTCTTGAGAGACCATGCAACAAAAGGGGATATTGACATTCGCCATGTGAGAACCGAAAGACAACTAGCCGATATCCTCACTAAGCCACTAGACGAGCAAAGGTTTTACGAGTTGAGAAGTGAATTAAATATCCTAGATTCTCCCAACGTGGCTTGAACTGTTGTATACATTTGATTCTTATAGTGTTATAGCTTTCTTAGCTAGGAGTTTGCAAAAAATTGCATTTTGAGTGCTATTTTTCAAATTATTTGATTCTTTGATCGTTCGATCATAATTTGCTACTTGTGATCATGGTTATGTAATGATGCTTGTTGGGTGATCACAAGTGGCAAAATAGTTTTATATGTCTAACTATTCATCTCCCGAAAAATTCTTTCTCGAAACTCAGCTATTTCTCAATTCTGTCACAGTTCCAGGTGCCGGAATGTCCGGTGTTCATCGGAGTATCCGGTACCTAATACTGTTCATGTATTCGCTGATTCATGTCCAGACTCTAGATCCTGGAATGTCCAGTCTTCACTGGAGTATCCGGTAAAGTGTCAGGTCCGGAGTCTCTGGTCTACACCGGAGTCTCTGGGCTCTCCAGATCTTTTATCTCTACTCTACCCGAACAGTTACCTTTCTTCCTCAAACACATCTTCTCTCAACTTCTCTCCTCTCAAGTAATCCCCTCCGGCGATTTTCAAGAATAACCAAGGAGTTTTGTCATCTCTCGTTGTTTCTCACTCGAATCCAAGGTCAGAAACTCCGGACTTCCCTATTCATCGAATCTCCGGAGTATTTTGCCCTAAAAAGGTACTTTTTCGAAAAATCTCCCGATCTCTCAATGCCCTTCTCTAGAATCAATTTCCTTTGATAGACTAGCTCTTTATACATCTTAGAACTTATTGCTCCAGCAGTTTCATCTTTTATTGGACGAATCTCCCAAAACCCTAAGTTTTTGGGTCTGGCTCGGGCTGACCAGAGTATCCGGTGAACAACGGATACTCCGGCATTTGTCAAAAACTCTGAAACAGCCCTTTCGTCAAGCATATCTCGCGGGCTCTTAAATCCTTATTTCTCATATATCTCAGGGATCTCGATATGGCGGGAGATAGATATGTGCAAGGTCACACATTTGAGAGAAAGAAGAAGCAAAAAAGTGATCCTCGTGCACAAGAGCAAAGTGCACCGGCACAATCTGAGGATAGTGGCAGCGGACATGCAAGTGGTGAGCGAGTTCGGAAGGTGGTAAAGAAAGTGAAATCACCTCAAGCCACTGGACGTGGCATTCATCTTGAAGAAGAGACTTTTGATGAAGGGTCGCAAAGAACTAGTGTTGGTCCAGGCAGGACCAAAAATCAAGCTGGCAGAGGTCGAGAAAGTGGACGAGGAAGGGGATCAGCCCCTGTGACAGCAGGAAGAGGTAAAAGAAGCATGCCTTCTTGAGAAAAGAGAGGCAAAGGTATTGCCATAGGGAGCAGCTCTGAGTCTCCTGATGCCGTTGAAGAAGAGCATGAAGAGGAGCGAGAGGAGGATAATGTGATAGGGCCTTTGAAACTTCACAGACCTCTCAAAACAGCTTCACCATTTGATACTCTAAAGCAAACAGTCAACTACATGAAGCATGTTTCGAAGGTGAACTCTGAGAGGCACACAAATCCTTTTGAATATGAGAAGAATGTCACTGACTACCGTTTCTGGAATGACTTCCAATCGGATTTTTACGAGACGGTCATTCTCAACAAGAAGAAGCCTATAACCCATATGCAATGGATAGATTGGGACTACATGGCACAGAAGGATGATTCTGTGTTCAATGAGGTTATAGCTGCATGTGAGCACAAAAAGGTGAAGAATATCATGGCTTTCAAATATGATTGGTGCGAAGAAGTAATTGCACAATTCTATGCCACAGTCTGGTTCGATGGAGCAGAAAACCCATTCATGTATTGGATGATTGAAGGAGAGCAGTACAAAGTGAGCTTTAGAGCTTTTGCTCACCATTTTCGGTTTGATACTCGTGACACTCATAAGGATCAGATTCACAACGAGCATCAACTCACTTTGGAAGAGTTAGGCTTTATGTATCTCAATCATGGAAGAGTTGAGTTTGGAAAACTCACCGGTATGAGGCCCTTCTACAGATGTTTGAACTCACTATTTTGACTCACATTGGCACCTAAAAGCGGGGATGCAACCACAGTGCAAAGCATCTCAAGGAACCTTCTTGCAGCTATGTCCAATGATCATGCACCCTTTAGCGTTGCATATTTTCTGTGGGAAGAAATAGTATTCACTTCAAAATCACCTATCAAGAGTTGTGGGTACGCTCCTTACATCATGTCCATCATCGAACGTGTATCCAAGAAGACTTTTGTGGAAGAGATCAAACACGAGCCATATCGTATGAGGCCTCTGAATATCAAAGCTCCATCTCCTTCACCATCTCCTCCTCGTGTCCCCCCAAGCACAAGGAAGATTGCCTCAAGACGTGCTCCACCACGAGGATCATCTTTTATAAAGAGCGCTCTCAAGGCCATCTTTAATGTGTGTACTCATAATGCCACTCAGATTAAAGAGCAGAATGCCAGACTGAAGAAGATGGAAAAGCGCCAAAAGGCAATGTATGCTTCTATGAACCTTCAACCGCCCTGCTCTCCTATTGCTTCAGACGAAGCAGAGAGTGCACCCGTTGAATTTGAGAACCCGTGGGCTTGGTATGATGAAGCGCAAGCAGCTGCTAAGAGATCTCAAGTGCAACATAATGATGATTCCTCCGATGCCGAAGACGTCCCTGCAGCGAGCTCTTCTCACAATGGCAACACCGATGGAAGTGGGGATGACGATGACTGAGTTGATATCTACGAAGAAAGCAGTGATTAGTCCCTCTCCTCTTTTTGGTGCTTGATGCCAAAGGGGGAGAGATGTCAATTTCTTTCTTTTTCCAGCTTTGAACTCTTATCTTTTCATCACAGTTGGACATTGAGACATATTTATTGTTTGTGATGAACTATGTGGTTTGTTTAAAAATTTGTAAGACACCTTATGTTAGTGTGATGCTTGTCGAGCTTGTCGTGCTTTATTTATTAGATTGAGTGTGATATATATCTTTTCATATGCATCTTGAATACTCTTGTATACTGAATCTTGCATCCCACGGATCCTAGGATATAGGGGGAGCTCTTGCAAAATTTTGTCTTAAATATGTGCATTTGAGCTCAACTCGATTCTCAATCAATGCACACACATTTAGGGGGAGCTCGCCATATCTTCTAAAATTCAAAATCCTTTTCATTCAGTTATCTTTTGTAAGCTTTAATCGTGTTGTCATCAATCACCGAAAAGGGGGATATTTAAAGTGCATCTAGGCCCTCTAAGTGGGTTTTGGCTTATTGATGACAAATGATTAAGGAACTATTATGTTTATCGAAGCTATGAACAGGTTTTAGTCTCAATTGTGAAGAATCGCGATGATTGACGCCCCTCGAAAAGAAAAGAGAAGCAATGTGTAGTACTCAATAGGATTTATATTGTTCTATCTTTGAAATTGAGTCTAGGTTAGCCGTACTATTAAGAGGGTTGCAATTGTTTGCTTTCATGGTGTCTCAATGCTCAAAATATCCTTTTAGAACCAATAGTTGAGAGATACATTCACCCACGGACACCGGGAAAAATTGGCAGTGTGTACTGAGTCCGGAGTCTCCGGTGTTCACCGGATACTCCGGTACTCAGTGTTTAGGTCGGAGTCTCTGAGAAAGACTCCGCCAGAAGAGCCTCGATTCTGAATATTTTTAATTGTCTGGATTCTCCGGTGTTCACCGGATACTCCGGTAGTTGGTGAATTTTTTGGCCAGAGTCTCTGGGAGAAACTCCGCCAGGGGTGGCTCGGTTAAGCTTTTATTTTTGATAGAAAAAGACCGGAGTCTCCGGTGTTCACCGGATACTCTGGGAAGAAAAAGTTTTTTGTTGGAGTCTCCGAGAGAGACTCCGCCAAGGGTCCCTCGGTTAGCATTTAATTTAAATGACCGGAGTCTCCGGGTTCATCGGATAATACGGTACCTGGAGAGGACGAAGAATCCGGCAAGTCTCCGGACTTTCTCTCTGTGGTGACTAAGTCTGGCTCAGAGACTCCGGTGTTCACCGGAGACTCCGGGCAGATCAACAGAACCATAACGGCTAGTTCTGACACCATTCTGACCCCGTTTTGGATTTCAGGCCGGTGATTCCGGTGTTCACTGGATACTCCGGGGTAGGTATGTCAGAACAGTAACGGCTAGTTTTTGAGGGTGAGCTATATATACCCTATACCCCTAGCATTTATTACTTGTTGTTGCTCCTGAGCTCCACTTTCACAAAGCTTCCCAAGAGCATTTAAAAACCCTCCAAACATCTCTAGTGCTTAGTTTTGCGCCAAATTTGAGAGATTGTGTTTGGGAGTGAGGTTGAGTCAATTGAACATTGAGTTCATCATCGAGCATACATTGTGATCATTTCTCTTGGAGCCTTGTGCTCCTAGACGGTAAGGCGTCGCCCGTAGAGCACTCAATCATTGTGGAGTGCCACGGAAAGTTTGTAATCGACATCGACTTGAGTAAATAAATCTAGCTTGATCTTTGTGGTCGCTAGAAGAGGATGGGGTTGGAAAAGACCTGGCTCTTTGTGAGCTCCTCAACGGAGACGTAAGCGCTTCTTTGTGAGGTGGCCGAACTCCGGGATAATTTCTTGTCTCATCATTTGTGCAAGCTTTACTAGTTGTGTAGTTTTAGGATTTTTCCCATATATTAGTTTTTGTGATAATCTTGCTATTATCTCTTGTTGTTTAAGCATTGTGCTGATAATAGAACTAGTGTTACCTTTTAGTCCTTAGTTGTACTTGCTTAACTTCAGTTGTTCTCGAGATCTTGTATAGACCGGATAATCCGGACTAGACCGGATACTCCGTACAGACCGGAGTATCCGACCTTCACCGGAGTATCCGGCATCAGTTTAATCCGCTGTTTAGTTTTAATTTTCAGAAAAGCCTATTCACCCCCCTCTAGGAAACTTTAAGTACTTTCACTGAGTACGAATGTACTAGCAAGTCTTACACAATATAGGTATATAATATCCCGACTCCAAGGATTATGCATTGAGCTGTTAGCAAGAGTAGGCCACATGGTTAAGTAAAACATATGCAGTAAGCAACCTAGACATATGTGTGAGCAACCAACTTAACCAACATATATGAAATTACCCTGCAACTACCAACTGATCATATGAAACTGAAACCACATTAGTATCAATGTATAACAAGTGCTATCTCGACCACCTCCCACATATCCGAACCACAAACTACATATCCGAACCATACAACCGAACCAACCACGAGAACTCTACGACCGGGTGCAAATGAAACAATAGCATGCTCATGACTGAGAGCGCGGCAGTTCGAACTGTTTATACACCCTGCAGGGGATACTCCTGGACCCACACAACACGAGGATCATACGGCTTGTGCCACCCGCTAAAGTGCGCATAAGGGGGTACTCGTGACAACCTTTTCCAACCAGCCCCAACCGTGCGGGGTATGCATCGCTCGGCGCGGCGATACTAGAACTACTCCCGGAGAAAACTAGTACCGCTTACAAGCTCACCCGCTCACACCGTCGATGTTCACGCCCACAAAGCCACAACTGCGAAGGTACTCGGCTCACCTTATGTCACGTCCCGAAATCCATAATTGTGTGTTTTAATCCTAAAACATGCAATTTCAGCTTCATGTTCCAGTTTGGGTCACTGGAGCACTTCACTTTGAGTCAATGAGGTGGGAGAAGGAAAAACTAAGAGAAATAAAGGAGCTGGAAGCAAGTCTGAACTTTCCTCTAGGTAAATGGGGCCCACTTGGGTGGAAAATATCTCTCTATAAGTGGGCAACAGCTCTCTCTCCCTCAAACCTGCCCATACGTACTCCTCACCCACTCCACCACATAAGGCTTTTTGAGGAAGCAAGTTGGAGTTGGCTGTCTCTCTCACTCTATCTCTTAGGCTCCCTTTTTCCCCTTTTGGATCCCTACCTCTGGGAGCAAGATCAAGGTACGTATGTGGTACTCATGTGACCACCAGCTCAAGGACTACTCGTCCATCCAATTCATTTTCAGTTTCCCCGAAGGAATTCGAGCTGGTTCTGAACTTGTTTGGTGTTCTTTGGGAGAAGCAAGGAAGCAGCAGTTTTTCCTCTCTTCTCCAAGCCATTTTCCGTCGTTTCCTCCTTCAACTGGCGGTCACCAACCTCAGCAAAGGACCTTAGGTGAGTCTGCTAGGCTCCCATGGCAAGTATGCTCATTTTTGGTTGGATAGATCTTGGATCTGGAACTAGGGTTGCAAAGTTCTTAAAGTTCTACAGTCTGGGAACAAATGAGGATTTATGTGGATTTGAGTTAGGAATCATGTTGCTAGGCGGTTGAACAAAGTCTAGACCCTGTACACCCTTCTAGGCATTTTTACTTTTGATTTAGAGAGACTCCCAGGTTAGTTTAGCTCAGTTTTTCCCTTCGTAATGGCTGCTGTTCTGGAGCTGCGCGAGGCTGATTTTACTGTAGCGCGAGTACTGTTCACCCGAGCACCCGGATACTGTTCACCGAGCACCCCTGATACTGTTCACCGACGACCCCGGGTACTGTTCACCCGAGCACGGGCGCAGTCACCGCGAGCACTCCCGAGCACCCCGGGTACTGTTCACCCGACGACCCCGGGGGTACTGTTCACCCGAGCACGAGCTCAGTCACCGCGAGCACTCCCGAGCACCCCGGGTACTGTTCACCCGACGACCCCCCGGTACTGTTCACCCGAGCACGAGCTCAGTCACCGCGAGCACTCCCGAGCACCCCGGGTACTGTTCACCCGACGACCCCCGGGTACTGTTCACCCGAGCACGAGCTCAGTCACCGCGAGCACTCCCGAGCACCCCGGGTACTGT
This sequence comes from Phragmites australis, assembly GCF_958298935.1. Taxonomy (NCBI): domain Eukaryota; kingdom Viridiplantae; phylum Streptophyta; class Magnoliopsida; order Poales; family Poaceae; genus Phragmites; species Phragmites australis. Next base: position 10,364,882 of record NC_084928.1, read on the forward strand.
TCACACGACGACCCCCGGGTACTGTTCACCCGAGCACGAGCTCAGTCACCGCGAGCACCTCCTGATACTGTTCACCCGAGCACCCCGGGTACTGTTCACCCGACGACCCCCGGGTACTGTTCACCCGACGACCCCCGGGTACTGTTCACCCGAGCACCCCCGAGCACCCCCTGTACTGTTCACCCCGAGCACCCGAGCACGGTCGATCCCGAGCACCCCCGGGTACTGTTCACCCCGGGTACCCCGTGAGTACTGTTCATCCCGGGCACCCCGAGCACGGTTTATCAGGCTTTCCTGATAGCTGATAGCTTGTAAAATTCGTAGTTAATTCGTAGGAACTCCAAACTTTTTGAGACCACTTGGAAAATTCTGGTTTGGACAGTACGATCTTGGAATAATGTTGTCATGTATTGTGGAGCATATTTTTCTTACATGATCGCATTTCATACATGCTCATTACATTGCACGCGTTGCTCTCTGTAGTGAACGTCGATCCGTCGATCCCGGAGGCCGTGGGCGATCGTGAGGCGTCCCACCTTTCTGATTCAGGGCAGCAAGGCAAGCATCGTTCATATTGCACCGTGTCTACTTGAAAATTTAATATGTTATCTACGCTTATGTATACATTGCATGTGTCGGGTACTGAGTTGGGTAAAACCTATGCCGATGCATTATCCCATTTCGGTCACATGTCATGTGTTGTTCCTAGGAGCCTAGTGGTGTCATCGAGGTCTAATTTTAGTTCGCTATGCTTAGTGGTACTTAAGCTTTCCGGTAGAAGTCGACGACGGCGTCCACCGTTGTCGCGAGCCTAGGACTTATTACTTGTTCGCACTTATGGTTGTGTTGATGATGAGTCGGTTTGGTGAGTGGTGAGTTGAGACGAGGTGTGGGCGGTGTTAGGGGTGTCATCTGCTCACGAGGAGTCCTCAGGCAGTTCGGGGAGGGAACCCGGACACCGTAGACCGCTTGCACCGGTTAAGCACCGATCATCGGTGTAGTCGGCTTTAGCACATACCTTACTCACCACATGCTGATATAATGGTAGGCGAGCCGATTACCTTCGCAGACGTGGTCATGTGGGCCTCGTCATAGACGGTGTGAGTCCGGTTTGAGTCCGGGCTTTTAGCGGTATTAGTTTGCTCGGGGAGTAGTTCTAATACCGCCGTGCCGAGCTATGGTTGATCCACATGGTTGGGCCTGGTTGGGAAAGGTTGTCACGGGTACCCCCTTGTGCGCATCTTAGCGGGTGGCACAAGCCGTATGGTCCCTGTGTCGTGTGGGTCCAGGAGTATCCCCCTGCAGGGTGTATAATCAGTTCGAGCTGCCGCGCTCTCGGTCATGAGCATCGCTATCGCTTATCTCCACCGAGCGACCATATTTTGGTCGTAGAGTTTCGATGTGGGTTGTGGCATGGTTGGATTGGGGTGGTTTGGTCGGTATGTGGTTGGTGGTTTGGTGGGAATGGTTTGCTTTTATACACTTGTTGTTATATATCTGTTTTGATCAGTTGGTTGGCAGGGTTTGAGTCGGTGGTTGGTTAAGTCAGTTGCTTACACCTAGAGTCTAGGTTGCTTACCGCTTAATGAACTTAAACATGTCTTAATCCTTGCTACAGCTTTAAATGCATGATCCTTGGAGTCGAGAATATATATACTCATACTGTGTAAGACTTGCTAGTACCTTCGTACTAAGGGTGCTGCCCTTAAGTTGCTTCCAGGTTCGCAGGTCGGCGAAGAAGAGGCAGTGTTCGGCTACTTTGTGCCTGCCGATCAGGGTGGCGGGCAGGAGTAGCACCTTCTACTCCGAACTCTGGCGCTTTTGGTATGGAGCCTAAGGGCATACGGCTCCATACTCTTTTGTTGTATAGGTTTTTCTTCCGCTGCATAGTAGTTGTTGTTGTTCCTCTTTTGTTGTAAATTGTGGAAGCAGTTGCTTGTTTAACAATGGTAATCCAGTTTAATTATTTGCTCTCTATTAAACTGTGTTGTGATATTTGAGTTGGAAGGCATGTGTTCCGATCCTGGGCACAAAACACGTGCCGGGACTACCGGAATGGTATTCTGGTTAATCGTCGAGGTTGTGATTATGACTAATGATCATCCTGATGATTAATTAGAATACTATTTGGACGGTTCCTCACAGCTTGGTATCAGAGCCTGGTTTAATTTAGTAGCCTAAACATAATTAGTGCGTTGTTTAGTAAGTCGACAACTTCACCTAAACAACCCATAATTTATGTTTATGCCTCTTCATGTTTAATATGTATTAAACTGCTATCGTTTATGCCCCTAAGTTAAAATGCGTATTATGAGGGACGTTTATATGTCTTATACCACGTTGTTTTGCTTTCGACCCTGCATTGATTCATGTTGAGCATTGCATCTTCGGCTTTGCATCGTCGGAAGGTAAGGTACGACGCTCGGTGGCGGTTAATCACCGAGGGCTCAGCCGGATGCGAGGCAGAGGCCCGGCATGTTCCGTACGGTGATCCGTACGGGAAGTGAATACGCTAGCAATAGCGTATGAACATCCACCATGCGATGGGAGACATGGTCGTCTACTCGTGTGGCGTTTACACGAGATGTCCCGTAGGGTCTACGGGAAGTGAATACGTCGTTGTCGACGTATGGATTGTCGCTTGTACGGCATGTGGTACAAGGGCCGTTCGCGCTCTTACTCTTTCTAGCGCGAAGGGTACGTTCTGGATATTATAAACTGCCTGTGATTTTGATGCTTGCAGGTGCGATTCTTATTTTGAGAAAGAAGCGGTAGCTAGGTTCGAGCATGCATCATTTCATGGCATTCATGCATGCATTCATGTTTGTACATGTATTACGGGATTCTAACAATATATCCGGCGAACGCATTGTGCTGAGTCGGAATTTGACGTTTCCCCCTTTTATTTTACATTTCAAGAATGGTTGTCACTCGGCGTAGTGGAGAGGTTCCGGAGGGTTCCGGTCAGAACAACCCTCCTCCACCGCCGACCATGGCGGAAGTGCTCATGCAAATTGAGCAGAACCGCCAAGCGAATCACGCTCTCCTCCAGACGAACCAAGCGCTCCTGGAGGCTCTCGTGCGCAACGCGGCTCCTCATGGAGGAGGTGGGGCCGTGCGCCGAGACGACTTCTCGGACTTTTTGCGGACTCAGCCGCCGGTCTTCTCGCGAGCTGAGGATCCTCTCGATGCTGATCATTGGCTCCGGACGATTGAGCAGAAGCTCGCCCTTCTTCGTTGTGAGGATCACGAGAAGGCGCTCTTCGCCGCCCATCAGCTTCAGGGCCCGGCGGGTGCGTGGTGGTCCGGCTTCCTGGCCATGCACCCCGCCGATCACCGCGTGTCATGGGCGGAGTTTCGCGAGGCCTTCCGCTCGTTTCACATACCGAGTGGCCTCATGAAGGCTAAGAGGCGGGAGTTTGAGGACCTCAAGCAAGGAGGTCGTGCGGTGATGGAGTACGTGCAGGTGTTCAACCACCTTGCACAGTATGCTACCGAGGAGGTCAGCACGGATGCGCGCAAGCAGCGCCGCTTTGTGAATGGCCTGAACTCAAAGATGCAGGACCGGTTGTCCGCGCATAAGTTCGCCGACTTCAACGAGTTGGTGAGCACGTCGATCACAGTGGAGCTCAAGTATAAGAGCCACCAAGAGGAGAAGAGGCGGAAGAGGGGTTCCTCGTCTTCTGTGGGTGGGAGCTCGCAGCGCACCCGCACTGAGAGTCAGCCTCCACAGTTTCAGGTGCCGTCGGCTGGCTACCCACGACCGATGTGGTTTGTACCACGTCCTGCGTTCTCCGCCCCACAAGGGCAGGCTGCACGACCCGCCGGCTCCCAAGTGAGCGTGACCGGTGGCTCAGGCGGTCCGTGCTTCAACTGCGGCCGCGTCGGCCATTTCTCGAGGGAGTGCCCGTATCCGAGGCCAGGAGCCGCGCTGAGTGCCCCGCGACCACCGCCGGCTCAGTCAGCACCGCAGTCTTCGCAGGCGACTCACGTTCCCAAGCGTGGTCGAGCTCGCCACACTACCGCCGACGAGGTTCAGGAGGGTGACACCGTCCTAATGGGTACGTTGGATATGAGTTTCAACTCTGACATCTTTTCTGCAGTGGTTTTGTTTGATTCAGGAGCCTCTCACTCCTTTATATCTTCGGGTTATGTTTGGAAAAGTGGGTTGAGAGTCAGTGCTACCCACACACCGTACCTTATAGACGCCCCAGGGGCCAAAGTTTTAATCAACCAGTGTGTGAATAAAGCGGCGGTAATTGTCAACGGAGTTCCCTTCGTTGTCAATCTGTTAGTGATGAACTCGAAGGGAATTGATATTATTTTGGGAATGAATTGGCTCTCCAAGAACAAGGCTGTGTTGGACTGTGCTCGGCGGACCGTCACCCTCAATGGTCTGTCAGGTACTCGGGTCCAGTTAAAGCTAGAGGATGTCAAGTCCTGCCTGTTCGTCGTAAAGGCTGTCCCCACCAGGATTATGGAGACCATTCCTGTGGTGTGGGAATTTCCGGATGTCTTTCCTGATGAGTTGCCTGGAATGCCGCCTGGTAGGGCAGTGGAGTTCTCTATTGATCTCGTGCCCGGTGCGGCCCCGATTTCGAAGAAGATGTATAAGATGTCGCCAGTTGAGCTAGTTGAGCTGAAGAAGCAGATCCAGGAGCTGCTGGCGAAGGGTTTCATTCGTCCTAGTTCCTCACCTTGGGGATGCTCGGCTCTATTCGTGAAGAAGAAGGACGACACTCTCCGGATGTGTGTTGATTACCGTCCGCTGAATGCAGTCACTGTGAAGAATGTGTATCCGCTTCCTAGGATTGACATCTTGTTTGATCAGTTGACTGGAGCCCGAGTCTTCTCAAAGATTGACTTGAGGCTGGGCTATCACCAGATCAAGGTCCGACCTGAGGATATTCCAAAGACAGCATTCTCTACTAGATACGGCTTGTATGAGTTCACCGTTATGTCGTTTGGCTTGACTAATGCGCCGGCTTTCTTTATGTACCTCATGAACTCGGTATTCATGGAGGAGTTGGACAAGTTTGTCATTGTTTTCATCGACGACATTCTGATATACTCCAAGACTGTACAAGAGCACATTGGGCACCTCCGTATTGTTCTGGGCAGGCTCCGAGAGCATCAGTTGTATGCCAAGTTCAGCAAGTGTGAGTTCTGGCTCAGGGAGGTGGCTTTTCTGGGACATGTTCTATCAGAGAACGGAGTGGCAGTTGACCCGAGCAAGGTGCAGGATGTGCTCGACTGGGTTCAGCCCCAGAATGTCAGTGAGGTCCGGAGTTTTCTTGGACTTGCAGGCTATTACCGTCGGTTCATCGAGAACTTCTCCAAGGTTGCGAAGCCGATGACTCAGTTGTTGAAGCAAGGCAGCGTGTTTGAGTGGTCAGATGCCTGTGAGTCTGCCTTCCAGACATTGAAGAAGCTGCTCACGACCGCTCCAGTGCTTGCTCAGCCTGATGTGACCAGAGGATTTGATGTGTATTGCGACGCGTCCGGCATCGGTCTCGGCTGTGTTTTGATGCAGGAGGACCGAGTCATTGCATATGCATCCCGACAGCTGAAGCGTCACGAGGAGAACTATCCGACACATGATCTTGAACTTGCAGCTGTCGTGCACGCTCTGAAGATGTGGCGCCACTACTTGATGGGCAACTTGTGCCGTATCTACACGGATCACAAGAGCCTGAAGTACATCTTCACGCAGTCAGATTTGAACATGAGGCAGCGCAGGTGGCTTGAGTTGATCAAAGACTACGAACTGGAGGTTCACTACCATCCTGGCAAGGCGAATGTGGTCGCCGATGCTTTGAGTCGAAGGGCTCATTGTCACTGTCTTGTAGCCTCGCCGATGGATTCCACGTTATGCGATGATTTCCGGCGTCTTGGGCTTGATATGGTGCCGGACGGTTTTATTGCCAATCTCGAAATCAAGTCCACGCTCATTGATGAGATTAAGGCTGCACAGAGGGATGATAAGGGTATGGCCCGAATTCGAGAGAAGAGGAAGATCGGGCAGGCCTTGTGCTTTACTGAGGATGATCAAGGCGTTATCTGGTTTGGGGACCGTCTAGTGGTTCCGAGGGTCGAGGCGCTGAGGAAGAAGATCCTTGATGAGGCTCATGATTCGTTGCTATCCATTCACCCTGGCAGTACGAAGATGTATCAGGATTTGAAACCCCGTTTCTGGTGGACTCGCATGAAGCGGGAGATTGCTAGGTATGTGTCTGAGTGCGACGTCTGCCGAAGGGTGAAGGCTGAACACATCAAGCCTGCCGGCACACTCCAGCCTTTGCCCATTCCATCTTGGAAGTGGGAAGAAGTTGGGATGGATTTCGTTACCGGCTTACCGAAGACTTCGAGTGGGTATGACTCTATTTGGGTCATCGTGGACCGGTTGACAAAGTCCGCGCATTTCCTTCCTGTCAGGACCACTTATTCTGCTAAGCAGTATGCGGAGTTGTACCTCACTAGAATCGTTTGTCTCCATGGAGTGCCGAAGAAGATCGTTTCTGATCGGGGTACACAGTTTACTTCTCATTTCTGGAGAAGTTTCCAGGAGGCTATGGAAACCGAGTTGTTCCACAGCACGGCGTATCACCCGCAGACGGATGGTCAGACGGAGAGGGTAAATCAGATTCTCGAAGATATGCTCCGTGCTTGTGTGCTCACTTATGGGAAGAAGTGGGACATATGCTTACCGTTCGCGGAATTTTCGTATAACAACAGTTTCCAGGCTAGTATTGAGATGGCGCCATTCGAGGCCCTCTATGGTCGGAGGTGCCGTACACCACTGAATTGGTCCGAATCCGGTGAGCGGGCTTTTCTGGGTCCGGATTTGGTCAAGGAGGCAGAAGACCATGTTCGGAATATCCGCAAGAGTATTCTCACGGCCCAGTCTAGGCAGAAGAGCTATGCGGATCGACGTCGCCGAGAGCTCACATTTGAGGTGGGGGATCACGTGTACCTGAAGGTCTCACCTCTCAAAGGCGTTCGTCGATTCCAAGTCCGAGGCAAATTGGCACCTCGGTATGTTGGCCCATTTCAGATTCTTGCTCGGCGTGGAGAGGTCGCGTACCAGTTGGACTTGCCTCCGTCTCTCTCCGCCGTACACAATGTGTTCCATGTGTCACAATTGAAGAAGTGTCTCCGAGTCCCGACGGAAGTCGTTGATATTGCACCCCAAGAGTTGCAACCGGATTTGACATATTGTGAGCGACCAATTTGTATCTTGGATGAAGCCGAGCGCAAGACACGACGCCACTCTACCAAATTCCTGAAAGTCCAATGGAGCCACCATACAGAAGCCGAAGCGACATGGGAGCGGGAAGATAAGCTCCGCTCCGAGTATCCTGAGTTCTTTGAGGACTTGTGAAAGATGTCGTAATATGGCATATTTGGAATCCCTCACAGGAGTGTGCTCATCGTTCTCTCCACGACTCGTACTGAATCTCGGGACGAGATTCTTTTTAGGGGGGGGGGGTTTGTCACGTCCCGAAATCCATAATTGTGTGTTTTAATCCTAAAACATGCAATTTCAGCTTCATGTTCCAGTTTGGGTCACTGGAGCACTTCACTTTGAGTCAATGAGGTGGGAGAAGGAAAAACTAAGAGAAATAAAGGAGCTGGAAGCAAGTCTGAACTTTCCTCTAGGTAAATGGGGCCCACTTGGGTGGAAAATATCTCTCTATAAGTGGGCAACAGCTCTCTCTCCCTCAAACCTGCCCATACGTACTCCTCACCCACTCCACCACATAAGGCTTTTTGAGGAAGCAAGTTGGAGTTGGCTGTCTCTCTCACTCTATCTCTTAGGCTCCCTTTTTCCCCTTTTGGATCCCTACCTCTGGGAGCAAGATCAAGGTACGTATGTGGTACTCATGTGACCACCAGCTCAAGGACTACTCGTCCATCCAATTCATTTTCAGTTTCCCCGAAGGAATTCGAGCTGGTTCTGAACTTGTTTGGTGTTCTTTGGGAGAAGCAAGGAAGCAGCAGTTTTTCCTCTCTTCTCCAAGCCATTTTCCGTCGTTTCCTCCTTCAACTGGCGGTCACCAACCTCAGCAAAGGACCTTAGGTGAGTCTGCTAGGCTCCCATGGCAAGTATGCTCATTTTTGGTTGGATAGATCTTGGATCTGGAACTAGGGTTGCAAAGTTCTTAAAGTTCTACAGTCTGGGAACAAATGAGGATTTATGTGGATTTGAGTTAGGAATCATGTTGCTAGGCGGTTGAACAAAGTCTAGACCCTGTACACCCTTCTAGGCATTTTTACTTTTGATTTAGAGAGACTCCCAGGTTAGTTTAGCTCAGTTTTTCCCTTCGAGCTGCGCGAGGCTGATTTTACTGTAGCGCGAGTACTGTTCACCCGAGCACCCCGGATACTGTTCACCGAGCACCCCCTGATACTGTTCACCGACGACCCCGGGTACTGTTCACCCGAGCACGGGCGCAGTCACCGCGAGCACTCCCGAGCACCCCGGGTACTGTTCACCCGACGACCCCCCGGTACTGTTCACCCGAGCACGAGCTCAGTCACCGCGAGCACTCCCGAGCACCCCGGGTACTGTTCACCCGACGACCCCCGGGTACTGTTCACCCGAGCACGAGCTCAGTCACCGCGAGCACTCCCGAGCACCCCGGGTACTGTTCACCCGACGACCCCCGGGTACTGTTCACCCGAGCACGAGCTCAGTCACCGCGAGCACCTCCTGATACTGTTCACCCGAGCACCCCGGGTACTGTTCACCTGACGACCCCCGGGTACTGTTCACCCGACGACCCCCGGGTACTGTTCACCCGAGCACCCCCGAGCACCCCCTGTACTGTTCACCCCGAGCACCCGAGCACGGTCGATCCCGAGCACCCCCGGGTACTGTTCACCCCGGGTACCCCGTGAGTACTGTTCATCCCGGGCACCCCGAGCACGGTTTATCAGGCTTTCCTGATAGCTGATAGCTTGTAAAATTCGTAGTTAATTCGTAGGAACTCCAAACTTTTTGAGACCACTTGGAAAATTCTGGTTTGGACAGTACGATCTTGGAATAATGTTGTCATGTATTGTGGAGCATATTTTTCTTACATGATCGCATTTCATACATGCTCATTACATTGCACGCGTTGCTCTCTGTAGTGAACGTCGATCCGTCGATCCCGGAGGCCGTGGGCGATCGTGAGGCGTCCCACCTTTCTGATTCAGGGCAGCAAGGCAAGCATCGTTCATATTGCACCGTGTCTACTTGAAAATTTAATATGTTATCTACGCTTATGTATACATTGCATGTGTCGGGTACTGAGTTGGGTAAAACCTATGCCGATGCATTATCCCATTTCGGTCACATGTCATGTGTTGTTCCTAGGAGCCTAGTGGTGTCATCGAGGTCTAATTTTAGTTCGCTATGCTTAGTGGTACTTAAGCTTTCCGGTAGAAGTCGACGACGGCGTCCACCGTTGTCGCGAGCCTAGGACTTATTACTTGTTCGCACTTATGGTTGTGTTGATGATGAGTCGGTTTGGTGAGTGGTGAGTTGAGACGAGGTGTGGGCGGTGTTAGGGGTGTCATCTGCTCACGAGGAGTCCTCAGGCAGTTCGGGGAGGGAACCCGGACACCGTAGACCGCTTGCACCGGTTAAGCACCGATCATCGGTGTAGTCGGCTTTAGCACATACCTTACTCACCACATGCTGATATAATGGTAGGCGAGCCGATTACCTTCGCAGACGTGGTCATGTGGGCCTCGTCATAGACGGTGTGAGTCCGGTTTGAGTCCGGGCTTTTAGCGGTATTAGTTTGCTCGGGGAGTAGTTCTAATACCGCCGTGCCGAGCTATGGTTGATCCACATGGTTGGGCCTGGTTGGGAAAGGTTGTCACGGGTACCCCCTTGTGCGCATCTTAGCGGGTGGCACAAGCCGTATGGTCCCTGTGTCGTGTGGGTCCAGGAGTATCCCCCTGCAGGGTGTATAATCAGTTCGAGCTGCCGCGCTCTCGGTCATGAGCATCGCTATCGCTTATCTCCACCGAGCGACCATATTTTGGTCGTAGAGTTTCGATGTGGGTTGTGGCATGGTTGGATTGGGGTGGTTTGGTCGGTATGTGGTTGGTGGTTTGGTGGGAATGGTTTGCTTTTATACACTTGTTGTTATATATCTGTTTTGATCAGTTGGTTGGCAGGGTTTGAGTCGGTGGTTGGTTAAGTCAGTTGCTTACACCTAGAGTCTAGGTTGCTTACCGCTTAATGAACTTAAACATGTCTTAATCCTTGCTACAGCTTTAAATGCATGATCCTTGGAGTCGAGAATATATATACTCATACTGTGTAAGACTTGCTAGTACCTTCGTACTAAGGGTGCTGCCCTTAAGTTGCTTCCAGGTTCGCAGGTCGGCGAAGAAGAGGCAGTGTTCGGCTACTTTGTGCCTGCCGATCAGGGTGGCGGGCAGGAGTAGCACCTTCTACTCCGAACTCTGGCGCTTTTGGTATGGAGCCTAAGGGCATACGGCTCCATACTCTTTTGTTGTATAGGTTTTTCTTCCGCTGCATAGTAGTTGTTGTTGTTCCTCTTTTGTTGTAAATTGTGGAAGCAGTTGCTTGTTTAACAATGGTAATCCAGTTTAATTATTTGCTCTCTATTAAACTGTGTTGTGATATTTGAGTTGGAAGGCATGTGTTCCGATCCTGGGCACAAAACACGTGCCGGGACTACCGGAATGGTATTCTGGTTAATCGTCGAGGTTGTGATTATGACTAATGATCATCCTGATGATTAATTAGAATACTATTTGGACGGTTCCTCACACCTTACCATTAGATCGGTATGTGGTGAGTAAGGTAAGTGCTAAAGCCAACTACCCCAACGATCGGCCTTAAACGATGCAAGCAGCCTACGGTGTCCGGTTTTCTTCTATTGACCTACCCAAGGGAACTCCACATCCAGGTAGGACAAAACACCATCCTAGCACCGCCCACATCTCGTCTCATACTCACCACTCGACCAACCAACACCAACAACCCAACACGGTAACCTTGTGAAAGTAATTTAACCTATAGCTCACGAACGATGGGACGTTCCACCGCTAGACTTCTACCGAGGACCTATGCATTGCTAAGCATCTCGCATCACTTTTAAGTTAGACCTTAGCATGATTAAACCTAGGCTACAAGGATATGGATCAACAATACATCAAGGTAGAGACAATGCAATTCAACATAGGATCTACCCAACAAAACCCAACATTGACTTCCTATACATGCAAACCTATACATAAGCATAATTTATCAATACTTAGACTTTATTTAGTTCAACTGACAGGGTTCAATATGATAGATGCTTGCCTTGCTGTTCAGGTGGCTGCCCAAAATTTCCCTCACTGTCCTAGATCACCGGCTCGACATTCTCTAAAAAAGAATAACACGTGCAATGCCATAAGTATGGATGAAATGCAACAATGCATGCCATAGGATGCGCAAAACATGTTAAAAGTGCAAACATGCGAACTAGAATAAAATTGGGACTCAGACCAATTTGAGAAGTTGCTGAAAGTGCAGAATCTCCAGAGAAATCTCCAGAACCTCCGGACATATGCGGACTATCCGCAAAATTATGCGGAACATCCGGACATTGCGCAACTCAGGCAAACTCCGGACTATCCGAACTTTTCTCCAGATACTCCGGATATGTGCGGACCCTCCGGGCTTTTGTCCGGACACTTCGGACCTGTGCTAAAAATGTGTTTTCGATGATTCATTGATTGATTTAACTCCAAACTTGAATATATGCTACATACTCCTGAGCATATACCATACTAAGGGTTCTAGACTAACTTTGTAGCTTAACCCTAAGAAAATCTTGAATACAATTCAATTTGCCATTTTTTCAGAAAGTGCGGACCCTCCGCACTTTTATGCGGATACTCTGCACTGCCCAGAACTTCTCTGATTTTAGGGAAAATTTGCCAAATCGAATTGCAATCTTTTCCAAACTAAATAGGAACATATTTGAGATGGTTTATGGAGTCTAGAATTCACTCATAAACCTAGCAACTTGATTCCTAACTCAAATCTCATCTAAATTCTCATTTTGATCCAAAACCTCAAAACTCATGAACTTTGCTAAAACTCGAAATCGATCAACCAAATCATGAATTCTTACTATGGGGAGCCTAAGAGACTTACTCAAGATGCTTGTGGAGTTGGGTGACCATCGAGGAATGGAGGAAATGGAGGGAAATCAAAGAACTCATGTGTTCCTTGTGCTTCAACCAAGAACACCAAAAGACATCAAATCTAGCTCGAATCTTTCGAGAAAACGAAAATGAATTGGATGGATGAGTAGCTTATGATCTCTAGAATGCAATGGTACCATATGCATACCTTCAATCCTTCTCTAGAGCTCAGGTTTGAGAAGAAATGGAGAGAGGGCTTGAGAGAGAGAGAGGGAGAGGGAGAGCTCCCAGCTGCTGCTGCACGTGTGGGAGTGAGGGAGGTGAGAGAGGGAGCAAGTGAGCTGCTCCTTTTGGAGTGGAGAAGGTGTGGGGCCGGTGGGTCCTACATGTAAGTGAAAAGGGTCCATTTTTCGCTGCGAATTCAATCCTTTTCTCTCCCGGATTTCTTTCTCTCATCCAAATGATTTCAAACAAATTGCATTAGTATTCCGAATTATAATTACACAAAATTAAACATAATACTTAAAAAGCATGGTTATGCTTAATTGCATGATTAAGAATTTGGGACGTAAAGTAGAATAAGCTGATGGTGGCATAGCTCCTTCAGAACACCACCACGATGGTCGGAGCCAAGGAGGACAACCATAGCAACGGCGCCAGCCATGGGTTGGTACAAGAGAGATGAAGGTGCAAATCCAGGTGCGCGCGCAGCAGAGGACCAACCAGAGGGCCCAATGGTGAGGAGGTTGACAGTGCAACCGAGGTATCGGGAATGCTTGCGCATGAGAGAGAGAGAGAGAGAGAGAGAGAGAGAGAGAGAGAGAGAGAGAGAGAGAGAAAGAGAGAGAGAGGACCGACTGGGTCGGTCGGGTCCTTTGACCTGCCTTGACCTATTCAAGGCGACGGGTGGGAGTCTAGGGGTGGCCGGGTCTTTAAGCATGCCAACCCAATCCCGGGGGGCAACCAGATTGTGGGCCCTATGGGCTAGATCAATTGGATCGAAGCCAAACCTAGCCCATTTTAAAAAGAATAGATCCTTATTTATTCTTTTCTTAGTCTTTATTTTCATATTTTGAAAATTAGCACATTAAAAATGCATAAATAATTTTGTTAATTTTGGAAAATTTTTAAAGTTGATTAAATTATGTAACTAATTTTCTAAACATTAATAAATGTTTAGAACATAAGGAAAAATATTATTTATTGTATTTTGTTCCTAACTCGAGTTCTAAATTAAAGAAGTTCCTATAATCTTAGGAAGCATTCTAAAACCATTATATGACTAATTTAGGGTTCAAAGTTATGACCCTAGGATGCAATCGCTTGTTCCTTAAGTAATACCTTAAGTGAACACCATCTCATCAAATCCTCGATTCAATTTTCAGGCATTGGATGATCCGCAGAGTATTAGACTTTGTCTAACTTCTAGCACTCTGAAAGATTTGCTGTCTTAGAAAAGTCCCAATCCTTACTTATGAGATATTTTGCATGAGTTTTGCAAAACTAGTACTACAAAGAGATCACATTTATGATCAATCTGAACCTGGTTAAACATGGCTAATGACTACAGAACATGAGGTCTCTAGACCTAAAATCAATACTAGTGATGCGATGATTATTGTGTTCTACTTGCCATGAATGCCTCACTAGTATCTCATGTGTGACTAGAAAAACTAATGAAGCTCGTAATGTGTAATCCTTCTAGCATAAGTACCTGTATTAAAGTGACCATGTCCTTCCAACTTTTCAGTCACACACAATGTGACAACAAGAACTCTCGCCTATAAAATGGACTACTAGAGCGAACAAACAAAACACAAGTATCTCCTAACATTCCTATTTTCCCATTGGTCCACTGGTCTTAGTGAGTACTCCATGGACGGATACTGAGGGCACAAAGGAAAATGCCAAGGCAATCTAATGGATGCAAGCTCTTCATGTGGTTTGCTAATATACTGGTAATACTATTTTTAGTAGGCACAAAATAGATTATCAACAGTGTCATATGATGGCTAGGATGTTTTGTAGTTTCACTAACAGAATCTAAAAGTTATTAATTTATCATACCAAACCATTAATGTTATCATATGGTTCCTTGAAAAGAACCTTGATGTTTCCTTTTTTCTTTTGGAGTTCCCAATTATAAAACAATTACACCATACATTTGACATCCTCATTGATGGTCATATTCTAAGTACCAAATCATCCAAGAAAAAGGAAGTCGAACGAGTATCGTTCGGGGAACAAGAAGAGACTAGTATTTTGTCATGTCCTTTGTACATTTACATTACAATGAGTACATGTGGTTTGCAATTTCAATGGATTTTAAGTACAAGGATAAACATCGTAAAGCGAAATATAGAGTATGGTTATATCTTGAAATTGTAAGCACAAGAAAATGTGTAATAGTTCACAATTACAGTTACCCTAATAACATTCTAGTTACTTGTCTACCATAATGCCTAACCCATCTACAAATGATACTTGAATATGATTTTTTGCAGAAAGAAATAGTTACAAAATCGATGAAGGATACATTTGGGCACTATGGCTTGGCCTGATCGACTGAATATGAATATTTGGTACAGGTGGCAGCAGAATCACCACTATCTCTAGAGAAGGAAATAAATGTGACAAGTCAATATTTGACATGACAATGATTGGACAAAACAAAAGGGAACACCTTCTTGAAGAAAAGAATATATTGTAACAATGTTATAAGAGTATACATTTATCATTATTATTTTGACTCAATATTGTTTGTTTGTTTGTTTACCTCCATTAATTTTTACTTACTTTCAGGTTTGCATCTATTTGTGGTGACCCTAACTTTTGGTTCACAATTGTAGCTTTTGAGGTACCTTTTAACATACAGACGCTAAGCCACAAGGCGAATATCATCAATTAGTGAGCTCCCCTGAGACAGACGAACTAAAGAGACCTACTGCAGCGGAGGTGGAGGAATTTGAAAGGTGGGAGAGGGAGGAGGATAAGGAGAAGAGGAAGAAGAAGGGTAGTGAGGGTGCACCAAGCGGATGTTGATTATCTATATTCAGGCACTCCCTAAGGCCATGTTCATGCCTAAGTGCTTGTGTGTGTCTACATTCCCTAAGTACTTTGTGCACATTCCCTAAATACGGACACACACAAGTACTTAGGTGTGCACATGGAACTTAGGGAGTGATTGGGCTGCCATGGCTCGTTTGATAACATGCACACATAAGTGTCATGTGCATGACAAGCATTTAGGCATGCACATGACACTTAGGGAGTGCATGAGTTCAGATAATCACCATCCTCTTGGTGCACCCTCGGCACTCTTCTTCTTCTGCTTCTCCTTCTCCTCCTTCTCCCACCTTTCAAACTCCTCCACCTCTGTTGTAGGTGTCTCTAGTTCATCTATCTCAAGGGAACTCACTAATCGATGATATTCACCTTGTGACGTGGCATCTATTATGTTAATGGCACTTCAGAAGCTACAGTTGCCAACCAAAAGTTAGGGGCACTACAGATAGATAGATGTAAACATGCAAGTAAATAAAAATTAATGATGGTAAATGTTGACATGAAATAATAATGGTAAATGTACACTCTTGTAACATTGTTACAATATATTCTTTTCTTCAAGAAGGTGATCCCTTTTGTTTTGTCCAATTGTTGTCATATCAAATAATGGCTTGTCACATTTATTTTTCTCTCTAGAGACAGTGGTGATTTTGCTACCACCTATCTCAAATATTCATATTCAACTAATCGGGCCAGGCCACAGAGCACCAAACTGTATCCTTCATTGATTTTTGTAATTATTTCTTTTTGCAAAAAAAAAATCATATTCAAGTATTATTTGTAGATGGGTGAGACACCATGGTAGATGAGTAACTAGAATGTTATTATGGCAACTGCAATTGTGAACTATTACGCATTTTTTTATGCTTGCAGTTTTAAGATATTACCATACTCTATATTTTGCTTTATGATGTTCATCCATTTACTTAAAATACATTGCAATTGCAAATCACATGAACTCGTTGTAATGTAAATGTACAAAGGACATGAGATAATACAAGTCTCTTCTTCCCGGGATGATACTCGTTCCAATTCCTTTTTCTTAGATAATTTGGTACCTAGAACATGACCATCATTGATGATGTTAAATGTATTGCACAACTGTTTTAGAATTGGGAACTCCAAAAGAAAAAAAAAGGAAACATCAAGGTTCTTTAAAGGAACCATATGCTAGCATTAATGTTTGGTCTTATAAATTAATAACTTTTAGATTCTATTAGTAAAACTACAGTACATCCTAGCCATAGTATGACATTGCATGGACTATCTATTTTGTGCCTACTAAAAATAGTACTAAGTACATTAGCAAACTACATGAGGAGCATGCATCCATTGGATTGCCTCAATGTTTGCCTTTGCGTCCTCAGTCTTCGTCCATGGAGTATTCACTAAGACCAGTGGAGTAATAAAAAAATGGGGATGTTGAGAGATTCTTGTATTCTGTATGTGAATCACTCTGGCAGTCCATTTTATAGGTGAGAGTTCTTGTCATCACATTGTGTTCTCCTGAAAAGTTAGAAGGACATGGTCACTTCAATACAAGTACTTGTTCTAGCAGGACTACCATGTTGTTGTTGAGATTTTAATGAGGTTAGGATTCTCCTTTACTTGTGGAAGTTATACTAGGATTCCTACTCATTACCAACTTCATTAGTTTTCTTAAGTAATCAACCCCCTGAGTTGATCACTTGGTGCAATAATTGTTCATTAATCACAAAGCTGGTTGAGTTAGGCTTAACCAAGTATCACTTGTTGGTACCGTCTCTAAGAGACCAGCTTCATGGTGGGGCTCCACATGAAGTTATAGTTATATTACTGCTTAATAAATATACACAGACTATTATGGGGCATTTGTGGGTTGGTGGTCATTGGACTTACTCCCTCTGTCTCTAAGGGATGAGAGGGTACGATCACTGATCCACTCAGGTATTGGCTCTGCCAACCCAATCCTAGAGACAACACCAACAATGTCGAGAACGATCATGTTGGCTTTGATCATGTTAGGTACATCTTGGAATGTGAGACATAGAGATCAATTGTCATTCTATTGGTATATTAATGCACATCTGGCTAGAGTCTATAATGTGATTGTCACTCCATGCTTCTGCGTTAAGAAGTTATACTCGCGGTAGGAAAAAGAATCGCTACTTGCTTCTACCTTGTTCTGATTTAAACAACAGTCTCACCTTAAAATTTTCCCTTTTGAATCACACTTTTGCAAAGTGCATTATGTTATCCTTTGGATAATTTCGAGAATACAATGATATTATTGTGAACCCTCCTTGACCATCATGAGTGTGTGTTTGCTATTATGAAAATTGTTGAGTACTCTCATACTCATACTTATATCCTTGTTATCTAGAGGGCAAGGCTTAGATATCAACCATTTCAAACCACAAGATGGTAATGAAGGAGTCGAGCCAGAAGCCGAAAACCTTAGGGATGGAGCTCAATATGAGACCCAAATCATGGAGAAGTACTACGAAGTCCAACAAAAAAAATTAAGGGATAGATTGGAATGGGATGGAAACCTTGACCTACCCTTGAGGCATGGAAATTGTGTCTTTTATTTTCCAGAACCAGGCTAAATAAACTCAATGGTATTTCATCTATGAAGTAACCTTAAGTGTGAGTGACTTTTCTTCTATGGTCCACTACATTGCTTCGGCTATACTACTCTGGTGTATACTTCGATATCTTTCGCTATCGAAGTAATGACCATAGACATGACGTTCTACCTCGGAAGTGCAATGTTGGGTCACCACAGCTAGGGATGCAGGTTCTTTTTTATCATTGAATCAACCCAAAACTTAGTTGAACTAAACATGCACTCGTACCATGTCCTAACAGTGATGCAACTACCAGTTGGTTACCACTCGCATATGCAGCGCACCATCCTGCCAAAATGTATCAAATTAAGGGTGTAAATGGGTTGGATCGGGTTCGGACGGAGCAAAACCATGCCTAACCCAAAACCCGCTAGCTTCGGCCTGACCTGAACCCAAAAATGTAAATAGGCAAAAATTGACACCCAAACCTGCACTCATCGGGTCTAACCTTCTCTCTCTCTCTCTCTCTCTCTCTCTCTCTCTCTCTCTCTCTCTCTTCACATATCGGTCAGCTGGCGATGCCTCCTAGTTCCTCCCACCATGCACTGCCTCCCCCTCCCCAAAATCACCCCAGCCACCCAGATCTGACGGCGGCAACACGTCCATCGAGCTCCCGATGTCCCAATGGACTAGATATGTTGCGCCACGTCCCTAACCTCGCGTAGCTCCCGACAACGACCCATCTTCCCGAAGACCCTGACCTCGCATAGTGTTCCCAGCGGCGGTCCATCTTCCCCGACCTTGCGCAACAGTCCAGCTGGAGGCCCATCTTCCCCGACCTCACGCAACGGCATGAGGCGTGGCAACAGTGGCGTTTTGAGGTTTGGACACCGGAGGAATGGGGTCCGAGGCGTGAACCATGGAGGTTTAGAGGAATGGGGTTCACGTGTGGTCGAGTGACTCAAGTCTCATGTTAGGTGTGTGACGCATGGGCTATCTAGGTTTGGTCACAACCTAGACTCTACTATTTTGGTTAACCAGATAGATATCCACAGATAAAAATTGAAACGAGAGCTTACAACCCAACGAACCTGTGAGAGAAAATAAAACTTAGAACCTAGATCCATCAAATACAAAATCCATATATCCAATTGCCACCCCTTATCAAACCGGAGCAAGCGTCCCTCCCATTCAATCCTCCCCGAGCTATATCACACCGACACGCGGTCCCCACTTCCATCACCTGCCTGCCGAGCCGGTCCCAGTAGCAAGAACTCGCCCAAACCGCCGTCCCACCTCTGCCGAAGCAACCATGGCCGACAGGCGGTGCACCCAGAGGCCACAAGGCCACCGCGGGAGCCCTAGCGCTAGCGCCCCGACTCGAGCCCGAGCCGCACCCCGAAACTTCAAACCGACCGAGCCGCGGCAGCGCGGGGTGGAAGCAGGCGTTTGAAAAGCGCCGCCGATCCGCCGCCAAATTATCCAACGACCTCGCGTGAAGCCGTGAATTCTCCCCGCCCCGTCCAAACCCACTCAGATCTACGGGGTGGAAAGAAAATAGAAAAAAAATACTTGCAGCAAGGGATTCCCTCCTCTCCCCTCTCCGCCGCTTCAACCAAACCCTCCGAGCTCGCGCGCCCGCGATGGACGCCCCCGCCGCCGCCGGGCCCTCCTCCTCCGGCGTGGAGGCTCCCGCGCAGCCCCCGCCCCCGCCGATGGCTCCTCAGGTGGCCGTGCAGGGCGCCGGCTCCGGCGCCGTCCTGGGGCGCGCCTGCCGCCACCACGCGTACAGCCGCAAGCAGAAGTCGCTCGGCTTGCTCTGCTCCAAGTAAGGCTCTATTCCTCTCTCGCCTTAGCTGGCGCAGGATGCTCCTGGCTTTCGGTTCTTTGACATAGGGTTCCTTCTCATGCTGCGGGGTTGTAGCTTCGTGGCGCTGTACGATCGGGATGACGTGGAAGCGGTGGGGCTGGACGACGCGGCCAAGCGGCTCGGCGTCGAGCGGCGCCGGATCTACGACATCGTCAACGTGCTCGAGAGCGTCGGGGTGAGGCTTAATTTCCTT
Organism: Phragmites australis; assembly: GCF_958298935.1. NCBI lineage: Eukaryota > Viridiplantae > Streptophyta > Magnoliopsida > Poales > Poaceae > Phragmites > Phragmites australis. The sequence continues at coordinate 10,384,722 of NC_084928.1, forward strand.
GCCCTCGTTCTTGGCACACAATTATCTTTCTCGTTGTTCCAAATCTTGATGTGCTCTCCTGTTTTAACACTTGGGGCTCGGGGAACGTCGTGCAGATTCTTGTGAGGAAGGCCAAGAATCGGTATGCATGGCTTGGCTTCGGGGAAGTCCCTGCGAAGCTGAAGGAACTCAAGGTTTGGATTTCATCCCCTTTTCTTTTCCACCCAATGTGAGTTTGACCGCCGAATTCCAGCAAGATTATTAATGGTTTCCCCCTTTTCTTCTTTTATTTCGATCAGGAGAGGGCATTGAGGGAAATGTCTGGTTCAGCGGTGTCACTGCCCCTGGAGGGATCATCTGCTGCTAATGTTAGATTTTTCTACTTGATTTGTTTGTCACTGGCCATGCTACAAATTACTTGCTGCTGACAGAACAAGTATCTCTGGGTTCTGTGATTGCAAAGGCCTCGGATGATGAAGATGATGATAAAATGGGCGACGCTGATGAAGATGCTGAGAGCGAGAAGCTCAGCCAATCGGTGGACAATCTGTCTGATAAGCCTGACGCACCCTGCTGCCGGCTCAGATCTGGTATAGTTGCTTCGTCGTGTTCTTTCCGTCCTGTTTTTCCTGTTGACTCTTATGTTTTTGCATGCTGACCTAAAGTTTTGACTTTGGGTGTTGTATTTGCAGATCATAGGAAGGAGAAGTCGCTTGGACTGCTCACTCAGAATTTCGTCAAGCTCTTCCTTACCATGGAGGTGAGCAGCAATTTGTCCCTGTAGTTAATCTGAAGGGGGGTATTGTCCTTTGTGGTTTATTGTAATGGGGTTTGTATTGGGTGCAGGTAGAGACGATCTCACTTGATGAAGCTGCACGGCTACTCCTTGGAGAGGGACATGCAGAAAGCAATATGAGAAGTCAGTACTTGCATTTCTTATGTTTAATTTCGCACTTGTGGCAAATATCTTTCCTACTAATGTAGAACTCATATTCTAATATCAATAATACAGCAAAGGTCCGGCGATTGTACGACATTGCCAATGTATTGTCTTCTTTGAACCTAATTGAGAAGGTGGGCTCTTGACCACAGCCATTTCAATTGAATGGAAATTATTACTTCTCTAAGCTTTGTTTCTTCTACTGACTGTTTCAGACACAACAAGTGGATACAAGAAAACCTGCATTCCGGTGGCTGGGCCAGGCAAAGCGAAAGCAAGAGAATACTGTCACGGTTGCTTTACCCCTAGCCAGGAAGACAATGCCTAACAAGAGGGCATTTGGTACTGATCTTACAAACATTGACAATAAACGGGGCAAGATGGACTCTGCAACAGAGAACAAAGGCAAGCTCTTGCAGGGTGGTGGCAACGTAGTGAAAGCTTTTGACAGGCAGCTGGGGCAAGGGAGCAGGAGTGACTTCGTTTATGGACCCTTCCATCCTGCTGGTGTAAGGAAACAGGAAATCGATGATCAAACAGTTAGGGACAAGGAGAGGAAGAGTATTCAGGACTGGGAGAACCTTGCTGTGTCCTTCCGCCCGCAATATCAAAATAAAGGTGTGCTTAACATTTCCCTTAACTGTTTATTTTCTACAGCCATTTTTTTCTACAAAAAATTGCAGCTTAAGAATTCTTATTTAAAGAAGCCAATTTGTATTTCCTAAACACCTTTTAGTTTCTTGCACTTTTGATCGATGTATAATCATATGTGATATGCTTGGACGCATGCTGGTGATCATGACGAAGAAGAAACTGAAAAGTAGAAAATACACGAATAACTGTGAAGTGTTTGCTCGCAAAAAAAAAAAAACTAAAAAAACTGTGAAACTTTTAAGCTCAAACTGTAAAGGCCCTCTAGATTTATATAGGTCCATGGTACTGTCATAAATGTCAAACTTTAGCTTTTTCACCTGTTGGTTGATATTCATAGCCCCTGTGGTTTTGCATGCTTATTGCGTAGAAACATAATTACGTTTTACACTTCAGAAACTTTTTATTCTTAAACTTGGCGAGATGTAATATTTCATGCTAGTACTACTGCTCAATTTTTCGATCCATGGGATTATGCCCAAAGTTTGTGTTGTTTGACAGCCATGTTGCAGGTCCCCTTTCGTTGGTTCTGTTAAATCTACTACTGATAGCTGATTCTACTGAAGTGGTGGTTGGGTTAAACTTACGCAATTTCTTCTGCATTTTGTGGTTGCAGCATTGAACGATCTTTTCGGTCATTATGTGGAAGCATGGGAGTCATGGTACTTGGGTCTTACACGGGAAACAGCATCATGAAATAGAATTTAAGCAGGTCTGTGTTGTAAACCAGTTCCAATATGCTGATGAACTCAGCTGTTTATGCATGCTTAGGAATTCCACTTGTACAAGGTATCATAAAAGACAGGCATTAGTGGCCTTTGATTGATTGTATTTACTAAATGCAAGAAACTGAAGGCCATTTTATCAAAAAGAAGAAAAAGAGAGAGGCCAGGTTATCAGTTAGTTTCGAGAATCATCTGATTGTCAACACCAATATTGGCAATGCTCGTTTTTCACTTTTCAGTCTTTGTCGCATTGTTCTGTTATATAGCTCGGGGTGCTGTTTGGTAAGAGAGATAGGAGCACCAGGCCTCAGCTGGAAAACAGTTGCGAGAATAATCTGAAGTAAGTTGGGTTGTGGGTTCATAGTAAAGGCTGCAAATGAGCTAGTTGAGTTATTTGTATTTTCCACATTGCTCGGTGAGTTCTTAACTTTTTATAAAGAAAATAAAGAAACTACTGAAGTCAGTTGGGTTGTGAGTTCATAGTAAAGGCTATAAATCAGCTCGTTGAATTTGTATTTTCCGTATTGCTCGATCAATTCTGAACTTCTGGTGACTATGTCTGATCCAATGTCTCATGGGTAAATTGAGCGTGCATTTCACTTGGGATTTGCATCTTCTTACTTTGCCAGAGGTGCTATTTTCTTGTCCGTTGGATCACGAATGGATGGTCAGAATTTTAGTGATACTGTAACTGCTATCGTGTTTTTGCTACAATGATTAACTGTATTTTACTGTTCATACACTCACGAATTAGGTGACTATGTCTGATCCAACGCCTCATGGGTAAATTGAGCGTGCATTTCACTTGGGATTTGCATCCTCGACTTTGCCAGAGGTGCTACAGTAACTTGCCGTTCGCATTTCCTCATCCGTCAGATCACAAATGGATGGTTAGGATTTCAGTGATACAGTAACTGCTATCGTGTTTTTGTTACAATGATCAACTGTATTTTACTATTCATATACTCACGAATTACTATAGCATCTCTGGCAAAGTCTAGAGGCGAACCCTTCCACTTGTATTGGTTTACCCTGACCGCAGTCCACAGCTGTTCCATTACCAACAAGGAAGCCAACAGAAGAAATCACTGAAATCAGAACCACATGTAGAGATAACTAACATTCGACTACTGTTCTGGCACGTCAGATAAGAATGTATAGAGGAGACGAAGTCTTGACAGTGCACAATGAAGTTCATATGAAAAAGGCCGCCACGGTCTAAGAAAACATACACGGTTGGCTTCTACAGATGTTGCGAATCCATGTGTAGCATTTCCATTTCACAAAATCTGCATTTAGAGTTTCGCAAACTGCGTACCTAACAAACTTCACAAGGTATACCGACAGCAGTATCCAAATGTATGTTGGCTGACAGTATATCACAGTACAGCAAATCCACATGACAGATGAGTATGAACATTAAACAGAACAATGCTGTAACCCTCAAAGATCATCAGACTGATAGCATGTCATCAAACATCACACATATGGTACTTTGAATAAGAGGTATCTGATGTCCTCCAGTTTATGGACGACACAACATACGGAATGCCTGAAATGGGTACAATCCACAATACTGAATAATAGCATAGCAACACCAGCCAATTTTGCTTCACTTTGGCTCAGTGAAGAACTTGTTGATGGCTGGCATGATCTCAGGGGTCTTGTCGTGCACAAAGCTTCTGAGGCTGTGCATAGCGTAACGCCTCCCTTCCTCGTGGTTCTCGAGAACACCGGCTGCCCTCCCTGCCTTGTTAACCCTGTAAATTGAAGCAATTTAGATTTTATCCTATCAACAAGCATGTATATGATTCAGGAATCAGGATTGCACTTTGTTATCTAACAAAAAACATATGAAAAACCATGAACTCAAATGATTAATACAAGTTAGTTGTAGTTAAAGAAAATCTCTAACATTTACAATTGCATCATACAAGTTACACCATACACGTCATAAAGACAGCAGTTCATTATACATTAGAACTCAAGATGAGCCAACAAGATTACAAGCGGTAAACATGAAATGCGAGAGTGATACAAGATTAGTAGACGTGTAAACAGGGGTGCATGCATGTACACACAAACACAAAGCTCGAGAGTGATACGAGATTAGTAGACGTGTAAACAGGGGTGCATGCATGTACACACAAACACAAAGCTCGCAATTGTGCCTTCTCATGTTATCAACAGTCAGCAATCGCCAATCAGTCTAAGAGGATGTAAACTACATGCATAATTAACCTCATGCCTTCTCTCAGAAGGGATCAATACCACCATGCAATTATACTAACCAATAAGATGTCCTCCAGAACACAAAAGGATATGCATACATTTTAGCCGCAAATTGACATTTCCCAACCTTATGCTTTGGTTCCTACCAAACGTACAAATTCTGGATTTGATTTCTACCGAAAAATTCATCATATCACAGACCAACTCTTCTTTAGGTATTACTGTCCCTTTTGAGTTTCCACCATCTCTCAACCGAAATGACTCCTACCAAAGGTCGAGCAGTTGTCAACCTTGCTAACTGAAACGAACTAATCCCAACCCCGAAAAACCACGACCACAAAGTTTCACCTGATCGGCTGACTGGCGATTGGTACTGCCAGTCAACGCCAAATCGTAGGTCAAAACAACGAAGAAACGAAGGGTAGTGAACTCGAACTACACATAAACCACTCCATGAACGCACCCAAACCCAGCAGATCTGCTCTGCTCCAGCACGGATGACACATCTCTTGCACGGATGGCAAAGGGGTTATAATCCAGATCCGGACCTGACTTCAGGGTTGCTGGTGATGTTCCGGTAGAGCTGCATCCCGCAGATGCCGACGGCCACGCCCATCGCCGCGAACAGCGGGTATACCTGCACGGCCGCAATATCCCGCAAGCAAAACATGAGAGAGAGAGAGAGAGAGAGAGAGAGAGAGGCCGTAGAAGCTCACCTCGGGTCGGACCCAGCGGCTGGCCATCGGAGTCGGAGGCTGTTCGGACCGGGAGGCGACCGCGACGGCGGACAAAGATGGGTAAAGCGGAGAGGCGACGGCGGAGGAGAGGGAGCGTGGAGTGGGTGGAGCGGCTTTATCGGCGGGTGGTCTTCTCGTCGGAAATGACGATTTTACGCACGCGTTTCTTATTTGTTTGTTTCTGGTCGCCCACAGTTTCGTATGCAGGAACTTTAAGCGACGAAACTAGACGCCGATAGTAAGTATGACGATCATTTAAGCCTGGTTTTAAGTAAAAGAAAAAAATGCATGGCGGGCCTTTTCAACACATGATTCTGAAAATGAAAATGTAGAAATAGAAAAAACATGAAATTAGAGTTATCTGATACTTATAATCCTATATTATAATCCTACATAAATCTAGAATGCACAAAAACTTTCAGTGAAGTGTTTGAATACAGTAAAGAAAAAACATAGAGATAAGAGAGATAAAATCAAAGAATTTTTTCATAAGGTTTGACTTCATGCTAGAAATCCTCTAAAATTCATATGAATTCTAAAGACCCAATCCTTTGTTCCAAAAGACATCATAGGAATTTATCCTATAAAATTCAAATCCTTTAAAATTCCTCTATATTTTCATTTTTTCCAATGAGGACCTTAGATAAATGCTTAGATAATACATTTGCAATGCTCATAATATTTATGCTACCAGAGTTATGTTGTTCCTTATAAAATTCGTATCCAATACACGGTTCCGAACCCTGATTTAGGGTATTTTTGTTTCAGCTATAGATTCTGAAAATCAGTTTGTAGATTATAGATTGTAAAAAGTTAGATTACGAAAAAACTTTTAGATTATTGATTTAAAAAACTTTGATAGGCAGTTTAGTAAATAAATTTTCACAATCTATAAAAAAATTTGAGAAAAACTAGCTTCTTGAATTCACACAATTCAACAAACGAATTGTAATAAGCTATAACAAGAAGTTATCTATTTATTTCAGATCGTAAAAGTTGTAAGCCACGATCCGAAGCCGAAACAAACAAACTCTTATATCATTATTTTTCGTGTGTCAATTAAATATAGGTTTTTATATAAATTTTTTACAACTAGATTAAGGCTTTACTGATTCATATGAAATGAAAAAACAGGTTGGTCGTGATGACAATGCTAATACTACATCGAAGTTGTAACGTGGAACAAACTGGTAGTTCAAATTTCATCAGAAAAAAAAATTGAAACAAATAGTGGCTAACTGTTGGCGCTGAGGTGGGCGGGGGCAATTTCGTCATCCGGAAATCCAAAGCCCGTGACCTGCTACGTCCAGCGCCGAAAGCATATTCCAGTGCACCTGGCATCAAACAAGTTGCTGCGAGCCATGGGCAGGGAGGAATGAGCGCGGTTCCTCTCAAGTACGTACGGGTGACGTCGTTATTGATACCTGGTCTAATTCTTATCGGGTTCCGCGTATCAGCAGTTAAATTAGAGTTTTTTTTTGGAAAGCACCGTGACAATGGCGTCAAATGCGAAGAAAAATGTATTGAATGTGTTCATATTTATTTGGGAAGAGCGATATCTTTTTTATAGTCTGCATCACAAAGTCATATTTAAAGTCAACATGCAAATCCTGCGTCAGTGCATCCCATCCATGGCTGCTTCCAATTTTAATATTTGGGTATCCAAGAAGATATGTCCCCAACTGCTCTGCTCGTGAAAAGAGAGAATAACCAACTGCCAATGGACATAATCTATCTTCTTAATTCGGCAATTAAGAAGTTTATTTACCTCGTCTGTTCTAATTAATTCGGCAATTCGCATATTTGATTAACAAGTTCTGACAAACACTCCACGTCGAATCAGCTGGCCTAAAAACAAGAGCAACAACCAGGATTTATTTTTATTTTTATACTTCTAATTTCCAAATCTAACAAAAAAAAAAGCATCCGTTCGAAATAATTACAAGACTAGGCATCTCTCGCCCTCTCCCTTCCAACATGTAACAGGTTGACTTGGCGTGCCAATGTACCTGTGGGTTAACGTGGCACTCATCTTGACGCCTGTTGAAAGGATGATAAAACTTTTCATCCAATAGAAGGGCAACAAGAAGCTGTCACCCATCCAACAGGTAACAAATTGTTGTCGCTCTTTCATCGAGCTACATGACCTCTATAGGTTTAGGGTTTGTATATAGGGTTTTGGATGTTGCAATTGTAGTAATAGGTCTGTGTTGTCAGTTTAAATTCTTTATTTTTTATAATTTATGATTTTTAAAATAAATTTTTTATTTATTTTTTAGAATTCATTGTTTTGAGATATTTTAAAAAGTAGAATAATCAAACAAGAAGGGTAGAAGATGATAATTTTATTAGCACAACTAACAAATATGATGGCATGTACGGTACATTTTTTCTAATGATCAAGTCATATACCGCCTCTAAACCTAACATGACTTAGTGAATGTAAACAACCTGATTACAACCACTACTCTACTGAGTATAATGTGGGTATTTTCCCTTCCTCGCAGCATCTAGTTCTACTTCATGCGTCATAGGTTCTTAACCTCATCTCCATTGCATTCTTCTTTGCCCTCCAAGCATTATTTTAGCTGATAGTGTACTTGTTCTCCTTTTCAATTGCTCTGATTATATATCCGAGTTTATAGTTCATGTTATTTGCAATCTGAGTATACATAACATTAGCAACAAAACTTGATGAAATGTTCATGTGGCTCCTCTCCAGTTCATCCAGCAAATAATTGTGGTCCACCACTATCGACACTTCTTAATAGTCAATCTACTTTCCTTTTAAGGTGTGCACCAGCTACGGGCAACTCTCATTCATGCACTTTACATCATACTCCTTCTTGCTGGACTTTACAACAGTGAAATGCCTATGAAGAGATGTCATCCATTAAATCATATCATACTTGACGGTCTGGCTGGTAGGGTACCTAGCCCCTTGGCACACCTCGTTATAAGTGTACTCCTATGGCACTTGATTCCTTTCGTTCACTGCTAGGTTGGAAAAATTGGGATTGTTCCAATTCATAGGAACATGAACATCGTTCAAGATATCATATTTAGGAACTTCCTAATTCTCCTGATCCTCTCGCAAGGATGAGTCTCCCCTTATCTAACTCACCAGTTGGTTCCATCAAAATGGGAGAGGACTGCCCAACATACGTTTCCTCAACCTCGTGTTCCACTATTTCATCACCCTTCTCCTCCTCCACATCACCTCCACCTTGCAACCCCCAACTCTATAGGGAGAAAAAAAAGAAAAGAATAGGAAGAAACGAGAAAAAGGAAGAAGACTTTTAGCACGTGAACCTAGCCCCACGGTCTGACCGCTAGGGCTCAGAATCCCCACTTAAGATCCCCTCGACTCACTCTCTCTCACTCATTTCTTTCTCCTTCCTCCACCTAAACTGAGGGAGAGAGAGAGGGTGACCCTCTCGACCACCACGATGCTCGGAGATCGATGAAGAAGGCTTCCCCGAGTTTCCTAAAGGCTTCTTTGAGCTCCTCCTCACCGTCTTCTTTACCGGAGATGCTTCCACACGACTTCTTCCATCTCAAGACCAATCACCACACCGGAGCTCGATCTTTGAATCAAAGCTTCTCCAGAGTTGGCCAACCCCCTAGAAACCTTCACCACACTGAGATGAGACATCCCTAACCATTTTTTCATCGTTTTCGAGCTCTAACCAGTCCTCCATTAGTTTAAACCCGAGTTTCACCCTAGTCGTGGATTTCATCGATGAGGTCCTCAAGTTTGGCCCTGTGCATGTCGTTCAAACCACCCAAAATACACTCTCCGGTCTTGTAGAGTTTTTTGGTACCTTTTTTGGTTGAAGACATCGCCGGAGCCTTCCCCGGCAACCTCGTCGAGGTGCCATTGGCCAGGCCCAGCGATTTGACCACATTGTTGCCTGTTTACCGCCAGGACATGACTTGGCCGGTCAGACTTCAAGTCAGACTCCATAGTTAGGAGCCAGACCGCCACTAGGGCTGGTTTGACCACCATGAGTCCAGTCTGACCGCCAAGTCTATTCAGTACTGATTTCTTCTTTGTTGATCCCTATGATCTGACCGCCACCTGGGTCGGTATGATCGCCAGTCACTCAGTACCCACTGAGCTTAGGTTGTCTCATGTGAGGTTTAAACCTTTTCCAACCCAATCGCTTAGGTATTTTTTTGCAAATATTTTCAAGACATGGCACATTACATCTCGTTCATAATCATGCATCATAACCATACGTCTTCATTCATTCATTTGTTTGTTAGTTTGATGCATTCTTCAATTGTTTAGAGAGTGACGCGTCGACGGTTCAAACGATCAAGGCCAATAACGAACTGGAGGTGTACGCGAGCGAAGCACCGGAGCAACAAGGCAAATATCTAAGAATATTTTACCTTCCCTTTGGATCTTGTGGTGTCTAATTGGATAAGTTATTGCTATATGTAGTGCATGTTTAGCGAGTCAGTGTTGGATTTTGTAGGTAGAACCTATGTTGATGCATAGGTTCCTACCTTTATTATTGATGATCCATATCCTTGTAACATGGGTATAATATTATTAATGTCTAACTTAAAAGTTATTCGAGATGCTTAGCAATGCATATATCATCGGTAGAAGTCTAGTGGTGGTATGCCTATCATTCGTGAGCTATAGGGCTTAAATATATTTCACAATGCAAATGATGTTGAGATAAAGAGTTGGTGAGGATGAGGCGAGATGTGGACGGTGTTAGGGGCAGGTTGGGGAGATGTACTCGGATGTTATATACCCTTTGCATCGATTAAACACCGACCATTGTTTGCTGTTGGCTTAAGCACTTTTCATACTTTCATATATTCAATAAATGTACGAATGAGCCGATTATCATACACCATGCCAACACTTGACTTGTGTCCATATGACGCGTAAGAGAAAAATGATGAGGAGAAGCAAGGTGGTAGGGAGTCGAAGGTGTCTGGGACACGCTCACGATAACCCCGGTGCATAGAGGCAAGCATAGGTGGGTAGTTCTGGGTATGAGAAATGTCGTCTCAGTGCCAAGTGGATGGACCCGAGTCATGTGGGTAAATATGTACCTCCTTGCAGGGTGTAAGATCAATTTGAATTGCCACGCTCTCGGTTATGAGCATGCTTATGTTCATCTGCATCAATAGTAGAGTTCCGATGTTGGGTTGATTATGGTATGCTGGGAGCTGGCTAGCAATGGTATAAGTCAAGATGAGTTTGTCCAAGTGACAGTCATGGTTATGGTTACGATCTCTGACAGGAGGGTTCAGGTTGTTAAGTTTTGTAGAGGCTCGCACTCTTGAGTCAATAAATAGCTTTTGTGTATTTTAACCTTGTGGCCGATTTTTTACTATGTATCTCCAAATGCATGATCATTGGAGTCGGGTTATTATATTTACCCACTATGAATTAAGTCTCTTGAGTATCTTCGTACTCATCTTGTTTTTATTGAGTTTTTGTATGTGAGGATGAAATAGTGTCGATTACTTTATGCCTACCGATGTTGGTGATGCGTAAGAGTAGTGGTTGGCTACTTGTAGTGACTCGGTGGTGTCTTAGGGCAAATAGCGCCACCTCTTTTGTTGTTTTTAGACGTTAGTTCCGCTGCGTAGTAACTCTCACATGATAGGAGTTGAATTCGTTGTATTTTGTTCTCTGAGCGTTTGTTGATCTTTAAATCGTTGAACTTATAATAGTATAAAGACTTGTAATATATTTATGTTACTCGCTCTTTATTATATCTTGATGTGATGAAGTTTGTTGTAAAGACATATGTTCCGATCTTATGTATAAAACGCATGCTGAGACTATCGTGATTAGATTCGTTTTAATCATTGGTAGCTGTGGTTGTTGTGGTGAGATATGGGTTAGCACCTGACATGTCGAAAAACGGACGTGTACTAGCTCTCATCTTATTAAATAATTACCTAATGATTAGTTCTATTATAATTTAGACCGTTTCTCACATACGCCTAATTTTTTTAGGATTAGATCCATGCACACCCTCTTTATACTTTATGATCTTGAGATTAAAGGCAAGACAATACGTAGTGTTATTATCCACTTAGAGGTTCAAACATGTATAAATTTGTGTCCCTCTTTGCGATAGTATTCAACAACCAAGCAGGTTTCTCTCTATTTACATTATAAATATTAGCAATCATGTATAAATCCTTGATGGCTGGCAAAGAGACAATGAGAAGAATAGTTTTATTTTCATCATTAATTTTCACATTTAACTTCTCAAGATTAATAATGAGTGAATTAAATGAGACTGAAGAAAGATACCTTTATGTACAGACTTCCTTAATATGCATTTATTGGTGAAACTTTTCTTATGTACAATATCTCCAATTCATCTATAAGAAGATGGTAGTAATCTCTTTAATGACTTCATACGGAACATCTATAGATAAACTCAGTTGTATGGTGAAGAATGTTTCTTATTATTTCCTTCTATTTGTCATTTGATATGTCCGCTCATTTAATAAGCAATGCTTTTCGTACGTCTATTTATACGAGAACAGCTTTCATAGGAAACAATGCCCATTAAGACTTATGTGACCTATAAGCTCAGTCGAGAGAAGGTAACGCTGATGGTTCTTATGTAATATCGTCTTCGCCCGCAATCGAGTGCTCCTGGAAAGCTAGAAGCCACGGCTTGATCTCCTCCATTGCAGTATGTGGTCGGTGCTCGTGACATCTTGAGAAGGGGCATCGGTTCCAACCATTACAACAATATTCGCAAAAAATGATATTGTAAAATACATTTTGAGTCGTCGGAAGATCGCACAAACATTATGGATGAACTTTTTATCTTTTCCTTTTAAAAAAGAAAAAAAAAGATATATCCGTTACACCCAGGCTTGTAATATTTGACTACACCACGCTTCAGTTGCCTCTGCAAAAGACAAAGATGGGAGTGCTTTTAAGACAATCATAACCATTTTCTCTTCATTTCGTTTCCTTTCTGAATCTCTTATTCGTTTTAATTCTTTTTATATTCTCTCTCTCCAACAGAGAAAAGAGAGATAATCCCATTTTGGAGGAAATAATTTTGAGAATCCATTCATAAAGGGAATTATAAAAGAAAATCGTTAGAGCGCTGAAAGAAAAAAATCTCTTCGCGAAAAAATTCTAGTCGCGAAAAAAAACCCATCGAACATGATCTAAGCATTTGTGAAGCTTGGGATGAGGAGACATTGCACGCTCACGCTGGGCTGGTTCAGAAGGTGGTGTCCGCTTGTGAGCTCGGCTCAGCAGCCGAGTGAAGAAACGAACGAACCCATGGCAAAAGGGAGCCATCCAGCTGGCCGGCCTGCCGGTTCCCTTTTTTTTAAGGAAAAAAACATTCAGTTGCTTTCACATTATCTGTTCTCCACTTCTGGGTGGACCCCCTTCCTCGGCCGACAGTCTCGCGCCAGTGTGCTTAGCTAGACAAACACAACCCACCAAGCCGCATGCTGATCACTATGCTCTATAGTTCATTGGATGGAACTTGATCACATCATTTTTCGTTTTCACAAGAAAACCTAGAGAATTTCAATCCTTAGATATTTGTATACAAAAATTTTTAGGAGCAAATGAATAGACTTGTAAAATTCAAATGCATAATAGAAATCTGAGCGTGAGCTCAAACCTTATATTTGAAGAAGTATAATGCTTCTCTCTCTTTTTCGCTCCACTCTCCCTCTCCTTTCCTCTAAAGTTAGATCATCTTTAAAGGATTCTGTTTACAAGTTTGATTTTTTTTATAAAGAGATTCTCGTTCCTTCAATACTCTGACATCTTTCCCTCATAGCTCTTTTTATAAAAGTATTCTCTCTCATTTTTTATCTCAGAATTCTCTTTCCTTTCTCTTCACGAATCATTTCGAAGGAAAGCTGTTAGAGATAAAGAAAAATAAAGGATATAAGAATAAAGATGAGAATTAGAAAGAGAATGAAATAAAAAGAATATGAGTGAAGATGGCATATTGCGTTTGTTTCGTCGCCCTATCCAAAATCAACACTTCTTTTTAATGAAAAAACATAAGAAAAAATCAAGATTTTTAACATTATCGTGTTTTGTATCCCGTAGGATTATATAGTATATGGCATTCCATTTCTACTATTTTTCTATTTCTATTTTATCAATCTTTAAGCTACGTATTTTCTATATTTAATAGTTAATATGTAAGTGTGTGCCAATAATAATATAAGTATGTACTACGTTACCAGTTATACTGGTATTAAAAAAAATAAGCCCGAAAGTTGCTACGAAAGCAAATCCTTTGGGACACCACCTCACCTACTGATTCCCACCACGGCGAAGTTTAATACTCCTTTAGTGGCTGCTGGCACTGCCAGTGATCCACCCTGTAGGCCGTACACCACCACCACGCACGTCCCCGCTCCTGCTGCTGGCTGCTCCTCCTGGTCCACGGCGCGCAGGCGAGGGCAGTCACTGCTCCGTGGGACCCGCAACGTGAGAGCTCTGCAGGCCCGCGCGGTGGACCGGCGCACCCCCCCTCGGATTCCGACGCCGCGACCGCGAGAGTTGGGTTAGATCCCGTGCCTTTTCCGCCTGACATCAATACTTGTTTTTGGCTGCTGCCGCTGCCACCCCTGCAAAAGTTTCTACGACTTTTTTGATATACTTCAAATTGATAAAATAAATAGTGTCGTTTTGAGTTAGGGATGATCAATATATTTAAATTTTATCGTGCATATCTCTTTGAATATTTTACTTTAAACTTTTAAAAATAGTATAGCTAGATTTATTTTAAAAATTAGTTTCATAGTACTACATCTTTACTATATTTTTGTTCATATTTCATATAAATAATTTGTGATCAAAGTAGTGTGTTGGCTACCATATCTAGTTTATACTCCTATATAACTCACAGTTATTATAGATTTAGATGATCTCCACCGTGCATCCGAGTTGATCAAATAATCACCGTGTAAAGCTAGATCATATTTCTTCTTTCAAAATTATATTTAATCTCCTATTATTTATCTTTCATATTTAGATGTTCAATATTTACTTTCTATATATTTAAAAATAATTTAATCTTCTATTATTATCTTTCTTATTTTTTCATATTGTTATACATTAAATTGATTTTAAGTGCGTAACACGTGTTCCGTTGCTAGTAATTATCTAAAACGTCACTCTTCGTGACCGGATACAATTCTTGCGAGAGCTGGAGTGTGCACTAACCAGCATCGGATTGCCGTGCACACCCCACAGCATTATTGGAGTAAAAACACTATGCACCATCTGCCTAAGGCATCAGTTTCTGTGGCTCAATGCTCGCTAAAAAAGGATCCTTGAGATGAATTCTAGCGCACGAATGGAGAGTGCCAGATATGCTCAAGTTGCCGAATGATATGGGTTAGTACTACTTTGTTTGGAGTAGGTGCTCGTCGCAATGATATGTGGCTATCGTGATCGTGGTATAAAGGTTTTCCAATTATTTTCCCAACTGCCCAAACTCTACCGCCGATGAAAGTGTCGTTTAATCCTGCAAACACGTTTTTTAACTGCCGTGTGTCACCGTTTTGGGGCATGAACTCGGTGTTTTGTAGAACATAAGTTTATATGAACGGAAGACATAGAATTTCCTTTGAGAGCTGTTTGAAAGCTCCCCATGAAAAACACAGGAAGGAACTTTGAGGGTTTAGATGCTTGGCACTTAGGGAGAGAAAGGAGACAAGAGGGAGAAGATGCATTGGAACTCTCCAGGCAGTTTGTAATGTGAGTGACTTGCATAGAATTTCCATAAAATGTGTAAGAAATTTACTTGTTCTATGAATTTCTTTTGGAGGAATCGCATTGTAAGAAATATTTGTTACATGAACCTTTCTATGGGACAAATTCCTCAATTAATCCTCCAAATTTTGTTTATTCCAAAGAGGTCCTTAACAAAAAGAAAATTTAGAGATTACTATTCGTTATATCTGAGATTGCGATAGTAACATTAAACTATTTTGTAACTTAATGTTGTATACCAAAAGATTTTCCTAAGATAGTGTGTAACAAAAAATATATCCATATGCATCTTTTATTCATTGCACTAGAGTCGTAGAAGAAATACTACCTCGTCACACACGTGAAGCACAAAATGCCAAAACAAATAAGAGTAGACATGAGTGCATTGAAAAAAAACTAACCAAAGAAAAAAAATCATTGACCTAAGAAGTTACAATAACACGGTTATAATAAAAATGACCGTATTAGATTATGATTATGATTTTGATAATTAATGATAACATAATCATTGATACTAACATATTTATCAAGAATATATGTTAGTATGTCTTATGGATACAATACATCAAGAAGCCATCGTAGTTAGGATAAAATTTGATTAACTTATAGAAGTCCAAGAAAACTGACCTCACCAAAAGATCCGGTGCAAAAGAGTTTGCACTCCAATAAGTTTGATTAACTTATAGAAGTCCAAGAAAACTGACCTCACCAAAAGATCCGGTGCAAAAGAGTTTGCACTCATTGGAGTATTGTGCACAGAAGCTGATAGCCTCATCGGATAGTTTGGCGTTCTGTGTGTTGAAATCACTAAAGTATTTCTGATAAAGGGGAGAAGACTGAGGACCTCACCGGATAGTCTGGTGATCTGCACATGGTAACATCAGAGTATTTTTTGCAGAGAAGAATACGAGTGCAGAAGAATGAAGATCAACCCACCGGAAGGTCCGGTGTTTGATTTGTGCACACCGGAGTATAGCACTGGAGAATTTGTTGCACAGGTGATAGCAAGTGCTGAAGAATTTAGATAAACTCATCGGATATTCCGGTGATCACATTGCACCGGAGCATTTCTAGAGAAAAGAAGAGAATATTCAACTCACTGGATGGTCCTGTGTGAATGGGATGAACACTGGATGAATGCACTAGATCATTTTACACAGAGAGGTTGCAAAGGCTCGGATAGCTCATGATAACTCACCAGAAGGTCCGGTAATGGATTTAAAGGCATACTAGAGTGTTCGGTGTTCACAGAGACTTTGAGTAGAAGTCCAACAGTTAGTTTCTGAGGTTGTACTCAGCGGATGATACGATGTTAGTACTATTGTTATCACCGGATTATCCAGTATTAACAGCTTTTCTGAGCTGTTAGAAAAACGGCTAGTTGGTGAGTCTGAGGCTATAAATACTACACTAAGCCATTTGAAGGTGTGACATGCTGCTGGAGTCTAGAGGAAGCTCATATACACTTGAAAAGATGTCCAATGCACCAAAGTGCTTTAAGTGGTTATCCAAGATAATTAAGCACAAGATTAGAGAGTGTTTAGTGCTCATAGGCCTAGAGTGAGTTGTAGCTAGGTGCTACAGCTTGAAGAAGGGATCAAGGAGTGATCCTAGTTTGTACTGAGTGATACATCGGCGCTTTAGAGTCTTGGTGACTCATCGGCCTCTTGGCCCTTGGTGGCTCAAGCTTGTTGACCCTCTGACTTGGTATGGAGTGGTGGTAAGACACATGTATGTGGATGCGGAGATCCTTGTCTTAATGGCTCAACCTTCGAAGTGATTATGACGGCAAGTGACCGGAAGAGAGGCTAGTGGTGAGACATTTCCTTGGTAGCTTAGTGGCTCATCGTGATTGAGACCTTGTATTGGTGATTTGGTAGCTCAAGGGCCGTGATCGGAAGAGACTTGGCGACTGGGAGCATATCTTTTGTGAAGCTCCAACATGTATTAGGGGTGGCATTCATGCTATCGATACCACGGGATAAAAATCCCTTGTTCCGAGTTTATCTCTCTACCTTATTTATGTTTCCGCATTTATATACTTGCAATTTACCTTGCTAGAGTAGGTTACAATCCTCTTAAGCGATAGAGTAGACACACTAGATAAACCTAGAGTACATTTAAATTGAATTTGATATAGGTTTATCTTGTGAAGTTTTTAGAGCCAATTTATTTTAGTTTCTAAATATCCTAATTCACCCCTCCCCCTCTTAGGATATTACCGTTACTCATAATTGATATCAGAACCTCGTGCTCTTGATAGTATTAACACCCTAGAGTTGTAACATCCAGGGTTGGGATACATACCCATAGTGCTCCACTTTGTGATGGCACATAATTTGTCATGGTTTTCATCAATGCCCTTTTTCCACGCTAGAGCTCCCTTCTGGTATTGTTGTAGCACTGCCAGCACATTCTAATGTCTTATTTTTTACAAGCCGAGGTCTAGATGTTTGGAGAGTCACCGAGGGGATGAGATATCACATCACTAATAAGGAGAGACAATTAGATGCATTAGTGGAGAATATCTTTTTATCATATTTAAATGTTAATGTATTTAATTGTGTTTATTCTCTCACCAATGCACATGATATTTAGACTAATCTTATTAAAATTCATGAATGCACAAAGGATGTGCGTAATGAGAAATATCATGTGCTTGTTACTAAATTCAGTGGCATCAAACAACTACCCCATGAAAATGCTAATGACATGTACTCACGTTTAAAAATTCTTATCAATGAGATCAATAGGCTAGGTTTGACGCCAATTGACGATGATCAAGTGGTGAGAAAAATACTTCAATATCTTCTTCCAAAGTATAAATTGATAGTTTCCATCATCTACGATAACAACGACATCAAGAAGATGACTCCAAGTCAAGTGCTCGACAAAATCACCGCCCATGAGATGACCATGAACATGGAGGTGGAAGTCTCTTCCTCATCTAACGCTAAGAACCTTACTCTCATAAGCAAACAAGTATGAAGGCTAAAATGAGGAGGTCCAAGCAAGAGTCAAGCTCAAGCAAAGATGATGAAGATGACGAGAGCAATGAAGATAACGAGCAAAGCACGTCAAGTGATGAAGAAATTGATCCCAAAATTACCAAACTCATCTCTCAAGTACAGAAGAACATTAAGAAGAACAATGATAATATTGATCATCGAATCTTCATGAAAGATTTGATCAAAACAATTAATCACATCAAAAAAGAGAGAAAGACTAAGAGCAAAATAAAGACAAGAGGAAGAGTCAAAGCATTTGCAAGCATAGGAAGATGGGTGAGTGAAGATGAAGATTCAAACTCAAGTAATGATAGTTTTACCACCCATTCCTCCAAGAGAAGCTTTTTCTCAAGGTCGTCGTCACGCAAGCCATCATCACACAAATACCTTATGGCCAAAGGTATGGGAAAGATGTAAGTGATGATGAATCCGATGAGGATTATCCTTACTATGATAAACTCCTCCATTTGATCAATGAGCAATAAAAGAACCTTAAGAAACAATATAAGAAACTTAAGAAATTCAATGCCCTCAATGACATTCATGCTACCTTTGTTTCTAATTATGAACAATTATTGAGTAAATTCAATTTACTAAACAAGGAGTATGATGAGCTTAAGACAAATTTGAGTGCATTGAATATCAATCTAAGGCTCTTTTGGGGCAATCTACTTATCTATTTAAT
Organism: Phragmites australis; assembly: GCF_958298935.1. Taxonomy (NCBI): domain Eukaryota; kingdom Viridiplantae; phylum Streptophyta; class Magnoliopsida; order Poales; family Poaceae; genus Phragmites; species Phragmites australis. The sequence goes on from NC_084928.1 coordinate 10,403,445, forward strand.
TTCAGTCCTAAGGTAGATGCTTTGTAGTTTTTGTGATGATTTAATTGACTTATCTAGCTCACTACTTTGCAATGAGATATGCATTCAGAATATTTTTGTAGAATCATATAGATTAAAGGGTAAGAACCATATCCAACCTCCTCAAAATAACCGTACAACCATGGTGAAGAATCTTATGGAGGGGTCCACCGTGACATGCTTCAAATATCATCAAAAAGGCCACAAGTCCTTCCAATGCAAGCAAGTCAAGAAGTAGACCAAGGAAAAGAAGAAAGCAATGAACCTCTTCAGCAAGACCTCCAACTTATACACCAAACCTAAGTACAAGATTAAGATTAAGAGCAATCACTATAAGCTCAAGAAGAAGAACAATGGTAAGGTGGTTGCACATATAGCTGGGAGAAAAGACTAGAGGTGAAATCAACCTATTTGGGTGCTAAGGAAGTCATTGCTAACATGAAGGAGTTCCAATCGGTTTGGGTTCTAAAGAAGACTTAAGCTCGAGACGGCTGTGGGGATTTGGAGACTTGGCTTATAAAATGAAGTGAAGGTTCAAGCAAAAAAGATAAGTGTATAAGATTGAGCGCTTTGATGAAGACCATAATCATCATATACCCAAATCCCTATCCAAAGGTAAAAGAGGTAAATGGTAGCTAGACTTTTGTTCATTTATTTCTTTTTGTATCTAGCACATTTGTTTTGTCTAAGATTGCATATGTATATTTCAATATATTGCAATGCCTAATTTTTATATGGTAGGTTGCTTATGCTTATCTCTAACATATGAGCAACATACATGGTTTATTAGTTCTAGGTCCCTTACATGACACTAGTTTCACATTTAGTATCTTTTATATGCTATGAATCAATTTATAGGGTACCTTTCTCCATTGTTATTAATTACAAGTGCATATGTCTCGTAAGTATTCAACACTTGTATATACATATTTAGAGGGAGTATATCTTATGGATTGTAATTTTGAGACTAATATGTGTTGCTAGATGTATTTTTATAGTATCACGGAGAAATCAACATATTCCCGGAGGTATGCAATGTTTAAATGCTTCAATTGATATCATTGTCAATTCATTTTTTACATCTAATCTACCTTTATGTATGATATGACTTAAACTTTCTACCTCTACTTCTTGTCTATATATGTATATATTACTACATTCCTATAAGTGGTATTCACAAGTAGATCTCATTATATATATGCACACATAAAGAGGAGTTTAGATTATATCATGTGAGTTTCATGAATTATGATCTTTGTTTATCTTCTTCAATTGATATCAATACCTTATATCCTTTCAATTGGTATATCCTTTCAATCGGTATCATTTTATTGGATCATGATTTATGAAGCTCTTTCTCATATGTTCTAACGCTCTTCCATGAGTTCGACATATGTTTGTAGCATTTTTTGAGATTATTGACAAAGAGAAAGAAGTTTGATGACCAAAGCAAGATACAAGATGTCTAAGAATGCCGAAGTTGGTAAAGAGAGAGAAGATGAAGATAGATAAGACACCTAGGTTGACAAAGGGGGAGAAGCTCTTGCATGAATCGATCAAGGGAGATAGTGGTAATAAAGAAAGGGGAGTCACAACAAAGAAGGACTAAATGGTAAGAACATGCATTCAAGTAATGTGGTAAGATTTTGTGCTCTTTACAATTAGTATCATTTATTATTTGCCACTTGTTTGGGTTGTATTGTCATCAATCACCAAAATGGGGAGATGGTAGCGAAAATGACCCTGTTAGACTATGATTACGATTTTAGTGATTAATAACAATATAGTCATTAGGACTAACATGTTTGTCAAGAATATATGTTAGTAGATTTTATGGATGAAATACATCAAAGAGCCACCGTAATCAGGATAAAGTTTGATTGAATTAGAGATGTTCCAAGAGAATTGACCTCACCGGAAGGTCTGGTGCAGAAGAGTTTGCACTCACCAGAGCATTGTGCATAGAGGTTGATAGCCTCACCGGATAGTCTGGTGCTCTATGTGTTGACCTCACTGGAGTATTTTTGATAAAGGGAGAGAATGATGAGGATCTCACCAGATAGTCCAGTAATCTGCACAGGGTAACACATGAGTATTTTTTACATAGAAGAATATGAGTGTAGAAGACTGAAGATCAATTAAGATGTTACTAAAGTATATTCATTTTATGAAGTTTGATATAGATTTATCTTATGAAGTTTTTAAACTAATTTATTTTAGATTTTTAATATCCTAGTTCACTCTCTCCGTGTTTTAGTACTCATCGTTACTTACCACGATGATGTCAAATATATGCACTATATTAGAGCGGATAAAATATATCGCCACATGCATGATGTATGAAGCACATAATCGAGAGTAACTACATGTGTATTTAAATTGCAAAGTAAATATGCGACATCTAGCTTACTTTTCTTTGATTGTTGGCAATCTATCTGTTATAAATGCGTATGCACCTCCATGACCACAAAAGCATTTATCGTAAAAGAGCTAACCGACACCTTTGCGTTATACTCCCACCACACCACTACGAGACAGCACAGGTTGATCTCACTAGAGTATATTCTAAGTTAAATCAGTTTTTTGAAATGGTGAACTAAGATGTCCATACATAAACGAAAGTGGAACTAACGGAAAGTTAATGAAATCATATGAAATCATGACCAAATTAAGAAAACCGTTGTTGTCCGTCCAATACCTACAAAAACACGATGATACCAAAAACATAATAAGATATAAGAACCGCCAAAACGGTTCTCCACATTCCAGAGATATAATAAGAAGCACCAAGAGACATACATACTAGCTATCAACGGGCGTATTATCCAAATTGTTGTTGTTCACGACATGCAACAGTATCAAAGAGAACCAAAAACCGAAAACAAACAAAACAATTGCAACCCAGCCCAGGGCACGCAGAAATCAACGCGCGGGACGGGGACGCCACCCCTCCTCTCCTCCGCCTTTTATCGCTAACGCCACCCGTTTTGGATACACAGACACAGCTACAGCAGCAGGCAATAGCTGTGCCTCACTCCGCTCGCCATCACACCACTGCGAGACAGCGCAGCACAGGCTGCCGCCCCGGGAGAATCCAAGGCGACGCAGGCAGGAGCCCCTCGTCGCCGGCGTCCATGGGCGGCGCCGCGGGCGAGGCCATGAGGGCCGGGGTTGTGGTGGCGGCGGTGGTGGTCTTTTTGGCTGTGGCTTCGGGTGCGGAGGGAGCGCTGCCGAGGTTCGCGGAGGCGCCGGAGTATCGGAACGGGGAAGGCTGCCCCGCGGCGGCGGCCGGGGTGTGCGACCCAGGGCTGGTGCACATCGCCATGACGCTGGACGCGCACTACCTGCGGGGCTCCATGGCGGCGGTGTACTCGCTGCTCAAGCACGCGTCCTGCCCGGAGTCCATCTTCTTCCACTTCTTGGCCGCCGCGGCGGGCGGCGGCGGCGCGGAGGGGGAGGAATCGGAGCTGCTGCGGCGCGCGGTGGCGGCGTCGTTCCCGTCGCTGCGGTTCGAGATCTACCCGTTCCGCGCCGAGGCCGTGGCTGGGCTCATCTCGGCGTCCGTGCGCGCCGCGCTGGAGGCGCCGCTCAACTACGCGCGGAATCACCTGGCGGACCTGCTCCCGCGCTGCGTCCCGCGGGCGATATACCTTGACTCCGACGTGCTCGCCGCCGACGACGTGCGGCGGCTCTGGGAGACGCGCCTGCCCGCCGCCGCCGTGGTGGCTGCCCCCGAGTACTGCCACGCCAACTTCTCCCGCTACTTCACGCCGGCCTTCTGGTCCGACCCGGAGCTTGGCGCGCGCGTCTTCGCCTACCGCCGCCGCCCGCCCTGCTACTTCAATACCGGCGTAATGGTCATCGACCTCCGCCGCTGGCGCGCCGGCAACTACCGCCAACGCATCGAGCGCTGGATGGAGATCCAGAAGGAGAAGCGCATCTATGAGCTGGGCTCCCTGCCCCCGTTCTTGCTCGTCTTCGCCGGCGAGGTGGAAGCCGTCGACCACCGCTGGAACCAGCACGGCCTCGGCGGTGACAACGTGCACGGCAGCTGCCGCCCGCTCCACGACGGGCCCGTCAGCCTCATGCACTGGTCAGGCAAGGGCAAGCCCTGGGACCGCCTCGACGCCGGCAGGCCGTGCCCGCTCGACTACACGTGGAAGTCATACGATCTCTACGTCCCCGGTGACGGCGGCGCCGCTGCCTCGCTGGCGTCCGGACCGGCATTGTCCTTTGCATTGCCCGCATCCGTGTTTTCTTGGTAGAGGGGAGCATGTAGTTCCATAGGCTCCATTGAGTGGTTCTTGGCAATTGCAATGTGCTCCATTGCATTGCATTGCTGCTGCTATTGCCGCCGCCTCTGTGAGCTAGCTGCCGCTAGTGGTGGGCTGTACAGGGCGATGAAGGGAGCGGCGGTGGCGATGGCAGCGCAACGAGAAGAGGGATGAGTTGATAGAGAAAGGGCGCTCTTGTTCTTTTGTGTAGAATTCAGATTGGTTATTTGGTGGATTTTGATTCTTTTTGGGCCGGCCGGTGATTCCTGGGGTTCTCAATTCTCTCTATTGGAGGTGTACAATTAAGAAAGACTTGGACTTTTGTTCTATTATTGATCATTCTTTCATTCATACGACATGCCTTCTTGACCTGAATTCGTACAAAATGATATGATTTGAGCTTTTAGATGAACTGAATTGAGTGGAATGCTTTGCATATGATGTGAGTTCTCAATGAGGTATGAGACAATCAATAATTTCCTAGAAATTAGAGGTGACAATAGATCGGTTCTTGCGGAACAAAACCAAGATTTGAAACCGATAGCTCTAACCTGACTCACACTTAGTACTAAACCCTGACCCCTACTTGAAATACTAAGGTTATCTCCAGCGGCTACCTTAAATTTTCATCCTAAAAACACAATTACAGCATCTCTTATTTTTTCATCTTCAGCAGCTACCCTATTTTCTATCTTCTACTTCTCTTTTTCTCTCTGGACCCGCTGGCAGCCTATGTGAACAGTGCTACTACAGTAATGCTATAGTGTTGCTACAGTACCCGACGCGTTTTCTGCCTTTGGGCCCACTGTCAGTCCGTGTGTTGTGCTGCTTGTAGGGACATGGGCGGTAATGACGGATCACAGTATGTAGCACTGTACTTCACGATCGATACATTGAGGAACATACGGCTTCTAAAGATGTAGTACTTTAATATCAAAAGCAGCTACAAAGCGATCGAGGGGCATAAATAGGTACCTTATCCTCGAGCACAACACACGGATCCTAGAAGGCTTAGAGCTACGAGGCTACAAGGTGATATGGATGAAGCAGATGCTATTGATGGCTTACACAAGTGCAAACTTTGCAAATAACCTTACCATGACAGGAGGATATGCCCGACCTGACAGTAAACTATCAGGCTACTATCAAACTACAATGTATTAGAGTTGTTGCATTTTAGTGTGTTGTTTGAAGGTATTCACAGTCATAGTTTGTATTCTAAATTGTTATTAACCTATTAGTTATACTACTTATTTTGTAATATATCATTTGGTACTGGCATCACATACGATGTTTCTTTTATTAAACTATGAAGCTTGTTATTCACCTATTTATTAAACTATGAAGCTTGTAATATATTCTTATTTATTATTCATATACTTATTGAACCATGAAACTTGTAATATATTCTAATTTATTATTCACCTACTTATTTAACCATGCAGCTTAAAATTATTGTCATAACTTATGGTGGTCTTTTCGAGCTTCTTCAATAGTGGTACGACGAGAACAATAGGGGATGGATGATTGTCACATGGTATCAGGTACCATGATTATATGTGATTTTTAATTGCTACGATAATTTTCTACTAACTCAGTATATGTATTAGCTACTTTTTGCAGTTGCTTCCGTTGCGAGCCTGGAGTATCCACACGATTAAGCAGTTAGACCCTCAATTCCACGAGCCACTCGCACGAGCAGGACTACTAACTTCCACTCTCATGATGGCCGGAGCTCCCATGGTGGGTGGTGGCAGGACACTGCTCACAAGTCTCGTTGATCGGTGGCGTCCTGAGATGCACACGTTCCACTTTTCTTTTGGTGAGATGGTCGTAACATTGAGGGGCGTGGCCATGCTGACCGGGTTGTTAATCAGGAGCGTCCTATTAGTAGTTTCATGACCAGCAAAGGAGTAGTAGAAGGGTTACATTGAGGGCATGTAATTATTTGTTATGTAATGCACTTCAAATATTGTAGTGCTATTTAAGCTTCATTGAATATCTGTATCTTGTATGTTTGGTGTGCAATATAACAAGAATGATGTTGACCTCTCTATGTCCTGGATTTATGGGCTACCACAGTTCGGTCCATGCCCACAAGATATGGACGAGGCTATAGTTTTACAGCACTATGAGGTGCACTTGTACGTCCTGCTAGAAGGTATCATGTTTTGCAACACAGCAAGCGATTATGTCGTCTCCCATTTTGTATGGTTAGAGAGTCAGCTTGTGTCACATACTTATGAGCTAACATCTTACAGTTGGGGATCTACTGTGCTAGCTGCCATGTACAGAGGATGTGTGATGCAACTTAGCAAATAAAGAAAAGGGGGTCAGTTATAGGCTGCCTACAATTCTTACAGTTATGGAGCTGGGAGTACCTCCCGATTTGTCGGCCTTGGGTGCTCAAGAGCTACTATCCAGTTTTCATCTCCGCTGGCATTGCAAATGATATGAGGCATATGATGGGGTATTAGTGGATGCATGCCAGACTGAGATGGAGTCGGCAGCAAGACTATGGTAGCTACTCACGGGTGATCAGTTATTTGGACGTCCTTAGCGTCGATCTCGTGGAGTGGGATCCATGGCGTATGGCACGAGTGACCAAAATTGCGACTGGAGGGCTCATCACATCATATTGTTGACGTGACTCAGACTTATTAATGACTAAATGCTTCTTGCTGTACATAAACAACGTGGAAGCATATTCTCCTGAACGTGTACAGAGGCAGTTCAGGTACCGACATGTGGTGCCAGTACCTCCCACACGAGACACCGGTTGGGCACACGAGTGTGTGTTATTATAGGTAGAATTAGTGATCCATGTTAATAAATTATAATTGTTTCATTCATGTACAGGAGGAGCGCATAGAGGGCGAAGACATGCGGGACTGGGCATCAGTGAATGCCGAGCACCTACAGAGGTGGACAGAGTCAACCGCGGTGGATGTCGTTGTTCCTGCTGAACAATATGATGACACCACGTATTGGGAGTACCTTTCATGGTATCGTCCATGCACGCGTGCCACCTTATTCAGCGGACTTGTAGAGCCGGGCCCCAAATCATTCCTCGAGGATCGTGCTTGCCTTCTTCATGTTGTGGTCATTGTTGTAGTACTTATAATGATTTTTATTGGTTAAACCTCTGTATTACTGACATGACCATCATCTTATACAGACCGAAAAGACGTACGAGATGCATACATAGGCGGAGCAAGCTTGTGAGGAAGCAAGCCGGTTGTCGATGCAGAAGGATCGGAACCCTCTTCGGGACTACATGAGGACAAGAGGGTCCCGCTTCCTATCCGCTATACGTAGTCTAGGTGGTTGTACCCTGCGTTGGAGGGGATATGACTTACTAGCCATGGACTCGTCTCGTGCCTCCCACAACATGCGCTTGTCTAGTGCCCATGATGAACCCGTTCGGGTACAATCACGAGAGGCACCTTCTGCTTCGGAGCATCGCGAGGAGTGCACGCAGGCTGCTACTATCAGTGTACATTGGGTTCACAGGCCCCGTAGTGGACACAACCTCCCCAAGCTACGCTGACACCTCTGCCTACAGCATCAGCTCATCACAAAGACATCGTTGACTGCACACATCAGACGCCTGACTGGAGCGGCACTCATGATTTTGACTGGCTGCTATAATGCAGGCCGCCAGCTTCATCGAGATCCTCAGCGCATAGTACCCCCAATATCCTGATGCATCTGGGGGTTCATAGTTGTACCAGCAGGGCGAGCCTTCGGCACACTAGACTCCGTTGGAGCATGTTCTAGGGGCGTCCACAGTGCCGCATGAGGATCCTTCTTCATGGTACATGCATGACAGATTTAGTGGGGCGGGATACACGTTCGGTAGGGGTCCCAAAGGGCAGCACATTGATGATGATGAGCAATGGAACATGAGGCAGGGGCCAGCGTAGGCCGCTAAGGTGAGGGCCACATACCCACCAGACGCGTACACTCCTGGGGATTATGTGTGGCGTCGTCATCGTTGAGTCGCTAGTGCAGTTGTTCAGTGCACTTGTACTTTTTAACGACACATGTATTATTGATTTTATTGTCATAGTTATTCCTATCATGTATTATTCATTGTATTATTAATTTAATTATTTTTAGTTTATGTAATATTTGCCAAATAATTCTAGCACACAATTTATATAATATTTGTCAAATAATTATGATATTTAATACTTGTTTAATATTTTTTTAAATAATAAGATATTCATGCTTTGGTACAGAGCCATAACGTTGCAGTGAAGGATCAATAAATCTAGGGCGGGGTCCTCGAGTACAGGCTTTCCATGGACAACTACAACAATCCATATAGCATTTAATATCTCATTGAAGGTTGTGCATGAAAGGAAGGATGATCCCTTCAATGAGAGGAATCTAATCTAAGCCGTGGCTATATTGCATGCAAGACTCTTTTGTTCTGCGTTAACCGGTCCGCTCTAACATATAACCACCGAGGACCTTAGAGCCCTCTTGCACGAGCAACGTCAAACGTATCTCAGGGTGTGCGAACTGATCGACCGTCCTTCTGTTCTAGGTTTCTCTAGGAGGAAAAGAATGATAGTGATGTTTCTTGATCAGTATGCATGCCACATTCAGGTTCGTAATTTCCTATGTGCTCACCCTACTTATCTTTTTTACATTGATTCGAATGCTCCTCTTTTGCATTAGGTGTTCCCGAAAGACACATAGTTGATCAAAAAGGCATCACAAACTTTTTGATGATGTATATATTCTTCGGTGGGGGGTGTCATGCCTGGTTTATATAGAAGATGATGGTGGTCAGCGAACCTAAGGGGTACAGGGGCGCCCTCTACTACTCATCCAAAAAATGACAAGGACAATGAGGATGATGATTTCATGTCCCCAATGTCTAGACGTTCTAGCAGCAATAAAGGAGAATTTTCAATGATAACTGCAAGAGGACATTCACGCACCACATCAAGATGGCGTACAACCGACAAGGAGGACATACTACTACCGTGATAGCTTAAGATGACAACGACAACGACGATGATGATTTCATGCCACAACAACCCCTCCCTACAAGGCCTTCATCTCCGGATGACATTGATGGTGGATTTGCCAATACCCATCCTTACAATTTCCCATTACCACATCAGAGACGACAACCATCTTACCCTGATAGCATTGACATGATCTAGGTATTCAACATGTATGCACTATGAGCTATGTAAATGGCAAGCAAGACTATTTGTTCTATTTACAAACTATTTGTGAATTATTTATCTAATCAGTGTGATGGTAAGTTTATTATATTAACGTACTATCTAAGCACAATTCTTTTCAGCATATGAAAGGTATTTATGAACTCAGACTTTAAACACGCTAATGTGTCACCAACACCTTGGGACTAACATTAATTGCAACTCTAAAATCAACAATATGATTGTATGAACCGGTCAACTCAGGCTATGCTTGCTTAATGCAGACTTCGACTTTGGATTAAGATCAAAGGAATAGATGTTACTTCTACACCCACTCAAAATCAATAGCTTTCACAGGGAATGCTTTCATAGGATTCTATACCTCCATACAGAGACAATAATAACTCATTACTGAACTTTTACAGAATAAAATAACTACACCAAATAATAGCTTTCACAGGGAATCTCTATCAAGCATTAATACCATAACTTTTTCAAATTTCACAGAGAATCCTATGCTCCAGCCCCTAGTCAAGCCTATGCACTCAGTCCATGTATCAGCCCAAAGCCAACATAAATAACCCCACCCTCATCCATGGATAGACTACTCCTTCCTCAGCTCTCTTAACTGCAATGTCTTTCTCAACTCTACCAAGCCCACCCAAAAAATATTGGGGGATTTTCATCCTCTAGGGGGTCGAACCGTCGATGTGCTTCTGTGGTGACCCTTGTAGGCTTCATGAGTCCCAGGATATCTCCTACACATATGACTTACGCTTCTTCATGTGTGTCAACTATCAATACTATAAGTCTCGATATGGACCGTATGAGTACCCACCGGTATAGCGACGTATATCACTAATGTGGCACTTTCTATATGATTTCATGTACTATCTTACTGATTACCCTCTTGTTTCATTTGTCAGTATCCTCCACCTATCTATGATTTCATGGAATGGCTGGGCATAGAGCAAAATGCACAACAGAAGCGGTGGGTCGACATGATCATGCAGTGGAGGAGGGAAGCGTACGGATGTCGGGAGTACGAGCAACAACAGGAGGAATTACGACTCAAACGTCAGGAGGAGGAGTGTATGAGGAAGGTAGCCAAAGAGCGTGTCGCGGCTGAAGCAAGTGAAGCAAAGAGGGAAAAAAGTGGGATATGGCCTGTCGCGCTAAAGCGGAGGGCCTCGATGCCCTGCGAAAGGGCTAATATCCTAGGTACATTCAATATAGAGCATATATTATAACCGAGTCTATTTTCATTCCCTAAAGCATGTTTGGTTTAACAACGTCACACTATTAAAGTCTTTAGGCATACCATACATGCCAATGTTTGTTGTCGTCATCTCTTTATGGCTAGGGTCTATTCGTGCAGCGACGAAAAACCTCATATTACATGTACTATTTGTCATCATCTGTAATATCTATATCGAGTTATATGGTAATCATACTTCACAACTATTATTGTCGACAAATTAGATTTTGTATCCTCCCGACGTTACTTTCCTAAAAAAATTACCTACGCAAATACATTAAATGAATAATAAAATATCGATAAAATTACGTTGAAACAAATTTACACACACTCACTCATCCAGCTCATTTCTTTATTTATTCGCTCATACCTTGATAAAATTAAATTGTGCTACAAAACCAGTCCGCTCGTATTTTATAGCGAAACACGATAACCCGTGGGTTAAAAAACAGCAAAAGCGAAACGATGTGACCGTCGCACCCACCCGACATGGTGTGAGCGAGGCCAGCCTGTATTCGCACCTGAGGTGCCGAATACGGCCCTGTTCACCGTATTTGGCATCTCAGGTGTCGAATACAGTGAGTTTTCGGTATCTGAGGTGGTGAATGTGGTGAATATGGTGAACAGTGCTGTATTCGGCACTCAAATGTCGAATACAGGAGTTTTCGGTACCTCAGATACTGGAATCGATTTTTTAGTGTTTAAGGTGTCGAATACAAGTGCTAGATTCGCAAATCCATATGTTATCTATTTTGGCAAATATTATAGCATCTATTATCTATTTTTGGATTTTTTGTCATCAATTTTTAGGTCGGAAATCAATACTCAACACGAGAGCCTTGTGACTGGGAACTTCAAAGTTCCCGTTCCTCCTGAAAACGTCGTGAAAATTAATTTATCACCAGCTTTAATTTTGGCTGATAACCACATACTCCACATTGATGAAGTATTTGAACATGCAGCTAAGGTCACAAATATCTTCACAACACAATGTTTCCACTTCCCGTAGTACAACTACTCTTCAACAAAATCTTCAAGATTAAGTGCAAATGTACAAGGAAAAGATGGTTTGCTTATAATCAAAAGCTCATGGTTTGAGACTTGGAGCAACAAAACGAGAAGCCTAGCTATTACTATCGTGCGCATTATGTGGCGTGAGTGTGGTATGGGTATACAGTAGTGTGCACTGACGTCTTCCTTTTAATTGGAAAAAGAAAAGCAACCACTGCACGCATAAAGAATGTGACCAGTTACATGTCAAAGTTTACGCACTTTGTACAAACAAATCATCACAAGAAAGGTATGGCCTTTAAGCAACCAACTAGTGGCCAGATAGAGAATTGAAACTGCAAGGGAAGTGCACTACTGCTATTGCAGTGCAACTAATCATTTGCCAGTATTCTTTTGTCATTTGCTTTCTCTCTTCCTCCTCTAGCTTTCCCTTTTCATTTTTGACCAAGCCCGTGAAGAAGTGTGATGAACCCCTCCCCTCTCCTCCACCCACCGGGCATCGACATCAACCACCCTATTCCATATCCTGTCACATGGATAACACCTGCATGATAAAAAGAAATAGAAAAGGCAATAGTTATTCGCAAACCGGTGGTAATGATGGTGGTGCATGTTGCAGGAGGACGACACCATTTTCAGTGGTGGGAACTGCATTTCCATGTTCCTAGGAGGATCCAAGGGTGATTTGTGGTGGTGATCCATACACCATCCATCCACCTATTGTTAGGGAACGGATAGGCTACGTTATTATAATTTTTTTTATCGTATTCACTCAGAAACTATGCTAGTATAAGATCATAGATCATTACCACTAGACGTATAGTGCAGCGGAAGAAAAGTTAGAGTAGACCGTTCCAACATCGTATGCGTCAATGTAGAGGAGGCATCTCTCCGACCAGTTCTGAGCAGGTGCGTCACGTCCCTCAACCATTTCCGAGCGGTTGTGTTGTTGGCCTCGACCAGCTCACGGTAGCAGTCGCACTCCTCAACTAGCTTCGAGTAGCAGGACTAGATCTTCGATCAGTCCTGAGCAGCGATACTTGATCTTCGACCAGCCTTGAGTAGCACGTCTCGACTTATGACTAATACGCCATGACCTAGGACTAGTTCCAAGCACGTCGTGATCTACTCAACGAGAAGATCAGTACCGCAATAGCAGTAGTGGCTCTATGATATCCACGTGTACTGAGTTAGATCACCATGCGCCTGTGTGCTAGCACCGCATGCACGACTAGGTTTTTTACAATATCGTGTGAAGGGTTATGACCAGGGTTTCAAAGTGGCTCACCCCCGAGTCCCACCCCACGCCTCTCCTTATATAGAGTTCGCTAATAGGCTCCCACGTTGGAAGCCCTTTAGGACTGTAACTTCTCATGGATTACAATCCAATCAAACTCATATACGAATCTATTCTGTATGTTTTGTTCTAATCTATTAAGTGTGTGACCCGTTAGGTTCATGTATAAACGGCTACGACTCGAAAACCCTTTTCGAATCGAAATCAATAGCGGTCACTAGTATGATATATTGACTTTTGAATATACACAAAGATTATATCAACTGAACCTTGACATACACATGCACTGATCTCTTTGCTTCACGATATCAGTCAAGCTTAAGGCAAAATAAATGTCACCCTTAAGATAGCTCGACCATTCACTTGATCAAGTAGTAGATTTATCGTGATTACCTCTTTAATCATATATTGACATGATCATGCACTTTCTCAATCCAACTGCTCGAGGAGTCCAAAGATATCTCTTCCACTATTAAGGAGGGGCAAATTCTATCTTGATCACTCACACCTCATGAACTGTTTCACAACAAACCTAAAAACTACCTTTATGACTACCCAGTTACGGAATAATGTTTGACAACCTCAAAATATATCACTATACATTATGGGAATCAATGACGATCTCAGGTCTAAGAATCCTGCAAGTACATCATTTGAGATAACAATTGATGACACATCATAAATAATAATCCCAGCAGTATCTCAACGTGAGTCTATCTAGCATAATATTCTCTAACATAAATATCCATATAATTGATTCGGTATCTCTATACCTATGATCTATAAAACGTGGTCATCAATCAATAGATATGATAACCTCATGTATCATCATAATGATATAGGACCAATGATTAACTTAGAATAACATCGAAATATAAACAAAGAGTTTCACAAATAAGTCATATACTTGCTAACCAATATAAATAATATTCATTCTTAAAATAAATATTATTTAAAAGTACATAAATATAAAAATGATATAATCATCTCTATAACCTCTAAAACATATTAGCTTCACCTATTCCACTATATTTCCTACAACAAGGCTGTTATAGGGTTTGGAATACTCAAATCAACTGGAAGGAGACTTGCTCATGGATATAACTTGTTTACAATGGGTAGTACGTATAGGTTGTACGTGAAGTATATCCGTTCCTATGATAATTTCGATAGTACCTCTTGGATCTGGTAGTTTAGGAATGCAACTCCGTATCTTTTTACGTAATTATGATCTATCTTGATGGTTAAGTGGAAATTACAATCTATCTTGATTATTTATTTATTTTACTGGTACTTATATATCATTTGATTCTCTCATTTAACTTATAATTTTTTCGCTTATCTTTAGCATAAACCTTAATATAAATAAATGATCCTAATAAGATGTTTGTCCACGAGATCTAAGTCGAATTCTAGTGTTCTGCCGTTTCCGTGGAAGAACTGCACGTACCATACTGTAGCAGGCGTGCATTTCGTCATGCCACCACGGAGGAGCCCTGTACTGTACTGTGCTCTTGGCAGCCACCGGAGTCGGGCGCCATTATTACCCGTGGTGCCTCCATAACGTCGGCCACCGAATTCAGGCCCTGCGGCGGCGGCGAGATCGTACAGGCCACCATGCCGGCACCTCGGTGGCAATAACTCAGCTCGGAGAGCTTCCGATCTGGCAGCACGTTGTAATGGCCGCACCTAAAACTGAGCCGGAAATGCTTGCCCCCCTGTGGAAACAAACCGTCGTTTCCATTGGAACACCCGTACTGGAACAGGACATGTTTGGTTGCAGGATTTATTATTCGTAAATGGCCATGGAGTTATAAGGACGGATCAGCAGCAACTGCCTCGGAATGAAATGATGGCAGCGCCATGTTAGATATATTGTATTGTTCATGTGCCAGTGTAACAAGGGTGTTAGATACTATACCATGCATTGACGGACTGATCAGAGGTAGAAAAAAAACTAGAGGGCTCTCTCTTCTTCTTACTTCTCTTTTCTTTTTCTCCTCCTCTTCTTCTATATCCAAAAAATTAAAGAATGCCCCAAATGTATCCGAGAATAAGAGGCTTGAGGCTCCATAGCCCCCTGTATCGGTCACTATGTCATCAGATATCATGGTGTGCACATTATCAAGAACAAGATGAATCTCGTAGAAAGGACTAGTGACCACGTTTAATCGAAGCCACCGATGGTGACACTTTGATTGATCGTTGATCCACAAAATTTAGGCCGCGTTGGGTACCCGAGTGTTTCTTGGATGGCCAACTCGATTAAAAAAAAATACTATTATTTAAAAAAAAATCCCCATCACCGCCCAGCTGCCTCCCGCCGCTGCCTTTCCTCGCCCCTGTCGTCATTGTCAACCCCGCCCTGACACGTGAGTGCACAAAGAACGATCGGCGAATCATCATACAAGACATACAAGCAAAGGGACGGGAAGTATGAGGCGTCGGATGCCTAGTGTGTAGCGCAGTGCAGTGCAGATGCTTTCTTGTCTCCTAAGGTTGCTAATTAATTGGCCTATAGATATGATCCAATGCAAGCTAGATTGGTGGAAGATGACGTGAAAACTGGAGCAGAGAACACGTCATCTCTCATCGTCGGTCACTGCTCAGCCATAGAAGTTGGGGAATAAAAGGCCAAGGATAAGATATGTTGTATACCTGTGTTATGTGTATGGAATGGAGGCCCATGATCCAAGAAAAAGTGAGTATGATTGCCTCGGGCGACAATTGTAAAGTATACCAAAGTTATAAATATTGCCGCACCTCTAAGGATTACTAGCCAGCTCTATTGATAGTCATGGCTACGCATGCCGGACGGTGAATAGCAGCCAAGTGAGTTTCCGATTACAGTTTCCAAACAGGGTCGGCTATGATCATATTACATTCCGTAAATACAATTCTATCTATATCTGACCATCCAATTCAAACAACTATATCTCTTAACATGCCTCCTCAGTCACAACTTAAAAGATTGAGATTGTATCACAACAACTTGGGTTGTTGATACCTGATTGGTTTTGTGAACCCGTCAGCAAGTTAGTCTTGCGATGAGATAAATCTGATCTCTAGTGCCTTTTGTGCAACTCTTTCACGAGCAAAACAGAAATCAATTTTGATATGCTTTGTTCTCACATAAAAGATGGGATTAGCTGATAAAAATGTAGCATCAAGATTATCGCACCAGGGAACTGGTGCTCTCCTCTGAAAAACTCCAAGTTCGAAAAACTCCAAGTTCTCCCAATAGCGACTGAATCCATATTATTTATGTTGTAGCATTTGCAAAACCCTTGTATTCTGATTCAGTACTAGATATTGAGACCGTGGTTTTTTTTTTTTTGAGCTTCATGAGATCAAATTTGAACCGAAGAACACAATAAAATCACTAGTGGATCTCATGTCATCTGACGACCCTGCCTAACCCACATATGAAAAAGCACTGACAAGAGTAGAGGATGATCTGCATATCCTCAGCCCACATTTCGATGTATGCTTAAGGTATTGCAGAATTCTTTTTACTATCGTCAAGTGCTGATCCAAGGGTGTCTGCATGAATTGGCACACCTTATTTACTACAAATGAAACATCTGGACAGGTTAATGTTAGATACTACAGAGCTCCAATAAGACTGGCATTTAGTGGCATCAGCTGCTGTAAGTTCTTTTCCTTTAGTGTTTGTCGGTTTCTTTGCCATTGACATTGGGGTGCTAACAAGTTTACACTGTTGCATACCGGCGTGTGTTAATATTTCTATCATGTACCTTTGTTGTGATAGTATAAGCCTGTCTTCATCCTTCTTTACTTCAATTTCGAGAAAGTAATGAAGATCACCAAGGTCTTTCAAAGCAAATTCCCTTTGCAGGTCCTGGACTAGCTTAGCAACCACTTGGCTTGAGGAACGTATCACGACAATATCATCAACATAGACTAGCATATAAATGACTGTTCCATCATGGTAATATGAACAAAGATGTATCAGCTCGTGAGGGAACAAACCCCAACTCTTGCAACTTAGCACTCAATCGAGCATACCAAGCTCTAGGTGACTGCTTCAACCCATATAGCGTTTTATCCAACTTGCATACATATGACTAGGGAAGCGTGGATCTTCATACCCAGGAGGTTGTTTTATTAACACATCCTCTTCCAGAATGCCATGGAAAAACAAATTCTGCATATCCAATTGCTTCAATTTCCATCCTCGCGAGACAACCAAGGATAATATTAATCGAATAGTAGAAGCTTTCACCAACGAACTAAAGGTATCCTCATAATCAGTCCCATAACATTGTTTAAAGCCTTTTGCAACAAGTCAGGCTTGATGCCTATCAATTGTTCCATCTGGTTTCCTCTTCATCTTGTACACCCACTTGCAGTCGATAATATTAAGACCATGTCGTGGAGGTACCAAGTGACAAGTTTTGTTTCTCATTAGTGCCATATACCCTTGATTCATAGCTTCCTTCCAATTCTTGTCTTGCATTGCATCAAGATCGCCATTTGGTTCAGTTTCACATAGCAAAGCCTCTCAGTGCTTCTTATCATACCGAATGGTTCCATTAGTATAAACTTTCAATTGGATAATGATATCTTGCAATCTTGTCAGAATAGATGTTGATAGGACGGACAGCAGGGTGCATTATCACGGCTTGGATCACACAAAACATCCCTTTGATTTTCTTCTTGCCCCAGGTCTTGATCCTGACGACTTTCCAACAACGTCGGGGCTGTTGCAAGCGAAATATGCATGTCGTCTGACAACAATGAAGTCTGATGGTTATCCTGCAATACTCAAACATGTGAATCATGACTAGATCCAGAGACATTAGTGCAACCAGTAGCAGGAGCACAGTAGTGCCCAGAACTCATGTGATCTCTCCCAGTTACCATACTATCCGTGCGAGTAGAGAGAGATGGCACGGTCAGAGGTGGAAGCCATTCCGCCGACCAAACAACCGCTGACTGCACGCACGTGCTGCCCACAAAGCCCCACCGAGTCGCATAGCTCCCCATAGGCTAGATCAGGAGAAGGAGACAGATATAGCAAGGGGAGGATGCAATGTTGGGAGGCCGAGATGGGGGCGAGCACCGTGGGAGGAAGGAAAACAAATTTTATAGAATCATGTCCTACGAAAGATCTTCTTTCATGTGATGACATGTGTCTACTCCTTCTCTTTACTCTTCAACTCAACCATTGGATCACAGAATAGATGACATGAACAGAATCTCACGAGGGTATTTCTAGACAGAGTCCTATAAAATTTGTTTTTAAAAAGAAGACTAGCAGCCACAGATAAGCTCGACTTGAAAATCATGACCCCCAACATTAGCTTCTGCAGCCATCCCGCATGACCAGGAAGGAGCTCACGTGGAACCTCTTAAGACCCCATGAATGCCGCCACACTGGTCACCTGAATGACCCATGCGCCGCCCACCACATCAGCTGCTGAAAACCACGGTTGCAGCTGGTCAACAAGAGCCTGAGAAGCTCCTACGCTTGCCGCCACCCGATCTGCCCACCACTGTCCGGGCCCGGGACGGTGCGCGTCGCCGTGTCTAACCCTGCTGTCGTGAACCACACACGGGTGCAACTGGAGCCCCGCCGTGGCGGTAGAGGTAGCTGGCGTCGTCAATGCCAACAGATTTAGCCAAGTCCGCTTTAGATTTGAGAAAAAGAAAAAAGAGCGAGAGGAGGTTGGGCTTGTGTCGGGGTTGCCCCCTTGCGCCGCCCAGGAGACGACACCCCTTCCTACAGAAGCCTCATCTTCCCAGCCCACCTCAATCTCATACCTGAGCTTGGAAATTACCAATAGCTGAGTGTCTCGATACAGAATAATGGTGTACTTAGGGTGGTGACTGAAGATACTGATTCGCGGGTACTTTCCTCAAAGGCTGAGACTGCAGCACCCCTGCCGTCTTTTGGCAGCAGCAAAACACATAACTACGGTCTACGATTGCCAAATATGCCAAACGGCAAGCATGACGTGATGTGTTGACAAAGAATATCACACCAATAATGGCATCACGGGAGCAGTAGGGAAACACAATGTTGCTTTCTAGGTAAGTCGGGGGTATAATAACCCAGTAACACGTAAACAAACCGAAATCGGGTCTCATGGTTCAACTCAGATGGTTTATGTTTACAGCCACAAGACTGCAACCAGGAGAACAGTGTCAGCTGCAATACGGCAGACAATTTGTGTGTAAATGGATCAATCAAATCATAAAAAATAGAAATAGTTATTATTGCTACAGAAACAGCCGTCTCCAGAAAAAGTCCAGTAGAACCTCTTATTGCACATTCCACGTCTGGTGATTGTAGGCCGCTCTAGAGAGGCCCCCTCTCCACATCCAAAACTGTTACAAGAACAAAAAAGAATTGAAGGCGTGCACCACATCAAAGCATCTCTATCCCTGAGCGCCAAGTTCCAACATCAAAGTGTGGTTGGCATCATCACTTCCAGGGCCACTAAACTGGATGGGGCCTGTGTCAAGAGAAAGAATAACAGGTTAGTTTATTTTTTGATGTAACCAGGTTAGTTTATTTGAATAGCTGGTATGGTCATTTTAGACAATTTCGTTTTTACATACCAGGGCTGATGTACCGGTTCTTGAGGGCCCATTCATCTCGCATTAATGCAAACTTCTTGAAAGGTGCACCTGAAAATTGGTGATACAGGAAATCAGATTTCGATCAAGGAAACAAATCCTCATAATTGTTAGTGAAGGAAGTATGCGTGCTTGAGTGCTCCATACCATCAAGTTCTACCATAGCCTTCTTGATCACTGGCTTGAACTTGCCTGATTGCAGAGAACAATGTCAAAAGTTTTACAATTTAAGAAAGGAAATGGCAAATGATACAGCACATAATATATTCAGAAAATCTGACACTAATTGACCCTAAAGGATAATAAATGACATCTCATATGAGTTGGTACTTGAATAAACAGCCAAAAGAACTACATTAGAACATTGTTAAGGAAGTAACCTTCAATTCAAAAACAAGGAAAGCACCTAGATATTTAGAAATTGTAGAAAATTACCATGCCTCCTCTCAACATCCATCAATGATGTCAATGCAGTTCCACCAACAGTCCATTCTTCTACAGGAGCAGCGAGGTTGGCGACCTGAGTAAAGGAAAAAAAAGACCACAATCAAATCATGGAAGTACATATAATAGCTCCCAGATAATCATAATCATACATGTCTCTGTTTGGTTTGTCAATTTCACATGTCTCCCTACAAGCCAAGACTCAAAGTTGAATCCACTCTGAAACTTACATCGCAAGGTGACAAACCAAACAATCAAAATTCGCTAGGCAACTATGAATATTGGTATGGTGATGTTTGTATAATTGAAAAATATTTCCTGTCTTCTCTGTGTCAGGGCGTTCTTCACAGAATTTACAAGGCATGATGTAAATGCGCTTCAAGTAATGTGAGTACGTGACATAAACTAAGCGAGCATACCGATGTAATAAGTCCCGTCTTCCCGCTTTGGAGAAGAGCACCAGAGCCATAGCCTAATGCATAGCAATAGCTAGAATCAAAATTAGTAGGAAGGCCACACCTTCCTTCGTATCTGCAAAATTACAAAGAAGCATTAGAGGGGGTGGAGAGATTTTGGAAATGCAATAATTCACACTTACCCAAAGAAGTGAGATTGGCCTCTGAAATGTGCAGGGTATTTCCCCTCAGTTTTTCTCTTCTCCAATTCAGTTTCAACCATAGTAATAAACATTTTCTCAGTTTCAATTTTTGCAACCTGAAGTAACATTTTGGACACTAGTCAGAATGGCTAACTAACTGATATCTTTTTTGGTAGAAAGAGTCATGTCAAAAAGCTAAGAAGGCTAGTTCAACAATTCTCTGTCTTTACCTGAACATTGCCATGTGGATCTCTTTCAAGCATAAGTTGCTCTTGAATGGTTTTGGGCAAAAAGTCAAACAGCTCCCTGGATTCTGGTTGAAGCTTGCTCTTCCAAGCCCCTGCCTCATCAACAACATCATGTGCCAAAATTTCATTCAATTCTGCAATGAGTTTTTGAACCTGCAAAAGAGGAGCGATATCAGTAATATAGTCTACGGCAACACAAAGTAACAGGGCATAATGAGTGTCAAACCTCTGGGATGAAATCAATCAGGCCCTCTGGTATAAGGATAACGCCATAGTTGTAACCAAGTTCTGCACGCTTGCATACGATATCAGTAATGTAATCTGTGACATTCTTAAGGGTTTGCTTCTTTGCAGCAACCTACGATGAAAAAAAAAGTTCTTTGTGAAATAATAATGCATAGAAACATAAAGAAAAAAAATGCAGGCCTCCAGATAAAAAGACTATGTAACCTATCGTATATAGACAACATTTTAGTCCCGCTAACTTGTTCCTCAAGTAAAATAGAGACACAGGTGCATAGACACTTATAACTTCATTTACTATTTATGCATCTAATCTAGCTAGATAAAGGCCAGAACATCAGATGATGCTAATTCCGTGTAGAAAGAACTTCGCATGTAAGAAATATCAACCTCTTCTCCAATGAGTGCAACATTAGGATGTGTTTGCAAAGCGCACTCCAATGTAATGTGAGAAGCAGCACGTCCCATAAGCCTCACAACTGCAAGCATAGCACATACTTATTAGGGGTTTTATTAAAAAGTGCTAAAGATGTTAAAATGTGTAGTCTATTATGTTGTTCCATATATCAACATTCATGAATTTATGTGTTATCACTGTTGTAAAATGCCATGAAAATGCTTGTTGGCAATACATGATGTGGATATTTGGTCCTCATCTTCCAATATGATGCAAGATACGTCGGTTAGAGGAGCAATCAACTTACTAGTCTGCTGAGTATTTAATGATTTCCTTCTCAATATTTAGTTATAGAAAACTTTCATGATAAAAGTGGTTCATCCATTATGCTGTCCCGAAGTAGAAGTTACAGGATATGTATGTTTTAGAGCTTTACTAGGATGTTTGTTAACGCAAAGATCAAATTAATTAATCAGCTGAGTATAACACCTTCACAAATTGAATTACTGACAACCTAAATAGATGTATGATACAATAGCTATCTGCTTCAATCAACAGTAGTCGTAGGATTTCTCAGTTGCACTTGGTAGACATGAACTCTGCAAACTTTAACTATTTTATTACCACTGACTCACTTTGCCAATTGTAGGGAAAAATATCTAGGTTCAGCATGCCCAAAATACTGATAAACTTACAGTGGTAGTATTTTCCTGTTGATCTTGCGTCAGTCATGACATTGCCAATCATTTCAGAATATATCTGAAAAAGAAGCTGAGTCATTGATATATTCATGATGGGTTTTCAAATGAATCTGTGCGGAATATCCTATTTTCACTTAAACTGAAAGAATGCTTGTATATAGTTGAGCAAGTGTGCCATGGCCATGGCAGTGAAAGCTTTAAAATCTAGACCAAGATTTCCAGAATAATGTGAGATGATGCACAAGGATAAATAATCGGATACCTTGCAAGCAGTGTCAAATCCAAAACTTGTTGGAACCTCCTTACATTTCAGATCTCCATCGATAGTCTTTGGGCAGCCAATAACACGAGTCTTCATGTTCCTTGACCTATGAAGCAAAGTTCATACTTAGAAACCATAATCTCTATTTGCTTGTGAAGAAGCAGAAAAACAACTATACGATCAAGAAAACAATCGACTACAATCTCAATGTTACATTCACAAGTCGGATAATCCGGCAATGATATTGAAACGCCAAAACAGAAACAGAACACAGGATAAAACCAAACACTTAACAGTACAATGATTTGGGCTTTAAAAACAACTAAGAAAAAAAAATAGGACAAGGGCAAAAAATGTGTGTCAGTATTTAGGAGCCAACCTAAAGTATTCCCCAAGGAGGCACGCATTGGTGTTTGAATCATCACCACCAATGACAACAAGTCCATCCAAATCAAGCTTGTTGGCTGTGTCTTCAGCTTGCTTGAACTGCAGAACCAACAAATAGAGTTGAGAAAAAAGTAGTGATGGTGAAGTAGTGATTACTAATTAGGCAACCCAGCAGCAAAGTTTTCCGTAAGCATTTGTACATAAACATGCCCAGAGACATACCTGCTCTGGCGTTTCAATCTTGTCCCTTCCACTGCAGATCATATCAAATCCACCCTATACAAAAGAAATAAAATTTAAATGCATCACCAAAGTAATGGGGTATATGTCCTGAAGGGAGTTAACCATGAACAGTAGTTGACGCATGACATTGTCATAATCAGACAAGAAACAGAATAGAAATATCTAAGATTGCACCACAAGACCTATTAGCTTGTTTACTCCTAAGTGGCTAAGTCTTACCTAATACTATCAGCCAAATTAACATAATTCACACAAAATGAACACCCTTAAAATGTCAGTCAGCAAGTATACTTAATAATGGCTATGTTGCTGTACCTGGTTCCTGTAGGGATACACAAAGTCAGAAGTGAGCTCCACGTACTTGCACTTCATGATCCCAGCTGGACCTCCCTTGAATCCATACAAGGTGCTGCCTTTTGCACGCTCCTGCAGGTAATCTGATCCAACCGAAACAAGACCAAGTCAGCCATAAGCATGCATCAAGAAACCTCTCAAACATTTCTTCATTGTCTATACAATTTAATGCACTTCTATCAAAAGATCCACACAAAAAAGTAAATTCAGCCAATTTAGCCTCACACATTGCTGAAATATATCAAGATCTACAACTTTGCATGTTCAATGACTAAGCTAGCATGAAGATGCTAATTCACGAACAAAACCAATAGTCATCTTCAGATCTCCCATCTGACTGAGACAAACTTATTTTTAAACTACAGACTTCAAATTCCTTTCCATCAGCACTAAAACTAGGACTTGGCGGCCTCATTAACAGAACAGCTCAGGAACTCACCGAAGATGCCGCAGATCACATTGTGCCCGCCTGGCGCCTGTCCACCGGAGAGCACGACCCCGACCTTGAGCGGCCTGGTCGCCGCAGGCTCGGCCGACGGCACCAGAGACGCCGAGGGCTGCCCGAACAGGTTGGGAAACAGCTTCGCGATCTCATCTGCATTAGATCGAAACCCCACAAATCTAAGCTCAAATCCGTCCCAGACCATAAGCAGACGAGTATCCGATGATGATGCGTTGGCTAGTTACCGGGGTTGCCCGCGGCAGAGCTGGCGGGCCCTTCGGCGAGCGAGAAGTGGGAGCGGAGGACGGAGGGGAGGGGCAGCGCGTGCAAGAGCCGGCTCGTCTGCACCTCGCTGTACACGGAGGCGAGCCGCCCGGGCACCGGCCCGTTCGCGGCCGCCGCGCTGCCGTTGGACGTCACCGCCGCCGCTGCCATATCCTCCGGCCGGTGTGAGATTTGGGAGTGGGGTTGTGGTTTTGCGGGAATGCTGTGAGCTCAGTCGGCAGGTGAGTTGTGTAGGCGGGCGGGTTTGTCGCCGTCGTGGGAGGGGGAGGGGGGGGGGGTGGGGCAGGTGAGTTGGGTGGGCGAGCGGGTTTGTCGCCGTCGTTGGGGGTGGGGGTTGTTATTTGTTAAGATTGATAAATTAGTTTTTTTTTTCTTTTTATGGTGGTTCAATGAGAGAGAGTGATCGGGTCAGGTGAGTGGCTCGGCTCGTTTTGCGGCCGAGCCAAGCCTCTCGGTCTGGTCTACGGTGAATGTGGGGCATGTTTGGTTTGTACAGGAATGAAAATGGAACTAGTAAAATTTGAAATTTTAGAGATTGATTTTGAATTTTTCCGATTAAAGAAGCCGAAAACGATATTTGAAAAAACAGAAATGAAAACGATAAAACTATGCAAAAATAATAGAAAAAATATTTAAGCCTTTCCGATCGTTTTCGAGTTTTTTTTGGCTGGTAATTTTTCTAGCTGGGTTCTTATGTATCTCTGTAATTTTTCTATGTTGTGTGCCTGCCTCCAGCTGCTCATGGTACATTCCTCCTCTTGTGACTTGGCGGCTTGGTAAATGAAAAAATTCTCGAGTTGCAATAGGGTTTGTTCTTTAGTTAACTCCACAGTACTGATCGACATATTTGAGTGCTTGACCTTGATAGACTGAGTAGAGGAAGCTAGCTAGCGTGTTTGATAGACTTAGCAGAGGAAGCTAACTAGCATGCGTGTTTGATATTTTCTCCTGCTTAGAATGAATTCCGTATATTGTTCTTTCAGGTTTGAATTATCGATTTCTGATCGATACCAGCATATTTCTGTTCTGATAATACCGTTTCTAATGTTCTCGTATAATCGACATCGTATTCGTTTTCAGCATTATCATTATCGACTTCGTTTCCAAGCAAAAATTGTGAAATTAAAAGTGATTTAAGCCTTTTTCGATCATTTTCGAGCCGTTTTCGTCCCTAAGTTTGTTGCTTCAGTGAGCCAGGCCACAATTTGGCCGCACCTCAAAAATTTGGTCTTTGTTTAGTTTGAGACCAAAATTTGACCATATCCCGGAAAAACTTGGCTAGCTAAATTTTTCTATAGCATTTCTAGGTAAAACTCGGGTGGCCAAAACAACAACCCCATTTTTGGTCGACCAAAAATTTAGCTTAGCCTCAAACCAAACGCAACTTATAGAGCCCCGATTTTGGCACTGTCCCAACTTTGACTATGACTAAATTTTGGCTTGGCTTACTAATGCCACAAACCAAACAGGCTCGTGGAGTCGGGAAACGGAGATTGAAAAGTTTTGGGGTGTGAAGGTTGCTCGTATGGATAGATCCTGACTCGTTGGATGTGTATAATCCAAGAAACAAACATGTCTGATTGTTCACATGTATTGTTTTAGTCTGGCCCGGTCGATATAAATGTACGTCTAGAGTCTGGCCCAGCGGATGCATGTTCCAGCATCCACACATGCAGGCGAACCCATTTGTTAGTGTTACAAAATCACCTTCATACGAACAACGAATCACAATCTCAACTCTTGTATCCGCTCATGTGACCTCAGATTCAGTCAACCAAATAGAAACTCACCCTAGCCTGTCCAGACAAATACAACTAACCAAACACTCTTCTTTTCAACGAATGTGACTCTGCTCACTCTGCTTCCCTTTAGCCTGCATATACAGTCTATGCGGGCAAGATATCATGCGAACAACCAATCATATACCCTTGGTGTTTGCCTAGATCTCTTGCGACATTGGTTGACCGTTGTATTCTTAGTGGCGCATTGCTGACATTTTGCTGCTGCTTGTGGTTTTCGGTCGAGTTGCCACTTGCCATTCTGCGTGCTATAGTGTGGTAGCTTGTAATTGATGTAGTGGTAGATGCTAAAACGTAGCTATCCATAACATTTGATAGGTTGGGGACACCTTTCGCCTTCGGTTTTGATGAGGTGTTGTTTCAAAGTACATTTTAGCAGCTTTTCAATTAAATTGGTTGTAAATTTAAATATGATAATCAAAGCTTCGCAGCCATAACATACACACACATAAAAGAACATGAGCATTTTAAAACAATTTAAGGCATAAAAGATGCTACTTATATTCAAATATGTCATATATGGCAATGGACAATAAAAGGTAGGATAACACAAGAAATATATAAACATGTGTTAAGTTAATTAATGGGTTTTTAATGCGGTTTACCGAGTTAACTGCCATCCAACGCTATATTAAGTTCACCAATCAGTGTCACAGTCTCAAGCACAAGTTCTAGATTGAGTTTAACCAGTTTAATGTCTTATTTACTAAGCAATTAACTTATCAAGAAATAAAGATATTCATATCACAATAACTTAATATAATTTAACAAGGTTAATTCCTCACAATGATGAATAGTAAAATAAGGCTATAAATAGTAATTAACACGACTACAACCTAGAGCTCGTCATATACTATCACACTAATCTCACTTAGCCCGCTATCATCATCGAGCAATATACCCACCAATCCTAACAGGCAATTTACTCGCAATAACAATACATAATAGATATAGGCACACGCTATGGCAAAATTGCAAGCTATACTTTAAAGACTAACGGGCGAGAGATGTCACCACCGCTCCTCCTCCCTTCCTTTGGAAGCATCCAACAGATAGCCGACTTGGCTATGGGCTACTCAGTCATATTGGGCCTTGAAGCGGCCCACTTGCCGGTAGTTCGGTGTGCTCTTCACCTTTTATATATTTTTTCCTTTCTTTTCTCATGTTTGGAATTTCTTTAAATCCAAATTTTACCACATTTCAAAATTGAATTTAAAGGGAAACCACTCAAATTCCAACAATCCCCATATTTTATCTTTTAAATTTGACAACATGATATGAACTCTCTTTTGTTTTAATATACTACTAGTATAATGCATGTGCGTTGCAAAATAGTATTCAAATGTTTCAAATGCATGTCCTGCTATTACGAGAGCATATATTATCACTCAAAAAGGAATGTGGTGTGAAAGTCTGTTGTTTTGGTCCCACCATGGTCAATAGGCTCCTTTAAGATTTTACAAATTTCTGCCTTGCCGGGACACTTAACCTAAAACACAACAGCCACATATACCTACTTCACTATTCACAATGGCACCCACACACACTACATCATTCAAAATACGATTATGAAAACAATAAAACCAAATAACCAAAAAAAAGAACTCTATATATGGAACCAGCTGATGCGTGAGGTCATACTGACAGTAGAGCGCAATCTCAAGGGTCTTGGGATCTTTGAACATGATGTAGGCCTTCCTCCCCATCACCACATGTCATTGTAACCACCAACTGGAGCCCAAAATCACAATAAAACAAACTGCTCAGGACAAAAATCACAATTTGCCACAACTAATATAAAATAGTAATGAATTTATCCATTGAGAGAAGAAAAAAAGAGAACCCTAAAATAGAATGTATTTATCCATTAGGAGAAGGGAAAAAAGAGGAACAGTAGATTTCAACCTCAGATGTGCCATATCAAAAGTCAAAACAGCTATACGCATAATTTCTCAAGTAGCATCAGTTGTGAATTTTTGGAACTTTTTATCATAAATTGCCTAGAAAAGAAAATACATATATGTAGTATTGGAACATCTCTAGATACAAACATATGTGCATTTTGCTAAAAGCATTTTACATTTAGAATGCCCGTGCAAAGCAACAGCGCATCCAATGTCCATTGAATCCATGAAAGCAACAACTACATTTGAGAGATATGCATCCAATGCAAATAAGTGCATTAGATCAGAAAATAGATGTGCAAAAGCAAAAGAAAAATGTGACCCATGCTGTAAAAAATAGATGGTTAACTCAAAGAGCCATAAATCGACTTTACTTTTCCCCAAAGCAATGTATTACAAGTTATGCACACTGACTTTCAATCATGGAGCTATTAATAATCAGTCAGGTCAGATCTGAAACAATGCACTTGAAACAAATGAGAGAAACAGAAACAAATCATACCAGCATGAGAGGAAGTAGGAAGAAAACACACCTGAAACAAATCAGACCAGAAGAATCTGCCAAATCTATTTATCCTTCCAAATTCCTTCTTTTATGCTTTGTTGTTTGTCTGCAGTTTGAAATAAATATATAATGCGATCTTTTAGCATATAGAGGACAGAAGCATGTTACTGAAAATAAATGCCATATGTAACAGACTCGCACCACAGGTGCACCTATGCAGACGCCAAGATGTTTTGTGCTTTATATAATTCTTGAGTTATGTCTACTTTCCCTCAAAACCTCTGCATGGCAAAAAGTAAATAAAATAAGGCAAACACCTATGATATTTTTGTATAAAATAGGTGGCGTTTGCTGTGTTTTCTAGATAACTTAACTGCAACAGAAGCTGCAATAAACACCGAACCTAAGCAAGCGAGCAATTTGATAAATAAATTATGTGAACAATATTATGAAAAAATATTACTAAAACAACACAATTACATTAACATACCTAATTACCAGCAGTACATAGCAAAGTTATATAGTTAACAACATAGGGACTGCTTGGATTGATGGTTTTTCAAAATTTCTGGGCGGTGCCCAATCCAAATTCAGCCCCTTGCACATCTTCTACTTGGAATCATAGTAAAATAGAGTGCACGAAAAACAGTAAACACTAAAGGTAAATTTCAGCGATGGTTCCTAAATCTTGCACACAATATTTTTTTATTTCATACACAAAGAAAACAAAACATGATATTTGGTTTTAAACAATTCTAAAGAAGAATGCATTAGTTTTCATTGACTATGCTAAAAAAGAATACATTAGTTTCCATCACGTGAGTTGCTTAGTCTACCTCTTTTAGCTATTCCTAACCAAACATCCCAAGAACATAGACTGATTTACCAAACAGAGGAAGTTCGCATAGCCTTTGAATATTAGGCAACCACATGGCGCAGACTTATCCCACAAAGCCAACTTAAAATTCTTAAGGCTAAAAGAAATGACTTAAAAATGGTACTCTATGAGCAGATTTTAGGAAAGATAAAAGTAAAGTAAGTAGAGTATTATATCATATACCTTCATCTGGATAATTTTAACCATTTCTTACACAACATGTTGTTCAACAACTTCAAATTGAGCATATTCACTGCAGTTCTTCATCATTGTCTCCAAAAGCTACAACAGTTTGCAACTGATATGAATAAAACAAAATAACAACTTGGATTCTTATTGTGGTGAAGTACAAAATAATTCTCACATGTTTCATCATGGCATAGTGAAAGTACATACCGTACGTCAAAGCATAGAATTGAACCTTTGGGTCCTTGTTCTGCAATCTCTTTTCACTGTGTTTACCACATCCTTTGTTTTCCTGATTCAGATGTTCAAAAAACATTATGATAAGTAGATAGCTACCTGGTCCAAAAAACTCTTAATTTATGGAATCATGATAGTATAAGTGAAACCATGCTATTCTCTTATCACAGACTAAGACAAAAAAAATATAATTCTTTAGAAAAAATGAAGTCAAGACTCTTCCAAGAGGGAAAGACTGAATGGAATGCTAAAGTCCAAAACCCATGTGCCATACAATTTCAAACAAGTGTGTGATTTGACGTTGGCTTTGTCAGCATCTCCATAGCATGGGGCCTCAGTTTGTCCTTATCATGAATAATCATTGAAATGCAAAGTTAGCCAATGTTAGTATGATTGGTTCATCTCATGGAATTCTCATGATATGGAATGTTTAACACTTCATTGAAAAAAATATGAGTACCACTTACTGAAATCAATCCACGCAAACCTCTAAATATTTTTCTTATCTTAGACTCCTAGTTATGGCCATCATGAATTTTGTCATCCACAGTCCCATGTATGCAAGTAGAGTTCATGATCGAAACAGCTGTCAGAGATAGCATGGGAGAGGGCAAAGTCCAAGGTCATCCTTTTTTCCCACACACACTAAAGGCTTAGAGTCAATCAGCACAATTTTCACCATAACAAGCATCCAATTCTAGACCAGAGTCTAGGTCATATTTCTACTACTTGAAATATGAATGAAATGCTAGTATCTTCTCATCCTACTGCCAAAACCCTAAAACCGACAAAAATTTTGACCAAAACACAAAAGTAACTACGCTGGCCAACACCCATTATAGCCTAAGCGAAGATCAATTTTTTTCCACACAACACCCAATTTCCCCTGCAGGAGCGATGAGAGGGGAAGTGCAGTGCGCTCACCAGACGTCAGCGTTGATGATGTCACAGATTTCAAGGTTGACGACCCAGTTGGGACCCATGAGCAGGTAGCTCATCGCCTTCTCCACTCGTGCCACCGCCCCCACCATGGCCCCACCGGGTACTGCGGGTGGCATGGGCCCCGACGGGTTGTTGGGGTGGGAGACATCGTCGGCGAATGGAGGAGGTGAAGTAGGCGATCAGGGCTCATAGGGAGGGGAAGGGAGGGGCGGCGAGAGAAAGAGAGGCTTGGCCAATGGAGCTGACGGATGCAGCGGCACCGAAAGCGACTATGTTGCTCGCGAACACGTGTGTTCGCTAAGGGCATTTCCGATTTTGTGGCCGTTGGCAACCATCGGTTTTCAGCATCTTTTCCTATTTTTTATTAGGTAGCATGGGAGGGGAGAGAATGTGGGTCCGGCACGGTTGGGCATGGTTTTTTATTAGAAGATGGGAGAGGAGGGGGTGATGCACAAATCAACTCATGCTTTATATAGTAGAGATTTTTAGCATAGGTGCAATTACGCTTGAACATTGCCTAGCCAATGAAACTATGACCTCACACAAGCGGGTTGGAGTACTACACCTTGATCCATTGCCTTGGTGTGGGACCTTTCATTTCAAAGGCAGATAGTACTAGGCAGCAAGACTGCACCTCTATCAGGGTAGGGCTTTACAGTTATGCCCTTGTATTTTTTAATGAACCCATTAGAGAGAATCCCCTTTTCTCTCCCGGATCATGATCACATGATCAATTCATATAGGTGAGTTCTTCAAGAAATCGCGAAGGACAATATTTTGTCATAAGGCCATGAACTCATTAAGGGCTTACACCCAATGTATCATATAGATAAAGCACTTGCAGCTAATGGGACCTAGGAAAACATACTTCTGGCCCCTCACATCTTCGTTTCCTATAACTTGAATCATGGGATATCCGATTAGACATCATAGGCATCCATCGTTGGAGCCTTTAACAAGGTAAGAGCCCCATTCCAACAGACACTGTCTGGATTGGCTTTATTGCCAAACCCTTAGTAAAAGGATCACGATCCGAGACAATTGTATTAGACACTCCATGTAGGCAAAAAATTTCCCTGAAAAACAAATCAGCTATATTTGTAGTATCATCGCTCCTATGACAGGATATAAAATGTGCCATTTTAGAAATCGATCCACAACTACAAATATGCTATCCCCCCTTTTTATCCTAGGCAACCCTAAAAGAAAATCCATAGAAATATCATCCCAAAGTATAATAGGAATAGGAAGAGGTATGTAAAGACCATGTGGATTCAAATGAGACTTAGCTTTATTACAAGTGGTACAGTGTGACATGTAGTGCTCAACGTCATGTCTCATATTTGGCCAAAAGAAATGGGTGGCCAACACACCTTCAGTTGTCTTTGCTCTAAAATGTTCCATCAAATCTCCTCCATGCACCTCTTGCAACAACAAAAGATGAACAGAGATAGCTAAAATGCATAGCTTGTTAGCACGATAGAGCAATCCATCATTCAATATATATTTATTTCATATTTTTTCTTCTTTACAATATTCAAGAACTTCTTTAAAGTCTAAATTAGCATAATATAATTCCTTAATGGTATCTAAACCAAAAATCTTATTATAAAGTTGAGATAACATGGTATAACACCTAGAAAGCGCATCAGTAATCACATCGTCCTTACCTTTCTTATGCTTTATGACATATGCAAATGACTTAATAAATTCTACCTATTTAGCATATCATTTAATCAGTTTGAGTCCTAATATGTTTCAATGATTCATAATCAGAATGTATAACAAATTCTTCGTACCATAGAAAATGTTGTCAAGTTTCAAGCACATGAACTAAAGCATACAATTCTTTACCATTGGTAGAATAGTTCAAATTTAGCCCACTTAATTTCTCATTGAAATAAGCAACATATTTACCTTCTTGAATTAGCATACCTCCAATTCCAATCCTACTAGCATCAAATTCTAGCTCAAAAGTCTTATCGAAATCCGGGAGTTGGAGTAATGGAGCGTGGGTAAGCTTTTCTTTCAACAACTTGAATGTTTTTTCTTGTTAGGGTCCTCATTTGAAAACCACTCATTTCTTTGTCGACTCATTCAATGGAGTAGCAATTGTGCTAAAATCCCTCACAAAACGCCGATAGAAGCTCGCAAGACCATGAAAGCTTCTCACTAGTGTGATAGTCTTAGGAGTCGGCCAACTCTTTATAGCTTCAATTTTTTGCTTCATCCACCTCTATTCCTTATGGAATGACAACATAGCCAAGAAAAGATACTTGATACATGCAAAAGGTGCATTTTTTCTAGGTTACCGAACAAACATGCATCGTCCAAAGCATTAAAAACAGCCCATAGATGATCAAAGTATAGTTCATGTGACTTGTTATAAATCAAGATATCATAAAAATATATCACCATAAATCTTCCAGTGAAAGCACGTAAAACTTCGTTCATCAATTGCATGAAAATACTATATACATAAGTTAACCCAAAATGCATTATTGACCACCCATACAAGCCAAACTTAGTTTTAAATGTAATTTTCTATTCATCTTCAAGTTTCATTCTAATCTGTTGGTATCCACTTTGCAAGTCAATTTTAGTGAAAACTATAGAACCACTCAACTCATCAAGCATATCATCTAGCCTAAGTATAGGATGACGATATCTTATGGTAATATTATTCCTAGCTCTACAATCAATACACATACGTCAACCACCATCTTTCTTGAGAACCAAATGAACAGGAACAACATAAGGACTAAGACCTTCTCGTACGTACCCACGATCCAAAAGGTCTTGGACCTGTCGCTGAATTTCCTTATTCTCTTAAGGGTTAATCCTATATGTAGCACGATTTGGTAAAGTTGGTCCTAAGATTAAATCAATTTGATGCTCAATCCCTTTAATTGATGGTAATCTCAGGGGTACCTCAGCTGGAAATATATCCACATACTCCTACAATAGATTAGTAACAGCAGGAGACAAAGAGCTAGATATATTATCGAGTGAAACTAAGGCATCTTTGCATATCAAAGTATATCATGATAGCTCATTTTCATAAATTTTAGCAATATCAGATTTAGTAGCAATCATAACACACCATTTCAATTTAATTCTATTGGACTTACAAGTCATTGTCACTTTCTCCTTTTTGGATGAAAAAACATGTTTCGATACTTGCTGCTTTTTCAGATTCACGATCACACTCTTTCCTCTTATTTTCAGCTATTTTTTTCTTCACATTTCACAATTTCAGCAGGGGTTAAAGGTATAAAGTTATTTTCTTTCCTTTATGCATAAGGGTGTACTTATAACTTCTACCATGATGTGTTGCATCAGTATCAAACTCTCATGATCATCCTAACAAAAGTGAGCATGCTTGCATGGTACTACATCAAAATAAGCACAATCATGGTATGAACCAATAGAAAAATGCACCCTAACAGTTGGCATTACCTTTACCTTACCACTGTTGTTGAACCACTGAATGTGCTATGGATGATTATGTGTTCTTATCGGCAAGACAAGCTTCTTGATCAAATCTGAACTTACTAAGTTGTTGCAACTTTATTCGTTAATAATGACTTGAACACAGTAATCCTTGATTATGAGGAACATCTATAATAAGTTGTGGTGTTATAGCTGTTCCGTTTGCTCCATTTGAGTGCTTAACACTTGCTGCACAATGAGGGTCCCATAATTTTCCATCGCAATGACACTGAACACTTCCTCGTTATTGATATCCGTCTCATGTTCATCCTCATCACCTATATGGTTAGCTGCAAAAGCATATTTATCCTCAATATCACTAGTACTTATATATCCACCGTCTTCTGTTGCAATATACCCTCGCTGACTTGAGCAATCCTTCATGACATGACCCATTCCCTTGCATCAGTGGCAAACAATCCCAATCGAACAGCTTGTAGAAGCAACCGAAGAAGAACTCTTAGCTGAAGCTTGCATACTAGCAGATTTGCTTGCCTTGGGAGTGTGTCGAAGGTGTTGCTGAATGCGCCCTACTCGAGAAGGGGGCAGCAGACCGTGTAGCTGAATATGGGGCTATTTTGACTTGTCCCGACGTTGATTTTGAATTAGTCGAGCTTCCAAAATTGTTCATTAGCCTATATTATCGTCCCTACAACTCTTTTTCTACCAAACATGCAAGCTGGAACATTCTAAAACACTATCATATTCTTTGTAATCATCTATGCCCTGAATTTCACACCTTAACCCTCCAAAAAAACTTGCCATTACAGCCTCTTCATCCTCAATAATATCACAACGCAACATACTAATTTGTAGCTCCTGATAATATTCTTCTACAGATCTACACCTTGGTTTAAGTGCTGTAATTTCTTACGCAAATCATGTTTAAAAAGAGGGTAGAACAAATTTGTTATGCATAGCAACTTTTAAAGCATTTCATGTAGTAGACGCTAATCCATCGATGCATACTCTATTCCACCAAATGATTGCAAAGTGTTTAAATTCACTAGTGGCTTGCCTAACTATATACCCTTCAGGAACCAAATGAGCGTTAAACTTCTGTACAACTGTTATCTCCCAATCTATATACTTTTTTAGTATCATAAGCACCCGCAAAAGATGGTATAGTAAACTTAATCTTAGCAAATGAGTCATCATTAACACGTGGGTTATGTTGCTTTTTTAAAATTCTTACCTCTCATACCTTGCACGGTTGAAGTTCAATCGGTTTTGTTGTCGTGCATCAAAGATATCTTGTTCTTGCCTCAAAATTTCATCATCCACGACGGACTCCTCTTGCTCATGGGCTGCACCATGAGGATCCTCACGCCTATTGTTCAGTGGCTGATTAGCCAACCTATCAAAGCGTGCATTGAGCATTGCAATACTATCATTGAGTCGTTGCAATGTATTATTTGTTTTC
The DNA here is from genome assembly GCF_958298935.1 of Phragmites australis. Taxonomy (NCBI): domain Eukaryota; kingdom Viridiplantae; phylum Streptophyta; class Magnoliopsida; order Poales; family Poaceae; genus Phragmites; species Phragmites australis. The sequence goes on from NC_084928.1 coordinate 10,439,064, forward strand.
ACAAGCTTCTTATCGATGCCATCATTAATAGCATGACGGTGCTCATCCAACACTATTGTAAGTTCTTCCCTCAAAACACACTCTTGCGCATCCGATGCTTCACCTGTCATGGTTAGTAGCAAATAGGAGACAACAAATATATATTATCACACACTCTCAAGCGTCTTACCACGCTCTTGCAAGTGTTCTTACCAATCATAGTAGTTAGAACAACCAGTGGCTGGTTCGTGATACTTTATCAGGTAGGAATGAGGTAGTTGCAAGGGCAGAATTGTTCTGATCAAGAGAAGATGGAGCTCAGAGAAGCAATATTTAGCAGTAAGGAATAGCAATAATTGAAATCAAATTAGCAAAGCTGAATAAAAGTCTATAGTACTCGTCATAGCTGCTGGTCCGAACACGTTCCTAGAACTAGTTCAAGCAAGCCAAAAATATAATACACATAAGCACAATGAAACAAAATTCGTAATGTAGACTGAATTCTCTTTCTTTCTTTTTCTATTTGATTGTTTTTTTTCACTCTTTATTTCTTGCTCTCTTTTTTTGCGTATGTGACACAGACTCAAAACTCTTCTACTACCTTTTCTAGGTCTAATGAGGCGAGTGGGATACAAACTTTTTTCAAAGAGCATGGGTATAAAGGTAATAAAATGATACTCTCTCTCTGAACTTTGGCATCCTCTATTTTGGCTATGGAATTTCTACTCTGACTTTGTCTAGAAGACTGGATATGATGGAAGTGTGTGGGTGTTCGAGAGCAACCAGAAACAACTAGACTTTGATTGGGTTGTAAAAGTGAATCCGAGTGGGTGGACGAATTTGACTAAATGGTCCAACTAAATAGATGGTTGAACATGACTAGTGCTTGAACCCAAGTAGAGTCAAACCCGAGTAGATGGTTGAACACGACCAGTGGTCGAATTCGAGTTGGTGGTCGAATCAGACTAGTGGTCGAACCTGACTAGTGGTCAAAGCTATTGGTGACACAATCTCGATTATAGCAGACAAGGGTAAGCCGAGATACACGATGACTAAAACAGCAAAGACTCGACGATAGAAACAAGAACACGATGACTCGACCAACAACAAAAATACCAACGATGGACTCAAACTCAACAATGCAAAAACTGTCAAAATTACGAAAGGCACAAAGTGGTTTGGACAACGGAAAAACTAAGACCTAAATCTTTTTGTGTAGCAATTTTTTGGACTCTAGGTAATGAAACATGATGAAACAAAGGGGATAAACGAGATTACCTAATGGGCAACCGATGCTCCGATACGGTGGCGTGCTCGATTTTTTGAAATGTAATATGATAAGTCGATTTGATGGAGCTTCGACGTTGATAATCCAAATGCTCTGACCAGGAATGATTGAGAACCCTCACAACCACTACACCACTAGTCTGTGGTCATCAACCGTGCCAAAACGTGATTGACCTCGCTAAGAAGGATTTTCCTGTAAGCGAATCAAGAATACAAGTAAGAACAGGTAGATGCAATCTGAATATTGCTGATTATCAATGAAGTATTTGAGTTAGGGTTCTACAAACAGATATACGATAAAATCTTCTAAAACAAAATAATCTAAGCAAAATTCGAGCCTAAACTGCAATGACTACTGTATATATATAGGGGGATGTGAGAAGGTTGACCTAGGGTTGTGCAGCCGTGGATAGAGACGTACACAATCTGGACTCCGACCCCGACACGCAATTATAAGACCCAACAACACCCAAAATGGTGATGTAACATCTTATTTCATTGACTCTGACTAAGATATAAGTAATATTTAGTCGAGACCAAATCCATTGGAAGGTCTCATCATAAGCTTTCCAGCAAGTCCAAGATCGCCTCAAACGGATTTCATATGCGAGAGTTATGCATGTTTTATTAATGTGTTGTCTTGAGACTCCAAACCGAATTTGGAATCTGACTTGAGCTGGACTTGGCCTTCAAGTGATGACATCCAAATGAGCTTATGATGCTTCTCCCACATTCCAAGCATTAAAACATAAAAAAAAATTAGTAGTAATCCATCCAAGAAAGCATGAACAGTGAGGAACGAGTTCACCTGGTGGTTTAATTATCGTGCACGTGCTCTTGTAATTGGCTTTTATATAATTTAAGGATTATTAGCAATGTTGCTCGTATCCGAAGGAGTAATATCCTCATCACCCGCTTAGAGAAGATGTAGTGTGAAAGAGGTACCTAGATGATGTTGTGCACAAAAGTTAGCCTCCTATGTTATTTGTGCAATGAAAGAATAAGGAGATAGTTGGGAAGATGCAAGGTGGGGATACGTGGAGGAGGAAGGTGATGAGGAAGAGTATGATGATGATGTCGATCTAGCTAGTGCACATTCATTAGATTATCTAACTGAACCGACCGGTGAGGCAGACGAGGGGAACAAATCCCTTCTCTAATTGAACAGATGGAGCGGAATGATCTTGAGACTGATGAAACTCCTAAGTATGACATCTCGAATGATAAGGACGATGCTACTATTTTCGCGGATTGGAACAATCCCAACTTTAATAATCTTATGATCAATGAGGGGAATCAAGTGTCCTCGGAGTATATACAAAATGAGGTAACCGAGAGTGCTAGGTATACTACCAGTTAGGTTATTGTTGGAGTAAGAGTTCGTCTTGCCCTAGCAAGTACATCGAGATTTTCTTCTGAGGAGGAGACTCAAGCTTGGAGACGAAGTTTAAGAGGAAGGAACACCACGAATGTATTGATGGTAGAAAAAATGGATCGCTCTGGGAGGAGTATCACAATATTTTTTGCTATCTTGCCCGTCCCCTGCCCAGAGGACCATGGCCTCCTATTTATAGGGTTGTGCGTAGCTTGGCGTACAAGTTATCATAATGTACAAATATCCGGGATCTGACCGAATTACTGGGCCTTATCTCGGATAACTACCTTTTACCCTATCGAGGAGATAAATATCCACCGTGGTAATTATTGTGGTGCCTGCCCCCTGAAGGGGGTGAGCTGGTCACCAACAGCGGCCTAGCGCCGCACTGTCAGGGGTGTCAGGACATCCTCCATCATGTCAGGGTGTCAGAGCGGCATCCGCTAGCCTAGGTATTTAATGCCGGTCACCTCCTTGTAGGCAAAGTACGACCAATGCTTCCCCTTTGGCAGATCTTTCCTGAGGCCTGATGACTCACCCAGTAGCCTCCGGGAAGCCGGCCCGGGCATCCGGAGACCGAGGCCTCGGGAGACCAAGCCTTTGGGAGGCTGAGCCTTTGGGAGGCAGGGCTCCGAAAGGTCAGGGCTTCGAAAGGCGGAAGCTTCGAGAGGCCGAGCCTTCGGGAGGCCGGGCTAATTAAGCCAAGGGGCCATCGGGGGTCCTTGATAATGACCCCCAACAGTAGCCCCTCGTGAGGATAGCCAGCGGATCGGTCGTGCCCACGATTCCTTCGGAGCAGGGCCTCCGACGGTCCCTGGCTTGTGGTTGATGGCTCATGGTCCAAGTATTGCTTGGCTTGCCTGGGACGGTTTGACCTGGGTGACTGAACGATATGCTGGATGACATCAGCGACAGGGGCATTGAATGCGCCCTGGGGAAAAGTGCGGTCCTGCCCTGTCAGACGGGCGTGGGACGCGTGTCGTCTTGTCGTTGGGGGAGGGGTCAAGGGAGTCGGTTTTGCTCCCCCATGATTTTGGCTTAGCAGGCGAAAGGACCGTGCGTGCACCTGCCGCCTGGGGGGGAGTTGCTCCCTATTTGTAGCAGGAGGGGGATTACCCAAAGTGACTTTTTTGCCGACTCCTCATTCTTATCTACCTTTATCTTCGGCGTCTTTTGCTTTGCATGAGTCATCCTTTGATCCCTGCTTTTCTCTCTCTCATAATCCAGCGCCTTTCGCCATCCTCCTGTGGTTCGTATGGCTGGCTTGAGTACCCCGAGTGAAGCCGGAACTCGGGCGGCAGGGGAGATTGCCGGAGTGGCCGCAGCGGGGGACCCTCAGGTGGCGCCATCTTTCCCATCGCTGATGGGGACACCACAAGGCAGAGATGGCCAAATGGGCCATTCAGCTCGGCCCGGCACGGGCCCGACTAAGCACGACCCGGTTACGGCACGGCCCGAACGGCCCATCTACAGTAACGAGCCATGCCGTGCCAGCCCGCGTGCCTCCCCCTCGGCCCACAGCACGGCCCGTCGGTCACCGTGCCGTGCTGGGCCGGCCGGGGCACGATTTTGGCCCGACGGCATGGTCAGCCCGGCGGACACGGTGCCACAGGCGGCCCGTTGGCATAGTCAGCCCGAAAACATAAAAAAATAGCCACAAAATTAAAAAAATATATAGAAAATAGATAAAAAAAATATAAAAAATAGCTAAAAATAGTTTTTAAAAATTAAATATATATATATATAATAGAAAATAACCGGGCATATGCGTGTTGGGCCGGATTGTGCCGGCCTGGGCTGGGCTGTGCCTGGGCCGTGCCTACAGTGCCGTGCCTCGGGCCGACCCAATAGGCACGGCCCATTTGGACATCTTTATCGCCAGGAGTGGAGCTCTGGCGCGCCAGCAAAAGTCACTCCCAGCAAACCACCGCGGTGGGGGTGTCTGTCATCGGTGATGAGGAGCTCGACCGGATGGTTAGGGAGGGGGGGATTCCCTCCCGAGCTATCGCTCGGCCTCCGCTGGGCGAGGAGGTCCCGAGGCACCTGGCCCATGAGGTCATGGTGTTTGAGGCTTTCTTTGAGGCGGGCCTGGGTTTTCCCTCGATGCCTTTGCTCGAGGAGGTGCTCCCCCGCCAGTCCTATGTGGAGCTTCCGCAGGTTCACACCAACGCTATTGCCCGCATGGCCACGTTTGAGTGGGCCATGCGGGCGGAGGGGTGCAAAGGGAGGGCGAATTTCTTTGATGCCCTCCACTTTGCCAGCTGCCAGCCGAAGCTGATCAAGGTCGAGGGGACAAAGAGGCCCCTTAGCTTCGGGAGTGTCAACTTCCAGATACAGCCGCAGTATCGCGATGCCTTCCCGGCGAAGGCCATTAATGGTCGGTGGTATACTGGCTGGATGCAGAGATGGTTCTACTACAACGTCGGTCCTGCATCGTACCTTCGTTCCATGAACCGGGATATTGCATATGTTTCAGAGCTGAAGACGGCGATTACGGATGACCAGTTCGCCTCACGGCTGGCCCTTCTCTGAAGGGTGACCGAAAATATGAGCATGCATGACCTCGTGGAGGAGTTATCCATGTTGCGCGTTCGGCCCCTTCAAACAGGCTGGAACTGTGTCTTTGACCATGGTGCGGAAGAGTGGCCGAAGGTGTATTCCGGCCCACCCATCAGTGCTGGTGAGTTCCCTTTGTAGTTTGGTATTTGATCTGCCGATGCGAGCCATCATTTTTCTTCTAGAGAGCTGCCTCCCGCTGGAGCGTGCGGCGGAGATCACAGAGGTGATCCTGGGCCCCTTACTCTCACGAAGCGTGAGCGGCGGGTGACCCTGGCACAGAGCTGGGAGCGGTACAACTATGTCTGCTTTTACCTCAGCGTGGGGGCTTCGGCATGGCGGGATCCTCCAGAGCCTAGGGCTGCTGGAAAACGAGCGCGTGCAGGCCCCCCAATCCGTGTGAGGACGCTCCAGGCCTAGCGGCCTTCTGCCTCTGGAGGCTCTTATACCTGTTCAACGGTTGAGTCATCGGAGGTGCCCCTGGTTCGCAAGAAGCGCCTGAGGCGGGTTGGGAGCGTGAGCGACCAGTCCGGAGGCGAGGGCCAGGGTGGCGGTGATGACCGGGGAAAGGGTTGGGCCTCCCCGGATATTGCGGGTCATGGCCACAACCGACGGAGAGGCGTGGCCTCCGTGGACTATGACTTCAGTATCGTCGGCTCAGACATTGAGGACGTTACAGGCCCTCCTGTAAGAGGTTCGGAGGAACTAGGTGTGATTTTCTTCGTTAGTCATATCCTATTCTGGTCATGCGTCAGGATCTTGATTTGTGTTTCTTTTTTGTAGCGACCCTCGAGGTGGATGCTTCCTTGAATCCACCCCTGAGGTCCTGGAGGCCCAGCAGGGATCGAGGACTCCTCCGGAGGGGTCTCCGAAGGCCGTCCCGGGGGACGTGGCTTCATTTCTGCGGGGCCCCGAGCCAGCTGGTGACCTGCCCTTGGTGGCTGGTGCTAGAGGCACTGCGCCCTCTGTCGAGGGTCCCTTTGGAGTGGTTGAGGGGAGCCCTGGCCTCAGGGTCTTGACCCCGGATGACTTTGTGCTGTGCCTGGAGGCGTCAAGGGCCTTCGCTGCGGCCTCCTCTTTTCTTCGGAGTGGAGAGGTCGAGCGATCATTGGCCCAGCGTCCTCTGGAGGAGCTGGAGGCGCAGTTGGTAGCGGTGGCTCTTTAGGTCGGTAGTATTGGTTATGATTTGTCGGGTCCGGTGTTGGGCCTGAGTAGCTCATTTTGTCTTTATCCATCTTCCGTGGTGCCTTGTAGCAAGTAATTTTGATGAGGGCGCTGGGAGGTGGAGGGCACCATGCTTTTGTTGCGACCCATGACGAGGTTGAGGGCCATCGCCAGGCCTTGGAAGAGGCCCGAAAGCGGACAGAGTCCGTGGAGGGTCGTCTTTGGGAGGAGATGTTGCTTCACGAGCGTACGGAGGCTGAGGCGCGGAAGGCTGCCGAAGACCTCCGGGAGGCGAGGGAGGTTGCCAATGCGGCCAACGCAGCTGGTGTGTCCGTCGAGAGAAATGTTGACACCCTTTGGGCGAAAATGGTAAATATGCGGTGAGAGTTGGAAGAGACTTAGGCATCGGAGGGGGCACTGCGTTCAGAGTGTCAGCAGTTAACGGTACTTGCGTCAAAGGTGGCCCGGATTACCTCTGATGCCTTGAGCGGTCTAGGGGCTTGGTGCCCGCCACTGCCCTTCGACTCGGAGGCGTCGGTTATGCCACTCTTTTGGCTTCGGTCTGCCGTGAAGGTCATGGTTAGGGCCGTGGAGGTCTATGCGAGGTCCAGCGCTCATGTGGCCGCTGCGCTTCAGCTGACCCTGTTGCACCAGGCGGGGGTTGGTCCCTTCGAAGCACTGGAGCAACAGGTGCCGGACTCCATGGTTGATGCCTTTCGGCCAGAGGCACCTCCGACGGAGATTTGCGCAGCCCTGGAGAGCTTCTTCCATTGTGTATGGACGAAGCATGGCCAGAGCATGACGTTGCACTACATGGCCGGTCACGGGACTCTGGGTGCCTCGGGGGGCCTTCGCCTGAGTCCTTCATTGGGAGGTCTGGTTCCTCACCCAGAGTCTACGGGCGCTTCGCGGCCCTCTAGGGGTTCATCATCTGGCGATGTTGCCCCGCCGGAGCCGAGCGTGGATTCCCCAAAGGTGTAGCTTTGCCGCGGGCTATCTTTGTTTTCTTTTCTTTCCCGGGGGGGGGGGTCAAGTTCTAGCATGTTGACTGCCCCCTTCTGCTTCATGTATATAATCTTTTCTTTATTTGATGGAACCGCGTCTGTCTTCCTGTGATTTGCCTGTTTTGTTTCTGGAATGTTTGTGCCTTTGAGTTAATAGGAGTCTGATCTGCGTGTATAGGTATGGCGGCCCGAGGCCAGAGGTGGCCTCGTCCATACCTTGGATAATGCCTCTGGGAGGGATCGAGTGCGTCTGGAGTGTCGGGGGCTACTCCATTCGTTCGTCGGCGGAGTCTTTTCGTTATGCCCCGCGATTCCGAGGGGTGTATTGATCCGCAGGTGGCCGCCGATGTCTTGGTTAAGGTTGAGCTGTAGGATCCTTTGGTGTCCACTCCGAATGTATATTTTGCTGCGAGGGATGACTGGTGTGCGGCCCGAACAGCTTGGGAGGTTGCCGGCTCACACTTCTTACAACGCTTCGTCCTTCCACGGGGTTATGACAGAAGAGTGCCCTCGAAAATTCTCGAGTCTATCTTGGGCGAGGTGAAGGTGGAGGAGGTACAGGCCGCGGAGGCCTCGCCGGAGGGGGGGGGGGGGCAGGAGGAGGAAGAGCTGGACTTCTCGGCCTTCGACTCGTATCCTTTCCTGATGGAACCTTTTCCTTCTCGAGGCCGAGTCTCCGTTTTGGGCAGTAGCTCTTCTTGCAGAGGGGGCTCGTGTCGGCCTCCTGTGCACAGTTGTCGGGGACTACTCTCCAGGTCTCACGATGCTTTCGGGAGGCGTGGCGGTCGGGCACCCTCGTCTTCCCGTAGTGGTACAGGGAGGCGTAGTAGGCTAGCCCGTTTACTGGGCATAGATTCGATGTACAACGGTTAACTGTATAAAAAGGCTCTTTGTATGTTATGTATGTACAACTTGCGTTGTGTTAGATTGTTATTTTTGTTTCTTTTTCTCTCTCTTTTTATGATTGATCGCATCAACGCTACGCCTGTGCCCCTTATCCCAGCCCCTTCGCATCCTGCGGCTGCTTAGCGGCCACGGGGTGCGAGATTTCGAGGGGCATTGCGTTGCAGTAGGTGGGAGTGGAGAGCTCGGAGTTTTTTTAGGTTTTTAGGATATCAGAAAGGTTGGGTGATTTTGGCATGGAAACTTTTAGTCGTGCTGGTGCCGGGGAGTTTATCCCTTCGCTATGTTAGGCCGACCAGGCCATAGAAATGACGGAGGGTGTTGTGCCTGTCCGGTATGAAGGCACTACCTTCAAGATGCCAGAGCGGTCTTTGCCTATCTGCCACATAGGTTAGGTAGACCTTAAAGATGGTGGATGGAATGCCTGTCTAGCACAGAGGCTTATGCCTTCAAGATGCTAGAGCGGTCTTTGTCTATCCTCCACGTAGGTTAGATAGACCTTAAAGATAGAGGATGGAATGCCTATCCAGCACGGAGGCTTATGCCTTCAAGATGCTGGAGGGGTCTTTCCTTATCCGCCACGTAGGTTAGTGAGACCTTAAAGATGGCGAACGGAATGCCTGTCCAGCACGGAGGCTCATGCCTTCAAGATGCTGGAGCGGTCTTTGCCTATCCGCCATGTAGGTTGGCAAGACCTTAAAGATGGCGGACAGAATGCTTGTCCAGCACGGAGGCTTATGCCTTCAAGATGCTAGAGCGATCTTTGCCTATACGCCACGTAGGTTGGCGAGACCTTAAAGATGGCGGACGGAATGCCCGTCCAGCACGGAGGCTTGTGCCTTCAAGATGCTAGGGGGTCTTTTTTATCTTCGGAGAGGACTAATCCTAGGGTTCTCTATACATAGTACTTGTGGAGGGTCTCCTCATTCCAATTGTGTTCGAGGGGGGTCCCTTTTGTATTGGCCAGGTGGTAGGAGTCGGGCCTGTTAGGCTTGAGGACCAGGTATGGGCCTTCCCATTTGATGTGTAGCTTTCTTGGAGCTAGGGCGCGGTGAAGCACTAGGTCGCTAGGTTTGAAGTTTCACGGCGCGACCCTTGGATCGTACTAGGCCTTAGTTTTCTTAATGTAGTGATCAGGGTTTTGAATGGCATGGAGCCGCGTGCCTTTGGTAAGGTCGAGGGAGAGCTCCCTTTCTCTGTTAGTTTGTGGAAGTTGTACCCTGAGTGAGCAGCCCTTGACCTCGGTGGGGGTCATGGCCTCGTCTCCGTACAGGAGGCGGAAGGGTGTGAACCCGGTGGCCCACGTGACAGTGGTGTGGAGGGACCATAAAACCCTGGGAAATTCCTCGACCCATAGGCCTTGAACTAAGCCGACGAGACGGCGATTTAGACCGGAGAGGATGTTGCTGTTGGCCCTTTCGATGGCTCCATTGGACTGAGGGTGTCGAACTGCTGTGAAGCATAATTCCATGCCGAGGTCGTCGCAGAACTGTCTAAAAAGCCCGGAGTCGAATTGTGTGCCATTGTGCACCGTGAGCTATTGTGGGACGCCGAAGTGGCAGATTATGTTCTTCTAGAAGAATTTCTGGACATTTTTTGACGTGATTGCAGTGAGGGGTTCAGCCTCGACCCATTTGGAGAAGTACTCCAATACTACCACTGCGTACTGAAGGTTTTCTTTGGCACGGGGAAATAGACCGATGAGGTCCATACCCCAACGAGCCAAGGGCCAGACGGGGGCGATTTTTTGCAAGGGAGTTGGAGGTCGGTGGCTTCGGCGTCCCATCCATTGGCATCCTTGGCAGGTGCAAATGAGTTCTTCCGCATCGGACATGATCGTAGGCCAATGGAGCCCCTGGCTAAGTGCCTTACCGGCTAGAGCATGAGGCGCTAGATGATTGCCGCAAATGCCTTCGTGTATTTTTCAGAGGAGGTCGGCTCCTTCTTGTTTAGTAATGCATCGAAGGAGGGAACCGCAAATACCTGTCTTGTAAAGGGCATCATTTATGAGATGGTAGCCCCTGGCGCGATGCTAGATGCGGTGGAGTGCAATTGGGTCGTCCGGTTCTTCTGTTCCTCTCAGGAAGGATAGGAGGGGGGCCCTCCAGTTCGCAGCTTCAATGGGGAAGATGGCGGCAGCCGTCTCGTCAAGAGCTCTGGCGGGCGGCTGGTGTAAGGTCTCGAGGAAGGTGCCTGTCGGAGGGTGAACTCCTATCGCAGGGATCCTGAAGGACCCCTTTTTGAGATTCAGCCTGGGGGATGATTCTGAATATGTTTGCGGCAGAAAATAAATGGATGTAAAAGCGATGGCAGGTGGGGTGGAATGATATAATGCAGAAAGGAGTAAATGCACTGGAGGGATTTTTAGACAGGTTTGGGCTGCACTGAGCGTAATACCCTACTCCTGTGTGGACGCTATAAATGCCCTGAGAATGTCTCTCAGGAATGTTGTTGGTTACAAGAATGTTTGTCTATCCTAGAGCCTCGGGCTCCTTGTTCTTCAGTGGTCGCAGCTTCTATGCTTGTTCGAAGGTGTTCTTCAGTCTCTGAGCAAGTGTCTCCGAATCAACTTGGTTCGGTTTTTTTTTGTCCGTGCCCGTCGGCTCCCTTAAATACTCACCGGTGGTAGCGTGCCCTGAAAGGGAGAGCACGAGTTCCAAGGCACCATAAATGGAAAGGTAGTCATCATGGCCTCTGCGCGAAGTGACGGGAGGTTGAAAACGCGCCCCCCGCCTGGTCTTCGGTCATCATGATGGCGCTGGCAATGGGCGCCATGGAGAGGGCCCACTGGGCAGTCGCAGAGCGGCCCGGCGTGCCCATTCGGTCTTGTACGCCTGCCACAGCAGGGTGGCAGGCGGGGCACCTTGGGCCTTGCGATGCTATCCCGAGACGCGCCGGATGACGCGGGATGGGACCCGTGTATTAAATGTCCCCACGGCCTTCTGCTAGAATGTGGCAGGGACTGACACCGAGTGTGGCGGGAGCAGTTGGAGGTGACAGGCCACGCGCCCTCTTAAATGCGGCATCGGGCCTTTCACAGGTTGACACCTCATCGTTGGGACCCTGTGGGGGCCACCGACGAAGGACTTCTTGGGCCGTCGGGGAACCAAGTGCTTGGGGGTCACTGTTCACCTTCTCGAGCACTCTCTCCCGGAAACGCCCTCTCTTGGCCCTCGGGGAACCAGGTGCTCCGGGGCCACTGTTCACGGCCCTGAGCACTCTCTCCCGGAATTGACTGTTCGGGTCCTCGGGGAACCGAGTGCTCGGGGGCCGCTGTTCGCAGCCCCGAGCACTCTCTCCTGGAACTACCTTCCTTGGGTCCTCAGGGTATTCGGGTGCTCGAGGGCCACTGTTCGCAGCCCCGAGCACACCCTTCTCGGTACTCGGCTTCTCTGGTCATCGGGGGACCTGGGTACTCGGGGGGCCACTGTTCATGACCCCGAGCACTCCCTTCTCGGTCACTTGGTCTTCGCAGATCATCGGGGAACCCGGGTACTCGGGAACCACTGTTTATGGCCCCGAGCGCCCTCTCCCGGGACTTAGTCTTTTCGTACCTCGCGGAGGTGAACCCCGCGGGAAGGCGCCACGTGGCAGAATGCTGGCCTGGCCTCGGGATTCGGGGACCCCTGGTTCCTGATTCACCGACAGCAGCCCCCGGGCCCATTGGCAGGCGATGGCCTAGAGACTGCGGATGGGGCCTTCGTCGTTATCGAGGCCGAACCCAGCACCGACGCCACGTGACATGTTTTTAGGCGCTGGTCTCTTCGGCCCAGGCTTCTGGTACGGCCCAACGGGGAGCCGAGAGGACGCGCGTCCAGCCGACACCCGAGGCGCGTGATAACGAGGTGGGCGGCGCATGATAACGAGGCAGGCGACGCGCGTGGCCACCGCGCAGATCAAGGATAGTGCGCTTGGCAACCGCTGGCAACCACACGGCTTGAGGGAGATTCGCCTAGCGGTTGCGCCGGCCGAGGAAGTTGTTTCACCGAGCACACCGCAGCAGGCGTCGTTTAAAATCCCTGGGTTATAAAAGGAGGAGGGGAGCGAACCGACGCCCCTTTACGCCATTTTCACGATCGAACCTTCTTCTTCCTTGCGCTCCTAAGCTCTTGCCCTCCCTTAGGCGATCAGCGCACCTTTCTACCCCCACCGTCCCAGCACATCCCCCACCCCAACACAATGCCGATAGCAGGAGGTAGCCGTCGTGACAAGACACCCGACAGCGTAAAGCCGGAGTCCCGGTTTGTCAACGAGGAGGCGGCGGACACGGTGCGGAAGATGATGGTGCTCGAAGGCCAGCGGGAGGCCTCGGTGGTGAGGCCGGCGAGCTTCCCGCCGGTTACGGACCGACCGGAGTGGATCGTCATCTTCATCTCCTTCGTGGCGGCCGGGCTGGTGCTGCCGTTCTCCACCTTTTTCCTCCAAATCCTCGACACGTTCGGGATCCAACTGGCGCACCTCAGCCCGAACTCGGTCGTCATCTTGGTGATCTTTGCACATTTTTGCGAGATGTTCGTCGGGGTGCCGCCGTCGGTGTCGTTGTTCCGACACTTCTTCGTGCTGCGGCTGGCCGGGAAGAAGAGGGGCTTCTCCACCACGGACGTCGCCAGCTGCTGCAACTTTCGGCTTCGGGATGGCTTGGCAGAGCTGTACATCCCCACGGTGCTGCGGAGCAAATGGGATGACTGGCGGTGCGACAGGGTCTACGTTGACGTCAGTCCCCACGACCGCCTCGCGTTGCCGGAGTTGGCGGCGGAACCCCAGAGGTCAATCTGGGAGGCGGCGCCGCCGGAGGATAAGCAAATGCAGTCGGTCCTGGACCGCATCGAGTACCTGCGCCAGGCCGGCCTTACGTCGGTGATGGTGGTGGCGGACTACCTGCGCCACTGCCTGGCGCCTCTGCGGGAGCGGGTCCGCCCCAGCTGGATGTACACGGGCTCCCAGGACATCACCGGGACCCAGATTGGTGAGGACTGGGACCTGGACGAGGTGGCGCTGGCGGGCCTACTCCGGGTGGTGACCGGCGTGGAGGACCTGACCCGGGCGATGCTCCCCTGGGAACAGCTGGCGCTCTGCGCCGACCCGAACTGGGTGGCGCTGCAAGTGACGCTGCCCGAATTCGACGCCCAGGTCCTGGTCGACTGGCCAGGGCGCCGGAACCCCGGGACTATCCAGATTCCTGGGGTAGACGAGGCAACCGGCTGCGCTCCGAGGGCCTCCGGGGGGGACGCCGCCAGTAGCAGGCCGCAAGCGAGCGGCAGGGGGGCCGCGAGTGGCCGGGCGCTGACCAGCGGCGCGGGCGCCGCGGGCGGCAGGCCGCAAGCCGAACGTGGGGCTGCCGCAGGCAACAGCCACCAGGCCGGCGGAGGAAGCGCCGCCAGCAGTGGAGCGGTGGCGGCGCCGGGGGACAAAGGAAAGCGCCCCCGGGTGTTCATGCCTATGCCGACATCCTCATCGTTGTCGTCGCCTCCACGGCAGCGGTTGTCGGCGGGCGGCACGAAGGAGGGATGCCGGGGCGGCCACTCGTCCGGCGCGGGGTCCGTGACGGAGGCGAGGTCTGGGGCTCTGGAACCCGAAGACCAAGGCCGGCGCTCGAGCGGGTCTACAGCGAGTGGCCAAGCCGGTCCGACGCCAGAGACGGGCTCCGCGACGGCCCCGCAGAGCCCCCCGCCAAAGAGAAGGAGGGAAGATTATGGGTCGAAGCCGTCGGGCCCGGAGTTCATGATCCCGGAATCGCGATGGCAATACCGAAGACCGAAGACTGTGTAAGTTTCTTCTTTTTCCCTGAGTATGTTTCGCCCGGAGTGAGTTGGGGGCTAACCTGTTGTTGCTTTCAGGCTGCCCAAAGACGCCGCCGGAGACCAGAGACAGCCGGAGGCGCCGAGTCGAGCGTGCCTGAGCTGAGCGCGCCGGCCGAGCCAGAGCCGTAGAGTGCGTCGACCGAACCGGAACAGCAGGTGCCGCCCTGCCCCGTGCCGAGGGCAGAGGCCGCGCCCGAGCAGCCGGCGTCGGCCGAGCCCGCCCCGAGGGCTTCGAGGGCAGGGAGGATGGCCTCGGCGAGGGCGGTGCCGATGTGGCAGCAATCGAGGACCCCGAGCACCTCAGCAGAGAGGGCTCGCAGGGGACCCAACGCCCGGCCGTCGTCCAGCCGGGCCGCAGAACCCCTCCCGGACGTGCTAGGAAGCGCCCGGGAGGTGATCGAGCGGCTGGAGGCGGCTGTGGCGGGGGAGAGGGCGCAGCTTGAGGTAGACCGCGCCACCCTCGTTCAGGAGAGGGAGCATCTGGCGGAGGTCGGCTGCCTTTTGGAGGCCCGCATCGCTGCGGCCCGCGCCGCCCATGAGAGGGAGCGACGCGCGATGGACGCGGAGCGGAAGACCCTGGACGAAGTGTGCGAGGAGGCTGTCGCCGCACAAGATGAAGCCACCCGCCTGGGTGAGATATCGCGCCGGTGGGCCACCGAGCTGCTCGCCAGGGAGCGATTAGTGCGGGCTCGGGAGGATGGCATCCTGCCGTGCGAGAAGGCGGTGGAGGCCTCCCAGGTAGACTTAGCCCGCCAGAAGGACGAGGTCGAGCAGAGCTGCGCCAAACTCCACCGTTGGGAGGAGGACGTCGCGATCCGCGAGACCGACGTCGGCATTACGACGACGGCTCTGGATGCCCGGGAGGAGCAGCTGACTTGCCGAGAAGCAGAGGCTGCCACGGTGTTGGCGTCTTTAACTGCTCGGGAGGAGCAGGCCGCCAAGTGGGAGTCAGAGCTGACTGCTCGTGAGCAGGCCCTCTCTGCCCTCACCGAGCAAGTGAAGCAGAAGCAAGCCGAAGTCTTGGCGCCCAGCGTCGTCCCGACCAGCGCGGCCGAGGAGCTGAGCCTTGAGGACCGGCTGCGGATCTTGAAGGACGAGCTCGAGACCGTTAACGCCGAGCAGGCCAACGTGAAGCTGATGATGCGAGACATCCTTCAGCAAGCACAGAGGTCCGTGAGGGTGGCCGGGCTCGGGCGAGTCTACGTGGAAGAGAAGGGGATGGAGCGAGCAACCATCGGCCACATCGCCCTCGGCTTCGAGGAGATCAGCCGGCGACTCAAGGCTCTTCCCCGGGCTGTGCAGGAGTTAGCTGCTCGGGAAGGGCGTGGTCTGGCCCAAGCGGTGGCCGAGCACGTCCTGGCCTGTTACCGGAGCAGGGACCCGAACTTCTGGCTGGAGCCTGTCCGGGAAGGGGTGGTCGAGGCCGAGGAGGAGGCCGCCCGGGAGGCTATCCGGGGCGTTGCCGCTGAGGTGGCGGCTTGCTTCATGCGGGAGCCACCACCGAGCAGTGGCAGCAGCAGCGAGGACTCCTCGCCGCCTCCTGAGCCCGCTGACTTAGATTAGGCTTTGTATTTTTCTTTTCTTTAACTTGATGTAAATATGGGAGTGATCCCTCAGAATAGTTGTCCTTTTTTTAATATAATGGAAGTCTTTCCTTGGGATCACAACTCCAGCATTTTCTTGATGCTTGATGAAGTCTCTGCTTTTTTCACTTGATGTCCCGAGGGGTACTTAGTCGGACCGAGCCCAACCTTTCCCTCCCCGAGAATGAAGTCACCTCGACCACTCATCGCCCGAGTAGTGAGGCATCTTTGCGCGTTCAACCCTCGAGCCCTCGCGAGTCCGCAGTGGCTAAGTCAAGAGACAAAGGCACGAACTTCCTTGCTCGGGAGATAGGTCGATCCAGCACGGAGCACGCCACGACCAGTGAACGCTTTCCCACTTTGCGACCACTCAAACAAGTAGACTGGAGACACGTGCGGGCGGAAATGTGACCAAGAGTCCCCACGGTTTGGTGGTGCCCGGGCTAGGACGGACCAGACCGAGCACCGATAGCCCGCCCCCACGGTCTAGGCTCCCGACCGCTCTTTGCTCCAGCGGTAGGATTACCCGAGAACCCCAGAGGCTCGGTAGTGCCTGGGGTACTTTTAAGTGGACCAAGCACCACGACCACCATGAAGGACTTCGGTCAGACATTGCCGTTCGTACGGTACACCTTTCTACTGTTCGCTCTGTCGTTCCGGAAAAAGCGGACACGTGGGCAAGGTTTTGTGCGCGAGGAGACCATCTCGCCGAACAGGTTAGAATACGAGGGCCCCGAGGATAACTCGGGAACAATAGATTTCTGAATGTAAATTCGTATGACTTTAACCACTCACCGGACAGCTGTCAGCTTTTCGGCCGGCCGATCTAGGAGAGGTATGCGCTCCGAGCTCGGGGTGCCCGGGAACTTGGTTCCTTCGGTTGGAGCGCCCGAGCACTGGGAAGCGTGATGGGGAGCCCAGGGCCAGGCGATCCCGACCACTCATACCAGAGCGGTAGGACCACCCAAGGACCCCCTAGGCCTGAGCAGCGACCTGGGCACAGAGGCCCTTGCGGTCGAGCTGCTTTTATTCTCAGTTGTTGATCTGTGACTTAAGAAAATAGGAAAAGATTCTTTGTTTGGTGCGCTCTGTTAGTGCGGTACTCATTATAGGCTGCTCTCATTTTTGACCCGAGACCTCTCGAATACCCGGACCGGCGAACTATGCAGACAGAGGCATAACCCAGAGGTCCTATGGCTTGGTGGCGCCCGGGAAGGACTGACTAGGCCGAGCACCGACAGCCCGCCCCTGGGGTCTAGGCTCCCGACCACTCTTTGCTTGAGCGGTAGGATTACCCGAGAGCCCCAGAGGCTCAGTGATGCTCGGAGTACTGCCATGACACCGAACACCGCAGCCTACCACAACAGACTTAGGTCAGGCGGCAACTGCCTACGCGCATATCGATCGGGATTCTTTTATCAACGGGGAAAATGAGAGAGCATGTTTTTCTCGCACAATCGAGCATCTCACCAGACAGATTAAACATATGGATTCCAGAAAAAAAAATTGAAATAAGATCTAGACAATGATAATGTATATATTGACAATTTTGTACAGGACTGGGTGACTTACCCAGTTAGTGGTAGCCCCCGGCCAACTTGGGCGGGGGTGGAGCCCCCGGCCTGGTTGGCCCGAGCACATACATGCCACCTACGGATATAACTTGCGCAGATGCTCGATGTTCCACGCATTGGGGAGCGGCTGCCCGTCCTCTGCAGCTAGCCGAAAAGAGCCTTATCGCGGGACACCGATCACGGTAAAGGGGTCTTCCCACATAGGGAAAAGGTTTATTCCTTCCTTCGCGCGATTGGACGCGTCGGAGAACTAGATCCCCCACCTCGAGAGACCGGGCCCGGATGTGACGCTGATGATAGCGCCGCAGGCTTTGCTGTTAGCGGGCTGCTCGGACGGCGGCACGCCGCCGGCGCTCTTCCAAGTAGTTGACGTCGTCGTGCCTTCACTGTTCCTGTTCGCCTTTGGAGTAGGCATGCACCCGAGGTGAGATATTCTTCAAGTCACGGAAGGCCTGCTCGGCCTCCGGCGTCCAGTCGAAGTGACCGGTCTTCTTCAAGAGTTTGAAGAGGGGGAGTCCTCGCTCCCCGAGCTTGGAGATGAAGCGCCCAAGGGCCGCCATGCAGCCGGCGAGGCGCTGAACTTCCTTGAGTCGAGCTGAGGGTCGCATCTGCTCGATGGCTCGGATCTTCTCTAGGTTGGCCTCGATTCCTCGGCTGGAGACCAAGAAACTGAGGAGCTAGCCCGCCGGCACCCCGAAAACACACTTCTCGGGGTTGAGCTTCAAGCGGGTAGTGTGGAGACTGTTGAAAGTCTCGGCTAGATCTTCGAGCAGGGTGGCGTGGTCTCGGGATTTGACCACGAGATCATCGACGTAAGCCTCGACGTTGCGGCCAACCTGCGAATCAAGGGTAATGCGCACAGCACGTTGGAAAGATGACCCAGCGTTGCGCAAACCAAATGGCATCGATACATAGCAATAAGTCCCTACCGGAGTGGTAAAAGAAGTTTTTTCTTCATCCCCTATGGCCATGCGAATTTGGTGATAACCAGAGTTTGCATCTAAAAAACATAAAAAATCGCACCCCGCGGTTGCATCTACGATCTGATCTATGCGGGGTAAAGGAAAAGGATCTTTTGGAATTGACTATTCGGGTCCTCGGGGAACCAAGTGCTCGGGGGCCGCTGTTCGCAGCCCTGAGCACTCTCTCCCGGAACTACCTTCCTTGGGTCCTCGGGGTATTCGGGTGCTCGAGGGCCACTGTTCGCAGCCCCGAGCACACCCTTCCCGGTACTCGGCTTCTCTGGTCGTCGGGGGACTTGGGTACTTGGGGGCCACTGTTCATGACCCCGAGCACTCTCTTCCCGGTCACTTGTTCTTCGCAGATCATCGGAGAACCCGGGTACTTGGGGACCACTGTTTATGGCCCCGAGCGCCCTCTCCCGGGACTTAGTCTTTTCGTATCTCGCGGAGGTGAACCCCGCGGGAAGGCGCCACGTGGCAGAATGCTGGCCTAGCCTCGGGATTCGGGGACCCCTGGTTCCTGATTCACCGACAGCGGCCCCCGGACCCATTGGCAGGCGATGGCCTAAAGACTGCGGATGGGGCCTTTGTCGTTATAGAGGCCGAACCTAGCACAGGCGCCACGTGGCTTGTTTTTAGGCGTTGGTCTCTCCGGCCCAGGCTTCTGGTACGGCCCAACGGGGAGCCGAACGGACGCGCATCCAGCCGACTCCCGAGGCGCGTGATAACGAGGCAAGCGGCGCGCGTGGCAACCGCGCAGATCAAGGATAGTGCGCTTGGCAACCGCTGACAACCGCGCGGCTCGAGGGAGATTCTCCTAGCGGTTGCACCAACCGAGAAAGTTGTTTTGCCGAGCGCGCCACGGCAGGCGTCGTTTAAAATCCATGGGGTATAAAAGGAGGAGGGGAGCGAACCGCCGCCCCTTTACGCCATTTTCACGATCGAACCTTCTTCTTCCTTGCGCTCCTGAGCTCTTGCCCTCCCTTAGGTGATCAGCGCACCTTTCTTCCCCCACCGTCCCAGCACATCCCCCACCCCGACACAATGCCGATAGCGGGAGGTAGCCGTCGCAACAAGACACCCGACAGCGTACTGCCGGAGTCCCGGTTTGTCAACGAGGAGGCGGCGGACAGGGTGCGGAAGATGATGGTGCCCGAAGGACAGCGGACAACCCTTTGAGTGGAGCAATTGTTACTTTTTTCCTCCCGTACCAGGGCGGCGCTGATGGCAGACGCAGAGATGGATAGGTACAGGAGTAGTCCTTCGCCGGGGAGGGGCATCGCAACTGTTTTGAGGTGGGAAAGGTGTGCCTTTAGGGCCTCAAATGCTGCCTGGCAGTCCGACGTCCAGCTAAATGGCTCGGAGCCCCCCAACGTTTTAAAGAAAGCGAGGCTGTGCTCAGCAGATTTTGCGAGGAAGCGGCTAAGGGCCATGAGGCGGCCGACCAGGCATTGTACATCTTTCAGATTGGTGGGAGGTGATATTTCTGTGATGGCACGAATCTTGCCCGGATTGGCCTTGATGCCTCTTCGGGAGATGAGATATCCTAGCATCTTTCCACCCCTAGCGCCAAATACGTATTTTTTTGGGTTCAGCCGCACGCAAGCGGCCCGGAGGCTGTTGAATGTTTCTTGAAGGTCGGCAACATGGTTGGCTTCTAGTTGGCTTTTTATCATGATATCGTCCACGTAGGCCTCGACGTTGTGGCCTAACTGCTGCTGCAACACCTTGTGTACTAGGCGAGAGAAGGTGCCCCCGGCGTTCCGAAGACTAAAGGGCATCCGGATATAGTAGTACACTCCGAAGGGGGTAATGAAGCTGGTCTTGTTCTCATCCTCCGTTTCCATCCACACCTGGTGGTATTCGGAGTAGGTGTCGAGGAAGCTCAGCATTTCGCAACTGGCTGTGGAATCCATCAGCTGGTCGATGTAGGGAAGGGGGTACGGATCCTGGGGGCATACTTTATTTAATGACGTGAAATCGATGCACATACACCATTTTTCGCTGTGTTTCTTGACCAGGACGATGTTGGAGAGCTAATCGGAGTGGATGACCTCTCGGATAACACCAGCTTTCAGTAGCTTCTGGACTTCTTTCTTTGCAGCTTTTGCCCACTCCGGAGAGAGCTTGCGAAGCCCCTGGCGTATGGGCCTTGCCTTTGGGTCGACCTGAAGAGAGTGCTCGATGATGTTGTGGTCGACTCCTGGGAGGTCCTGTGGGGACCTTGCGAAGGTGTCGAGATTAGCCAGCAAGACAGCCAAAAGTTGGGCTTCTTGCCGGGAGGTGAGGTCCGCCCCTATTCGGAAGGTCTGGTCAGGTTGGTCTTGGTCTATGGAGAGTAGCTTTGTGTCCCCCTCCAGTTGTGGCCTTGGAGGGCAACGGTGCCCGGGATGCGCTGACGGAGGGTCCTTCGAGTCCTCCTGTGTCATAGCGTGGATATGACGACTAGGGAGCGGAGCAGGGTGCCCATACTCTATGTGTCTAGCCAGGTCTTGGTCATCGTGGACGATTATTAGCCCCTGGGGTCCGGGCATCTTCAGGCAGAGGTAATTGTGATGGGGTACAACTCCGAATCTATTCAGAGTTCCCCGTCCTAGGATGGCATTGTAAGCGTACGGCACGTCCACGACGTTGAAGGTGATGACCTCGGATCGTGATGCAGAGCCTTCGTCGAAGATGATCGGGAGTTCTATCTGTCATAGGGCGTTGAGGAGGGCCCCATTGAATCCCTAGAGGGGTCTGCTGCTTGGTAAGAGCCGGCTTCATGGAATTCGGAGCTGGTCAAAGGCATGAGCGAATAGGAGGTCCTTCGAGCTGCCTCCGTCGACCAATATTCTTTAAACCTCAACTTCGGCGATGTTGGCTGAGATGACTAGGGCATCAGAGTGAGGAAATTTTACCCCTTTGGAGTCATCGACAGTGAACGTCACGGGGGCATCGGCCCAGTTGGGGGCCTGTCGATGGATGCTAGTCACTCCGATGTGGTGTACCCTATGTGCGTAGTCTTGTCGCTGTCGTTTTGAAGTACAACCAGAGCTCCCTCCGCTGGTAATGGCGAGGACGATCTGTTTGCCCCACGTGCCTTCGTCACTGTACTGTTCTAGGGATGACTGGGGTGGTGAAGGTAGGGCCAGTTGTGGAGGATTCTACCGGGTCAAATGGTCGACCCGTTGGTTGGTCGATGGCCTGCGATCTTCAGACCACCCCTTAGGGGCCCCATCAGTTGAGACGAAGGCCGCCTGCCTCCCGAGGTACTCCTCTCGGAAGGTAGTGAGGGTTCGTTAGTTGTTGGTATTATATCCTCGTCCTGCGCCGTGTAGAGTGCACCAGGATTCTTCCTCGGAACGCTGGTTTGGGGCGTGTCTTCGCTTCGGGAGGCCTCCGAAGCGTCCCCAGCCGCGTCCCCTGGGGTGGCTTTGGTTCGGAGCCCCATGGCTTGGGCTGATATTGCTGACGTTTCGGCGTTGTCATTGCCGCCCCCTTTGGGACCCAGCGGTAAGGGCCTCCTCGAAGCTCCTCTTTGCTGGGGGAGCGGGGGTGTGTGATGATCCGGCCTGCGAGTGTGGTCTCTCGGAATTGGCATAGGAAGCCTCGCTAGCTTGTGAGCGCCTCTGGCGGAGTTTTTCCTCCTCTGCCCGTGCATATTCCTCGAACTTTCTCATGAGGACTTCTACCGTGCGTATTGGGCGTCGGTTCAGCCGATCGTATAGGGGGCCTTCGGCCAGGCCCTGGGTTGCAGCATCAATGACCGAAGAGTCCGATATGCCCCTAATCTGGGCTTTGGTCTGGGAGAACCTTTGAAAGTAGTCCCGGAGGGTTTCATCTGGCCCCTGCCTGATAGTGAACAGGCTGCCAAAGGTTATTGGTTCGATGAAGATGCCCTGGAAGTTGCTACGAAAGATGTCTCGAAGTTAGGACCAGGTGTGAATGGTGCCGGGGTCCAGCGCCTAGAACCAGCGTATGGCCACCCCTTCTAGGGCGAGGGGGAAGCATTTAGCCATGGTGACCAGTCTGCCCCTGCTGGCCTCTATGGCTAAGGCGTAGGTTCGGGCGAACTCGTCGTGGTTTGAATAACTTGGACAACTTCGGGGGTCCGAAAACCCTCTGGGAAGGGCGTGGCTTGCAGGTCGGCCCGCAGGGGAGAGTCGTGGTCTTACAGGGGGTCCTCACGACGCCGTCCCCGAGGCTCCGGGGACCGAACGGGCCGGGTCCTTGCGCCGAGGTGTTCATCTGTTCGTGGAGCTTAGAGGCACAAGGATGTCCGACCTTCGCCGCTGAGCTATTAGGGCCGTCTTCCACCCGACTTCTCAGCACTACTATGGTGGTGCCTGGGCTAGGAATTCTTTCTCCAGTGTGTGACCCCCACTACGGCGTCACAGCATCTAGGCCAACCTTCACCTATGTCGTTGACCACTTCTACACCGGTAGTGGGTCCACGTAGCCTTCTGGTGAGGACCCGGGTCCTTCGACTTCTCGCATTCTTGGCTCAGGTACAATACCGCCTTTATGCATAATCAATTGTTACGTAAAGGCACATGGTAGCTACATGGAGTTGCTCACCAGGGAGGGTACTCAGGTCCCTGGGTACTCATACATCTTCGAAGAGAGTAACGAGCTCGATGCGTCGCAGCTATCTAGCATGTCACTTACGGGGACACAACCCTCCTAGGACATCTATGCCACTCCACTGCCCACTGCACAGCCTATGCGGATGATCGTGCCACCGGACCCGTTGACATACTCAGCTGACCATGGAAGAGCGTAGAGGCACAAGGTCCTGAGGGCCGATGATACAGGGGGGCGTCCTCAAGAGGGGATGTAACCTATAGGCTACTAGGTTATTATCAGATTCATGATCTTATGTTATTATTGGTGTTATAGTACTATGGTAGTGCTAGTGTAATGCTACTTCTTCATGCTACTATGTTATTATTAATGTTATAATATCTTTAATGTACTATGTTTTTGTTTTATGATTCTATTTGGATCATACACTCGTACCACGATCATCCCATAACTATCATAATAAACACGTCGACCGAATATATAATGGCATATACGATACCCCTAGTGGTGTACCGGAGTTTCGCATAACATGTCTTAGGGTATGTAAAAATCCTGAACATAGATGGGATGATATACAAATTACAACGTCGTCCTAAATGTGTTTTTAGTTGTACTAACTTAGAGTGAACTGAGAGGAGGCACATAAGTCCCAATAATCTCTATCACTGTATTGCGTTGACGGAGGAGGAGCAGGAGAACGAGGTGGAGGAGGATCATCCCTATCGTGGCACGGGCAGGTGCACCACAAATCGATGCATACAGAAGTGTCCTCCAGGTGTATTACAAGATGACTTGGCATATTATTAACATCCCTCTCCAAGTCAAAGATTTGGTCTCGCAGGTGGTGCACGTAATCGTGGATATGCTGGAGAACAGGAGGATCAACCCATCTCTATGTACTGACAATTGTCGGGGTCGTTATCGGATGCCTGCAGAAATGTGATGGTCAATATGTATAATGTTTTCAAAAAATGACATGGACAGTCATGGTGATATAGTTCTCACCCTACCAAAAGGACATTGGAAGAACCGATGCCCCCCATGAAAGCTCCAATCGTACATCTGAACGACGCAATCGTAGCCATGGGAGCACTTGAGCCACGACTCATTCGGGTGCTCATAAATCCTTATGTGACTTGGAGAATGAAATCACTCCTGTCCTGCAAAGGTAAGTTGTACAAAGGTTCATCGTACTTAGTTGGACCAAACGAACCCTCCCATCTCACCGGTGGTCTGCCTACCACCCTTGTTCCTCATCCCCTCCCACCCCTACCCTCTATTGATCGATGTTGCTTCAGTTTCTAGAGATATAAGTCTTTTATAGACGCGTTGAAGCATCATATGTCCTTTTACCGTGATGTAATATTTGTGTTACCCGCACACATGCAACCATGATAATAAAACATTTACTCTATTTTTAGATATAACCTTTTTCAGACCGTGATAATAATTGTCTTTTCTTACCACCTCGAAACAGGTCGTCATGGATTCCTGGAGGAACCACCATATGGGATTGCCACAATGGGCACATACGTTAATTGTGTAGGTGTGGCGATCGAGCTCAAATGTCGATGTCCTTCGAGGTCCAGATTTTTGGTAAGCGGTTATTTATGTGTCCAAAGCTTGACAACGATTTCATGGTGTGTCTCTCTTTGCCTTCGTCCACACCTCATAATTATAACTTCAATACATCACTTCTAACTCTGGGTTTGTTATCCTAAGCCTTGTCGTTTTAAGAAATGGATCAACACGGCTGAGGCATCAGAGAGGGTGAAACAAAATATGAGTACGAGATTAGGATGGAGAAAGCATGACTGAGGCATGAGGCACATCATGAGTGGCAACAAGAACATCAACACCAAGAACAAGAACATAAGCGATAGGCCGAGAAACTTCAGAGACGTGAGGAGTAAAATTGTTTCTGATAGGACATTCTAAGGAGGCAAGAGGCTAAACTTCAAAGGCGTAAGGAACACCTACAAAGGCATGAAGTACTCCTGCACCAGCAAGAAGAGGTTAAGTGTGAAGCGGCATGTCAATGAAGGGGGAGATATCCCGGTCCACCCAGTAGAAGACTTTTTCCTATCCACATCAATGTAATATTACCATTAACTTTGTGTTACCCACACACATCCAACCGTAATAATAAAATTCATGGTTTCTATTACAACATGTCATATTACTAAACATGTATTCTATTTTCAAACATAACATTTTCATAATTAGTATTCTCATCACTTCACTTTTCAGGTATAACATTTTCAGATATAGACTTTTCAGAAGTAGCTTTTCAGCACTAGCCTTTTAAGATGCAACCTTTTCAGAAGTAGTCTTTTCAGAAGTAGCATTTTTAGAAATAGCCTTTTTAGATGTAGACTTTTCAGAAGTAGCCTTTTTAAATATAGGCTTTTCAGAAGTAGCATTTCAATTGATACAACCACATCTTACGGCATAATCAACTGCATTGTAGAGCCGATTTCTGTGGACTTAGTCCACGAGCTAGAACGAATCTGTTGTATAATTGATGATCTCATGCCCACATGTAGAACCACACCAGTAGTCTCAACCTCCCAAACTCAGACTAAAATAGAGTCCGATCCATTCTCCAAGAAATACATGCCAGATACTACGTCTGATGGGGTCGAAGTGCCCATGTGCTGTTATGGAGACCTTATTAAGGTGATGAAGTTCTCTGAGTTCTCCTACACATAAGGAAGGAGGTTCTTTATGTGCCACAACTACGAGTACAATCCATCCTAGGGAAGCAAAAATGTTGACTCTTGTCGTCAGATAGTAACTTCTGGCCCATCTACTCCAGAAACAACTAAAATTTACCGATTAATATTTCGTTCCTTATTGAAGTCGTCGTCACCACTATGTCATTTCTTACAGTGGCTGGATACTGAGCAGTCCGAAGCGGATATGTTCCTACTTCGCAAATTTAGGTTATAATGATCGTGTAGGTTATAATGATCGTGTAATGTACATGCCAACGTCCGTGTATGTCGTAGTTCCTATTAAAATCACCGTGTTCAACTATCTGTTTTCGTCAAATTTGGGTATTCAAAATATCGCACAAATATCTAATGGCGCTAGACGATTCGAAAAAAAAATTACCTATTCTATTGCAAATTAAATTAATTCGGTTAAAGCAACATGTCGCCCATTCACCAGGTGAGACAAAGATGTCGCATGTTCACCAGGCGAGACAAAGTTGTCGACACCTTTGTCTCGCTTGGTGAACGGGCAACACGTTGCTTTCTCCAGTTTTTTAATGCCCTAACCACCGAAGCCCACATAATCTCGCCCATTCATTGAGCGACATCTCGCCCAATAAATAAGCAACCATAGCCTATTCCTACCATTTCTTAAAACAAAAGATTAGTTTTACAAATATTAAAAATAAAAAATATAAAAAATTCCCTAGTTGCATTGCAGCCGTCCGCACGCCCATGCATTACTCTTGAACAAGCGGCGCATAATGCATTGGATATTTTTTGTTTATTTTTATATTTTTAAATCTAAAATTACAAATATATGTGTTTATTTTGAAATTTTGCAATTCTATACTGTTGGAAAGGAGTATAGAATTGCAAAATTTCACTTGTCAACCTTCCAACGGGGATAGAGTATACAACCACAAAATTTTAAAATGAACACATATATTTACAATTTTTGGATTTAAATGATATAAAAATAAAAAATCAATCCGCAAAAAGCACAAACTCCAAAATTTACTAGCTCCCACACCTGGCCCAATAGGCCTACGCCGCACGGCCCAACCCCGCACAAAATTTCGAATTCCTTCGCCAGATCAGCAAAACCCGAGGTAGGGGCCCAACCCAACCGGCGAAACCCCACCTCTCTCCAAAAAGTTGTGAACCTTCGCTGCCGAGCAAGCAAACGCCTCGGCTACGCCTCGGCTCGGCTCCTCCGTTCTCATTTCTCTCTCTCTCTCGCCCAAATCCACCACCCCCACCCACGTCTCTCCCATCCCTTCCCCGCAGATTTCAAATCCGCGTCGGGTCAGGGCAGCTCAGGTCTCGGTCTCCGCCGCAGCTTCCGATCCCTTGAGATCCGCCGCCGCCACCCGTGAGACCGCCGACCATGGAGGCCATCGAGGAGATGTCGGAGCTCTCCGAGTCGATGCGCCAGGCGGCCTCGCTCCTCGCCGACGACGACCCCTCAGACGACGCCGCGCCGCGCCGCCCCACCACCTTCCTCAACGCCGTCGCCCTCGGAAACGTCGTAAGTATCGGCCGCAGCCGTCCTCTCCCCTCGCGATCTGCTGCTGCTGCTCGTGTGATCCGATCTGATCCGTTTTCCGATCCGTTCGTGCGTGCAGGGCGCTGGCAAGTCGGCCGTGCTGAACAGCCTCATCGGGCACCCCGTGCTGGTGAGCTCCTAGCCGAGTAGCTCAGCTCCCTCTTCCCTTCTTCCTTCGTGATGGTATCTGTGGTTTTTGACTCGATTTGGGTGGTGGTGGTGTGCGGTGCAGCCGACGGGGGAGAACGGGGCGACGAGGGCGCCGATAGTGGTGGACCTGCAGAGGGAGCCGGGGCTCAGCAGCAAGTCCATCGTGCTGCAGATAGACAGCAAGTCGCAGCCGGTGTCGGCAAGTGAGTTGGATCCCGTGGCCGGCCTTGCATCCAGTTTCTACTGACGTGCTTTTGGAGCTTTGGAACTAGACCTGGTGTTGATTGTTGAAACTGACATTTTCTGTTTCCTTCTGTTGTTGTGCAGGTGCTCTCCGGCGTTCGCTTCAGGACAGGCTCAGCAAGGGGGCGTCTGGTGGATCAGGGAGGGGCCGCGCTGATGAGATTTATCTCAAGCTGCGGACGAGCACAGGTTTGTCTACGACTGTGAGTAGTTTAATCATTTTAGCAAACCTATAACTTTTTTTTTTGTTTTATTAGCATTATATAGACAATGACGTCGACTTGTTGAGTATATGCTCGCATTTTTCGGACATGGTGATGTCGTACTTGTAGTCATGTAACAATGATGAAATGATAACTGGGATGGGGGTATTTATGTTTGTGGCATTGTACGCGCTGTTTGTGCATTGCGCTGTGGAAGGAAGTAACAAGAGAATTGTTTGATGTGTCTAATTGCTGAAATGTGAGTGGTCCAATTCTTTTCTATGTTTGATTCTTGATGTTCTTCTGTTGATGAACCCTATGCTTAATTTCTGTACTAAATCTGCTTTTGTTAGTTTGCCTTTTATTTTGTTGTGGTAATTTGTAAAATCCCTTCACGGTGCTTTCTTGTTTTTTTTTTCCAGCTCCCCCACTAAAACTGATTGATTTACCTGGGATAGACCAGCGAGCTGTTGATGATTCCATGGTAGGTTTTTGAAATATTTTTAACTACTTTAGCTGTACATAAATGCTTAGAGATCAATTTAGAATGCTCATTGTTATGGTTGCACAATAATATCAGCAATTACTTTGACTAGACCATTGAATCATGAAGCATATGAAAACCTATAGCATGGCACAAATTTTATCTTGGGACCATCAGAAGATGGCTTTCATTTCTCTATATCTTGTTCCATTTTCCTTGAAGGCTATTGAACTATACTTGCATGTCTACTTTAGGGAGAACATTGCTAGTTCTTTATGATTGTCAACTTTCTTTACTTTATGTAGCAGAGTGCTGATTGTTTTCTTACTTTAGATCAATGAGTACGCTGGGCATAATGATGCAATACTGCTCATTGTGATACCCGCAATGCAAGCTGCTGATGTTGCATCATCTAGAGCTCTGAGGCTGGCCAGGGATATTGATTCAGATGGTCTGTCTTTTAATCTGAAAAACACCCTCAGTAATTTTGTTTCCGTTATATTGTAGTAAGTGATGTATTTCCATTCACTGTAACTGTAGGGACCCGAACTGTTGGTGTTATAAGCAAAGTTGATCAAGCAAATGGAGATGCAAAAACTATAGCTTGTGTTCAGGCCCTTCTGTCAAACAAGGGCCCAAAAAACCTTCCTGACATTGAGTGGGTTGCTCTAATAGGACAATCTGTTGCCATTGCGTCAGCGCAATCTGGATCAGTTGGGTCTGAAAACTCGCTAGAAACAGCTTGGCAAGCTGAAGCTGAAAGCCTCAAAAACATCTTAACTGGAGCTCCTCAGAGTAAGCTAGGTAGAATTGCTTTGGTTGACACCATTGCTAAGCAGATACGTAAAAGAATGAAAGTGCGCCTTCCTAACCTATTGAGTGGGTAAGAACTGTGTCTCGTTCTTCAGTAACCATTGTATTTGTATCTAGTACTTAGATATACATGCTACATAGTGGCACATGAGTTCCTTTTACTATAATGATGTTAATTCACTTCTATGCATGGTTTAGTACTAAAATTATACACAATTGTTGTGCTGGAATTTCAGCCTTCAGGGTAAATCTCAGATGGTACAGGATGAACTGGCAAGGCTGGGAGAATCTATGATACAAAGTCCTGAAGGAACCCGGGCAGTTGCTTTGGAGCTGTGCCGAGAATTTGAAGATAAGTTTCTTGCTCACATTACATCTGGTGAGGTTAGTAATGATCTTACACTTTAGATTTAATTACGCCTCCCTAAATTGAATGGTTGATAACAAGGTCAGCATACTGGTTTTCATGTAAAAGGGATCTGGTTGGAAAATTGTTGCAAGTTTTGAAGGCAAGTTTCCGGAGAGAATTAAACAGCTACCATTAGACAGACATTTCGATCTCAACAATGTCAAAAGGGTAAGATCAGTTCCAATTTTTAGATTGAGCTCTAGTGGACAGTTAGCCACCTTTAATAAACCGATTCCTCATGACACTCTAGATTGTCTTGGAAGCCGATGGTTATCAGCCATATTTGATATCTCCAGAGAAAGGATTGAGATCCTTAATAAAAATAGTACTGGAAATGGCGAAGGAGCCATCACGACTATGTGTTGAAGAGGTACGTGCCAATGCCCAACAGGTGCATGGTTAGCTTCTTACGCTTTTATTTTTGTTCTCCCCACACCTCAGGAGATAACCAATGCAGAAAATTAGGTGTCCTTTTGCTATGGCCATGGTCACTGTTCACAACACCTTTTGAAAAACTATTGCAATCTATACGCACTTGAATGTTTTATTGTGCTCTACGCGCTTCCAGGGCCCAACAATAAAAACGATTTTGTAAATTAAATTTTAATTCCAGTTGGATGCATTTGATTGATAGGATTTTTGATTTGGTTGTGCTTGCCTACCTGGTTTGAGTTTAAAGTTGAGGTTGAGTTTCATGTTCCATGACTAATAACTTAGCTGCCTGTTAGCTAGTAGCTACCAATGCTTGTGATTTTCGATCTAGAGGATGTTCTATATGTTCAGTTAGGTTTTGGTTTATTGAGTGTTTTTGACGTGGTATTTGTATGTATTTGACATAGTCTTTGGCAGCCATATCTTGTGTATATGGTTGTGAAGTTCTTATAGTCTATACAGACAGTGAAGTAACACTATATATAGTTCTAGTGTCTATCTTGGCACCTGCCACAGAAAACTAATTAGTTATTATATTAGGTTCATCGTGTATTGTTAGACATTGTCAATGCTTCTGCAAATGCCACACCAGGACTTGGAAGATATCCTCCATTCAAGCGTGAGGTATCACTTTTCTTTTTTACAAGTATTCCCCCCTTTGTACTTGTTGATACAATCGGTTTTGACCTTTTTGGGTGTAAACTCTCTTTTGTTCTTCGGTCCAGCTTATTTCAATAGCATCAAATGCATTGGAGAGCTTCAAAAATGACGCCAAAAAGATGGTTGTTGCACTTGTTGATATGGAGCGTGCCTTTGTTCCTCCTCAACATTTCATCCGCTTAGTGCAAAGAAGGTAAGTCGTTCTTGTTTCTAGGTTTGTTGTAATTTGTCTCCAATGGTTAATTTTCATTTCACTCTTCACATTGTTCTGTGCTTGTAACTCGACAATAGGAAGAATCACATTCTTTGATGTCACCTCATTTTCCACATTAAGTCTGACATTACTGGACTTAGCTTAAGTTAAATTGGCTTCAGGCTGTGGTCGTACGGATCCTATTTGCACTTTCAAACAACTACTTTATCACATTATATGTGAACACCGAAGGAAATATGCAACTTAAGGTTTTGACTATCCTTTTATGCTTGTTTTAGTTGGAGTGTCATGATTTATCAAGCATACATATTCTCTATGTTGAAATGCACTTTGTTGCAGAAACTGCCCATTATTCAGCTTCATCAAAGCTTAATTTCATGATGACATCATTGAATACTAATTCTTGGCCTTCTTTTTGTCTGATATTGGCAGAATGGAAAGGCAGCGTCGTGAGGATGAGATGAAAAATCGATCTTCTAAGAAAACACAAGAGGCTGAACAATCAATGACGAAGAGGGTATGATTTGCACCTATTTGTGCTGGGATGCTCACTTGCATGGTTTATTATAAATACTAACTTTGAAAGCAATAGGATCTTCAGGTTGTTAGAGCTGTATAGTTGATATTGACTGTTGGCAATCATAAGACGTAGAGTACATATTGGGTTTAGATATTAACATGAACTGTTTATTACAGGCCCCCAGTCCCCAAAAAGATTCCGAGCAAGGTGGTGGCAGCTTAAAATCAATGAAAGACAAATCTGGCCAGCAAGATAAAGGCACTAAAGAGGGACCGAATTTGCAGGTTGCTGGTCCTGCTGGTGAAATTACTGCAGGTATAGTACCCCTCAAACCTTGCTGTGCCCAATTTAGGCCATGGAAATACATCCTCAAATGTTATGCTTGTGTAAACCCAACTTTCTGCTAACCATAAAATAACATAACAGTTTTTTTTAGTATTTCTTCTTGCAATTTGGCTGCATCCTTGTGCCATGACCTAAATAAATTCGATCTTTTTAAGGCCTGACCCATTGAGTCCATTAGACATGGACATTATCACAAGAATTCTCTTCATGAACTGCTTCAGACCACCTGAAAATGTCTAACATGGGCTTTTGCTCGCGGTAGTGAATACATTTTGATTGATTTAATAAATAAGGGTATAAGCATATTCTTCTGTTTCTCTTCAGGTTACCTCTTAAAGAAAAGCGCAAAAACTAATGGGTGGAGCAAAAGGTGGTTTGTCCTTAATGAGAAGAGTGGAAAGGTTGATCAGTCCCCTAGAATATTTTGGTTGAACTCTTGATTCCTTTGATACTTAAGAGGATTTGCCCTTTTGTTTTCAAATTTTCCTTAGTACTTGTTGATGATTGTACTTCATGTTCTTGGTTGATCTGCGGTGGTGGTTGTATTCACTATCTGTTTTTTTTATCAGCTTGGATACACAAAGAAGCAAGAGGAGAGACATTTTCGTGGTGTCATAACTCTTGAGGTGTGCATAACCCTTGCTTTTATATTGTTGTGTTGTCTATTCTATGTGGCACTTTAATGATATATGGTTACATATTTTTTGTATTACCACTTAACTGTCAAACAGTTTGGCTTATTTTTTTCATTCTCTGGACCCTAGTTGAAAGATATACTGATTCGACAAAACATCACTTGATGTATCCACAAGAATTGTAAAATGAACTGCTTTAGCAACTTGCATGTGCTGTAAGCTGTATTCTCTTGCAGGAGTGCAACCTTGAGGAGGTAGAGGAGGAAGAACCTTCCAAAAGTTCAAAGGATTCGAAAAAGGCAAATGGACCAGAAAAAAACCCAAGTCTTGTGTTTAAGATAACTAACAGGGTCGCATACAAAACAGTCCTAAAAGGTTGATACCCTTGAATATTATAATGTGATGTTTACTTAGTGGTTCCTTTTTTTATATTTTTTTGGTTTAATTTTTTGCAGCTCATAGTGCTGTTGTATTAAAGGCTGAGAGCATGGCTGACAAGGTTGAGTGGGTAAATAGGATCAAAGCTGTTATTCAGAGCAAAGGGGGTTCTTTCAAGGGTCCAAATAATGAGGGTGGTTCAGTGAGACACAGTCATTCGGATGGCTCCTTAGTAAGTTCTAGCTTATACATGTTTGAGTTGCATTTATACATCTTTGTGGTATAGCTTTTATTCAACTGAGTCTTGATTTATTAGGAGTTTTCTCATGTAATTCCATGTTTCCTCTATATTATGTTTTTGAAGTGTCAATATACATACTTTTCACTTGATGTTGTTTATACACTCAAATTAACATCTGATCATACACTTTTTCAAAGGATACTATGGCACGGAGACCTGCTGATCCTGAAGAAGAGCTTAGATGGATGTCTCAAGAAGTTCGTGGTTATGTTGAGGCTGTTTTGAATAGTCTGGCAGCAAATGTTCCGAAGGTTCATATTCTAGTGTCAATCAGTTTATATGACCTTATACTTATAGTTGTCTAATTTTTCATAGTTTTTCTGTGCTTATTAGGCTATTGTGCTTTGCCAAGTGGAGAAAGCAAGGGAAGATATGCTTAATCAGCTATACGGCTCAATAAGGTTGATGTGATGTACATTAATATACACTTTCCACTTCTTCATCCGTAGATTAGCACTTAGCTGACTGTTTATGCAAAATAATTTCACAATGCCACATTCCTTGGAGAATAAGAAATTTTGTGCCAATGTGCCATTCGAGGAAAAATTGCTAACATACACTTATCTATTATCTAGATTCTAGACTGTATGGTTGTATTGAATTCCTGACTTTGTCTAGACAACATAGTTCCAAATTAAGGATATCAAACTCATTACTTAGGATGTATCATATCTCCTTTAGCAGTATTTCTAATTAAGGATGGTTGCCATATATTCATTATGGTTTATGCTTATTTTTAATACATCTTGAATGGCTTTGGTAATTTCAATCATTTCTCTACCAGTGGGCAAAGCAATGCAAAGATTGAAGAGCTTCTCCAAGAGGACCATAATGCTAAGCGCAGAAGGGAGAAGTACCAAAAACAATCATCTCTCCTGTCAAAACTCACTCGTCAACTCAGTATCCATGACAACCGGGCATCGGTTTCCTCTTACTCTAATGGCAGCTCTGAAGCTGGTAAGCTGACTATATTTTCATTGTTTGGATAACAACAGCTAGTTTAGCTTTTTTCCCCCTTCTGGAATTCTCCCATTTCGTAACGACGGTCAATAGGGTTCAATACCTATGCTGTTTGGTAGGTTATAACTTTGATGCTAGGTAAAGGCAATTTCTCAAGATTACTGGCGAAACTTAGCAAATTAGCTGGTGGTTCATTTACTTTGACGATTACTTGATAAGGCAGTACTAGTCCATCCTGAGCTTTACTAGGCTGATAATTATATTAGCCAACGCTAAGTCAGCTTTAAAAAGCTAAGGTCAGTGTAAGGAGATTTGTATCTCAAAACCTGTTTTAGCTAAATAATCCTCATGGTCAAGGTCAGTGATTAGGAGTTGTTTTCGCTAAACCAAATAGGTTCTTTGAATGTTCCTGCTATGATCGCCCACTTAGAACTTGCAACATTTTGCATATAGGTGGCATGCGCTATACATGGAAGTCTTAATGGTAGTATTTGAATAGCAATTTAGATTGTGGTCTCACCACCTGACGTGGAACATTTTGTAATGCATCACAAATTATCATTTGCAGAGAGCCCTCGAACACCCAGCCGCTCAGGTGAGGACTGGAGGTCTGCCTTCGAGTCTGCGTCAAATGGGCTTGTTGGTTCGACCTCAAACAGCGAATCAAGGTCGAGAAGTGCTGATGGTCGCAGTCGGCGCTATGAAAACGGAGATGTGAGCTCAGGTGCCAACTCGGGCAGCAGACGCACTCCAAACCGGTTGCCACCAGCGCCACCAAGATACTAATCGTGCTGATTGGTATCTATGAACATCATGTATTTTGCCAGGCACACGCCCTGTTTCTTAGTTTGATGATTGGAAGAGCTGATTCCGGATTGGACAATAGAGAGTGCGACTTAGTGGAGTCTGGGGTGATTGCATGAACATTGTGTTCGCAGGTCGCTGGGAGCCCTGAGTTATTTATAGAGATATATATGTAACCTATGGCCTCTATTGTTCATGATCTCATTTGCATATTTGTCTTGATGTTGTCCCTGCCAACGGGATTTGGTGGGACGGTCGTTGGTTTTACACTTTGTTGTCGTATGCCTTTGTTGTCCCTGCCAACGACATTGTTTCCCTTTTTCTTTTCCTTAAGCTTTGCGCCTCAGTTCATATTCAGACATCATGTGCTGATTGCTGATACTAGGAGCTGTTAGGATGCAAAATCCCGAACTGCCGTTTTTTAGACGTCAGATAAAAGTCGAAGACTCCCAAATAAGTCTTTATGCCATAATTTTCACTATCTTCTAAAGCTATGTCTATTTCCACTAAAGGGTCAGAAATTTCTACTTTAATTGTTTCTCAAATGCAGTGTGTCAAACTATCTAAACCAAAGCCTAAGCTTGGCAAGAGACCAACAAGCCCACAAATTCTAGTCACGGACAGAGCTGTGTTTGCTCACGCCGAGCTGAAGCTCCAAGATGACCATTGCAGAAAGGGACCAATTGCGTGCCAAAAAAAAAAAATCCTGGTGGTCGTGGATTGGCATGGGCCGACCTAGCTAAGATCATGTGTGCACATCTACATTCAAAACTTGATACAAAATATTCGCTATTTAATAGATAAAAATTTGGCCAAATATTATGCATTAGCTCATCACAAATAAGAAAAAAGTCTTCTCAAAATAAACCTCTATTGTTTTGAATAATTGTGGCAACAAGACAAGAAAACCCTTATTTGTGATGTACATTCGTAAATGACCTCAGTATAGAAAAGCCACCCCTGAAAACCTAGTTAAGCACGTCCATTGCTATCGATTTTGTAGAGCCCAAATCTCATGTCGTTCCTGGTGCTCCATTGCACCTAGCGGTGGATCTTCAGGGTGGGAGAGGGGCTCAAGCCCGCTAGCCGCCCTAACATAAGGGAAAACAAGGGGTGTAGGAGGAGGAAGAAAAAGAAGAAGATGAGGGGTAGGAGGGAGAAGAAGATAATCTACTTCATGTTAGCTCTAGTTCCGCCCCTAATTACACTGCTGCACTTGGCTTCTTACCTCACTCTGGCTGCCGGCACCACCGTCCACAACCTCCCGATTCTAGCATCCCGTTCCTCGGTTCCCTTAGGAGGTACATTCATCAACATCCCTCCATCACTTTGATTTCGAGTCACAGTAGTGTGTCTATGTCGCGTGCACCCGATGTAGCTGGCACTTCAAACCCCCTTGTCAGTCGCTATTATCTGTGTCCCTGCCACTCCTATGTTCCTTCCAATGAAAAAAAACTACACGAATCTCAAAGCCGCTTAAGAAGGGTACTTATGCACTGCAGCTGCATTATTGATTTTAAGTTTTTAATATGGATTTATCAAGAGTTATTTAACAGCGCAATCCCAATTGTTGGCCGGCCAAAGACAAACTCTATTCTGATATATTTTTTTTAAAAAAAGCTCCATGAACTCAACGGATCAAACTGGCAATGTTATTCTTCTGCACCAAATCTGAGAAGAAACTGACCTCTGCACGATCGGACCTTCCATGGCCGCAATTGCTGATCCGGTCGGTGCTCGCTGCGCTGCTGCTGAAGACGACGTTCCCCTCACTGCTCAACCTCGTGACGGCCAACGTGCTAGGTGCCTAGGCTTGCATGTGACTATAAGCTATCCAAGGAATAAGTAGACACCAGTGGGTTGGAGTAGTGCGGTTGGGACTCATGAGACATGCATCGGCTTCTCGATGCTGTTTGGTTCTCGACACCAAGAAGCAAGTCAAAAAAAATTTATATCTATAAAATTTGGCTTCGAATCCATATCAAAATTTGATCACCTCTCAAAAAAATTGGTTTCGCTAGATAAAATTTGGCGTCCAAATAGCCGCCTTGATTTTTAACTAGCCAAAATTTTGGTACGGTCTCAAACCAAACACTACTCTAATTGCCTCGACTTTGGCATGACTTCAGTTTTAACATGACCAAATTTTGGCTTGCTTCTTTGTGTGGAGAACCGAATAGTCCCCTCCTCTTCTTGAAACAATACTACATACATGTGTCAATGACTTGGTCTACATTGAAGGTGGGTCGGTTGCATGGGCTATGATGATTCTGGACTTTTCTACAATAAAGTACAAAGAGAGTAACAGTAAGATTAGAAAGATCATTGATAAATAGAACACTAAACTGAACCTTTTCATCTCTATTCTTCTAGTGGTCCTGCTCCTCTCCCTCCTCTAGATTGTCCTTCATTTATGCTTTAATGTACTTCTAATCCTCTTCTATTCCTCTATTTTTTAACCTACCTGAACTCCATATATATCAATTTATATCGGTTCTTATCGTTTCCCTACTTAGTGTGTTTGTTAATGGTGGTGTGAGATCGGGTTGCTACCAATTTGTATTTAGAGCTATTCGATCAAAGAGATTTGGACAAGGATATGGGGGAGGAAGATGCAGAGGAGCAACAATTATGATTTAGGGCTGGATTCCTTCAACAACCATGACTACAAAGCCACCGCTCGTAACCTGCTTGATGAAATGCCCACAAGAGAATTCCAGGAGTGGAGGTCACCTAATTGTATCTTGAGGTCACCATTCAATAGGCTATCTATCCTATCACTAAAATGATGCTTCATCGAGTTCTTTTTATCCATTCGAGGTGGTGGAGCAGGTAAATGTGTTGGGGGGATCAGATCGTGTGTTGGCTCAAGTTGTTTTCCAATCAAAGTACGATGCTATTAAAGCTTTTGGGGAATTGCATGGTTGGAATATATACAATGGTTGTTGTCAGCCGGACATTCAGTATGAGATATTGGAGTAAAAATGATATTATTAAGTTATGATTGCGATTTTAATGGTTAATAATGTATGTGTGTGTGTCTATCTATCTATATATATATATATATTAGTAGGTCTTATGAATACAATACATTAAGAAATCACCGTAGCTGGAATAAAGTTTGATTGAATTGGAGAAATCTTAGGAGAATTGACCTCACTGGAAGATACATGCAAAAGAGTTTGCACTCACCATAGTATTGTGCACAGAGGATGATAGACTCACTAGATAGTCTGGTGCTCTGTGCATTAAATTCACTGGAGTATTTCTGACAAAGGGGAGAAGACTGAAGACCTCACCGGATAGTCCGGTGATCTGCACTGAATAGTACCGGAATATTTCTTGCAGAGAAGAATACAAGCGCAAAAACTGAAGATCAACCCACTGGAAGGTCCAATGCTTGGTTTAGACTCACCGGATTATAGCACCGGAGCATTTCTTGCAGAGGCAATTGGAAATTTTGAAGAATGAAGAACGACCCATTAGAAGGTCTGGTGCTCTAAATATGAAAGTGCATCTAGGCCCCCTATGTGGGTTTTGGCTAATTGATGATAAACGATTAAAGGACTAATGAGTTTACCGAGGTTAAAGAATAGAGAAGCGGCATGTAGTTGCTCAATGGGCTTTAATTATTTTTATTGTTGAAATTGGGTTTAGAAATGCCGTACTATCAAAAGAAATATGTAATGATAGTATTGATGATATCTCAATGCTCAATATATCCTTTTAGAATCAAAAATTGAGAGACACAATCACCCACGAACACCGGGAAAAAGGGAAGTGTTATCTGAACCCAGAGTCTCCGGGTTAGCCCGGACACTCCAGATTCTGGTGCCTTACCCGGAGTCTCCGGGTAGAGCTCCGGGACAGGGCTCTCGGTTTGGATTTATTTTTTATCCTGGAGTCTCCGGGTTCTGGAGCATCCGGACCCTCTAGGCAGGCTCCAGACTGTGCTTTCGGCTGAGTGCGAAGTGTTACCCGGAGTCTTCGGGTAAATCTGGATACTTCAGGTCAGTTTAAAAAGTACAGTAACAGCTAGTTTTTGAGAGGGTGGGTATAAATACCACCCACGTCTCTCTTTATTTGTTGCTGAACAACTCATGGATAAAATCATTCACTGTCATTCAATAGTACTCCTAACTTCTCTAGAGCTTTGATTCTTGCAAGATTTAGGGATTAGGGTTAGGAGAGTGAGATTAAGTGCTATAGAGCTTAAATCCCATACTTGAGCACTTTAGTTCATCGCCAAGCCTTTGATTTGCATTTTTTACTTTGGAATTTTGAGCTCCTAGACGGTTGGTATCGTCCGGAGAGCACCCAAGCTTGTGGAGTGTCCCGAGAAATTTGTATTACCCATCAATTTGAGTAAACAACCCTAGCTCAATCTTTGTGGTCGCTTGGGTGAGGAAATGATTGAAAGAAATCCAGCTCTTTGTGAGCTCCTCAACGAAGACGTGGACACTTCTTTGTGGAGTGGCCAAACTTCAGGAACAAATCTTTGTCTCCTTTACTTTCTTACATTTCCATTGTTCTAGTTGAATTTGAGCGATTTGCTCCGATCTACTTGCTTGTGAGTTTGTGACTGCAGGTTGTTGGTGAAAAGATCTTTAGGCATCTCTTAGAACCTGTGGTAACTCATATATCAATCTAGACTTGCTTAAGTTTCCTTTGATTTCGAAGTTTCTGTATAAGCCGGATAATCCGCTATGAAGTTTTTAATTTTCAGGAAATGCCTATTCACCCCCTCTAGGCGACATCAAGTACATTCAGAAGATCAATGCACCAAAGCATTTTACACAGAGAAGAAGTGACACGGTCTGACTCAAGATAACTCACCAGAAGGTCCAATGATGGATTTGAAGGCACATCGGAATGTCAGGTGTCCACAAAGGCTTTGAGTGGAGTTCCAACAGCTAGTTTCTGAGTTAGTACTCACCGAATAATCCAGTATTAGTAATACTGTTCTCACCGGATCATCTGGTGTTAACAGCTTTTCTGAGCCGTTGGGAAAACGGTTAGTTAGCGTGTTTGAAACTATAAATACCCCTGCACTCAATCATTTGATGAGTGACATACTGCTGGAGTCTAGAGTAAACTCATACACACTTGAGAAGATATCCAAGTCTCCAAAGTGCTTAAAATGATCATCCAAAGCAATTTAGCATAAGATTAGAGTGTTTAGTACTTATAGACTTAGAGTGAGTTGTAGCTTGGTGTTGTAACTTGAAGAAGGGATCAAAAAGTGATTCTAGCTTATACGGAGTGGTACGTAGGCGCATTGGAGTCTTGGTGACTCATCGACATCTTAGACCTTGGTGGCTCAAGCTTGTTGACCCTTTGACTTGGTGTGGAGAGCGGTAAGACATGTGTACGGGAACACGGAGACCCTTTTCTTGATGGCTCAAGCTCCGAAGTGATCACAACGGCAAGAGACCGGAAGAGAGGTTTATGGTGAGGCGTTGCCTTGGTGTCTTAGTGTCTCATCTGGGTTTGAGACCTTATCTTTGTGACTTGGCGGCTCTATAGTCATGATCGGGTGCCGACTGGGAGTATATCTTTTATGGAGCTCCAATGTGGACTGTAGGTGGCATTCATGCTATCGATATCACGGGATTAAATCCCTTATGCTGAGTTTGTATCTCTACCTTATTTATGTTTTCGCATTTACATACTTACAATTTACCTTGCTAGAGTAGGTTGCAATCCTCTTGAGCGATAAAGTAGACATACTAGATAAGCTTAGAGCACATTAGATAGAAATTGATATAGGTTTATCTTGTGAAGTTTTTGGAACCAATTTGGTTTTGCTTTCTAATTCTCCTAATTCACCCCTCTCTTAAGATGTCATCGTTCCTCACAATTGGTATCGGAGCCTCATGCTCTTGATAGACTTAACATCCTAGAGTTTTGATATTCGGGGTTGGAATGAATACCTATAGTACTTCACTTTTCGATAACACAAATTTCTCTTGTTGAAAAATTCTAATATCATGTTATTTTTAAGCTAAGGGTCTAGATGTTTGAAGAGTCACCGAGGAAGGGATAAGACCTCGTATTGGTGAAGAGTATCCTTTTATCATCTTTAAATATTGATGTAATTGGAGAAATCACTCACGACACAATCAATACCTCAAGCCACGGTTTTCATGGACTCGCATGAAGCGAGAAATCGCTCGATATATTGCTGAGTGTGATGTTTGCAGAAGAGTGAAGGCCAAGCATCTCAAGCCAGTTGGTACACTTCAACCTTTACCTATTCCCTCTTGGAAGTGGGAGAAGATCGGCATGGATTTCATTACTGGATTGCCGAAGACCTCGCATGGCTATGACTCGATTTGGGCCATTTTGGATCGGTTGACGAAGTCCGCTCACTTCTTGCCCGTCAAGACCACATTTTTGGCCAAGCAATATGCAGAGCTATACCTCACTTGGATTGTTTGCCTCCATGGGACTCCGAAGAATATCATTTCTGATTGAGGCATCTAGTTCACTTCTCATTTTTGGAGGAGCCTTCATGAGGCTATGGAGACTGAGCTCATCCATAGCACCGCGTATCATCCTCAAACCGACAGTCAAACTGAGAGGGTGAATCAGATTCTGGAGCACATGCTCCGGGCTTGTGTTAACACTTATGGGAAGAGGTGGGACATTCGCTTGCCATTTGCCGAGTTTTCATATAACAATAGCTTCGAAACGAGCATTGAACTATCGCCATTTGAAGCTCTATATGGCCGATGATGCCGAACAACATTAAATTGGTCCGAATCCGGCGAAAGGGCTTTTCTAGGCCCGGATTTGGTCAAAGAGGCCGAAGAGCATGTTCTAGCTATTCGAAAGTGTCTTTTCACAGCACAATCATGATAGAAGAGCTATGCGGATCGCCGCCGCCGAGACCTCAAGTTCGCAATTGGAGATTATGTGTATCTCAAGGTTTCACCTCTCAAAGGCGTCCGACGTTTCCAAGTTCAAGGCAAGCTAGCACCTCGATATGTGGGACCATTCCAAATTATTGCCCGGCATGGAGAGGTGGCCTATCGATTGGACTTGCCTCCGTCCCTCTCTGCCGTTCACAATGTCTTCCATGTGACGCAACTGAAGAAGTGCCTTCGAGTCCCAACCGATGTCACTGATACAGCAGTTCAAGAGTTGTAGCCGGGTCTCTTTTATTGTGAGCATCCAATTCGCATCCTTAATGAAGCGGAACACAAGACTCGACGTCGCTCAACAAAGTTCCTTAAGATTCAATGGAGTAATCACTCCGAAGATGAAGCGACGTGGGAGTGTGAAGACCGGTTTCTGATTATCCAGAGTTTTTCCCCAACTTGTGAGTAATGCATTGTTCCATTTCTCACAGCATGGTATCTTCTTACAGAATAGTTCCTGGAGTCACCGTACTCTTCCCCGACTCGTTCCGAATCTCGGGATGAGATTCCTTTAAGGGGGGAGGTTTGTCATGTCCAAAATTCCGTAATCGTGTAGTTAAGCTTAATCATGCATCATTAGCGTCATAATTAAATTTGAGATAAAATATTTTGGCACACTAGAGTACTTCATTTTGAGTCAATTAGATAAGAGAAAGAAATTTGGGACAGAAAAGAATGGAATTCGCAGTTAAAATGGATCCCTTTTCTCCAACACGTGGGCCCCACAAGTGGCCCCACCATCCCAACCACCAAAATGGGTAGCACCACCTACTCCCTCTCTCTCCACGCCTCACACCTGAGCAGCACAACTGCTTCTGCTGCCTCTATCTCACTCTCCCTCAAGCTCTCTCTTTCTCCTCGGATTTCTCTCTCTAGGAGCAAGATCAAGGTACGCATGTGATACTCCCGCTATCACAAGCTCGTAAGCTATCCATCCCCCCAATTTGTTTTCGTTGTCTCAAAGGATTCAAGCTAATTTTGGTGTCTTTTGATGTTTAGGGTTGAAACGTGAGAAACACCAGATTTCTTCGTCTTCTGGGCGATTTCCTCCATTTCCTCCATCACCCGACGATCACCCAACTCCACAATCATCTTGGGTAAGTCTCTTAGGTTTCCCATTGCAAGAATGCATGATTTGGTTGATCGATTTTGAGTTTGGAGCTTAGGTTATGAAGTTATGGTGTTCTTGAGCTTTGGGGTGAATTAAAGGATTTGGATGAGTTTTGAGTTAGGAATCGAGTTGCTAGGTTGATGAGTGAATTCTAGACCCCATGAACTATCCCAAACATGTTCTCCTTTGGCTTGGAAAGGCTCCCAAATCAAATCGACTAATTTTTTCCCTCAAAATGGCTGTTCTGGAGCAACCTGGAGTATTCGAGTCGCAACCCAGAGGATATGGGCAACCCCAGCCGAAAATGACAGAGAACCCCCTCCCGGAGGGTCACCCGAAGATTCCGGTACCTGGAGTATCCGGATCAACCCGGAGTATCCGGGCAGTCCCAGCCGAAGATGATAGAGGACCCCCGCCCGGAGGGTCACCCGGAGACTCCAGAACCCGGAGTGTCCGGCCCGACCCAGATAATTCGGATTTGCTGTTCGTCAGACTTTTTCCTTTGTGCAGATAGCTTGTAAAATTCATTGCTAATTCATACGAGATACAAAAATTATGAAACTAATTTTGTTGGCTTCATAATAATCTTCTCTACCTGTTAAAAATATCCCCAGCCATTAAATAGTTAGTTAAATTTCTAAGATTAATTAATTAGATTGAGACTTCATTAATTCACCATTAATTCTTTACAAGTCCAAAATTAGCGAAACCAATTTTTCTAGTCTCCTTTTGACTTGTTCTAACTAGGGAAAATATTTTCATGCTTTATATGGTATATTTTATAGAAATTCATCATATACATATTGTAGCATGCATTATTGTATTTCACTTATGCTCATCATTGCATGCTTTTTTCTTTAGTGAACAAGGAGCCGGAGCGTGATACGATCATGGTTGAAGATGACTCTAATCTTCTGGATTTCTGCAACTGTTACGTGGGTAATTATAGGCGGTCACCTGAGCAGCAAGGCAAGCAACTAAGCATATTGCACCTTTGTTCAATTGAATGAAGTCTAAAATTTATGAACTATGCTTATATATGTTTGCATGTGTCGAGTCAAGATCGGGTACAAATGGGTAGATCCTATGTTGAATGCATTACTTCTACCTTGAATTGTTGATCATCCTTTCCTTGTCACCTTGAGTATGTTATTGGTGTCTAGATTACAAGTTAAATCAAAATGCTTAGCAATGCTTAGGTCATTAGGTAGAAGTCGAAAGTCGAGAGGTGAATTGTTTCATCGTTCACGAGCATAGGAATTATTTATTTTCATAATGATCACAATGTTGGATATGGGTTGATTATGGTTGGATGAGTGGTGAGT
Source organism: Phragmites australis (assembly GCF_958298935.1). Lineage (NCBI taxonomy): Eukaryota > Viridiplantae > Streptophyta > Magnoliopsida > Poales > Poaceae > Phragmites > Phragmites australis. Next base: position 10,482,994 of record NC_084928.1, read on the forward strand.
TTGAGACGATATGTGGGCGGTGCTAGGGGTGTTATCTGCTCTGGAGGAAAGTCCTGGGGGTAGCCCGGGAGAGGAACCCGGACACTATAGACCGCTTGCATCGTTTAAGCATCGATCGTCAGTGTAGTCAGCTTTAGCACTTACCTTACTCACCATATACCAATCTAATGGTAAGGCGAGCCGAATACCTCTGTAGCTGTGATCATTTAGGCGTGAACATCGACGGTGTGAGCGGGCGGGCTTGTAAGAGGTGCTAGTTTGCTTTGGGAGTAGTTCTAGTACCTCCGCGTCAAGCGATGCATGATCCAAATGGTTGGGGTTTATTGTTAAAGGTTGACATGAGTACCCCTTGTATGGACCTGTGTGGTCATGCAAGTCGTATGGTCCTCAAGTCGTGTGGGTCCAGGAGTATCTGAAATGTCGCCTAGAGGGGGGGGGGGGGTGAATAGGCGAAACCTAAAAATTCTACGAACTTAAAACAGCGGATTAGAAAAAGTGCGGACCTTCCGCACTTTTGTCCGGAACCTCCGTACTTGTATGGAGGTTCCGCAGAAAAGTGCGGATACTCTGGACTTTTGGGGAAAACTTGAACTGGAACGAAATCAGAGATAAGGTGTGTCAATTTTACAAGTTACCAAGCACCAGTAGATGTATGTCAACCTATATGACCAAATACCTACAGCTCAAACCTTACAACAAGACAGATCGGGTTTAAACCCTAGAATTCAATTCAAACAAGAGACTATATCCAAATACAAGAAATTGAACAAGATTGACACAAGAATTTGTTTACCGGAGTTCGGTCACTCCACAAAGAAGTGCCTACGTCTCCGTTGAGGAGCTCACAAAGAGCCGGATCTTTTTCAACCCTATCTTCACCAAAGCGACCACAAAGATCGAGCTTCGGGTTTGTTACTCAACTTGTCGGGGTGATACAAACGTCCCGGGGCTCACCACAAACTTGGGAGCTCAACGGGCGACGCCTAGCCGTCTAGATGGACGAACCACCAAGAGTAATGAACTTGAAACCACCGGCTTGACGAAGAAACGAGTGCTCCAAAGGATGGCTTTGTATCTCACTAGCACTATTGCTCAGACTCACTCAACCCTAGCAAAGATCTCAACAAGAATCACAAAAGGGGAGTGGAAAGGAGCTTTCAATGAACTAGAAGCCTTTTGTCTCAAAGTTGGTTGGAATTGAAAAGCTCAGGTGCTGTTGCATTGAAGGGTGTGGGGTTTAAATATTTCACACTAAAAAACTAGCCGTTATGCTTTGGAAAGTGCGGACCCTCCGCACAAGTCCGAAACCTCCGCACATATGCAGACACTCCGCAGAAAAGTACGGATCTTCCGTAGTTAGCCGTGAATTCACTAAAGTGCGGACCCTCCGCACAAAAGTGCGGACCTTCCGCACAAGTGCGGATACTCCACAGAAAAGTGCGGACTTTCTGCACAAGTGCGGATACTCCGCACAAAAGTGCGGACCTTCCTCATTTTTCTGAAACAAAAGATTTAGGGCTAACTTTCTATGACTCTCATGGGTTTATTTAGACTTTTGAGCACTATCTCTACACAAATAAGTAGATTTCATATCCCCCTTTATAGTACGGTATCCTAAACTCAAATATAAAGCATAAAAGAATTTAAAAACCATAGGAGCCATGCCGCTATCCTTTATCCGTTTTTGGGGGGTTCACAATGCATCACATTTTTTCACTTGATGGAACTAATACCTGTCCATAACTCATAAAACTCATTAGTTATTTAATTGCTTTGTCATTATCACCAAAACCCACTTAGAGGCCTAGATGCACTTTCAATATCCCCTGCAAGATGTAAAAACATTTTGAAATGCCGCGCTCTCGGTCATGAGCATGCTTCTGTCTATTTGTATCGGTCGTAGAGTTTTTGTTTGTGGTTGATGGTTAGTTATGTGGGAGATGGTTGAGTTGGTCTTTATTACATGTATGTTCATAATGGTTCCAGTTATTTATGTTCAGTTGGTTATGGCTGGGTAGAGTTATGTTGTGGTTGGTTAAGTTAGTTGCTCACACATATGTGTCTAGGTTGCTTATCGCTTATGTTTTACTTAATTATGTGGCTTTTTCTTGCTAATGGCTCAATGCATAATCCTTGGAGTCGAGCTATGTATATGTGCTCTTTATGGTTTAAGTCTTGTGAGTACCTCCGTACTCATACCTGTGTTTTCAGGTGCTGCTGGTGCGGAAGAGCCGGTGTTTGGCTACTTCGTCCCTGCCGATCAGGGTGGCAGGCAAGAGTAGTTCATCCTACTCTAGGAGGTCGTGCTTTTAGGGTAGAGCCTAAGGGCATGTGGCTCCACTCTCTTTTGTTGTATAGGTTTATATTTTCATTGCGTAATTGTTGTTATCTTCTGTTGTAAATTGATGCAAATGGTTGCATAACTAAAGACCTGTAATATAAATGTTAATTACTTGCTATTTCTTAAGCTATGTTGTGATGCTAAATGTTAGAAGTCATGTGTTCCGATCTTGAGCATAAAAAATGTGCTGGGACTACCGGGATGATATTTTGGTTAATCATCGAGGTTGTGATTATGAATAATGATCCTCCTGGTGATTAACTAGAATATTATTTGGACGGTTCCTTACAAAACTATTGATCGCATCAAAAAGGGGAACAAGACCAAGAGCAATAGGAAGACAAGGGGAAGAGCTAAAGAATTTGCAAGCATGGGAAGATGTGTGAGTGAAGATAAAGATTCAAGCTCAAGTGATGAGAGTTTTTCCACCCACTCCTCCAAGAGAAGCTGTTCCTCAAGGTCATCATCACGCAAGTTAACACGCAAGCCATCTCGCAAGTGCCTTATGGACAAAGGTATGGATAGTGATGTAAGTGATGATGAATCCGATGAGGATTCTCCTTTCTATGATGAACTACTTCATTTGATCAATGAGTAACAAATGACCTTTAAGAAATAATCAAAAGACCTTAAAAAATTCAATGCACTTAATGACATTCATGCTACCTTTGTTTCTAATTATGAACAATTATTAAGCAAATTCAATTTGCTAAACAAGTAGCATGATGAGCTTAAGTCAAAATTTGAGTGCATTGAATCTCAATCTAAGGCCCCTTTGAAGCAATCTACCTCTCTATTTAATTTCAAACCTAATGTAGATGATTCCATTTCTTTCAACGATTTAGTTGACATATCATGCTCACCCCTTTACAATAAGATATGTGTTAAGAATGTTCTTAATGTTCTTGTAGAACCATCTAATGAACTCATTGCATAAGAAAGTGATGAGCTCAAGTAAGAAGTCAAAAAGCTCAAGAAGGATTTGGCAAGATTAAAGGATAAGAATCATGTCCAACCTTCTTAAGATAACCGTGCAACCATGGTGAAAAAACTTACGGAGAGATCCACTATGACATGCTTCAAATGTCATCAAGAAGGCCACAAGTCCTTCCAATACAAGCAAGTGAAGAAGGAGACCAAGGAGAAGAATAAATCAATGAACCTCTACAACAAGACCTCCAACATCTACACCAATCCCAACTATAAAACCAAGACCAAGAGCAATCACTGCAAGCTCAAGAAGAAGAACAATGGTAAAGTGATAGCACATATGGTTCAGAGAAAGATTTAGGGGTGAAACCAACCCATTTGGGTGCCAAGAAAGTCATCGCAAAATGAAGGGGTCCCAATCGATTTGGGTTTCAAAGAAGACTTAAAGCACGAGGTGGCTATATGATTTGGAGAGTTGGCTTACAAAATGAAGTGAAGGTTCAAACAGAGAAACCAATTATATAAGATTGGGCATTTTAATGAAGATCATGATTATCATATACCCAAATTCCCATCCAAAGGTAAAAAGGTAATGGAACTAAATGCAAAATCTTTCAATTGATGTAGCTCATTTGCCTTGTCTAGGATTGCATGTGCTTATTTTAATTTATTGCAATGCCTAGTGTAGATTTTCATATGGTTGTTGCTTGTGTTTCTCTTTTTCTTATGAGCAACCTGCATGGTTTGTTAATTGTAGGTTCTTTTTATGGTATTAATTTCACAATTGATATCTTTTATGTACCATGAACCAATCCATAGGGTACTATTCCCATTATTATTAATAACAAGTGCATATGTATTGCAAGTATTCAAAACTTATATGTACACATTTAGATGGAGTATATCCTATGGATTATGATTTTAAGACTAACATATGTTACTAGATGTATCTTTTGTAGTCTCATGGAGAAATCAACATGTCCTCGAAGGTATGCAATGCTTCAATTGGTATCATTGTCAATTCATTTTTTACATTTAAGCTACCTCCATGCATGATATGACTTAAACTTCCTACATCTACTTATTGTCTAGATGTGCATATATTACTATATTCCTACAAGTGGTATTCACTAGGTCTTATTATATACATGCACACATAAAGAGGGAGTTTAGATTATATCATATTTTATTAATTATGATACTTGTTTGTCCTTTTCAATTAATATCAATACATTATATCCTTACAATTGGTATATCTTTTCAATTGGTATCTGTCGGAGGGTGAACTCCTCAAGCGGGGATCCGGAGGGACCCCCTTTGAGATTCGGCTGGGGGATGATTCTGAATCCGCTTTGCGGATGAAATAAATGGGCGTAAATAATATGTAGGTGGAGTGGAAGGATCGGATGCAGGAAGTAGTAAATGCTAAGGGGATTTTTAGACAGGTTCGGGCCGCACTGAGCGTAACACCCTACTCCTATGTGTATGCTATAAATGCTTTGAGAATATCTCTCTGAGTATCTGCGGGGTTACAAGAATGTCTGTCTAGTCTAGAGCTTCGTGCTCCTTGTTCTTCGGTGCTCGTCCGGCTTCAAGACTTGAACCGAACTGAACCTTCGTTGTCTGAACCTGACTCGGTCTTGCTTGTCTTTCTTCGGGGAGCCCGCCCAGCTTAAATACCAGCCGGGGCGATAACATGTCTAGAAAGGATGGCACGAGTTCCGAGGCACCATAAATGGAAATCAACCATCATGCGATGCTGCGCGAGGTGACGGGGAGGGTTGAAAACGCGCCCCCATCTGGTCTTGTTCGTCATCATGCTGTTTTTCAACGGGCGTCGCGGGGAGGGCCCACCGGGCAGCCATCGAGCAGCCCGGCGTGCCTGCCCGGTCAGAGCAGGTCTGACATAGTAGGGCGGCAGGCGGGGTGCCTCGAGCTCGGTGACGTTATCCCGAGGCGCGCCGGATGACGCAAGATGGGACCCGCGCATTAAATGTCCCCACGCCTTCCTGCCAGGCCGTGGCAGGGGCTGACAGCAAGCGTGGGGGGAACAGTTGGAAGTGACAGACCACACGCCCTCTTAAATGCCGCATCGGGCCTCTCATCAGTTGACACCACACCGCTGGGCCTCTGTGGGGGCCACCGGCGAAGTACTGTTCGGGTCCTCGGGGATCCGAGTGCTCGGGGGCCACTGTTTGCCGTCCCGAGCACTCTCTCCCGGATATGCCCTTTCTTGGTCCTCGGGGAACCGAGTGCTCGGGGACCGCTGTTCACGGCCCTGAGCACTCTCTCCCGGAACTGACTGTTCGGGTCCTCGGGGAACCGAGTGCTCGGGGGCCACTGTTCATGGCCCTAGGCACTCTCTCCCAGAACTGACTTCCCTTGGTTCCTCGGGGGACTCCGGTGTTTGGGGGCCACTGCTGGCAGCCCCGAGCACCCTCTTTCCGGTACTTGGCTTTTCTTATCGTCGGGGAACTTGAGTGCTCGAAGGCCACTGCTCGCAGCCCCGAGCACTCTCTTCCCGGTGCTTGGTCTTCTCTGGTCATCGGGGAACTCGGGTACTCAGGGACCACTGTTCATGGCCCAGAGCACCCTCTCTCGGGACTTGGCTTTCTCGTACCTCGGGGAGATAACCCCCGCGGGAGGGCACCATGTGGCACTCTGCTGTTCTGGCCTCGGGACTCAGGGACCCCTGGTTCCTGTGTCACCGACAGTATCATTTCATTGGATCATGATTTATGAAGCTATCTCACATGTGCTCTAATGCTCTTTCTTGAGTTCAACATATGTTTGTAGCCTTTTTTGAGATTGTTGACAAAGAGAGAAGTTTGATGACCAAAGTAAGAACTAAGATGCAAAATGACTAGGAATGCCGACGTTGACAAAGTGGGAGAATAAGAAGATACAAGAAGCAACATGAGGCACCTAGGTTGACAAAGGGGAGAAGTTTTTGCATGGATCGATTAAGAAAGATAGTGACAATAGAGAAAGGGGGAGCCACAATAAAAGGTGACTAAATGGTAAGAACATGCATTCAAAAAATGTGGTAAGATTTTGTGCTCTTTACGATTGGTATCATTTATTATTTGTCACTTGCTTTGGTTGGGTTGTCATCAATCACCAAGAAGGGTGAGATTGTAGCAAAAATGACCCTATTAGACCATGATTGTGATTTTAGTGATTAATGACAACATAGTAATTGGAACTAACATGTTTGTTAAGAATATATATTAGTAGGTCTCATGGATGAAATACATCAAGAAGTCACCACAACCGGGATAAAGTTTGATTGAATTGGAGAAGTCCTAAGAGAATTGACCTCACCGGAAGATCCGGTGCAGAAGAGTTTGCACTCACCAGAGCATTGTGCACAGAAGCTGATAGACACACCGGATAGTCCGGTGCTCTGTGCGTTGAACTCATTGGAGTATTTCTGACGAAGGAGGAGAAGACTGAGGGCCTCACCAGATAGTCTGATGATCTGCACTGGATAGCACCAGAGCATTTCTTACAAAGAAGAATGGAAGTGCAAAGACTAAAGATCAACCAAGCGGAAGGTCCGGTGCTTGATCTATGCTCACCAGATTAAAGCACCGGATCATTTCTTGCAGAGGCAACTACAAATGTTGAAGAATAAAGAACAACCTACCAGAAAGTTCGGTGCTATGAAGATCAATGCATCGGAGCATTTTACACAGAGAAGTAGTGTAATTTAGCTCAAGATAACTCACCGGAAGGTCCAGTGATGGATTTGAAGGCACATCAAAATGTCCGGTGTCCACAAAGGCTTTGAGTGGAGTTCCAACGGCTAGTTTCTGAGTTTATACTCACCGGATGATCCGGTGTTAGTACTACTATTATTACTGGATTATCTGGTGTGAATAGCTTTTCTAAGCTATTGGGAAAATAGCTAGTAGGCGAGTTTGAGGCTATAAATACATCTCTACTCAGTCATTTGATGAGTGGCATGCTGCTGGAGTGTAGAGGAAGCTCATACACACTTGAGAAGACATCCAAGCCATCAAAGTGCTTAAAGTGATCATCCAAGATAATTAAGCACAAGATTAGGGAGTGTTTAGTGCTTATAGGCCTGGAGTGAGTTGTAGCTAGGTGCTGTAGCTTGAAGAAGGGATAATTGAGTGATCCTAGCTTGTACCGAGTGGTACATCAGCGCCTTGGAATCTTGGTGACTTGCCAACATCTTAGGTCTTGATGGCTCAAGGTTGTTGACCCTCTGACTTGGTGTGGAGCGGCGGCAAGACACGTGTACAGGTGCAGAGACTTTTGCCTTGGTGGGTCAAACTCCGAAGTGATCACAACGACAAGAGACCGGAAGAGAGGCTTGTGATGAGGTTTTGCCTTGGTGGCTTGGTGGCTCATCCGGGTTGAGACCTTGTCTTTATGACTTGGTGGCTCAATAGTTGTGACCGGGTGCCAACCGGGAGCATGTCTTTTGTGAAGCTCTAATATGGACTAGGGGTGACATTCATGTCATCGATACCACGGGATATAAATTCCTTGTGCCGAGTTTGTCTCTCTACCTTATTTACATTTTCGTATTTACATACTTGCTATTTACCTTGATAGAGTAGGTTGCAATCCTCTTGAGCGATAGAGTAGACACACCAGATAAACCTAGAACATATTTAGATAGCAATTGATATAGGTTTATCTTGTGAATTTTTTTGAGTCAATTTGGTTTAGATTTCTAAGTGTACTAATTCACCCCTCCCCCCTCTTAGGACGTCACTGTTCCTAACAAACATTCCAAAAGCCCGATGCCACCCGAGACACCACTTGCCACATCATAGTAACTGGTTCATCATCGATATTGCTCCAAGCTTCCTCTGCATCTTCCATCACCAAGGAGGATGTCACTGACCCCGACCTTGATGCAATTGTGTCATTGGCCATCGACGTCGTCCCCAACGACATCATCGTCGATGCGCCTACCAGCTGCTCGACCTAATGCCCCTACTCCTACATCATTGTCCTGACATCCACGGATAGTCTAGGTGTCGCTCCAACGTCACCACTGACCCTTACATTGCTTATCGTCCCACCCTGAACTTTGCATTGTTGAGCTCGACATCTCTTATGCATACCAACCTGGGTGCATACCACGTGTTCAAGGAAATATTGCCTAGCTCCAACGCCTTCCCCGACTATGGTAGTTGTCGGTGTATCAGGAACCAGGGGTCCCTGAGTCCCGAGACCAGGCCGGCCGTCCGCCACGTGTCACCATCCCGCGAGGTCCCCCCTGCAGGATGAGGAAAATCTAAGTTCCGGGAGAAGGTGCTCGGGGCCACAGCCTCTGGTTCCCGAGCACCCCAGTTCCCCGATGACCCGCAGAGTCCAAGTACCGGGAAGAAAGTGCTCGGGAAGGTGCCCGCTCGCCCCCGAGTACCATAGTCCCCCGATGGGCCAAACAGCCAAGTGCTCGGGAGAGAGTGCTCGGGGCTGCACGTGGCAGCCCCCGAGCACTCGGTTCCCCGAAGGATTTACACAAGTGCTCGGGAGAGAGTGCTCGGGGCTGCATGTGGCAGCCCCCGAGCACTCGGTTCCCCAAAGGATTTACACAAGTGCTCGGGAGAGAGTGCTCGGGGCTGCACGTGGCAGCCCCCGAGCACTCGGTTCCCCGAAGGATCTACGTAAGTGCTCGGGAGAGAGTGCTCGGGGTTGCACGTGGCAGCCCCCGAGCACTCGGTTCCTCGAAAGTTCTACAGGAGTGCTCGGGAGAGAGTGCTCGGGGCTGCACGTGGCGGCCCCCGAGCACTCGGTTCCCCGAAGGTTCGCGCAAGATCACCCGACGCCCCGCGACCCAGAAGGACCCGTCGGCGAGGTGTCAACCAGTCAAAGGTCCGAGGCTGCATTTAATGAGCATGCGCGGCCTGACATCCTGACATTCCCAACTGCCCACGCCGCAGTGTCAGTCCCTGCCATGCTTTGGCAGAGGGGCGTGGGTCCATTAATTGCACGGGTCCCGTCCCGTATCATCCGGGGTATCTCGGGATAACGTTGCCAGGATCAAAGCGTTCCGCTTGCCACCCTGCCCTGGCAGAAGAACAAGACAGGGTGGGCGCGCCGGGTGCCTCTGTGGCCGCCCGGTGGGCCCTCTCAACGGCGCCAGGACATCCACAGTGACGGGTGGTCGGATGCGCGCCGCGTTTTTCCACCGCCTCTGTCACTTCGCCCAGGGGGAATGATAACGCCTTTCTCCGTGGCGTCTTGGAACTCACGCCCCCTCTTTCCCATTTGGGGTAAGTCGAGGTCGGCGTGTGTATAAAAGGAAGGGATGGATAACATAGGAAGATAGAGTAACAGAAAGGCCCGGAAAAACCTAGATCGATCCATGATCAAGTAACCTGAGACGAAGAACACCACAAGCAAGCTCGAGTAGAGCTAGAGCAAGGAAGCCTCAAGCTCTCTGTTAGACAATACACCCTTGTAACCAGATACATCCTTGAAGGATTCCCTTCAAGGAAGGATATTGCATCCACACAGGAGTAGGGTATTACGCCCCCGTGCGGCCCGAACCTGTCTAAACTCCGGTGCATTTATTTCTTTTTGCACTAGGTCGATCATCCCCCACCACCGACCGTTGCATTTATTTCCGCTTCCATTTATTTCCCCGACGAACTCGTTCAGGATCATCCCCCCGGTCGAATCTTTAAAAAGGGGTCTCTCGGGATCCTTGCGACAGGAGTTCATCCTCCGACAGTAGTGGTTTGAAGATACTGGTGAACGTCTCTACAACGGGACCTACTCCATCCTCAATTGACACAGCGCTCGACATCACCGTGTTTTATTGGAAGTCCTTGCAGGTGCTGATGGGCAGATGCGAGGAGCAATCCATCGACATCATCTACCTACAACTGTACACTAATGGTGGGCAATGAGCAGAGCTTCCAATGGCATTCATCAAGATGCTTTATGTCATGCATGCCATCACGCATGATGCAAACCTTATCGGCGAGGGCCAATGGGAAGAGTCCACTAGAGTGTATATATACAATCATTCTGATCACACATGAAGCTTGAGAAAACCCTTGATGAGAGTATGAATGTTGTGTTGGCTGTCACCGTTGAAGCCTATCTTGCAACGACCATGGGTGCCGCCTGTGTAATTAAAGATGACACATGGGTTGTCTGATCTTTGGCCAATTTCATGGTCAACCTTCAATATGATTGATGGGTGTTCTATGATGTGGAACTTCAATTGGCTCTGGAAGCCACCGTGGTCGTCTCCAATTTGTCAAACTTTCAAATGTATGTGTATGGTGGTGTCTTGGAATACATTATGGCGATTTTAGTGAGTCCTAGGTGTGCTAAACTTCATGTGGATCCCATGCTAATTTCTAGAGCTGATTGAATATATATTCATAGCAACAGAGCATGGCGATGATGTTACTTACTATGGGATGGGTATTGGAGGGAACAATTGCTCCTTAAAAAGGATTGGGTGAGCTGACTCTATAGCCACCACTTGACAAAAGGGTCGACATGTTTTAATTGTTGATTGAATAGGAGCTCTTCAATTCTAGTATTGCAAGGTGCAATAGAAGCTCAACTAAAAACTTACAACCATCAACATTGTACAAAGTTTACTTCCCGCATCTTTACAATACAAGGGACCACTGCAAATGTTAGAAAATCCTTGTTCGTTCATTCCAGATCATGGAGTTTTCATGGAGAGGATAGTCTAGAACATGGAAGAGTTGTGATAACTCACTGCCTTATTTGCTTGGTGAATAGAGTTAATACAAGGGTTGCAAATGTGAAGAAACATGACGTTATGTTTAGATAATTTCTTAAGGGCAGAATCATTGCATCTAAGATTGCTGCACTTGATGTGTTCATCTGGTGGAAACAATTTTACTCAAGTGTATTAGTTGGTGCTAGGGTTGAGCTACAAGTTATCAACATACTTGATGGAATTTTCTCTGCTTGAAAAATAATTTGGATATCAAGCTACATACAACGGTTTACTAGATCAATGGTTATGAGATTTGAACATAACCAACAAAAGAGTTCCACTACTGTCAAAGAGCAAGCATGTGTTGTTGCTGTGATATAAGAGATCAATTGCAAGCAACGTTGGGTCCCAAGCAACAAATGTGTATCGGGCATTGCTAGTCATCAAAGCCATTTTGAATATTATAGAATTTCACTACTCTAACCTCCACTCATTACTTCGACAAATGGTGCTTGTTGGTTATGGCAAGATCCTAGCGAAGTTGAGTTCATCCTGAAATTTTACCGCATCGGCTTGAGGACAAGCTGAACCTTAATAAGGGAAGAATGTCTGACTTGGTCTACATTGAACATGGGCCTGTTGCATGGGCCATGGGTCATGATGAATCTGGGCTTGCCTACCTTAGAGCACACAGGGAGTAGCAGCAGGACTGGAGAGGGCATCGATAAACAAAACACTAAACGGGACCTTTTCATCCATGTTCTTCTACTGCTCCTGCTCCTCTTCCTCCTCTAGATTCTCCTTTGGTTATTCTCTGATGTACCTCTATTCCTCTACTTTTCTGCCGTCCTAAATTCCGCACATATCAATTTGTATCGGTTCTTATCATTTCACTACTTAGTGTGCTTGTTAATGGTGGTGTGAGTTCAGGTTGCTAACAGCATGAACCTCATCTTCCTGACGCATTCTCTTTCCACGGCGACGGCGATCCCCTCTTCTAAGTTCGTTCCGTTCCCTAGGTAGAGAAGGTGTGACCTTGCTATCTCTCTCTCTCTCTCTCTCTTGTTCCCGCCGCCTCCTCGCCGCGGCATGGCCGCACCAAACCAACGAAAAGCGTGGATTTTGTACCGGTGGGTGCATGGACATGGCTCAGCATAAATATGACCTCCTAATCTCTCTAAATTACAAAGGTTGCCCCTTAATTCTACCATTGATTTTGATCAATATTCGTGCTCCTTTGTTATAAAGATGTGTGTAGGAGCGGTTCTCGTCTGTAAAATAGAACACAAAAGTTGTAGTTTCATGGCGATCAAGTTTATGAAATTTATAGTGCAACAATGATGTCTTGTTTCCCCGTTATATTTGTTCAGGACAAACTGAAACTCTTTTTTGATAGGACATAATGAAACTCTTCTTGAATAGCTTGATGAAAAAAATTTGCTTCCATGGCACTTTGTCGGTATTGTCTTTTCATGTATCTCGTGGCATCTATGATAAGACGATCGTTTAGCGGCGGTTGCTTCCCGATGGGACCTGATTTGGAGGTGGCTTTCCGGTTTCTAGGCTTATAAGAGCTCTTGAGGAGAGAAGCCGGCTCGACAGAGGAGGTGGGCGCAGGGGAAAAGCAGCGAGGTGGTGTGGATGCCACCGGTTGCGGGCAGCGGATGACGGCCGATGGGTGGTGCTAGGACGGGGGCGAGGGGAGACGGTCCGTTTGAGCCGGGTTAGTGCGGCGGCGAGAGCGCTGTCCAAGACAGGTGGAGATGGACGGGAGGCGAGGGAGTGATCAAGAGGTTGAAGATGGTCGTTGGACCGTTCGATCATGATCAGACGGTTTAGATTCGTCATCTAATTTGTTTTGAAAAAACAGGTGACTAAAAAATAGTATCACCCTTTTCTTTCAGATACGGAGGGGAAATAGAAATCTCCATCTAAGTAGAGAAAAAGGAAGGCTAGAAAGAAAAGGGAAATGTTCGTCATGAGCTATGGTTGAAAAATGGCCACTGCCAGCGCACCAAACACGGCATTTTTCTGCAGATTTGCAGCTTAAAGAATTATCCTTTGCACCGTCAGAGAGCAAAAATGCTAGACGCACTTCAGATCTTTTTCGATGATATATTTAGTACTCAGCAGAATATGAGTATATTGCTAGTGCTTCGCTGTGCTGAAATTGTTTGATGTCCTTTGCCAGATTCTGTGATCAGTGCCTGCATGAGCTGCAATGATTTGAAAGGCAAAGTAAACACAACCATTGAAATAAATAAACTAAGACATTATTCTTTTCTGGTATTTACCGGGGGGGATTTACATTTGCTTTCCAAATGCCTCCGCCCTTTCTTTTTTTTCCTCGCATACAAACAATTTTCTGTGAAGAGTGCCTTCACTTCACATCTATAGAAAGAATGAACAAAAGAATAGGAGCAAAATTGTACAATCCCCCTGTATTAGTAACTATTTACACTTTGGTCCGTGGCAGGACTACTTCGATTCTCTGGTTGTTGTGACGCCTCGTGCCGGGCCAGCCTGTTGAGCATGGCGAACATGCCGACCATGGGCGCGGTGTTGTACGTGCACGCCTCCGTCTGCATGTAGTTCTCCCGGTGGTCCCTGAACCCGTCGCAGCGGTCGGGGCCGCCGACGATGGCGCCGATGACGACGTTGGGGTTGGCGCCCTTGCGGACGAACCAGTCGTCGAAGCCCTGCGCGCAGCCGATGAACTCCTTGCTGTGCTTGTACGGCACGATGGACGCGGCGCGGTGGTGCACCCTGGCCGGGTACCTGGCGCCGTACCCGACCAGGTAGCTCATCCCGCGCGGGTTGCTGCCAAGCACGTAGTCCACCTGCGCCTTTGCCAGCGCGAACACCTCGCCCGCGCCCGCCGCCTCGCCGCCCGCGCACGTCACTGCCCCCGACGAGCCGGCGCCGGCGCCGGCGAGGTAGTCCGAGTAGGCGGACAGGAGGAACGCCGCGCTGGTCACGTACTGCATGTTGTTCCACTGCCGCACGTAGAGCATCCCGCCGGGGCTCCGCTCCACGTTGGCGTCGGCGCCAACGGCCGCGTTCTTGCCGAGGCACGCGCACACATAGTGCTCCGCCTTCACCCTGTACTGCTCCAGCGTTTCCCTGTGGCGCGCCGAGTGCTCGCCCCTGAGCAACAGCTGAAATGAATAATGGAACGTACTTCCGTTAGCCATCACGCTCGTATTGTAGTATCGCAGTTGAAAATGAGGTCTCGTGACAGACAGTGTGCGTACCCTTGTGGCGAGGATCTGGACGCCGGCGTACTTGACGTCCCAGCTGAACTCGGTGATGGCCCAGCCGGTTCCGCCGAAGCCGTCCGCATTGTTGACGACGTAGTCAAGATACCCGGCGCGGCCGGTGGCGCGGTGGAGCCAGAGCGCGGCCCAGAGGAGCTCGTCGTGGTAGCCGCTGACCGAGGCGTAGTAGCTCTTCACCTCGGCGATGCTGCTGTCGTACTTGCCACGGTACTTATCCGCAAACTCGAAGAGCTGTAAAGTACAGTGCTAAGCGATGATCAGTACGTACTGATCACTAGCGCACTAATCTAACTATCCAACTAACTAAGATTCCTCTGGTTTATGGGTTTTGGCGTAAATGATCCATGATCATCATCATTGCATCGTTGTGATGACATAGCTTAATTTGCAGAAAATATTACATACAAACGTGGATATATTCAGTAGTTTATTGTATTATTTTACCTCTAATCTCATTTGAATGTGTGCTAAACGTAATTATATGGATATGTGTGGACAAACGTATAGTGTGTCTGATTTATACTAGTTTTTTTTTCTCTCAGGAGATCGATCACGACGTGACAGAATGTGGTGGTTACATTAAGTAACGTAGTTGCTTGCCACCTAACACTGATAGTACTAACATGCTATATACGTATAAGTAGGTATAGCGGGAGATTTCTCGAGATCAACCTCCGTGGGACTCACATGTCGGTCTGTGGACCGACAGGAACTCCTCCTTGACCCGACGTCACGTTGACAAGTCAAGCTTGGCACGTGCGTCAGGGTGCATGCACAGGGCAACATGGCTCCAATGTGAAACCAGGAGAAGGGAAAAAAAATCGTCCCGTTCCGACCGGCACGATGTCAGATTCCAAAAGCTCTGATGAGTTCTGAACCAATCAGGGAGCTGAGCATGCAGTAACTAATCAAGATCATCACTAGCGCTAATTAAAATCATTATCCAGTACCTGCTGTGCGTGGTGCAGGAGGAGGTGGGCGTAGTGCGGGTTGTGCTCCCGGAACACCATGGACGCGGCGGCCATGGCGGCCGCGGTCTCGCCGGCGACGTCGGACCCAGGGCGGTCGCGGTCGACCTTGTACGCCTGCCGCGACGTCGTCATGTCCTCCGGCCGCTGCCAGCAGTAGTGGTCCGTGTCGCCGTCGCCCACCTGGATGCACGCACCACGGTCAATCATTTGCTCGAGCTAGCTAGCTGATGATCACATTGTCAAAGCCGTCGAAATGGATCCAAAAACGAAGAAAAAAACAACTCCTGATCCATGTGAGAGCACAATCATGGAGCGTGTGAGATTTGCGCGTTTCAAACCGCACAGGTTGTCCTCTAGCACCACCTAACAATTGTTCCTTACTTTTTCTTTCTAATTTTTTTCTTGCATTGCCAACCACAACTGAGTGCTCATGTTGGTCTCTCCGACTCCAGTTTATCTTGATTATTTATTACTACTAATTAGTTGATGGACCAATGGGAGTAGTGGTAATTAGTTGGTTAATGAAGTAATTACTGTAGATTATGGTAGCAGTTTGTAATTACCTCGGCCCAAAGCTCGTCGGGCTTGGTGTGCGCCTTGATGAAGTAGTCGGTGCCCCACTTGATGGCCTCGAGCGCGTGCGCGAGCTCGCCGGTGGCCGCGACGTCGGCGCCGTACTCGATGAGGCTCCAGGAGAGCATGGTGACCGTGAAGGCCATGGGCAGGCCGAACTTGACGTGGTCGCCGGCGTCGTAGTACCCGCCCACCAAATCCACCTGACCACCATTCAAACATCGAGATCCACGCATCGTCAGTCGTCGCGATCTCGCGGAGTCATTTCGACAGGCGTCGCATAATTAATCTCTGAATGTAATCGTGGCGCAGCTAGCGGACGTACTCCTTGCTCGAGGCCATCGGTGAGGCCGGAGTGGTCGCGCCAGGCGACGCGCTGGCCGTGCGGCAGGCGCCCCGACCGCTGCGCCTCGAAGTAGAGCAGGCTCTTCCTCAGCGCGTCCTCGTAGTCGTGCCTCCCTCCCGCGGCCGCCGGCCCCAAGAACGCCGAGGCGAAAAGAACCGCGACGGCAAGAACCCCTCCGAGCCGGCTGCCCGGCCGCCGGAGCCACAACCCGGCCAACGCCGCAGCGGTGGCGCTCCTCCTCATCGCCGTGGAACCGGTACCACTATGTTGCCCCCACCCAGCAGGACCTTCGCATGGATCAGCAGAAGACACCTTCGCGCGTCCGGCTGCTGACGCCGTACGTTGGAGCACGTAGGATCCCGCCGAGAGTTGTTGGTACGTGTGCGTACGTAGCAGGTAGCCGCACCCGTCGGTCGTTCGATCGCGGCGGGCGGAGTGGAGTGTGGTGGGCTGTCCACTCTGCGGGGGAGCGTAGCTGCCTTATATGTATGCGAGGAGGGGGAGGGGAAGGAGTGCCAGCTCCGCCGCGTTGAACTGAACGGGTGGGCGGGGTCGCGCCGGGCCGAGGCCCGAGGGGTTTGGGTTAGGTGATCATGGCCGTGGGGGCGCGGGAATATAAAATAAGAATGGAACAGGGAGATACACATGGAAGTCGGGAGTTAGATCATCTGAACTATATTTTTTTTCATTTTCCTTCATTTTCGATTCTCTTCTTATTTTTATTTTCTTTATTTTCTCTCATCTTCAACAGTTTCTCTTCGAAGGAATTTATAAAAAAAAAAAGAATTCTATTCTAAAAAGAATGATCTGGAAAACTCTTTTGTGACGAGAACTGTTGAAACGCTGAAAAAAATAAAAAAAATTTCGTGAAAAGATTCTAAATCCTGATGAGAAACAGTTAGAGATTATCTTATAGGGGTGAAGGGAAGCTGAGAGGAACACAAGGTTTGGGAATGGGACCGATTGGTGGTTGGTTGCCCGAATAAAAAATCGTTATTTCTCAGAAAAGGATCGTCGAACGGCTGGGGTTGCAAAAGGTAATACTCCACTCAGTCTCTCTGGGTTGTGTAAGCTTGTAGTAGTTTCTTGCGCCATTTTAACCATAGCAAAACTAGCATTATTTTGCTGACAGACCTCTTATGTTGAGAACTTTTGGATTTAGACTAACCTCTTATGCTGTTCGGGTGTGATTTCTATCGACCGGTGCCACCTTCAGTGAGGACTGTATACCGGTATATAGGCAGCAAATAGTCAAAGATTCCGGTGACATAGGCGGATCTAGTTTAAAAATTAAGCGAAGGCATATCATCGTTCGACCTTTGCAATTTCCAAAAAAAATCTAAATTCATTAAAATTCACAGAAAATAAAAATTTAAACGAAGACGTGTACTCTTGTTGGGCCTCTCCAGGTCCGCTCCGTCTGTGACATCCGACAATCGGATGTTCATCTAGTTTTTTTTTGGGACACTGGCGATTGCTAACCTTTAATCCTAGCTAGAATCCAAAACGTACCTTGAAAATCTGATATTTATCTGCATAGTACAAAAAGTTGTTAGTTACGGATATATCGCTCAGGTCCCTAATTAAATTTCGAGTTGTATTTGATGTGTTCAGACTTTTTTTTGTCAAATTAAACATCTCAATCGCCGTATTCATATCTGAGTAACACTGCCGTCCGCCCGCTCCCGCGCACGGTGCGAAGCGAAGCGCTCTTCCGCGATTCCACCGGATCGCTCGCTCGTGGCGCGCCCGGTGGGATGGCGACGGCGCTCCAGCCGCGACGAACCTTTTTCTGACCCCGCCCGCGGATGATGCGTTCGGTCGGCGCGCGCGTAGGTGGGTAGGGCCGCCGTCCGGGCTCTGGATTTCGGTGGTTCGATCGAACCCGAGCAACCACGAAGCATCGTATTCGTATCGTATCACTTTCTGAAGCTTCTTGGCCCCTGCTCAACCGATGCCGAGGTAATGTAGTGGAGTACTACTGGTCTGCTAATACTACTACTAAACAAGGACCCTCTGGTACGTTAATTTGGCATCATGCACACGCTTTGTTTTCCCCCAGACAGAACGAAAATGCATGTACACGTTTTGACCTGCTACAGGATCCATTTTCTGATTTGGTCATGATGATTCCCAGCACAAAAGAGATGGTCAAATCATCGCGGAAGAAGGAGAAGAAGAAAGGTAGAATATGGTTTCCGTTTATTGTGGGGTTTTGCTTAATATTGTTGCCTCACTATTTAATTTGTTGGTGTTTGGACGGAGGACTGGATTGTTATTGTTGATTTGGTTCATTTCGCTCGTGTTGCTTTACGCCCATCACGTTATTTAAGACAGGTGGCCTCGTCAAGCAAGCAGGACGCAACACGCCAGTGGCGTATCAAAAAAATTTAGAAAGGGTGTGCCTATTCTAGCCCTAGTGGGGTGGCGCAGGTTGGCACCCGGCGGCCGGTGGAGGTACGGAGCACGGGTCACGCGGCGACATAGCCTCACGGGAGGAGCAGAACGAGAGGCGGAGCGGAGACCGCAGAGGCGCGGGCGGCAAGGCTTGAGCACTGGAGAGCCGAGAGCGACCGGATGCCTTGGCGACTGAAGGATGAAGCAGGCCAAGTTCCCCGACGCGGTCGACCTCGCGCCGGGCGCCACCGACGCCGAGGTCCCCGCGGCGATGCGGGTGTGCCCGTACACTGACTGCTCAACGGCCACGCGCACGCGCCGGCAGTGCAACTCCTGAGCTTCCTCACGTCACGGCGGCGGCTCATCAAGACGCAACAGACGTGACGATTAGAACGATCAGGTCAGGGACTCGGGTAGTCGGGCGTCGGACGACTGAGCGAGAGGCTTGGAGGTGGGGATCAAGTTAGGCTGGACCAGGAAGTAGGGTTCTCGAAATAAATTAGCGTGTGCCCCGATCCACTGGTGACTCCTCTCGATCTGCCCCTACAACACGCAAGAGAAGAAATTAAAACGTGTTTAGTAAAGTATTTTCTTATTTTAGTTTAAAAAAGTAAACTATTTTTTCTCTCGATATAGTTTTTTACATAATAGAAAAGATTTTCCAGCATCTGCCACATTTGTGGACACAGCCTGATTTATTATGACATCACTAACCCATTAACTTGTGTGCTTGCACGGGCTATTAATTCTAGAACAGTAGAAGTTCGTGAAAATTTGTTTGCTAACCTGTCTGCCTGCACGGGTCAGTAATTCTAGAACCGTAGAAGTTCATGAAAATTGATTTTGTGTTCAAGATTTAGGATCAAGCAAAGAATACTTTAGCGGTTGCTATTTAGTCATGGTAGTGATTTATTCCTAGCATATTATTTCTTTAAATTTTAAAATTTAAATTTTGGTTGTCTTATTACCTTATTGTATATACAAGTTATGCTTTTAAACTCTAAGTTTTAATTAATTAGTTTATTTTACATGATATTTATGAAGAGAAAGTCATAATATATACACTATTACACAAAAATTTAGGTATTTTTTAAATACCATTATTAGCACTTAGCGTCTGTTACTATCCGCTATTAGGCCATCTCCAGTAGGGGAGGATTTCTGCAGATCCGGCTGCTACAGTGATTCACGGTACTGTAGCAGCTTCAGTTGAGTCGGTACCGGTGCTACAGTGTCGCTACAGTACTGCGGAGAGAGAAAACGGACCAGCAACTTTACGGAACTACTGAAGCATGTAACACTGTAGCGATACTGTAGCAACACTGCTCATAGAGGCTGGCAGTGGCCCGGATGCAGAAAACAATGTCTTTTACTGTAGCAGTACTGTTCACAAGAGGCTGACAGCGGGTCCTGAGAGAGAAAAAGAGGAGTAGAAGGTAGAAAGTAGCTGCTGAAGATGAAAAAAGTAAGGGATGCTGTAATAGTGATACGGATGCTGTAATAGTGTTTTTAGGATGAAAATTTGAGGTAGTTGATAGAGATGGCCTTACGATGACAATACGGTATAACTCGGTATTTACTATTTGCTTCCTTGAGGACAATGGAGCTCCAGGTGGACGATTGGGCCGCCCCCGGCGTGCTCCTCGCCGTTAAACCGGTTCGCTTTCAGGTTTGTTGGGGTTGGTGAGTCATGGAGATTGGAGGCATCCAAAAGTTTGCTAAGGTGAAAGTGATATCTATATATGCTGATCTCTTGAGGCCGGTGTAGTCTTTGGATCATTTGGTGGTTACGCTATTTTCTGTCAAGGTGGATGTTTTCTTCACAATTTAGGCCCCCTTGGAGTACAGTTTTTCAGATTCCCGCAAGACTTTTTCCTGTGAAATCCCGCAGTTTTGATTTTCAAACATGCTTAGATTTCAGACCGGATGTGGTGTCTAATTACCTCCTCTAGTGATGTTTTGATGTAAAATTACCCAACGTAAGTTGTTATTGATCTTTTTTGGATATTTAAATTGGGCAATTGAAAACGATATATTTATAGTTGTCTTATTTGTATTGAGAAGTGTATTCATGTTATTCCACTATTATTGCAGTAGGTTTTTTAGATATTTAATAATAGAAACTACTCCCTTTGGTCACAAATACTTTTACCTTTTGGACAACAGCAAGGTCACAAAGCTTTACACACAATTTTATATTGAAATATAATTATAAAATCCAAAAAATTATGATACTATGAAAGCACATTTCAAAACAAATATACGTATATAATTTTCATGCTTCCAATATATATTATGAAAGTTAATGAGAGTCAGAACTCCCAAAATTTGATTGGAACCATATCTAAAACATTATGTTCTCATTATCAGAGCGAGTACTTCAAAATAGCACCTTTGGAATCAATGTCCAAAATAGGAGTAAGAGTCAATTTGTAAAGCAACACCAATTTCACGAGAAATAGGTCAATTCTCTTGGAAATCGGGAAGCAACCCCACATTCCAACGATTACTACTGTAATTGGTTGCCACTTGAACACACGGTTTCTCCCTACACCCTATATATTACGCACCGCCACCGGTCATAGTAGTATTTAACTTCACTCACTCACTCAACACCATCCGTTTGACCTAGCTCTGAAGCTGGCATCTTTACCAAAGCTAAAATAAAATAAAATAAGGCCAGGCACTTTAGGCTCTGAATCTTTGCTTCAGAGAAGCTCGGCTCCCCTGCATCACAAAATGAAATACGTGAGAAAATCTTCTAATTTAAGGCTCCTGGCTTCTCCGACCTTGCTTCTATAGTCTAAAAGATGAAGCCCCAACTCGGCTATACAGGACCTACGTCGCTAGGACTAATGGTGCTCAATAATTGGCGGGCATTTGTTTTGAACGCAATGAGGAGAGAAAAGAGTTCAGAACACCCATCGTTGAAGACAAGAGGGGATGGGGATTAAATAACAACCAGGCCTTTGCAGTTTGCACACATTCGCCTAGGGTTTTATAAAGGTGTGTTTGGTTCAGCATATTAGGGTGGATGGGATGACGCGTTCAGGATTTTAGACTTATGCATCCTTTGGTGAACCTAGACCGAACGAAGTCATCCAACTAAAAGGAATATTCTGAGATGCTGGTTGAACCGGTCCCTCAAAATTACCTAGACGAGGCCATCTGTGTTTCTCCGTTCCTCTCGACTCCCCACTACTCTCACTGCCCGCTTCCTCCCCGCCGTCAACCCCTCCACTCGAGCCGCATGCACCGCCTGTAGCCACTGCTCCTCCACGTTCTCGCCATTGGTGACCTTCGCTACGTCGTGCTCCTGCTCGAGTCCTACCTATAGTCGCTTCCCCCCTCCACATTGCTCCACAACCACCTCCTCCACGCGCTCACCGCCACCATGAAATGCCATTCATGCTTTTCCACACGTTCGATGAAATGCCGCATGGTTCAGGAGGCAGAAAAAAAGCTAGCTAGTTGTTGTCTGTTGTGTGTATGTGTGTTCATGCTTTTTATTTAATTCTCGATTTTATCTGGGTTACAACAGTGGTTCAAACTAGAGCTCATTAGTAACCCATTTTAATTGGTTTGATCTACAAAGCCTGAGCTAATATTTAATTAACATTCTCCAAAGAAGCATACTTTATAACTTCTAGTAATTTTTAATGACTCAAATAAATTCCCAAAAATCTAAAACAATTCACTAATATTCTTCCATATGATGTACTAATTTATAAAAATATTTTTAATCCTACGTTATTTGATGAAAAAATGAGTTCATTTGTAATGCTCAATTTATATGCATTTTATCATTTCATATGATATTCTCTTTTAATTTAATTTGAATTCAAATAAATTCAAACATGCACAAATTCATCCAAATGCTGCACAATCAAATAATAAATTCACCAAAAGATCATCATAACCAACTCAGCTTATCCAATTCATCTAACCAAATAGAAAACTAACTTATCCTATCTATTTTAATCTCACCAATCAAACAGAAATCTTACTCATCACATCTATACATCCAAACGAAAAATTAGATCACCTAACTTGCAAAACAAGGATAACTCTTTATCTCATCCAACCACACTCCAAAAGAGTCCTGAAGTGACGGCCAACTCAGCGCTTCGTTGGCCGAGGCAGCAGCAGATGTGAACCGAGATGCTTTCGGATGATCAGATCAAACCGCGTATGGAGAAAGCAGAAGCGGCTAAAGGAGTGGTTTGCTCGCCTTGTCCTTTTGTTCCTGCCAAAAGGGGAGTACCTGCTAGTAGTATTGTACTCGGAGCAGTGTACTTTATTTAGTTCATCCTGTTCTGTCTGGCCTGTGATCTATGAACCCTGCAGATGCATATATATAATATGTGGTATTTTGAGCGTTGCATGATCCTAACTTTTGAAAAAAAATATTATACTGTGGTAGTTGTATATATATGTCAATATATGGAATGATGTAGTAGTATGGTGCATGTGGAGTTGTCTTTTATGTGTGTTGCCACGTGAAGAGTCAAAAGGGGTCAGGGGAGGAGTAGAGAACTGCTACTTCAGAGGTTAAGCAGCTCGCCAAGACCGGACCGGGTTGACGGTTGACACTGAAGTGGCTGCTCGTTTGGCATGGAAAGCCTTGTGCCTTGCACGGTCAATTCATATCGGTGCAACAAGACAGTGTCGGATCTGCTCTCAGATCTGCACCAATCTCAGAACAGATCTGACAACGTAGAACATAGGGGGACATCGCCTAAGAAGAAGAAAAATCAAGTACAACAGTAACAGCAGTGGCCACGCCTTCCTCTCGAAATGTGGCAAGAAGGGAAAAAAAGAAGTAAAGGGGGATCTGTAGAAGCAGAAAGATGAGTTGGACGATGGGGGTATACATTTTCATATGGACATGTACTCTTGTGTTTAATTTGGAGATGAAGTGATCTCCCCACACACATAAAAAGACAATTCCACATCTCCACACACATATACGTGTGCTATTTTACACATAAAGTGTAGAATAACTATTCTACATCTCAGCCCAACATAGCCTAACCAACCCTACACCCGCCCTGACCGTGTGCCATGTGGCCACCTAGTCGCGCGCCTGTGAGCGCCCCACGTGCCAGTAGCTGTCATTCAGTAGTGTTCAGTAGGTATCATCTAGTAATTCTTCAATAGTATACAGTAACTATCATCTAGTAATTCTTCGGTAGTTGTTGTCCAGTAATTCATAGTAAATTGTTTAGTAGTGTTAGTAGTTGTTAGTATTTTTTTAGTAGTGCCAGTAGTTTTTGTCAGTAGTGCAGTAGTTGTTAAAATTGTTCAGTAATTTGTGTCAGCAGTGGCATTACTTGTCAGTTGTGCCAGTACTATAAGTAGTTTGTTCAGTAGCGGTAATAGTTTTTGGTCGGTAATTTCAAGTCATTCAGTAGCTTTAATAGTTTTTCGGTAGCTGATTCGAGCGGAGGAGGGCCAATGGCGTAGGGGCCAAGGCTGAGGGCGTTGTTGCTGAGGGAGGGACGTAGCAGCTAAGGTAACATGGTGGCCAGGGTCGAGGCGTCCGGGGTTGGCGCGGCGGCTAAGGGTGAGGGGTAAGGGACACACGTGGTGGGCGCTGGGGTAGAGGCGCGCGGGCTTGCGGGGTGGGGGCAACACATGACGGGTGCGGGGCGGGGGCTAGCACGCCACGTGGCGCACGCTGGAGTGTGGGCACGTGGGCGCGGCTGCACACCACATGGTGCGCTCTGGTTGCGCGGGTATGGTGCGGGTGGGCTGAGCCAGGTGAGGTATAGAATTACTACATCCTATGTGTAGAATAATTATCCTATGCTCGCACCCGTGTGCCCGTGCTGCAACATGTGCCATGTGGCGTTCCAGCCCCAACCCCATGTGCCCCTGCCCCCACGCCCACCATGTATCACCCTCGCCCCGCGCGCCCGCCACGTATTTCCCTTGCCCCCACCCCCGCGCCCACACACCTTCATCGCGCCCCATCTCCGGCTGCCTCACCGACCCCAGCCACCTCGACCATGGTCGTTGCGCCCCTCCTCCGGCCGCCACACCCCACTGCACCCTCGGTTGCCTCAACCCCGGTCATCACGTCACCAACCCTCCTCCGCCTGAATCAGCTACCGAAAAACTATTAAAGCTACTGAATGACTTGGAACTACTAACACTACTAGATAAACTATTTATACTACTAGTAGTGACCAATTGTAACAACTACTGCACTATTGACACTATAAAAAATAGTAAATTACTAACACTATTGAACAATTTATTATGAATTACTGGATGACAACTACTGTACCATTACTGAAGAATTATTAAATGATAGCTACTGTACATTACTGAAGAATTACTGAATGATAGCTACTGGCGGCAAAGGACGAGCGCACGTGGACGTGTGTGCCGTGTGCAGCCATGTGGCGTGGGCGTGTGCTAGCACGGGCGTGCACTGTTGGGCGGCCACATGGCGCGAGACTATGCACGGGGTTGATTGGGTTGTGTTGGGCTGGGGTATTATTATACAACCTGGGCGTAAAATAACATATTTATAAATAAGTGCATACATCTAAAAAATAATATATATATATATATATATTATAAAGTATTATATATTTTAGTTATAACAAGATCAACTATAAATTAAACTGAAAAATATGTACTCTAAAAGTACAGATTGATTTTCCTATATATATATATATATTCTTTCTCCATCTTTTTCTTCATTTTTTTTCTCCTCCCTATTTTTTCTCTCTCTCCCTCGTCTATGGTAAAAAATGTAGGGGCTGAATCGTCCACGAAGCGGTAGGGGACTACCCCAAACCACCCCTGCTAGTGATTGAGCTAGGTGTGCGAGTGTGACTATGGCGGTATGGGCAAGGACAAAGGAGGCAGCGGCGGGAGCCATGCATGCATATGATATTCTCAGCGTCCCCACGGGCGTCGTCAACCAGTGACGGTGCCCATGTCCGACCATGCACGAGCGCACGTCTGCGAGTGCGCGTGCCCACGGCCGTTCGTCAACAGTTTACACTGACGCGGTTTTGTTGGAGCCTCGGAGTTTGCTCGCTCCTCCGGCGTCAGCGTTGCGCCGTCCCTGGTGAGCCCCGCTCCCAGTCGGAGACCAGGGGCGGGCTGAACGGGATCGGACGTGCCACGGCGTGGTGCCGCCGCCGCATGCGTAGCACCGCGACGACCCGATGTTTTTAAGCACCCTTAGCACGCCACAGTTTCTTTTGTTGCTGACAAAACGTCCACCGCAACTGTTGCAAAACCCGACAAGTAACGAGTTAAACAGCTGGGGAATGATCGAATTAGTGAAGAAAAAAAATTGGGAATGTAACGAATGTGGCAGCGAACTAAATCATTGCTGCCATAACTGGTCCCACCTGCATGGCTAAAGTTTGGCCAACTTTGACGAAAAACCGAACTGCCCTGGGTCTACGCTTCGTTTCGGAAGAGGTATTTCTAAGTCAATCATATGTTCATTGATTCTACATTTCAGTGTTACTAGGCAAGATGTTCTTATTACCGAGGACTCAAAAGTGGTCGGGACAATTTACTATATACTATTGTAAAAATTATAAAAGTTAAAAAATACTATTGTTATCTTCACCGTCAATAATATTTTTTAATATAAATACTTTTATAATAATATTTACCTAATTTTATCAAAGTCTCTAAACAAGTAAACGTGCATTTCAGTTTGGATCGTTGACATAAAGTACTAATATTTAGTACTAATATTGCTGTCAGAGCAATACTAGTACTAGCAAAGGGTGTCCACACTTTGCCCATCAAACATGTCTTTCATAAAGCCTAGCCACAAGGTCTTCTTTCCGTACATAACTCCACGTAAGTATTTTAGTTCGCAAAAAGGAAAAAAAATAGATCTCTTCCAAAAGTATCGTGCTTTCGAAAAACAAAGAAATTTTTAGTGCTTTATGAAAAAAAAGAACTATTCGGTGAAAACAAAGAGTATGTCTTTATTTGTTCTACTTACTGTAGTTTTTAAGAGAGCGTAGAAGTACTGCTAAATTACTCTACTCAGGGGCCCACTCAGGTCCAGGTCTTGGTCCTAGGCCTAGGAGAAAAAACACGTTAAATTAATCTCCATTGAAAAATTAGAAAACATTCTCCCATGACAACCTCAATTAAAAAGATAAACTCAGAATTTTCACCATAGTTCAAAACATAATTTCGAATTAAATTTCAAGTTGATTCAAGAAAATCAAATCGAAAAGATCCTACAGGATTTTAAAATTTTCAGTTACCTGTATTTTTTTTAACTTGATTTGAATATTTTTCAACTTGAGTCAAGGGGGAAAACCAATTTGGTTTTGGGGAAATTTAGGGTTACAAAATCTTCGTCTCCGGCAGTGTCTGCTTGGTTCCCCCGGCCTGCTTCGATGACCGGTGGTGGTGGTGGAAGTCCTCCCCGTCCTCCAACGGCGAGGCATTGGCGCCAGGGCTCCTCGTCCTTAGGTGGCAGGAATGAAAAGGCAAGCGAGATAGATCATTCGGATGACAAAAACATGCGTTGCGACGGGCGCCTGTGGAACAATGAAATCGTCCAATAGCAAATATTGAACTTCCTGTTTCAACCTAGGAAGGTTAACTACTCTCCCAGCACCAAAACTGTATGTTTACCTCGCAAAAAAACTGTATGTTTATCAGAACCGATCGACTTGGTGACGGGTGAGGAATTCTC
Organism: Phragmites australis; assembly: GCF_958298935.1. Classification (NCBI taxonomy): domain Eukaryota; kingdom Viridiplantae; phylum Streptophyta; class Magnoliopsida; order Poales; family Poaceae; genus Phragmites; species Phragmites australis. The sequence goes on from NC_084928.1 coordinate 10,510,224, forward strand.
CGATCCATTTGATACTTTTATCTCCTGTTCCTAGATATGTCCTGAAAAACATGCCCGGCCACGATCACGAGGAACGGGGCAGTGTGAAGCCATCATGGTCATGGCCTGATGGGACTCCGGATAGCGGAAACGAAATTTCTTAGCTCGGCCGTTAGGCTGCCCATTCCAGGTACATGAAATTCAGAGCAGTCGGTGCAACGACTCTGTTGCAGTGGTGGGCGCAGGATTTGAAAGCTAGTGTGTATACTATATTATTTATAGCTAAATTTTTTTATAATCATAAATATTAAACAGTGACAATTGACAAGATCCGAAATACAAATTGTTTGTAACAATAAAAACATCTAAGGTAATAAAAAGAATTACAAAAAATTGAAATTACAATATAACTTTACAGACTACAGAAAGCAACAAGTACTGTCAATGGTTTTCTAACATAAAAGTAGCAGGCAAAGCTAATTAAATACTAATTCGATCGGTATAGCCACTTCCTTTTGGCCTGATCTTGGTAGAATATGACAATTAGAAGCACTACTTAGGAGATGAAAGATCACATGAACTGCCAGACTAGAAATGGCAGGAGCTTGACATTATCCGACTCTAAACCCAAATACTCTCATTTCATTATGGAAAATGATGTCTTATATCCTTGATCAGGATCTTTTCATTGTTATTGCCTACAAAATATATTGCAACTTGTTTTCTTTTCCAAGAAATTTGACGATTCTATTCTGAAATGTGTTGCCCGATTGGGACACACAACCAAATTAGGCATTCCACGAACCAATATTGAACATTGAAACAACTGGCTAGTCACAAATCACACTGAAAAATACAAGAGCCAAAACACACTGAAAAATACAAGAGTCCTGGGCCTGGCACGCGCCAGTCACATGGGCCTGCCTCGCGCCAGCGAGGGAGTCGCTGAATGGCTGAATGGGGTGTGTCGAGGTAATACAAGGGGTCTATCGGCGGATGCTAGCTATCAGTTGATATTTTTAAAATCATAGTCCCTTGCATGATTAGATGGGGCTCGTGTGATCAGTCCTTTAGTCATGGGTGGAAACTCCACGATCAACTCTTACTGATTGCAGGACATGTGCTCACATAACCAATCTAATCGTATTTAATGACATCAACTCATATGTTTTTCTTCCCTATGCACCCTTTTGACGGGTGAAGTCATGGACCGGTACAAAAACAGTATGACCCGTTCTCATTTAATGCTACGGGATGGTCTGACAGACAAGCGTGACAAGCATGCGGCGGACATGATGACGTTAGGCGGATAGGACGGGGCGTGCACGATGACCAGGACAGACTGGGTGTGCCCACCCCTTTAATAATGACATATGAGTAGCTATTGTTATCAGGTATAGGACATCTATTGTATTTTGGTACAATCTTCTTGTATGTACATAGCAGTGGCGGACTCAGGATTTGGCGATTGGGTATTCAGTATTAAAAAAAATGTTCAATCCAAAATACGAGAAGTCTATAGTAGCGTAAATTTTAAAGTATAAATTATTCATAGTAGAGAAGTTTCAACTAATTAAAAGAAATTACAAAGCATTTAAAGAAAATTACAATTTAACTTTGTGTTCCTTTATGGCTTGGAAGCATTTAATGATGTCATTATCCTTAACTTGCACAAAAAATTCACGCTCAACTGCTGATTGCCGAACTGGGCAGTCACAACATAAAGATCATAAATACCTGATGTTTGTTGCTATGTGGGCTCTTTTTAGTTAGGAAAAAAATGCAAAAATCCCCCCAAAAGTCACTTGGATTTTAACTTTCCCCTCCAAAAATTGTTTTGTTGCAAAAAAAAAAAAACCCTCAAATATTTGATTTTATTGAAAAACACGCCCAAAAATTTAATTTTTTTAAAAAAATCACAAAAAATTCTAAAACAAACTAGAGACAATTATAAGACCTTTTGTGAAATTTGTTTTCAAAAATAATATCCTTTGCATCATATTACATGGAGAGTAAGTTTGAAAAAAAAAAGAAAAACGTGCAACTCATTTATTAATTCGAGTTAAATGCATAGTTAATTATTTACTAATCCAAAAATTATGAAACAAAATTTTTTAGTCTTCTTACATGATCCTCTATCTTGTAAAAATACATGAAATCTTGAAATAGTTATTGTAACGTGCAGGATTGAGTAAATGTATTACAGATAGATTAATTCATAATTAATCCATAACACCCCAAAATTAGTGAAACCACTTTTATTAGTTTACTAAAATAATTAGTTTACGATTTGCTGAGTGGTCTGATGGATTGAAGCAGCAAAGATATATATACGTAGTATAGGTGCTATATACTCAATTTTTTTGCAAAAAAGTTAGGTATTCAATTGAATACCCATGCATCATGGTGGGTCCGCCCATGGTACATAGTACATCTCACCTTCTGCTATATAAAGGGGGATAATCGGGCTTGTAAGGGAGACACCAGATATATTCATCATCTAACTCATAAAAAATACATAGGATCTAGAACTATTATTTTAAGAGAGACTTGAACCTGAATAAATCTTGGTGTTCTTGAGTTTCCTCGACACACACATACTCACCAACAATCACAGAAAACGTTAATCACGTACACATCGTCTGACATACCCCGGATACATTGTCAAGAATTAACCTTTCACATGATAGGGTGTAGGCGCATATGCTCATCTGCGCATGACAGTGAGCTACGGCTTGGGCTGCAAGCTGTGACTACTATCTATTAAAGAAAGAACCTATTGAATACTACACATCGGAAAAAAAATTATATAAAAGTTTGGATGTGCATATATACATCTATATTCCTTGTTGTGCCCGCTCTTGCTCTGTTGTACTCCTTTTGACTTCCTTAATTTAGAAAGTAGGCTGAATGTCATCCAACAATGTTAGTGCTATCTCAATTAATCACAAGTCGGCAGAAAAAAAAAAAATACAATGCTACAAACCATCTGCATCTGCAGGAAGAGATATACTCCTATATACTAGCAAATATTTTAATTTCCTGTATTTCTATTGTAACACTGAAACTTTATAGATAGGGTTTATGAATTTGAGAATATCGGACCAGATTATGGGTGATATGCATGGTTTGTTTTGCGTTCACAAAATTGACAAGTCAGCCTGAGTTGGCCTGATCTCTACGGCTGAAGTCAGCTCAAGCCTGTAAATCATCTCAGTCAATTATTTGTTTTGTTCTTGAAATAAAACATTCAATAATTTTTATGGAAAAGGATACACGCATCAACTTGGGCCCGCTTGGAGCACGGGAATTTTCATACGATTCCTGCAATATTTGTATGGATCCCTATAAAAACCCTTATGTTCCAAAAAAGTTTACATAAAGGAAATTGTTACGGCCCTTGCATGGTGATTGGTGAGATGCAAGCAGCCTATCAAGCATGCCTTTAGATCATGTTTCTTTTGAAACTGAATAAATAGCACCCAATTAAGTTCTCGCTGCAGGTTTAGGCTACGACTTATTTCGGATCCTTCCATAAGCTAGTACTAGAGAGTGAGCTGCCCAATGAGAACTGGTTTGGAAGAGGATTCTAAAATCCTTGTATGAACACTGCGTTGCTTTGATAAGCTATTGTTACTGTGGACCAAATCTTCTAACCAATAAGCTGATACCTCATATGTAATATTACAGAAAAGATCATCCGTACCTTATTATAACTATCTCATTTCCTAGCCTCCCATGCACTCTCTTCCGCCCTCTCTTCTCCACCACTATCATCACGACCTCCTCCTCTACCATCTCCACCCACCCCGCGCCACCACCATCTCCAGCCACTCAACCCATCCCCGCGCCTTCGTCCGACGATGAAGCTCTGCCAGCATCAGAGAATTCGGATGAGGTGTAGTCCGCCGACTCCAAATCAACGGGGTCTGAGTCCACGGACAAAGTGTGAGACTTATTTATTGATGAGGAAAAGCCAAAGAGGTGTCGGCGCTAGAAGGAAGAGGACGAAGAAGAAGAGGAGTGTAGTGAAAATGGTCCTATTAGGTCATGATTGTGATTTTGATGATTAATAATAATATAGAAAATGAGACTAACATGTTTATCAAGAATATATGTTAGTAGGTCTCATGAATGCAATATATAAAGAAGTCATCGTAGCTAGAACAAAGTTGGACTGAATTAGAGAAGTCCTAGCAAAATTTGTCTCACAAGATGGTCCGATGCTCTGGGTGTTAAACTCACCGGAGCATGTTTGACAAAGGGAAGAGAGTACTGAAGAACTTACCGGATAGTCCGGTGATTGACGGAAGATACACACTAGAGCAATTCTTTCGAGAAAGGTGTTGTGTTGAAGAATGAAGATAAGCTGACCGGATAGTCCAGTGATGAAGGGTATAAAGCATTGGACTAATTCTTGCAGAGAAGAATCCAAACACAAAAGAGCGAAGATCATCTCATCGGAAGGTTCGATGCTTGCGTTGTACACACCGGGTGTTTCACAACGGAGTATTTCCTGTAGAAGTGTTTCTAAGATTTGAAGATCAAAAAATACATCACTGGTGGTCCGATGATAGGTGTTGTGTACATCGAAGGTTTATACCAGAGCAATTTACACAAAGAAGCTGTAAAGACGCGATATGGCTTAGGATTATGGGGATAAAGTATACACAGAAGTATCCAGTGTTTAGAATGACTTTGAGTGGAAGTCCAATGGCTAGTTTTTGAAGATGTACTCACCAGATGATCCGGTGTTAGTACTACTGTTCTCACTGGATCATCTGGTGTTAACAATTTTTCTAAGTCATTGGGTTAATGGCTAGTGCGTGGGTTTGAGACTATAAATACCTCTCCACTCAGTCATTTGAAGGCGTGACATGCTGTTGGAGTCATGAGAAGTTCATATACACCTGAGAAGACATTCAAGCAACCAAAGTTCTTAAAGTGATCATTCAAGGTGATTAAGTACACTATTAGACAGTGATTAGTGCCTATAGGCCTAGAGAGTTTGTTGCTGTGTGATTTCTACCTAGAGAGTGGATCAAGGAGTGACCCGAGCTTTTACCTCTTGGTATGTTAGCACCTTGGAGCCTTGATGACTCGCCAGCAAGTTTGTTGACCTTTTAACTAACTGGGGAGCGGCGACAAGGTGATTGTTCAGGACACAGGGACCCTTGTCTTAGTGGCTCAAGCTCCAAAGTGATCACGGCGGCAAGGGACCAGAAGAGAAGCTCGTGGTGAGGCCTAGCCTTGGTGGCTTAGCGGCTCATTCGGGTTGAGGCATTGTCTTCGTGATTTAATGGCTCAATAGCCGTGACCAGATGCCGACCAAGAGCATATCCTTGGTGGAGCTCCAACGTGGACTAGAGGTGACATTCATACCATCTATGCCACGGGATAAAAATCCTTGTGCCGAGTTTGCTCTCTCTACCTTATTTACGTTTTCGTATTTACATTCTTGCAATTTACCTTCTTAGATAGGTTGCAAGCGCTTTGATTCATAGAGTAGACACTATAGATAAACCTAGAGCACATTTGGATAGAAATTGATATATGTTTATCTTGTATTATTTTTTTGAGTCGAATACATTCTAAGTGTCCTAATTCACCTCTCTCTTAGGACGTCACCGATTCTTTCAAGGAGGAGGAGGACGACGACGATGATGACGCCATTGCCATCGCTGCCTTCACCAACGATTACGACGTCAACCGATGACTACTTCTTCATTGTGGCTAATTTCAACTGGCCGTGGTAGGCATAGGCACGCGGTGGGTGCAGCGGTTCTTTTGTGACAATGGTGACCTGAAAGTTTTTATGGTTTAGTTATTTGTGCTGAAGATCAGTGATTCTACTTTGGTAATATAAAGCTTAATTAATTATGGATTGTCTGTTTCAAATTTTTTTTTTTTTGCTAGGATTGTGTATCACTGTTGGTTTATAGCTGGAACCGGCAGTGATAAATGATATGAATCCGCAGATTAGAGCTAAGAACCGGTAATAATACAAACTATCACTGTCAATTGGAGTCATGAACCAATAGTGATAATCATGTCGCTTAATCACTACTGGTTCAAAAATCAATAGTAATATAACTATCGCTGTCAATTGGAGTCACGAACCAACAGTGATAATCATGTCGCTTAATCACTACTGGTTCAAAAACCAATAGTAATATAGTTTTTTAACCGACAATAATAACCTTTTCTATAGTGATATTTGACTATTGATTGGTTTGGTCCACTAATGCTACATGATTAATTAAGGGTAATTGATGCTCAATTTGTAAGCTTGCTATCTTCTAGATGAATGTGGACTACAAACATGCTCAATGGAACAAATTAATTTGAATTTTTTTTAAATGAGTGCGTATTATAATAAGTAGACATTTTGGCTCACGAACAGAGAAAAATACTCGCTATATTAATTGAGTGTATATTTCCATTGAGTTCTCGAATGTTTGTTGATTGTGCAATTGTGGTCCATCAAACAATCAAGAATCAAGTATTGGAAAAGGTGGTATGAGCCTAAGTGACATGATTAAGAAAATTACGTGAATTGGAAAACGAGGATCTAAGCGATATACAAATAAACAAGTTGAAGCAATACATCTAGTGCAATTTACGATGAATAGTTCCAATATTTCCCCTTTGAGTTTAGGCGGCAATAGATTTTAAAACCAGAATAATTATTTGCTTTTTAGTGAGCAACGAATTTTCAGGTTTTCAAAAGTTAGGTAGTTTTGGCTTCATATGTTTCGGTACGAAAGGCACTCAATTGCTTCGCTCGTAGAGGTGACGTCCCTTGAAAAGTGGTTTCCAAACAGTAATGGAGAGTGACTGTCCTACTCCTCATGTCATGAGGGTGATAGAAAAAAGTAGGAAGCACAAAAAAAAGAAGGCGAGAAAGATACGTGTCATCTAACAGAAAAAACAGCATGTGCATGCTTTTAAAAGCGAGTGTATTAATTACGTCACAACGGCATGATTAGACGCTCTGAAGCGACACGAGCATCACTAGCTAAATCTTGTTCGTTAAACCAACGGGGAAGAACAGATTATAATATTAAGCCGCCTCGCGCATATTAGAAAAATAAACATTGTTCAATCAGGCAATCACTAAAATGGACCCATGCATCATTCCTCTGCTGGCATGTCGCTACAGATGTAAATAGTATTTAACATAATATTATTATGACAGCTACATATATATATATATATATATATATATATATATATATAAAATAGAGCTGAACAGATGTTCTTAAAAGTTACAAATAGATATAAATACAAATTAAACCCTAAACTTTAGCGAGAAAACCTTGGCGGCAAACGATTGACGAAGGCATATCTAAACTTCCTAACAAGGTTGCCCTTATTCCTAAAGCAAATATGGAGTTCAATTCTTACATTCCTCCAACCTTAAACTCTGGGATACTGAACTAACAACCTTATAATCAATTCCACGATTGACTTCGGATCTCGTTCAATCTTTTTGTTTGACTTGTCACGCCAGTCCAAACAAGGACGTACATCTCAAACGAAATACAGAAGAGTTGTTGGACCTATATATGCGTATGCACTTGGGATCATTGCAAGATGCTGACCAGATAATAGAGACCGAAACATCAGTTCCAAGATGGTATCTCAGTGACTCAGTCCCTCGTCTCTCTCAAATGCATATATACGGCCGCAGTCGCGAGAGCAGCAAGGTAATCGTCGGTTGAGTTGCTGCTATCCACACTATCAGTGACGGAGCTTGCACCAAAATTAAGAGAGGCCATCTCAAAAGATTGCGTACTAATTTTTTATAATTAGCTGATTTATTACCTAACACCAATACTATACTAATAGTTTTGAAGTTATTAGGAGGGGCCATGGTCCCCCTTAGCTTTCACTAAGCTCCGCCAGTGCACACTACCAACCATCGGATGCGAGTGGAGTCGTATGCTCTTAGAATCTGATCTAGAGTTAGCTCTTGATTTGGTTCCATTTTAAGCGGAGCCATGCATTCGCAGTGGTTTGCTAATTTAGTGTTGATTGCCGATTCTGTCCGAGTCTAATGATCAAGGCCGTATATTCGACTGACTGATTCAATTGGTGCCTGGCTAAACGCGGAGAATCAGAGGATACGTACCAATCTGCCTGCTTAGGAGTATTAAGCTGCTGTGCTGTGAGGAACTGAGGGTGTTGTCGGCTTGTCGTTTCACTCGTTTAATTTGGAAGAACACGGGAATTTTCTAAACTCCTGCGTTCCGGACGGTCCCTGGCTTTACGCGCGCAGAATCTCGGTTTGGTTAGAGTCTGGGTCTGACATCGTCTGTCTGTCCTGCGGGCCGGTGATCTCATTGCCTTTGACCTTTGTACGCCTCTTCCTCCTCCTCAACCTCTTCTCGATCTCCTCGCGTTCTTGGTCACTGATGCCGGCGGCTGTAGCTGAACAAGCAAAATGTCAAGGTAGCTGTGCACGCCTGAACTTTATATTAAACAACGAACACTGTACATCGGGGAGAACCAGAAACAGGGACAACGAAAGAGGAGTGCCGCATAAGGCACGGCCAAAAACGGATCAATAAGTGTGTAATTACATCAAGATAATGAGTCTGATCTTGAAGGAGCGTCTTACAGGGTTGCTTATTGGAACGGTAGGTACAGAGGTCAAGGTCCTCTTTGCAGCGGGAAAGGGTGTTCTTTATTGCTTCATTTTCACCCTGAATGACCTTGCCATTATGGTATTTTCAGATGTTCCACAAAATCGCTGTTATCCTAGCCGACTTTGTGCGGAGACCCCCCAATGATTAGCCTAGGGGTGGGCGCTCCCAAAGCTCTTCTACTTGTTGAGGCATAGGAGCAGTGTAGCTGATGGCTTCCCAGAGGCGAGTCACACGGCGGCAACGGAGGAAAAGATGAGGGATATCCTCTCACTCGCCACAAAATGGGCATAAACTATCATTGTCTGCTCTTTTACTCTGGAGGCGGGCATTGGTGTTGAGTTTGTGATGGTGCACGAGCAATAGGAAAAGGCGGCCAGGGGGGGGGGCAAGTTGGTCCAGATAGAGCCCATAAAAACATCCTGCTCAAGATCGCTGAAATGCAGTTGATACGTTGCAGCAATGGTGAAAGACGAGCGAGCGGGGTTGTTCTAAGCACGGTTAGCGACGCGATCAAGCGCCAAATGGAAATTTTGTAGGAGAGTGTGAAGATTGGAAAGTTCCACCTCGGTAGAACGCGTGAGGTGAGGATGCAAATAAAGCTATAGAGCTGAGGTGAAAAGAGTAAGGCAGACAGAGATATGAGGCCTATAGGTGTGCATAAACAAGGCCGGAAAAGGCTCAACAAGAGTGGAGGGGCCATGCCATCAGTCTAGCTAAAGAGATAGTGGTTTCATCATTACCAACCATAACAGAGGTGGATTTTTGAAAACTGTGAAGACCACTGACAATTCCTTTCCAAATCACAATATGAAGATGGTGTTCGTCTCCCAAATCGTGGGACCCAGACCAACCATATTTGTTGCAAAGCTAAATGCGCCATGGGGAGCTTTCATAGGGACCCAGACCAACCATAGTTGTGCAGGTTTAGAACTGACCTGCTGCAAGTCACATGGTGACCCTACCAAACAACTAGTTCATGGAATATATATGGGACCTTCTAATCTTTGCCGCTATTTGTTTGCTTTAAACTCTGTGCGAAGTTTTCTCCAGAGAAAGAATAGTGGAAGTACCTGTCTTCTTCTATTTAGCCTACGATGTACATTTCAAAAACGACATGTTCTTGAAGTATACCGATGACTTCGACTCAACGCTTTCATCAATAGAGAAGCGCACTTGCAACACTGAGAGATTGTCCGCCTGATGTTGAACCAGATATTTCTGGGCTTAGTGGATCTGCACAACTTAAATTTAAGAAGGAAAAACACACTGAAAAGCAGGGATCAGTTTGGTCCTATGCTTCTGAAAATGACTTGATAGCCATTTGAGATTTACAAAACTACAATTATTTGCAGAAGCAAGACGCTGTGTCCGTAGAACTTGAGCACCCTTAATTTAGTAGTTACGTAGTTAAGGCCCGTGACTACTCACTAATCATTATGTTTAGCAATAGATATCAACATGGCAAATTTTGATCTATCGATTCTGCCCGGTCGTACCATACCTGGTCAGTGGTCCTCGGTCATCCGAAACACTGTAGGCCAAGGCGAGCAAAAACAAGACGAGAGCCTAAACTCCCAGGGTGACTGCGTTACATCACCATGTCATGCACGTGCAGTAAGCACGACGGACTAGAAAGAAGCAGTGTTATCCGGAAAAGCACGCTGAAAAGCAGTCACCCTAAATTCTGAGTTAAAATTAATCTGACATCTATATTGAATTTTGAGTTGTATTTTACGTGTTTAAATTTTTTTAAGAATCAAATGTCCAAATCCTAGTCGGATTCTGATACTCATGTCATTATTATCTGAAAAAGCACATTGAAAAGCAATAACCTTAAATCCTGAATTAAAACTGACACCTATATTGAATCTCGAGTTATATTTTACGTATTTAATTATTTTTATCGAGTCAAATGTCTGAATCCTAAACGGATTCTGATACTCGGTAACACCTGAAAGGAGACGTTGGCTTGGGCACTTCACACACACCATGCACGACCACCTTGTTTTTCCTTCCTTCCTTTATTTCTTTTTTTCTGTCAGCTTTCACTCACTTCCTTTTCAACGTCCTGGCCGGGGCCATTGGCTGAAAACAACGTGACGAAAAGATCCAAACAAAATGGGGCACTGTGAGAAGAGAGGTCAATTTTGGGCCTAGCTAGCCAGCGCACCACCCTCTCGATCGAGAAAAGCAAAAGGAGAGGAGATGATGCGCGCGCCAATTATTAGGATGCCGAGCGAGCGAGCCAGCCAGCGAGAATTCGCAATGATGCGTCGGTGGTTAAGCGAGGATCTTGTAAAGCCAACCATGCATGCCCGATTAGCGAAAAGCTGATAGCGATCATAAGGAACAAGGGAGGTTAGGGTTGTTAAGATGGTGACCTCGTGTCAACGAGAAAAGAAAAGCAGGCGTGAAAGACTCTTTAATTACCCGATTGATCACAGTGGTGGATTCTTCATGCATGCATTGCAACATGTGTACAGGGCTACCGGCAACAGGCGTACTGCAGCAGAACACATGGGCCTCGGACACGTTGATCGTGCCAGATGGCACATGATCCCACGTGGATCGATTGATCCACCGCGCCAGCCAGGCAGGCAGAGCTGCTAGTCTGTTACATATATTTAAAGGGTCCAGAATTGGAGCACTTCTAAAAGGTAATGGTTAGTTACTCTAGTTACTTCTCATGTGTGTCACACGTGTACGTACATATATGTGTATATGTATATATATATGAATACATATATATTTATATATTTATATGTACATATAAGCATACATATATGTATACATGTATGAATGTATATGCAATTTTTTGGAAATTCTAGAAAATAGCGAAAGTAATATAGTTATATTGATAAATCAGTTAAAATAATCTAAAATGTAGAGGAAATATCTAAAACTCAAAAAATATTAGTTAGGTTGGTATTATTGTCGTTTACATGTTAAAATTATGTGCATGCATGGAAGTACATATTTTTTCTCATAATTAAAGGAATGTGTTAAATATTGATAAATTTATAAATAAATATTGGGATGCTAAAAGTAGTGAATCTAATTTTTTTAATATTCTTTTATCATGTTTTATCAAAAAAAAAAAAAAATGGACGCGGCGAGACACGTTAATCCGCCTAGTATCTGCAAAGAGAAGCCTGTCTCATCTCCTCGAAACGAAACAATACCTTGCTAGCCCGAGGCCCCGAGATCGATCTTGCCTCTAATCTAGCTTTTGAACACGCTGTCGCTGCAGCTTACAAGCAAGACTTTATCGTTTTGCAGCCTGCAAGACCTGCGAGGCTGGGACGAACCCCGCCGGCCACACACAGTCACAGTACCGATGTGTTCATGCGTCGATGATTGGTTGCACGTACGGATCGGTACGGTGAAAACACATCATTAGTTTGATGGTAAAATTAGGTAAATACTATCTAAAAGTACTTAAATTAGAAAATAATATCGGTATGAGAATGAGCATGACTTATATGACATCTTGTATCGATAATATCTTTTAACTTTTATAATTTTTATAATAATACTTAGCAATCGGATAAGTTCTGGAACAAAACTCAGTGAAAAAAGATAGCAAAACTTGCATCTACCTGCGCGGCTCCCCCACGGCTTACGCACTCGTCACTCGAGCCGACGCCGATCGTACCATCCGCGCGCCGGGCCATCGGCGAGCGCTGATGCACGTACGTGCGCTAGTGAATCGGCAATGAGGGAAAGGTCCAATCGTGGGCGTGGTCATCTTAAGATAAACATGGATCGGAGTACTACTGAGTTGTGTACTTGTGCAGTACCACTAGTCTACTGCTATCGTGACCTCCTCAAGTGTCCATGAAATTACATGTACATGTAATCTCGTAATAAATTTGAGTGCCTCAACATGGTGTTCAAACGGATTTGAGAACGGGCTAACAGTTTGAGAGAAAATTGCGTTTAAAGATTCGAAATCAAATTAAACTCACCCACGCACCCACCGACCCCGCCAATCAAACATGACATGTGGTAGTGCAGCGCTCCTCCCAAACCCGCGCATGCATCATCGCTGTTCGCTTCCGCCTGTGCATGAATCTCAGAGCACAAGAATTCCGAGATTATATTAATACGTAGGGCGTGCTAGGTATAATAATTCCGTTTTTTTATATTTTTAAATAAAAAATTACAAATTTATGTGTCTACTTTGAAAAATTAGAGATCTAAATTCTTATCATCTTACACCATCGAAATTATCAATTAAAACTCTGCTACAATTATGTGGTATAGAAGATACTATCATCAAGCTCTAAAAAAATTCAAAATTCAACTCAAACAATTACTTGTGCAATGAGAAAAAAAAGACAAATTTTAGAATCCCTAAATGTGTCTTCTTTGGTTCTCATTGTATGAGTCATATTTTTATCTGAAAATTTTTAGAGATCTAGATGATAGCATCCTCTACACCAAATAATTATTTTAGATTTTTTTCATAACTATTTCGATAGTATTTAAATTTTAAGAACATTAGAACACAACATTTTTTATTTTTAAACCCTATCGTCTTTTCAATAACCGACAATAGTCTAGTTTTACAATTGTTTTACATATTTACAATTGTTTTTATTTAAAAATAAAAAAATAAAAAAAGTTCTAAGAATTCCCCAAAATTGAGAGATGCAAAAGGCCGGCCCAAACGACCAAACTGGACCCAGAATAGATACTAACCTTGTGGGCCACGAAACGCATCGTCGAGATGGGCTGGCCTCGCCTGCTGCATCGCGCGTACGGCCCAACTCTGATTCCTCCAGTATTGTGTTATACTGTTATGAAATCATGGTGAAGGGAGAACCGTAAATTGTGTATGATATTAGGATCACCTCTTCCCTCAGTTTCCCTGTTGTTCTGTTAGGAACCAAACCATCCCATGGATGTACTGCAAACAATCTAATGCTTTATGCCTGAAGCGAAAGCTTGTTGATGATTGCCTGGCAAAAGTGTCGAGGAATTCTGATAATATATTTGAAAATAACGGAGTTAGTTTTGTGGATCAAAGATTGAATATGAAACGAGCACACACAATGAATATATGTTTAGACTTTCGGTTGGAGTAATACTCTATATTTTATATGGATGATTATGTGTATATATTTACTCGAGTACAGACAATGTGGCTAACCTATTACAAGAGTAGATCGGATCCAGTTTGACTTAGGGCTAAAGTCGCCGAGTTTATTCTGCGCTAAGGTCTTCATGCCGGCTTCCAATAGTCGAGAGAAAGAGAGAATCTGCTCTGGAGGTCTGGGTCCCCGCCTTATATAGGGGTGATGTACCGCCTTCTATCCACCCGTAATCAATAGGGAGTCATTTCCTTATCGTCTAATTAGATATATGTGTCATGGATGCTAGTGTTCTCAAGTTGGGTAAACAATGAATGCCTTCTTAGTATACACCTTCTGTATTCCGAGTGTATCAGGTACCACGGATTTGGTTCCACAATATCCTGAGTTGTTAAGTATGCACATAGCATATTCCATCCGTATATGGTATACTCATTATACATATATGCCATATAGTTGGATATTCGACAATAGCCCCCTAACTCTACTCAGTAGGGAGTAGGGATGACAATTTATCCTGATTACCCGTTTACCCTCAGGTAAATACCCGAATAGGGTAGGGTATGAGTAATATTTGGTACCCATGGGTATGTTCATAGGCAAAGAATACTACCCAACGGGTAAACATGTATGAGTATGGGTAAGGCGTACCCATATCCACAAAACCTGTTTACTCGTGAAACAAGTATGGCAGGTGGGCCAACTCAATCCTCCACTGCACATTGAGCTGAGCTAAATTAATAGTGGCATGGGAGATGGGTGTAAGGTGATAGAAATGGTTTATCAGTCACCAATTCAGCACACACTTTGACTGCACTTGTGGATCTTTTTGCATGCAATTTATAAGGTGTTTCTGAAGTAAATGGTGAACTGAGTGCAAACCATGAGTCCTAACTGCATGCATAAGTGGTTTCTTTATTTGATCAGAGAAGCAAACAGAACATTGCTAATTTGTCTTTCATGAATTGAGGAAACTTTTCTTAAAAGATTGTCGGACTAGTATGGTTTGGGAGCCGCTCTTCACCTATGGGCTTTCGTGGTATACTCGTGGGCGGGTAAAAAACTAATGGGTACAGGTATGGATGAGTACTACCCGTACCCGTGATACCCAATTGCCATCCCTATTAGGGAGGATTTCTACAAGCGCCTACTTGAGTACCACCAAGTCCTAGCCTGGTCGAGTAAGTTAAACCGAACTCACAATCGAAAGAATCAAATAAGGAGAGGCTCTATTCTGAGTATCGAGTGGAAACACTTTTAGGTCAAGCGCCCTGCTGTGATCCGCACTTGAGACTCAATAAGGGCTAGTAATATCAACTTCTCGACATCCATCTCTAAGTAGAGTTAAAAAACCTTCCAAAATTTGAAATAATGGGTATAAGTGTATGAAATGCGATCAGATAGGTGTGCAGAGATTCGCACGGCGCCATTATCCCGCTTTTCATGCCGATCAAGGGTCGCATAAACAGGAGTGGTTGTCAAATAGACGATAAGTTTCGGGCTATTTACCTGTAGTAGCCGAAACTGTAGCAGTCATTCTCACTCTCATCACCAGTCTCTTCGCACAAACCACCCTTTCTCTTCATTCAAACACACACGCCACCTTAGAAATTTAGATCCATGGATTCCAGTTCTCCTCCGAAGACCTTTGCTCCTTGGCTGGAGAAACAGTTCGACATGGACACCGCCAGCGCTTCACACAAGCCACTAGATAAGACAAGGCTTCTGACCGAGACACAGACAGTCTCATCGATGCAAGAATCAAGGCTGAAGGAGCTTGAGGTTGAAAGAATAATGCCTCCCCTCGATCTGGTCGAATGGAGGCTTGCATCTGGTAAGGAGTTTCCAACCTGCAAATTTGAACACGAGTTTGTGGTTTTTGAATCATTTTTTCCGTTGTGGATTCAATGTTTCTCCTTCTAAGTTTTTCCTCAATGTACTTGATTTGTAAGTCTCCAAACCCGGGATCTCCTGTACCTCATGTATCAGTCCCTGGATCAAGTAGCTGATACGCACAGTATAACAGTAGTAGTATCACAATCAAACTTCATATATAAGTATTATGGTTCAGAGTGCAAAAGGTTTACGAACCATACTGTATATTACAAACCTAACCGACAAGCCAACAAACACAGCGGAAAGTAAAAGCCCAAGCCACAAGTAGCTTAGGGTACGAACGTGACTTCTAAAATTACTCTTCATCCCTGCCTTCACCTCCGGCGAAGTCAGCATCGGCTTCCTCATATGAATGATAGCAAGAGTGAGTACGGAAGGTACTCAGCAAGCCCTATACTATTTCAAGGTGTTTGATAGATACATAATGGGGTGTTTCAAGGATAGAGCTTTATGGTTTATTTTTAAGCATAAAGTAGTTTATGCAGGTACCCAATTGTATCATCTATGATTGACTTTAAAATAGTTTAAATAGTTCAAAACCAGGTAACAAGCTATATCTGAGGTTTTCTCGATCCTGGATGGGCTACACCTCACTCCACAGTACCTTTCATCACATCTGGTGTACCTCTAGTACCACATAGATCCTGGTGGATTCAACCAGCAACCTCATCACACGGACATCTAGTCCACACACTCACTCATTAAGACACACACACCTGGAGTCTATTCAAGTGTGACCATGCCTTCGCATGTCCATGACCGGCTATTCGAACAGGTTTAAACTTTGCAGAGGTTGTACACTATACCCACGCGATTTGCTCAGCCTTTATCCGTTGCAAGCTGATGAGTGAATCATACCGAGACCCTTTAATCATCTTTCCTGCCAGACTTTTCTATGAGATTTACCCCCAAGTAATAGTGGTCTTATACTGAACGCTAGGTTCCCTTTTTAAGCAATTACCGGTCTCTACACGTTCAAACAGAGGGCCACATAGTCACTTGACTGCTCGCTGCTCTCAGCCTCCTAGTATGATGCCAACTCAGTCCGGTGAAGAAAAGTCAAGTCCTGCCCATTCAGGACGCATGGTTGCACGGGGGTGGCTAAGCATGACGGTGCAAGACTCGGTCCTTAAAAAGCAAGGGTATGTATCTTCTGTCTATGAACACCACATAGGTGACTTAAGCCTCCAAGAGCATCCTCCACCAGAGTACTACTCTACCTGCCCCCGCTAAAATAGTTTTCACCTATTTTTACACATATCCCACCATATCCCACATGACATCAAGGATTTCATAGCCATCACGGAATTCACAACCATCAAGTATTGATGGTATATGGGTTATCATTGATAACAATAAATCTTATCTCCGATGAGAGGTGTTATCAAAGCGACGTCCCTAAGGAGACGTATTCAATCCTAAGCATGCTAGATATCAAGACGTCATCTGTCATTAATATAGATAACAATAGGTAAACCTAGGGTGATATGTGTTTTGGATGATAACATTTATGGTATGGCAAGTGTTTAATAGGATTAACTACTACAAGTAGTTTGTACAAGCGCAATACATAGCACATGCGATATAAGTCCAATTTTAAGTTGATCATGTAGATTATTTGAAAACATAGGTTCAATATGATCAAGAAGATAGGACTTGCCTTCTTCGAAGTTCTCTTTATGTTCTTGGTTGTAATAGGGATTCTCCTCGCTCTTGACACTTCCCGCACAACACTTGCAAAGCTCTGGTTACTCTGCAATTGCAATTACGACCAATAATGTCTATACTAGAGAAGAATCAAATAACACTAAATGAAAAGCCAAATAAGGCCTAATAGATATCACAATGTGACACATGAGTAGATTTTGATTTTTGATGAATTTCAGCGAAAGAATCATTGAAATCGGAGCTAGAACGGAGAAGTTATCGCTCCCGGAAGATTTAATCAGAAATTAAATCAGGAAATTATGAAATGGTACTGTCCATAGGTGGGGCCCACTGAACAGTAGCATGGGCCCACACGAACAGTGACTCGGTGGGATCCACATGAACAGTACTGGTTGGGCCAAAATGAGTTTCAATTGGGCCGGTCTGGGCCTAAATGGGCCGATCGGGCTTGGGCTGCATAGTACTGGGCTACACAGTACTAGCCCACTCGGGTTGGGTTGGCTGGTTTTAATGGGTTGAGAAGCTAGGCAAGTCAACTAGGGCGCGACCTATGGGTGGCTGGGCTGGCCTACTCGGCTCGGTCGGGTAGGCGCGAGGACAACCTGGTCATGCGCGCTCGTGCGAGCGGGCTTGCTGGCCCGAGCAGAGTGGTGAAGGAGGGCTCACCGGAATCACTCACTTGTCGGGGTTTCACAATGACGGATGGTCGCCGGGCTTCTACATGCGATGGTGAGTTTGTCTGGGGCTTTATCGGTGGCGTGCTGGGGCTAGAGCGGCGCCAGATGATAGCCGAAGGTGGTCTATGTGGTGGCACAGAAATTGGGCAGCCTTTCACTTAGCCTACGTGTGATTTCCTTGCAAAACAAAGGAGCATAAGGCTCCCTGGACTAGACGGCACGATGGTCGGACCGCAAGCAGAAGCACAAGCACACTGGCGGTGAGCTAAAACACGGCGGTGGAGCAAAAGCTCGGTGGCGCACGGCTACACGCGAGAATGAAGCACGGAGGTGACGACATGCTAGCTAGGGGGGTTGCGCGAGGGGGTGGGAAGCTCACCGAGCTCGGAAATGGTGAGAAGCTGGATGGCGACCATTGATGCGACGGAGCGGTGGTGGCATAGGTGGCTTGGATACCGGCGCGGGTGGGCTCCCATCGGGCTTCTGGTGAAAAGACGGCGGCACAAGGATGGTGACATCCTTCTCAAGCTCCTAGGCAGCACGTGGCCAGCTGATCGACGACGGCGAGCTACGGCGGTGTGCAAGGGCGGTGGTAGCGGCGACGGTGAATGGGACAAAGGGGAAGGAGAGGGTGTCGTGGCTATGCTATTTATAGAGGGGGAAGGGAGTAGTGAGGCGGTGCGGTTGCTCGCGTCACGCGATCATCGGTGAGCTGAGGGACGGTGAGGTGGCGAGGCGGTACCCACCTTTATTTCCGCAGCATGGCCAGACTGCGCCGGCCACGTGCCTGCGCGGGCGTGGAAATCGCATGACGCGGTAGGATATGGGCGCGCAAGCATGGGCGGAGAGAGAGTGAGAGAGAAAGGAGAGAGCTGGAGAAGCGGAGGTCGATTGGGTGTGCGGGATATTTCCCGGAGAGGGAAATTGGCGGTCGATGACTGGCGCATCACGCTGGAGGGAGGAGAAAGGGGGGAGAGGCGTTGGCGAGCGGGCAGGCTGGCGCGCGAGCGAGTGGGCTGAGCGACACGGTTGGGAGCCCACGGGTGAACGGGCGGAGCGTGGGCCAGCGCAGGAGTTGGGCCGAGCGCACGCGGGAGGGAGAGAGGAGAGGTTGGGCTGGCATTTGGGCCAAAATAGAAAGGCGACAGGAATCCAGCCCAGGGAAGAAAGAAAAAGCAAAAAGAATTTGGTTTTTGGAATTAAATTCAAATGTGAGATTTGAATTTGACTTTGGATTTGGATCAATTCAAATAAATATATTTGAATTATGATTTGAACTTAAATCTTGAGCTTCCTAAGATGATTTGAATCAAGTAATTTGAATTTAAATTGAATTTAAGCTGAATAGAATCTAATAGTAGATTTGAATTTGAGAGACATTCAAATTCAAATCTCCACACAAAGAACCAAAGAGATCTCAAACCAAAGCATATGAACCAGTTTAAAGCAGGTATTAATTTATAAATTGTCTTAGTGCTATTTGGAATACTTAGCCCAAATAATATATTCGAATATATACATACGAGTATATATACTTCAAATATATATTTCTTGGTTTAAATAATTAGATTTTTTTTAATTTGGAGTGAAATTTGTAATAAATTTACATGCTAAAGCTCAGGATGTTACACGATTGGTACCAAATCAAACTTCACCACTTAAACTCGAACTCCATTACCATGCTTATTGTTTTTGTTCATCTTTGCAAAATCTTCCTTAGCATTGAGACGAGTTTAAATCTATTCCAATACTTTTACCAAATGAAAAGGATTAAGGAGAATAAGTGTATCGGAGGATGTGGTTTCCAATTGAGGAATGGAATGAAGAACCCGATCCCCGTGATCTCCTCCTGGTTGAGAATGGAAAAACATTGGTTTTATGTCTCTAACCCCGAGCCAGTCCATTCTCCTTTAGTCTATAGAGGTCTCCTCCTCCCCCACCAGATTTCATCTTTGATGAAGAAACACCGCGAATCCGACCATACTTCTTACTATGCCAATAAAATCAGCATGCTAAGACAATATGGCTTAACAGGGTGGCATGTGGCCAAAGACTTAATCAGTTAAAGGTTGAGCCCCTTGAAGACACGAGAGTGCTTGACCTGGGAGTTTAGTGGAGACAAAGATAGCTCCAAGGACGCGACCGGATGTAAGACTTATTTTGCAATTTGTTGCTTTTTTTATTGCAGTCGAGCTTTTTCGAATAACTTTGCTTTTCTGTTTCAACTCTTCGCAAGACATTATTGCTCAGCTAAACAAGCTATTCTTCAATGAAGCACCAGAATGCCATATTCTGTCCTACCCCCTTGTGAATCCTCGACTAGAGGTGGGAATTTCTTATGTAGGAAGGCAAGGCTAATTGTGGTTTACTTGATTTGATTTGTTTCTTTGTCCCTAGGCTCCAGTCTTTCGTTAAGAGCACATCCTTATGAACGAGATATTTGATCTTGAAAACGCTCCCCCCATTGATTCGGTGACAAGGGGAAAGTACAGCTGATCAATGGGCCAAAGGGTCCCTTCAATCAAAGAGATCATCCCGGTCCTTCAATCTGCTGTATGATCCGATGCCCCTGAAGTGCAAGCGAAGAAATCCTTTGGTACTGAAATTAAATCTTCCAGTAGTTGATAGTTTTTCTATTATCGAGCATATGCCTACTAACATTGAGTCTGCATGGGTGGCCTTTCTCAGGGGACATCTGGTGCATCCTCGTGATCGCCACCTCGAGAGACCGCTATGCCCGATAACTCGACTGAAGGGGTAACTCCCACTAAGTCATCGCTCTTTAATTGGTTATCCTTTTTAGGGACCCACTCGATAAGCCTAGAAAAAATATTGTTGGCTGATTCTTTACATGTTGCAGATGCCTTGGCTTCATATAGTTCCCAAGTCACTTCTTCAACACAGCCGACCTCGGTTATTGGTTCAATGACGAAGAAAGTAACCACCAAAAGGCAAAAGTCGAGCATCGTTTCACGCTTTCCAATGGCAAAAAGGTCTGACTGAGTCCTAATATCAGCTAGCAGATTTTTTCTCTTTTCTTTATTATGTTGATTACAGACTATCAATTCCGGAGGAGGCAAAAGACCTGACTGTGAGCAAGTCGATCAGTCATTCAACATTGATCTCTCCTGTTAGTCCAGCTCTAGCTCCAGCCCCTCAAGATGAAGATCCTAAAAAAGCTGAAACCTTAATATTGGTCCCAACTAACGACCCTTGGGCAGCAATAGAGGTTCTCCTCTAGGCCATGAGTGCTCAAGCAACTGCTGCCAAGAACGACTATGCCGACTGCCAGATGGATCTTAAAGCTAGTCAGGAAAGAATCAAATGTAAGTCCACCCCCAGATCACATGTATGTGAATCGATTATCGGGTGATTAACGAAAGTTATTTTTTGGTCTTCTTCCTTAATCCTCGAGTCCTCCTATAACAGCAAGGAATCCCTTCTTTCCGATGCAATGAAAACCATCGATGGCAATTCCAAGTATTAGGAAAAACTCAAGAATGATGCAAGGGCCGCGAGAGCCGAACGTAAGGCCATGGCAATCGAGCGAGATGCTGCTATCACCGAGAAAGATGCTACTAATGCTGAACAGGACACTGCAGTCTCAGCACTTTGAGAGTTGAAGGAACAGATGCTCGACCTCATGACTCAATTAGCCTCCGTAACCGTTGCTACATTTCTTGGTATCCTCAAGAGGTTCAACCCTATACTCGACACTTCAGTAGTGGCAGTGGAGTTTAACTATACCACTGAAGAAGCAACAAAACTTGTTCTTAGCGTCGAGCCTATAGTCCTTGCCTTTATCGAGTCACTAGGGCTCAACCTGCCTGATGATGACAGTGAGAGGAGTCCCTCGAGCTAATGGTCCATTTAGCTCAAAACACCTGCAACTTGGTTTATGATATGGGAATGTCTATAATAGTACTATCATTTTGCTTGTCTAACATGTTATCGCTTGCTCTTCCCTTGCTGATCAAATAGAGTTAACATGAGTAGATGCAATAACCGATAAGTACATGCTATAACCATTCTCGATACTAAATGACTGTGTATCTATTAATATCTGAAAACTCAACTAGACAAATTGTTAGATGCATGGCTCTCGAGTAATCACTCGAGATAACCACAATAATAAG
Source organism: Phragmites australis (assembly GCF_958298935.1). Lineage (NCBI taxonomy): Eukaryota > Viridiplantae > Streptophyta > Magnoliopsida > Poales > Poaceae > Phragmites > Phragmites australis. The sequence goes on from NC_084928.1 coordinate 10,532,327, forward strand.
GAAAAGACTAAGTGTAAAACTAGAAATAGAAAACATGATACTCTTTTGCAAACTTTCACTGACTTGTGTGCTTAACCAGCGTACAAACATAAACTCAACAGAGGACACACATGGGATCGACTAGAACTTCAGAACTTCTTTTAGCCATTAGGCATGAGATGTCTGACAATCTCTTGTGCCATTATAATTTATTAGGTGTAGGTGTCCGTCATCAACCCAACATATGCCTCTACTGGCTCTTATCCAAAGCAGTCGATGCAAAGCCAGATAAACTTTTACAAAATACATAAACAAGTTTATAAAAAATATGGTAATATTATGTCACCCCCGATTCTATGGTCGAGGAGAAGATTACTCGATCTAAGTGTAGAAAGGAACATACCTATGTTATTGAAAATGTATGGTGTTATAGACCTCGACTATCTACTCCATGACTGGATTGAGTAAAGGGTAAAACCGTAGCATTGAAAGTATATGATGTAGCCCCCAACTCTTTGTTTGATGTCATAATCAAGGAAGAGAGTAGAGAATATGCACCAAAATATACTTAACATGGCCCTTGTCCCTTCACTCCATGATTGAATTTGAGTAAAAAGTGGAGCATAAGCACTGACATTATACGATGTAGCTTCCGGCTCTCAGGTTGGTATGATAACAAAAAAAAAAAAAACAGAAAGTGAAGCAAGAAACACCAAAAAAGTATGATGTAGCCCTCGACTCTCCACTCGATAGTTGGATCAAGTGGAGAGTAGAGCATAAGCATCGACTTCTGTTTCTCAACCATGTACTCGATGACTCTAGCCCCCGAGTAGGTGGTTGAGATTATGTTATGGTTATCCAGTGTATTCAAACATCGGGTAGGTAAGCATTAAAAACCCACTCTCGCTCGTACTTGTTTTCACCGTAGCCTTTGATTTGATGTGCAATAATGACCGCACACCTCTCTTTGCAGAGATTGGACAAGTTACAATGTCTCAACGACGCCTCGACTTCTGCCAGACGTGCCACACGACTGAGGCGGCCTCACTCTCATGCCCAGCAATATCAGATCTTGACAACTTCGCATGTACAGTGCGATCCATTTCTATGACTATAAATAGAGAGAAAATTGAGGCTGTTGGTTTTTCACCCCATCTACTTCCTTTCTCCTTACAAGCCCAGTAGAACTTGTAGAGCTTGAAGCCATGGCCTCCACTTCACTATCATCTCCCAAGCCCAGTCCAGAAAGCGAAGAGATAGGATTTCTCACTCCTAAGGCCCCTCAACATGGTTCCTCCGGGAGTCATCATTGTTTCTCCCGATGAGGAGAAATCAATCGAAAGGCCTAAGAACAGAAAGATCAGAATATCCACCGGAGGTCACCGACCCTTCACTCGCCATCTCCGGTGTTTCCTTGATGTCAACGCCGCGGAACGAGCGACATAGGAGTCGATGACATGAGCCACGCAGGAGGGAGATGAAGATGGTGGTGATCTTGATGAGATCATCGACCAGGTCGCCGACAAGGTCTTCGGCGATGGAGCCTCTGAACCTCTGGTGGTAGAGAAAGTGTAGTCGTCTTCTCCGTCGACAACCGCCAGATCACCTTCGCGCCCTACGGAGGGCCACTCGGCATCGTCAGGGCAATCAGGGTCTTCGCCTCGGCCACTCTCCCTGACCCTTACACTGGCTGGTGTCTGGTCCCCGACGTGTTCAGCTGCTGTCCAAGGGATGAGTATAGAAGGTTCGTTGACTCGTTCAAGGGGGAGTAGGACTTGCATTGTTTGCAAGAGCTAGGCGAATACTTTCTGTCAATTTTGCACTAGCCACACATGTTAGATGGAAAAGAAAAAGTATGTAATCGAGGAGTTAATCGAATAAAATGTAATTGACTTACCTGTAATTTACCTTTTCTATGAATGAAACTTTCAGAGTTGGTCGATATTACATGAGTGCTTGAGTATCTCACTGTTTGGAGTACATAGCTGCATTGATCCAGGTCGGATAACTTCGACCACTATATATGGTCCTTTCCACTTGGATGATAACTTATGGCACTAAGCCTGTTTCTACACCTTTGTAGAACAAGATCCCCAGTAGTGAGTTTCCTAGGCTGAACCTTTTGACTATGATACTTACGCAAAGCTTGTTGATACTTAGCTGCTTGAATAGATGCTCGATCGTGATACTACTCGACTAAATTAATGTCATCTACTCATAACTACTCTTTCCCTTCCTCCGAGTAACTTTTCACTCACGGTGAATCCGAACTGCAACTCAGTTGGGAGCACCGCCTTTGCTCCAAAAACTAAGAAGAACGGAGTTTCACTGGTGGCCCTGCTAGTCGAAGTACGGACAACCCATAGTACCGAGGCAAGTTCTTTCACCCAGCATTTCAAGTAAGCCTTTAGCCTGTCGAAGACCCGAGTTTCGATGCCCTGCAAGACTATACTATTAGCATGCTCAACTTGACCATTACTTTGTGGGTGATCTACTGAGACGAAACATGTTTTGATGCCAAATTCTTCACAGAATGCAGTAAAAGTCCTACTTCTGAATTGGCTACCATTATCCGTAATTATCCAATGTAGAATATTGAATCAAGTAATTATACTCCTCATGAACTTCTTAGCTGTTTATGCGGTTATCTTTCCCACGGGTTCGACCTTGATCCACTTAGTAAACTTGTCGATAGCCAGGAATAGGAACTTATAACCACCTTACACCTTTAGAAATTGTCTCATGATATCCAAGCCCTAGACGAAGAAGGGCCAAGAAAGAGGAATTGTTTGTAGAGCTTGGGCTAGTCGAGTGGTCTGTATTCTAAAAAATTTGCAGCTCTCGCACTTTTTGACTAGCTCAGAAGCATCATGTAGGGCAGTCGACCAATATAATACTTGGAAAAAAGCTTTTTCGACCAAGGTGCGGTATGACGCATGATTATCACACATGCCTCCATGGATATCAAGTAATATTTTATTGCCCTCTTTCAGCGTGATGCACTTCTTCAAGATTATGTTACTCCCATCTCAGTAGAGCTTGCCGTTTACCAAAGGGTAGAGCCTAGACTTACGAGCAATTTTCTCTGCAAACGCATCATCATCAGGGATGTCTCGACCTTCGAGATAGCCTTGGTACGGAGTCATCCAAGTCGGTTTGCGTTCGAGTAGTACAACATCCGCGTCTACGGGTTCTGCCTCGCTGACTGGACAGACTGCTGATCGAGTTGGGCAACATCTGTTTGCCGAACTATCATGATAGATGGTTTGAGGAGTTTCTCAATGAAGAGTCCTATGGGTACCAGAGCTCAAAAAGAAGTGAGTCTAGCAAGTTCATCTCCACCGGAGTTATCACTCCTCCTGATGTGCGTTGCTTCTAACCCTTCGAACTTCTGCTTAAGCTTTCGCACCTCATTTAGGTAAGCTGCCATGTTGTTGTCCGAGTACTGGTACTCCTTTTGTACTTAGTTTACGACTAGCTATGAGTCCCCTTTTCACGAGAAGTCACCTGATTCCAAGTGCTTCAGCTATGCGGAGCCCGTTTACTAATCCCTCATATTCTGCTACTTTGTTGAAAGCTTTAAAATCAAATTGAATAATGTACTTGAGTTCGTCGCTCGTTGGAGATTTAAGTACAATGCCAGCCCCTGAGCCTTGAAGCGTGAGCAATCCATCAAAGAAGAGCGTCTAGTGGTCTTCGACCATACTTGGCCTTGTTTCTTTAATGCTTGTCTATTCGGCGATGAATTTCACTAGTACTCCTGACTTCACACTTATGTGTGACACATATCCAATGTCGAACTCATTGAGCTCGACTGCCTATTGCGCGATTCATCCAATAGCCTCCCTATTGCGTATGACATCTTTCAGCAGATACGTCATCACAATGGTGATCTTGTGTGCTTGAAAATAGTGTCGTAGCTTCCGGGAAGACATCAAGACTGCGTATAACAAACTTCTGCACTTGTGGGTATCGTAGCTTAGCATCGTGTAGAACTTTACTCACATAGTAAATAGGTTTCTGGACCTTGGCCTTTCTCTCGGGGCTTTCCCGTTCGTCCACCAGGATCATACTTACAACTTATGGGGTAACTGCAATGTACAAAAAGAGCTCTTCTTTCTCGTTAGACGGTGTAAGAATTAATAGAGATGAGAAATAACTTTCTAAATCCTAGAAGGTCCACTCCGCTTCTTCCGTCCACTCAAACCAGTCGTGTTTCTTTAGCAGTTTGAAGAAAGGCATCCTTCGCTCGCCCATCTTAGAGATGAACTGACTTAGAGCTGCAATGCATCATGTTAATTTTTGAACTTCTTTCAGTGTTCGAGGTGACCACATCTGGTCAAGAGCTTCAATTTTGCCCGAATTGGCCTCAATGCCTCGACTTGATACCAGGAACCCGAGAAGCTTACTAGGCGGAACGTCGAATGTGCATTTTCTAGGATTAAGCATGATACGATACTTTCTGAGGCTGTTGAGTGTTTCGTTGAGACCGAAGATCAATGCATCTTTGGTTCTAAACATGACTACAATATCATCGACATACGTTTCTACATTGCGCTCAATTTGGAGTTGTAAATAGTTCTAAATACACCGTTGATAAGTAGTACCATCATTTTTTAAACAAAAAGGCATCTTTATATTGCAGAATACACCGAAAAGAGTGGTAAAAGTAGTTTTCTCCTCATCCTCTATTCCCATGCTAATTTAGTGAAACCCTAGAAAGGCATCTAAAAAAAATAGTAATGCACAACTTGCCGTGGAGTCGACGATCTTGTCGATGCGAGGAAGAGGGAAAGGATATTTGGTACAGGCTTTGTTGAGGTCGGTGAAGTCGATGTACATTCTCCATCTGCCATTGGCTTTCTTGATGAGGACGAGATTCGCAAGCCATGTAGGATGACGAATCTCTCGAATAAAACCCACTTTTAGGAGTTTGCCGATCTCCTCCTACCTAAAGTCGAATACTTCTTTACTAGCACCTACACATGTGTTTTATACACGTAAAATCAATCAGGAGAAACCCAACTATGTAGGTATGGTAAGTAAATAATAGCCGTTTAGGTATGGAATATAAATAATAGAATTAATCTTATGAGTAACGGTGGGTTCAATCTCTTATTTGTGGGTGGGGTGATTGAAAATATTTTTAAAAAGATAAATAGGGCTCAACTTTACATGTGGATAATTTGATCAATTCAAATAGGTGATAGAAATTATTTAAATCTACTATAAATCGTGAATTTTATAAGAATATAGATTTCTTCGTATTATCCACCGGAGTCTGCGGTTACCATCAAACAACCTTTTTCCTCTAGATCCATAGGGTCAAAACACTAATGGTGGCGAATCTTGAAATGGCCGCGTCAAATGTTGAATAACCCCTTTTCCTAGTGCAGCAGTGCTGCCATTCGATCCGTCGCAATCGCAAACGCCCACCGCTGAAGCTCATCTCGGTCAAATGCTGGGCATACTACGATACAGGAGTACAACACATAGTGGCCTGGTCACTTGCGGCATCTGTATCTCCGACGAAATCTAATCTGCAGGCACGCAACGGTCAGTTGCGCATCACATGGCATCGATTCCGGTTTGGAAGACGCGGCTCTCGACCAACCATGAATCCTGCGGACGCTGATCGATGCATCGTAGTGGCCTTGGCTAGTGGCCGTCGGTTTAGTTCACTGTTAGTGTTGACAGTGGCCGATGCAGTACAACATTTTAGAAGGGGCTGGTTGACCCACGCCGCTCGTCCACGTCGGCTCCATTCAATGACTCGCGGGCGAAAATCTAGCTCAGTCTCAGTCTCCACCAGATGTAAAACTTGTTGGGACCCGATTTGATCTATCCTGTCGCCAGCTCTAATTTATGTCGAGCATATGTTTGTTTCTGACTGCTGTCTTTCTTACTACAGATGATCAATTTCTTGTTTTGCACGTAGAAAATTTACAGCAATTCGACATGAAACAATTCAAATCCCGTAGTCGAAAGAAAAGTCCTGTGTCCCAAATTAGGCCTCAGATACTGCTAAAGCTCAGGGTTAAAAAAACCGACGGTAATCGAGCAAAAATCACGATAACCGACCTTCTCGATCCGGTTCGGTTTCAGAAACCGAATGGTAACCGAATTTAAATTTAAAAAATTTGAAAAAAATAAAAAAAATCTTAAAAAATGTTAGACACAATTCTCAGACCTTCTGTGAAGAAAAATTTCAAAAATAATATCGTTTGCATCATATTCTATAGGGAGGAAGTTTGAAAAAAATGAAAAAAATTGAAGCGTGCGGCTCAGTTATTAACTCATGTTAAGTAAAAGTTTAACATACAAACACATATTTTTCTTGTATAAAACGTATCTTAAGAGGATCTTTAAAATTGATTTCACTTTATTTAGAGTTTTATTAATTTCTCTATGATTTTTACAAAGTTCACAAGCATAAAGTGAATATGTTAGAAACAACACTGTAATTAACTTTTTCATGTCTACTATTATTTTTCCTACGTAAATCATAGTATAAATAAACTAATAAAAGTGGTTTCACTAATTTTTGAGGTGTGATGGGTCAGTTATGAATTAATCTAGTCGCAACATATTTACACAATCATGCATGTTACAATAACTAATTCATGAGTTCATGTATTTTTAAAAGACATAGGATCATATAATAAGACTAACAAAATTAGTTTCATGATTTTTGGATTAGCAAAGAGTAAACTATGCATTTAACTTGGTTTAAAAAATACAATTTCTCACAGAAAATTTTGAACTTTTGTATGAGTATAAATACTTTTATCATGTAGATCATGTTACAAGGAAACCAACAAAATTTGTTTCACTTGATTTGAAGATCAGTTAAATTAGTTATTGATTTTACAAGTTTGAGATAATTTTTGAGTTTTTTGTTGAACTTCACTGAAAATCGAGAAAAACGCTCGATAAATCGAGAAAACTGAGCGGTTACCGAGAAAACCGAGCGGTTACCGAAAATACGAAAAATTCGAGAAAACCGCTCGATAAATCGCAAAAACCGCTCGGTAACCGGTCCAAACCGACCGGTTACCGAACGGCTAAAATCGTGATTTTTTTTCTAAATTTTAAATTTTGCCAAATAAATTTTATCCAATTTTTTTGAATTTTTGACCGATTACCGCGGTAATCGTGAATTAATTTTCGGTTACCGTCAGAGCTTGGTAACCGAGGTCCCGTCGGGAAGGTGAACCGTGCTAAAGCAAACATCCTCTTCGTATCTCTACCCCAATCAACTAAAAACATGCCACGCGCGCGTACGCACAAGGCGACAGTTCAAAAGGATCGACGATGGAAAGTAAAGGAATTTTCGAAAATAAATTTTGAACGGGGAAAGTAGTAAAGAAAAGTTAAATAAAGTTGGAGCAAGACGTAAGGAGTAGTTCAAATTTTTAAAGCTGTCCGTGGTTAGGCTCCAGCATAGTACGACTAGTCAATGATCACCCTTGCTAGCAAAAGGAATATTCATCCGTCTCGTCCCGTTAGCTTGGAGCCCCACCGAGTCAGCTGGCTCGTGGGATTTTTTTTTTTTTGGTGTGATTACAAGGTGACAGATACACTAGGCACTTACATCATACTCATTCACATGTGGGTGTTCCTATGTTCCTATGATATGCCTATAATACTATAAAAACACTTGTATTTGTGTAAATTATAGATATCAAAATTTAAACTATGATAAGTAGAATCTATCATCACACCTCTACCACTACACTAATGGTGTGTTTGTTACATATATAAGGGTATCTTGATTTTGTTTGTACGGATATTCCTGTAGAGAATATCATATGTTTGTCTGCATACATGGTTCCTCACTGTATCCACGTATATAATTATAGGGTTGGAGCCTAATCCGATGGATACGTCCGAATCGAGTTTTTTTTCTGGAGCCTGACCTAGTGAATGCATTGCATCTGCTACAGTGCTGTAACGGACTCACTCATTAGTCTTAGATGCAGGATCATTGCATCCGCTTATGCAGATAAAAAAACATCTTCACGTGATTATTGCATCCGTATATATAAGGTCATTATATCCGCTCATATAGACAACTAAATACTTTTCTTTTCGAAATCACTGTATACGCTTAGCCTGCTTTTACTCCTCTGAAATATAAGTTGCAGCTTAAAAAATTCATACGAACAACAAACAAACTCTAGGGGTAGATTCACAACTGGCTTAGACCAAGGCCAAGGGATTCCCTTCACGGTCAGATTCCCGTCGTGAAGGGATTCTCGTTCCCTTCAGCGCTCCCAACGGTTTCCCTTCACGGTTCCCTTCACGGTTCCCTTCACGACGGGATTCCTAGGGTCATTCCCTTCAGGACGGGATTCTCTCTCCTTTCCCTTCGCGATTCCCTTCGAAGAGAAGCTGTTGGAGATGAGAGAAAATAAAGAGAATGGAAATAGGGAAGGGAATCGGGAAGGGAACAAAATGAAGGGAATATGGTTATGGATAGTCTTATGGGATTTATCGTGGCAAGCAGCATGACTGACCTGCTCGTTCGAGCCATCCTAATGCTTTGTTAGATAGGTTGAAAATATTGCGCCTACCTACTGTGACACCTCAGGATTCCACACCGAGAGAGTACCAAATATCATCCGAAAATCAAGCTGAAAATAATTAAAAATTTCAGCAAAATTTTCCTTGTAAATATAGACATATGAGAGAGAGAGTATAACATAACAACAATAATTTAATATAACAAATAATAACCATAACAACTAGGAAAATAACCAAGTAATCTTGATCACATCCAACAATAAGAACATCTGGAAAGCAATAAGTTCTGAACTAAATAAATCGAACAAAGATTAAGTTCTAATGATTTAATATGATAAATATGTAAGTGCTTAAGTTAAGGTGCTACTCCCAATTCCATGCATGCCACGATCAAATAGTACCTAAAATCTAAATAAATACAACTATAAGTAAAATTACTCAACAAGTACAATTTAGAATTTGAAGAACAAATATAACATCTAACCCATGAAGCATGATAAAAAGGATGTTTTCTTTCCTATAAAATCAACAACAAACGGTAGTTTGTGTCTGAAATAGACCATATTTGAATTTCTTTGAAACTAGCAATGAAACATAGTTTCTATCTAAAATAGGCAATACTTGAATACATTTTTAACATTTACGATAAAGCCGAGCAAGCGGGACTAACACTTACTCAAATGAATATGAATATAGGAATCAAACTGCACATCCCGTTTCACCAAACAATAAATGATATGTAAAGGAACAACTTAAAACTTAGACTCTTGACATGAACACAATCATGAAACTTGAATCAGACAAACACAAGAAAATATGAATATTGAATAATCAAAATTGAAAGGATCAATAAAACATTTAGCAAGCAATTCATGCCATATCACGAGTTTGTCATACCCGTACCTTAACCTTGATAAGATCCCAACGTTGCACCCTCGACATTGGATTTCTCCAAATCTGTGGAGTAGAATTACACTTAAGAACTAACCCAACATGATCTCAAACCGATTCAATGAATACTCAGACTCAACTCTTAACTAAACCCTAAAACCCTGATCTTCATGTTATCTAAAAGTTCGACTAAAATTCCAAGTTACTCGTTGTTTAGTCTATATCTTTCAATCCTTTTAACCAATTGTAGAAAATAAATATGTCTGATACATCTAATGAATTTTTTTTACCACTTTGCTATATGGTTTTGGGTGAAATTTTGCTCTAAATAGGTCAAAAAAGATAAATAAACTTCTGCACAGATGATAATTAAACTGACAATAACATTGTTTTGATGATTTCTCCTAAAACGCTTATCACAATTGAAGAAGATTGGTGCTGTTGGAAAGATATCGACAAGGCCTACAACTTGTGTATTAAGATTATGGAAAGATTCAAGACCAATTAATACCAGATTTAAAAAGAATAACCAGCTGGGCACAAGTAAAACTACCATTCATGAATTCTGGTGTATTTCACTCATCCAAATTCATTTACAACCATCTAGGGACTAATTAGAAGTTGCCCTCGTAGCAAAGATCATGAATTTGTGGAGAATTTTGATGAAATCCACAAAATCCCATCTCTTTTTTTCCCATTTCTCCTTCCTCCTCCTTTTTTCTTGATCGACACTATAGCAATCAGCTACTATTGTTTTTCACTGCACAACAGAACAACAGCCTTCTTCTCTCCTCCCTCTTCTTTCTTGCTTCCTGGCGCATAGCAGTAGCAGCTAAGCCGCACAACAGCAGCAACACAACGGCAGCAGCACAGCAACAACAGCAGCCAACACACAACAGCAGCTGAACAGTGGGCAGTGGAGGCGGCAATAGTTGACGAGTATGGTTGGCGTCGGAGGTGGTAGCCGCTGGCGCCGTGGCAGTGTGAGGTAGACAATGGCCTAGGGCACGGCACAGGCGGTGGTGTGAACAAGGAGTCGGGATGGGTAGAGCCCGGGAGAGCCACCCCTACGAACTATCTTGACATCTAATCGTCTATATTTATTGAGCTCGCCATGTACTCATCTGGTATCCAAATAGAACAAATAAATAGTTAAATGGATTCATTTCAACGTGCTCTACATATCTACAGTCTCTGATTCTCCATCTAAACTACATACATAAAGTCAACTTTTTGTCTTCTCTTTAGTCTTCCCGGTCAACACTTTTTTTTTCATAAAATTTGGGTATTACACCTACCTACCTTTGTTTTTTTTTCAAAGGGCCTACCTACCTTGGTCGCAGAGATTTTACGTGACATTTCCATTAGGCAAAATTTGGTCGTGAGTTTATAGTATTTATTATTATTATGACACAATTCAATTGTTTTCCCCATAGGTTACTCCAAAAATTGTGGTTTGGCTATAGGACATGAGCAATTTGCTTTCTTTTTTATGGGATTCGTTGTAGACCACCAAAAGTTTCTTTTATGATTTCAATCAAGTTTCTTAGCTGTTGGATGGCTCAAATATTTGTATTTTGTCTAACAAAGTCATCGCCTTCTTGAAAGGGCTTAGGGGTCAGGGTTTCGGTTCACCGCCCTCAGCCCTCTTACTACTCCAAGTTTGGAATTAGGGTGGGCGGTAGCAGCCTAGTTGTGGCAGCGGCACACAAAGAGACCAAGGTTTTTAGGATCAGGATCTAGATAGGATCGTTTTTTGCTGAGCAGGATCGGATAGTAGGATCGGATCATAGGATCATGATCCTATAGGTTTTTTATTTAAAGTTTCATTTTTTACATTAAAAATACATTTAACAAGTATGAAGCATCGTTGAACATAGGTTCTGAAGATACAAACTAATAAAACATGTCAGATTAAACTAATAAACTTAAATATGCAAATATCTTAGCGATTCTATGAGATTCTATAGAACTCTATCTAGGATCATAGGATCGGGATCCTATGTAGGATCTTATCGATTTTATGGGATCGTTTTGAATTCTCATCTAGGATCATGATATTATGAATTTAACATATATGGTGGGATCAGTTTCGTTTCGATTCGTAGTATTGTAGGGTCGTAAGATTCTAGGATCCGTATCAGGATCCTAACAACCTTGGTGAGGACCGATGCAAGCGAGTTAGGGTTAGGCATTGTATATCACCAGATAAAGAAAATGTTTGATTGAGCAACAAAACTCGTAGGATCGTAGCCAAAGAATATTCTTCTAGATTTATAATAATGCAAGGGCAAGAAGAACAGTAGAACACAACCCTTTAACCCAACCCTGCTTGCTTCAAAGAATATCTTATGTCCAAACGTGCCAACACTACAGCAGAGCATGTTATCAGTAGCGGTTCAAAATCGCCATCAGTGACGAGTTTTGAACTGTTATTGATTACTCGATATTGATAGTCAATTACTGACTATCAGTACCGAGGTAGAACCGGCACTAAAAGTAGGCATCACTGCCGGTTCGTGGCTTCAACCGACAGTGATGCATCCTCCCAAAGAACAAAAAAAAAAAAAAAAAACACACTCGGCCGCACGCCTGTCATCGCGCTCACTCGCACGGCTCACTTGCTTCGCCCTGCACAAGAAAACGTTGTGGCACAAAGGCCATGACCACAGTACACACGCCTAAAATCAAATCATCTCAACACAAAAAATCAACTCATCTCATCACATCATAAGAACACGTACCATAGTACACACCTCACAATCGACTCATCTCACAATCAGATCGAACAAATAGAACACAATCAAATCTCATCACAAGAACACATGCCATAGTACACATGCCTCACAATCAACTCATCTCAATCAGATTGAACAAATAGAGCATAAGGCTACAAAACATCGGTGCTATTCATAGATCGAACCAATCAAACACAAATCAAATATATGAGGTGGAGAGGACGAAGCTGAAGCAATCAGAGGTGGACTACGAGTTCCTGAAGTGCTGCTACGAGACGCTGACCGAGGAGAACCGGCAGTGGTAGAAGGAGGTGCAGGAGCTCTGCGCTCAAGCTCATCTTGCCGCACCTCTACATACACATGCCCCTGCCCACCACCCTCACCATGTGCCCTCCCGCGAGTGCGTCTCCAATGCCGACTCTACTGGCAGGAACGGGAGAGAGAGAGCACCAATGGGGAACATATAAGGTTGTGTCTTGTTTGGTGTGAACGACAGAGAGAGGTTGGGAGAGAGAGAAGGCAACCATGGGGAAAGGATAAGAATAGCACTAGTGCTCAGGAAGAGATAAGGTTGTGTCTTGTGTGGATGTGAGGACTGACCGAAAAACAAAATTGTTTTGAATGGTAATTTCAGGTCCGGCTATGTTTCAGTGTCGGTTGGTGGCTACAACCGGCACTGATGATCGGTATCAGTGCCGGTTCATGGATGGAATCAATACTGATACTTCAGTGTTGATTTTAGTCATGAACCTGCACTAATAGTGACTATCAGTGCTGGTTCTTAGCGCCTTTCTTATTGTTCGCACGTGGGGGATTAAGAACTGACACTGATACACTTTCTATCACGGTTACTGTTGAACTGACACTGATGAGGTGTTACTTTTGATCCATTCTGTAGTAGTGCAACTGCCAACCACTCACTTGACTCACTGTGAACGAAGGCTTTTCTTTTAAAACTATCATTTCAAAATCTAAGTTCATTAAAAATATATAAAAGTGTAGTTATTGCAACATTTCTATAGTTTTGCCTTGGTGAAGGGTTCAAAGTCATTTTAGGATTCTTGTCGGTCAAACTTTTTAAACTTTGACTATCAATATATAAATAATTGGATAGATTGACAAAATAAAATTGATGATAGTAAATTCATCATGAAACATACTTTCATGACATATCATCTTTGTTATTTTAAATATCATATTTTTATAGAAATAATTTGTTAAAGTTTGTCCTAAACAACTTATATCTCTGATCAGAGGATAGTATATTTAGCATCTTCAGAAATCAGAAAACAATACCATGTACTATAGAATCGCATGTAATTTCAAAACACAAGAATAATAGATGTGTTGCTTTTGAGAGTTCACATGAACCAGGGAACAATAGAGTAATTATATATATATATGTATATATATATATATATATATATATATATATATATATATATATATATATATATATATGAAGCATATTTTGTACTCTCGGGAGTATGTACTCTCACATACGTATCTCATAATATAGGGAGTATCTTATGTTATAAATGGTATGTACATGAAGCATGTGAGTATATAAGATCATCTAAGTTGTAGGTATACTTTTTTAAGTGGTTTGTACATATTTTTGAGTATATTCTATTTTATGTACAAATATGAAGCTATTATCCAAATCTATTAAAATTGATGGACTTCTTTTCAATTTTTTCATGTAATTCTCTGTACTCTCTCTCCTCAAGCTCTCCATCTCTCTCAATACATTCATACAATGATACATATATTTACTGTAAATCAATAATAAACACACCTTCATTAATACATAGTAATGAACACTTATTATAAGTCAGGCATCGACAAACACACAATATTACAAGTCACCCCTTGAAAAATCAGTTGAGTTGAGTCAGTCCAGTATCCCTCTATCTCTCATGCGACGAGGACCACATCCCCGCACTGACGATTGATGGCGTGAGTACGTCCGGGGATGCCAGGGGGCCGATGGTGGTGGAGCGGAGGACCTGGCAATACCTGATCGACCGCAGCGTCGCCTATACTCCAGGCTCACCGGCATGTCAAAGACATAGAAGTCTGACGCCTGAATGCCTCTAAGTTTTGAGCCTTCGGCCTCCTCCGCATCACACTGACGGGCCACCCTCTCCTCCTCCTCCTCCGCTGCAGTGCACAGCTCACGGGCTAGCCTCTCATCCTTCTCCTCTTGGGCACGTTTATGAGACATCGCTTCTTGCTCCTTCTTTGCATCATCGTTGGAAGGCCATTGTGTTCAAGAGTCATCTGCCGATACCAAATTCACATCATACATAGTAATTCATATCATACATAGTAATTCATATTATTCATTAATAAATTAAAAAATCTACGATTTACATCTGAATAAGTGCTGGTTCTACGATATACCATCTATTGTGAGGATGACCAGTGGGACCTGGTCCCACATGTCATTGATACACCGGTGGCATATCATAGAACCAGGTTATAGCACGATGAACAATATAACATGTCATAGCAGTCAAAAATTTCAGAGAATATTAAAAAATGATATACTACAAACCACCCTAACACCAAAGAATATTCTTGTAAAAAACTATTAGGCTCAGTGGCTCCCACATCGCTGCCAACTTAATCCACCGATCGATAGTGATAACTCTTATCACTATCGGTTCATAAGCTACGATGGTTGATGAGTAAACTTAGAAACTAGTACTTGTATTCCCAGGAGGCGGAATATTCCCCGGAAGTAGTTAGCTTTCGCACCATGTCGTCTTGGACACTAGGCTGAAGCTCAGCTCTGTTAACCAAGGTCTAGAGACTCACAAACTCATCGATGAATCGGTGGACATCATGGGTAGAGACGCAAGGTTGGGGAGCCAACGACGGTTTATGATTGCCTGATAGAGTGAACATCGTAATACACCGAGAAGATCCGTGGCGCAATGTCTTTTGGACGCCGCCCATGTATCCATGCCCAATGACAAAAAGAAATTTTATGTCCATGTAACACGCGATCAGAACATGCGATCACTTCATTGTGTCATGTAACACGCCCGTACATGGAATTTCCATGCCTTTCACGTGTCCAGACGCAACAACGCAGGAAAAGCCACAAGAAATACCAACAACGCCGGAAAGAAACACGTAAACAATCATCAAGAAAAAGAAAGACGCGAAAAGAAAAACACGAGGAATCCCACCCAGCGCGTGCGGATCGCCGTTGTCCGCGCCCTCGTTCAACAGTCAACATTCAAACCGTCGACCCAAAAGTTCCTCATCCTCCACGCACCCGCGTACTCCCCGCAGCAACGCAACCTACATATCCCGGCTCCTCTCCATTTTCTCACCACACTATCTCTCTCCCAATCTCCTCTCAACAGCCAGCTCAAAGACTTCCTCCCATCGGTTCAACGTTTTCGACAAGCTTCAACTCGCCGAGGATCGTTCAGCCTAGCGGTTGGTTTCTGCCCACACTTCTATCTACCCAGAAGCAATGGTTTCGCCGATGTCTCGTGCGACGAGACCTGTGTCGAGGCTGGTGCCGGAGGTTCCGTTGCTGAGGCGGAGCAAGCAGGCGGCAGCGGGCGAGGAGGTGGCGGTTCCGGTGCACTTCCGGTGCCCGATCTCGCTGGACCTGATGCGGGACCCGGTCACGGCGCCCACGGGGATCACGTATGATCGGGAGAGCGTCGAGGGGTGGCTGGCGCGGGGGCACGCCACCTGCCCCGTCACCGGCTGCCCAGTGCGGCTCGCGGAGCTCGTGCCCAACCACGCCACGCGACGGATGATCCAGGACTGGTGCGTCGCCAACTGCGTGAGCGGGGTGGAGCGGGTGCCCACGCCCAAGGTGCCCATTGGGGATGTGGACGCCGCGGAGGCGGTAGCGGCCGTGTCGGCCGCGGCCAGGCGCGGGGACGTGGCGGGGTGCGGGGTCGCGGCTGCGAGGGCGAGGGCGCTCGGCAAGGAGAGCGACCGCAACCGGCGGTTCATCCAGGCGGCCGGCGCGGCGCGCGTGCTGTCGGCTGCGTTCGGGAGCCTCGCCGGCGAGAGCGTCGAGGGTGCCAGCGCGCTCTCGGGCGCGATGCGGGAGATCCTGGCCGCACTGACCTTGTTCTTCCCGCTCGACGACGAGTCAAGGCGCTGCATTGCCTCCCCGGCCTCGCTCAAGTCTCTAGTCTCGGTGATGTCCCACGGCGAGCTCGTCGCGCGGGCCAGCGCTGCCGTCGTGCTCCGCGAGCTCGCCTCCTCCGTCGACAGGTGCACCGTCGAGGCCGTCTTGAGGACTGCAGGCATATGCGATGCGCTCGTTGGACTCGTCAGGAACCCGGTCTCCCCGCAAGCCACCAAGGCCGCGCTTGTCACGGCCTACTACCTCGTCTCCGGCTCCGACCTCGCGGCCGCCCGCCTCGCCGAGCTCGGTGCGGTGCCCGTCGTCGTGGAACTCCTAGTGGACGCTGACAAGGGAACGAGCGAGAAGGCACTCGCCGTGCTCGACGGCGTCCTGTGCGTCGACGCCGGCCGCGCGGCCGCGCACGCGCACGCGCTGGCCGTGCCGGTGTTCGTCAAGAAGATGTTCCGCGTGTCCGACATGGCCACAGAGTTCGCCGTCTCGGCACTCTGGCGCCTCTGCCGCGCGGCCGAAGAGGGCGCCGCCGCGTGCCGCGCCGAGGCGCTGCGTGTGGGCACGTTCCAGAAGCTGCTGCTGCTTCTCCAGGTGGGCTGCGGCGGCGTCACCAAGGAGCGCGCAAGCGAGCTGCTCAGGATGCTCAACGGCCGCTCCAGAGGCAGAATCGAGTGCATCGAGACAGTCGACTTCAATGGGCTCAAGAGGCCATTTTGATCAGCTTAGGGAGACAATTTCAGAGCATTTTTCTTTTTTTTTTCTGTGAAGATTGATTTGAGATTTAGATCAGATGAGTGGATAAAAGATACGGATATGCTGATTAGGATTAGGAATTTTTTTACACTGTAATAGCATATTTATAGGATAAAAACGACGACAAGAGGTAGGGTGAATAGACGCCTTATAATTTTCTGTGAAATAGATGACCTACTCTTTTTTTACCTAACGTTTCTCAAAAACGCACAAACGGAAACGTAAACTTTAGAGAGACAAAGTAAAAAAGAAAGTTCTAAAACAACATAACTCCAAAAATAAAATATGAACCATATACTTTATTCAAGACCATTTTATATGTTTTTGAGCACAAAAGGTTGAAACTTGAATGAAGAATAAAGGAAAAAGACAATTAGTAAAAGAAGCAACTTTCCAAGTTGATGGTTTAGAGACAAGCGAATTCAAGACCCTCAAATATATGAGTATACGAACGTTTATGCCTCTAGCAACAAGAAAAATAATTTTCTAAGGTTGAAATATCGCAGCTCAAAGATAAAAACGAAACTCAATAAGAAAATCATAATCGAAAAAGAAAAACTTGCAAGGGAACCAATATAGAGAGAGACTAGAAGGAGTAGAATTCAAGCATATGCAAAATATAAACTTCATTACTCAAATAGGTCAGCCATAATTTAGACAAATTACAATGATTTTTCTTTCAAAAACTCTCACCAATTATATAGGTTAAGCACTTATCTTACTCTTATATAAAACCTTAGCACTAGGCTCTTAAATAGGTGGCATAAGGGGCTCAATTGGCTAGTTTAAACTCTCTTATAGCCCAACCACTCTATTTATAGTCTTAGAAAACTTGGCTTTTAAGTTTCCTAGCTTGTTACCAAAATACTAATCTCTTATAGTACACTTCTACCTACCACCAAGGATATTTTGATCTATTTCTTGCTTCGTCCATTGAATGGCTGCAGCGCCTTCACGACGGTGCCACATACTCCTCTAATTCTCCCACGGTTTTAAGGCCGAATCGTAAAACCCTTTGCACCATAAGCACAAAATGGGTTTTAAAAAACAAATAGGGAGAAATAAGGTTAGACTAGTGTCTCCGAGTTTCACTCAAATATAAGGGATAGACTTTGGAAAGACCTTTGCACTGACAGTTAGGCTAGAAGCTATTACGATTCTTCTTGCTTTTGCGGCATCCCAGGGTTTCAAGCTATATCAAATGGATGTCAAGAGTGCTTTTATAAATAGTTTCATACAGAAAGAGATGAACACATCAAATACCCACATAGAGTATACGAGCTTCAGAAAGTTTTGTATGAGCTTAAGCAAGCACATGGGGCTTGGTATAATAGGGTTAGGTCTTTCTTGTTAGAGCATGGATATGTCATGGGATCGGTTGATAAAACTGTATTCACTCTTAGGCATAGCAAAGATTTCCTATTTGTTTAGATTAACGTGGATGATATCATTTTTGGTGTCTCTTCTCATGCACTTGTGACCAAGTTTGCATAAACTATGAGCAGGGAGTTCGAGATGTTGATGATGGGCGAGCTCAACTTCTTCCTTGGACTTCAAATCAAGCAATGCAAGTAGGGTACATTCATCCACTAGACGAAGTACACCAATGAGCTGTTGAAGAAGTTTAACATAAGCGATGTGAAGCCCTTGGCGACACTGTAAGGAACAGTGACGTCCTAAGAGGGGAGGGGGTGAATTAGGACACTTAGAAACTATTCGGTTCCAAAAACTTCACAAGATAAACCTATATTCAATTTTATCTAAATGTGCTCTAGGTTTATCCAGTGTATCTACTCTACCGCTTAAGAGGATTGCAACATACTCTAGCAAGGTAAAATACAAGTATGTAAGTACGAAAATATAAATAAGGTAGAGAGACAAACTTGGCACAAGGAATTTTTATCATGTAGTATCGATGACACGAATGCCTGTCACACTCGGTTTTGACGGATAAAACTAGATACGGCTTATGTGTGCCCAGGATGTTCAACACACATAAGAATGTCACAGGTGAAGTAACAAAAGCAATACTTAATTAAATAAATGTTAACTCTTACAACAATTGATATATATTGTCTTCTATGCATATATCTGCAACGGAACAGAAGCACTGGTGCCCAACAACACCGTAGGCAACCGACCGGGAGACATACACCTAGAACGTCACAACCTCGTCTTGATAGTCTTCAACATCTTCACTTACTGAGTAACACCACACATGTCGCATGGCATAAGGAAATAGCAAGTGTGAGCACATGGCGCGCTCAACAAGTATGGGAAAGATAATGATATGCATGCTTATATCAAGAATAGGCTAACACATGGTATATTTGCGTAAATGCGAGTAATGAAAAGATATTTGGACTCAAAAAGCATTAAACAATTATGAAGTGAATATAACTCATACAGTGCAACACCCAGCATACAAGGCTCCCCACCTTGCATACTATAACCATCTAGTAGTCCCTGTACTATAATCAAAACCACAACCATCTAGTACTCCTCGTACCAGAACCATAACCACAATTCATAACCATAATCCATAATCATAATCCATAATCATGTGAGGATCCAAGTATCCCATAACCGAGGGCACGACTGTTATAACAGTTTTACACTCTGCAGAGGTTGTCCAACTTTACCCACAAGTCATGATTTCCATGTTACCGTATTCATGACACACTTAACACACGCCAGTGGTGTGTCACTAGGAGATCACTGCAAAGAATTGTCTATTGATTAGGTCCTGGTACTCCAACGATTGCCAGCCAGGTGTCTAACCAATATGCTAAGCCTTACCCAATCAGCCGCGTGGTTGGTACGATATTTCTTGGGTTGTCGCTTCATGAACCGATCCTTATATATGACACTTGAGCAAAGACTATCCAATAGGGAAATAACCAACAAAACCTAACATCTCTACTTGGAACGTATCCATAAGTCCACAACATGAACCACCATTATCAAACCAACAGGGACATAACCAACAAATTTCTTGGAACATATCCATAAGCCCACCACATAAACCACCGCAATCAAACTAACTCTTTGCTCAAGTCCTAGGGTTCCATGTTACTAACAAGTTTATCATCACTATTGCATATATCCACTAAACATGTATATGATAAATCCCAACATCCCAAAAGCATGGCTAAGCAATTCTACCCAAGTGACTCATATCAACTACCAATGAGGCTTCAAGGAATGTAAAGGAAGAATTAGGTAAACCGAAACATAGGTGACTAACCATCAAGTTGATAGACATTGCATGCAATTTTGTAAAATAAAATATTTAAAATATAGGTTCAAGATGATCAAGGACACTTGCCTTTTACCCAATGTTACTCAGTGTTGATGAAATATTGGTCTTGAAGTCCCTTGAACTGCTCTGGAACGTTGTCGACTAATTGCAAATTCTATCGACAAATAAAACAACATTGAATAAACACCATTAAACTCCAAATAGCCAAAACAATAGGAATAGAATGATAGACTGGGGTCTTTGATTGGACTGGACAAAGAGAATGGAATTGATTGGACTTCTCTCGAAGATAGATGAAAGATCTAGGGTTTAGGTTTCACATGAAATGATAGAAAAGATTAACTGATTAATTAACATGAGGGACTTACAAAGTTAATATATTATTTTAATATCATAAACTCATGTTTGTGACACAATAACATGTAGATCTGGCCGGGACTTATATGTCAATGTGACAACCATAAATTTACTAATCAAAATAATATCTTCGTGTTACAGGGAATTAAATATTAATGATGGAAAATTACTACAAATATAGGAGAATTGATACTTCAAATTTGCATGGTTGGATAGATCATGATTTTAGAAAAATTTGAGCACAAGAATCACTCAAATCGGAGCTAAAACGAGTAAGTTATGGCTAAAACAATTTTAGGGATTAAACCTGAAAAAGAAAAGGATTAATTTTGAATAAAACAGAAATTTTAGGGTCCTTGTTGTAAAAATAGAGGGACCTATTTGAAATTATGGAAAAGTTTAGGGACTGATCTATAAAAAGGATAGGGTCTTTTTGTGAAAACAGGAAAGCTCAAGGGCCTACTTGCAAAATTGCCAATTACTGGAATTCCTTGAAATTGAGAATATTGAGTGGGCTGCAGATTGGCTAGATTTTGTGACATGGCTAGCTAATAGGGATGACACATGAGCGGATTTGTTGATGTGGCACTAGATGTGGCGGAGTGACATGGCAAAGCTGTGATGACTGGGTTATGTGGACACATGGCAAGCTCTGATTGGCTGGCAAAGGGGTAAGGGACAGATCTAATTCGGACCTTTGATTTTGAATCGGGCGGCTGAGGGAGAGGGTCGGTGGTCTGACCGCAGCAAAGGGTGGCGGCGAGCATGGTGCGGTGGTAGACTCGCCAGAGTTAGCCGAAGAACTCGTCGCTGGTGACTGATCACGATGGAGAGCAGCAGAACAGAGAGAGGGCAGCATGAGGAGCTTACCTAGGGCAGGAAGAGGTTCGGAGAGAAGATGCGGCGGCCCGACGACGTGTTGCATGGCGGAGAAACTTTAGGATCTCCCTGGGATCGATTTATTGCGAGTGAATGGCGACGGCTAGCGGCGTAGTGCAATCATAGGAGTTCGGTGATTCCGATTGGGGCATCGGCAAGACCAGGAGACCACCGAGGTGGCCGGGCAGCGTTGAACAGCGGCGGTGGGCCACGGTTGTCGATGAGGAGGACGCTTCGGTGGCGTAACACAAAATTGAAGGCACGGGAGGGCGCGGAGGAACACGACAAAGCTCTAGGATGGTTCGTCATCGGCAAGTCGCGACGGGAAACGCAGTTATCTGAGCTCGCCGAGGAGCATCAATGGTAGCCAGTGGCGGTAGAGCTTGGCGACTCGGTGAGATTGACATGGGGAGGCGACAGTTTTTGGCTAAAAGAGACGAGGGAGGGTGAGGGAAACTCGATCGCTACTTATAGGCAGGGGAAACTCAGACTCGAGCTCGGCTAGGAGTTCGGGTCGGAGACGACGAAGGGCGCGGGCCCACGTGACAGCGGCGCAAGGCGATGGCAGAGAGAGGTAGGGCGCCATCAACTGCGGGTGGATGCAGATCAGCCCTGACAGGCGAGCGTGGAAACAGGCCCGAGCCAGCCCAGGCAGGGAGAAGGGTGGAGGGGAGGGCTGGCTGGTGAGTTGGGCTCAGGAAGGAGACTGGATCGGGCCAACAAAAGAAAAGAGGGGATGTACTGGGGTGTTCGGGCTGGCGTGGTCCAAGGGAAAAAGAGAGATCGAGCCAAAGAGGGAAAAAAAATGAGAAAGGAAAAGTGATGGGCTAGGCTGAGTTAGACTTAGGATTTTGTTGAATTTCATAAAACAAAGAATTGCAAATGGAGCCAAATAAAATATCAATTAAAACCTATAAATTCTAGAAAAATTTCAACAGGCTTTTGAAATCATTTAGAAACCAAATAAAATATTTTGAAATCATGAAAACATCTTGATATTTTGAAAATAAAATATAATTCAAAAGAATTCAAATAAATCCAAAGGAGCTAAAATAAAATCCAATAAAAATCCAAAGGAAACCTATATGCCTATTTTCAACATGAATGCACCCAATCAATTACTATCCTTAATTCAAATTTGAATTTGAATTTAGGAATTAAGATTTTTCCTATTCTAATTATTTAACCTATAACCTAATCTTGGAAAATTTTAGAAATTTGCGAAATCTGAAAATCAGGCTGTGACAACACCACCCCTAGTCCACGTTGGAGCTCCACAAAGGATGTGCTCCCAGTCTGCACGACTCTTTCGGTATCGGCTCTTGAGATACTAAGTCACCAAAACAAAATCTCAAGAACAATGAGCCACCAAGGCAGGGGTCTCCGCATCCCTGTACATGTGTCTTGCCACCACTCCACACTAAGTTGGAGGGTAACCAAGCTTGAGCCACCAGGGCCCAAGATGCCGGTGAGTCACGAAGACTCCAAGGTGACGACGTACTACTCGGTGCAAGCTAGAATTACTCCTTGATCCTTTCTTCAAGCTGTAACACCTAGCTACAACTCTAGGCCTATAAGCATAAACACTCTCTAATCTTGTACTTAATTTTCTTGGATGATCACTTTAAGTATTTTGGTGGCTTGGATGTCTTCTCAAGTGTATATGAACTTCCTCTAGACTCTAGCAGCATGCCACACCTCAAATGACTAAGTAGAGGGGTATTTATAGCTTCAAACCCGCCAACTAGACATTTTCTCAACGGCTCAGAAAAAGCTGTTAACACCAAATGATCAGATGAGAACATTAGTACTAACACCAGGTCATCTAGTGAGTACAAACTCAAAAACTAGTCGTTGAGAACTCCACTCAAAGCCTCTGTGGACACTGGATATTCTAATGTGCCTTCAAATCCATCACCGGACCTTCCGGTGAGTTATCTTGAGTCAGACCGCGCTACTTCTTCTCTATGTAAAATACTCTGGTGCATTCATCTTTGTGATTACCGGACTATCTGATGAGTTGATCTTCATTCTTCAGCACTTGTAGTCACCTCTACAAAAATACTCTGGTGCTATAGTCTGGTGTACACAAACCAAGCACCGGACCTTCAGGTGGGTTGATCTTCAGTCTTTGCACTTGTATTCTTCTCTGCAAGAAATGCTCCGGTGCTATCCAGTGCAGATCACTGGACTATTCGGTGAGGTCCTCAGTCTTCTACCCTTTGTCAAAAATGCTTCAGTATGTTTAACACATAAAGCACCGGACTATCCGGTGAAGCTATCAGCCTCTGTGCACAATACTCCAGTGAGTGTAAACTCTACTGTACCGGACTATCCGGTGAGGTCAATTCTCCTGGGACTTCTTCAATTCAATCAAGCTTTGTCTTGGCCGTGGTGGCTGGTGAGTTCAATACATAGAGCACCGGACTATCTGGTGAGGCTATCGGCCTCTGTGCACAATGCTCCGGTGAGTGCAAACTCTACCGCACCAGACTATCAGGTGAGGTCAATTCTCTTGGGACTTCTCTAATTTAATCAAACTTATTTTCGGCTGCAGTGGCTTCTTGATTGCATCCATGAGACCTACTAACATATATTCTTGACAAACATGTTGGTTCCAATGACTATATTGTCATTAATCACCAAAATTACAATCATGACCTAATAGGGTCAGTTTCGCTACAGACACCGATGACTATTTTGACTGTACTTGATTCGGATGAAGATGGCAGAGTAGTGGACCAGAAGGAGTTTAGGAGCATGATTGGCTCCCTCCTGTACCTAATAGCGACAAGACTGGACATCCACTTTGCCGTCTGCCTCTGCACGCGCTTCCAAGCTTTACGGAGAATATCTCAACGCCAATCAGTGAAACACATTCTGAGGTACCTAAAGCACACTCTCGAGGATAGACTTTGGTTTTCTACTTCCTCTTGGCTTTCTCTTCGAGATTTTTCCGATGCGGATTTTGCTGGGTGTAGAATTGACAGGAAGAGTACTTCTGGTATATGTCATTTCTTGGGTACTTCTCTTGTGTGTTGGTCTTCTCGCAAGCAGTCTAGTGTTGCGTAGTCTACTGCTGAAACTGAATATGTAGCTGCTGCTAGCTGTTGCTCATAGATTTTGTGAATAGTTGCTACCTTAAGGGACTTTAGGTTAGATTTCAAGAGTGTGCCACTTTTGTGTGACAACACCAGTGCCATAAGCTTAGTCAATAATCAAGTCCAGCACTTCAGAGCCAAATACATAGATGTGAGATTCTATTTTCTGAGAGACCACTATGAGAAGAGGGATATAGACTTGAAATACATTAATACCCAACACCAGTTAGACGACATCGTCACCATCCCTCTATATGCTTCTAGATTTGCCTATTTGAGGGGAGAACTTGGTGTATGCCATCCCTATGACATTGTGTGAGGGGAAGTTGGCTTTGTATATACTCCATTTTACTTTCGTTGTATTTGCATTGCATCGTATCATGTAAGATAATCATAGTAGTTGAGTTTTGACTTGTATATATTTATCATTTTTGATTGCTTGACTTGAATTTGGACTAAGATGAGTAGTTGTGCGGAGCAAGTTTTTAACCTTAGGCTCCTCTTGATACTTTGATATGAAACATTTCAAACAAGCTAGCTTTCCTTAAGATGAAATTTGGTAATTTTATGAATCATGTAGACTATGAAATGATACATTCTTGATCACCATATTTGTAATTGCTTTAGCTTAGTCAATGCTGGTGTTAATGCTAGTTTGATGAATATCTTGCTCTAGGATTCTTGGTTCTAGTCAGTGGATTGGGGGAATATTGCACTACGTTTTCTGTCTTTGTCAAATATTTAGCTCATGATAGAACCTTGGGGGAACATGTGTTTCTTGTGTCGTAAAGACACTACTTTACTTGATCATGTGAAAACTTTATTCTTTGTAAAAATGTGAATAATCTTGTGAAATCAAGTATCTTGTGCTAAAATGTGATCCAATATGGTTGTCTTGAAGCCTCAAGGTGTTTGCCGTACCCAGTCGCGTGACACTTCGCTTGGATAAGAGATAACTTGAGGATAAAAATGAAAGAAATATGCTTAATTGCTCAATTTTGTTTTAAATCACTTGATCTAACTAAGTCTTGGTTTCATATGTGAGCGTTTGCAAAGCCTACTGTCATGAATGCTTGTTTGCCTAGTTTGAGATTAAAGTTGGCTAGTTCTTAATACCTGTATTGCCTCAGCATGGGTGGATGCTTATGTGGTGGTCGCTTTGAACATGATTCGGCTATGAGAAATTAAATGCATCAACTAATTCTTTGGGTTTAGCTTGTACAACTTCATGTTCTTATGTCACTATTTCTTTTTGAGCCTTTGTGCATTTGTGAGTTCCATCTTCTACTTTCCATAGCCCTTTGATGTTTCTAGCTTTTGCAAATATTTTATGGTATACTTGTGAAATCTAATTAGGATTGCACGTTCATGCAATGCATAATATTTTGTCCTTGATGTTTGTATTGCCAAAGGGGGAGAAATGAATCCAAAAGGGGGAAAATGGAAAATTTGCACCAAAATTTTCATTTCCCCCTTTTTCATTCATTTAAAAATCGGCTCAAAAAACTCTCCCAACTCGAGAAATCTTGCAAATCAAAGCGCTAGAAGAATCAAGAACTCAAGAAGTATCACGCTTGAAGCGCACTTCTATGTCATCAAGCAACTGAGATACAGAAAGCAAGTTGTATCCTAGATGCTCAACTAATGCCACATCTTTGAGAGTGAAACTCTCATTTACCTTTACCATTCCTTTGGCCTTCACTCTATCATTTCAATCATCCTCGAATGTGATGTACTCATGATGCTTCGTTGGGGTGAGGTTGGAGAATCATGATGAATCTTTGGTCATGTGGTGCGAACAACTGGAGTTAATGAGCCACTTGTTCTCCAGGCCTCCGCCTGTCACATACGTATGAAAAGAATAGAAGGTGGATGGCTCAGTACTGAGGTTAGTCAAAAACCTCCTGGGAATCCAGTACTAGGTCATCCGTCCTGAAGCAGAAACAATAGGTGTATGCAACTTGACACCAACATGCTGGGGGCAAGTACCACGAAGAGGAAAGCATGGTCCGCCTAAGCACTGGGACTCAAAGCCCCTTACATGTGGGCCAAAACCATATGAGTCATGGTAAAATCTATGCTGAACAACGTCTCTAGGAAGAGACTGAAAAATGCTAGAGATTCATAGGTAGGAGTGAGAAAAAAAGCTCATGTACACCAACGGAGGTACGTACATGTCCCGTGTACTCCACTCCCACTCACACCACTCATCTCTCCTACGGCGAAAGAAAAAACCAACCAAGTGACCCTCCTACCGTCAGCAGGTGCAATGGTAAAGTCTCTCCGGATCTTGGCTATTAGGCTCTGTCATAGGGGCTCTCACCTTAGGTTATGGAGCTTTCTTAGGCTGTGGTGTCGGTTTCTTCTTGATGGGTTGTGGTATGTCATTGATTTTGGACTTCTCAGCACCTAGGGTAGTATGTGTGGTGAACACAGTTTTACTTTCCACATTGTATGCCACCCTCTCAAAACCCAACCCAAGAGCTAAATCCGTCTTATCATCACACATCTTGGTCTTGGCCAAGATTAAATTCATTTTTTCTTTGTCCTCTGAGCACTTCTCCACTAGAGAAAGGAGGTACTCATTTTCATAGAGAAAGGAGGTACTCATTTTCAGTCAAAAGCTTTTAAACTTACCCTCTAACCCAGCTAAGCTTGTCCGAAAAGATAATGCAGGTGGAATGGTTCGGCTGCATATCCTTCAAACACCTAGCACTCTCCAATCTAGTTTCTAACTCCTTAAGGGGCTTTTCTTTCAGTTCAACATCCTTTGCAAGCAAAGGGCAATTCTTGCAAGCACCCAAGAGAGTAGACCTAGACTCCTCCTCAAGGAGCTTGTTCTCGGCACTCTCAAGCATGACAATCAAACAACTCTCACACTTGAGCATGCACATTCCAAAGCTCAATAAGTTCAGTCATGACAATCAAACAACTCTGACACTCCTCAACATCAGGCCTAGACCTAAGCAATGCAAGTTCAGAAAACACATACTCATACTTAGACCTAAGATATTTTAACTCATGCACAACTTTCTTAAGTAACCTATCTTGGCTAACAAGAGCATCATTTAAGGTACCGACTTAGATGGAAAGCTGGTCGTAGGAAGGTAATACCTCGGAAGGATCAAGCTCGGGGTCGCAGTCATTCTCATTCTCATCTGCCATGAAGCAGAGGCCAGTGAAGTCCTTAGCCTTCTTCTTACTCTTCACTTGTGGTTCCTCCTCCACCGAGCTCTCCTCCGAGCTTGAAGAAGTGTCAATGTTGTTGAGAGCCGCCACGAATGCGTAGAAGCCTCCTTGGCCGTCTTCTTGGCCATCTTGTCACAGTTCTTCTTGATGAAGGACTTCTTGTTCTTCTTCTTGTGCTTGTTGTAGTCGTGGTCGCTGTCCTCCTTCTTCTTGAGCTTGAGGCACTCCTCCTTAAAGTGAGTAGTTTTACCACACTCAAAACAAGCACGAGAACCCCCTCTACTTCTATCTTTTCTATTGTTGTAGAAGTGAGTGAACTTCTTCAAAATGAGCGCCAGGTCCTCATCATCCAGTGCATCCACCTACTCCTCTATGATAGAAACCAAGGAAGCAAAGAAAATCCACTCTATGAGGTGTTAGCACAAGAAAAACTAGCTCCAGCCTAATTGCCACCACTAGGTCCTAAAACCAACACCATGTTCTGAGACAGGAGGTTTCCGAGATCGATCTGAGCCACCTTGGTTATTTCAGTAGACTTGAGCTTGCTGAAGAGTTCATCACAAGTTAATGTGTCGTAACTTGGTGACTCTTCAATGCCCGAGATCTTAACTTCCCATATGCTACGGTCAAGAGAATAGAGAAGCTTGGTCGCTCTCCTATGGTCAGAATAGGAAAAAAAACACCAATAATTCTAAGGTTGCTAACAATTCCATTAAAACGAGCAAATATAGCATCCAAAGATTCTTTATGGTTCTGTACGAACATCTGGTATTCCTGGTTGTATGTGCTTTGGCGCCTAGCCATGATCTAATTAGTGCTCTCATTGAAGACACTAAGAGTGGACTAGATCTCGCGAGCAGTATGGGGGTGCTGACCCTGTTAAACTTATTACGACTCAGGCTAGTGAACAATATATTGCAAGCCGTGTTGTTGGCCTCATATTGTTCAATCTGCACCAGAGCAGAACGAGCAACATGAATCACATTGTTGGAGTCCATAATCTCTAATATTGCACTTCCTTGGTTTAGGGGATAAGCCTCTGTGCGCACCTTCCAGTATGAAAAATCTCGACCATCAAAGAACGGAATTTTCCCACTTCTCTCCATTGTTGCCTAAGGATCACAAAGCCGGTTAAGGTCAACAAGTGATCAAATCAGTTCTGATACCAATTGTAAGACTGAGAATGACGACTAGAGGGGGGGGGGGGGGGTAAATAGGCACCTTACAATTTCTTGCGAATACATGGCCTACACCTTGTTCACCCAACGCTCCTCAAAAACGCACAAACGGAAGCATAAACTTTAGAGAGACAAAGTGAGAAAGAAAGTTCCATGGCAAAATGACTCCATGGATGGAATATGAACTATATGCTCTATTCAAGACTATTCCATATGTCTTTGAGCACAAAAGCTTGAAACTTGAACGGAGAATAAAGCAAAAAGACAGTCATCGAAAGAAGCAATTCTCCAAGTTGATGTTCCAGAGACAAGGAGATTCAGGACCCTCTCAAATATATGAGTATATGAAATTTTATGCCTCTAGCAACAAGCACAACAACTTTCTAAGGTTGAAAAATTGCAGCTCTAAGGTAAAAACGAAAATCAACAAGAAAATCACAACCGAAAAGGAAAACTTGCAAACTTGCAAGGGAACCAATAGAGAGAGACTAGAAAGAGGGGAATTCAAGTATATGCAAAAATATAAACTTCATTACTCAAATAGGGCCCCATTTTAGGCGGATTACAAGGATTTTTCTCTCAAAAACTCTCACCTATTACGTAGGTTAAGCACTCATCTTCCTCTCCTCTAAAATCCTAGCTCTAGGCTCTCAAATGGGTGGCACAAGGGGCTCTAGTGGCTGGTTCAAACTCTCTCATAGCTCTACCCTCTATTTATAGGCTTAGGAAACTTGACTCCTAAGTTTTCTAGCTTGTTTCCAAAATACCCCTATCTTAAAGTACATTCCTACCTATCACCGAGGACATTTTGGTCCATTTCTTGCTCCGTCCATCGAACGGCCGCAATGCCTTCATGACTTAGCTTCGCCTCAATACAAGTTTCATGATAGTGCCACATACTTCTCCAGTCTTCCTACGATTTTGAGGTCCAAACATGAAACTATATGTACGCTTCTCAAAGCGTGACTCGCCACTTGCTTACACCTTAAGCAAGCACTTTGATGTCAACATGTATTCTCCGTCTTGCGATCATGACCGTCGGCTAGTCTCTCCCACTCCCGATTCCTTAGGCCGCCTTGTCACTTGCACCGGCATCCCTTTCACTTGACTTTGTCAACACGCCATCTTCATCATCCGTTTAATACTTTGCTTGACCTCCACGTGTACAGCTAGGATAATCCTTGACTCCGCCGACCTCCTTTGATCGTCCGACACCAAGCACCCACTTAGCCTCGATCACCCTCCATCGACTGCCAAGTTATATCCGTCACCTGCACACCATGAGACAAGTAAACACATTTCTCCAACTCTAACTCAGTTAGTCCATAATCAAAATGCTCAAACCAAGCTCAAGCAATTCAAAATTCAACAAACTAATCGACAACCTTGTCAATCACTCATCACATATAAATCAAGACACATTTCAACTTGGTTTCTCAATATTCATAGACAAAGAGATCAACACACATGGCAATTGAACATTCTTTCTTGCCAAACACATCATTTTGCAATTTTTCTGAAGCTATTTGATCGCTTGATGATTTCAAACCAAAATGAAAAGAGGAAAGATGAGCTAAACCAAGAGATGAAGTAGAGACAGAAGGACAAAATTCATGCCATCTTATTTTGGCTACTGTTGCCCAATGTTCAGACTATTCATGTACTTCGTTTCAGTTCATTTAATGGTTAGATTTGCATGAATAAGTGCTTGGTTGATATGTGTGATGAGTAATTGAAAATGTTTGAGTTGAGTTGGACTTGGTTAGCATGTTTTTTTTGATGCTTGTTCTTGTTCATAACTAACTCGAGTTGAAGGAGAATAGAATTGGAATGATTTTCTCTAAATCTAGGTGATTTGTTCTCACCGGAATATCCAGTGCCTGGGAAATTGGTTTCACTGGATGATCCGGTGTGGTGCTGATGCTAACACTGGAGGTTTTCAGTTTGGCGGCAAAATTTGAAATGGGCACCGGATGGTCCGGTGTTGGCTACTTGTGTTTACCGGACTATTTCTAGCAGAAAAGGATGCAAACTGGGTTCTGGTGAGTTGTACTCACCAGACAGTCTGGTGATGAGCTGTTTGAGCACCGGAGAGTACACCAGAGCTTTTTCTTGCAGAGAGGTGCAATTGAGGATTTTGGTACAGTGGCAATCACCAGAAGGTCCAATGTGTGCAGAGTTGAACACGGACTAATCACCAGACCATTTGGTGTTCACGTTTTCTACAACAACATGTTCTGGTGGAGATGAAGGCACCGGAAGTTCCAGTGACTGGATAGTGAATGCCGAAGCACTGCACTAGAAATTTTCTTGCAGAGAGCAAATTCTCTGAGCGCAAAATGGAGTTGAACTCACCGGAGCATTCGGTGTTCATGTTTTCTGTAAGATGTGCTTTGAGTTAAAGTTTTTGATTTTGTGCTAACCTGGAGATGTTTGGAGTTTAGAGAAACATGTTTGCTTGTCTCATGGTGTGCATGTGATGGATGCAATTTGGCGGTCGATGGCGGGATGATCAGGGCTAAGCGGGGAGCTTGGTGCTGGATGATCAAGGAGGTCGGGCAAAGTCAAGAATGATTCTAGTGTTAGGGAACGGGCAAGCTACGCTAGCCTAAAACAAAATTTTTCTACTGCATTCACCCAGGAAATTATGCAAGTAGGAGATCATAGATCATTACCACTCGACGCGTAGTGCAGCGGAAGAAGAGTTAGAGTAGACCGATCTAACATCATGCATATCAAACTCCTCGAGCAACTTCTCAATCAGATCTGCGACAAGCCCCGCGCATGTGGTCACGCTCCTCGACCAACTCCGAGTAGGTGGTCATGCTCCTCGACTAACTCTGTGTAGGTGGTCATGTTAATCGATCAACTCTGAGCAGGTGGTCGTGCTCCTCAACCAACTTTGAGCAGGTGATCGTGCTCCTCGACCACGTCACGTTCAACTCATCGAGAAGATCAACGCCACAATAGCAGCAACACCTATATGGTATCCACACATACCGGGCAGAAACACCGATCACCGATGTGCTCGCACTGCACGCGTGGCTAGGGTTTTTGGAGATCGTGTGGAAGGCTACGGCTAGGGTTTCAGAGTGGCTTAACCTTCGCACGCCCTACCCACGCCTCTCCTTATATAGATCTCGCCAATGGGCTCCCACGTTGGATGCCCTTTAGGACTCTAATTTCTCATGGATCACAATCCAATCAAAACCCATATGCGAATCCAATTCGCATGTTTGTTCCAACCCATTAAGTGTGTGACCCGTTAGGTTCATGTACAAATGGCTACGACTCGGAAACCCTTCCAAACCGAAATCAATAGTGGTCCTTAGCAGGACATGCTGACTCCCGAGTATATATAAAAGATCATATCGGCTGAACCTTGATATACACATACACCGATCCCTTCGCCTCATGATACTTGTCAAGCTCAAGGCAAGATACATGCCACCCTTGTGATAGCTCGACCATTCACTTGATCAAGTAGTGGATTCATCATGATTAACTCTTTAATCATATTGGCATGGCCATGCACCTGCTCAATCTAACTACCTCGAGGGGCCCAGAGATATCTCTCCTGTTATCAAGGAGGGGAAAATTCCATCTTGATCGCTCATACCGCACGACATGTTTCATGACAAACCCCAAAACTACTTTTATGACTACCCAGTTACGGAATAGTGTTTGACAACCTCAAAGTATACCACTACACATTCTGGGAATCAATGACGATCTTAGGTCTAAGGATCGTGCAGGTACACCATTTGAGATAACAACTGACGGCATATCATAAATAACAATCCCAGCAGTATCTCAAGGTGGGTTTATCCAACATTATATTCTTTAACATAAATATCCACATTATTGACCAAGTATCTCTATACCTATGATCCATGAAACATAATCATCAATCAATAATGTGCTGGTCTTATGTATCATCACAATGATATGCGACCAGAGATCGACTAAGAATAATATCATGATATAAACAAAGAGTTTCATGAACAAGTCACATACTTACCAATCAATGTAAACGATAATCATTGTTGGACTAACACATTATTCTGTAGTACATGAACATAGATGTGTGATACAATCATCTCTATGATTGCCTCTAGGGCATATCACCTTTCATCTAGTGGTACATGTGGAGGTCAAGAAAGGCATGGGATGGAGGTTGATGAAGATGGTATGTTGACAAAGTCAAGAGAAGGGGATGCCGGTGCAAGTGATAATACGGTCCAAGGGATCAAGAGTGGGAGAGACTTGCTTGTGATCACTTGTTGACTTTAACCAGCTTTGTGATCCTTAGGCGAGAATGGAGAGAAGTAGAAAAATTCCGTTCTTCGATGGTCAAGATTTTTCATATTGAAAGGTGCGCATGGAGGCTTATCTTCTAAGCCAAGGAAGTGCAATATGAGAAATATTTGATTCCAACCATGAGATCTCTGTTGCTCGCACGACTCAGGTTCAAACTGAATGGTATGAGGCCAACAACAAAGCGAGACATATTTTGTTCACAAGCCTGAGTCAAAATAAGTTTGACAGGATTCTGCACCTCAGTACTACCCGGGAGATCTGGTCTACTCTAAGTATCTTTCATGAAAGCACTAATCATATTAAGGCTAGACGCCAAAGAACATATAATCAAGAATACCAAATATTTGTGCAAGGATCCAAATAGTCTTTGGATGCCATGTTTGCTGCTTTTGATGAGATTGATAGCAATCTTATATCAATTGGTGTTTTGCCATACTCTGACCACGAGAGAGCGATCAAACTTCTCTATAGTCTTCACCGTAACATATGGGAAGTTAAGATCTCGAGCATTGAAGAGTCATCCAATTATGACATATTGACTTGAGAAGAACTCTTCAGCAAGCTCAAGTCCACTGAGATATCCAAGGTGGCTCGGATTGGTCTTGGAAACCCCCTGTCTTAGAACATGGTATTGGTTTTCGGACCTAATGGTGGCAACCAGCCTAGAGTTGGTGTTTCTTGTGCTAGCACTTTATCTAGTGGATTTGCTTTATCTTTCTTGGTTTTTATCATAGAGGAGCAGATGGAAACACTTGATGATGAATACCTTGCACTAATTGTGAAGAAGTTCACCCGCTTCTAAAATAATAGAAGAGATTGGAGGAGAGGGGGTTCTTGCACTTGTTTTGAGTGTGGTGAAACCACTCACTTCAAGGCAGATTACCCCAAGCTCAAGAAGAGGGAGGACAACGACCACGACTACAACAAGCACAATAAGAAGAACAAGAAGCCCTTCTTCAAGAAGAACCACGACAGGATGGCCAAGAAGGCGGCCAAGGTGGCTTCTAGGGCGTTCGTGGCAGTACTCAGTGACATCGACACCTCTTCAAGCTCGGAGGAGGAGGAACCACAAGTGAAGAATAAGAAGAAGGCTAAGGACTTCATCGACCTCTGCATCATGGCAGATGGCAACAATGACAATAGTGACCCCGAGCTTCAGCCCTCTGAGGTATTTCCTTCCTACGATCAGCTTTCCATCCAAGTCAATACCTTGAATGATGCTCTTATTAGCGAGGATATGTTACTTAAGAAAGTTGTGTGTGAGTTGAAGGATCTTAGGCTTAAGTATGAGTCTGGGTCTACTGAACTTGTATTACTTAGGTCTAGGCCTGATGTTGTGGAGTGTGAGAGTTGTTTGATTGTCATGGCTAAACTTGCCGAGCTTCAAAATTTGCATACTTTAGTTGCCCGTTGGCTTGCAAGAAGTGCTCTTTGTTTGCAAAGTATGTTGAACTAAAAGACAAGCACCTTAAGGAGCTAGAATCTAGATTGAAGAGTGTTGGATGTTCAAAGGATATGCAGCCTAACTATTACACTTGCATAGTCTTTCAGGACAAGCTTAGCTACATTAGAGGGCAAGTTCAAAAGCTTTTGATAGAAAATGAGTACCTCCTTTTTCTAGTGGAGAAGTGCTCAGAGGGTAAGGGAAAAATGAATTTGATCTTGGTCAAAATCAAGATGTGTACTGACATGGCCGGTTTGGCTCTTAGGGTGCGTTTTGAGAGGATGGCTTATAATGGGGAGAGTAAAACTGTGTTCACCACACCTACTACCCTAGAAGCTAAAAAGTCCAAGATTGATGCTACATCACAACCCATCAAGAAGAAGCCCACACTACGGCCAAAGAAAGCATCACAACCTAAGGTGAGAGCCCATCTAAGGGAGCCCAAAGTGACCGGCAGTCGAGTTCCTGAGAGACTTTACCATTGCACCTACTGTGAGAGAAATGGTCACTTGGTTGGGTTTTTCTTTCGCTGTAGGAGAGATAAGTAGTGTGAGTGGGAGTGGAGTACCTGAGATATGTACCATCCCTCTGTTAGGGTAGATGAGCCTTTTTCCCACTCCTACCCATGAGTCTCTAGCGCTTTTCAGTCTTTTTTTAGAGGCATTGTCCGATGTGGATTTTACTATGACTAATATGGTTTTGGTCCACTT
Organism: Phragmites australis; assembly: GCF_958298935.1. Classification (NCBI taxonomy): domain Eukaryota; kingdom Viridiplantae; phylum Streptophyta; class Magnoliopsida; order Poales; family Poaceae; genus Phragmites; species Phragmites australis. Next base: position 10,567,777 of record NC_084928.1, read on the forward strand.
CTAAGAGGCTTTGAGTCCCAGCGCTTGGGCGGACCATGTTTTCCTCATCATGGTACTCGCCTCTAGTGTGTTGGTGTTAAGTTGCATGCACCTACTATTTCTGCTTCAGGATGGATGACCTAGTACTAGATTCTCAAGTGGCTTTTGACTAACCCCAGTACTAAGCCATCCACCTTCTATTCTTCTCATATGTAGGTGGTAGGTGGAGGCCTAAAGAACAAGGGGCTCGTCGACTTCGGTTGTTCGCGCCACTTGACTGGAGATTCATCATGATTCTTCAACCCCACCCCAATGAAGCATGACGAGTACATCACATTCGGGGATGATCGGAAAGGTAGAGTGAAGGCCAAGGAACGGTAAAGGTAAATGAGAGTTCCACTCTTAAAGATGTGGCTTTAGTTGAGCATCTGAGATATAACTTGCTTTCTATACCACAGTTGCTTGATGAGGACTTGGAAGTGCACTTCAAGCGCAATACTTCTCGAGTTCTTGATTTTTCTAGCACTTTGATTTGCAAGATTTCTCGAGTTGGGGGAGTTTTTGGAGCCAATTTTTTTGAGTCTTCAGGTTCTTCTCGGTGTTTAATTGCCCAACCTTCTTCTAAGCTTTGAATGTGGCATAAGAGACTAGGGCATATGAGCTTTGATTTGCTTACTCGTTTGAGTGCCCCAGGCTTGATCTGAGGATTGCCCAAGCTCAAGTTTGAGAAGAACCTTGTTTGTACTCCCTGTCGGTATGGCAAGATGGTTGCCACTCCTCACTCGCCAGTTAATTTGGTGATGACTGAACGACCAAGAGAACTTCTCTATATGGACACTATTTTCCGTGTTCATTCGGCGGGTGGGAAGTGATATATACTTATCTTGGGTTTTCTTTCTTGTGAGCAAGGATGAAGTGTTCTCACACTTTCGGTGCTTGGCTTTGAGATTGTTCAAAGAACTTGCTAGTGCATTGAAAGCAATTCAAAGTGATAATGGCATCGAGTTAAAAACTATCTTTTTGATGCTTTCTGTCTTGAACACAACATTTAGCATCAATTTTCTGCCCCGCATGTTCCTTAGTAGAATTGTGTGGTTGAGAGAAAGAATAGGACTTTTGTGGAGATGGCTAGGATGATGCTCGATGAGTATAGGACTCTTAGGAAGTTTTGGGCTGAGGCCATTAGCATAGCGTGCTACATCTCTAATAGGATTTTCTTGCACTTAATCTTGAATTTGACTTCTTGTGAGTTATGCTTTGGGAGGAAGCCAAATGTTTCACATTTGAGAGTTTTTGGTTATCGGCGCTTCATCCTAAAGCGTAGCAATCTTGACAAGTTCAAGTAGCACTCTTCTGATGATATTTTCTTGGGGTATTCTCTTAATAGTAATACTTACAGGGTTTATAATCTTGATACTAACACCATCGTGAAATCCTGTGATGTTATTGTTGATGAAACAACCCCTTATGCTAGTTTTGCCTTTGAGTGTGTAGGAGATCAGGAGATGAGCAAGATCATCTTTGCAGATGGTGACATTCCAGCTCTCGGTGATGACGAGGATGATCTACTACTTCCCTCGACCACACTTGGTCCAGAGCTGGCTCCTACTTCTACAACAGCAGAGAGTCCTGCAGCCTCTACATCAAATTCAGCTGCTCTTGAGCTTGCACTAGTTGTGTTTGAGGAGGTGGTTCTCTCAATGCGTGAGGCTTCTTAACACATTCAATGGCGATACCCTCCACACATGATGATAGGAGATCTCGATGAGAGGGTAACTAGGTCTAAGTCCACTCACCATGCTCATTTTACTAATTTTGAATTCGTTGCTTCCTTTGAGCCCCATGATTTGGCTTTGTGAAAATTGCATCTCTTGAATCCTATGTTAAGTTAATCAAATGAATCATCAAATTTTGAGCTAAAATTTAAAAACAATACGGTGGCTTAATGCTTCATATGGTTTGCCAAAGAAGTGAACCTATGGTTGCTAAAGTTTACTTGAGGACAAGAAAATGATTAAATGATAAATTTAACTTGTGCTTTTGTCATATGCTAAGAATGTTCTTTTTTATCTTGTCAAACTAAGGCTGGGGTTGATATGTGGGTGTTTGCATAGCCCGTTGGGTTGAACTTGGTTGCCTAGTTTGAACTTGACATAGCACTAGTTTCCCTAATCTTTGCACTGATTATGAAATTGTGGATGCTTTTGAGGTGATATCTTTTTGATAATTGAACAACATGATCAACTTGTTATACTCCCGGTGCTTGAGACATGAAATCAGTTGGAGACTTTATGCGCCTTTGAGTTATATTTTTTACTCCTCATAGTGCTTTGATATCTATAGTCCTTGCAAGTGCTTTGTGATCTATATGTGAAGTTTTGTAGGTCTGCATCTCATTTGCACATCTTTTGCATTACCAAATGGGGAATAAAATGGGTGATATTGCATAAGAAAGGGGAGCTTTTACATTCATGTGTACCTTTGTTGCATTCATGATGAATCCATTGCCAACCAGGGGGAGAGAAAAATGATACAAGAAGGAGAAAATCCAATGTCGTAAGCTCTGGTTGCTTCTTTTTGGCTTCAGACCTTTTCAATTCCATCTTATGCTAAGTGATCTTGTTCTTTCTTTTCTTTGGTATTTTGATCACTTAGATGTACTTATTGGTTCTCGGCTTCTATTCTTTCTTTAATCTTCATGTGTGTTGTCAATGGACTCATCAAGGAAAAGATTGAGAAACTAGGTGGATAAATGCCTTGGTTGATATGTGTGATGAGTCGTTGACAATTTTTGAGTTGAGTTGAACTTGGTTAGCATGTGTTTGTTGATTTTTGTTCTTGTTTATAACTAACTCAAGTTGAGGAAGAATGGAATTGGAATGATTCACTACGTGAAAAAAAGCTCAAAAGTGATGGGTCATTATCGACATTGGTGACGGGTCCTGCACCCGTCACCCCTAACCATCACTAATAACCAGTCATAAATGACGGGTAAGGACCCGTCACCAATAACATCATTGGTGATGGGTCAAAACTTAGCTCGTCACTAATGAATGTAATAAGTGACGGGTCATAACTGTGACCCGTCACTAATGTTCATTGTAAAATAGACACACAAAATAGTTGAGCTGGAGTGATTAAATGGACATAACTTTTGCATACAGACTCCAATTTTGATGTTTTATGACTCTACAGACATCTAAAAAAAAGTTACATCCGTTTTTCTCTGATATTGTTAGGTTCAGATAATTTTTCAAGGTGGAAAATTGAGTTCTTGCCCCTAGAAGTTTCTACACCATTTTCGGAACGCCGTTTGTGCCTATAGAAGCTCCCTTACATCAAATTGGGCAGAAATATACAATGGTTCCTATTCTAGTGTTGCTAAGATGAGACAAATAAGAGATAAATAAAAAAAAATATTTGTGAATACACTACTCTAAATCAAATTGCTTTAGAAATGATATTTGCTTTTACCATTTTACTACACATTTTATGGTTTATAGATAAATGCATATTTTACTGTTGGATACAGGAAATATATATTGTTCGACAGCTATTATATAGTTATTATTTTTAATTAATATAGTAGCTAGATTTATAATTGATATATTATGAAGGATATATTATATATGTCACAACTACGTAAAAAAATTGAAGTGTTGATGGGCTCTAATGTTTTATCAAACTGTTTGACTAATACATCTAATGATTGACTAATTAAGATTCCTTCATCTATTCTGTTTCATCAAACTGGTCAATAGTGATGGGTCAATACTTGAGCCATCACTAATGACTCTCTAGGATGACTCATCACTGATGAGTTAGTCATTAGTGAAGGGTCACAACTTGATCCGGTGTGTGCATGGTCGAACACTAGATTAATCATTGAACTTCTTTTTGAGGGATTGCACTAGTTGTTCTGGTGGAGATGAAGGCACCACATGTTCCGATGACTAGACAGTGAACACCAGAGCAATGCACTAAACCTTTTCTTGTAGAGAGCAAATTCTCTGAGTGCAAAATTGAGTTGAACTCATGGGATGATGAGTGCTTAGCTATAGATGTTTTGAAGTTTGGAGAAACATGTTTGCTTATCTCATGGTGTGCTGGTGATGGATGCAACTTGGCGGTTGACGGCGGGATGATCGGGGCTAAGCGAGGAGCTTGGTGCCGGACAATCAAGGAGGCCAGGTGAAGTCATGGATAATTCTAGTGGTACATGTGGGGATCAAGCAAGGCATGTGATGGAGGTTGATGAAGACGGTGTGTTGACAAAGTCAATTGAAGGGGATGCCGGTGCAAGTGACAAGATGGCCTGAGGGATCGGGAACAGGAGAGACTTTCCGATGGTCATGATCGCAAGATGGAGGATACACGTCAACATAGGAGCGCTTGCTTGAGGCAAAGCAAGTGGCGACGAGTCACGCTTTGAGAAGCGTACAGAGAGTTTAACGGTTGGGCCTCAAAATCGTCGGAGGATTAAAGGAGTCCGTGGCACCATCGCGAAGCTTGCGTTGGGGTGAAGCTAAGTCGTGAAGACGTCATGGCCATTCGATGGACGGAGCAAGAAATAGACCAAAATACCCTTAGTGGTAGGTCGGAGTGTACTACAAGAGAGAGTTATTTTGGTAACAAGTTTGGAAATTTAGGGGTCAAATTTCCTAGGCCTATAAATAGAGATGTAAGGCTATGAGAGAGGGGTAACAAACCACTTGAGCCCCTTGTGCCACTCATTTGAGTGCCTAGTGTTAGGGTTTTAGAGGAGAGGAAGATGAGTGCTTAGCCAACGTAATATGTAACACCCTAATTTCCTATTTTGTGAATTTTTAAATTTTTCTCACAAATTAGTGATAGAATCACCATTAGCATAGGGTTAAAATGATATTTTCAAAAGTCAAAAATAAATAACTTAGGTTACATTTTGATATGTTGCATTAATGCTAGCTCTGTAGTTGCAGTAGGCCCCATTTTCTCCTTCTCTGAATTTTTTGGGTGAAAAATATTTTCAAAACTCATATGAATTCGATTTAGATGCAAATTAGAAATAAAATTTGAAAGAAATAAAAAGAGAAACAAAAGAATTATCAACCCCGGCCAAAACCCCTTCAAAATCTCGGCCCAAAAACCCTTACCCCTGTCCCTCTCTCTCGTTGGGCCGAAGCCCGTTCGCCCCCTCCCTTCTTCTCAATTTCTGGCCGAGCCCACCTCCCGAGATAGCCTCCTTGGGCAGCTCCCAAGCCGCCCCCACCCTCGCTAGCCAGCGGGCTGGGCTCAAGCCGCGGTGAGCCAAGCCGCCCGCCCGGCTCCTTTTTTCTTCATTTTGACCGTGCCTGAGCTTCCTCCGGCCGCAGGACGTTTCTTCTTCCCCATTCCCTCTCCTCTCCTTGAAATGGTCAGATCCGAGCACTTATGCCCCATCACGATTCCTCCCTCTGTTTCCCCCTCATTTAACCCCCTTTCATTGCTCTAATTCGTGCAAAAAGCACCGGCCATCAAAGCCATGGCTGCTGCCCCTTCCCCTTCAATTTTTGGCCACTCCGCTAGTCCTATCATCTATTTAAGCCGATCTTCTTTTTCTCAATGAGGTTCCACACATTTTGCACCCACTCACGTCTTTTTCCCTATCAAATCGCCATCGCCATTGCTTCTTCTTCGGTTCCGATGAGGAGCTCTGCCACCGCCACCATTTCACGCCAACTTGCTGTTTTTGGCCTCCTTGACCGCCCCTTCGTCTCCGTAGGTGTCCCCGGAGTTGATTATATGGCTCGTCGTCACTGTTCGTCGCTAGAGCACCCCTCCCGCTGCCTCACAGACTACTGTTGCTGTCCTCGCTGTCGCTCGGCCACCCTGACACCTTTCCGGCCTCCTTGTTGCTCGAGATGAGCTCGCCGGCTCCTCCCCGCCATTTTTTGCCACTCGTCGAAGTGTTCCGGCTGTTGGAGCCCGTTTCTGGCCAACTCCAACTGCGTTCCGATCGTCCACCACTGACCCAAGCCATCTAGAGCCATCGGTCCATCGTCCGGTTGACCCGGTCCATGAGTTTTCTAATAGCAAACTAATTCTATTTTGTTTTATGTCATCATCATCACACAATAATCTAGTTTTTCAATAAAAAATAATCAGTTTATTCTCTCTTAATAAGTAAAATTTGCAGAAACACCCCTAGAACTTCAAATGCTTATAACGTTTTGCCCGTAGCTCTGATTTAGGTGATCTTTGCGCTCAAATTCTCGTAGCGATATGTAGAATCTTTTTATAGGATTTTATCTAGTTTTAGTGCTGTCTGGTATACTGTTCTTATGTTCGATTGTGTGCTCATGTAGATGATTCAGTCCAAGTGCAGTTCGGGAATTTCCAGGAAGAAGACTTTGAAGGAACTGTGTATCACCTTGACAAAGGCAAGTGTCTTGACCATGTTGAGAGCCCAATTTTAATATAAAGTCAGATTTTACATAACATGCATACTGTTTTTATGGTGAAATGGGTGGTATAGCAAACACTAACTTTATAAATAGGTTTTACACTTGTAGATGTTTAATCCTCAAGTAATGTCATGTTTTTGCTTAGCCATGCTTTTAGATGAACATGTAGTATCTAGGTGATGAATCATGAGCTATAAAACTAAAAGTTGAGATAGAAAGTTTGTTATAATAATTGGTGCTGTTAATGGAATTAGCAACAAGGAATCTAGGTTTTCGGCAAGAAGGGTATGTTGGTGTGTGCCTGTTGATGTGTTCTAGGCATGGATATCTTGGATGGATATGTTTGGTGATTACCTTGTGGGATAGTCGGCGGTCTTGCCCAGACCATGTTAAGCACCGGTTCGTGGAGCGACCACCCATGATAATAGTATAGCCACTAGACCTATATGGTACGGTTTGTCTAAGTAACTATATATTCTCCTAGTGGTGTGTGAGCCAGTTCGATGTCTAGAGATGGAATGGGTACTTCTCGATTCTACCTGGCATAATAGGGGGCTTCTAGGGTGGATAGGGGGCTTCTGGGGTGGAGGGTTACTCCACTTATTTATGACTGTGAAAACTCAGTGGGCGAGTACATACTGGGAGACTCTTTAGAAAAGCCTCGTAGTGATCTCTTGGCGCATACCCCCGGAAGTATGTAAGGTACCGACGGGTACTGGCAACAGAGATGATCACAACTCGTGGGTAAGGTGTACAAATTCTGTAGATTGTCAAATTGAATATTCAGCCGTGCTCATGGTTATGAGCGGCATAGACCCTCACATGATTATTCGAATGGATATTTTTTCTTGGTTAAGAATTAGTCAGATGGAGGTTAAAGGAGATCTGTTGCATATCTTTTCTTTTGAAAAACTGCTTTTTCGTAGCTTTAGGCTAAAAATTGGCTTTTATGCAAATAAATCCTAGAGAATAGGAAATCTTGGTTCAAGCATCCATGTCATACTTTCCTCCACTTGCTGAGTATTAGAACTACTCACACTTGCTTTTCAGAAGGTGAAGCTTATGAAGAATTTCCTAAAGACGGTGCAAAATTCTAGGCTTGGGAAGCTTCCAGTCAACTGCCTGTGGTGTGGAGCTACGCTGTGTAATTTTTTTTCTTTCGACCCGTGTGGTCATTTTGTAATATATAACATTGTAATAATGAGCATTGTGTCTGTTATCCACTAATGACGTCGCTATATGTATGTGTAAACTGATTCTGGCATACATATAGTTTACATTTAGTTTTGGTCTTAAAACCAGGTGTGGCATAATAGGTGAGAGTTTTTTAGAGAAAAATCCTTTAATCCTCCTAAAATAAGACTGGCCACTTTGAGTAATAAAGTTTTTTGTTTTTCCATATGCTTGAATTCTCCTCCTTCTAGTCTCTCTGTTGGCTCCTTGCAAGTTTGTAATGTTTCTCTTTTCAGTTGTGATTTTCTTATTAGTTTTTGTTTTACCTTTTGAGCTGCGATTTTTCAACTTTGAGAAACTGTTCTTCTTATTGCTAGAGGCATAAACGTTTATATACTCATGTATTTGAGAGGATCTTGAATTCTATTGTCTCTAGACAATCAACTTGGAGAGTTGCTTGTTTTGATGACTATCTTTTTTCTTCATTTAAGTTTCAAACTTTTGTACTTAAAGACATGTGAAATGATTTTGAAAAGAGTATACGGTTCTTATTCTATTTGTGGAGTCATATTGCCTTACAATTTTATTTCTCGTTTTGTATTTCTAATGATTATGCTTCCGTTTGTGCATTTGTAAGGAGTGTTGGATGAATAATTAGTAGGTCATTTATTTCAGAAGAAATTTATAAAACGCCTAATCATCTCCTCTGGTCATCATTCTGGATCCTACGCAAAGAAACACTAAACGTGTACAATTCGATCTCCACGTGTTCAGTTTGATAACCTGCTCGTTAATTTGCTTCATAAACAAAACAAAAATGAAAGAAACGACTCAACCACTTTGGTCTTCGATCCCAGAGCAATTGCCATCCATGTGTTCTTGTTCCCGTGGCTCTGCATGTTCGCACAGAAAAATCTCTCCTTTTCCTTGCTCAACTTTATGGATTTTTAATTTTTTACAACTACTTTATAGTTGTAAAGCGAAATATTTTGGTGCCAATTCATTACATGATTGCTGCTACATTTTGAAAAAAGTAAAATAAAGGCAGAGAAGTGCAGGAACCGAACACATGGATCCTGAACAAATCTGAATTGATCACGCGGTAAAGAAACCAGGGGTGGAGACTGTAGGCACCCTGAATTGTTTACACCAAGAAGAGATAACAGAGCAAAGGAAGACGCAAAGAGATGGGAGCGGCGTTCAGAGTTCGCTGATGAGACATGACGGCACCGATCATCGGACGGAACCACCGGTGGAGTCGTCGCCGTCCGTCGTCGACGGTAACGTTCAGCTCTGAAGTAAGCTACGACAGCTACAGAAGTAGATGTATACGGACGGAGATGAGACCGGCGACCCGGTCGGCTACGACACTGACAGTATGATAGTAGTCTTTACTATACAGCACCAGTTTGTTTTCGCATCATTTATTTTCCTACTCTTTTTTCATCTAATAAAAATCTTTAAATTTAAATAATATATTTATTTTTATTATCTACTATGATTCTTTCCCTTGATAAAAAGAAATATTATCCTCTCGAGCTCCATCATATACTATTTCAATCTCCCACCTCATTACCGACTACGAAAATGAGACCGGTTTTACTGAAAAATAAGTGAAAAATTAGGAAAGAAATTAGTGAATAATCTTCTCATCTTTTTTAAGATCTCATCTAAAATCAAACTATGATATTACTCCGAATATATTCATTCAATGGCATTCCTATATCATAGCAATATCTTTATATCTTAAATTTGTACTTGATATTACTATATTTAATATTTATATTTTTATTATACTGTACGTATACTTAGCTAGTACATTAGTAGACTAGTAGTGAAGCATGCCAGTAGCGAAGCGCATACTTTTCTCTTTCTCTCTCTAACCAAATGAAACCAAATGGACCGGCGAGCTGACCTCTCGCCATCAGGTCGCAAGTCCTACTAACAGTGATGTCCCATCAATTCTGAGAAAGATTATAACTGGCGGCGTGTTTGGAACGGAGGAATTTCCGACAAATGGTTGAGCTTTCATGCGAAATTCTGCGTTCGAAATGGGATCGAGTGCTTTGTTATCTGGCCGTCATCGATTGATGCTTTCTTGAATGAAAAACGATGGACGGATGGATAGATTCAGATCATAGTGGCGTCAAAGACATGGTGTACTCGGTCGTTCATTGCTTCGTTCTAATCGTTGGGTTTGGACGTCTAGACCGACGGGAGACATTTCTTTATGGAGCCTTTTGCGGGTGTTGACTGATGACTGGTTCAACTGAATTACTAGACGTATTGACGTTCGTTTGTCCCCTACTTCCCCAAGTGGACTCCATATAAACTTTGGTATGTGGTCTCCGTTGTTCATCTTTTGTTTGTTTTTTTTTGGCATGTTAGACCCTGCCATGTCAAATGAAAACGAGCTAGTTATTGGTAATTGCGTAATTTCATTACGAGTCATATGTATAAGTTTTCAAAACTTCTAAAAAAACCTCAAAGAAACGTTCGTTGGGGGATGAACCCTCATGATCCTGAGATGGCCGCAACGGGTAGAAGAAAGACTTCCCCGGAGATGAAAACACAGCCCGCAGCTTCGGGGACCCTCGGAGGCATGACTAGGTGCGGCCAGCGACCCCGGAGTAAGGGTCCTAGTAATACTATAGAAACCCTCTTTACTGCTAACCGATAAATCCTCTTCACTATCGGTTTTCTAGCTGATAGTGAGCAACGACCAGTGATGATATTCGATTATCACTGCTAGCTTGGGACGTCAGCAATGAAGGTAGTTATCACTGTTGGCTCAAGACTTCAGCTGGCAGTAATGCCCGTAGAGTCACTGTCGACCGGTGGTTTCGGCCGGCGGTGATCCCCGAAGGATCACTGCCAGCTGAAGCCTTGAGTCGGTAGTGTTTTGCCCCCTCTCTCTCCTCCCTCCCACTCTCTCCTCTTCCTCCCCATCTCTCTCTCCTCTCTATATTCATATAGTTCATTTATAAACAACACACAAATTCAACATAACCAAAATAATTAGAAGATAAAGATAATATATACATTCATACAAACACAAAAGCAGTTTCCATGCATGCATAAGCTATATACAAATACAAAGTAGTTCACAAGTTAGTATGCATGAATCCAATGTAGTTCTCCGATTACACTAATTGAACAAAAGACTGCCACCCTAGTGCTTGGGCTTCTTCACCGCCTTCGAGGACGATCCATCATCACCATCCTTCTTGTGTTTTAGCTGTACCATCGCAAAAGAGCTATCTTCAATAAACACCTTACTGTTGTCTAGGTCTGGTTCCATTGTAACTATCTCATTTATCATACAAAACTAGACAATATTCTTGGTCCCAAAACGTTTGCCCTTGTTAAGTAGACGATGACAATTAAACTCAGTCTTGTAATTCATAAATATATCTATATTTTCATAGACAACAATAGAGAAGTTTCCTTCAAGAACGAATAATCAGAGAACATGGTTCACTTTATAGTAATGGTCAACAGTGGTGGCCCTCACAGCAGCGAAAAATACATACTCGACCTTGCCAAAATCGACACCAAGCTGACAGACTGTCAACTCAGGCACAGAAACAACACCATACCCCAAGCGCCTAAGGTCATTGAAAAAAACCCATAGCGGTGCGAGCGGCTCTTGGTCCTTCTCCTCGTCGGGGGTGAGGGCAGCGGCGACGCGAGCTAGGTCAAGTAAGTATACGTTCTTAGCAAGTAAATATAAGCTAGATCGAGCAAATTTCTATTCTTAGCATATAAATATAAGCTAGATCAAGCAAATATATATCTGTTCTTAGCATGTTTTGAGTATCATCGTAGAGAAAGATTAAGCATAAGAGCATCTGTTCTTAGCAGCAGTGAAAGACCAGAGTGACATCTAGCAAGAAAAATAGTAGCAGTTCATATGTCATGACCATAAGCAATTGAAGTCACAACATTAAACTACAGTAAAACTCGACATAATTGATGACCATAATCATGGTTCTCAGAATCATTATTCTAGTTGGCTCCAAGACCCGATGGGTCATGCTCCCTAGCTAGACAAATTGACTACTTTAGTAACTGGGAGAAGGGCACAATGCACAAGTGATAAAAGACCCTCTACACATACTTAATTGATCAATCTATATTTCGCACAGTTGCTATCTAAATATGCAAAAAGGTTCACCAGAAAATGGCAAAGCGTCCTATAGGCACAAAATCAAGTCGGCCAGCCCAATAACAAATAAATTCTGCTGGATGAACCTGTAACAGAGAGAATATGGTAGCTGAATTAAGTGAATAGAGTAGACAACAGCTGATTACATCTCAATTCAGCATTGCCAAGCAAAATATTCAGTGATCAGGCACTGAAACAATATGCAAAAGGGCCTAAAATCACTGAACTACCTCTAAACCCAAATTCAGCATTTCATATCATCATAGAGCAATGTATAACAACACTCAATCAATTCTGTCTAAAGGACAAATCATGCACAAAACAAATCAACTAGACAGGATAACCTAAAATTGATGTCAATCATAATCAAGCACATATCGCAGCACATACAAATCATGTAGCTCATCATCACAATCAGGTATATAACCATCATCTGAGAAAGTGGGCTAGGGCTTTCTTACCTTGGAGAGATCAACTAGTGAGGGCGGTGGCGAGCTGGAGAAGTAGGTGGTCATCAGGCTCTGTTGGTGTGGGGGTAAGTTGACGAGGAGGCGATAGTGGCGTCGTGGTGGAGGTCGACGGCCACGTTGTGGGGCGGGGATAGTAGGGCTGGGCGGTGCTCTGGGTAGGGGTCGACCCTCCAAGTAGCAGGTACGGCAGAGCCAGGCGGCTGAGGTTCAACTTCCAATTAGCACAAGTCTCGATAGTGGTTGAAGAGTTGGGGTGGCATCAGGGAAGTGGTGGTGGTGTCGAGGCAAAGGTCGACGATAGGATAGAGGTGACATAGGAGACAGGACAGAGGCAGCACGAGGTGATGTAGGCTCCAGCATCGGCATCAGTGTCGGGAGGTAATTCGGTAGAGGGCGCAGGCGGAAGGGGAAAAATTCTAAGTGTCGGAGGGTGCAAGTGACGGCGATTCTTTTTTATAGGGGAGGTCCTTCTCTGCCAGCTCAAGAGGATGACCGTCAATGAAATGAGACTGTCGCTGCAGGCTCACGACTTAGACTGGCAGTGAAAGGTACCAGCCCTAGAGGTCCACCGACAGGTCAACAGGTGGGGGGGGGGTGAAGCAAAAAATTTGTTTGCGCTGCGCACACGCCAACACTCGAACCCACGACCTGCCCAAAGTAAGAAAGAACAAACCGTTCTGCTACTCAAGTGTTTTCGTTGTACTTGGTACTGACATTTTTTATGAACATTCAACTAATCTCCAACAAGCCAATATTCAAATTAATTTTAATTTCAAAATATATTTGTTTTAATTTTAACTTACTATATACCAAATTTTAAACCTAAGTTTGTTATATACCTAAATTTCATAATTTTTTTATAGTTCATCAACAATGGAAAATAAATATGCTCATGCCTAAATTTCTATATCGGAGCTTGCTAATTAATTTTAAAAATATAATTGGACCTTGCTATATACCTAAATTTTGTGACTAAATTTTCTATTTCATTAAAAATAGAAAATAAATATGTTCATACCTAAATTTATATATTGAAATTTGCTAATTAATTTAAAAAATATGATTGGACCTTGCTATATACCTAAATTTCATGGCCTGGTATGTCTTTTATGACATCACATTCCCCTTGAAGCAATTTCTACAAAAACAGAATAACTCTGTAAAGCTCGTATCAGACCACCCATTGATTGCCTTAATTGTAGCAGTGAAAGCATGGTATGTAACTTTGTGTTCTCCTTCTCATAGCCTAGGAAGATTTTGCAGCACCTACAAATAAATTACCTCACCATCTGCTACCGGTAATTAGCCCGGGTTGGAGGAGCCGCCTTTTGTATGCTTCCGCGTCCGCTTGGGATGAGTGTTTGTTGGTGCCATATTTAGAAATTTTTATTATTACTCAACCCTTATGTAGGACTAATTAAGTAAAAATAGAAAATAAATATGCTTATACATAAAGTTTTTATATTGAAGCTTGCTAATTAAATAAAATACAAAAAATATAGTTGAATTTTGCTACATACCTAAATATCATGGTTAAATTTTCTAATTCATTAAAAATAAAAAATAAATACGATCATAACTAAAGTTTCCATATTGGAGCATGCTAATGAATTAACTATAAAAAATATTATTAGAGCTTGGTACATACCTAAATATCTTGCTAATTTTTCTAATTCATTAAAAATCAAAAATAAATATGTTCATACCTAAAGTTTCTATATTGTAGCTTACTAATTAATTAAAATATATAGTTGGAGCTTGCTATATACCTTAATTTTATGGCTAATTTTTCTAATTCATTAAAAATAAAAAATAAATATTCTCATACATATAGCTAATGAAAAATAAATAATAAAGATATGTTCCACCATAAGCTACTAATTGAATCTTCCATATCATACATGAGGTATAATTGCACCTACATTGCCTTAAAACATCATGGCAGGCTCATACCATCATTGCCGACTCATATAACCAAGCAGCAGTGATGTCCTACTATCACTGCCGGTCGGTGGCTTTAGCTAGCAGCGATGATGGAGCTGGACATCACTACCGACTCAGGCCATCGGTCAGCTGTGATTCCCCTTAGCACTATCAATTCGCAAGCCACAATGATAGATTCTTCCCACGTGGCTTATGAATCGGCAGTGATGCCCCATCACTGCTGGCTCATTAGGAACCGGTAGTGATGGGCCAGCATATAAGGCCAATTCTGTAGTAGTTCAGTCCAACACCTCAGCAAGGAAAAGGACCTCTCAGGGGCCTCCGCGAGGGCTATGCGAGCCTTCAAAGATGGGGATGAAGGTGCCTACGTCAGGGCTGAGGGAAGATGTCACACCTAGTTTTAACGAACAAAATTAGATGCGGCTTATGTTTGCTCAGGATGTCTAACACACATAAGGATGTCACAGGTGAAGTAACAAAAGCAATACTTTTATAGAATAAACGTTAAACTCTTACAACAATTGACATATATTATCTTCTATGAAGATATCTGCAGCGGAACAGAATCACTAGTGCCCAACAACACCGCAGGCAATAAACCAGGAGACACGTGCCTAGAACGTCACAACCTCGTTTTGATAACCTCAACATCTTCACTCATTGAGTAGCACCACACGTGTCGCATGGCATAGGGAAAATAGCAAGTGTGAGCACATGGCGCGTTCAACAAGTGTATAGGAAAATAATGATATACAAGCTTATAACAAGAATAGGCTAACACATGGTATATTTGTGTAAATGGGAGTAAAGAAAACAATAATGGAATTTAAAAGCATTAAGTAGTTATTGAGTAAATGTAACCCATATAACCCAACAGCTAACCATAACCACCTTTCGAACCATAATCATCTGGTATCACCAGTACTACCATACCATAACCATACCCATTTCACCACCATATCCAAAACCATAACAAAAACCATAACCCAAACCAACTAATCATATGAGGATCCAAGTCTCCCATAACCATGGGTACGACTGTTATAACAGTTTTACACTCTGCAGAGGTTGTCCAAATTTTAGCTACGAGTCGTGATACCCATGTTACCATATTTGCAAGATACTTAACACACGCTAGTGGTGTGCCGCTAGTAGATCACTACGAAGCATGGTCCATCAATTAGGTCATGGTACTCCAACAAATGCCAGTCAGGTGTCTAATCGATATACTAAGCCTTACCCATATCTGCCTCGTATTTGGTACGGTATTTCTTGGTTTGTCACTCCACAAACTGGTCCTTATATGTGACACTTGGGAAAAGACTATCCAATAGGGAAATAACCAACAAAACCTAACACCTTTTCTTGTAACATATCTACAAACCCACCACATGAACCACCATTATCAAACCAACTCCATGCCCAAGTTCTAGGGTTCCATGTTACTAAAACTAGTTCATTATCACCATTGCATATGTCCACTAAACATGTATATGACACTTCCCCAACATCCCAAAAGCATGGCTAAGTAATTTTGCCCAAGAGACTCATATCAACTAACACTTAGGCTTCAAGGAATGTAAAGAAAGAACTAGGTAAAACCTAACATAGGTGACTACCCATCAGGTTGACAGATATTGCATGCAATTTTGTAAAATAAAATATTTAAAATATAGGTTCAAGATGATCAAGGACACTTGCCTTTTACCCAATGCTACTCAGTGTTGACAAAATCTTGGTCTTAAAATCTCTCAAACAGATACGAAGCTTTTAGATCATGCTTTTAGAAAAAATTGAGCGCAAGAATCACTTAAATCGGAGCTAAAACGAAAAAGATATGAAGCTTTGAGGTTTTTCAGGGGCTATTCTGCAAAATTCCCTGATTTATAGGAATTCTTGGAATTATTTTTTACTGAAAAAGCTTGAATTGCTGACTGTACACGATGACTGGGCAGATCTATTGACATGGCAAGTGACTGGGATGACACATCGGGCAAATATGTTACGTGGTGCGATGAGGTGGCAGCTGACTGGATTGTGTAGAACACATGGTGCTTCTCTATTGGTGGCCGAAGGGTTATATTGATGATCTAATCTTGGGCATTCAGATTGAGCTCGAGTACAGTTGGAACCTCGTTGCCTACGTTGGGAGTCAACAGCGAGCGGCGGAGGAGCAAGAGGAGCCAACGGGGCTCTTACCACGTGCAATAGCAGGGTCGGATAGGCAGTGGAACAAGCCAGCGGTGAGAGGAGACAGCGACGATCCTCGGAGCTCGGCGTAATGAGTGCTCCAGTTGCAGAAAGTTTATGAGAAGAAGCAAAATGACTCTGCGTGAGCTTGCAGTGCTGAGGAACTACTCAGAGGGGGCGGAGACAGCTTGGTGCGGCAGATTCATCTCCAATAAGATTCAACAATTGTGGCGGCGGCGCTTAGGGTTCTCAGTGTCTCGGTGATTTAGGGCACAAGGGCAGCGGGTTTGCATCGGAATCAGCCAGAGGCTCATTCGGGTGCTACTTATAGCCCTAAGAAGGCGTGTAGGTTCAGGAATTGGCGGCAGTGTGGCGTTCTTGATTCAGACTTAGCCGGAGTATGAGAGAGAGACAACGATGGCGTGGGCCCATGTGGCGGCGTCGCAAGGTGATGGTGGAAAGGGCAGGGGCACGTTCAGCAGCGGGATGGCAGGCGAGTGTGCGCGGGAGCGGGCCGAGTGGGAGAGGGGCGGCAGCAGCGGCTGGGCCGAGCTCATGCGCTGGGCCAGGGCACACTAGAGCAGGCCAGGGGAAAGAAGATCGGGCTAGTGGGTTGGGTTCGGCTGACCCAGGTGGAAAGGGAGGATGGGCTGGGCTTGGGTAGGGTTAGGCTGAGATTTAGATTTGTTTTGGAATTTCTAAAAGTAGAAGATAGCAAATAAAATCCAAATAAAATATCAAATGAAGCTAAAAAAATTCTAGAATTAGAAACCAATAAAAATATTTTGAGCTTATGAAAATCTTTTGATATTTTGGAAATAAATATAACTCAAAAAAATTCTAAAAAACTCCAAATGAGCTCAAATAAAATCAAGGAAAAATCAAGAGAAACTCAATATCTCAAAATAAAACCTAAGTGCCTATTATTCTAAATCAAATTGAGTTTGAATTTAGAAAATAGGATTTTTCCTATCCTTATTATTCAACCTATAATCAAATCATGGAAAATTTTAGAAATTTGTGAAATCTAAAAATCAGGGTGTGACAGAAGACGGAGCCATTTTTGATCTCTGAAGGCGTGGGCCCCCTCCGCCCCTCATCTGAAGCTGCCCTTCCGCTTAGACCATCTCCAACCATATTCTCTTCATTTCGTTCCCTTCCCGATTCCCTTCTCTGTTCCCATTCTCTTTATTTCTCTGATCTCCAACAGTTCCCATCGAGGGGAATCGTGAAGGGAAAGGAGAGAGAATCTCGTCCTGGAGGGAATGACCTTGGGAATCCCTTCGTGACGGGAACCATGAAGGGAAACTGTTAGAGCGCTGAAGGGAACGAAAATCCCTTCACGATGGGAATCTGGGCTGTGAAGGGAAACGCTTAGCAATGGTCTTAGAGACACATCAAGCGACAACATGAGCCACCATAAATACCTTTGTGTACCTCTGGAAGTTGCTTCAATGCCCTCAGTAGGGTTAGCCGTGATGACATTTTTGCAATACATGATAGGGGCAATCTTGTGATCAGCCAGACCATGAGCATCTATAAATAGGTGGCTTCAATGAAAGGTCGATTGAGCCATTTTTCACCATTTGCACACTCTCCCTCCATCTCCTTCACTCTCTCATTCTCCATTCTATGGAAGCTTGAGAGAACTTTGCTATAGTGGTTTCGTGCCATAATAGTTGGTGTTGTTCGTGGGGAGATAATGCCCAAGAGGAAGTCAGTGAAGAAGCAGGCCAAAAAGAAGGGGGCTACTGGCGCGCACGCATCCAAAGCCGCACTTGGCTTCCTTGCCTCGACACCGCTCCGGAAGTCGAAGTGGACCAAAAGAGGAACTATTGCACGTCCTCCCCACGAGGCACAACCGACAACGGCGTCCTCCTAGAGGCGGTTGCCAGCAAGCCAGAGGTTGTTATCGGCAATGTGCCTAGCCCGTCTAAGGCTCTGGCGACCCCGAGGGTCCCACCAAGGGATCCTCCCATTGGCGACAGTACCGTAGAGGCAGAGGCTTGAGCCGGGCCGATCGTGGACCTACAGGTTGATCTTGAGTCCCTACACAATGAGCTACATATAGCATGGTAGGAAGCCGCAAACGTGATGCTGATGCCGCAGGTGGTAGCTTCACACGATGATCCCTAAATGAGCTGGAGGATGGACAATTTGTCCCGGAGCGCCCGAGGTTGCACGTGATACACCTCTATAGTGAAGATGGGCTCCATCAATGGCAGGAAAGTATTTGAACGTAGGATGTGTCTAGTGGAAATTTTGAATCTAATATACAAGTATAAAATTTTCTAAAAGTATAATATATTTTTATTGTAAATTCAACAAATAAGTTTGAAATTTATGAAAAGTACAATATAAATAGTCCAAAAATTAAATAAAGTCTTACATAGATTGATACATATAAAATTACAATACTTACTCTAGAACTCTACTTTACGTTTTATCATAACTATGAAAGTCTCAATTATGTCATCCTCACTTATCTTGCACAAGATATCATGCTCAATAAATGTGACTAAACAATCATTCAATAACTCATCACACAAACTATTTCTCAATTTATTCTTCACTAGACTCAATGCTGAAAATACTCTTTCAACACTTGCTATCGCCACCGGTAGGATCAATACCAAATATTAGTAGCAAGTACACCAAATCATAAAGAACACACTTATTTGTTTCAACAAGCCTAATAGAGAGCTCGCCAAGATTGTTTAGGCCTTTGAATCTATCATATTTTCTCATATCATGAATAAAATTATTAAGTTGAATTTTAAGTCTTACTAAATCCATGCTTGATATGTCCTTGGAATAAAACTTGGCAAGTCTAAGTACCTTATGTATATCATAAGAAGCAAATGAATTAAATGGATTCAAGGCCGATATGCAAAGAAGCAACTCCATATTAACCTCATCGAACCAATTGTCAAGCTCTTGCCAAATTTTATCAATGACACCAAGATATACTTCTCTTCTATAATGATCATCAATTGTTTGTTCAAGTTAAAACCGTGGGGATCTTCTATGAGGCACATACTTACCATTCAATATGGGAATGTCGATGCTATATATAATGCAAAATAATGTAACCTTTCCTTGAAAGAATTCTTCCCACCCATGAGATCTCAATTTTTGTATTCTTTCCTTTGCCAAACTCACAAGTGACATTGCATTAAAAATATTTTGGCCTCTCTTTTGCAAAGACTGACATAACTCATTTGTGTATACAAGGATTATAAGCATCAAGTGAGCATTGAAAACAAACTCAAATAACTCAAAAATATCAACCATAGCATGTATGTTCGGCCAATCACCCCTTTGTGTGGGATCTTTTCGAGAGGTATGAGTACTTTTCGGATTGTGGAATACATATCAATAATGTGCAAAATAGTTTTATAATAAGAGCCCAATCGAGTGTCACCGGCCCTAGCTAACCCCATCTCTTGATTTAGTCCACTACCATTTTTTATTTCACCCAATTCAAGTGTTGTTTTTAGTTTTTGAGCTCTAACATCTCGAAGCATGTCATGAGTCTTACAAGAAACTCCAACAATATTCAACAAGTGATAAACTTGAGTAAAAACCATACACAACCATCATCTCCCTTGGCAAGAGCAACAAGAACCAATTGGAGTTGATGTGCAAAACAATGGATGCAATAAGCGGAAGGAGACTCTTCATGATCAATGTTTTCGGCCCATTAATCTCTCCTTTCATGTTACTAGCCCCATCATATCCTTGTCCATGGATTTGAGTAAGAGTCAAGTGGTGACCAATAAGTAAAGATTGAATTACTGCCTTAACTGACAAAAAAGTGGTACCAGCTATATGATCTACTACAAAGAACCTTTCACATACCCTTCCAAGTAGAATTGCATAGTGATCATCACCAAGTTCTTCAATTATGTGTCTAGTAGTTTTCTTGACACAACATTAAATAATTTGTTTTTGTATGAGACGAGAAGTCAAAATGCAATTTCCTAGACCATTTTTCGGAACCAACTTATTAACTTCTTCATTATTTTTTGCAAGCCATTTCAAAAGTTCAAGGAAGTTTCCTCTATTGCTAGATTCATCACTTTCATCATGTCCATGGCATGCCAATCCTTGATGCAAAAGAAACCTCAAACATCTAAGTGAATAAGTCAATCTAGCCTTGTAAAGACTTAGATTTTCTTGTGATATATTCACAAGAACATTATCAATTGGTTTACCTTGCACAAATGAGTTGTATTTCTCTTGAGCTATATTGTGAACACTAAATATACCCCCACATGTTTGTCCAATGCATCATTTTTGTTCCAATTTCCCCAACCATTCTTAATAAATTTACCACTTTCCTTGCCAAACAAATAACATACCATATAAAATGTTGCATCCTTCTCAACACTATATTCAAGCTAAGGGAATTTATGAAACCAAATAAGACTGAAGCGACGATCTTTACCGTATATTTTTCTTGTTTCATACTCATAGGCATAAGGTTGACATGGATCTTTTAGAATATATCCTCTCTAAACTGCATATTGATCATTGACATCGTAACTTGAAATAGACACCCTTAATCCTGGATTATATTGGAGACGATTAACATCATAAACTAGAGGTAGTTCTTATTCTTAAGTTTGCTCTTGAGCCACAATCAAAACTGAAGGTGGTTCTTGTTCTTGAGTTTGCCCTTTACTCACAACCGGAACTAGATGTTGTTCTTGTTGTTGAGTTGTCCTTTCAACTACAATCTTTTTTGCCTTTGCTTCATGTTTCCAAAAAAGTGACGCAATGTCTCCATTCCTCTTCATGTCTTAACAATTCTGCAACAAGTTTGCAAAATTGAAATCAACAACAAGTCAACACAAGTGCAAGAACTATAGCAAAACCATTAACCGTCCGCAATTGTAATTTGTAAGTTACATCAATTCACAAATTTAACTATCTTTCTAGCATTTTGTTTCTAATTTTAATTTTCCATGCTAGGTAGCAGATAATTAAGGCCAGGACAATTCGAAATCTACTGCTACCGTACCTCCACCATCAGTTATTGATTGTGTTACTAAATCAACATATTATTAAGCATATTGGAGCCAATCTCTTATGAAGTTCAATGCTGATGGTCTAAAGAATCCAAAGAGTTGCGCTAGACTGCTAGTATAATAAGTAACTGGGCTGGTTCATATGGTACCTTTTGCATGCTATTCAAAATTTTGCACTTTGCAAAGCTCCTCTTCGAAATCTATATAGTTGGAGTTTACCAAGGAGGCAAGGGCATTCTTTGTTGAGTAATTGGAGAGATCATCTGAGCCTGAGAATGATCTTCTAGCCTTTGCAGAAAAGCCATCATTGCCTGAACTCATGCTGCTACCTTTGGGGTCCTCATGGTTTGGCAGGATCGATAGCTTACCGTAGTTCTCACCGCAGGCAGAGAGCTGCCCCACAGCCGCGCGCAGCCACGCGGCACACAGGTATACTCGCCACTGCCAGGCCGCAAGCTCACTCGCTGCTCGCCGGCAGCCGCGCGCCACCGTGCTGCAAGCTTGCCCGCCGCGAGCTCGTCGCTCGAGGCCTCAGGCTAGGGTTAGTCTCACAAGCGTCTGCTGCACAAACCTGCATCGGTCTGTTTGTGAATTATAAATTGTAATGGGCTAAAACACTTTGGCCACAAAATCCAAGATAGTCCTGGGTCTACCCAAACTACCCACGGGATCCGCCTATGGGCTCCAGAGTTAGACCTTCTACTCTAAGTCCCCCGAGCACATGAGTACCTGAGGTTTTTCACTGCCCAAGCTTGACAAGGAAGAGAAGGAGTTGACGCTTGAAGCTACTAGAGGCTCCACGGCCATCATGACAAAGTGCTTTCCCCTGACCCTAGAGGGGTAGTGCAGACATGTTACTTCACACTTGATACCGTTCCATATTCTCCTGGTCTCAACTTTGGCAAACTTTCTACAACTACTTCCCGGGGACCTACATCGAGCTAGTGACATCAGGGAACCTCTTCGCTACCTAGCAGCGGCCGGATGAGACCCTCCGAAATTACTTATGGCGGTTATTGAAATAGAAGTCATAGATTCGGGGGGTGCCGGCTGCCACTATCATCAACATGGCCGTGCTAGGCCTACATCACTCTAACATAACTGGTCATCCGCGCTAGATCATCAGTATCGGTTAGGCCAGAACCGATGAAGTAATCAGTGCGAGTTCATAAAAAATAAGTATCACTGTCGGTTTTAGACAACAACCGGCAGTGATAAATCATTATCACTGGTGGTTTGAATTAGAAACCGGTAGTGATATGAGTCCAGACTCGAAATTAAAAATAAGTATCACTGCCGGTTTTAGACAACAACCGGCAGTGATAAATCATTATCACTGCTGGTTTGAATTAGAAACCGGTAGTGATATGAGTCCAGACTCGAAATTTCACTTCATTAAGCTTTTGGCTCGCAAGTCTCACATCCAACTCGCAACTCTATGCGCCCCTCTCTCCTCACCCTTTCTCTCACTCCTATCCCATTTGTCTCCTCCCTCTCTAGAACTCTCCTCTCATCTCCTATCTCCCTCTCTTGAACTCTCCTCTCTCCCTTGCCCGCCATCCCTCCGTGGGCCATCCACCTCCCTCACCGCCTGGGTGCGGTCGGGCCTAGGCCACTCGCCGGTATTCACCTCCACCATCAAGCTTGCTAGGTTGAGTTTTGCGGGCAACCCCGCTAGGACCAAGAAGCAAGCTGAGAATAAAGCAGCCATGGCCTCCTGGTCCTCCCTGCACCATCGGAATGGGGGGCGAGGTCATCGTCTTCCATGATGGCTCGGGGGCGAGGTCGTCGTCCCCAGCGATGTCTAGATCTGAGAGCTCATCCATGACGGCGGTGGGAACCACGAGCTTATCCACGATGCCTGGGCGAGGATAGAGTCAGCGGAACTGTCAGGGTAGCGGCGGCGGGAGCACCGTGTCGAGTGGTGACGGGAGTTGATGACTGAGCCGGCTCATTTCATTTTTTTTGGATTCGGGAACAATTTTAAGTGCCGGTTGTGCAACCAGCAGTGATTAGTCTAGACTTTTTAGTGCCGACAATTCACTGCCAGATACAAAGTATTCTGTACTAGTGTATCCCGATGCCCTTGCCAACCGCCTCGTGCGAAGGTTGTTCACCATGGTTACGGAGTTGATGAACAAATTCGACGAGTACGCACAGGTGGTGGAGTGTCTTCGCTGAGTTCAGAGCGGAGTTCCGGCTCAAGCCGGGAGTCTAGTGCCACCAAGCAAAGGTTTGATCATTGGGACAGGTCTCGGAGGACAATCTAATCCCCGAGCTAGATGTTGAGGGCAGCTAGTGCCAGCATCATAACTGACGCAAGGTGTTCAACATCAATGTAGGCGAAGAAGATGGCTGTGGGCCATAGCAGCAGGGCCGCGGTAAGGGACACAACCGTGGGGGCGGTGGTGGCCAAGACCGAGGTAGGAGGTGCGGCGCTAGGGATGAATCCTGGTGTGCGAGGAGTGACAACGACTCGAGGAGGCGATCGAGGCAAAGAAGCACCTGGAGGAGAAGCTTCTCCAGGAGAGGTCATGCCTCGAAGAGATAAACAAAAAAAGGCACCACCTCGGGAGCAGACTCACCGAGAAGGATCGCCATGAGCAGGAGCTCCTTGGAGAAATCAGTCCCCTATAGAAGGAGACCTCACCGTGAAGGATCTTGTCCACTCTACTGAGACAACCAAGCTAAGATGGAGCGGAAAACTGGTGAGTACGTGCCTCTTTTGTTACTATTTAATTAGTTTGCTTTCTTGCCCAGTCGAAATTCTAATTTAGGCGAATTTATTTTCAGCTTGTTCATCCCAAGTCAAGGGGATCTAGGGTGAAGTGAAGTCCGTTAGGGAGCAGTCCAACACCTTCCTGCCCATGCTCAAGACGGCCTTCAACTCCTTGAACGAGCCCTTGAGAAGCTTCCATCTGCAAGTCCCCAAGCCTAATTCGGACAGCCCTTCAGGGTATGCTCAGAGCCTCTCGTTGATCGGTGAGATGTTCCGCAAGTCGCTTAGGACCCTCCGACATCCCAGCATAGAGCAGCAGAAGAAGACGGCACGTGTGAGTGCCTCACAAATGTCTTGCGATGCCCCTGAGCCACTACCGCGAACTCGACTTGGGAGTCATCGTGAGGGAGTTCAACTGCGAACTCTCGGAGATGTTGTGGACAACCTGGAGTTTAAAGAAGCACCAGCAAATAAGTGAACATTGTTACCATTGGCATTCTTTGTTTTGTAATAAGTATTGATTCTCCTCGATATTTTATTCTTCGAGTAGATCTGACCTGCAATGAGTCTTCGTGCCAAAACATTATAGTTAAAGCGCATAGGATAGATTTATTTAACCTGCGAGCCCCCAAGCATCGACTTGGGGTGACTTTTTCAACTCTTTGAACCATCGGAAGGACTTGCCTTAAGAGTGTTTTTAGCACGGCTTAAGTCCTCGACAAGCAAGAATCCTTGAATATTTGGATGCGGACAATTCCCATGTTTTACCCACAGAATACTTTTGATTGAGTTTGTCAAAGATTTGTTGTAACAATGCGTCTGTAATTAGATTGGGGTACTTTTGGGATCAGAAATGAAACACAAAACAAGACACATGATGTAGATAGGTTCGGGCCCCTAGCTAGAGTAATACCATACGTCCTGTATGGAGATTGATGTATATATATTCTCTCGAGTACAAGCAAGATGGCTAGACCTATTATAAGGAGTATATCAGATCTAAATTAAATTAGAGTTGAAGTCACCGAGTCTCTCCTATGGTCTTGGTGCTTGCGTCGAGTTGAGTTGTATTAAACTGCTCTAAATTGTCAAAGTTGTGGGGTTTTGTAAAAGTTGTCATTTTAAGGGTTTGGGTCCTCGCCTTATATTGGCCCTGAGACTATCATGAATCTTGCCGTAATCGACGAGGAGTCCTCCGTCTTGTCGATCAAAGCAAGACAGTCGAATCTAGCTTGTATACTAGTCGTACTCGAGTCAGTTAACTTGATCGAGACCCTTTCTAGTATGAGCTTTCGTGATCTCTGAGTATATCGGGTTCTGCGGCTTCGGGTCCGCAATATCCAGAGTTGATAAAGATGCGAACAAGGTATCCTATCCATATATGATGTACTCTTTATGCATATATACCCTATAGTTAGATATTCGACAGTAGTCCCCTAACTCTGCTCAGCAAGAATGATTTCCACAAGTGACTACTCGAGCATTGCTAAGTCTGAACCTGATCGAGTAAGGTATATCAAGCTTGCAATTGAAAGAATTGAGCAAGGAAAAGCTCTGTTACAAGTATTGAGTAGAAACGCTATTGGGTCGAGCACACTACCGTTTTCCGCACTCGACACTTGAGAATGGCTTGAAAATTTAACTTCTTGACATCTTTCTCTAAGTAGAGTTAAAAAGAACATCTCTGAAATTTAAAACGTTGGGTATCGGAGCATTCAATGCACTCGGATGGGCATGCAGAGATTCACACAACGCTATTATCCCGTCTTTCACGCTGAACGAGGCGCACAACGATGGGAGCAGTTACCAAAGAAAATGTTGAACTCTAAAATATTTATCTGTACAAACCTAGACTGTAGCCATTCTTCACCCTTGCACCACCATTTCTTTCACTCAAGCCTTCTCCTTTCTTCGACCAAATGCGTACCACCATACAGAAATATCCACCCCATGGTCTCCAGCCCTTCCAGGAACGCCACCTTTCCTTCCTCGCTAGAGAAAGACTCCAACTCGAAGGTTGCTGACACATCCCCCAAGCAATTAGATGAAATGAGATTGCTAACGGAGGACTAGGCGATCTGGTTGACGCAAGAATCAAGGCTCAAGGGACTTGAAGGCGAAGGTATCATTCCTCCTCGTGATTTGGCCAACTGGAAGCCAACATTGGGTGTGGAATTCCCATCCTGCCAATTCGACCACGAGATTGTAGTTTTTGAGTCCTTTTTTCACTACGGTTTCAATGTTCCCCATTTTAAGTTTTTTCTCAATGTACTCAATTAGTACCACATCGAGCTTCACCACCTAAACCAAAACTCAATCACCATTTTTAGTGTTTTTGTTCATCTTTGCGAAGCCTTCCCCAGCATCGAGCTGAGTTTGAATCTTTTTCTTTATTTCTACCATCTGAAGAAGAATACTGAAAATAAATATGTTGGGGGTTGTGGTTTCAAAATACATAATGGAATGAAGAATTCCTATATCTCGGTTGCTTTGATCTCCTGGAAAAAAGATTGGAAAAACTTTGGTTTTATGTCTCTAATCCTGACCTGTCACCTCTCCCTTGGTCTATAGAGGTCTTTAGCCCCGCCAGAATTCATCTTGGTCGAAGAAGCACTGTGAGCTAGACCATACTGCCTATTACATCAAGAAGATTGGCGAACTTAGACTGAGTGGCTTAATTGGGTGGCATGTGACCAAAGACTTCATCAGTAGAAGGCTAAGGCCCTTGAAAGCGCAAGATCACTTCAGTTGGGAATATGCTGGAGATAGCGATAGCTCCTGGGACGTGGCCGGATGTAACACTTATTTAGACCTTAATGCTCTTTTTAGGCACAATTGATCTTTGTCGAGTGACTTCTTCCTTTCTTCAGCTCTATCTTTACATGATACCACTGCTTGATTAAACAAGTTGTTTGCCGAGGAGGGACAATAGTGCTCTATCCAGTCCTATTCCCTCAAGAATCCTCAACCATCGGTAAGAATTTGCTTGGATTAGGAGAGAAGCACTAATTATTTCTTATTTGAACTGACTTGTCCTTTTGATTTCAGATTCCAGACTTCTACCAAGAAGGCACTTCCTCTGGCGCTGGCGACAAGGGGAATACACTGACTGGTCAAGAGGCTGAAGGGTCTCTTTGGTCCAAGAGATCTTCTTCGCCATCCTACCAACCTCCCCCCAAAAGCATGTGGGGAAAAAGTCCATTGGTATTGAGATCGAGTGTTTCAATGACTACTTGTTCATCTTCCTTCCTAATGACTACTTGTTCATCTTCCATCCTGGTTATCGAGCAAATGATTATTAACGCCTAGTCTACATGGGTGGCCTTCTTTTAGGTAACAAGAAGTGCAACCCCTCAATCGGCTCCTCGAGAGACCACCACGCCTGATGACTCGACCAAAGAGGTAACTCACCTCGAGTTATCACCCTTTCATTGATCATTCTTTTTCAGTATTCACTTGATAAGTCCTGGATGATGAATTACTATTGTCTGATTTCTAGCAAGTAATTGCTCCCTTGACTTCGTCTAATTCCTAGGCCATCCCTTCGACACAGTCGGCCCCAGTTACGGGTGTGAAGTGGATGAAAATAACAGTTAAGAAACAGAAATTGAACATCATCTCGTGCCTTTCAATTACCAAGAGGTTTGGCTTGAATCTTCATCTTGACTAGTAGCTTTCCTTTCCCTTCCTCATCCTATTGATTGTAGGCCATCACTTCCGGAGAAAGAAAAACAATAAACCACAATAGGATTGGTCAGCCAACTGATGTTGACCTCTCATGTCACATTGCCTCTAGCTCCTAGAGTGGACAATCCTACCTCGGACACACTTGAAGAAGACCCATAGCCTATGGCCTTGGGAGGCAATAGAGGTTCTCCTCAAGGCCACAGGTGCTCAAGCGGTTGCTGCCTAGGCCCGATATTCGGAGATTGACCACCCCGACTGCTAGAAGATGCTTAATGCTAGCAAGAAAGAGTCAAACGTAAATCCACTCCTGAATCACAAGTATATGATTTGATTATTGGGTAACTAATGATAATCAATTTATGTTTGCTTCACTAGTTCTTGAGTCCTCCTTGAACAACAAAGAGGCCCTCATCAACGACACATTGAAAACCATCGACGATAATTCCAAATATTAGGGAAAGCTCAAAAACGATGTGAAGACAATGAGAGCTGAATGAAAGGCTATGGCTGCCGAACGAGATGCTACTGTTGCTGAGCAAAATGTTGCTACTGCCGAGTGAGACGCTGAGGTCACAACACTCCAGACACTGAAGGAATAGACCCTCGACCGCATGAACAATCGGCCTTTGTAAGCGCTGAAATAGTACTTGGTATCCTAAAGAACTACACCCTGGACTCAACAAATGAGTAGTGACAGAGGGATCTGACTGCACTGCAGAGGATGCAGTAGAATTTGTTCTCAGTGTCAAGCATGTAGTTCTTGCCTTTATTGAGTTGTTAGGGCTCAACCTGCCTAACGATGATAGTGAGGGAAGTTCCTCAAGCTGATGGTCTGTTTGACTCGAAACATTCAAAACTTGTTTTGTGGTATGGGAATGTTTGTAACAGTACTGCTATTTTTCCTATCTATTATGCTATTTCATGCTATTCCTTTGTCGACAAAATAGAATTAGCATAAGTAGATGCAATAACTGATGAGTACATGATGAGTAATGTTGGCCTGATCTTCCGATAGGTAGCGATAAGTCGGTGGATGGAGAACTTGACGTTGATGATCCAAAGGCTTCGACCCGATCAGATCGTCTCCCTTGCAATCACTACACCACAGCTCCGTTGGTTATCAAACGTGTCGCGCGATTGACCTCGCCAAGAAGGCTCAATCCCTGCAAGCATACCAAGAACACAAGCAAGAACGTAGAAGATGCAATCTGAAATATTGCGAATAAAATTCAAGCACTCAAAGTTGGGGTTCCACAAACACTTGCGGCGGCCTAGTCGGTCCGGAACAAGAGCGAAAATCTCACAACTGTGTGTAGATCAATATCTAAGCAAAATTCAACCCTAATTAGGGCGACGGCTACTGTATATAAAAGACTAGGGTCAGCCAAGGATCCCTGGACGCATCCCTAATGGACTCCAACACGTTACACGGCCCAACGGCCCAAAAGATGGTGGCGCATCACCCTGATAGATTCTGGACGTCCACTTGTTTCGATGATTCCTGTTGACTCAGAAATAATTTGGACATGGGACCAGTCCCGTTAGAAAGCTTATCTCCTTAGCTTTCCAACCATGTGTAGAACGTCAAAAACGGAGTCCGTATGCATCCTGGGTGACGATTTTAGTGCAGGCTGATCCTGGACTCCGAAACGGACTCGAACTTGATTGGACCTCCACCTTGGCTTGGGCGCCCTTGCTGTTCTTCTCCCGTGTTCCTAAGTAATAATACATCACAATTATTCAGTAGCATCCCATCCTTATCAAAATATAAAGGAACACTAAGGAATGAGCTCACCTCATGATTTAGTTGACGTGCACGAGCTCGTGTCAATGGACCTATTGTTGGAGGAATACTCGGTGTGTGTGTATCCGAAAGAGTGATGTCCTCATCATCCTCCCCCTCTTGAATTAGAGTCGTCCTCAACGCAATGTCATCTTCTTCTCCCAAGTAAGGATTTAAATCTGAAATGTTAAATGTGGGACTAACCCCATAATCTGCAGGCAACTCAAGTTTATATGCATTATGATTGATCTTTTCCACAATTTTAAAAGGACCATCAGCTCGAGGCAGCAATTTAGATTTTCTCAAATCAGGAAACCTATCTTTGCGCAAATGTAACCACACAAGGTCACCAATTTCAAAAGTAATATGTTTCCGACCTTGGCTACCATAAGTTCTATACTTCTCATTCATCTTTTCAATATTTTCCTAGTCAACTCATGCATTTTCAGAATCAAATCAGCACGTGTCTTAGCATCAAAATTCAATTTCTCGGATGTTGGTAAAGGAAGTAAATCAATAGGGGCACGGGGGTTAAAACCATACACTACCTGAAACGGACTTACCTTGGTGGTGGAGTGAACTGATCTGTTGTAAGTGAACTCAATATGGGGTAGACACTCTTCCCACATCCTCAAATTTTTCTTCAAAACAGCCTGCAACATGGTGGATAATGTGCGGTTCACAACCTCCGTTTGTCCGTCGGTTTGAGGGTGACATGTCGTCGAAAACAGCAGCTTTGTCCCAAGTTTATTCCAAAGTGTCCTCCAAAAGTGGCTCAAAATTTTTGCATCACGATCCGAAACAATGGTGTTAGGCACTCCATGCAAGCGAATGATTTCCCTGAAAAATAAATCAGTTATGTTTGTAGCATCATCGCTCTTGTGACAAGGTATAAAATATGCCATTTTTGAAAAACGATCCACAACGACAAATATACTATCCCTCCCCCTTTTGGTCCTAGGCAATCCTAAAACAAAATCCATAGAAATATCCTCCTAAGGAACACTAGGAATAGGAAGAGGCATATAAAGTCCATGTGGGTTCAAGCGAGACTTAGCTTTATTGCAAGTAGTGCAGCGTGCCACGTAGCGCTCAACGTCGCGCCTCATCTTAGGACAAAAGAAGTGAGTAGCCAGTACATCCTCGGTCTTCTTCACTCCAAAATATCCCATCAAACCACCTCCATGAGCTTCCTGCAAGAACAATAGGCGAATAGAGCTAGCTGGGATGCATAGCCTGTTAGCACGGTATAGTAATCCATCATTCAGCACATATTTATTCCAAGTTCTTCCTTCTTTACAATGTTAAAAAACATCTTTAAAGTCCAAATCAGTAGCATATAATCCTTTAATTGTTTCTAAACCAAAAATCTTATGATCGAGTTGGGACAGCATGGTATAACGTCTAGATAACGCATCTGTAATGACATTGTCTTTACCTTTCTTGTGTTTAATGATATAAGGAAATGACTCTATAAATTCAACCCATTTAGCATGATGTTTGTTCAATTTGGCTTGGCTTCTAATATGTTTCAAAGCTTCATGATCAGAATGAATAATAAACTCCTTGGGCCAAAGATAATGTTGCCATGTTTCTAAAACTCGCACTAAAGCATACAACTCCTTATCATAAGTCGAATAATTAAGAGATGGCCTATTCAATTTCTCACTAAAATAAGCAACGGGTTTACCTCCTTGTAGTAGCACTCCTCCAATTCCAATGCCGCTAGCATCACATTCTAACTCAAAAGTCTTACCAAAGTCCGGAAGTTGGAGTAGAGGTGCATGCGTAAGCTTATCTTTCAGCGTATTAAAAGCTTGTTCTTGTGCTGGCCCCCATTGGAACGGAACGTCCTTCTTTGTCAACTCATTGAGTGGGGCAGCAATGGTGCTGAAATCTCTCACAAAACACCGATAGAACCCTTCAAGGCCATGAAAGCTTCTCACTTGTGTGATAGTCCCAAGGGTCGGCTAGCTCTTGATGGCTTCAATTTTAGCTTCATCCACTTCAATTCCCTGTGGAGTAACAACATAGCCAAAAAAAGCAACTCTATTCATGCAAAAGGTGCACTTGTCAAGGTTAGCAAACAAACGTGCCTCTCTCAAAGTAGTAAAAACAGCACGTAGATGATCAATGTGCTCTTCATGTGACTTGCTATAGATCAAAATATCATCAAAGTACACCACCACAAATCTTCCTATGAAAGCACGTAAAACCTCATTCACCAATCTCATGAAAGTGCTAGGTGCATTAGTTAAACCAAAAGGCATCACTAACCACTCATATAGACCGAACTTAGTTTTGAAAGCAGTTTTTCATTCATCTCCCAATTTCATTCTTATTTGGTGGTAACCACTATGCAAGTTAATCTTTGTAAAAATAATAGAACCACTCAACTCATCAAGCATATCGTCTAGCCTAGGAATAGGGTGATGATACCTTATTGTGATATTATTAATGGCTCTACAATCAACACACATGCGCCATGTACCATCTTTCTTAGGAACCAAAAGAACAGGAACAACACAAGGACTAAGGCTCTCTCGTACGTACCCACGGTCCAAAAGGTCTTGGACTTGTCACTGAATTTCCTTAGTCTCCTCCGGATTGATCCTATATGCAGCGCAGTTTGGCAAAGTCACTCCCGGGATCAAATCTATTTGGTGCTCTATCCCTCTCAATGGTGGCAGCCCTGGGGGTATCTCAGCTGGAAAGACATCCTTATACTCCTGCAAAAGGTTAGTGACAGCAGCAGGCAAAGAGCTAGGTATATCATCAATTGAAAATAAAACCTCTTTGCATACCAAAGCATAGCACAAAGTATCATTATCTTGAATTTCAGCAAGGTCAGATTTAGTAGCAAGCATAACACCACCCTTTAACTTAATGCCTTCGGACCTAGGTGTGTTCTTCTCTTTCTTAGGTGGGAAAACAGATTGAGCTACTTGCTGATTTTCAGAATCCAAAACACGTTCTTTCTTTTCTTTTTCAGCTAGCGCTTTATCATATTGCACAATTTCAGCAGGTGTCAAAGGAAGCAAAGAGATTTTCTTTCCCTTGTGCATGAGAGAGTATTTATTACTTCTACCATGGTGTGTAGCACCGGTATCAAATTCCCAAGGACGGCCTAACAAAAGTGAACATGCTTGCATAGGCACTACATCAAAATCAGCATAGTCATGGTAGGAACCAACAGAAAAGTGTACTCTCGCAGATTGTGTTACCTTAACCTTACCGTTGTTATTGAACCACTGAATGTAGTATGGATGAGGATGTGCACGTGTTGGCAAGGAAAGATTCTTCACAAGATCGGAGCTCAAGAGGTTGTTGCAACTCCCGCCATCAATTATGGTACGAACACGTGCATCTTTGACAATGAGGAATGTTTGGAATAGATTATAGCGTTGTAGCTGCTCTGCTTGCCCTATTTGAGAACTCAAAACTCGCTTCACAATAAAAGTGTGTGCTGCATAACTCTCCATGGCAGCGGTACCACTAATCTCCTCCCCCTCACTATCCATGTCATGATCGGCTGCAAGATTAGCTTTAAATGCATATTCTTCCTCAACATCACTATGACTAACATATCCACCATCTGCTGTTGCGGAGTATGCTCGCTGGCTTGGGCAATCCTTCATGACATGGCCAATACCTTGGCAGCGACAGCACACAATGCCCGTTGTACGACCCGTGGTAGCTGCACCTGAAGAAGAGCTTGGCATTGTATCCTGCGAAACAGTAGATTTACTCACCTCACGTGATGGTTGTGGTGCTCCTGCTGAACGCGCCCGAGTGTTGGAGAAGGGGGCAGCAGATCGTGTAGATGTAGAAGGGAATGTTGTTGCTTGTCCCGGTGGTACTCGTGAAGTAGATGTACTCCCAAAATTGTTCCGCAATTTCTGCACCTGTTGTCGACCCTGCAGTTCTTTTTCTGCCAAGATAGCAAAATGGAACAACCTATTGGTAGTATTGTAATCTTTATAATCAACAAGGTCCTGAATTTCACGTCTCAACCCGGAGTAAAAATGAATCATGGTATCCTCATCATTCTCTTGTATACTACAACGAAGCATAGCAATTTGAAGCTCTTGATAGTAATCATGCACAGATTTAGAACCTTGATTTAAGTGCTGCAATTTCTTTTTCAATTCACGTGTATAATCAGGAGGAATAAATCTATTGCGCATGGCACGCTTTAGTCTAGGCCATGATTCAGGTTCTAAGCCACTAGAAACTAAACCATTCCACCAAATAATAGCATAATTCGTGAACTCACAAGTGGCTAGTCTAACTCTATGCATTTCAGGAACCATATGAGAACTATACTTTTGATCAACCGTCATTTCCCAATTCAAATAAGCATCAGCATCATATGCACCATCAAAAGGAGGCATTGAAAACTTAATCTTAGAATAAGGATTATCGCGACCGTTGCGATTAATATTATTACCTCCATTACCTTGACGACGTTGTTGTTGGTCACGACGTAATTGTTCAGCACGAGGACGTTGCTCAGGACGCGCATCTTGCCCAACAAAAACCTCACCATCTTCTTGGTCACCATTATTAGTATCATCATCATGTGAATGGTCATCATCCTGTGGTGGCTGTCGCAACTCAAGGTCGTTGACTCGCGTGACGAGGTTAGCAATGCTTGTTCTAATGTCTGTCAATAGTCTAGTATGATCCTGCAAGACTTTGTTGAGTTCTTCCTTGGACACACAATCTTTAAAATCCGACGGAGAGCCATCACCTGACATGGTTAGTTGAAAATAAAGGACAACACAATATTATCCCTATCAACTACTAGGTTGTGGAAGGTGGAATCACACACACTCAAGCGTCTTACCACGCTCTTACAAATGTTCTTACCAACGCAGCAAGGAGGAACAACCGGTGACGAGTCTGACTAATCTAAAGGGGAAAACGAAATTACCTAACGGGCAACCTGAAAATCTGATACCAGTTGATGAGTAATGTTCGCCTGATCTTCCGATAGGTAGCGATAAGTTTGTGGATGGAGAACTCGACGTTGATGATCCAAAGGCTTCGACCCAATCAGATCGTCTCCCTTACAATCACTACACCACAGCTCCGTTGGTTATCAACCGTGTCGCGCGGTTGACCTCGTCAAGAAGGCTCAATCCCTGCAAGCGTACCGAGAACATAAGAAAGAATGTAGAAGATGCAATCTGAAATATTGCGAATAGAATTCAAGCACTCGAAGTTGGGGTTCCACAAACACTTGCGGCGGCCTAGTCGGTCCGGAACAAGAGCGAAAATCTCACAACTGTCTGTAGATCAATATCTAAGCAAAACCCAACCCTAATTAGGGTGGCGGCTACTGTATATAAAAGACTAGGGTCAGCCAAGGACCCCTGGACGCATCCCTAATGGACTCCAACACGTTACACGGCCCAACGGCCCAAAAGATGGTGGCGTAGCACCCTGATAGATTCTGGACGTCCACTTGTTTCGACGATTCCTGTTGACTCAGAAAGAATTTGGATATGGGACCAGTCCTGTTGGAAAGCTTATCTCCTTAGCTTTCCAACGATATGTAGAACGTCAAAAACAGAGTCCGTATGCGTCCTGGGCGACGATTTTAGTGCAGGCTGGTCCTGGACTCCGAAACGGACTCGAACTTGATTGGACCTCCACCTTGGCTTGGTCGCCCTTATTGTTCTTCTCCCGTGTTCCTAAGTAATAATACATCACAATTATTTAGTAGCATCGCATCCTTATCAAAATATAAAGGAACACTAAGGAACGAGCTCACCTCATGATTTAGTTGACGTGCACGAGCTCGTGTCGATGGACCTATTGTTGGAGGAATACTCGGTGTGTGTGTATCCGAAAGAGTGATGTCCTCATCAGTACATGCTATAACCAGACATGCTAACTAAATATCTATTGATGCCTAAAAACTCAACTAGATAAATTGTTAGATGCATTGGTCCTCGAGTATACACTCGAAGCAACTGAAAGAACCAGAGAAGAGACTAGTACACAACTAGAAAAAGAAATAGCATGATGATTTTTTTTGCAAACATTCACCGACTTGTGTATTTGACCAACATACTAACATGAACTTGATAGGAAACACATATGGGATCAACTAGAACTTCAGAACCTTGTGGGCCGTTAGGCATGAGATGTCTGATAATCTCTTATGTCATTATGCATTATGATGTGTAGTTGTTCATTATCGACCCAACACATGCCTCTGTTGGCTCTATCCTAAGAAGTTGGCACAAAGCCAGATAAACTTTTGCAAAAAAAACATGTATTTACATAACTTAGGCGGGGTTAGAATCAATGGAGAGAATAAATACCTTTTTAAGTCTTGAAACGCCTTCTCCATCTCTTCCGTCCACTCGAATTGGTCGTTTTTCTTCAGAAGCTTGAAGAAGGGCATCTCTCGCCTGCCCATCTTGGAGACGAATCGACTAAGGGCTGCTATGCATCATATCAATTTTTGAACTTCAACATTCGAGGTGACCACATCTTGTCGAGAGCCTCGATTCTGCCCGCATTGGCTTCAATATCACGACTTGACACAAGGAAGCTGAGAAGCTTGCCAGACGAAATGCCAAACATGCACTTCTAGGGGTTAAACATCATACGTTATTTCCTGAGGTTATCGAATGTTTCATTGAGGTTGACAATCGATGTATCGTTGGTTATAAGCTTAACTACAATATTATCGACATAAGCTTCAATGTTGTGCCCAATTTAGGGCTGTAAACAATTTTAAATATACTATTGATAAGTAGCACCAGCACTCTTTAAACCAAAAAGGCATTTTTACATAGCAAAATACACTAAAAGGAGTAATAAAAATAGTTTTCTCTTCATCCTCTATCCCCATACTAATTTGGTGATACCCCGAATAGGCATCTAGAAAACACTGAAATTCGCAACCCGCCATAAAAATAGTTTTCTCTTAATCCTCTATCCTCCTGGATGGCATGCTTTCTATCTACCATAAATCTTCACTACTTCTGCACCACAAGTTTGGCGTCGGGGGAAAGTCCAGGCATGTCAGACTGTTGCCACGCAAACACATCTTGGTTTGCTCAGATGAAAGTGATGAGCTCGAGTTCCTATTTAGGATCAAAGTTGACCCCTATCTTGACCATCTTGGCTGGTTCAGACGGGTCAGGGGGAGCTACCTTGATGCCACCACCTGCCTTCTTGTCCTTAGCACCGTCAATGTTCTCTCCTTTGGCGGTGTTGTCAGACTGGGAGGCCTCGGTGAGGCTCACAAATTTGGAATCCTTGATCTTGGTGGTCGCTTGATGTTTCTGGCCCTTGGACTAAACACATTTCAAATTGGTTGCCATTCGGCAGAAGTGTTCGACCATATCCAGGCTCTGCTTCTCACATTTGACTACTATGCATTGATCTCCTTTGATGGTTATGACCCCTTTGAGGTCTAGGATCTTGAGCATCTGGTATGCGTAGTGTACTATCACCATGAAGCTGCCGAGCATTGGGTGGCCTAAGATCATATTGTAAGCCATCTTGAAGTTCATGTCATTGAAAGTTAACTTTTTTGTGTGAAAGTAGTCAGGCTCACAAAACATGATTGGTAACTCAATCTGGCCAAGGGGCATGGTCAATGATTTTGGAGTTATACCGTGGAAGGGTTCAGCTCCTTTCTTGAGCTCTGACCTTTCGATCCCCCTCTTGTCTAAGGTCTTGGCGAAGATGAGGTTAAGCGAACTATCCCCGTCGACCAAGGTACGAGAAACTTTGATGTTGAGGATAGTCAGTTGGGCCATAATAAGATACAAACCTGGGTGTGTTACTGCAGCTGGATGGCCAGCTTGGTCGAACTGTGGTTGGGCCGATGTCTCTCCATGATTGCTATTATGAGGGAGTTCATTCCTTGATCTTTGGGGCGTTGCTGGTACAGGCGTATCCACAACAAGTTGTCGTTGAAGACCAGGATGAACTTGACCTCCTGCGATCCATCGATGAAGAGTTGTATCAGGGATAACGCCCATCGATAGCACCCCCATGGCACCAGTTCCTACAGCAGCGCTATTGGGTCTTCATGGATTTCTATATGATCAATCATCACAACATCCGAATCTCTAGTGTTCTGCTCGACGGGTGCTTTGCTGGCTCCGGCCATTAACACGAAGCAATCTATTTGACTGCTCTGGCCATTGGTAGAGCCGCCTTTGTCACTTTCTTGACTCTTGCTATCGCTATCGGTGTCCATGAACTAGAGAACGTTAGGCTCCTTGGGATCCTAGTTGAGGTGCCCCACCTTGCGGTATGCATTCAATGGGCAGGACTCAAAAATACCAGTGTGGATCTATCGACCTTGATTATCCCAGTGGTATACCATGGTTCTGAAGATGATCTTAGAGCTAGTGGGAGGTGATTTGAAGATGATTGCAGCTGACTCAAAGTGGTCGTAGAAACCGGTGTCAAAGAATCTGACGCGGATGCGCAATTGAGACATGATCAATCCTAAAAAACAAAAGTGGTGCACCAACTATCAAAGATTTGTTCCTGACAATGTGTCTGTAATTAGACTGGGGTACCTTTGGGATCAGGGATCAAGCACAAAATAAGACATGCAATGTAGATAGGTTCGGGCCTTCGGCTAGTGTAATACCTTACATCCTTTATGTAAGTTGATGTATATGTATTCTCTCGAGTACAAGCAAGGTGGGTTGACCAATTACAAGGAGTATATGGGATCTAAACTAAACTAGAGTTAAAGTTGTCAAGTATCTCCTATAGTCTTAGTGCTTGTGTCGAGTTGAGTTGTGTTGAACTACTATAGGTTATCGAAGTCATGGGGTTTTTTAGATGTTGTCATTTCAAGGGTCTAGGTCCCTGCCTTATATAGGCCCTGGCACTGCCCTGAATCCTAAAGTAATCGATGAGGATTCCTCCGTCTTGTCAATCAAGGCAAGACAGACGAATCTAACTTGGATGCTAGTCATACTCGCATCAGTTAATTG
Source organism: Phragmites australis (assembly GCF_958298935.1). NCBI lineage: Eukaryota > Viridiplantae > Streptophyta > Magnoliopsida > Poales > Poaceae > Phragmites > Phragmites australis. The sequence continues at coordinate 10,606,332 of NC_084928.1, forward strand.
GATCAAGACCTTCATAGTATGGGCTTTCATAATCTCCGAGTATATCGGGTTCCGTAGATTTGGGTCCACAATATCCGGAGTCTCTAAAGATGCGAACAAGGTATCCTATCCATATATGATGTACTCTTTATGCGTATATCCTATAGTTAAATATTCGACAGAGTTGTTGTACCGTTCCGAGTGTTACATACTCGTTGGCCCGTGTGTACTCAGGTGTGGATTAGCTCATGGCAATGAGTATCATAGAACTACCATATCTGGATAACCCTGAGTTTCTCCGTTATTCTCGAGGTATATCTCTATCCTTGGGAAGGGTGTCGATGATTGGTGAATCAGCGATCTTATGAACTTGTAGAAATAGTAGGAGATGCTTCAAGTGGATGAATTATAGAACACGCAGAGCGGGTTTTATATAGGTTCAGGTCTCTCTTAGGATAATAGTCCTACGTCCTGTTTGTCTTGTATTATTATCTGAGATTATTACAAGGGGGTGCATGGCTAGCTTAGATGGATCTAAATCTAGTCGGATGACACCCTTGCAAGCTGTCGGAGGGAGATTCTAGTACATATCTAAACTATAGAAGGCTTGGAGGGTCAAAGCTTTCGCATGCTTCAATGGCATATGAACGCTTGTGTCTACTTGTGAGTGCTTGTAACGACTTGTCCTTTGCAGGGTCCCCTTTATCTGTATATATAGGGGAGTCGTCGTACATACTCTGGAGTCCTTCCTTTCTATTCTTGAAGATAAACTTTTCTGTTTATGAGATATCCTAGGTATTTGCAGGCAGTTTCCATATGTCTAGTGACTCCTTTCTCAGAGATAAAGAAATGTTCCGAGAATAACAGAGAACCTTGGGGTATCCAGATATGGTAGTTCCATACTACTCATCGTGAAGCCCCCCACCAGTACGTGAAATGTGGCTTTGATGAATCAAAGGCTTAGTCAGCCAAGATAAGCATTTTGTCTGACCGCATCATCGAGTATAATTCGGGTTCCCGATTAGGATGGCTTGTCTAACCGGGTTTTCGGGATCCTCAGGTCATCTATTCAGGACTTCGAACACCTTCGAGCAATCTAGCGAGCACTTGAGGAGGTATTCCCTATGAGTAGGAGTTCTGATTCGCCAAAAAAATATCATCCCAATCTTTAGAAAAGATGGGAGAGAAAAGACTTATCACTGGCTGGGTTTGAAATTTGAATTACTGCAGGGGAGATTTTGGGTAGTGGTAAGAATCTTTACCTGGCAAAAGATCATGATGACACTAGGAAAACCTACGTGCATGGTTGTGTAATGTGCCAAGTTCCCTGGGTCATGGCTCCAACTGCCCCTGTAAAGCAGGAGATCATGGCCTCGAGCCGTTCTGGGAACTATCACAACGTCAATCGAAGAGCCATGCAAAGATCCGTAATCCCCGTATAAAATGAAACGGGGAGACCACACAACATTCACCCCCTCTATCATTGTTCGCATCATGCCAATTCCTTATGTGCCCCTTGCTTTTAAGCACCTAAAAAACCCAAAAAAAACCTTCAACAATTTCCTCTTCGGCACCATGGGCTGCAAAGAGGTCAATAGAATGGAGAGCTCTGCTGCCGACGCAATTCCGCTTGGGCCAAAATTTAAGATGCTAGAGGAAACTATGGCCAAGGCAGAGCGTGATGAGGTGATCCCCTCATGCACCTTAATTGCTTGCGCACTAGTAGCAGGCGAGGTGATCCCCAGTCTAGACAATACCTAGACTGTCGTGTTCCTTGATTTCTTCCACTGTGGTTTTCGTTTCCCCCTTCCAGCTTCTTTCTTTAAGTTCTAAGCTTCTATGGCATTCAACACATCCAACTCAACCCAGCTCCATCATCATGCTCAGTTTCTTTGTGCACCTTTGTGAAGCCTTCTTGGGCATATGCTCGACCATCGACCTCTTCAGGTATTTCTATTTCTTGTAGGGATTTTAGGACAAAGTCACCAGAGGTGCTAGATTTTGCCTTTGGGAAGGGAAGTCAGCGGAATACATTGATGTCACCACCAAGAATTCCTGGTCAGGGTGGCACAAAAAATGGTTTTACTGCCAACTAGGCCCGCTCGAACTCCCTTACAGGGGTCTTGCCCCGTTATCGAGGCCTGCGTGGACGAAAGAGCCCAGAGACCACCGTTCACTGGACTCTTGTTGCTGAGATCTAGTATCTAAAGGAGCAGGGATTAATGGTGTATGACATCGCCAAGGACTTCATCAAGCACCGCTTGAGCCTTCTAAGGTCGAGAATTTTTGGCGCTTGGCAGTTTCAGACCGAGGTGGACCCAACCCGAGAAGGTGAGATAGGTACTGACTGATCCCAAGTAGCTGTTAGGGACGCCATGGGCGTGTTCCTTACAAGTCATGTTTCATACACAGATCTCCTACTAAAAGTAGTGGAGCGGAAGATGATGTTTCTGTTCGACTCAACCCCCGAGTCTGATCACCAAAATGTCCTAGTCCCCATCGTAGAGATCAAGGCCGATGCTCAAGAGAGGATCCTATCAGTAAGCCTCATGATCCTTCTCATTTTCTCACTTCATCTTCTTCGAGTAGTCGTAAACCACAGTGGTGATTGACGTGGGCGGTGACTCGGAGGCCGAGAACCTGGACATTCAGCACGTGGACCCGGACAAAGTCTAGATCATGGGGATTAGAGGTCTAAGCGGGAGCTGGGGTGGTGGTATGTCACCAGCCTCATATTAGCTTCTCTCCCCGACTACATACAAGGGAACCCCCCAACTAGGTTTAGATCTATCTAGTCTAGATAAGGACCCTCTTGTACTCAATCCTATAGATTAATACAAGACCAACGAGACATAGTACTATTATCCTAAGGGAGGTCTAAACCTATATAAGATTGTGTGTGCACTTTGTGATTCATCAACTTGAAGCATCCCTTATTATTTCTACAAGTTCATAAGTTCGGTGGTTCACCAATCACTGATAGCTCATCATTGAGTTCCCTAAGGGTTTATCATCAAGTCCCCTTTTACAAAAGATCATAGATAATTGTAAGTAGGAAACATGAAAATGCCTAAAATTTTGTTCATAAGTTGTCCTTCCCTCCCTAGCCCCTTGTTGATCGATTGAGACACTTCAAAGAAAATACATTCACTGTTGGCTCTATGATTGAGACACTACTACAGAAAATGCATTCACTGCCGGCTCTAAAACTACCTTCATTGTTGGTTTTGGACCCGACTGTGGGCAACGAGCAGTGATAGTCGGGACTATCACTCTGGCCTGGGAACCAACAGTAGACAGTAATAGTCCCTGATTAATAGTCTATCCCCGATTCAATGTTTTTGGGGCCAGAACAAATTTAAAAAATTGCACCTGAGGAAGTCCTGTAGCGCATCACTGCAAGTCACAAGTTGCGCGAAATACAGGCACATGCGTGGCTAGAACTGGTAGCGATAGTCAATTTTCACTGCCGGTTCTTTTCGAATGGACTTTTAGTGCTAAATCTTGATACGAAATGGCAGTGATACTATATCACTCTAACTCATAAGGAATCGGCAATGATGGGCCGACATATAAGGTCTATTCTATAGTAGTGAGAAGAGATCTTTCAATTGAGTAGTCAAAGGCTCAGTTTGTTTGTGCTTATCAATAGCTTTTGCTTCTCAGAAAAGCTGATAAATTGGTTAGCTGAACAAAGGCCAAACTTGCTGTTGGCTTATGATTTTTCTGATAAGCTAGCTTCTAGTGAAATTAACTAAAAGCTGATAAGTTGGCTGAGACCAACTTTTCTAAAAAGCTGGTGTGCTAAGAGTCTAAAAATTAAACTCATAAGCTAACCGTTGTCTCCAACTCAAACTGATGCATGTTCAGGTGTCCACTCAGGCTACCGCCTCCCGTTTGGTCTAGCTCCATGTTTGCAGGTTCATCTTGTACCGAGGCTGGAGCTAGATCTGAGGAGGGGCCTTGTATCGGGGGGGGGGGGGGACGGGACGGGGTCATAGATGATGGTTGGATTTTTTACATGCCATTCCTACATAAAAATTTTAGACACAAGAAGCACTTGATTTACAGTTAAAATTAATGAGATATGTAATCAAATTATGGTCACAATATATGCATCGATTCACATATAGAAAAAGGTCAAGTAAAATGTGCAGATGGTTAGTAAGTCGTTATCTTGCTTATGGACATGTGCTAGCTAGCTAGGTAGATATATTTGCATACATATTGATATTGATGAAAAATTTGATGGAAGAAAGATCCCAAGCTCAAAGAAAAGGATGCTTCTAATTTTAATATTAAGTTCTTCATAATAGCTCATGACATATAAATTGCTAAATATCGAACAATCACACTATCATGTCTCATAAGTAAGAACATAATATGTACAATGCTACACATAATATGTACACGACTTCACCTTACACAATCCGAACTAATTTAGCGAAGTGGACATCAACTATATTGCCAAAAAAAAAAAATCAAGTTCACATTCAATTTGTGCTTGGAGATACATCAAGCATTGTTCCACTCCCCACCTCTCTTTAGTTGTTCTGAGTTTCTAAATGCAAGTTTTCTTCACTCACGGAACCGAATCAGTGGTACCTGATATACCGGGAATCAAGGAAGTACATATCAGGAAGGTTTAGATTAGTTACCCAACCCGATATGATCAGTATTTAAAACAGATTTAACTACTTGGAAGTCAAGGAAGACAACTCCCTATCAACTACGGCTGGATAGGAATCGGTACCTCACCCCTATATAAGGCAGAAAGGCTAGGGGACGACAAGGAACAACACGAAAGACAACAACACGAAACACGCGAGAGAACTCGAGGCAAGCATCAAAACCCTACAGATAAGATATTTGCCACCTAAAAAATCACTGAAAATGATGCCAAAATAAATAGATAGATATATCTATCTATTTATATAGTGGCTATCTTCCTTCAAGTGAGAGAGAGGATCGAGGCCACTCTTTAAAATGAAAAAAAAGGAGTAATCAGCTGTGACACGAAAAAAAACGAATCCAAAAATGAAACGGTCCCTTCGTAACCAGTCGTCCATAATATCAAATAGATCATTTTCTATCTTCCAACAATCTTCTCTTTATTATTCAACGAGAGTTTGATCCTGGCTCAGGATGAACGCTGGCGGCATGCTAATAAGTCGTTTCATAGCAGTCCCGTCTATCTCTTTATTATGAAAGACCAGATTGGCCCGTTCCGGCTACTTTAGCCTTAGGTTAGATTAGATCCGATCTACTCTCTGTAATAGTTTTAGCCACATTGCTTTTACTCGAGATCATCAATATACGGCAGCAACACCCCCACAGGACATAGGGTATTACTCCAATTTGAGGCCCGAACCTGTATACATTGATTGTCTAGTCTCGTGATTAATCCCTGCACTTGAAGGTACCCAGTCAATTTATGGACATATTGTTAGGAAATAATCTTTGATAGTTGGCGTGCCAGGTAGGGGTCTTCTTCTATTTTGCAGGATTAATCATGTCTCGGGCTCATGTTTAAGTCAGATTCTCCGACAACAGCTTCTACGACCACTTCAAGTTGACGACGGACAGCTTTGAGTCCCCTCTCGTTGACTCAGAAATTATCTTCGGAACTATGGTTTTCTGTTGCGATGGTCAAGGTGGACTGATCCACACTGATACCCTCGAATCCAGACCAGTGGATGCGTATCGCGAAGTGGGACATCTCGAGTGGGATCATGTAGAGCCTAATGTTCTCCACTGCATGGACACCAACAGTGACGAGGGTGGCGACGGTGATTCTAACGCTAGCTAGAACAGCCGAACAAATTGATTCGTGTATATGGCTAGAAGCAACGACTCACCATCAGCTGACCTAATGGTGATAAATCCAAAGGCCGTGGTCGACAACGGCGTAGAAATTCCCAAAGATCCAGCGACAGCTGTCGCTACCAGTGGTACTGGTGTCAAGTTACCACCAGAAACATCTGTAGCTGGAGCCTTACGTGCACCTGACACAACTCTCCACCAGCAGATCATGGGAGGGCATATGCCTCCTGGCCTCTCCCAACGACTTCCAGTGGTTGCACCTCCACCCGTGACGACCCACGGCTCAAGGGAGAAGCTCCCTCCGAACAGTCACCATGAAGCTTCATCTGTCTCGACCGCCACCGAGCTTTGGTAGCGACGTATTTAGTATTCCGGATGCTAACATACAAGGAGCTCATCTGATTCTCAGATCTCTTCCATAGTTGGATCCAGTGAATGCACTAACTCCTATGGTCAATGCAGCCCAGATCCAACTCGATGCAGCCCAGATCCAAGTTGCTCAAGCAAACAATCCCAACAATTCTAGGCCCCCAGTCGGTACGGTCCCTGCTCGAGGGGCCACAGGCGGGAACACTCTCGAGTAGAGGAATCTCAGACGTGAGCTCAGGTGGTCAAGCCAGAACATGACATTGTGGGCCAAACTGTAGCTGCCCTATCCATAGGCGCAAAAATCAGGTAGACCTGAGGAATTGTATTCCTCATAATCGGCGTGATCTATGGACAGTGATCGAAAACCACCGTGAAGAACGTCGTGAAGATGATCGCCGCCACTATGACCATAGATCTACAGGATGAGATGGTCGACATGACTCCCCTGCTCAAAGAGCCAGGCGTGATAGTCCCCCACCACCTCCTCCTGAAGAGTTCGACGGGGGCTGTGAGGCTTTCGTGCATGAACTTTGATCAATTCGGTGGCTTGAGAAGTTCAAAGTGGGCCCGATCCAAAAATATGATGGGAAAATAAATCCCAATGAGTGGTTACAGATCTACACCACTGTTGTTCAAGCAGCCAGTGGTGACAATCGAGTAATGGCCAATTACCTGTTAATTGCCTTGATGGACCCGCAAGGTCCTAGTTGCTAAACATGCCGCCCAACTTGATTAGTTCATGGGAAGAACTTAAGGATCTGTTCATAGCCAATTTCCAAGGCACATTCGAGCACCCAGGAATGGAGAACTACCTCCAACTACACCCATGCGACAATGAATCTCTTCGAGATTTTATCCACCGCTTCAGTGGCAAGCGTAATACAATCCCGAACATCTCCATTGAGTCGGTAATTATCTCTTTCAAACGAGGTGTTCAGGACACGGATTTACGTGGAAAGATGGCTACTCAGAAGATCTGTACGGTCAAAGAGCTTTTTGAGTTGGCTGACAAGTGCGCAAAATGAGCAGAAGCGCAGGTGCATGCTAAAAACTTTCAATCTGGCCAGGACAAACCCGAGTCCTCAAAGAGCGGAGGAAAGAAGACCACACCTAGTGACAAGTGCAAGGGTCCCGATACAACTATAGCTACGGTCAACAGGAGCAAATCGCACAACATTGGGGACAACATAGGCCTTAATCGAGGTGGTAGAAAATGGTGTCCCATCAATTAGAGCGACCAGCACAACTTTGATGAGTGCTATGTGTTCAAGAAGAAGCTTGATGAAAAGATCAAGGCGAACGCTAAGCATGGCAATAAGCAGGCTATGTCAAATGTGGAGGGTAATGAGCCCCAGTTCCATGAGGCTGACCACAGCTTGGTGCACATCTTCGGAGGATCCACCACGTACGAGTCTAAAAGGCAGTACAAGGTAGTTGAGCAAGAAGTCAACTTGGCCCTAACTGGGCCCACTCGGTATCTCAAGTGGTCGGAACAGTCACTCACCTTTATTCAAACTGACCATCCGGTCGTGATACCACATCTTGGTTGATACCCAGTCATGGTTCAACCGGCGATACTCAACATCAAAGTCTCCAGAACTCTAGTCGATGGTGGTACTTCACTCAACCTCATTTTCTCCAAAACCTTGGACAAGAAGGGAATTCAGAAGTCAGAGCTTAAGACGGGAGTCGAGCCTTTCCATGGCATAACTCCCAACTCATCGACCATGGCTCTCAACCAGATCGAGCTACCGGTCACGTTTGGCATGCCTGACAACTTCTCACAGAAAAGCTAACCTTTGATGTTGCAGACTTTGAGATGGCGTACAATGTGATCCTAGGTCACCCAATGTTAGGCAAGTTCATGGCGGTGGTTCACTATGCCTATCATACACTCAAGATCCCAAGTCCTAGGGGGCCATTATCGTTAAAGGTGATCAGAGCGCAGCGGTCAAATGCGACAAGCAAACTCTGGATATGGTTGAACACTTCAGTCGAGTGGTCATCACTCCCAAGGACGCAAAATCTAAGAATCAAAGGCACCAAGGTGTCATCGAGGCCAAAGGTTCCATTCTCGTAAGTCTTGCTGGCACTTGTGAGGAAGCGGGCCATCCAGGAGGAGGTCGATAAACTCCTAAAGGGGGGTTTCATCCGAGAAGTGTGTCATCCTACGTGGCTCACGAATTCCATCCTCGTCAAGAAGATCAATGGCAGATGGAGAATGTACGTCGACTTCACCGACCTCAACAAGGCTTGCCCCAAGGATCCTTTTCCTCCCTAGCGTATCGACCAGATCGTAGACTCTACGGCAGGCTGCAAATTGCTATGTTTTCTAGATGCCTATTCAGGGTATCACCAAATTAGCATGGGACTAGAGGATGAGGAGAAAATGACTTTTACTATTCCCTTCGGTGTATTTTTCTATGTAAAGATGCCTTACGGTTTAAAAAACGCTGGTGCTACGTATCAAAGGTGTATTCAAAATTGTCTAAAACCCTAAATTGGTCACAATGTAGAAGCATACGTCGATGATGTCGTAGTCAAATCAAAAATCGAAAGTGCATTGGTTGGCGATCTCATGGAAATGTTTGACAAGTTCAGGAAGTATCGCATGATGCTCAACCCCGAAAAGTGCATGTTTGGTGTGCCGTTCGGCAAGCTTCTTGACTTCCTGGTGTCAAGTCATGGCATTGAGGCCAACCCGCGCAAATTTGAGGCTCTTGACCAGATGCAGTCACCTCGAACACTGAAGGAGGTTCAGAAACTAACAGGTTACATTGCTGCTCTTAGTTGATTCATTTCCAGGATAAGTGAGCGAGGAATGCCTTTCTTCAAGTTGTTGAAGAAACAAGACTGTTCGAGTGGACAGAAGAAGCGGAGTGCGCCTTCCAAGACTTAAAAGTACTTATCTTCTCCATTACTTCTTACACCGCCTAACGAGAAAGAGGAGCTCTTTTTTATATTGCAGCTACACCACAAGTTGTAAGCACGATACTGGCGGTCGAACGGGAATATCCCGAGAAAAATGCCAAGGTTCGGAAACCTATTTATTACATGAGCGAGGTCTAAGTGATGCTATGCTATGATACCCACAAGTACAGAAACTGATATATGCAGTATTGATGTCTTCCCAGAAATTAGAGCACTACTTTCAAGCGCACAGGATCACCGTCATAACGACGTATCCACTGAAGGATGTAATACACAATCAGGAAGGTACTAGACGAATCACGCAATGGGCGGTAGAACTAAATGAGTTCGATGTAAGCTACACACGACGCACAAGCATGAAATCCGAAGCATTAGCAGATTTCTTTGCTGAATGGACAAGTGTTGAATAAACGAGGCCAAACATGGTTGAAGATCACTGGACGCTCTTCTTTGATGGATCGCTCATGCTTCAGGGTTCGGGGGCTAGCATTATACTTATATCTCCAACGGATGATGAACTCAGGTACGTTGTTCAATTAGACTTTAAAGCTTCTAATAATGTTGCAGAATATGAAGAACTGATAAACGGGCTCTGCATAGCTACATCACTTGGGATTCTAGTCGTAAACCAGGTTCAAAAGGAGTACCAGTGCTTGGACGACAACATGACGGCTTACTTACTCGAGGTACGAAAGCTCAAGAAAAAGTTCGAAGGGCTAGAAATGACGCATATCAGAAGGAGTGATAACGCTGGTGCAGACGAACTTGCTAAACTCACTTCTTCTCAGGCACCGGTACCCATAGGAGTCTTTTTTGAGAAACTCCTTAGACCATCTAACCTGACAGTTCGGCGAACAGATGCTGCACACCCTGACTAGTAGTCTGGCCAGGTCAGCGTGATAGAACCCGCAGACACAGATGTTGCACTACTCGAACGCAACCTGATTTGTATGACTCTGTACCAAGCCTATCTCGAGAGTTGAGACATCCCTGATGATGATGCGTCTGTAGAGAAAATTGCTCGTAAATCTAAGATTTACATTTTGGTAAACGGCAAGCTCTACCGAAAGGGGAGTAACAGAATCTTGATTAAGTGCATAACTCAGGAAGAGGGCAATAAAATATTGCTCGATATCCATGGAGGCATGTGTGGTAATCACGCATCTTCTCGCACCATGGTCGAAAAAATTTTCCGCCAGGGATTCTATTGGCCGACTGCCCTCCAGAATGCTTCCGAGCTGGTCAAAAAGTGCGAGAGCTGCCAATTTTTTGGAAGGCAGACCACTCGACCAGCCCAAGCTCTACAAACAATTCCTCTTTCTTGACCTTTCTCTGTCTGGGCCTTGGATATTTAGGGACCATTCCTAAGGGCCCAGGTGGTTACAAGTTCCTATTTGTGGCTATCAACAAGTTAACCAAGTGGATAGAGGCCGAACCCTGTAGGAAAAATAACCACAGAAGCGGCCAGAAAGTTCATGAGGAGCATAATTACTCGATTTGGCATTCCGCATAGGATAATTATGGATAACGGTAGACAGTTCAAAAGCAGAACCTTTATTGCGTTTTGCGAAGAATTCAGCATCAATACTTGTTTCGCCTCAGTAGCTCACCCTCAGAGTAATGGTCAAGTTAAGCATGCTAATGGTATAGTTTTACAGGGTATCAAAACTCGGGTCTTCGACAAGATAAAAGCCTACTTAAAATGCTGGGTAAAAGAGCCTCCCTCGGTACTATAGGCCGTTCGTATGTTGACTAATAGGGCTACTGGTGAAACTCCGTTCTTCTTGGTTTATGGAGCAGAAGCGGTGCTCCCAACCGAGTTGCAGTTTGGATCACCTCGAGTGGGAAGTTACTTAGAAGAAGAGCAGGAGCACTTACGAGTGGATGACATAAATTAACTCGAGGAGTACCAAGATTGAGAATCTATTAGAGTGGCTAAGTATCAGTAGGCGTCGTGTAGATATCAAAGCCAGAGAATTCAGCCCAGGTAACTCGCTGCTGGGGACCTCATCCTGCGAAAGGTACAAAAACAGGCCCAGCGTCACAAGTTGTCACCTAATGGGACGGACCTTACATAGTAGTCGAAGTCACCCAACCTGGGTCAGTACGGCTATCTACTCCGAACAGCGAGATACTTGAGCACTCGTGGAACATCGACCAACTTTGAAAGTTTTATTCAGAAGGTAGATTATAGAAAGGATCTGCCTAGCTCTGGTAAATAGTGAAGATCAACCACCTCCGAAAGTTTAGAAGCGTTTGGACCCTCATTGGCCCCTGAACGAGTCGAGGAACCTTCGATACTCCTCCCTCAGGCGACAGCTGATGACCCTAGGAATCGGCCGATGACCAGCATAAGGGCCAGGAAAAGTGGCCGAGGTGAAGGTCCTGCTGGAGCTGATGACCAGTGTCGGTGATGCCAAGTGGTCTTCTTCCTAGCATGAAGGCAACCTGGCGATTGTCAACGGAGAAGGCGACTGTGCCTCCTTCACCGGTGATCGACTCGGGGGCTCCACCACCAAAGACCTCAATGGCAGCTTGGTTGACGATCTAGTCGAGATCACCACTATCCTCATTCCTCTCTGGTGCAGAGCGCTACGCTAAAGCATAGGTCTTGATGTAATGGCGAACATGCTGAGTGAGGGGATGATGACAATCCATGGTGGATGTTTCTTCCCTCTTTTTATGAGGCCTGCAACTTGAGTCCTCATCATTGGAGGATGTGATGATGATGTCCTCAGGAGGTATCATGGTGAGAGGCCTAGGGGAAAGGACATCTGGTATCGGCTCAAGAGGAGGAGATGGAGTGGAGGCCATGGCTTCAAGCTCTACGAGTCCTAGGAGGCAATGGGTAAAGAAAACAGAGGAGACGATGGACAAACAGCTTTGAGTTCCCTCTGTTTATAGCGGGGGAAACGGGTTGTACTGTGTAAATGTGGCTGTCAAGATCCAAAATGATGGCGTCGCCTCAGGCGTGTAGAGCATTGGGTGGTAAACAGTAGCTGTTACTGTTAAACCAGCACTGATAGGGCACGACATATATGGTGTTCTATAGTAGTGACATGGACTGTATGGCCCAAATTCAAATTCCATGTTTGAATTCCATGACTTGGACTTGTCACCATCTTAACACTCAGTTACAACTCGAGAAACCCAATCAAACCACAACCATAGTTTGAAATGCGACAGTTATCGGTCGATAATAATGATTACCGATCGTATCACTCTGAATCAAATTCATAATGCGATCGGTTATCATTTTGAATTAAAAATTCAAATCGGTTTTGAAATTTTTTTAAAAAACTTCCAGAAAAACATTCATGAAAAACTAGAGGTAATCATAAGACTACCCGTGATTTTTTTTTAAAAAAAATGACATTTTCATAAGCAAATATGTGTTCAAGCATCAGAACATTGGAAAAAGGCCGAAATGGGCTGAATGCACAATGCAAAGGTCCCGTTTCAGCTCAGCTAAGTGGATAAGGGTGCAGGAGGTCTTCTTGTTGGTGTCGTCGTAGCTCACTTTCCCCTCGCATCATTCCACAGCAAAAACCAAAGCTCTGTCGCCTGGCCGGCCAGATCCACCGTGTTAGTGTGGAAATCCACAGAGACAGCCAAAAAATCAAGTGAGAAAAGTCGGGAACCGACCGTGTTGGAGTGGTTACCATTCGCATACACCAAGCAGAGCGGAGCGCCTGACTCCGAGCACATTTCAACGTGATTCATTCGGTAACCACCTAAATCCTAGCGATTTTCCGTTAAATACGCTCGGTTATGACCTTGTGCTGGCAATGGTAGTTAATATTGGTGAAGTTAATTGTTTGTTGAGACATTTATGCTTGAATAGCAACATGACAGAACATGTTTATCAATTTAACATGCATGGACATAATTAATTTCACTTGAAGGTTCATTTAAAATAGATAAATACATTTCTGTTATAGAGTATTATTAGTAGGTTAATCATTGAGCTTTCTTCTTCCACCAGAGGCAATACAAACTAGGTAGTGTTGGTTATGGTCGGTTTTTAGGTTGTTAGGGTTGGTCAGTGTCCGTAAGCATTGTTTAGCACCTAATAGTTGGTTTTGTTCAATGTTTACTTGTTGTTGGAATATTTGGAGTGCTAATAGGATGATATATGTTATTTTGCAATAATAGATGACAGATAGAGATGTGGTGTGGAAGCACGGGGACAACTTGGTACTGGGGTTTACGTGCAATTATTGCCAGAAGAAAAAGAAAGGCGGTGGTGCCACAAGGTTGAAAGAACATTTGGCAGAGTGCGGATCGAATGTTATAAGTTGCGATAGGGTGCCTTCAGATATGCGTGATTACTTCAAGCGTGAGCTTAATAGGGCAAGAGATAAGAGGAAGGGAAGGTCTGAGAAGAGGCTTCGGAGGCAAGAGGTAGCTGCCCACGTAGATTTGACAAGCGATAATGATGAGACGAAAGAGGAACAGGTGCAGCGTGCCATGGCTCAGTGTAGGGAGGAAGAAGAGTTTAGGAGGAGGGCAGGTGATTCCTACGAGCATAGAGGTGGTAGTGGAAGTGCCAGAGGAGGCAATCTTTTAAAGAGGATGCTTAGGAGGGCATCTTCGACTAGGGAGCCATCAAGTGTCAGGGATTACAATGTTGCTGTAGCAAAAGCCCCTGTGCAGCAGAGGATTGACACTAGGTCATGGAGTGTAAAGGGAAAGAATGCAAATGTAGCTATTAGTTTGGCATGGTCTAAATTTTTCCACACTTCAGGTATTCCTGGTAAAAGTGCAGATGATGCATTCTTTATTGCTGCAGTGAAAGAAACACATAAATGGGGAGAGTGATAAAGTTTGTAATGAATTTGATTGTTGTCATATTTCTTTTGTTTTTGAATTATGACAATCTATTCTATAACAGGAGAGGGTGTACCATCTCCAATTGGCTGGGATATAGCTAGTAAGTACCTGGACGAGAACGAGAATGCATTGAAGAAGATATTTGACAAGTGGAAGCTAGAATGGCTAGAGTATGGTGTGACCATCATGTGTGATTCTCGGACTGGAACGACACACATGAGTATTATTAATTTCCTTTTGTATTGCAATGGTCGTATGTTTTTTCACAAGTTCGTAAATGCAACTGGCTATAGCCAAGATGCCAAGTATTTGAACAAGGTACATTGTTTTGCTATGTTAGTAGTGTAATTGTTGCATATTTATTTGGTTGATTCATTTATGCAGGAGATAAGAGTAGTGGTCAATGATGTGGGGCCACAAAATATTATGCAGATCGTGACTGATGACGGGTCCAACTATAAGAAGGCATGTCAGGTTCTCAGAAGGGAGTATCCTACTATCATGTGGCAGCCTTATGTGGTGCATACGATAAATTTAATGTTGAAATCAATTGGTGAATTTAGAGACAACGACATTGTCATTCAAAGTGCAAAGTCCATATCACAATGGCTTTACAATCATTCAAAGCTCCATGAAATGATGAAGACCGCTATTGGTGGAGAGTTGGTGAGGTGGAATGCCACAAGATTTGGCACAAACTATCTATTTCTTGAAAGCTTTCAACGCTGAAAGGATAGGTTCATGCAATGGATGGCATCTAGTGACCTGCAACAGTCTTGCTACATGGGTTTTGACATTGGGAGGTATGCACATGGTTGCCTATCTAGCTTATCATTGTGGGACAACCTTAAAATGGTTGTCGATTCCGTTCAGCCATTGTATGCCTTCCTCCGATTTGTTGATCAAGACAAGGTGCCGACATTGAGTGAGGTGCTCCTGAGATACAACATTGTCAAGCAGGAGTACGATTCATTGTATCACAATGATAAGGATACCTTTGAAAAGCACATGGCAATTGTCGATCGCAGAATATATGATCTAACAAATGGGAACTACTTGAATGCCAGTGAAACACTCTTACTAATTGCATTCTTATTGTACTAATGCTCATGGTACTAATTCTTTGATCATCACTTTGTAGCGGCCGCATTGAATCCCCAGACACACTACACGTATGGCATGGGTCCAACCTTATTACAAGATATCCGGGAGGCATTTGAGAGGATGACCGATGTTAGTACTACCACGGAAGCACTTAATGAGGTTGAAATGTATCGAATAATGCTGGTCTGCTCGCTTCACGAATGGCATGTGGCGGTAGGACTCCACCTGGTACGTATTATGTTCACATATCTAACTGTTACATCACTTTATCTACTTTTCTAAACGTTAGATCACTTACCTACTTGCAGTGCAATGGTGGTCTATGTTCGGTTCATCTGCACCTACACTAATGATGCTTGCCAGGTGCCTAGTGTCTCAGTGCGCTTCATCTAGTGGGTGTGAGAGGAACTGAAGTACATTTGAATTTATCTACACGAAATTTCGCAATCGGTTAATCTACAAGAAGCTTCATAAGTTGGTATATGTAAACTACAACCTGAGAATACAGAATAATTTGGATGTAGGCATCAGGTCTACCTTTTGTATGGACAATTAGACATATTTATTCATTTGAGGTGCTACTACTTATATAATGTATGTATATATTCAATGAAACAATTATATGGCTATGCTCGTATTGCTATTGGTATCTATTTTTTTCCTTGAAAATATCCAAAATATAGCAAAGGTCATGCTAAAAGTTTCCTTATTAAAAAAACATAGCAAATCTCATGCCATATTTTTTTTCCTATTTTTCTGTTTTGTTTGTGATTTTTTATTTCTTTGTGATTTTTCCTTGAATTTTGTCGAAATTCAAATTATGTTGTTGGTTACTGCTGTAATTCAGTCAATAAATCGTCCAATTCAGTCGAATTCATGTGTGCTCGATTATTGTTAAATCGTTAAAATCGCTCGATAAATCGTGAAATGCCGGCGGTTACCGGTTATTCGATTCGGTCCGAATTCTCACCAAATTTACAAATTTGAGCAAATGAATTTGTCCGATTCTTACCAAATTTTACCCAGTTTTCACGGTAACCATGAATTTTCAGTAACTACCGGTGACCGATTTTCTACCTCCAAACGCATTTTTGAACCTCGACCACAGCACATAGAAGCTGCAGCAGTTGGCTTGCAAGTCTTTACTGTAAGATATATTAACGTGCACGAGTTCACATGTATTTGGGTTATTACTACATTTGACGGTCAACATTTCTGAACGACTTCGATTGGGTTATGGTAAGAGGGATTAATGCAGTTATCTGTACGGAAGATGCGTTACCCAAAAGTGCAAAATTTTACCACGCGCAACATGCCATTATATTAGTAGACCGATCCGTATCATACATCAAGTTTTGGCTGATCTAACCTCGTTCCAATCTGGTTAATTTGTCAAAGTAGCTTGGAACAAAGCCATGCGTGCGTGCGTGCGTGCGTGTCAATACCACACTGAGTGTAGGGGAATGGGCATGTTAGGCTGGTCTAAAATAAAAATTTCTACCGTATTTACTTAGGAAACTATACTAGTACGTAGGAGTTTATAGATTATTACCACTAGATGTGCAGCACAGTGAAAGAAGAGATGGAATAGACCAATCCAACTTTGCGCACATCAATATGGAGGAGGTAGCTCTCCGACCAGCTCTAAGCAGGTACGTTGCGTTTCTCAACCACATCCTAGCAGGTGCCTCGCACTCCTCGACCACCTCTGAGTAGTTGTGTCTCAATCTTTGACCAGCTCCGAACAGCAGTCATACTCCTCAACCACCTTTGAGTAGCGCTACTTGATCTTTGACCAGTTCCGAGTTGCACATATTGACCTATGACCAGCTCCAAGCAGCACGTCGTGATCTACTCACCAAGGAGATCAACGCCACAATAGCAGCAGCGTCTCTATGGTATTCACACGTACTGGGCTAGATCACAGTGTGCTAGTGTGCTAGCACCACACGCGTAGCTAGGTTTTGGGAGATCGGGTGGAAGGTAGCGGCTAGGGTTTTAGAGTGGCTAATACTTTACATGCTCCACCCCACGCCTCTCCTTATATAGAGCTCTCTAATGAGCTCCTACGTTGGAAACCCTTTAGGACTCCTCATGGATCACAATCCAATTAAACTCGTATATGAATCCAATCTGTAAGTTTTGTTTCAACCTATTAAGTGTGTAACCCGTTAGGTTCATGTACAAACAGCTATGACTCGGAAATCCTTTCCGAACCGAAATCAATAGTAATTCCTAACAGGACATGTTGACTTTCGAGTATACACAAGTGCCATATCAGCTGAACCTTGATATACACATATACATATCCCTTTGCCCCACGATATCAGTCAAGCTCAAGGTGAGATATGTGCCACCTTTTGTGATAGCTCGACCATTCACTCAATCAGATTATCAAAACCATGATTAACTCTTTAATCACATTGGTATGGACATGCACTTCTTATTTAACAATATTGAGGGGCCCAAAGATATCTCTCTCCTTGTCAAGAGGGGCAGACTCATCTTGCTCCCTCACACCCCACGACCTGTTTTATGGCAAACCCGAAAACTACCATTATGACAACCCGGTTACAGAGTAGCATTTGGTAGCCTCAAAAAGTATGCCACTACACATTCTAGGAATCAATGATGATTTCAGGTCTAAGGATCCAGTAGGTATACCATTTCAGATAACAATTGATAGCACATCATAAATAACAATTCCAGCAGTATGTCAATGTGGGTATATCCAACATCATATTCTCTAACATAGATGTGCACATTATTGTTTCAATATCTCTATACCTGTGATCCGTGAAATATGATTTTCAATGTGCTGGCTTTTGAATCATCACAATGATATGTGACCAGGGATCAACTTAGAATAAATCATGGTACAAACAAAGAGCTTCATGAACAAGAGATATACATACTAATCAACATAAATGATAGTCATTCTTGGAATAATACATTATTCAGAAGTGCATAAATATAGATGTGATAGAATCATTTCTATGATTACCTCTAAGGCATATCATCATCTCTGAGGTCAGGTGCAGTCAGTTTGAAACGTACACCTGAACCGACTACACTCAAGTGACTATAATAATCTCTCTCGGTTTCAACAATCACTTGTGATAATTATATTATTATAATCGGTTCTAGCAAAAAACCGACTGTGATAATAGGATTATCGATCATAGCTAGAACCGACTATGATATTAGTATTATCACAATCAGTTTTCTACTTGAGCCGATTCTTCTTTGGTTCATTTTTACAGTCAGTTCAAGCAGAAAATCGACTGTACTGTACAATAGACATCATGAAAATTTGAATTTTCTGGTGTTTTTCCCACGTTCCCACGTGTGCCTAGCATGTGGGGTTGCTTCTTCTTCTCGAGATTCATATGGTGCAGCTATCCATCCACATAAAGGAAAATAAAATTAATGAGAACTATTTATAAGGAAAATAAAAGTAATGATAACTATTTATAAGGAAAATAAAATTAATGACAACTATTTATAAGGGAAAAAACTATTTATAACCCATTGGTGGCCACTCCTCATCACTGATGGAGGCATAGGAGAAGAGAGAGTCTGGTGGGCCTTGTGATGGTGGTTGCAGTGCTGGCACAACCTTTGCTTCGTGGTGTATGGGGTGGGGTAGGGGGTGGGAGGGGGTGAGGTGGAGTTGGTTGTGTGATGCAGTGAAAAACAGTATGATCTGGCGTGTTGTTAATTTATATAGCTAGTTCCAGCGTGCAGGAAGAAAACAAAGATTTTTGGTATGGTTGGGAAGCAAAAGATCACGACACTTTGAATACTTGGAGCAACATGCCATTTATTATGATTAATTATGAGTGGGAAACGCTTGGAGTGTTATGTGATTACCATATATCACAGTTGGTTTTATCCACCACCTAACTATGATAATCTAGGTACTACCATATTCGGTTCATTGCTAGAACCTATATGGTGATAAACCACATATCACAGTCTGTTCCAACCTAGAACCGAGATATATTTCTTGTGTTTTCTCTACGGTGGGCTACCTATTATAATTTGATCTCTGGATGGTGTGTTGTTGTGAGTTTAGAGATTGATTAGCATATCAGGTTATGGATAAGGAAGTTGATTCATCCTTTTGTTCTGTCATTACTTGTTTGAATCATATTGTTCAGTCTCTATTTCTGTCTCGATAGGAAATTGCTTGTACTTTTCAGAATCTGTGCTCTCTGGTTTCATACAACAGCACTGTCCATGATGATATTGTGTGATTTTTTAGAATCTTGTTCGGGTTCAAATAACTAGATGAGAACTTAGTAAATTGTCTAGTCGTTGATGTACTCAATATAACAATTATTGCTCACAGATTCTATGGATGGTTGCTACCTTGAGAGATTTTGAGTTGGATTTCAAGGGTGTGCCACTTTTGTGTGACAAAACTAGTGCTATCAGCTTAGCCAACAACCCAATTCAGCATTCAAGAACCGAACACATAGATGTGAGATTCCACTTTCTGAGAGATCATAATGAGAAGGGAGACATTGAGTTGAGCTATATTGATACCCAATACCAACTAGCCGACATATGTACCAAGCCTCTAGTGTAACTAGATTTACCTATTTGAGAGGAGAGCTTGGAGTGTGCCATCCCTATGGCTTTATGTGAGGGGGAGTTACCCTTATAAATACTCAATCTTACTTTTGAGCATTTGCATTGCATCTCATTATATAAGGTAATCATAGTAATAGAGCTTTGACTTGTATGTTTTTAGTATTTTCTCGTGCTAGACTTGAATTTGAACTAAGTTAAGTAGTTGTGCAGAGCAATCTTTTAATCTTAGGCTCTTCTTGATGCTTTGACATGAAACATCTCGAGCAAGCTAGCTTTCCCTAAGATGAAATTTGGCAGTTTTATGAATCATTTAGGCTATGAAATGCTATTTTCTAGATCACCATGTTCATAATTGCTTAGACTTAGTCAGGCCATCTCCAGCAGCTACCCTAAATTTTCATCCTATCACTATTACAGCATCCCTCATTCCATCCATCTCCAGCAACTATCCCCTATTACTATTACAGCATCCCTCATTCCATCCATCTCCAGCAGCTACTCTATATCTCATCCACTATCTTCTCTCCCCTATATTAAATTGATTTTTTCCCAACCGCCATAACCGCCACCCCAGCAATTTTTTTTCACATGTTGCCGTTGCAACGGTTATTGAATGGCATGGTATAAATTAGTGTCACGAAATTTATTTATTCGGAATATTTTTTTGCACACTATATTGTTGCATTAAATATTTGAGCGCTAATTTGTTTGTCGCCACCTGCAATTACGGAGATAGAAATGAATGTTTGCAACGAACGTATGGCATGGCTTCCACTTCAATCTAGCTTGGACAGGAAGAAGGCCACCAGTCTTGTTGCGGAAGACCGAGGAGTAGTGGCTTGCAGTGGAAGGAATTGCGGTGCCATGGTTGGACAGGAAGAAGGCCACCAGTCTTGCTGCTGAAGCCTCACGTGCTGTGGCTTCCAGGGGAAGGAATAGCGTTGGCTTCCGTCACAAGGCTCATCCTATCCCTATATATATGATGGTGAGGTACTCAGACTTTGCAAGCCAGCGAAAAATGGATCGTCGCGAAGCCTGGAAGCAGACCGTGAGAGAATTGTGTTTCGGCAATGACTCTTCCGATGAGGAAGATAATTTGTTCCTTGCGACTGTGACCACCTTCCATGAGTCGTCGGCAACACAGCGCGGAGCTTGGGGTGGTTCAGTACCGGGACGTCGCCGTATCCAGCGGAATCGGCTGGAGGGCCATCAAAGGTTGTTCAACGACTACTTCGCCGATCCCCCCGTGTACCCCGATTACATCTTCCGCCGCAGGTAATATTGTGAATAGAAAGTCTCTTGGAGAAGTATTATGAACACATGTATGTGTGTGGCGTCTTATTGTTGTTGGTCGTGCAGGTTTAGGATGAAACGTGACCTGTACCTCAAGATTGTGAAGGCAGTTGCGGACCATGACCCGTGGTTCCAACAGAGGAGGAACGCGGCAGGGGAGCTCAGGCTGTCGGCGTTGCAAAAAGTCACTGTGGCATTTCGTATGCTATCATACGATGCTCCTGCGGATTCTCTAGATGAGTACCTCCAGCTAGGGGAGGCCACCATCATTGAGAGCATGAGGTGGTTTGTTTGGGCCATCGTCGGGGTGTTTGGCGATGAGTACCTCCATTCTCTGAACGAGGAGGACACCACTCGCTTGATTGCTATAAACGAGCGAAGAGGGTTCCCCGGGATGCTGGGAAGCATCGACTGTATGCATTGGAGGTGGAAGAACTGTCCGACGGCGTGGTCGGGTTCTTTCACCAGCCACGTCAACTCTCCTACGATCATTCTAGAGGCAGTGGCATCACAGGACCTGTGGATTTAGCATGCCTTCTTCGGCATGCCAGGTTCGCTGAACGACATCAACGTTCTGCACCGCTCACATCTCCTCGACAACCTTGCCGCTGGTGTGGCACCCCAGGTACAATACTCCATCAATGGACACCAGTACACCATGGGGTACTACCTTGCAGATGGTATCTATCCGGAATGGGCCACCTTCATGAAGCCCATATCTTGTCCGCTTGGGAGGAAGCGGCAACACTTCGTCATTCAGCAGGCGGCGGTACGAAAGGATGTGGAACGCGCCTTCGGGGTCCTACAGTCTCGGTTTCCTATAGTCCGGGGGGCTACAAGGATATAGGATCAGGAAACCCTTCATAACATCATGACCGCCTGCATTATCATGCACAACATGATAATAAAAAATGAGAGATCAAATGGGGAAGTCGAACACGTCTACAACGGTGCTGGTGACCATGTGGAGCCGTCGCACACCCCAACCCCCACAATTCAAGCATTTGCACACAGGTATGGGATGATAGCTAGCAAGTAGGGTCATCACCAGCTTCGTGAAGATCTTGTGGAGCATCTCTGGTAGCTCCACGGAGGAGAGTAGACCCAACTTCTTGTAGTCCAATAAATAAAATGTTTACTACGTTGTCCATTGCCAGTGCGTATTATGTTTGAAAGTATGTCGAATGTCCTATGTAACTTCGTACTATGTATGTCATGTTTTATCAATGGATCTAAACGATATTTTATGAAGCTGTGGATGTTCTATGAATGGTTTAGGTGACTTGTACAGCAGTTAATATATCCAAATAAAGATGGACACATACATTATGTGTTCGTTCGCGCTAGTAGCTAGGCAGGCCAATACTCTGGCTTCTTTCACCGTCATTGAATTTCAGTAGTACATATGAAGTCACCTACTGCAGGAACAATCATCTCCAGCTTGCTGATCTCTCCAACGATTGAGTACAGATATCCGAAATCAGGTTTGTACATAACGAAAGATAGTACCATTCCATATAGGTTTCCACATAACGACATACAGTACCATTCGAGAAACTAAAGTCTGAAACAAATTAGCCAGATGGGCCAGACGAGGTGCGCCTACCTACAATGACGCTCTGCCGGAGACTCTTGTAGTAGGCTTGCTAGTCCTCATCCATTTGGGAAATATCCATGTTCATTATGTGCCTCTCCTCCTTTTCCTTTTCCATTTGCATACGCTCCTCCTTGAGCCGGAGCTTCTTCCGCTCAACATCCATCAACTCCGCAAACCTCTTAGCCCTTTCCTTCTCAATCATCTCTTTCATTGCCAACTACCGGTCAAATAGCTCCGTCATGGGCCCTGAAGCTGAACTAGAGGAGGAATTACCGCGTGCGACCTCTTTCGAGCGCGTGCGACCTGGTGGCCACTTGGCACGTGGACTGCAGTTGGAAGGTGGTGCATCCACTCCTTCAAGTACGTTTAGCCCGGCTGAAGACGCTACTTGATGCGTCGATGAGGGACTTCCCGAAGTGGTGGTTTTCTGCTTCTTGCGCGAGGACTCCGATTGCCACTTCGGATGATTCCGCAACTCCCTCCAACAAGGCAGCAACGTGAACTCCTTGTGCTCCGCGGCTTGAAACATCTTGCATGCCTCCACGACCTGCAATTTTTATACAAACTTGACAATGAAACATCTGTGCTAACTCATGCAACATAAACCAGCAGAGAGTTCATCCATACATACACAATAAACAAAATATGTTACAGTGACCCAGTAGGGGGGAGACCCAACATTTTCTTGTCCAAGCCACAACTTGCCTTATCTATTCAGTAATACATATGCCATTGATTCTAAGGTGCAACTATCAGATGCAGAGTAAGTTGTGCAACTATCAGATGCAGATTAAGCTGTGCCCTTTAATCAATCTGGCCCTAACAAGAAGTGTACCCAGCAACCAAGATACATTACATTGACAGCCCTTTAATCAATCTGACCCTATCAAGAAGTGTACCCAGCAACCAAGATAGCTGATTACTACAACTGCCTTTTCCAATACAGTACTATGATTCAATGACAGAACCATGTATGCAGAACCATTGAGTAGGTAAGAACAAGGTCCACAACATACACATTGCTTTTCATTCACAAAGGTACATTCCTAGCTTAAGGGTTCAGTGACATACCGTCTCCGCCTTGGTCGTACCACTCTTCTTAGTGCGCAAGGCCCTAGCGTAATGGCCGCAGAACTTCTGGACCATAGTGTTGATGAAAGTCCACCTCCCCTGCAGCGACTTCTTATTTTGGGTTGATATGAACGTTTTGTTCTCATGGAGGTAACTCTCAATCCTGTGCCAGAACGCACCTAGGCTCTGGTTGCTCCCAACCACGGGATCCAGGCTCACGTTCAACCATGCTGCAACATGTAGAAGGTCCTCCTCCATCTTGTAACTGCAGCCACGGCCACCCATTGTTGCCACCTCTCCTGGCGTGTCAATTTCCTGCACCGGTGCCGAAGGAATCTGGGTCCCGATGATGCCATCTTCGGTGAGCGGCAACACATCGTCCCAAGGCATGCGTTCCGTGTCCCCACGAAGGAACCCGGCGTACTCCATTTCGTCCCTGCACACAAGTAAATAAGCAATGCAGTACAAGTAACAAGCTGCAAGCCTTTGCTCTCAAGATCGACCAAATTAGAGACGACAGAGGCAAAAGAACTAGGCAACAACCTACGAAAGAATGGTTGACCTATGCTTTTCTGTTACAAAAAATGAAACTGTACTAATGTCTGACAATGCTGCATTTCTTAACCATACAATGTTTGAAAATGCAGCATTGTAATGTTTGAAAACATACAATGTTTCATTTCTTAACCATATGTGTATGTTGTCAAGCATTACAGAAATTCAATCGCTGATAGAATTAGCTAGTATAAAACTGCATGCAGCAATAACATGATCCTCAACCAATCGAAACATCAGCAGGCAATAACACATAATCAACATTGCTTCTCAACAATATATGGACATGGCATCTTCTCAACATACCTCAAATAACAGTACACCAAATGTAATACCATTACGACCATGCTTCCGGATATGTCTTAAACATCATGACTGACTACCGGACTACAAGACCCACACCTAGAGGTTAGCCATAAACCTATAGGAACCGGCTACCGTGACTCCATAGATTTCGAACAACAAAATACACACCGTACCCAACTACAGCCTCCACGACCTATCGGATTCAATGGACATTGCATCTTTCGAACACATGAGCTCATCAGAGCTCCAGTCAGTGTGAACGACATCTTCGTTGTCAATGTCCTTTGAGCCCGCTGCTTCCTCTACCACTGCCGCGCTTGAACTGTCGGTGTCATCACCATGGTTGTTGACGCCACCGTCCCTCATACAGTCTTCAACTTGGAACACAAGTTGTTCCAAGTCCTCCGCAATGGTTTCCACCTGCAGAAGGGCCATGTTGAGCTCGACGGCAGCAAGGGTGCTTTCCGGACTCAAGTTGTCAATGGCCACCTTCTTCAAAGAGGAAGCCGCCTCCTCGACATGGTCCTGCATCTTCGACACGAGGGCGGCAAGCGCTGCACGGTCCATCTACAACCACGGGTGACGGATGACTAAAGGGATGAACCATTTTTGGAGGTAAACTTCAACAACGGCTAACCATTTGACACAATACCAGGTACTGAAATCAGGGAACATGTGCTTAATTGTGCCCTTTACAGCAACTAAAACAATGTAGGTGTTCTCCACAATTAACAATTGCTACCTCATGCAACATATATATTGCCCAGCATAGAGCACATACATACATACACAATAGACAATGTATATATTGCCCATTATCATTACTGCACTAGCTACCAAGCTATTTGGGACATAGTTGAGATCCTACTCCATTGCCACCACAAAGCAGTATTTCTTGCAATACAAATCTTTAAAAAATTCTTATTCCCATACCACTAGCCGTATTGTTCATCTCCTACTCCTATCCAATTGGATACAATTCATAGACATCAAACGGTTCGGCTTGCATCTACCAATTCCAGTCCAATATCCCATTTCCTTTATGCCCTACACTTTCTACTCATCCTTGCCCTACAACAATTAAAGGTTGCCAAGCCTCACTCCATATTCTTATACATATTGATAACTCCAGGTGTTGGTGCTAAACATATCCAAATACAACCTATGGAGTGAGGTTCAAATATGCTAAACATATCCAGCTGTTGGTGCTAAACATATTGAATGATTCAAAACTTTCCCCAGTTAAACACTTACAAGATTGTAACTGATTTCCTTCACCAATATACATACCAAGCAATCACCCAAGCATCAGGTACAGGAACAAAAAGGGGTGTCCAAAGTTCAACAAATTTTACCTCTTTCCCACTGAAATCTAACAAGAAATCTAGAATCTGAACCTCTTTCAGGAACCATGACACTAAAATTAGGCAACATACTAAATTGTGACCAAAGAAATGTACCATGAGCAGGTTGTGTGCGAACTGCATCTAATCGGTTTCTATATGCACACTAAAACACGGGATTTCCTCGACATTTCCTTCACCGCCAGCCACAAATCCACGGGATTTCAGGTTCCTATGGCTGGGGATCGGGTGCCGGCACCTTTCTCCCCGCCCCTGCGGATGGGAATCTGCGGCAAGCCAAACAAACCAAGCAAGCTACCCATCCTGCACTACCACCACCGAGCAACCCTAGCTCCGGTCGTCCGCTAAGCAACCCTAACATGTGGATCTGGGAGCCGAGGACATACCAGAGGCTTCGTGATGACCACAGTGCACCTACTGCTGTCGAGCACACTGATGGTGGGGAACCTTGCACCACGGCCGCCGGATCTGCGTTGGCCCAGTCGTCGCACAACGGGGACGATGCATCGTCTTCCCGGTCTCCGGAAGCTCCTCGTTTGCGCCGACCTCCGACGCCTCCCGCCTCACCTCCGCACCCGCTCGCCAGCTCCTCTTCCGCTGCTCCGTGGGAGCAACGAACCCCTCGCCAGTCGCGCCTCCCACAGTGAAGCGGACGCCGCATTCTCCCCGCAACTTTGCCGCCCCCGGACGCTTGCCATAACCCTGTTCACCTGGAAACGGACTCTGCTGGACCGTGTTTGCGGGCGCACGCGGATACGTATCCGACGTGGATACGGGATGCGAGGGAGATACCGCTTCCGCTGGAGAAGGCCTCAATACTTGTGTTAAGATGAGTTGGATTAATATCTTGCTTTATAACTTCTTGGTTCAAGACAGTGGATTGGGGAATATTGCACTATGTTTTCTGTCTTTATTAAATGTTTAGCTCATGATGGAACCTTGGGGGAACATGCGTTCGCTGTGTCGCAAAGGCACTACTTAACTTCATCTTGTGACCATCTTGATAACTTGTGCAAATTGAATAATCATGAAAAATCAAGTCTCTTGTGCTAAAATGTGATCCGATATAGTTGTCTTGAAGCCTCAAGGTGTTTACCGTACCCAGTTATGTGACAATTTGATTGGATAAAAGGCAACTAGAGGATAAATTGAAAAAAAGAGAAATGTGCCTAAATTTTAATTCTTTTTAACTGCTTGATCAATCTAAGCCTTGGTTTCATATGTGAGCGTTTGCAAAGCCCTATGTCCTAAACTCTTGTTTGCGTAGTTTGAGGTTGGAATTGGCAAGTTCTTCATGCTTGTATTACCTTGGCATGAGTGGATGCTTATGTGGTGGTCACTTTGAACATGATTCAGCTATGTGAACTTCAATGCGCCAACTAATTCTTCAGGTTTAGCTTGTGAAGCTTTATGTCCTTGATTCACTATCTCTTTTTGAGCTTCTATGCAATTGTGAGCTCCACCTTCTCCGTTTTGTAGCCCTTTGACAATTCTAGCTCTTGCAAATACTTTATGGTATACTTGTGAAAGCTCATTAGGATTGCATATTCATGCATTGCATAATGTTTTATCCTTGATGTTTGCATTTCAAAAGGGGGAGAAATCATGAAAGCAAGTCTCAAAGGGGGAGAAAATGTAACATGTGCATTTATCAAGGGGGAGCATAGGGAGAGTATCTTTTGCATTTTTGCTTTTTTATTTGCTTTTTGGCTAGTCTCTTCTTCTCTTCGAGCCTTGCAATCTTCTTATGCCAAGTGACATGTTCTTGCTCTTTCTCGAGTTTTAGGTCACTTGGATCAGCTTCTTGTGCGATTTTCGAACCTTCATTTGTAATTTGTAATGTTGTCAATGCACTCATCAAGGTGAAGATTGAGAAACCAAGTTGAGATGTGCCTTGGTTTATCTTGTGTGATGAGTGATTGATGTTTGTGTGACTTTTGTGTTATATACTGCAATGTTGGTTTTATCTAACCAAAGTTGAAAAGAATTGGGTTGTCTTGGTGCGGGAAACTTACACTCACCGGATAGTCTGATGTGAGGGTTTTTGACCTCACCGGATAGTCCGATGTGTGGTAGATGTGAGCACCAGAGCTTTGTAGCACAGAGGCAGAGAAAAATTCATTCACCGGAAGGTCCGGTGTGGGTGAGAGTGAGCACCAGACTAATTGTTCTAGAGAAGGGTGCAATTGTGAAAGTTTGGTGCAGTAGCCTCACCAGATGGTCCGATGTGTGCATGGATGATCACCGGAGGCTTCACCAGACAAAGATTTCCAAAGAGGTTGAAAAACTAAGTTCCAGTGATGATGTATTCACAGGATGGTCCGGCGATGGGCATGTAAACACCCGAGAGTATCACCAGAGCCTTTCAGTTTTGAGGCAAATGTTGAGATGTTCATTGGATTGTCTGGTGTTGGGATTTTATGATCACTGGACTAATTTTTCTAGAGAGGAATGCAAATAGGGTTCTAGTGGAGTTGTACTCACTGAATAGTCTGGTGTTGCACTGGTGTGAACGCCGGACCATCTGGTGTTAACATTTTTGTTATGTCTGATCTTTTCAACTTGATTTCGATTTGGACTAACATGTGATGATGTTATATGGTTCTAGAAATGCCTGTTTGCTGGTCTCATGGTGTGCACGTGATAGATGCAACTTGGTGGCAAATAGCGGGTGATCGGGACTAAGAGAGATGCTAGGTGCTGGATGATTAAGGAGGCCAAACGGAGTCAAGGATAATCCTAGCGGTACACATGGAGGTCAAGCAAGGCAAGATATGAAGGTTGATGAAGGCGACGTGTTGACAAAGTCAAGCGAAGGGGATGCCGATGCAAGTGACAAGGCAGTCCGAGGGATCAGGAGCGGGAGCGGGAGAGACTTGTCGACGGTCAAGATTGCAAGACGGAGGACACAAGTCATCATCAGAGCGCTTGCTTCAGGTGGAAACAAGTGGTGGCTAGTCACACTTTGAGAAGTGTGCTAGGGTTTCGTGGTTTGGCCAAAAATTCGTGGGAGGACTAGAGGTCCACGTGGCATCATCATAAAGCTTGCATCGAGACGAAGCTATGTCGTGAAGGCGCCACGGTCGTCCTATGGATGGAGGAGAAAATGGACTAAAATACCCTCGGTGGTAGGTAGAAGTGTACTACAAGAGAAGGATATTTTAGGAACAGTTAAGGACACGTAGGGTTCAAGTTTCCTAGGCTATAAATAGATGGGTATGGCTGGTTAGGAAGGCCCCTAGAGCCATCCATATGAGAGCCTTGTGTTAGGGTTTTAGAGGAGAGGGAGATGAGTGTTTTTCCTATGTAATAGGTGAGAGTTTTGAGAGATAAATCTTTGTAATCCACCTAAAATAGGGCTGACCTCTTTGAGTAATGAAGTCTAAGTTTTTGGATATGCTTTAATTCCCATTCTTCTAGTTTTCTTCTCTTGGTTCCCTTGCAAGTTTGTAAGTTCTTGGTGTTTTGTTGTTGATTTTTGTTTTCTTTTTGAGCTGAAATTTCAACACCTTGGGACGTTGTTTTTCATGATGCTAGAGGCATAGAATTCACATATACATGCATATGTGATGGGGTCTTAGATTCCCTTGCCTCTAGACCATCATCTTGGAGAGTTTACTTGCCCGGTGAGCTTGTCTCTATTTCGTCCATCTTCAAAGTTGCGAGCTTTTGGGCACAAAGACATATGGAATGGTTTTGAATGGAACTTATGGTTTATATTCCATCCGTGAAGTCATATTTCCTTGAAACTTTCCATCTTTCTTTGTCTCTCTAAGTATTTTGCTTCCACTCAAGGTTTGAGCTGCGTTGGGTGATTAAAAATAGGAGAAGGCCATCTATTTCGCAAGAAATTATTGAGGCGCCTATTCACCCCCTCTAGTCGTCACTTTCGGTGCTACATCCTGATACCGCGGGGATAGCCCAAGGTCCACGTGGACTCCGTACAAAGGCCGTACCATAAGATTGACATGGATTATCTCGGAGAGACGGGTTCCAAGAGGCTCAGATCAAATTTAGGTGGCTTTGTTCTGTGGCACAAGCGCTACATAGTATTTGAAGGAGAGACAGACGAGTCATCTGATGTGAAGTCAGACCCACCACACAAAAGACCTCTAACTCCTCCACAGTCACCGCAACCACCACCGTCTCCAACAAGATCTCCAACTCCTCCCTCACGGAAGTCGCCACCACTGCCACCAAGAGAGCCAACTCCTCCCCCTCCAAAGTTGACAACATGTGCACAGTCTA
The DNA here is from genome assembly GCF_958298935.1 of Phragmites australis. Taxonomy (NCBI): domain Eukaryota; kingdom Viridiplantae; phylum Streptophyta; class Magnoliopsida; order Poales; family Poaceae; genus Phragmites; species Phragmites australis. The sequence continues at coordinate 10,636,404 of NC_084928.1, forward strand.
ATAATTTGAGTTCACCTCAAAGATCGACTTCATCTCAGAAGCAAAGGCCACCTAAGAAGGTGGCACAGATGAGAAGTTGCCTTATGAACAAACTGAAGAGGAAACCTGAGCGATAGTGGACGCCAGTGTCAAGAGATTCTTTCAAAAGCGAGAACCTAAGAAGAAAATAGCAATCTGTGCAGAAACATAGAAGTTTTTCTTGAAGATGGCCACACCTATTGAGCCTAAGCGTAAAACAGACTACGCGTGCATCAAAAGCAAGAAATACCTGAAAGAGTCTACGATCAAACATATACTACAAGAACAAAATTTAGAAAGATTTCTTGGAGAATCCAAAATCACAAGAGAGCAACTTCTAGATGAGTCCTTGGCACCAAAAGAAACTGAGAGATGGAAATTTAAGCTAGGCAAACTGTTGGTCGCACCAGATGTGTAGGACAACCTAACATTTTAACTTCAGAAATTCCATGCGTGGTACATGAAGGAGTTGAGGGAGGGTAGACAAATGTTTTAGGCAAGATACAAGCATCGAGATTTCCTCCACGGGGATGACACTATTTTTATATTATTCAAGGAAATGTACCATGTGTACTAGTAAGATTCCCTTGACATGTCTATCTTGAGTTGCTAGACTCTGTAAGTGTCATATACGTATAATTCGTAGTGTACATTTATGTACCATTAGAATGAATGTCTTGACTTATTCCTTGTGTAGAATGGAGGTACAAAGATGCAGGACGGACGACTTCCTCCATGTGGGATTCATCAATCCACATCAAGTAAACCCGACAAGGATCGAAACCAAACCAAAAAAACCGAGGACTATGCATTGGAGTGTATTCTGGAGGTACAATTGAAGAAATACATACTCTTACCCTACCACTTTGGGTGTGTGTTTCCCTCCATGGATGTTCTACTGTTTTTGAGCAATATATCGTTAGAAATTAGGACCAACTAACCTATGGTAACCTATGTGCAATTATCATTGGATCCTTCTTGTTATCCCTCTAGACATTAGCAAGATTGTTGTCTTTGACTCACAAAATAATCCAAAAGAAACCTACCAATTTGTCACTGACTTGCTACATAGGTAAACCCTCATTTTGTTATTGCTCTTGTAATGTTTGATTTGATTGAATCGAAGTCTACTTACGGTAATAATCACACACATACAGAGTGTAGGCAAGATACTTTAAGAAGAGTGTTAGACTCCGGCCATACACGCAAAAATGGATAGTCCGATACGACTTTCCTTGTAGGAAGCAGGGCTCAGGCAGCAATTTATGTGATTTTTATGTAATGGAATTCATGCATGGATTCATCGGAGATGCGTTGCTCTAGGTGGTCGATGCTGAGGTTGGCGGCATACATATTGATGACTAATTTTTAGGTCCGATACATGTTCATAACAATTTATTTCTTCAATTCTTGAAATTGCAACTCCTTAAACTATCCACAGATCAACTCTTGCCTATTGAAATCAATTCACTTCTGGAACAACTTGTTGGGTTCATCAATGACCAAGTCATTAGCCCAACCAGCGAGTACCATGAAATTGGCTGGTCTCTCTCGTTACCTTCATCTAACAAGAAAATGCAGAGTTTAGACCCTTCGATTAGCAAAAAATGCTAAACTTCTTATCCTTCCTTTAATGAAACTTGAGATGTATGCGGTGTATATATACTATGATGAGACTTGATGTTTTATGACTTAAATTTATATGTACTTGTGTATATATGCTACGCTAAAACTTGACATCTTGTGAATTAAATTTATATATGCATGTCTATTAATATGTCGTACACTATTGGCGGCAACGGATAAAATTTGAAAATGGACACGATAATAGCGCCAACCGGTAGTGATAGTTGCACTATCAGTGCCGGTTAGATCCATGAACCGACACCGATACTGATTTTTAGTGCTGATTCTATACTCAGCACTGATAGTTAGTGACAATCTGTACTGAATAATTAGTGACGATTCAAAACCCGCCACTGATGGCGATTTATAACTGCCACTGATGACCAGTTTTACAGTAGCAAATGAGTATCAGTGTTAGTCCATAACATGGAACCAGCACTGATACTCAGATTATCAGTGCTGCACTACTACAGAAATAGTCATCAGTGCCGGCTCAAAAATACCATCAATGGTGGTTTTTGAACCGGCATTGATACTCGGCACTGATAATAGTGGATTATTAGTGCCAGTTCAAAATAGAGAATTGGCACTATCAGTGTCGGTTCCTAACAGAGAACTAGCATAGATACTCGCACTATCAGTGCTGGTTCCTAATACCAACCGGCACTAATACATATTGCAGGGCAAAAAAAGCTCGCATTTTAGAAATAAAAATAATTTCAGCACGTATGAAGATTGCTCATAGTATTTACATTATTCAATGCCACTTTAGTTCCAATCATCTCACACCAGTGAATACTACAATCATCTCTCAATAGTGAATATTAGAATCAGCATTTACATTATTCGATTCCACCTTCATTCCAATCATCTCATAGCAGTGAATATTACAATAACCTCACAAAGCATGAAAACAGAGCAAATCAATCAGAAGCATTCAGTAATCATACCATATTACAATCATCTCACATAGGCAAATTGAATAACATCAGCAAACCAATCGGATACATGCACTCTAGCATAGTATGATATATTTGGCAAGCAAATAACATTAGCTAAATTCAGTAATCATACCAATTCTATCATACCACCAGCACCCAAAACTAACTAAAGAACCTAGCTGAAATGTGCACATGCATAACACCACATTTACCCATCACATTTGTACTTAATGTTGGCATCACATTCACTGGATAAAGGCTTACAGACCAATATAAAGCACACAATGAAAGATCAAATTATACAACTTCTATATGGCCTACAAACCAATATAAAGCAAATAATAAATTAATAAAGGCATACGAAGATTACTTTTCCCTCCACTTCGATAGAATGCAACAATCAGAGAATATAAAGCAATGGTTAACTCTTATACACTCTTTGAATGCATTAGAGAAAGGTAACCAACAACTTCCACCCTAGAATAAACAAACAATCTCCTCCTACAGTAAAAGGATTATTACACCATATAGTCTATGAATCTATTCAATCGGCTGCTCATTAATCTATTCAATCGACTACTGGAACTCAGTAAGAATGTAAGATCACATGCAATACCTAACAATTACAAGGCAATACTAGGAGGGAAGAAGAGGAGAAGACACACCAGTACCGCATGCTCTTGCAACCAGAGCACCTCTTGGAGTTGGCGTCGCCGCACATGGCGCATGGCCCCGCTTCTCCACCAGCTGGCCCAGGCTCGTGCTCCCCAATGACATCGGGTAGGCGGCCAAGCTGTGGTGGTGGTGGTGATTGTTGTAGGAGGCGGCAAACCCAGCAGTGTTGATGAAAAAGTAGCATGAGGTGGCATGGCGGATGCGACGATGGCCACCGCGAATAGCATGAGCCTGAGCATCGTCACATGAATCACCACTGAAAGGTCCAGTCCTAGGTCCTCACCGAGGGAGAGAGGAAATGAGAGGAGGAGAGTTTGAGATAGGGAGGAGAAAAGGAGATCGAAGTGAGAAAGAGGATGAGGAGAGAGGCACAGAGGGAGGAGAGTTGGACATGATGCTTGTGAGCTAAAAGCGTAATGAAGTGGAATTTCGGGTCTACACTCATATCAATGTCGGTTCCAATTGTAAACCGGTACTGATAGCATCAGTGCTAGTTTATGTTTGGAGCCGGCACTGATATTGAATATCAGTATCGGTTCAATCTGGCTCAATCAATAATCGAGCATGAGATGTTATGAACTGATACTGATACTTCATCAGTGACAGTTCTAACCTAAACGACACTGATGACCCAACACAGATGACTTGTTTTGTTGTAGTGCCGATTTATCCTATAAACCGGCACTGATATAGAGACTATCAGTGCCAGCTTTTTGTCATAAGCCGGTACTGATGGCCCGTCCCCCTGGTACAGAATCTAGTCGTTGCCGTTAATAGCACAAATAATATCACATACAACACATACAACAAGATAATCATGCATTCAAGTTTCACATGAACATATAATCATCTCAGCACATATAATCTCACATACATACAAAATTCATTTACATATCATCTCGTTCATGCATACATAACCATGTTCTTTCACATGCATACATTAACACAAATTATGCTTAGATGCATCAAATAGACATTTCAGCATACTACTTAGTACCCATTTTGTTGTTTCTTACCAACAAATAGATATGATTGGGAAAGGAAGATAACGGGATGCAAATGAACATTCCATTAAGCCAACAATTTGTAACACCCTAAATTTTCCATTTTTGGAAATAGTAAATAATTTTGTTGTTAGAATTAGAGGTGTTAAGTTTAGTGTTGGAAAACTCTAGGAGAAAAGTTTAATTTCTAAATAAAATAATCAATTTAGGTTATATTGTTTTGTTGCATTCATGCTGGAGTAGATACATTAGGGTTTTATCGTGCAAAAATAATTTTTGAAAACCCCGTGGCGCGTCATTTAATTTTTAAAAGAATTAGAAAAAAGGATTTGCAGAAGAAAAACCAATTTTCTCTCCTTGGACCCTAACCCTCTCCTTTCTTTTCTTTTTCTTTTTCAGCCCATCTCTCTCTCTCTCTCTCGGGCAGAGCCCGCTCTACCCCTCCCTTCCATCTCCCGCCTCCCCACCCGCATGGGCCGAAGCCGCGCCTGGCCCAGTGGCACACCGCATGCCACTCGCCCTCTCTCCCTGTGTGTGCTGCCTCTCAGCGCCACTAACGTGTGGGGCTCGCCCGTCGGTCGTCATCTCTGACCCGAGCTCGGGCTTCGGCCGAGTCTGCATCCCACCCGACGCGCTGCCGCCTCTCGACCAAATCTTAACGAACCCGTCGAATCTGAGCTGTTTTCCGCGTCTATCCATTCCCCCATCTATATAAGCCAGCCCCTCTCTTAGATCTGTTCTTCGCCTCAAATCGAGCCGCCCCGAGATCAGTCACTGCCCGCCATTGTTGCCGTGGCTGAGCTCGCCGCCTCCCCGACGCGTATAAGACCAGTCCCGGCACCGCAAAGCTCATGAGGAGTCAATTCTGCCGCCCTTCGTCGACTCTCCACCACAGGACAACCCTCCTCGCCGATGACCGAAAGTTGCCTCCACTTCTCATCATCACTGACCTCCTTCCGGCCACCTCCGTCGACCCTCAAGCACCTAGGTAAGTTCACTGTGTGCCCCTCTCTCTGCTCTGCCGCTTGCCGTCTTCATCCATGTCTAGTGATGTGTTTTCTGTCGAGCTCCGGCGAAGCCCACCTTGCCCGAGCCGCCCCCGCAGCTTCGGTCTTTGCTGCCGGCCGGTCAGCCCTCCCCATCCCCCTTAGCCTTCAGATCCCGCACCGATGGCTTAGATTAGATGTAGCTTACCCCTTCATCGAACAAACCGTGTGTTGACACGTGGCACTCTCATAATCCTAGTTAGCCTCGGAGCCAACTCATCATCCACCTCATCGGCCATGCAAGCAAAACTGTCGACGTGTCAGCCACGTCATCAAGCCCATTATCCAATCATTAGTCCTATTTGTTCTAATTCGGGAAAAAGGTCAATTTTACAATAAATCCCTTGGACTTTTTTGAATTTACCAAAAAGCCCATGTATTTTTACAGTTTAGACCCTAAACTTTTCAAAAATTACTTTTAGATCCCTCTATTTTTAAAAAAGGTCCCTAAACTTTCTGTTTTATTCAAAAATAGGTCCTTTTATTTTTCAGATTAACCCTAAAACTTGTTTTTAGCATATCTTTCTTGTTCTAGCTCCAATTTAGGTGATTTTCGCACTCTCGCGTTCGTAGCAGCGTATACTATTGTTTAGTACATTTTTCTCAGATGTTAGCTATGGTTGGTGTACTGTCCTTAGTTAGTTTTTTTGTGTATTTTTCTAATGTATTTCAAGAGCAGACGAGGAGCAGTTCAAGAATCTCCAGGATCAAGTATTTGAAGAATCTATGCAGCAAGTTGGAAGAGGCAAGTGTTCTTGAACATTTTCATCCTAGTTTTCAAATGCGTTCTTTATTTCAAACATGCATGATGTTAATTATGAATCCTATTTACTTATGTATCATGCTTCATATATTTCCTTGTCGCCCTAGTTGTTAGCAATGGATATGATGGGTAGTTATGCTTAGCTTTGCACAAGGGGATGGATGGGTTAATGGCTAAATATGACTAATGAATTATGCAACTATGAGTTGGGAATACTAGAGATGGTATAGAAACATGGAACCTTAGGCCTTGAGCAAAGTAGTGTGGTTGATGATGATGGTTATGATGTTGGCTTAGTGTTTGCTCAAACAACCTAAGTAAGGACCGGTTCGTGGAGTGATAACCCAAGAAATATCGTACCAACCACGAGACTTGGTATGGGACAGGCCTGGCCTATTAATTAGTGGATTCCAGTTTTGTGCGTGCCAAACAGAAGAGTGGTTGTCTGGGGACGGCAAAGGCCAGAACCATTTGGATAGTGGTATGGGATGGGTAGTGGAACGGAAGGGTGAAAACTTTCTAGAGACTACAAGGCGCAAAAGGGGACTTCAGGGTTGTGTGAATGCCACTTTGATAGCAGTGAAACCTAGCAGGCATGCACATACTGGAAGAAACTTTGTAATGTCTTTGTAGTGACTTTCCGGGCGACACACCACTGGAGTGTATTAAGTGTTTTGTGAACACGGCAACAAGAAAATTCACGACTCATGGGGAAAGCTAGACAACCTATGCAGAGTGTAAAATCTGATATATCAATCATGCTCACGGATATGAGGGACTTCGATCCTCACATGATTAGTTGGATGGGTTTCGTTTGGTTCAGTTGGTTTGGGAACCTGATGTGGGATTCAGGTGGTTGGGAAACATGTGGATATGTTTCTAGGAGTTGGAGGTCTAGAGATGATTCACCTAGTCAAATAGGATGCTTTTATAACTCTTCATTAGCATAGTTGGCTTTTATGCAAATTTAAACTGTTACAGCTTGTTCCTTTATTTAAGCTTGCATGACATTTACTTCCCACACTTGCGGAGTACGATATGTACTCATACTTGCTTTTTCCATCCAAATGTCATTCAAATGCTACCCAGACAATGAAGGAGATCCAGACTTCTACGTTGATGAAGACGAAGATTGCTAGGCTAGTGGATCCCCCGGTCAACTACCCGTGGAAGTTGGAGCTTTGCTGTGTTTAGTTTGAGACTTTGAGGTCTTTCTATTTCTATTTAAGTTAAACATTGTAATAATGACGCTGTGTGTGATACACTGATGTAGTCGCTGCATGTATGAAACTTGATCCTGACATACATGTGGTTTACATCTGGTTTTTCCCTTTATAAAACCGGGTGTGACAAATTTTTATAATGAAAATGACACTTCCTTGATAGAATTCACGACAAAGCTTATAAAGGTCAACCCTGAAACCTGAATTTTTATAACATTCATTCAACTAGGTCATAGACTCACCTTGCCTTTTACCCTAAGCCTAACCTTGCCTTATCAAATGAACTCTTCTGCACGTAAAGCATAAGCTCTTTGACAAAGATGCGCAAATACAACAATCAACATGGCCCAAATGCAAGGTACTGTAGCAAAATTACAGTTAGTAGCATGTGGCTTCAAACACATCGGCTAATCCACAATTCATTCATCGGACAATCGGATTGAAAATATTGGATAATACGTGTCCGTCAAATGATTGATAAATAATTTTCCACCCCGCATCCTTACCCAATCGGATATTGGATAATCAGTATCCGCCCGAATGTCACTGCAGGGGGAGGGAGACGGCAGGCGATGGAGCACTCACTGTGAAGATGCACAGGAGCGCGATGAGGAAGAGCGCCAATTGCGTCCATTTGGCACCCACCATGACCCAGAGCGCTGAGTGGATCTTAGGGACGAGGTCATCGGAGTGGAGCTCGGGGATGAGGAGGCCAGGCTTGGGTTCGTGGTGCCGGAACTGAAGCTAGGACTACTAGTGTTGGTTTTTCCAAGAACCGACACTGATACTATTTTTCTTTTTTTGACAAACATTTTTTGTTGTATATGTAGGTCTATAATTTATTGTATATTAGGGTTTATATTAGATCCATAATTTGTGTAGTACTTAATAATTATTTTTTTTGTAGGAATTAATTTATTGTATATTTTGGTTTGTAATTTATTGTATACTATATAATTTATTTTATATTAGGTTTATAAATTGTGTAGTACATATTTGTTACATAAGGAAATGTATATGTTTAAAAAAATAAAGTTTTTTTTTACATAAAAGCTGCTTTCATTTAACGATTATAAATTCATTATGATCGTGGCGTATTTAGGTAGGTTCCTCAGTGTCATCAATGAGGGGCATGTTGACATTCTCTCTGAAAGGAGGCAGGTCATCGAATTGATTGTAGTGTTCCTCGTCGACAACATCGATAATCTTTCTTTTTTCCTTGAAGAATCACATGGCGCATCCTTATTAGCTGGGTCAGTGTCCTTTACATGGAAGACTTGTGTAACATCTTTGACAAGCATGAATGGTTCTTCTCTGTATCCGACGAGTTTGAGGTTGATTGTAGTCATACCATACTTCTCGATATTCACTCCACCTAGGAGTCTAACCCATTGGTACCAGAACAGAGGGATCTTTAACTGTTCTCCATATTGAAACTCCCAATCCTCCTCTATGAATCTATAGTAAGTCTCCCTATTGCCATCGTGATCGTGACATCAATACAGACACCATTATATTGGTTAGTGCTCTTGTTGTCTTATGCTCTCATATAAAATAGATAGCCATTAATGTCGTATGCTTTGTATGTATGAATCGTAACTAACGGCCCATTAGCCAGCATTTCCAATAGTGCATCATCTGTATCTTTATACATCATGTGTCCATGTAACCAACTGCTAAAATTATCTATGTGCTCTCGTGTGATCCAATCCTCTGACTTTGTTGGATTGGTGGATTGTAGCATTTGCACGGGCATATTGATATACAGGCCCACTACAACTGATTGTTGCAGAACTGTGAAATATATTTGGATGAATGAAAAATAATCATTGGTACCAACTGTATTATGACCTAGCATCCCTTTTCCTTTTGCCTTCCCCCATGACGAGATACATGCTTACCAATTGCTTTTTGATCCATGTAGTCAACGGTGAACTCAACGACATCCTCCGTTCCTCAGCCTTGAGCCATGCAATCTTCTGGCGACCTCGGTTATAAACATATTTCTTCAGAACTGCATGAACCTTTTGAAGTGATACATCTGATGTAGAAACATGGGGCCAATGTACTCTATCTCATGCACGATGTGAACAATGAGATGGAGCATTATGTCAAAAGAAGATGGAGGGAAAATACTCTCAAGCTGGCATATAGTATGGACCATGTCTTCCTCCAGCTTTGTTAGTTTGATTGGATCAATGGCCTTCTATGAAACTGCATTGAAAAATGAACACAACTTTATAATTAGGTCTCATACCTTATCTGGTAGAATACCTCTAATTGCAACAGCAAGCAACTGTATTATCGTCATGTGACAATCATGGGACTTCATGGCAAATAATTTCAAAGTTTTTTTGTTCACTAATCTCTTTATGTTGGAGGAGTAACCGGTCAGAAATTTGATTCCATGCAATCAACTATATAGGTTAATCTTCGTTTCCTTGCTTAGGTTGTAGCAACTGTGGAAAGTTTGTTTGCCCCATTACCTATCATTTTAGGATGCAAAATTTTCCTTAGTTTCATATCTTCCAGGTCCAACTGTGCATTAAGTGTATCTTTTGTTTTGCATGGTATGTCTAGTAAGGTACCAATCAAGCTGTCAAACATGTTCTTCTCCACATACATGACATCAATTGCGTGTCGGACCATCAAGTGCTTCCAATAAGGTAAGTTTCAAAAAATTGATCTCTTTTTAAACATAGAAGCGAGTTTTCCAGTTGGGAATTTTGTACTGCCTTCCCCTTTCCATGGACAACTCTAAGCTTCATTACCATCTTATATACCTATTCCCCAATGTGAACCTTTGGAACTCAATGAGTCTCCACTATCCTATCAAAAGCTCTTTTATTCATGTGGTATGGGTGATTCGAGCGTAGAAACGTACGGTGACCCATGTAGACCATTTTCTTATAGTTCTTCAGCCACAACCCCATTGTTTCATCCAAGCACCATACACATCTATTGTAGCCTTTTAAAGTCTATCTTGATAGGTTAGCAAGAGCAGGCCAATGTTGGATCGTTACGAACAACATTGCGCGTAGCGTGAAATGCTAATGTTTGTATTCATCCCACATTCGTACACCATCTTTCCATAGTACAAGAAGATCTTCAAGCAATGGTTGGAGATACACATCGATATTATTGTCAGGTTGATTCGGCCCACTGATCAGCAAAGGCATCATAAGGAACTTCCGCTTCATACACAACCAAGATGGAGGTTGTTGATACAAAGAGTTATGGGTAAGTGCTATCACTATTACTCATGTTGCCGAAAGGATTCATCCCATCCGTACTCAATCCAAACCTTATATTCCTCACATTAGCTTTGAATTCTTGTATTTTGTATCGAAGTTCCTCTATTGCATTCTATCAGCAAGGTGTCCAATTATTCCATCTTTCTTGCACCTTTCGGCATGCTATCGCATCAACTCGGCATTTACTTTGTTGGGAAAAAATCGCTTCAAACGGGAGATTATAGAGAAACACCAAATCATCTTAGCAGGGGATCTTTTATCCTTACTCTTCTCTCCTATGTCATTTCTAATGATATCATCAACGTTGCACTTGTACTGTGATGTATCGCAAACGTGACACACTTCCAAATCTGCATCCCCGTGGCGATACAGCATGCAATCGTTTCGACATTTATGTATTTTCTCTACTTCCAACCCCAACTAGCAGACAATCTAGTTGGCGTTGTACGTGTTTTTTGGCAACTCGTTGCCCTTTGGAAGAAGTCTCTCAAGAATCGTAACAACTCGTTGAAGCTCTTATCAGACCAACCATTGCTAGACTTCATTTGCAGCAATGTCAGCACAATATGTAGCTTATTGGTGCTCTTTCTTAAAGCTCGGTAACACCGGTGTTTTATAGTCCTCTATCATGCGCTGGAACTTTTCATGTCGCCTATCACTGGTGAAGTCTCCCTCTGCATTGCAAAATATTTCGTTTAGGTCATCATCATCACTACCGGTAAAAGAATCTTTGAATGCCGATATATCGATGTCTTCATCAGCCATCATATCATTGCCTCTGTCTTCTCGACTGTGGCTGCTCTTCATGCGCAACCTCTTCATATTCACTATGCTCAGTCTGGCGGATATAGTCAAGCTTGAAACCCCTACAAAATAAGTGTGCATAGATCTGCTCTATGCTTGAGAACTGCTTATCATTCTTGCAATCAACGCACGAACATCATATATAGCGCTCATCACGCTTGTTTTCTGGCTTCATGTACACTGCTATAGCCCTAAAAAAGCCTTCACGCCATGAAAGAACTCTAGGCTATGACGATCAACCTTGTACATCCATGTATGATCCATCTGCAAATTCATGATTATCATTATGTTTTAGCAATCATTAAAAAACTATTGAACTGATAACAATGCAATATTTCAAAATGCACATCTAATTTATTGAATTACCTCGCATCTTGATTGCTCTATGTTAGAGGGTTCATCACCTTCCGGCACTTGCCCGGGTTGGAGGACCAACCTTCTAAATGTTTTTGCTTTTGCTTGCAACTAGCAGGACATCGCTATAGCACAATATTCAAATTCAATATGTTAATCTATTTAGAGGTGATTTTATTCTTTTTTCCTAAATCACTACTAGAAAATTGGAGCTAGGTTTTAATCTATTTAGAGGTGATTATAACCTTTTTTTCTTAAATCACTACTAGAAATTGGAGATTTAGGTCGCCATGGTATAACCACATAATTTAAAATCTAGAGCAATCTAGCAAATAAATATAACCACAAATAAAATGGAGATCATTTCTATGTGCCCTACAATGAGAAAATTGTAATTTTTACTCAATTAGAGCTGAATTGGAGCTCTAGCTCCTCCTAGAATTCATCACCATAGAGCAATCACATACTTTCAAATCTAGAGCAATCTAGCAAGTAAATCTAAGTACAAATAAAATGTAGATCATCTTACTAACCTTAGAGCACCTTGGACACATAGATTCCTCCAAATTGTGAAGTCTCCAAGCACAAGGTTGGGCACAAATGGGGGAGCCGAGCAAAACAGAGCTCCTCTCTATTCTATTCGAGCTTGGGGGTGGGGGAGAAGAAGGAGCCTCTTTTATACTATATATGAACCTACACTGATAAAAAGTATCAGTGCTAGGTCATGGGTACCAGCCGGTACTGAAGTATCAGTGCTAGTTTATAACAAGAGCCGACATTGATACCGAGTATCAGTGTTAGTTCAATCTGGGTCAATCATTGGTTAAGCAAGCGATGTTATGAACCAGCACTGATACTTCATCAGTGTCGCTTCTGACCTAGTTGGCATTGAAGTACCAGCACTGGTGACCAGTTCTATTGTAGTGATATCATTTGCAAAATAGCTACTGGTTGACTGGTCAAGTCTTAGATGTAAGGTGTTAGTGCACGTTCGTCGTTCGCTTGTATTTGGGTTACTAACATATCTATGAAGTCAGCAACATTGAACAAATTTGAAAAATTGTACGGCACCCGGCAAATATTTCCATCTCGGTCGAGTCTATACTCTATACATTCACATGTTCACATTAGTTCTTCCATGTTTGGACCATCTACACACTACGCTAGAACAGAACATTAGTGACGAGTGACAACCATCATTAGTGGCGGTTACGACACCCGTCACTCTTATTGCATCACTAATGAAAAAACATTAGTGACGGGTTGGGACCCGACACTAATGCCAATCACCAGTGACGGGTTATAATTGAGACCCGCCACTAAAATGCGTTTCCTATGACCTGAGCAGGCCTATTGCCCGTCACAGTGGCCATCATTAGTGATGGGTGTATGTACCATCCATCACTAATTATCGATCCCCAGTGACGAGTAGCTTTCCAACCCATCTCTAGGACACTATCATCAGTGACGGGTGTTAACTACAAACCGTCACTACTGACCGAGTCCTTAGTGACGGTTTCTTACCACCAGTTATTGGTTACTAAGTTATTAGTGACGGGTGGATTTCCAACCCATCTTTGGGACTTGGTCATTAGTGACGGGATGATAACAACAACCTGTCACTAGTGATCGAGTCATTATGTATTTACCACCTGTCACTAATTTACTAGAACTAGTGACGAGTAGCTACAACCTGTCACTAGTGTTATGAGTTATTAGTGACGGGTATCTTTTCAACCTATTTTTAATGACTGAGTTCCAGAGACGGGTTGGATTGCTACCCGTCACTGGGACTCGGTCATTAGTAACGGGTGAATTTACCACCAGTCACTAATAGTCTCATCCCCCAAAGGGATTTACCTTTTCTTGGCTGCATCCTGAAGCAATGTCAGGATTTGGCAGCTGTCTTCTCCTGCAAATAAGACACATCCAGATACATTCATGCCATAATCACCATTCATTTCAAGATATATACCCACATGGACCAAGTCATGTGATATGCAACCACAAATTACATAATCAAAAGTCCTCAAAATGTACAACGGTGCAAGTCCACATCAAGAGCTCGAATTACATAAGTCAAAAGTGCAACCTCGAACTACATAAGTCAAAAGTGCAACCATAAATTACATCTAGATAGTTATAAATTATATAAATTAAAAGTGCAACTACAAATTACATAAGTCAGATCCCTAACTCCCTACAATAGAACTCACCTTTTGAAGAGACAACTTCGGTCATTAAGAATGAGGTGATCCGTGCTCAGATGTTGGAGAGTGCAGAATCCTCGATGTTGCCATCCAGTAAGCTGAATTCCTACTGAATGAAAGTAGTTATGGAAAAAGTATGTAATTAGCGTGAGCAAAATCATTTTATCATCGGATATTTGTAATGAATAAAAGCAGCTATGAAAAGACTATACAATTATCTTACATCTGGTGATTTCATATCCTTTGCTACCATGAATAGCAGCATGTGACACACAACGTAGAATCCACAGGAATTGCCCGCTAATTGTTGGTGACACTGAAGTGGGAAAAAATGTCAGTTCGAAAGTAAAAAATGTAGTAGTAGAGTATTTGCAAATATGTCTACTACCACTTACCGTGAAGACGGTCTTATGTGTCAGTGTGTGGGGCTCCTTCAGATTGTACTTTGGATCATGGCACATATAAATGTCAAAAGCCCTACATGTGAAGAGGGATCCAATAGTCAACATTTGGTGTAAGTTTGAAAAGTTCAATGTGTAACCTAAGTCATGAAGAGCTTACTCATTGAGGATTTGTTTGACAAAAGTATAGTCATGTTTTTATCTTTCGCCGTTAGGTCCCACCACTGGTCTTGATGAATCGAGGTACCAGACCAAGTTCCACTTGGGGGCAATGAACAGTAAGATCCAATGGCCACCCGTGTTATGGGTGGGCATTAGGTAGTTCCTCTTTGAAAAGTGGCTTATTGCCCTTGCCACATATTCCACAACAAATTCCCTTTGTTGTTCCATCAAAGAAATCATCAAATTTTGGGGGTCAAGGAATCTAAAGGGATCATTCTTCCTCGTTTCTTGTATCAAGTGTCTATAGATAAGAAATTAATTAGATTGGAGAAGTTAGTGCTAATAATTAATGAATGTCTAGTTTGAAAGGGCTTACAATGTAAAGCATCGCAATAACCCCATGTCCAGGCCATCAAGGTTGAAGAGGTCATATAAGTCATTGAAGCCCATAAGGAAGTAGCCGTCCCTAGTCAAGAAGTGATGGTTTTGGTAATATAAGATAATGGAAACCTTCTTCTCTCTACAACCTTGCAGGTAGTAATTATGCAACTCAACACAAGGTTGTCCCGCCTATCGAAGTGGATCTGCCAACAGCAAGGGCTTCCCAAGCTTGAATTTTGGGTTTTCCTTAGTCCAAGCTTCCCCTATCCAACACTTCTCGGTGATTGAGTCCTTACCAGAGGATTTGGAGTTCTTCAGCAGCTGCTTCTTGGACCATGGCCTGGACTTCTTCTTCTTCTCTGAGATGCCCTTAGGTTGCTTACTTGTAGATGGCGGAGTGGGCAAAGGCTTCTTCTTCTTCTCTAGGTTGCCCTTAGGTTGCTTAACTATAGATGACGGAGTGGGAAAAGGCAACACAACTAGCGCATCTCAAGGCTAAGGTTGGGGCAGGGAACTTGAACGTCTAGGCGGATCGCTCCTAGATACCATGTGCACCACGATATCCCCCCTCTTCCATTGGATCCTTTGAAGACGAGCTTGAGGCAGTTTTTTTATCTCATCATTGGGGGGGGGGGGACAGGCAAACCTATGTCCACGGCATTGGCATGTATAAAATTCACGAAGACCATGACATAGCCAGGATGTATCGAGACCATATGTAACACCTGAACATTTGGATGCACCTGGCCCTTTGCAACCTCAATATAGTAGCCTCCAGGTCTTATAACCAGCGAGCACAGCGGGGGCCCATCGAGAAGGTCTATGGTATCAGGCTCAAAGATGGAGAGAAGATAGGTTTGTTCAACCTCCCTGGAGACTTTACTACTCTTGTGTCCAGCAATGGGGCTACCACCCACTGGTGCACTAGGAATTACGACTCCCTGTGCCGCAAACCTTTGCATGATGACTTGATAAATGATCTCCCTGATTAACTAGGTCAATACTTCTACATCTATTGGGACTGACCTCTTCCTCTTCTTATACATCCCAACATGTTCAGGGAAACCTAACTTCCAGCCCTAGGAACTAGACAAGCCTCGAACGCGACCTGGGTGCTCAGGGTTTCCCAGTGCAGTGGAGAGCACATCATGTTCTCTGACCCCGGTGAATGAACCTTCGGAGGAGTAGGTTGTTATTTGTTTCACCTTTTGAGAGACTATCTCAGTTTCGCAAGATTTGAAGGTGATTTCTCTCCTATCTGACAGCGTACCCCTCGTGCGCAAATACGATTGCGATCGTCCTGGGAATTGAAACCAAGGATTCTTGCAGCCTTCGTTGGCTAACTTTGCATCCTCCACCTGCCATTTATCCCATTTCCCCACGTACCTGCCTGTGCCCAAGTTGTGATTGTGCTTGTTCTTTGACCAAAGCTGCTTCTTTGCTGAACTCTTCGTTTGGAACGTCTCAGAGCTCTTCAACGCGACAAAAGCTTCCTAATCCTCTCTTTTAATATATGGGTACTTGCTGATGGGCTTCAACTCTTTTATCATATACCGTTCACAAGCTTGCTCTTGTGGCTTCTCCAAAGTTTGGTGATCATTTTCGTTGCAGCCCCTTCGCCTTCATGTTCTCTGGGAGCTCTAGAAACGTATTAACGCCATCATTGAACAAGGCGTTCTTTTGATCCACAGTGAGGTCATTGAACTTCCAAAGGGTCAATGGCAACCTCTCCCTAGTATTAAGGCCTGAAAGCTTCCACAACATCTACAAGGCCTTCTTCTCTGTAGGCACGTCATTATCATCGATTTCCATGACGGTAGTCTTTTTAGTCGGCCACTTTGCTTGTGCCCTTGCCTTTCGTATTGTTCCTCCACTAGGACCTAGTTGCACAAATGTCTAACTAGGAGCTTGTGCTTTGTTAGAGGATCTCGATGACTCATTGGTAGACATCTAGTAGATCCGAATATGCAGATATAATTGTATAAGTCTTAGTAACTATATTCACTTTTATATGAATTTATGAAAATATGAGTATTTCTTATCTAAAGTGAAGGATCCTACCTAATTAATAGGCAAAGATATGTCATAATCCCATTCGAGGATATGTGACCCGAGTAGGTTTCCATGCTCTTGTACGGTTCTGGAGAAACTTTCGGTAGCGCCTCCCTGCTGTTCTCCAAATACACACCTCGACAACGAGCCGAGAGGGTGTGTATCCGGAGAACAACAGGGAGACGCCACCGAAATTCTCTCTAGAATAATACAAGAGCACAGAAACCTACTACTAGTGCCACATATCCTCGAACTGTCCATAGTATGTAGACAATTCGGGAGCATCTTCTTATAAATATGACGAGTTGCCAAGTCATATTATAATCAAACACTCCCGAATGGGAGACGACATAATAGGTTATGCAACCTAAATCCATTTTTGGGATTTTCTTACAAATTTAATTTTTAACCATTATGAACTTGTTGTGCAATATGCATATATTAGTGACAAGAATATACAACAGCAGATAAACAAGAGTAAGAATTAATGTGTGCTGTCAGGACTGGACATAAGCAAGAATAAAAATAGGTAAACATGGAAATTGCATATGCCAAGCATATAAACATCAAGAACATGCTTATGTTATCAAGTTTTACTATTAGAAAGCGGGTTACGACTGATGTCACCATCCAAATGCCAAATTGGCTATCTCATATCATCGGTATGTGTGGCAGCTCACTCTTAATTCTCATATCATTCCCAAGAATAGCATGCACTGCAGCCTCCATGTTTATGCATATTAAAAAGCAAAAATTCAACATGGTTGTGCTAAACTGCTAACCATTGATTCACATACCCTCTATCTCATATATTACCGTAAATACTACAAAGAAATCACAACTCAAGGGTCAAAAGTAGGAACACATAGAGTTTAAGTATTAAATAGTAAGTGTTAAATGGGTAAGATAACAGCTCGCCTAATTCATCTGTGCTAAACTACTAAGTTCATATTGTCGCACCTAAGTAGACTACGCTGTTACACACAACCTCACTTAGCCATTTTCATCATCGAGTAATGTAATCTAACATACCATTTGCATTTACCTCCGGCACAAAAAGTATGGTTGAATGCACAGAAATAACTCACAATAGCGGATGAGGACGATGGCGGTAGGCGTCAGTGAGGAGGGGACGGCGGGAGGCCTACCTTGACGGATGAGGACGATGGCGGCACAGAGTACGGTGGCACGGGCTCCTCAGCATCAGGGTGCTCATCAGGGAGGAGGCAACGGTAGTGTGGGCTCCTCGTCTTGGGGTAGTCAGGGATGAAGGCATAGGGGAAGATGGCGTCGGGGAGGGGGATGGGGATGGCAAGGAGATGGCAGCAGAGTCAGGGATGACCAGGAGAAGGAGGCGAGGAGGAATGGGTGGCGGGCACAGAGGGACTTAGAAAAAATCAGAGGATATTGTTCCCGTGCCTGTTATTTATAAACATATCATTAGTGATAGGTGAATTTACAACCCATCACTAATGATCGGGTCACAGTGACTGGTGGATTTACCACCTCGGGACTGGGATTTGGTAATTAGTGGCGGGTAGTAAATTCACCCATCACTAATGACCTCTTTAGTGATGCGTGACGTTATCACCCATCACTTATGTGATGATCCCTCTATTTACATGTATACTAGCTGCATCTTGAAGCAAAGTCAGAATTTGGCAGCAGGATAATTCGATGATGAGAAAAATATACTCAATTAGCTATCTCACTTGCATTCTCAATTTAACACACTTTTCCAATTAACTGACCTTTTTATTAATTTATGGTAAGTAAGTTCATCTATAAAAAAGAAGGTCCAGATTGCACAAAAGAAATACCCATCTAGATTACAGAATAAGCATGCTAAATCTAAATTGCTAAATTCGGATTACCACCATAAACCTAGCTAAGTAATGGACTATGACTCTCCCATCTCCTCATCCTCCTCCTCCTCCTCCTCGTCAGTCATGTCAGAGTCACCACCCATCTCCTCCTCCTCCTCGCCGTCGTCGGTATCGGAGTCATCGTCCATCTCCACCTCGTCTGCCAAGAGGTATGCAATGGCCTTCTCACTGACGATGGCCTTCGCTGTTCCCTCAGCTTCGCTGATGAGTTCCGTCTCATGGATGGTGCGAGCGATCACCTCATCATTGGCAATTGCTTTCCCCTTCTCATACTCCTCCTCCGCCTACACCTTCAAGAGGTCCCAATTGATGTATTCGTCATCGGGGGCTGGCACGGAGGACGACGACACCAGGTCCTTGTCGTTGGTGGCCATTGACGACGCTGGATTAGAGGAGTAGGGCAGTGGGTGTGGTAGCGAGGAGGAAGCTTAGGTTGTGTAAATCGGAGGCTAGGGTTTCCAGGCCTGTTATTTATAAAACATATCATTAGTGACGGGTTATATGACCCGTCACTAATGACCGGGTCTCTCCGTCCTGGGATTCAATCATTAGTGATGGGTCGTAAATTAACCCATCACTATCTATATCTTTACTAACACGTGAAGTGCTCTCGTCACTAATGTGCTCATTCCTCTGAGGGATTTACCTATATACTAGCTGCATCCTGAAGCAAAGTCAGGATTTGGCAGTCGTCTTCTCCTGCAAACATATCACAAATTTGAGGTTACATTGAAATTCATCCTTAACTGAATATTACATATATTACAAATTTTAGGTTACATTGAAATTCAGATTTAACTGATAATTACAATTATGAGGTTACATTGGAATTCAGACTTAACTGAATATTACAAATATTACAAATTTGAGGTTACACCGATTCATGTATCATTTGCTATGTTGCAGCCGTTTTTCGTGCTTTCTTCACATGGATCCTTTCATTATGGTTGGAAAGTACGTATGGAGTATTCTCGTTTTGTGCAACTTGTGGCATGATTGCAGTAGCAAAAGGGAGGATTTCATCAAAGTGATTGTACTTGTCCTCATCAACCACGTTTTCAACTCCGTCGATCCGTCTTTTCCCGGCGAGAACCACATGAAGTTTCTTATCTTCCGTGTCAGTCACATAAAACACCTGGGCAACTTGTTTCGCAAGTACGAAAGGTTCATTCTTATATCCAACAAGTTTGAGATTAACGCTAGTGAATCCATACTTATGTTTCGTAACACCCTTTGTCCCTTGTACCCACGGTACCGAACCAGGGGTACCTTTAATCCCAAGTAATCCAGTTCCTAGATGTCCTCTATCTAACCGTAGTTTGCGCTCATGTGCATGTTGTTATTATAAGCATCTATACAGACACCGCTAATCTGGTATGTGCTTTTCTGATCATGGGCAACTGTGTAAAATGTGTAACTGTTTATATCGTACCCTTAATATGTTGTAATTGTGTATACATGGCCTTTAGCTAGTTTCCTGATCAAATCACTTGTAAGAGTACTCGATTGATTGATTTGATCCTGAAACCAAGTGTTGAACCTTTGCATATGTTGCTTCGCAAGACAAGCTTCGGTTCGCCCTGGATTCTCCTGAAGAAGCAACTGCTTGTGCTCGTCAATATATGGGGATACTTCACTCATTTGTTGCAACACGAGGAAATGAGCTTGGTCGTAAGCCTTCGGCTCAAGAGTAATTGCATATTTCCCCAGAATTCCTTGCCCTGCGAGCCTACCCTCGTGGCGAGAATGAGGCACACCAATTGGGTTATCTGGGTCTGTGTAATTAAGGCACCACTCCACTACCTCAGGAAAAGCTTGATTCCTTATGTACGACTTGAGAACGCCCATGAATCGCTCATATGGATACATCTGATACAGGAACACAGGGCCAAGAAAATAAATCTCCTTCACTAGGTGATCTGTGAGATGGACCATGATATTGAAAAAGGATGGCACAAAGTACATCTTGAGAAGCCACAGAGTCTCGAAGTGTTTTTTTAAGCTTGCCTAGCGCTTCCGAATCGACTACCTTCTGACCAATTGCATTAAAGAAAAGCACAAGCTCATGATAGCGTCTCGAACACCAATTGGCAACATGTTTCTAATTCCAACCGCAATCATCTGCGTCAACAATAAATGGCAATCATGACTTTTCATGTTGGCAACTATTTTCAGCTCTTTCATCGAAACAAGTCTTCTAATGTGGGATGAGTAATCGGAGGGAACTTTCACACCGTGCAAGAACTCGCAAACTTCCTTTTTCTCCTTCTCAAATAGGGTGATGCAAGATGGGGGTAGGAACTTCCCTTTATCCGTTTCCTTGACATGAAGCTTTGGCTTTAAGCCTATTTCTTCAAAGTCAGCTCAAGCGTTTTCATGATCTTTTGTTTTCCCCTTCATGTTGAGCATTCTACCGAGGAGACTATATCATATATTCTTCTCTATATGCATGATGTCAATATAGTGACGAACATCTAAGTATTTCCAATAATTAAGCTAGCAAAGAATTGATTTCTTGTTCCATATTACATTTTCATCACTCATGGACGATCATTTTTGCTTGCCAAGGACAACATTGATATCCTTAACCTTATCATAGACATCTTGCCCGCTAAAATGCCTTAGAGTTGATGCTTTCACCCTTGTGTCGTCAAACTGAGACTTCATTTTCAGGTACCGGTGGTTCCTTGGAAGGAAATGTCTATGCCGCATGTACACTATTTTCTTTGACTCGTTTAACCACGTACTCTCAGTGTCATCTAAGTATTGGGGGCAAGCTTCACCTTTTCTTTTACTCTACCCTGACAAGTTATGAAGTGCTAGCAGATCATTGATGGTGACAAACAACATGATCAAATCACTTGTAGGAGTACTCGATTGATTGATTCGATCTCGAAACCAAGTGTTGAACCTTTGCATATGTTGCTTCGCAAGCCAAGCTTCGGTCCGCCCTAGATTCTCCTGAAGAAGTAACTGCTTGTGCTCGTCAATATCTGGGGATACTTCGCTCATATACTCGTCACTAATGACCGAATTATTAGTGGCGGACATTAATATGACCTGTCACTAATATATTTAGTGACGGATCGTTCGCTCGCTGTAACTAATGAATCCTCATTAGTGACGGGTCGTGGCTAGGTTCCGGCCCGAGCGACACATTAGTGCAGGGTCGGTACTAAACCCATCACTAATAGTGTACTAGTGACGGATGCTGAGGAGCCATCACTAATAATGTATTTCCTTTAATAGTATCTTACATAGTGACATAAGCTTTGCATGATGTGAAAGCCTGACGTGACTTCAAATTTGTTACATGGAAAAAAAATTATACATACAACTTTCACTTACTACTTGAGCTTCGTAGGGTTTCATGTGGTCACATTTGTCATAAATGTGAAATGATTAATTTGACTAAGTTCAAGTATATATGAGTCTATTGTCCATCTTCCCTCATCAAAGTAGATTGATTGATGCATGCACGGAAATGAAGAATTAAGTTTGTACATATTGACTTCAGTGTTCTTTGATCGAATGAACGTTCTACTCACTACTATAAAACGCGTCAAAAGTGTACAAGAATCGGAACTAAAGATGTATCAGTGCTGGTTCTTAAGTTTTCACGTGTGAACAATGAGTGAGTCACTAAGAACCGGCACTAAAACCATTTATTAGTATCAGTGCCGGTTCGTGATCAGAACCGGCACTGAGACACTAGTGCCGATTCCAATCACGAACCGGTATTGATAAATCAGTATCAGTGATAGTTTTAGTCACAAACTGGTACTGATAATTAGCTTTAGTATCAGTTTTAGGCACAAACCGACACTGATAGTAAGTATCAATATTGGTTCTAGCCACGAACCAACACTGATGATTGCTACTTTCACAGCTTATCTTAAAAAACATAACTTTTTGACACAAAGTCGGATAGTGAAAAACTTTATATGAACATTGTAGATCTTGACAAGATCTACAACTTTTTAGTTGATAACTTTTAAATTTGAGGTCATTTAAATGCTCAAATAATCTTAACAAAGTTTCAGCTATGTTCGATGATAACTCATCTTAAAAAATTCGTAACATTTTCATAAGAAGTCGGATGGAGATGAAGAATTAAGTTTGTACATATTGACTTCAGTGTTCTTTGACCGAATGAAGTTCTACTCACTACTAAAAAATGAGTCAAAAGTAGCGATATATCAGTGTCGGTTGTACTGGAATCGGAACTAAAGATGTATTAGTATTGGTTCTTAAGTTTCCATGCGTAAACAATGATTGAGTCGCTAAGAACCGGCATTGAAACCATTTATTAGTATCAGTGCCGGTTCGTGACCAGAACCGGCACTGATACACTAGTGCCAATTCTAGTCACGAACCGATATTGATAAATCAGTATCAGTGCCGATTTAGCCACGAACCGGTACTGATAATCAACTTCAGTATCAATTCTAGCCACGAACCGACACTGATAGTAAGTATCAATATCGGTTCTAGCCACGAACCAACACTGATGATTGCTACTTCCATAGCTTATCTTAAAAAATATAACTTTTTCACACGAAGTCGGATAGGGAAAAACTTTATATGAACATTGTAGATCTCGACAAGATCTACAACTTTGTAGTTGATAACTTTTAAATTTGAGGTCATTTAAATATCCAAATAATCTTAACAAAGTTTCAGTTGTGTTCGATGACAACTCATCTTAAAAAATTCATAACTTTTTCATAAGAAGTTCGATGAAAACTCATCTTAAAATAATCTTAATGTGAGGTCGTAACCTTTATATGAAAATTATAGCTCTCGATGAGATCTACAACTTCGTAGTTGATCAGTTTTTATTTAAGGTCCTTTAGATGTTCATATAGCTATTCAAATGTTTGGTCAGAAGATGTCAAAATGATTGATTTTGCTATTTTAATCGAGAACGAACGATAGCTGAGATAGTTAGAGTGGTCACGCGCGAGGGTCTGCTGCGAGTTCATGAGTTTGAATCCTGGTTGTCATATGCGAGCAAAAACTGCATGACTTGTGCGGTCGGGAGAGCAGTGTGACTGGTCGGCGGCCTCTGATTGCAAAAATTTTTCTTGCTTTTTTCAGCCCCAAAAAATTTGAATCGGGAAAACCATATCTGCTGCTGTCGTGAATGGTTTAGCTGGCTTATATTAACTCCTTCCGAACTGGTTGGTCGATGCATGTGCTCTTTTACTGATGCTGCTTTTGCAGCACAAAAGGATCAGCACTCAGCTAGTTACCTAAAAATCTCTTTAAGTTGCACGACCGTTACAAGTGAGTGTTTGTGGATACACCACTGTGTTATACTCTATATAATCAGGCCTGTTATTTAAGTATATATGTTACACGGTCGACAGTAAAAGTACATACTCAGGTGTCAACAGAGAGCAGAATAACACGGCTCATTCTTTTATTCGATCCGCACCTTTCAATATTGCTTACAGTAAAATCACCACCCATATTCGTGGGGGAAAATCCAACACGGATGTACAAGACCAATATAATTAAAGAATCAAGCTATCACAGATTATGCTAATTTTAAGCAAATTTAACCACACCTAATTAATTAGATGCTATATGAACCCCAGTTGGCTGCATCTCTCTCTGCTCTAACCTGACGATGGGGGTGGGCATCCACTGTTGGGGCTGTTCGTCTGACACGATGGCTCCGCTCCCAGCTGCTGCAGGTACAGCCGTCGGAGAAGCTGGAGGATGTGCTCGCTGGAGACGACGGCCTCTCCAGTGCCCCTGCCGTGGCCGCCCAGGGGCCGCGCCGAACTCGACACGACAAAGAACGCCATGACGATCGCCGTCAAGATCACCGCCTCAACGAACGTCTTCGGCCTCATCATCACCACTAATAATATTGCTCTGTAGCTAGTAATCGCTCTCGCTACTGCACCCTACAGCCAGCTTGGGTAGCTTTCTCAGGTCTCACAATCTTATACAATTCTATCTCTATCTAGGTTGTGCTAGAAATGTCTCAGCTGCAAATACCGGCAGTGTGAGTTGCAGTACTCATGAGAGCTCTGGCATCGTATATATAGGGCGCAGATCGGCAGCTCTTTTTTGAGTGCAGTATAGCATGGATATGCTTGCATATATGCTCGTTACGTGTGAGACTGGGCATGCATGCAAGTCAGAGAATTTGACTCTCGAGATAGAGATCTTCGTGCAGCATGCACCTACGCAGATGTTGCTCCCAGCTGCTTGATTTCGTGGAAGTTTGATCCAGCTAAGCACTAACTTCACATGCTTGCTAACCATATCGATCAGCCTGCTACTTTATTCTAGATCTGTTGCTTTTCTTGTGGAACTGCATGCCTTGACTATGTACGTAGTAGTTTATTGCCGCATTACGCTACGATCAATCAAACACACCTAAATGAGACCGTTGCAAATCCGGGTAGAAGGGTACTGCAGGCTAAGTTAATATGGGCAATATTTGAGTAGAGAAGAGTCTTTCCTTGAAGATTCCTTTTTATTTGGACCGTAACCTATATAGATTTCAGTAAGATGCAACAAAATAGGCTCTATCCACAACAGTAACTTGCCACTCCACATTTCCATTATTGTACTTCGAACCATTTGGTCATGCATGAATAAGGTCATCCATGGGCAAACGATTACTCTGTACGTAGTAGTGGACGTCCAAATCAAAGAACATACTTATATATAATAAGAGAGTACAATATGGACGGCAATTCGGCGTGCAGCACATGCATGTTGATTTTAGGTTTTCTTTGACTTCAAATTCAACAGGACGCACGTACATAGCTTAGCTTGTGGTCAGATACCTTGATATATCACTGCATGAGAACAGCACATCAGTGGTGGTTCAAAATCATTATTAGTGGCGGATCTTGAACCACCACTGATGAATCGGAACTAATAGTCACTGACTACCAGTATCGGATTTAGAACCGGCACTAAAAATCAACATCAGTGCCAGTTTGTGAAACCAACAAGCACTAATAGGTCTTTCCCCGTCCTTTTCAAATCCTAGTGGTTGCCGCCAATACCATGTCTATTTTCAAATTTTGGCTATTACGGCTAATAGTATACGGTATATTTATAAACACACATACAAATTCATAAGACTTTAAGTTTGATCACAGCATATATACACAAGCACATAAATTTAAGTCATAAAACATCATATCTTATCACAGTATATATACACCGCATACATGTCAGGTTTCATTACAATAAGGATAAGGAGTTTAAGATTTATTTTTAATCGAAGGACCTGGACTCTACCATTTCTTATTTGATGAAGGTAACAAGAGAGACGAGTGTAGCATCTAGACCCCTAGGTAAGTGGTAAGTGTATCAGTGATTAATGACAACCGTATTATTGTGTCTAACAATTTGTTTTGAATGGAATCAAAAATTTAGTTCGTAATGATATTTGGGTATGCTTGGTCCCTAAACCGATTATAGACGATCAAACGACATGCGCATCAAGATTAAATATCTTCTAGTTCTAAGTGTCACAAAGTAAATGAAGGACATATAGAGTAGTATAGGTCTCTTTTTCCTTAGTCTTTTGACCGTACTATACAGAGGGGCTAAGAGTAGTAGCTTGATCTAGTTGAGTCTAGACGTGGTTTGATGCACACTTATAAAATTCTAGCACTAGGTAGCTCATAGAAGCCTATGGTTGAGATGTCGAGAAGTTAGAGCTCAAGAAAGTTTGAATTGGACGAGCGCAGAAAAAGTTTAACTCACCGAATGATTCGGAGTCCAAAGAAGGAACCCACTAAAGCTTTATTTGTTTAGCAAGACAGAAAGTAGTTGAATACACAGGATGATCCAATGTATAAGTTAAAGGATCACCAGACAATTATTTTTTGCTAACACGTGTCCAAAAATTTCAGAAGTGTTTCACCAGATGGTCCGGTGTTAGTGTGGTGAAATCACTGGACCAATTTCAG
This sequence comes from Phragmites australis, assembly GCF_958298935.1. Classification (NCBI taxonomy): domain Eukaryota; kingdom Viridiplantae; phylum Streptophyta; class Magnoliopsida; order Poales; family Poaceae; genus Phragmites; species Phragmites australis. The sequence goes on from NC_084928.1 coordinate 10,663,156, forward strand.
CAGAAGTGATCTTGGTCAAAAAAATGAAGTTGAACTCATCGGATGGAAGTGTGGGATCACCAGACTAAGTTTTCTAGAGGCAAATTGAAGATGGTATATTCACCAGATGGTCTGATGAGGTGATTGGAGACTCACATCGATACAAGTCCATGATGTCTACATCAAGATCCTTGGAGCTTCTACACATGGATCTCTTCGGACCAACTACCTACAAAAGTCTTGGTTGTAATCTCTATTGCCTTGTTATTGTTGATGATTATACAAGATACACTTGAACTTTGTTTCTAGATAACAAGAGCAAGACTATTGTGATCTTAAAGAAGTTTGTGAAGAGGGCTCAAAATGAATTTGAGGTCACAATTGTGAAGATCCGGAGTAACAACGGCATAGAGTTCAAGAACACATACATTGAAGAATTTTGTGATGATAGAGGCATCAAGCATGAGTTCTCATCAACCTACACCCATCAACAAAATGGCGTGGTGGAGAGGAAGAACAAGACCTTGATCACTCTTGCAAAATCAATGTTGGATGAGTATGGTACACCGGAGAAGTTTTGGGCGGAAGCAATCAACACGGCGTGTCATGCATCCAATCGAGTGTACCTCCACCGACTATTGAAGAAGACACCGTACAAGCTTCTCATTGAGAGGAAACACAATATTTCATACTTTCGGGTGTTCAGGTGTAAGTGATTTATCTTCAAGCAAATAGAACGCCTAGGAAAGTTTGAAAAACGTTGCGATATTGGTTTTCTTGTTGGTTATGCATGCAACTCGAAAGCATATCGTGTATTCAATAATACCACCGGTCTTGTTGAAGAAACATGTGATGTGGAATTTGATGAATCTAATGGCTCCCAAGGAGAAAGTGTTTCTTGTGATGATGTAGGTGATGAACCCTTAGGAGATGCAATGAAGAATATGGCGATTGGGGATATCAAGCCTAAGGAGGATGATGAAGATGTACCTTCTACTTCAATTCCACACACCTCCATGGCGCCTCAAGTTGATGAAAACGAGGATAAGGATGATCAACCACTTCCATTACATGATGTCCATATCTCTCAAGAGGAAGCTGAAGCTTAAGATGTTGGACCACCACAATACACACCTCAAGAACCACAAGTGAAGCACTCACATATTTCCAAGGATCACCCAATTAACCTGATCATTGGGAGTCCATCAAGGGGAGTAAGAACTCATTCTCGTCAATATGCATCATTTTGTGAACACTACTCATTTGTCTATTGTTTGAAACCCATACATGCAGATGAGGCCCTTAAGGATCCGGATTGGGTGATGGCCATGCAAGAGGAACTCAACAAATTCACTCGCAATGAAGTATGGATTATTGAAGAGATGCCTCAAGACAAGAATGTGAGGAACCAAGTGGGTCTTCCGCAACAAGCAAGACGAACATGGTATGGTGGTATGCAATAAGGCAAGACTAGTCGCGCAAGGCTTTGCACAAGTTGAAGGTTTGGATTTTGATGAAATATTCGCTCCCATGGCAAGGCTTGAGGCCATTCGTATCCTTCTTATATTTGTTTTACATCATAGCATTAAGCTTTATCAAATGAATATGAAGAGTGCATTCTTAAATAGTTTCATCAATAAACTTGTTTATGTTGAACAACCCCTGGTTTCAAAGATTCTAGATATCCTAATCATGTCTATAGGTTGCACAAGGCACTTTATTGACTCAAGCAAGCCCCAAGAGCTTGGTACGAATGCTTACGTGACTTCCTCATCAACTAAGGATTCAAGATCTGGAGGGTGGATACCACATTGTTCACAAAGATCATCGATAATAAGCTTTTCTTGTGTCAAATTTATATTGATGATATAATATTTGGTTCAAATAACAAAGAGTTTTGCAAGCAATTTGGTGACATGATGTCTAGGGAGTTTGAGATGTTGACGACTAGCTAGCTCAACTACTTCCTTGGATTTCAAGTCAAGCAACTAAAGGAAGGGATATTCATCTATCAAGAAAAGTATACGAGGGACATCCTCAAGAAGTTCAAGATGGATGATTACAAGCCAATCAAGACTCTAATGCCTACAAATGTACATCTCGACTTGGATAAAACGGGTAAGCCGGTTGACCAAAAGCTTTATCATTCTATAATTGGGTCACTTCTTTACCTTTCCGCATATAGACCTGATATTATGTTCAGTGTATGCATGTGCGCTCGCTTTCAAGCTAATTCTAAGGAATCACATCTTAGCACGGTTAAAAGAATCCTTAGATACCTAAAGCATACACCTAGCATAAGCTTGTGGTACTCGAAAGATGCTAGTTTTCTACTCTTGGGTTACTCGGATTCGAACTTTGACAGATGCCATGTGGATCGTAAGAGTTCTTCGGGTGTGTTCCACTTGCTAGAGTGATCCCTAGTTTTAAGCTCTTCTAAGAAGCGAAACTCGATAGCCTTGTCCACCGCGGAAGCGGAATATATTGTCACTGGAGCATGTTGTGCTCATATCCTTTATATGAAGCAAACCTTGTTAGACTTTGGTATTCGTCTAGAGAAGGTTCAACTCCTTTGTGACAACGAGAGTGCCATAAAAATTGCAAACAATCCCTTTCAACACTCTCGCACAAAGCACATTGATATTCGCCATCACTTCCTTAGAGACCATGTGGCTAATAATAATATCTCTCTTAGTGGTGTAAGGTCGGAAGATCAATTGGTGGATATCTTCACAAAACCTCTAGATGAAGCAAACTTTTGTAGATTGCGAACTAAGTTGAACATGATATATACTTCTAACGTCATGTGATGCCTTGTCATATAGATGCATTCATGATAGGTTCTTGTCTAACCTTCTCAAGATAGTGGTGAACATGGGTTTTACTTGAGTTGGTGGTCCCTTAGTTTCTCTCAAGGCATGTTGATGGGTTCACCACGAACAAGCTTGACAAGGGAAGTAATATGACAAGATAGATTTATTTTGCTTGGAGCTTTCTCCCTCCTTTCTATTTGGTTCTTGTTGCCTTTTGCAAAATTATGTATATTATAGCCTATTTGGCAAATATTTGCAAATGAGTGTTTGAGAAGGTGAGGATTCACTCAAGCTGGTCCAAACATATGTTTTTGTTGAGTGGTTATTTGGAGTTTGGACTCATCAAGAGATTTTAGTTCAACGGAAACTTTCTCTTCTCACTGGATGGTCTGGTGCTTCTTTCCGTTCCCTCAACGAATCATCCGGTGCTCTGTCTGTTAGCTCAACGTTTTCTTTTAAAGCTCCGATGCATCTCTCCAGTGGTCGTCTCAGCTCCAGCAGATAGTCCAGTGTGTGCAAATGTTCTCTTTGCTTAGAAAAGGTTTGATGTTTGCAATGGTTCAGGACCGGACCTTCCGGTGCTCAGTAAGTGGGAAGTAAAGTTAGAAGGTTTACATATCAGTCCGGTGACACTCTGCGGTGTTCAGTACAACATCACCAGAGTATCTGGTGTTCAGTTTTGGAAAATTCCCAAAGAATTGGTCCGGTGCTAGTGTCTGGTGTTCAATTTGTACCCACCGGAACATCTGGTGTGTGAAAGAGGTTGCGGCTTAGTTTTGGCATGCTCTCTGGAAATATTAGTACGGTTCTTCAATATCAGCATCATCGGACCATCCGATGTTCAAATTTTTTCGTGGGACCCACCTATCATATAAGGCTTCATCCTCGGTCGGCTCCTCTCAGCCATTCGACTATCGCTCGCCACCGCCCGTTCTCGCCATGTGTGAGGAACTGTCCAAATAATATTCTAATTAATCATCAGGAGGATCATTATTCATAATCACAACCTCGATGATTAACCAGAATATCATCCTGGTAGTCCCCGCACGTGTTTTGTGCCCAAGATCAGAACACATAAGTTCCCAACATGTACATCACAACAAAGCTTAAGAAAGAGTGAGTAATTAACATTATATTACAACTTCTTAAGCATGCAACAAGTTATCGCAATTTACAGCAAAAGAGAGCTAGGAGGAGACTAAAACCTGCTCAACTCCTAACCAACAAAAGAACTAAGCAGTGGAAGACTAAAAGCTATAGAACAAAAGGATATGGAGCAACATGCCCTTAGGCTCCATACCAGAACATTGAGTTCGAAGTAGAGTGTGCTACTCCTGCCCGCCACCCTGATCGGCAGGCACAAAGTAGCCAAACACCGCCCCCTCCTCGCCGACCTATGAACTTGCATCAACTTAAGTGCAGCACCCTGACTACGAATGTACTCGCAAGTCTTACACAATATGAGTATATAATATCCCGACTCCAAGGATTATACATTGAGCTGTTAGCAAGAGTAGGCCACAAGGTTAAGTAAAACATATGCGGTAAGCAACCTAGACATATGTGTGAGCAACTAACTTAACCAACATATATAAAATTACCCTGCAACTACCAACTGATCATATGAAACTGAAATCACATTAGTATCAATGTATAACAAGTACCATCTCGACCACCTCCCACATATTCGAACCACAAAACACATATCCGAACAATACAACTGAACCAACCACGAGAACTCTACGACCGAGTGCAAATGAAACAATAGCATGCTCATGACCGAGAGCGCGGCAGTTCGAACTATTTATACACCCTGCAAGGGGTTACTCCTGGACCCACACGACATGAGGACCATTCGGCTTGTGCCACCGGCCAAAGTGCACACAAGGGGGTACTCATAATAACCTTTCCCAACCAGCCCCAACCGTGTGGGGCATGCAACTCTTGGCACGGCGGTAATAGAACTACTCCCTAAGCAAACTAGTACCGCTTACAAGTCCGCCCGCTCACACTGTCGTTGTTCATGCCCACAAAGCTACAGCTACTAAGGTATTCAGCTTGCCTACCATTATATCAGCGTGTGATGAGTAAGGTAAGTGCTAAAGCTGACTACACCGACGATCAGTGCTTAACCGATGCAAGCGGTCTACGGTGCCCGATTTTCCTCTACTGTCCTACCCAGGGGAACTCCTCATCCGGGCAGGCTAAACACCCTCCTAGCACCCCTCACACCTCGCCTCATACTCACCACTCAACCAACCACCAAATCTCAACCACCTTGACATCAAGTATTTGTAACCATAAACATAACTATAAGATAGGAGCAACCCTAAGCTCGCGAACAATGGAGTGCGCCGTTCGTCTTCTACCGATGACCTAATGCATTGCTAAGCATCTCGCATCACTTTTAAGTTAGACCTTATCATGAATAAACCCAGGCAACAAGGATATAGATCAACAATAGTTCAAGGTAGAGACAATGCGATCAACATAGGTTCTACCCATAAAAGCCCGACATCGACTTCCTATACATGCAAACCTAAACATAAGCATAATTTATCAATATTTAGACTTTATTCAATTCAACTGACAGAGTTCAATATGATAGATGCTTGCCTTGCTGTTCAGGTGGCTGCCCAAAATTTCCCTCGCTCTCCTGGATCACCGGCTCGACGTTCTCTTAAAAGAATAACGCGTGCAATGCCATGAGTATGGATGAAATGCAACAATATGCCACAATATGCATATAACAGATGAAAACATTTTTCCTAGATAGAAAAAGTCATAAGGAAACTAGCAAAATTGGATTCATCAATTTTGGACTTATGATGAATTAACGGTGAATTAATGAAGCTTTAACCTAATTAATTAATCTCAAAAAATTAATTCATTATTTGATGGATGGGGATATTTTATTATGAAAAAAACAAAATTTGTTTCATAATTTTTGAAGCTACAAAGAATTTATTATTAATTTTACAAGTTTCAGCAAGTAGTAACTGTGCTATGTGAGTATACAGCGGTCAGACCACAGGTATACTGGCGGTCAGACCGCCCCCGAGCTGAGAGTTTTGGCCCCTGGCGGTCTGGCCGACCTTGGGGTGGCGGTCAGACCGCTGGGAGTCGTCGGGGGCACTTTGGGAGCTCACCGGCGACGATTTCGGTAACATTTGGAGTGGGGACTTGGACCTAGAGCATCACATTGACTTCCTCTACTACGTAGGACAACATGTATATGCCGAAATCGACCAAAACTCGGTTATGGCTTCTAATTCATCAAGAACTCATGAACTTCAAACCCCTAGCTTAAAATTCAAAATCCAACCATCCAAAAGGTGGATTCTTCCCATGGGAGTTTAGGGGACTCACCCAATGGCCTTTACCGAGATTGTGGACTGCCGATTGAAGGAGGAAACGGAGGGAAAAGCTCGGGAGGCGAAGAAATCTGGTGTTCTTCATATTTCAACCCTAAACACCAAAAGACACCAAATCCAGCTCAAATCCTCCGGGAAAACAAAAATGAATTGGAGGGATGGATAGCTCATGAGCTTGTGATCGCAATGGTACCACATACTCACCTCAAATCCCTCTCTTGAGCTCGGATTTTGGAAGAAAAGAGAGAGAAGGTGAGAGGGAGAAAAAGAGGGGAGGGGAGCACGGTGGGGTGGCATGGGGGAGTGAGGGAGGAGAGAGAGAGGGCTGCCACTCTAGAGGGAGAGAGAGTGGGGTGGTTGGCCCACTCCGGTGGGGCCCACATGTTAGAGAAAGAGTCCGTTTTAACTGCGAATTTCATTATTTTCTCTCCTGGATTTCTTCCTCTCATCCAATTGACTTGAAATAAATTGCTCTAGAGTTACAAAATAAATTACACAAAATTAAACATAATGCTTAAGAAGCATAATTATGCTTAAATATATGATTAAGGATTTGGGACGTGACACAATGTCACCATGCTCTCGCACCGCCGTGATCTCCTGCACCACCTCCTGCTGTCGGTCGCCGCCCTACCACCACCTCCCCAACCTCGCTGCCGACATCTCTAGCTAATCTTCGGCCGCGGTGCTTCCCTCCCTGTCTCATATTCATCGTGGTGAGCACATGTTTTCGGCCAAAACTTCAAATTTCCAAACCCTATCTCTGAAATTTCGAAATTCATTTCAAATTCTTGCAAATTCATGTCAATTTTTTTCAATCCAATGCAAATGTGCTGCAATTAGTTCAAATCCTTGCGATTTGAGGACAAGTTCATCCTTATATGTGCTTAATTTCTCAAATTATTTCAAATTCTAGATGATTTCGTTCAACTTCTCTCAAATTCAAGCCAAATCTGAGCAATTTCATGATCAATTGATTCAATTAGAACCATTTTCTTTTCTTTGATCATGTATTAGAGCATGTTGATCTAATTAGTGCCAAATGTGCTCAATTCAATCTTTTTTAGGTCAAAATCTTGCAAATGCCTTTTGATCAATTCAGTCAAACTTAAGTCATATCCTTTGAAATTGATCATTGCCCTATCACATACTTGAATCCATAGCATGTTTGTCAAATTCCTTCATCATTCTTTCTTAGGATTCATTTTTGTAATCATGTTATCATTTATCATTTATAATCGTGAAACTTCCATATACCCAACACGTTTTCTCATCCTGTTATCATTTATCTATGTATAAAATGGGTCGTAAGCGCACTGACAAGGGCAAGGGCAAGGCCGTTGAGTAGTCGAAGAAGAAGTCAAAGGCTCAGATGGAGTGGGATAGAGCCACTGCAGCAGCTGAGGCGGCAGACACTCATCGAGGTTTCGTGATCTGTGACGACTCTCCTACTCCGCGTCGGGCCACCCAGACTCGTCCTGCCGGGAGGTTGGATCGACACCTTCCGAACAGTAAGGTAGCTGAAAGAGGGCTTGTCAGGAGCTAGAACCAGAGCCAGTTGAGGAGGAGGAGCAAGCAGAGCAGCAGCAAACAGAGCAGCCATAGGCACAGACAAGCTCAGGCTGATTGATGTGACTTCTTATAAGTCATCGAGGATTAAGAAGCTGCATTTTGTGCCAGTCGATGAGTGGTTTCCTAAGGTCAGAGATGACAGGGTTGATCCCTGGTTCTGGACAGTCCTACAGGGGAGCTTCTTCCACTCCAATCTTAGGAAGAAGGTCAGTTTGAACCAACATAAGACGCTCAACTGGAGTTATATGCAGTCAGCTGCAGGGGGAGTGGACGTGAGGTAGCACTTTGATGCCTTCCCTAGACTTTCAGCTCTGCTCACTGACGTGGAAAGATATGTAGTGGAGTGGGTCAGAGTGTTTTACGCCACTATATAGATTGCACCAGAGAGGAACTTTATTCAATTCATTCCAGGGTGACACTTTTAGATTATATAGGAATAGTCTTTTGGAGGCTCTGGGGGTTCAGGCGAGTTCCAGGTATCTACACGAGCTCATTCATCCAAATGCCGAATCCCCTCGTTGTCCTCTGGTTGGTGGGATCTTTTCGACTGATGAAAAGATTAGGCCACTTTTCAGACAGCCCTTTGCTCCAGGTTCCCCACGACTGCCAGATATGCTGACACCTGTAGCTAAGGCCATCCACTTGTCCTTGAGACATAGTTTGCTACCGAGGATCGGCTACAGAGAAGCCATCACTAGCTTGCAGTAGTGGTTGATTCTGTCCATCATCACTAACCGTCATTTTGACATCGTGGATCTGATCTTGTGAGATTGAGGATGCCATAGCAGAGGGGATGTCCTTAGCTAGACAAGAGCCGTACGCACACTTCATATCTCATATGATTGCTCACGCCATCAGGTATCCTGAGTTCCTCAAGGCTTATGAGGAGTCGCCCACTCGCTTCAAGGAGTATGCTCCTTCTACTCTCACAGACAGACACCATGGTCGGCGAGCCATGGTTCACGCTCAGGAGATGATCCCAGTTGATGAGCATGAGAGAGAAGCAGTAGAGGATTAGGCCCTAGAAGGGGCCGAGGTAGCCCTACCTCAGTTTATGTTCGACATGGATAGCGACTCGGACTCGGACGATATTGAGTACATTCCTCCGGTCGCTAGGTCACACGATGCCAAGGCAGGAGGTTCTTCTCAGGCAGCCCCTCAGACATCTATTCTTACTTCTTCAGCACCTGAGACAGCTCCTTTATTGACCTCTGCTGTGCAGCCTTTAGAGCTTACACTGATTCTTCAGCAGATGCAGTAGGAGCAGGCACTTCAGTAGCAGCAGATCCAGCAACAGCTTGCAGCACAGGCTGAGATGTAGGTGAAGGTTCAAGCCAACATGATTCGCCAGTAGGAGCAGCAGATGGTGTTCTTACAGTCTCTTTAGCAGCAGCAGGCCATGTTCTCAGTGCTCCAGTCAGACAGAGAGAACAATGCTCGCATGTTCTCTTTCCTCTTCAAGCACACCAGGCTTCAGTTGCCAGTTGTACCTCCAGCTCCAGCTGCTAATCCTCTCCCAGGCAGTGTCATTGTTGTGTTGACTACTCTGGGATCAAACTTTCCACTGTCAGCTCTCTTCACTACCAGAGTACCCTCTCAGCTTCCCGGGACGTCTTCGAGGCCAATGCTTTCTTCCCTGATGTCACCTTTACCCACTAGACCTCTCTGTTTCGAGGACTCGCCGTAGCCGACAGTTCCAGCTCAGGAGCCCCGTGTTGTGCCTCCAGCTACCTCGCAGCCTGCGATAGATGAGGTCGAGCTTACTCTTCAGGAAGTGCTCAATCAAGTTGACCAGGAGATGGCCGCCTAGGGTGCTGACACCTCTAGCTCTGACCCTCGTCCAATCATAGTGCAGAGTCAGACTGCAGCAGGAGTGTCCTCTCCAGTCGACGACGTTGACATTAAGATTATCTCATCTGCATCCGACTCCGAGACCGATGCCTCTCAGTTCATAGTGCAGCTTTCTTCGACAATGCCGGGTCCTTCGTCTCCTCCTACTCCATATGTGTAGATGTGTTCTCTTTTTGGTGCTTAGATGCCAAAGGGGGAGAGTGTCTAGTGTTAGGGGGAGTTTTTGGAGAGAGATAGTTATATTTGAGTTCTAGTGAGCTTGCTAGTTTAAGAGGAGTCTAGTTTAGCTTTTGGGTACCTAGGTTCGGCTTGTTGGATCTTATGGATTTTGATGTAATGATAGGCCTTTTGGTTCTTAATCAATGTGTTTAGCCTATCATCACATTGTGCTAATTTTCATGTGTGCTTAATTCTATTTCTTTTAGCATGTTATATTGTTCTAGTGCTAGGCTTTCTATTGCTTTATTGTTTCATGCTGTCAATTGCCTAGTATGATAGGGTGCACTTAATTTCATGCCTGTCATATGTTTTGTCATCAATCACCAAAAGAGGGAGATTATAGCATCTAGGCCCCTAGGTAAGTGGTAAGTGTTTCAGTGATTAATGACAACTGTATCATTGTGTTTGTGCGGCCTTCCGAAGCCTAAAGATGTAGCAGGTCTCCAGAGATAATAGCAGGGAAGAAAAGACACCCCACTGCAACTGACCTGACGTGAGGTGATGGGTGGTTAATGCCAGTGCAAGTGGTGCTTATCCTGACACCCCCGGCATAGTAGCGCCGGGCTGCAATTGGTGATCGGCTCACCACTCAGGGGATAGGCAACACAATAGTTAACAAGATAGATATTTATCTTTTATGTAGGGTAAAAAGTAGTTATCTGGGATAAGGCCCAGTAATTCGGCCAGGTCCTAGATATTTGTACATCATGATAACTTGTACACTAAGCTATGTACCACCCTATAAATAGGGGGTCGTAGTCATCTAGGCAGGGACGGGTCACAAGGAGAACGATCAATACAACATAGAGGGCAACACACATGACACAGAGGTGCACCAACACAAAGTCGCGCTGTGATACTCCCCCTAGACCAATCCATTTTTCTACTATCAACACAGTGGTGTTCCTTCCTCTCAAACTTCATCTCCAAGATTGAGTCTCCTCCTTAGAAGAAACTCTTGCCGGACTTGCTAGGGAAAGATGATCTCTTGCTCCAACAGCGTACCGTCCGTGGGGACTCGTATACATAAGTGCTAAAGAGAGGTAGGAATCCACTAGAAAAACTACCAAAACGCTAGCTCTAGCCGCCATATCCACCGTTGCAACCATGCAACCATATGTGTGGTTGTCTCAGCCATGCACACTACGTGCACCCACCATGCTGTAGTGTGGGATGGCATTCCTCCGGCCTTGACCAACCTAGAACCTTGGGTCGATATGAAAACTCCAGACGAAGTCGAGGCCTTCCAGCCTCTGCATATCTAAGACCTCACCGCACCAGGAGAGGTCGCGGCCGAGGCCGCAACTAAGTAGGCCACTTTCCAGTGGTTTTGAGTGGTTGAACCCTGGGGTGTTCCCGCCTAGGCTTGGTCCCAAAGTATCTCCTTCGACAGCACTCGGGATGCCCCAAGCAAGTCAACACCTTTGGAGAGTCTGTCCACCCAGTGTCCTCCTCAGGCCCCTAAGGCAAAAGAGAGTTCTGAGGAGGCGTAGGGCTCCGAAGTGCGCAGACCTCGCCAGTACCCCAACGCAGCCCTCGTAATGCTAACCATGCGCAGGGAACCCCAAGTCCACCTCGTCCAGGGAGGTGTAGTCGGAGCCACTCTAGCTCTGAAAGCCATTTCATCGGACGACCTCAATGGTCTCCCTAAGGGGAAGGAGGCCTTGGGGAAACCACGGGCTCTGGGGCACGTGGCCCCCAGCAGTGACCTCAACGTCAACCACAAGCTCCAATACCCCCGGAGGCATACGGGTGCATCCTGCATGGACCGGGGCGCGACCACAACACCGATGACTGCCAAACCCTCATGACCTTCCAGGAGGCATACCTAGGAAGACAAGCAGGATACTTGGTCACAGAGGGAACCGACGAAGAATGACACAGGATTCAGAAGCCTGGGGCAAGCTCCTGGGCAAATCCCTGGACCTCTAACACTGCTCCGTTGGCACCAACTCTGCCATCGACGATGTAATATCCTAGCGACAAGGACTGAGTTAGAGAACACCGTCGCCAGGCTCCGGACGGATTACCTCCGGGCGGATAACCTCCGGAGCTAGGGAGCGGCTAAGTGCTGAGGTGGTCGAGGACTATCTCTCCCATTTAGCTTTCAGCTTCGCCTCTGACACGCCGTCGCCAGGCAGATGGATTACCTACGGAGCCGAGCAGCGGCTAAGGACCGAGGGGGTTGAGGACCACCTCTCCCGTCTAGCCTTTAGCTTCACCTCTGACACGCCTTTGCTAGGCTCCAGATGGATTACCTCCAGAGCCGGGCAACGACTAAGGGCCGAGTGGGTTGAGGACCACCTCTCCTAACTAACCTTCGACTTCACCTCTGATACACCGTCGCTAGGCTCCGGACAGATTACCTCCAAAGCCGGGCAACAGCTAAGGGCTGAGGGGGTCAAGGACCACCTCTCTTGACTAGCCTTCAACTTCGCCTTCAATGCACCGTCGCCAGGTTCCAGGTGGATTACCTCCTTAGTCGGGCAACAGCTAAGGGCCAAGGGGGTCGAGGACCACCTCTCCTAGTCTACCCACAGGCTTTGAGGCCTTCAAGCCTCATAATAGAGGCCTTATTCTAGCAATGGTACGTCCACTATTACCTATCGATAATTTACCTAGTTGGTCTATCTTTCATACAGTAAGATCAAAACATGTTGAAAGCCTCCAACCTTACTGCTAGAAGTTTTTACAACAGATAGCCACTAGGTAGAAATGGTAAATCTAGATTATATCCCTGTTTAGTACTAAGCAGTAGAACTTAAGTTACATCTTCATTTGGCATGAGTTATGAATAGTCGTCTGACCTAGCTATGTCTTATACTACAATTAGCTGCTTATTGCCAACAGTAGACTCCAACACTTAACTAGTACATAACCATGCAAATACCTACACACCGTGGGCACAGCAAGCCTAGGTCACTGTGAAGGCATCAAGCCTAGGATTCCTAGAAGGTATTGCATAGCTTCGATCATATAAATGCCATGCACCAGGGCACACCCTTGGTGGATAGTGTTGCGGAGCACCCGGGGTGTTTCCTCAGGAGCACGACAAGCCTCCACACCCACGGAACAGAGAGTCCTACAAAACCTCTGCCAAAATGGAGAGTCCTATAAAACCTCTGGAAAAAATTGAGAGTCCTACAAAACCACCAGAAAAAATGGAGAGTCTTACAAAACCTCCACCAAAATGGAGAGACTTCAAAAACCTCCGCCAAAACAAAGAGTACTACAAAACCTTTGGCAAAAACGGAGAGTCCTACAAAACCTCCGGAACCTCCGCCAAAACGGAGAGTCCTACAAAACCTCTGGCAAAAATGGAGAGTCTTACAAAACCTCCGCTAAAACGAAGAGACTTCAAAAACCTCCGCAAGACGGAGAGTCTTACAAAACCTCTGCCAAAACGGAGAGACTTCCAAAACCTCCGCAAGACGGAGAGTCTTACAAAACCTTCACATGATGAAAAGCCTTGCAAAAACCTCTACAAGGTGGAGATTATTCAACAAAAAGCCCCGAAAATGGGGATGTCTTCCAAAAACCTCTGCCAGACGGAGAGGTTCTAAAAAAACCTATCGGACAAATACCCTCTGGCATCTTGAGGGCAATGCCTCGTGTCAAAGAGGTAAAAACCTCCAGCATCTTGAAGGCACTGCCTCTGTGCCAGAGAACAAAATCCCTCTGGCATCTTGAAGGCAATGCCTCCGTGCTGGAGAAGTATCTCTGCCATCTTTAAGGCCTGGTTGACCTACGTGGCGTAGAGGCAAAGACCGCTCTAGCATCTTGAAGGCTTAGCCTCCGTGCTAGACAGGCATATATCCCTCCACCATCTTTAAGGTCTAGCTAACCTACGTGGCAAAGAGGCAAAGACCGCTCCAGTATCTTGAAGGCATTGCCTCTATGTCAGACAAGCAAAAGATCCTCCGTCATCTTTAAGGCCTGGCTGACCTACGTGGCGGAGGGATAACGTCCTCGGCATCTTGAAGGCCTAGCCTCCATGCCAAAAAGGATTCATACAAAGTAATGATCCTCCGGTACCTTGAAGACTAAAAGTCTCCGTGCCAAAATCATTTGACCCCTCTGGTATCTTGAAGGCCTAGCCTCCGTACTACAAGACGTCACACATCGAAACATTAGTAAACGATACGTTCTTCCCTACTCACACCTAACGCAACGCAGTAACCCTCGGATCTCGCACCCCACACCCGCTAACAACCGCAGAATGCGAAGGGGCTATGATACCGGGCACAGGAGAAGAGTTGATACGATAACAAAGCGTTGATGCGATAAATTATAAATGCCAAAAAACAAAGCTAACACGACACAAGTTTATTCATATATGACATACAAAGAGTTTGCATTCAGCTAATCGATGTACATCGAATCTATGCCTAGTAAACTTGCTAGCCTATTACGCCTCCCTGAAATACCACGGGAGGATGAGGGTGCGAAACCCACTAGCCTCCGAGAGGCACAGCCAACAAACCAAAGAGGTATAAATCCCCGTTCCTGTAGGAAGAGGTATGTCCCACGTGACTCAAACATGTATGTTAAAAGGTAAAATCATTACCCTACAGTCTCATCTAAGACACGATTCATGTATCGTTTATGAAGACTATGGTAATATTAAGTTAAAGTCCACTACACGTGGCACGAGAAATAGTATGGAATCCCCAACTGTTCATTGTAGAGGCAGCAGCTTCCGGCACGCCATCGCCAGGCTTCAAACAGATTACCTCCAGAGCCGGGCAGCGGCTAAGGGTCGAGGTGGTCAAGGACCACCTCTCCAATCTAGCCTTTGACTTCGCCTCCGACACACCATCGCCAGGCTCTGGACGGATTACCTCCAGAGCCAGCCAGTGTCTAAGGGCCGAGGGGGTTGAGGACCACCTCTCTCTTCTAGCCTTCAGCTTTGCCTCCGACACGTCGTCACCAGGCTCCAGACGTTTTACCTCCGGAGCCAGGCAGCGGCTAAGCGTCGAGGGGGTAGAGGACCACCTCTCCTGTCTAACCTTCGACTCCACCTCTGACACGCTATCGTCAGGCTCCAAACGGATTACCTCCAGAGCCGGGCTACAGCTGAGGGCCGAGAGGGTTGAGGACCACCTCTCCTGTCTAGCCTTCGGCCTCATCTCCGACACGCCATCGCTAGGCTTTGGATAGATTGCCTCTGGAGCTAGGCAGTGGCTAAGAACCCGAAGGATTGCGGACAAACTCTAGAGCTTGCCCCAAAGGTTTCAGATGGACGTCGTTGGGTCAAAATCTGGAGCAAATTTGAAAAAGGCCCAACCAATGCCGAACCCGAGGAGTACGCAATGACCAGGAATGACGATGTCGCCATTAGTTTTCCCGGCACTCCTTAGTTATCATACGTGTCTACCACTACCAGATTTCCAAGGCCACCTCTCCCTAGGAAGGAACGAAGTCGTCTATGATCTATGCAAAGTCTCGATGCCCCGATCAATCCGAAAAATAGCCATCGCCTATGAAGAGGACGAAGAAGCGCAGCACGAAGGCACACAGACATGCGATCACCTGTTCGAAGGATCCCTTTACACTTCAATCCAAAAAGATATACAATCACCCTCAAAGGTCCAAATTATATTATTAACAACTCGTGCATCCGGAGGACGCGTACAAAGAAGTAACACTACAAAGGCTGCTATGGAGGAGACAGACCCTGAAAGAGAAAACCAGGGGAGAAAGAGTACAACATGGCAAAAGGCGACTATGGCCCGCAGCAGCACCATAGTCAAACGGCAAGACAAGGATGTCCATAGATGCACCAGAAGCTCCCCCGATGGCTGCCTTTGCCTCCTACAGATCCCGGTAGGGGCCGTGCATGGAGTGGTGTATGCACCTCATCTGCGGCCTTGTAGTAGCCAGCCCCCGAGCTATCAGAAGACGAAGAAGAAACCGAATGAGCCACCGTCGAGGCCTCCCCCTTTCTTCCAGACCTTTTCCCTCACCATTGAAGCCACTAGCTTCTCCGCAGATGCCTGCTCCTCCTCGTCTCTCTCCCTCTCCAGGAGATCCCAGTCGGTCTCCTCATCATTGTCGGAAATATCAATGATCTTGATAGGTGCGATCTACTGAACCAGGGTTTGATCAAGAGCGGCAGGCAGCTGTCCACCCCGTAGGGACGAAAGCAGGACAGCCACCGGCACCACCGTTGGCAGCCGAGATGGCCCAACCCTAGTAGAAGTAGTTGAGATCATCGACATCTCCAAAGAGGATGAGGAGGAAGATGATGCCATATTCAAGTCAAGGTTAAGTGCTCGCTCGTGGGGCAATGGAAAATCCGGCCAAATGACCCCAACTTTATATCCGAGCCAAGCAGCCATGTATGCCTAGGAGAAGAAGCGGAACCAATGCGGCGTCATTCCATGGTGTCCCCCAATAATCCCTAGGGACCTATGGCCATATCCCGGTTGTTACGCCGACATGTTGCAACATCCCACGGTAACACCTCGTTTTCTCGCACGAACGTCCCATCACATTAATGACTTAGAATCCTTTTGGCGCATGTGAGGGGCATGGGCACAAGACCCTAAACAAACCCACACATTATTCGATGGGTTTTCTCCAGAGAAGCCTACACCGTGTGTCATCTAGAAGCAAGAGAGAGCACTTGACTTGATTTCTAAGTCTCTAATTGAAGATTAAGGACTTTATTAGTACTTGGACAGTAGCAAGTGTGCATCTAGCTGTAGTCTAGGCTTGATCTTGGTCAAGTGAAGCTATTGGCTTGTTACTCTTGGTGGTTGGCAACACCTAGCCGGTCTTGGTGATTGGAGATGTTCTCGGTGAGCTCTTGGAGTTCTTGTGAGAGCCCCGGGAAGAGCTTTGTACTTGGTTTAATGCCCGCCAATCCGGAGATGGAGAAGTGGCAATCATGAGGGAGCACTTGAGTCTTGGTGATTCAAGGGGGAGTGATATCCTTGGTGAATGCTCCAACGAGAACTAGGGGGATTGCCAACTCCTCGATACCTCAGGAAAAAATTTGTGTTCTCTTGTCCATCTCTTTACTATTCCGTAATTTAATTTGAGTATTTACATTCTTGCAACCTTTCAAATTCCGTATTTTTTAGTGTCTTTGCTTGCTTGTTTTGTTGTCCTCTCCTAGCTTGTTCGTGTAGTCACATTTTCTCTCTTCTAGGCTAAGATTGCTATTTGTTCTAGATTTCAGTAGAAGTTTTTAATTGTCCAATCGCCCCCTCTTGGGCCATTTGATCCTTTCAACGAGCCAATTTCATGGAACTCGGTGGTTGGACTGATGATTTGTTCATTGATGAACCCGACAAGTTGTTCTTGAAGTGCTATGATTTCAATTGACAAGAATCGATATCTGGATAGTTTGAGGAGATGCAATTTCAAGAATTGAATAAATCAATCCTTATGAACACGTATCGGACCTAAAAATTAGTCATCAAGATGTATGTCGCATACCTTAGCATCAGGCACCTGGAATGATTTGTCTCTGTTGAATCTATGCATGAATTCCATTACATAAAACCATATAAAATATTGCCCAGGCCCTTCTTCCTACATGGAAAGTCATATCGGACTATCCATTCTTTCACGAATGGCCAGTGTCTAACACTCTTCTTGATGTATTGTGTGTACACTGTGTGTGATTATTACCGTAACTAGACTTAGATTCAATCAAATCAAATATGACAACAGCAATATTGAAATGGTTGGGTTTTACCTTTCTAGCAAGTCAATGACTGGTCGGTAGGTTTCCTTTTGGATTATTTTGTGAGTCGTAGACAACAATCTTACTAATGTTTGGCTGAATGGCAAGTGGATCCAGTGATAACTACATATAGGTCACCATAAGTTAGTTTGTCCTAAATTCTAACAATGTATTGCTCAAAAAGAGTAGAACATTCATGGAGAGAAACACATACCCAAAGTGGTAGGGTAAAAGTATGTATTTCTTCAATTGTAGCTCCAGAATATACTTCAATGCATAGTCCTTGGTTCATTTTGGATCGGATTGCATCATTGTCAGGTTTACATGATGTGGGTTGATGAATCCCACATGGTTGATGCCTCCAGCATCTCTGTACCTCCATTCTACACAAGAAATAAGTTAAGACATTCAATCCAATGGTACAAGAATGTATATTGTGAATTATATGTATACTACACTTACAGAGTCCAGCAACTCAAGATAGACATGTCGAGGGCATCTTGCTGGTACACTCAATACATTTCCTCAAATAATATATAAATAGTGCCATCCCCGTGGAAGAAATCTCGATCCTTGATTCTGGCCTCAAACATTTGTTTACCCTCCCTCAACTCCTTCATGTACCACGCATGGAATTTTTGAAGTTGATATGTCAGTTTGTCCCACACATTTGGCGCGGCCAACAGTTCACCCAGCTTAAATTACCATCTCTCGGCTGCTTTTGGTGCTAAGGACTCATCTAGAAATTGCTCTTTTGTCATTTTGTTATCTTCAAGGAATCTTTCTAAATTCTATTCTTGTCGTATCTATTCGATAGAAGACTCCTTCAAGTATTTATTACTTATGATGCGTGTGTAGTCTGATTTACTATTACGCTCAACAGGTGTGGCCATCTTCAAGAAAAACTTTTGCGTTTCTGCACGGATTGGTATTTTCCTCTCAGGCTCTAGCTTTTGAAAGAGTTTCTTGACACTGGCGTCCACTGTCGCTCTGGTTCCTCTGGTGTTTGTTCATAAGGCAACTTCTCAGGTGTTACCACCTTCTTAGGTGCCCTTTGCTTCTGGGATGAAGCCGACTTCAGAGATAAACTAAAAATTCTTAGATTGTGCACATGTTATGAACTTCGAAGGGGGATGAGTTGACTCTCTTAGTGGCGGTGGAGCTGAATTCGGAGGGGGAGGAGTTGTCTCTCTTGGTGGCGGTGGTACTGACTTCGGAGGCGGAGGAGTTCGCTCCCTTGGTGGTGACTTGTGTAAGGGAGGAGTTGGCTCTCTTCTAGGTGACGGTGGCGGTGGCGGTGGCGGCAACCATAGAGGAGTTGGCTCTCTTGTTGGTGATGGTGGCAGTGGCGGCTACCGTGGAGGAGTCAGAGATCTTCAGTTTGGTGGGTCCGACTTTGCATCAGATGACTTGCCTGTCTCATCTTCAAGCACTATGTAGTGCTTGTGCCACAGAACGAAGCAACCCACATTTGATCCGAGTCTCTAGGAACCCATCTCTCCAGGGTAATCCATGTCAATTTTATGGTACGTCCTTCGCATGGGCCGTTAGCCAGTTCAATCTCATCTATTGTACTCAACTTGCTTGTTCAATCTCAATATATGTAGTCATCACCGAGCAAAACCCAACATACAAGAGCATCCATCCATCCATCCATCATCAAGCAAGGCAAAACCCACATATATCATCCATCATCAAGAATGGCAAAATCCATCAGGCGCCGGGTCTCTTACCACCGGCAGTGCATCGGCCAGGCCCATTGGTCAAGACCTACCCATAATCTTTCACCATCATGTGCTGAAGCTGTTGGTACTCTCGACCGACCGAACCGCGATACCATTCGCTACCAGCGAGGTCATCGATGCCAAGCGTGGGCGCCCGGTTGTGCATGAGCATGTAGGGGTGGTCGGTGTAGACATCAACGTCATGCATGAAGCTGGAGGCGTCATGGGGCTCGCCGATGATTCTGGGGCAGAGGTAGCGATTGATGAGGCTGTCAACAGCGACGGCCCTTGCCTTAGTAGCCCAGACCACTGGGAACCACGCGATCGTGTCCCACGGCGTGATAGTGTAGCAGTTGGCGACGATAAGGTGGCGGCGTGGAGCTAGGAATGGCAGGTGCCCGTAATGGCGCCCCAGTCAGAGGTAGCACGAAGGAAGGAGAATGCATGCCAGGGCCGTCGGATGCGAGGGAGCATCTAGCTGCTGAAGCTGGAATGGGGAGGAGCATATTGGTCTGTTTCAATGCACTTCATGGCTTGACTAGCGGTAGTTAGTCAAAATGGCATTTTTGGGCATAAAATTTAAGAATGGTGGCATGTACGGGAATAGCCAATTTTCAGTGGCATCTCCAGGATTAGGAAACTTTCTAATGGTATAAAAAAATTAGCCCTTTAGCATAACATCACAAGAAAATAAAGAGCTTCACAAACAAGTCACATGCTTACTAACTATTATAAATGATAATTATCCAAAAAACTGAATAACATATTATTCAAAAGTATATAAACATAGACATAATATAATTATCTCTATGATTATTTGTAGAGCATATCACCAACACCTTGTTGGGGCAGCGGCTGGTGAGACGGTGACCAACAGGGCACCGGACACATCAGAGGTGGTGGGGCGTCGGAAGCACAGAGGCCGGAGGCACAATAGGGTGTGGCAGAGGAGGCGATGACACGGGTGCAGTGGTGGCTGCGAGGTGGGAGCCTGGGAGGTTGGGAACTTACGAACTGGATGGGGTTTGGGGATGGTCTGTGGCTCTGTGTAAATTTTGGATCGGGCCGCACTGCTGCCGGAGAATTTTGGATGGATCGGCACCAAATTGAAATTTGGCCTTTTTTTTTGGTCCGGTCAGGTTTTTTACGGGTCTGCCGATAAACCGCCGGTAAGGATTTTCCTGGTACTGAGTTTTTTTTTTTTGAGGTATTCCTGGTACTGAGTTAGTTAAAAGGTTGGATGCATCTGATATTCTTTTGAAAGAGTATAAGGTTTCACATCACCTCAGGCCACCAGCCAGGCATCTAAAAGCTAGACTGCCAGACTGCCAAATAGGCAGTTACTAAGACGAGCGTTTCTCTAACCAGTTGTTTGTTCTCAGACCAGCAGCCAAGCTCCCCAGAATAGGGCCAAACTAGAATGCATGCAAGGGCTGGATTCGGAAGCTGGTTTTCCCGGTTCTATCTGGAATTATTTTTTATTCTTGTCTGGTTAATAGCAAGAATGTTTTGGTATCGAACATTTCCTTGTCCCGGTGCTATCTGGAATCATCACTCACATATGGACCATAATGCTGTTATGCATGGTGGTTCCCATACTATGGTCTATTTGTTTGAGCTTCTGTTTTTAAGTTTTTCTGAAAAGTTGTGCTTTTGGTTTGTCTGAAAAGCTGCTTTTAGAAATAAGTTATTGGTTTCTACAATAAATTTTTAGCTTCTCAGCATATAGCTTCTCAGAAAAGCATATCTCAGCGAGCTTCTCAGCTTTAGTTTATTTTCCTCAGAAGCAGACTTCTAGAAGCTACTTCTCCAGAACCCCGTTTATTCTGACTTTTGGTTTTTAGCTTCTGCCAGTAGCAGAAGCAGAATCAGAAGCAGAAAACAAATATGGCCTATATATTTTAGATGGGAGTCTTGAGAGAGCACACAATCAACACACACTACTGTATATCCATGGACTCATGCGTATGTATCAGTATCACCAACACATGCTACGAATTTATCAGATGCGCCTATGGCCTCTTACGATCGACATGCACGTATGAGCTTTCCCAGTACTGAATGTACGGGTGTGTGTACTCCTAAAATTAGTAGAAAAATAAGGCAACTTATATATGTAAATTAATCTGTTTATTCAAAGAACATTTGTTACTCTTTCTTACAAAACTGAACAAGAATGAACAGAACTCAAAACTGAACACAACTAATCAAACCAACACAAAATACAAACCAAAGTGAATATAGAAAGAATAAGCTATAAAGAATACCAGCACTACAGCGGCCACTCATCTAATAAACATTACCCCTCTCCTCCATGAAAGCAACGGATCATGCCCGATGCCAAACTCAAAGATTGTTTTATAGGCTCTCCACCATTTTTCTGTCCATGCCCGAATCTTTCATAGATCATGGGTGCCGTGGGCAGCCACCATTTGAGCTGTTGGTGCCGCACGAAGGCCCCGCCCCCAGCTGATGCAGGTACATTTGCCGGACGAACTGGACCACAACGTAACCAGAGACAGCCTCCCCGGACGGCGCCCACACATCGCCTCCCAACGGCCGCGCCTTACCTGAGATGGCCAAGAACGCCACGATCACCAGGAGTTTCACCGGCACCTCAGCAATCCCTCTTGCCATCGCCCTATGTGTTGCAAATTTAATCACCAACAACCTCGCGATCTCAACACAGTTCAAGTGGCTTCTTGCTTGGATCTGTGATCTGATCTGCCTCTTGTGTTCGATGAAATGTGCATGGGCAACCCATGCGTATATAAAGGGCATGGGCAACCGCTCGATCTCAGCACAGTTCAAGACTCCAAGTAGTTTTTCTCGACTTGAGACGTTGCATGTTACGTGTGTCCTGACGAGACCGACGGATGCTCTGCAGTGCATGGGTGCACCTTCGAGGATGTTACGGCATTGACTGGAATGTTTCAAAGAGGCACTAACCTCACATGTGACTATAATGCTAACCAAGCCCTGTTTGTTAATCGATTTGGCAAGACTATATTAGCCGTAATGCAGAAGTTCTCGTGGTGTGCATTCACCTTTTGAAGTGGTCCGGCTTTTTGATCAACGATCTTGCAGAATGCAGCGAAAAGGCAGAATAGGATTGAAGATTATTTTGAACCCGTCGTCTGATCCGAGAATTTCAGGAGAGGAATTGAGCGAGCTTTTTGGGATTCGAACGCTGCTGCGGTTCGTTTGATCTGGACGGAATTGCGTTCCAAACTTTTGCAATTAATGCATTAGGAATATAATGACGGTTTGGTAATTGGTGCGCCCGCGCGTGCGTGCTGAAATTGCTTGGTCAGGCATGACTCGTGCTTGATGAAAGCATGCATGTTGATTACTTAGTATGTTATCTACTCCCTCTCTCTGATTGTAAATATAGATTGTTTTAGATTTATGCACAAAGATTAAGAAAATAGATCAAATAAGCTTGTCTCTTATTTATTCTGCATTGGAAAAGATAACTCATTCATTTGTGAGAGTGATAGTATTTATTAAACAAGAGCAAGAAGAGAATAAAAGAGAAAAAAGTGCATAGAAGTTTGAGAATGACTTATATTTAAAAAATAGTTGAGGAGGCTAAAATGACCTACATTTGTAATCAGAGGGAGTATTATCTTAATAAAGTGAAGGACGCAGCTAAGTAAAGGACGTGGCTAAGTAAATGCACGTGCATGGCACCGACTGACGATGAACTTGCCACCGCACATGCCAAGGCCACCGCCGAAGCACAGGCCGCTGCCGATGCCACTTCCAAGGCTTCCCTTTGGGCCCAGGCTATTACCGTCGCGAGTATCAAGTCACTCGTGCATGTCACCCTCGACCTTCATGCTTCCAACTTCTCGAAGTGGCATTGTCTCTTCTGCGTCGCTCTGTGCAAATATGCACTGGATGACCATGTTGACACAGCCCCTGCCAATCCTAACGTTCAGTGGTGGCACCTCGATGCCGTTGTTCTCCAATGGATCTACAACTCCGTCTCCGCGGACGTCCTGGAGACCGTCATGCCCAACAAGGAAGACCCCACTGCCGCCAATGTTTGGGCCGCCATCGACTCCCTGTTCCACAATAACATGGAGAGTCGCGCGCTGTACCTTGAGGCGGAATTCAAGAATTTTGTCCAAGGGGACATGAAGATCAGGCAGATCAGCCACTACTACTGAAAGATGAAAACCATGGCAGATGCTCTCGCCGACGTCGGCCAGCCCATCACCGACAAGGCGCTTGTTCTCAATCTCTTGTGAGGTTTGAACGAGTTGTTCGCTCATCATCGGCCAATGTTTGGCATGCAGTGCCCCTACCCCCACATTCATCAACGTGCGCACGACACTATTGCTTGAGGAAATCCAAAAGAACGCCGACGCCTCCCGGGCCACAGCGCTCATCTTCGGCACCTCCGCACCCAAGGGCTCGGGATGCACGGTGCGCCACACGTGTCCCAGCGCGCCCCCTCCTCCAACAGCACCTCCAATAACCATCGAAACTCCAACAACAATCGACGCAACGGCGGCAACCGCGCAGCGGGTATATATGGCAACAACGCCGGCCAGCGTGATGGTGGAAACCATGACAGTGGCAATCGCGGTGCCCCTCCACATTGGCTGACAATGTACAACCCATGCATGGGCTCTTTTCAAGTCTGGTTTGGTGCCGCTCCAGGGCAGCCCGGCCAGGGCCTTCTCGGACTACGCCCTCCCATGCAGACACACCAACATGCTCTTGCCATGCAGCACGTCGTGCCTCCGCTGCCACCTGCGCCTGCTCCACAGCCCGACATTGTGCCGGGTTGGAGCACGTGGCATTAGTGGCCCTCCTCCTTCTCGTCGTCCATGGCATCGTCATGGGATCAGCAATCGCTGGTCAATACCTACAACAGCATGACCATGACGTAGCCAATGAACAACGACTAGTATGCCAACTCCGGCACCACAACACACATGACATCCGATGTCGGTACTCTCTCTTCTACCCAACCCCCCTCTTCTTTCACTCTGGGTAATGTCATTGTCGGTGATGGGTCATTGCTGCCAATCATCTCCACTGGCCATACATCCTTTCACACACCTGTGCGTATATCTCACCTTCACAATGTTCTTATTGTGCCACACATTATCCAAAATCTTGTATTAGTTCATAAATTTACGACTGACAATCATTGCTCATTGAGTTTGATCCCTTTGGTCTTTCTATGAAAGATCTATGCACCAAGACCGTGATCATTAGGTGCAATAGCCCAGGCCCCCTCTGCCCACTACGTGTGCTGGCTCCTTGTGCCCTTGCTACCTCCACCTCTACGACACTATGGCATCGTCGCCTAGGACATCTTGGTCGCCCTGGCTTGTCACATTTAGTTTCCTCTCAGCTTTTGCCCTGTAATAAATTAGTGCTTGCTGATTCTCTTTGGCATGCTTGTTAACTCAGACGTCATATCCGTCTTCCATTTCCCACGTCTTTGTCACAGACAAATAATGTGTTCGATTTGATCCATTGTGATTTGTGGATGTCACCACTTCTTAGTGTGTTTGGGTTTAAATATTATCTTGTCATTCTTCATAATTTTACACACTACATATGGACCTTCCCATTACGTCTCAAATTTGATGTGTTCACCACTCTCACACATTTCTTTGCCTATGCCAAAACTCAACACAATACTTGTGTCAAGAGAATTCAGTGTGACAATGGCTGAGAGTTTGACAATGCTTCCTCTCATACCTTCTTTCTCACTAATGGTGTTGCTCTTCACTTTTCCTGCCCCTACAAGTCCCAACAAAATGTCAAGGCTAAGTGTATTATTCGCACCACCAACAACATCATTCGGCCCCTCTTGTTTCAGGCATGTATGCCTTCCACATATTGGGTTGAAGCTCTTCACATAGCCACATATCTTCTCAACTGCCATCCCACCAAGACTCTCTCCTCTGCCACACCATATGCTGCTCTCCATGGCTCTCCCCCACCATATGAGCACCTTCGTGTTTTCGGGTGTCTTTGCTACCCAAACCTCACTTCTACCGCTCCTCACAAATTGGTTCCCTACTCTACTCCCTGTGCTTTTCGCGGGTACCTAGAGAATCATAAAGGATATCATTGTCTAGATCTTTCCAACCAACGTATCCTCATCTCTCGCCATGTCTTTGATGAGAATGTTTTCCCTTTCACCACTCGTTTGCCACCTCCTCAAGCCAGCGAACTTGGCTTTCTTAGCAACAAGTCCATGACACAGGGTTCTCTTCCTCCTGCGCCACTACCCACGGTGCATTTTCCTACATGGCTTGCACCTCAGCAGTCGCTCACACCTCCCAATAGTCACGTGTCACCCACCCAATAGTTGCTCGCATCAAAGCAGATCAAGCCCCCTTCGCTCCTGGCTGAGCCTCAACAGGCCATGGTCCACTCCATGCCACCTGCACCGCTTTCTCCCTCTATAACAATGCAGCCTATCCCTCTGTCGTGCCACCCACCGCTGCTATCCCTATCACCCTCGTCGCTAATGAGCATCACATGCCCACACGTGGGAAGCTCTGCTTCCGCCAACCTGTCCACCGCATGCCTCTTGGCCACTCCTTTGTCACCCATCCCTAAAACATATCGCTCCGCTCTTAATGATCCCCATTGGCTTGATGCTATGCGCGCTGAACATGAGGCTCTTCTTACCAACCACACCTAGGACCTTGTTACCTGTCCTCCTGGCGTCAATATTGTAACTGGTAAGTGGATATTTTGGCATAAGCTCAAACCTGATGGCTCCTTGGACTGGTACAAAGCTAGATGGGTCCTCCATGGTTTCACTCAATGGGAGGGTATCGATTTCTCTAAAACCTTTAGACCAGTAACTAGCCACCATCCGCACCATACTCACTTTAGCTCTATCTAGTGACTGGCTGGTTCATCAACTTGACGTTAAAAATGCCTTCCTTCATGGGTCTTTGGCTGAGATTGTGTATGCTGAGCAACCCTTGGGCTTTGTCAACCCCTCCCACCCTGACCATGTTTGCCGACTTAATAAATCTCTCTATGGCATAAAAAATTTGTACATATCAAGGCATAAAAATTTTGCTTCTCAGAATAAGTTAAGTAGCCTGATTGCATAACTAGATTTGCTCACCACTGAGAAAATATGTGCTTACAAGCTCATAGAATTTTGATCCTCTATAATAGTCAAGTAGCATTGTTGAACATTAGAGTTGCTAACTGGTGAGAAAAAATTTGCTTAGCACTTCACCATATGTTGCTTCTATGAAATAGTGAAGTGTTATGGCTAAATAAATAGATATGACTAACAATAAAAAAATTATTCTTATAGTTTACAAATATTTACTTCTTTGAAATAATTAAGTATACATATAACATTGCATATTTCCTCATAAAATTGAAATACAAAATGGTATTAGAAAGATGAAATGAGCACATGCTATCACTGCTGCCTTTTTAGGTGATACCCTTGTTCGTAATTGCTTTATACTCCATGTACGGCTCTTCATTACTCAAAAATGCACAAGCTCATATGACTCACCTATGTAGTAAACCTTGTGACTCTCCATTCACAAAATCTTCACATATTTAGCATTCTACCGACCATTTCATGACCTACAAAAAGAAATTAAATTAAGTTTTGCATTCTGCAGATCCATTTAAAAAGCAAATAATTAAAAAGCAAATCATCATCATTCGAAAAGCAAATACAAATATTTTATGTGCAAGTTTGAACATATTTAAAAGCAAATCGTGCAAGTGAGAACATATTTAAAAGTAAATCAGTAGTGTTCCTCATGATCAAAAAACAAGAATGCATGCTTGTGTGAAATTTATACCAAATGGATGTATCATTGCTTAATTCAACCATTATTTGTCTCAATTTCTCTACATATCCAAGATAATAAGCAAATCAACATCGTACAAAAGTGATTTAAATAATGCGGAGAAAAAATTAGAAATATTCAAAGGAAAAATCAGTGGTGTTCCTTATATACAAATAAGGAATCTCAGGAATAGCTAGAACAGAATCAGTTCGATTATGGAGTCAAATGGATGCATCAAAAAGAACAAATGGCTGCACCAAAAATATATCTGGGAAATACTCACTAACAGAAATTTATAGGTTTGACTTTAGTGTATATACTCTCTACCTTAATATTTTAGTATTTACACAATTTGATGTGGTGGATGCAATAAACAAAGTCTGAATGCTTGTACAAGTTAGAATTTCGATCATGCAGAGGCATCATTTTCATTGATAGCATAAAAAAATGACTACAAGCAAAAAACTTACTCTATAGGTAAATGAAATGCTTCTAAAAGTCAAATAATTGCTCATACCAAATAAATAAAATGCTTCTGAGAAATATAAAAAGGACAACTACCAGTGAAAAACTGCTTCTAATAAGTAAATAAAACGTTTCTCAGATATACGTGAACTCCTAACCATGCTCTAAAAATCTCTACTGGCAGCAAATTCATTGTACATATATCACAAACAAAAAGCATCAACAAAGTGCAAATATGCATTTTCACAACACAAGTGCATTAATGCTAGCAAGTTATCCTTAAAATTACTAAATGCCTTTCATCATCACAAGAGGCAGATATGCATTTTCACATTGCAGGATTGGTATGGATGGAGCACCTAAATGAGAAGGTAAAAACATGATTGATAAAAGATGAAAAATGACATGATTCCATAAGTAAATCCACAAAACCATATTTATTGGAAAGGGAAAATATCAGTTCATCAGCAAAAACAAACATAGAAAAGTTCACGGTCATCTAAAACCACATAAAAACATAATGATATCATAACTAATGCAAGTAAATTTGACTATGACAAAAACTTTGTACACTAATAAAGTAACCAAATATGATGTGATGTTGCTTGGTATGCTTTTGTAGCTTTCCATAGTAGTAAGACCATCTCAATATTTATTCACGGGCAAAAAATGAAGCAAAAGAAACCTGAAACACCACCACAACTATACTGGATAGGCATCCTGAATCATTCCATTGCAGATCTAAAAATATATATTTACATGTTTCTGTACTAGCATTGTGTGTTGTAACCAAAAATATGACAAACAACAACATCGTGCACTAACATAAGCCATTCGCATAATGTTACTTATAACACTAGAGGATTGGAATTCATACGTATACCATTAGCTCTCGAGCTGCAAAATGGTGCTACTGATGCTAATATAACAACCTCAGAATTTAACAACACCAAATAACCTCATGATTTAAGTGAAAGTCTAATAAAAAATGCAACACATGGAGATCCAGAAAAATCTTACAAATCATGATAAAAAAAAACTAAGTTAAGCTAGATAAGAGGAACCATAAGCATATGAAAATCATCAGGGTATGGCATCTGCACTCACCATCCACATCATTGTCCAAATCTACCTCTCCGTCCCAAATCCTTCTTAGATCTATACTAGAATAGCACCCAATTGGATGAAGCATACAACCTCTTAGCACATGAACAGATTCGAGCATGGGCACGTGGAATCAAAACCAAACATAAAGCCGATGAGAGTCTCCACTTTTGATTCCTTGCATGAAGCTCTCGCCTTCCAATCCAATCACGTTGGATGAAAACAACATCCAAAAAACTCATAAATCCAAATCGATTTGGGGGAAGGGGAATGGAATCGATTACAAAAACAGAACCAAAGAACTCACTTCCCATGCCTACTGATCAAACACAAAATCCCCAGGCCAAAACCCTAATCGAATCGATTTGGGGAACAAGGAATCAAATCACAAGCGAGGAGAGAGAGAGAGAGAGAGAGA
Source organism: Phragmites australis (assembly GCF_958298935.1). NCBI lineage: Eukaryota > Viridiplantae > Streptophyta > Magnoliopsida > Poales > Poaceae > Phragmites > Phragmites australis. The sequence goes on from NC_084928.1 coordinate 10,692,185, forward strand.
GAGAGAGAGAGAGAGAGAGAAACATGGAGAGAAGAGGAGGCAACGAAATGTGCTCATGTGATTCGAAAAGGCCATCTAGAAACTGCTGGCATTTCACAGCTTGTTGGCTTCTACAGGAAAACTGCCAATGACACTGGGCCCAAGCACTGGGGAGAAGGATGGGTTGCAATGGGTGCCAATAAATATTTGGCCACCCTCGCACGAGGCCCAGCCATGGAGTGGGATGTTTGTGTTGCTACCGTGTAGATGCAAACCACGTTGAAACATCATCTACCGCATGTGGATCGACGGATGCATGGCAGATGATCGATTCAAGTGTGTGTGCGAGCGAGCAGGCGCATGCATGCTTAGAAAGAAATCTTTACGTAAAGTAAATTTAAGTCACTCCTTAGATCTTTACCTTGTTAATTGTAAGAAGAATAGAAAAATCTACGCCATTGATTGTCTTGGACTTTAATTATAACAGTTGTGATTTGTTAGAGGATTAAGAGAATCTGATATGATAAAGATTAGACAAAAGTCCCATTATCCCCCACCTCATCTATCGTACACCATTAATCTTGGATCCAATAACACCAAAAAGGTTAAACCAATGGCTCTGGCTCCAGTCCAAGCCACGAAAGTGTAGAGGGCAGATCTTGCTAGTGGCGGCTCAAATCCGAGTGATAGTAGTGCACAACGCATCGAAATCTGGTGAACTTCAAAACGGGTAGATGTCTAGGAGCAAGAGTGAGACATGAGGAATCAATTTGTGATGGTAGCTTGGGTCAAGACAGAGTTGGCCGGCAATGGCGAATAGGAGTAAAGCAAATTAAGTTAAAAGAAGTCACCTCCTTTGCTTAAGAGGTCAATAAATTATGACGTTAATCATAAGAAAAAAAGAGAAAAATCTAGGTTGTTGATTGTCATGGATCCTAAATATAACAGTCATAAGTTTTTAGAAGATTAATAGAATCCGATACGGTAAAGATTAGATTAAAGTCCAGTATGGATACTGCAACTCAAATATGGAAACATGCATCCCATTGATTTTGTGGACTCTAATCATCGTGAGTCCCAACATTGCTACCGAATGGGCAGGTAACTAGACTACAACACCGTTTGTTCGAAAGAAAAAAAAATAGACTACAACACTACATGCACAATATGATCGCCCGTGCTAAACGAGGGACGCATGGACGCGTGGAGTGTAGCACAACATTGACTCCAAAGATGTAGGAACAGACAGATTGCGCTATAGAAATGATTTGGACCTGGCTAACAGCCGCACGTGCATCTAAATGGACTTCCACCCGCACACCTCTAATTGGAAAACTACTTGATTAGTTGGTTTCCTAATCAAGCCACCTACCCAGATTAGGCATCTACACACGACAACGCCTGCGCTAAGCCCACTACTATTTGGTGATGAACGTGGCCACACCCTTGCTTCTTAGCATAAGACAAAGGCAAAGTTACTGGGGTTTCATCTCTTTTTTCTTCAAAAAGTAAAATGTTCACAGATTGACATGATATACATCTCATATGAAGATGATATGGTCACATATTATGGAAAATGAGAATTTTAATCTCCAGTTCTATTCATCATATATGATAATATGAACATGACGATGATGCTACAAAGAGGGGGAGGGATAGCATATTTGTAATTGTGGATCATTTTTCTAAAATGGCACATGTTATACCTTGTCACAAGAGCGATGATGCTACAAACATAACTGATTTGTTTTTCAGTGAAATCGTTTGACTACATGGAGTACCTAATAATATCGTCTCAGATCGTGACACAAAGTTTTTGAGTCACTTATGGAGATCACTTTGGAATAAATTGGGGACGAAGCTACTGTTTCTACTACGTGTCATCCCCAAACCGATGGTCAAACAGAGGTTATCAACCGCACATTATCGGCCATGTTACGGGCAGCTCTAAAGAAGAAATTGAGGATGTGAGAAGAGTATTTACCACATGTTGAATTTGCTTACAACAGGTCGATACACTCCACCACCAAGGTAAGTCCGTTCCAGGTAGTGTATGGATTTAATCCCCGTGTTTCTATTGATTTAGTACCTTTGCCTACTTTTGAAAGACTTAATTTAGATGCTAAGAAATGTGCTGAATTTATTCTTAAGTTGCATGAAACCACTAAAAAGAATATAGAGAGCATAACTGAAAAGTATAGGATTGCTGAAAGTAAAGGTACGAAGGAAATAAAGTTTGAAACGGGTGATTTAGTTTGGATGCATTTGAGGAAGGATATGTTTCCAGAACTAAGAAAGTCAAAATTGATGTCTAGAGCTGATGGACCATTTAAGATAATTGAGAAAAACAATGACAATGCATATAAATTGGACCTACCTTCAGATTTTAGGGTTAGTCCTACGTTTAACATTTCAAATTTGAAGCCGTTTTTGGGAGAAGAAGATGAGCTTGAGTCGGGGACGACTCCAATTCAAGAGGGAGAGAATGATGAGCCCATGGCTCCTTCGGATACTATCAATACCGCCAATAATCCTCAAATCATACAAGGTCTAATTACAAGAGAACGTGCACAACAATTAGACCACCAGGTGAACTCGTTTCTCATTGTTCATGCTTCCTTGGATGGATTTCTGCTAAATTCTTGTGATGTTTAATTACTTAGTAACGTGGGAGAAGCACCACAACCTTACCCAGACGTCACCCCTCGAAGGCCAAGTCTATTCGGACTCGAGGCTGAGCTCTACTCATGGTCATGGTCATGGTCGTGGTCGAGTCCTAGGATAGCACATCAGTAAAACAGGCATAACTCTCTCCTACGAAGTCTGTTTTAGGCAATCTTAGATATTCTAAAAAGCTTACGATGAGCCCTTTCCAATAGATATCAGCTTGACCAAATACTCCTTATAGTTTAGTAAAAGTTAAAGAAATAAGGTACTCCATCACCATTTTGGACCTAGTTAGGTCTTGGAATCGTGTCAGGGTCGGAGTCCAGGTTGTGCATGCCTCTTTCCACAGCTGCACAACCCTAGATCAACCTCCTCACGTCCCTCCTATATATACATAGTAGCCATCATACTTTAGGCTGAGGGTTTAGCTTAGATTATTTTGTTTTAGATAGTTTCACCGTTTATCGATTTATTGAACCCCAACTCGAGTACTTTATTGGTAATTAGCATTATTCATATTGCATCTACCTATTCTTGCTTGTGTTTTCAATTCGCTTTAAGGAAAAGCCTTCTTGATGGGTTCTCGATCTGTTCTATTCGGAGCCCCACCAATTGACTTACCATATTACCTTCCGAAAGATTGGGCAAACACGCATCACCCATTATCCCAACTTAAATGTGCTTTCCTCATATTGCTTTAAGTTAGTCTTGCAAATAAACCCTTGAATCAAAAACTAGCTTTCTGCCAAGACCTAAAAGACTCTATAGCCTTATCCTTGTTCTACCCTTATGCATCTACTTATTTTCCTTGAGGTAGGACTTGCTGATTAACTTATGTACTCACCCTTGCTTATTTGGATTCAAATGAAGACCCGCAGAATGACTACGTCGAGAGTGGAGGTGACGAATAAGAGATCTAGGTTTCATCCGCACTCAAGCTACTTATAGGGCTTAGGTCTTGCCATTGTATCTATTGTGTTTTGTAAACATTGTTTAATTAAGCCTATAGGCAATTGTTGTATTAAACTCCATATTGTACTCTTATGTGTTATAATTTAATTCGAGTATGTCTATGATGTTTGAATCTATTGAGAATTATGTGTTTCATCTACTGATTTGGGACTAATACCACATGCGCAGTGGAGCCCTAATGGAAGGGTCTGACACTGA